>NC_049231.1:69098179-70298179 GCF_011100685.1 Canis lupus familiaris | reverse complement strand
ATTGTATTACAGTTACTGACTGTAGCCTAAACAGTTTTTCCTTCTTGGAATTTGTTAAGGTTTCATTGGAGGGTCGGCATACAACGGATCCTTAAATGTCTTCTAAGGATACTGGAAAGGAATGTATTCATATTTGCAGAACAGGACACCTTGCTCTGTATGTATTAGATTAATTGTATTAGATAAACTATTCGAATTCATCCTGACTTCACCTAATGTTTACCGTTTTCGGGTACCACAGGCAGAAAGAGACGTTCAGGCTTCATAAAACACAGCCATTATCTATCGCTGCGTAACAAACCAGCCCAAAATTTATGGTTTAAAACAGTGACATTTGATTCTTTGTCAGGGTTCTGTGAGTTGCCTGGTTCCGCTGTCACAGCGAATGCGGCTGGCGGACCGGCCGGCGCTGGGCCAAGGAACGGCGGCTTGGTCCTGCTGCGTGCGGCCTCCCGTCCTCTAGGAGACGCGTTGCGCTGCCTCTCCCACGAGGGCAGAAGCGTTCCAGGAGAGCGAGCTCCAATGCACGGGAGCGTTTCTAAGTCTCTGCCGATACCACCCTGTTGACTAAAGTCCCACTGAACTGAGCAAGCACGTGGCCCAGGGTGGGAGGCGACGGTACACGGCCACGGGTAACCGGGAACACGCTTCCACGGGAGCCACGAAGGTGACCTCGGCCACACAAATGGGTCATAATTTGTCCCGTAGTTCTCCTAGATCTCTAACGGTTTTTGCCAAAATAATCCTGTTTATATACTCCTTTTTTTTTTTTTTTTTTGGTGCAAATTTTCATTTTCTCGTAATGATATTATCTCATCAGATTTCTTTTACTTGGCATAGACAGGGCAGTTGTGTGCGTGTGTGTGTGTGTGTGTGTGTTTAAGATTTTAATTTGTTTATTCCTGAGAGACCCAGAGAGAGGCAGAGACCCAGGCAGCGGGAGAAGCAGGCTCCACGCACGG
Organism: Canis lupus familiaris; assembly: GCF_011100685.1. Classification (NCBI taxonomy): domain Eukaryota; kingdom Metazoa; phylum Chordata; class Mammalia; order Carnivora; family Canidae; genus Canis; species Canis lupus. The sequence continues at coordinate 70,297,217 of NC_049231.1, read as the reverse complement.
AGCCCGACGCGGGACTCGATCCCGGGACCCTGGTCACCGCTTGAGCCGAAGGCGGACGCTCCACCGCTGAGCCGCTCAGGCGTCTGTTTTGCATTTATTTTTTCTTCTGTTTTTTGATTTTTGTAGCAGCGCCGAGTGCGGCCCTTAAAAGCCCCGCGTTGTATTTCGTCTTCTAAAAGGTGAGTTAAAACTGCCAACGCTCGGTGGGAGCCCAGATGCCTCCGTGCTCCCTGCGCCCATCCAGCGTCCGGGCTTCGCTCCTGGCGGTTCCCTCCTCGGACTCTGACACTTCCTCCAAGGGTCTGGATCCGTGCGCGCGTCTGCCGCGGACGAGAACCGCCGGCGGCTCCTCGGCGCAGCCGGACCAGGTGAGGGCGGTCGGCGGCTCCGCGGTCCTCCGCCTCCACGGAGCCCGGGCCTCGAGGTGAGGGCGCGGCCGGGCCGCAGCTGCCCCGCGGGTCTCCCCTCAGGCGTCGTCTCCGGGCGCCCGGCGGGGGGGGGGGGGGGGGGGGCGGCGCCTCAGGCCCAGGCGTGACCCCGGGTCGCCGATCGAGGCCTGCCCGACTCTCCCCGCGCCGCCGGGCTCCCCTCGGCTCCCCCGGGCGCAGGACGGTGTCCCGGCACCTCGGCCCCGACGGAAGGAGGGCGGCGGCCCCCGCGGCGGCCCGGGGAGCGGTTCCTCCCCCACCCAGAGGCCTGACGGGGACCCCCCCCCCCCACATTGCTCTTACCGGGCGGAGGGGCGGAGGCAGCCGCGGAGAGCCGGGCAGGCCACGCCACCGGGGTCACGGCGGGGTCACGGCGGGGGTCACGGCGGGGGTCACGGCGGGGGTCACGGCGGAGGTCACAGAGGCCACGTGTCCCGGTGTCCAGACGTCAGTGGCCTTCTGCGGCCCCGCGGGGCGGTTGATGCTCGTTGGAGGCGCAGGGAGGACAACCGCCTGCCCGCGAGCCTCCCCCCATCCCCTCCCCCCTGCGGTTCCCCCTCCCCCATCCCCTTCCGCCCCGCCGTCTCCCCTCCCCCTCCCCTTGCGCCCCTCCCCTTCCCCTCCCCTTGCGCCCCTCCCTTGGTCCCCTTCCCCCCTTCCTCCCCGCTCCCTGCCCTCCTCCTCCCCTCCCCTCCTCCCCCCTCCCCCATCCCCCCTCCCCCCCTCCCCCATCTCGTCCCTCCCCCCTCCCCTTCCCCCCCCCGGGTCCCCCCCCTCCCCCTCCCCCCCCCGCCCCTCCCCCATCCTTCCCCCCCCCCCTCCCCCCTCCCTCCTCCCCCCCCCGGTCCCCCCCCCCACCTCCCCTCCCCCTCCCCCCCCACCTTCCCCCCCCTCCCCTTTCCCCTTCCTCCCCCCCCCCGCGTCCCCCTCCCCCCCTCCCCTCCCCTTCCCCCCGTTCCTCTCCCCCCCCTCCCTCACCCCCCCCCTCTGTCCCCCTCCCCCATCCCCTTCCCCCCGCGTTCCCCTCCCCCTCCCCGGTCCCCCTTCCTCCCCCTTTCCCCCTCCGCCTTCCCTCCCCCCCCCCTCTTCCCCCTCCCCCCTTTCCCTCCCCACTCCCTGCCCTCCCCCTCCCCCTCCCCTCTTCCCCCCCTCCCCCTCCCCTCCTTCCCCCGCTCCTCCGCCGCGACCCTCGCCCGTCCTTCCCTCATCCCCGCCCCTCGGGGTGCCCCGGGGAGCCCTACCGCCGGCGGCTGCGCCCTTCCGGCTCCCGGGTCTCGTCCCCGCAAGTCCGTGTGTCCTTCCCTCGAGCTCGAGGCGAATTCCCGGGGTTCTTCGTCCGACTGGGCGCCCCCGGGAAGGACGCCGCGGGGCGCCGGGGCCCAGGCGAGGCGCAGGGAGAGGCCGCGACGCGGGCGGAGGGCGCCGCGGGCTCCCGGGGCCGCCGCGGACTCGACCTGGGACCCGGGGTCACGGCCTGGGGCCCCCCGGAGGGCGCGTGTGTGCGTCGGGGTGCGGCGCCCGGAGCCCCCGCGGCGGTGTAGACCGTGACGCCCCGGGCCGCGGAGGGACGAGGCAGCCCCGCCGACCTGCGGGCGGGGACCGCGGACGAGGACGAGGCTCTGATTTCCTGGGCTTAGAGGCAAGCGCTAGACTGACGGCGGAGGCCGCAGACGCCTCCCGGGCATTGCCGTGTGCTCCTGGACCCCCTGACCCAGCAGACCCCCCCCAAGCACAGGTCTCCAGTCGGTCACCTCGGGCCGGTGCCCCCGACCGCTGCTGCCACCCCGGGAGGCCCCAAGCTGCCGAAGCCAGCTCGGGCCTTGCTCGGGGCAGCGTGTCTGCAGGAATCGCCCCCAACGGCGCTGTGGCCCCGCAGCCGAGCTTCCTCCCTCGGAACGTCCAGGCCCAAGCAGCGCCGCGGGTCCTCAAGAGGTTGGACGGAGGGCTGCCCCCCACCCGGCCACTGCCCTGCGGGGCATTCACCCCAAAGACACAGATGCAGTGAAACGCGGGGACACCCGCCCCCGGTGTTGGCAGCGGCAGTGTCCTCGGGGGCCACACTGCGGAGGAGCCCCGGGGTCCTGGGAGGGTGAGCGGATGCAGAAGCTTGGTCTGTACACACAGTGCACCATGAGCGGCCTCAGAAAGGATGAACACCCGCGGGTGCTGCGGCGGGGTCGGACCTGGAGGGCATGAGGCTGAGTGACCTAAGTCAGTTAGAGAAGGACAGTCATCCTAGGGTCTCACTCATGGTGGAATATAGGAAATCGTGAAAGGGACCATACGGTAAAGGAGGGGAACTGAGTGGGAAAAATCAGAGAGGAAGGCAAACCATGAGAGACTCCGGACTCTGGGAAACAAAGGGTTGCAGAAGGGGAGGCGGGCGGGGGGATGGGGTGACGGGGTGACGGGCGCAGAGGAGGGCACGTGATGGGGTGAGCACTGGTGTTATACTATATGTTGGCAAATTGAATGTACGTAATTTTTTTCTTTTAAAGGAATCAAATCCAAAAAAATAAAAAAGAACGTCCAGGCCATTTACTCACCAGCATGTTGGGTAACTGCCGAGCTCCACAGTAAGCTCAGCTGGCTTGAATCATTCAGGAAAGACTCCGAGGCTTGCGGCCCCAGTCACTTCCCAGATGAGTCAGGAGAGAGGGAGAGGCTCATTGCAGCCAAGGGGGGGGACTCCTTAAACACAGGCCCCGTAACACGTATGTAGACGGAAAGAAAGGGAAAACGGACAGTGGGATGTTACCAGCCTGAGAACACCACCAGCTCTCTTGTGCGCACAGGGAGGAGAGGCTGACGTTGGCTTGGCACAGGAGGGGCCGTGCTCGAGCTCGCGGCCCAGGCGTACTCCTAGAGCGAAGGCCACATGTTCCTCGGGTACCACAGGCACCTTCAGGGCCTGGCGAGACAGCTGCCACGCCGCGAGGCGCAGAGCGCCAGAACTCCACTCAGCTCAGCCAGCGTCGTAGTCCACGCTGCTGACACACGGAAACATCACGCCGTCCTTGGGGGAAAAGGATTTCTTGACTTTAAATGGCATCCTGAAATCCCCTCCCCCATCATTCCTTTTACAGGCTGAGAAACTAAATTCATCGTTCCTGAGGAAGCTGTGAAACGACCCCATAGGAAGGCACGCTCGCACTCACACATACACACACGCTCACAGCAGGCGCGAGCAAAGGCACGATACGGAAATGATAAAATAAGGGTAATGCCAGCAAATTGAGAGAGAGGAACGGTATTTCCACTGAGAGAGATTTTCTTTAAACAACAGCTGTAACTTCTTAAAAAAAAGATTTTATTTATTCATTACAGACACACAGAGAGGCAGAGACACAAGCCAAGGGAGAAGCAGGCTCCCTGCGGGGAGCCTGATGTGGGACTCGATCCCGGGACCCCAGGGTCACACCCTGAGCCGAAGGCGGACTCTCAACCACTGAGCCACCCGGGCGCCCCGATGACTATAACTTTTGATAAGGGATACTGCGCTAAGCATGCAGATGAATGCTTGCGCCTAGTCCCCACGTCAACCCAATGAGTCCAATATCATCCTTCTTAAAAGTGTGGAAACTGAGGCAGCTTAGCAAAGAAGCCAGCACATCGGCCTTGGAACCAGCTCCTCGTGCTTTCTAGGTCAGGCTCTGCCACTTGCCGGCCTTGCAACTCCGGGTTGCTAAACGCTCTAGGTCTCATTTTCAAATAAAAGGAAGATAAGGACGATGGAATCCATCTTGTTGTTGAGGATTGTTGTTGGGAGGATTGAATGAGATCTAGAAGATCCCAAGGCAGGGTGTTCGCATGTTAGGATATCAGGATTCCTCGTAGCTCTATAAATAAATGTTCAAAAATTATCTCAATTCAGTTCACCAAGATGTTTTGTAAGAAAATGCTGATGATCTGTTCGACATGAGTGAGCTGAATGGTTCATAAAACCGTGGATGCGGACTGGCTCTTGAACACGTTGGCGGAGAATTAAGGATTTCAAAGCACTGGATGTACTTTGATTGGAGTACTCTGTAGTTTACTAGATACCAAATTATCTCTTGATTAAAAAGATTTTATAGTCCCGAAGGGGACAAGCTCATGGGTTTGATTGTGCTGCTACTTCCCCCCACCCACGACTTTGCGCGCGGGCAGCGGCCAGAGAAGGCGAGGCTGCTGAACCCGCCCCTTGCCAGGCTGGGCAGCAGGCTGGCAGCCAGAGTGGACTTGAGCGCATCCCGGCAGGGAGCAGGCCTCGCTGGGCGGCCCGGAGAACAGGACAAGGGCAGTGAGGACTGACGTCCCCCCTCCCGGAACCGGGCCGGCTAGCCTGGGAAGGAGGCAGAAGAGCCCCCCAACAGGGCAGCAGCAGCCAGGAGGTGGGCCCTGCAGGCGTCGGGGGGCGGGGGGTGCTCCCTGGGCCGGCGGTGGGGACTCTGGAAAAGACGTGCCGCAGGACTCCCCGCACACCTCTCGCTGCAGACTGTCAAGGGCAGGAGGGACAGCAAGGTGTCCTCTGATGGAGACCTGGAAAGCAGTCGTTTCCGAAGGCCTCTTCCAGCACCGCTGTTCCGGCCCAAATGTTGAGGCCGATGGCCCGATGTGTCCTTTTTGAAACGAGGCCCCTCTGCTCCTATGAAACAAACTTAACAAGACTCAACGGTGAGAGTCCGAGTTTTAGGCCAGGAAAACAGCAAGGGATTCCCTCACCCCCCAAAGAAAGTGGGTCCACCCTAAGCAGCCAGGCTGGAGGCGGCGAGAGAGGAGAGGTGGTCCCTCAGCTTGGGGCATCCGAGAAGATGGGTCACTTCCTGGGGGCATAGTGTCCCCTATGGCCCGTCCTCAGGGAACCTGGGCTAGTCCCCAAGAAACCCATGGGTCTTCCATTCTCTACCCAGACTGTCTCCACTTGCCCAGATTTCAAGCCACATATCCCCAAAGGGCCACCCAGGCGGCTGCCGCCCCAGCAGCCCCCGTCTGGGCCCCCTTGCTGCGCTACCCTGTTCTCCCCTGGCGGGCTGGGCTGGGTGCGCTGGGGCAGCAGTCATGGTGTGGGACCAGGGACCCCTGAGGGACCCTCCTCACGACGGAGCCCAGGCCCTGTAGGCGACAGGCGGCTGCTCTTAACGCTGTGCTGTGGCCGCGCGTCCCTGCGGTCACGACCTCCCCACCGGGATGGAGCGAGCTGGGAGACCGGGCGGCGCAAATTCTCTGCTGGGCTCTGGGGAGACCCGCCTCCCGCCGAGTGTGAGCAGGCGACGGCCAAGCTCTCGGGTCCCGCCGCGGGTCCTGCTCCCCACCCCTGCCCACAGCACCCCTGCCCGCAGACCCCCTGCACCGTCCCCGCCCGCAGCGCCCCTGCCCACAGACCCCTCGCAGCGCCCCCTCCAGCGCCCCCACCCACAGCACCCCTGCCCGCAGCGCCCCCTGCAACGCCCCCCAGCGCCCCCGCCCGCAGCGCCCCCGCCCCCGCCCGCAGCACCCCTGCCCGCAGAGCCCCCGCCCCCGCCCGCAGCACCCCTGCCCGCAGCGCCCCCCCTCCCCCCCCCCCGCACGGCGCGGCGGCTCCGAGGCGGGGTCTGAGGTCTGAGGTCGGCGCTTCCTGCTCCCGCCGCGGGGCTCCCACGTCCCGCTCGCCCCGCCCCGCCCCGCCCCGCCCCGCCCGCCCGGCGCGCCCCCGCCCCCGCCCCGCCCCGCCCCCGCCCCGGGCCCGTGGGGGCGCCCCAGGCGGGCGGGAGGGGGTCCGCGCGGCCGGGTCGCGGGGGGTGGGGAGCCGACGGCAACCGCCGCCCCGTTTCCGCCCGCCGGCCGCGCGCCAGGGCAGGGGAGCGGCGCGGAGAGCGCCCGGTCCTGCCTCCGCCCGCCCGCGCCGGGGGCCGGCCTTGCCTCGCCGGCGCCTTTTTCCCCGCAGCGCGGCGCCGCTCCGCCACTCGGGCTGGCACCGCAGGTGGGCGGGAGGCCGGGCGCTGCAGCCGCCGCCGCGGAAGATGGTGCCCTCGGCCGGACGGCTCGCCCTGCTCGCGCTGGGTACGTAGCTGCCCGCCCCCCGCACCTGCCGCCCCGCGCCCCGCCCCGCCCCCCCTCCGCCGGGCCGGGCCGGGGTCGCGGGGTCGCGGGGCCGGGGCCGGGGGCCGGGCTGGGCCGCGCGGGGCGGGGGCGGCGGGGCCCGGGCCGGTGCGTCCGCCTCAACTTTAATCCGCGGCGGGGCGGGCACCGTGGCCTCGCCAACCCGCCAGCCCGCCGCCCCCCGCCCCCCGCCCCGGCCCGCGCCCCCCCCGCGCACCTGCCCCCCCGCACCTGGGCGCCCCCTGCACCTGCCCCCCCGCACTCACCCCTGCACCTGCCCCCCCGCGGGTCCCCGGCGGCCCACGGCGGGTGCAGCGAGCGCCCGCGCCCTCCGCCCTGAGTCCGGGCCCCGGGACCCCCCTGCCGCGGGCCGGCGTCCGGGGCTGCGCGGGCGGGGAAGGGCCAACTTCCCGGAGCCGCGGCGGAGCGGTGCGGCCGCCCTCGGAGCTCGCCCTCGGCGGCAGGCGGGACGCGGGGCCCGGGGCCGGGCCGGGGTCGGGGTCGCGGTCGGGGTGGGGTCGGGTCGCAGCCCCCGCCGGGTTCGTGGGCGCGGCTCGGGCGCCGGGGCTCGCTCGCCGCAGGTGCCCGGGGCTCAGCCCCGCAGAGCCAGTTGCCCGACCCGCGTCGGCCCCCGCGCCCCCCGCGCCCCGCCGTGCGCCCCCCGCGCCCCCCCCGTGCCCTCTCGTGCGCCCCCCGCGCCCCCGCCCCCCAGCGCGCAGACGGAGCCGCGGCCTCCCGGTGTCGCCGGGCGCAGCCGGGGCGGGGGCGGCGGGGATCCAGGCCGGGGAAGCCGCCGAGCACCGGGCGGGGAGCCTGGAGCCGGGAGCCGGGAGCCGGGAGCCGGGAGCCGGGAGCCGGGCCGCCCGCGCCGACACTCACCGACAGGTGGCAGGACCGGGGCGGCCCCCCAGCCTCCCTTTCCCCAGAGCCCTTCCAAGTTTCTGTGCCGAGGGCGGCTCTGACCCGAGACCCTGGGGAGGCAGCAGGACCCCGCCGCCCGCCACAGGCCCCCGCGCCGCCCCCCTGCCCGGCCCCCGGCAGCCCAGCCCGCGACCAGGGCAGCGGTGCCCCGGGCCAAGCGCGCACCCGCCTGAGGTCCTCGCCGGCGGTGCCGGAGGCCTTACCATGCCCATTTCACAGACGGGAAAGTGAAGCCCAGAGGCCCGCAGTAGGAAGTACCGGCCGGGGTTATTGGAGTGTGGGACACTGGACGGTTTGAAATGTCAGCTGACTGCGGTCGGTGGAGCCCCCCGCTCTCAGCTTTGGCACTTTTCTTCTTCTTTTTTTTTAAGATTTTATTTATTCACGAGACACAGAGAGAGAGCGAAAGAGAGACAGAGACACAGGCAGAGGGAGAAGCAGGCTCCATGCAGGGAGCCCGATCAGGACTCGATCCCGGGACCCCAGGATCAGGCCCTGGGCCAAAGGTGGTGCCAAACGGCTGAGCCACCCAGGGATCCCCAGAAGGAGACATTGCATGCAGTTGTATACCCCAGAACTCGCTGTTGATTTGGGTCTTCCATAGACTCCTAGGATCTCAAGGTGGCCTGAGGTTATTCGGTGAAAATTAGAAGCAGGAAATGATGAAGCTGTGCAGATTGGAGGGCACCTTTGAAAGCTGCCCCACCTCCCCCATCCTACTACATGCACTCATCATGTTATTTTGCCTCTTTGCCCAAGAGCTGAACCTGACCCTTGTTTCCTCCATTGAGAAACAAATGTGTAATGTAAGCCTAAAAAGATTGGCCAATATGTAGAAGCTGGTTCACACGACTCCAAAAGATGAGCAGCTGGGGCGGGGGGAGTGGGGGGGGGAAGCAGAGGAAAAGAAGACAGGAGTGCCAGTATTTTATTTTATTTTATTTTATATTTCTATTTTTTTAAAGCCATCCGTTCCAACGGTTGACTCCAGCTCCTGCCCCCCACCTCGCTTTCTGCTAGATTACTAAGTAGCGCTCAGCGACGCCACATGCATCCTTAATTTGCACATTTCCTCCAGGGCTGCTTCCCTCTCTAATTTTTCTCAAATTAGTTGAAGGCAGTACAGGCAAATCAGCAAATCTGGAAAACTGAGATCGCTCCCCTCCTTCCTAACCCCCGGAGGGACAGTCTGAGAGGGTCCCGGTTGTCTGGAGTCGCAGCCGATGCTCCGGATTCCGTGGAGTGTGAGCCTTGACTGATGTTTTGGCGGAGACGGTGGCTTAAATGGCAGCGCGGGAAACGTCATCCGGGTTCCTGTGGCGCTGCCCTCCTTGGCAGGTGTCCGTCCTTGGCCGGGCACACCTCTCGGGGGCTTGGTGGCTCCTGCCGCATGTCCTCCTCCGTGAGCGGCGAGCAGCGTGTGTGATCCGGGGCAGGTGACTCCGCTTTTCTGTGCTTTGTGTGTCTCCTCTGTGACCCGGTGCCGCTCACAGGGCGGTTGAATATATTCCATGAGCGTAGAACGGTGTGTGTCTTGTCGTAAGAGCTGCAGTCACCTCAATGCCGTCATCATCATCATCGTTGTTACGACTTTGAGCCCCACAGAATTCCAGATGTCCTAGCAGGTTGTGTCCGTTCTGTAGCTGGGACAGGTTGTCTTATCCCCGCCCTTCCTAAGCCAGGAATTATCAGCTAACCTAAAAACCTACTTAATGATTTTACAGAGTCTCGTTTGCCAGGAGCAAATGAGATTCAAGCAAGTTTGGAATTGTTTTCTTGGGCATCATGAGTTCTTTAATTTTTGATGCAAAACATTTGTATTTCCTCCTTAACGTTCGATGGTCAGTTTATTGAAGTCACACTATGCTCCAGTTTTCTTAGTGGGAACAAAAAAAACTGCATCCAGGGACACCTGGGTGGCTCAGCGGTTGAGCACCTGCCTTCGGCCCAGGGCGTGACCCTGGAGTCCTGGCATCGAGTCCCACGTCGGGCTCCCTGCATGGAGCCTGCTTCTGCCTCTGCCTGTGTCTCTACCTCTCTCTGTGTATGTGTCTCTCATGAATAAATAAATAAAATCTTAAAAAAAAAAAAAAACTGCACCCACCTCACAGGTTGTAACAAGCATCAGATAAGGTGGTAAATACAGAAGCTGTTTCTAAACTATACAGAGAGAGAACTACACACAGGATGAAGTAGGTTTTGTAACCCAGAAGTAAACATGGTTACGTTCCTGGCAGCTCCCAGAAGTGGGGCTGAGTGTAGCCCACGGAAGGGTCCTATTAGGACCCTGAGTGTTGTGAGGATGGTAGAGATGAAGCAGGTGGGCGGCCCTGTGCGTTGGGGACCGAGGGCCGAGTAGGGGGCATGAACCAAGACGGTCATCTTCGCCCGTACGTGGAAGTGACCTGTTGCAGAGCCGACGGGGCGGGGCGGGGGGGAGGGTCTACCCAGGACACGTGTTGTCCTCAGTGGGCAGCCGCAAGTGGGGAGAGTTAGAACGTGGGCCGTAGGTGCATCTGGAAGCCTCTGAGGCTGAGTCTTCCGTATTTGCTTTTCCAAAACTTGGTTTCCTAGGATAAAGAGATCTTTCTGTAAATATTCAGTGTCCCCTGCAAAGGGGACCTTTCTTGCAGGAGCAAGTGATGCTTTGTTACTATGGTAACATAGGAAAACGAGCTGACTTTTCCATTAGGCCTATCTCTGAGGGCCTTTTGAAAGTGTGTTTGAACAAAGTCCTACTCTGTGGGCTGAAAGGGATGGGCGGCGGGACGTGGAGGTTGGGTCAGCCGACAGGGGCGAGCCCCACGCGCCGGAGTGGGCACCCTGTGCTCGGCTTCGCCCGTGAAAGCTCTGAGGACCTTGCAGAGCAGCGCCCTGAGTCCCGGCCACCTGCGGGCTCGGTGCACCAGGCTGTCCAGCGGGAGGGGGGAGGGTTTGCACGCGTGCCACGCGTCCAGGTGGGGCTCGTGCTGCCGGCGGGCAGGAGAGACGGACGCTTGGAGAACCGCGGTAGCTCTGAGGCCACGTCCTGGCCTAGCCAGCCGCCTTTTATCCAGAGTCGGGGGCCCGTGCCACAGCCGTGGTTGAGGAGCCATTGCCGAAGGCTGGGACTCTCGACCAGGTCTCTCAACTGTCGGGAGCGTTCTTGGCCTTTGCCCCCGCAACTGTGCTAGTCCTTGGTTAGTAGACAGAAGCTGACTGACCCTAAGCGTGTCGCACTTTCTTTTTTTGGGAGGTTGCCCAAGCCCAAAATTGACCATTGTCTTGCTACCGTTTCAAATACTTTCAATCCCTTCATTTTAAAGTATGAACTTAATTCTGTGCTAAAGGCTCATGTGCTTACGGTTGCATCTAGGGGTGCCTGTGGCTCAGTGGGGTCGGCGTCAGACTCTTGATTTTTGGTTTCAGTCCTGAAACCAGTCCTTGGGGTCCTGAGATGAGGCCCTGCGACGGGCTCCATGCTCGGCACAGAGTCTGCTTGAGATTCTCTCTCTCTCCCTCTGCCTCTGCCTCTGCCCCTCCTCCTGCTGCTGCTTGTTCTCTCTCGCTAAATAAATAAATAAATTCTAAAAATTGCATCTAGATAGAGAATTTGAGTACTTTTATGGTGACTTCTGGTTTTGTTTTGCTTTTTCCCCCCTTGTGAAATGTCAAGTATAAAAATCTTCCATAGAATCAGGAAAGCCTAAAATCTAGGCCAGCAGAAGCATCTCTGAGGAGCTCTCCAAGTACAAGGCACAGTCCTTCAGACCAGCTCTAAAATCTGGGTAGTGTTGGGGCACCTGGGTGGCTCAGCTGGTTAAAAGCAAAGGGTCCTGGGGTTGAGCCCCACATCCAGTCAGGCCCCACCTCCCGCTCGGTGCTCAGTGCGGAGTCTGAGTGAGATGTCTTCCCTCTGCAACACCCCCTCCACCCCCGCCGCCCTTCACCACTCACAAGCTTGTGTGCACGTGCATGCTCTCACTCGTAAATTTAAAAAAAAAAAATTTTTTTTTGAAATACAAATCTGGGTTGTCTTTTGAAACATCATGAATTGGTTGTATTAAATATGACTTAGAAAAAGTTGGGAGTTTGTTGAAATGGAATTTTATGTATTTGCTAGTGCAATATTGTAAGGTCTTGAGAGAGGTTGTGGGAGGACCTGTTTTACTGCACTCTAGCATGTTCTTCCTTAAATCTTTGGCAATTGTTTGATCCCCCCCACCCCCCGACCCAATTCTCATATGTTTAAATTTGAGGTTGTTAACCATGGAATTGATTGGATTTTTGCTTTCTTTTCTTTTGTTTCATTTAATTTTCTATGCTCATTAGCATTTCACATCACTCTTTTTTCCCCCCTTAAATCAGAGGAAACACCGTTCCACATGGAGTCTCTCCCCTAGTCGAGTGAATTCTATGCACAGCACTTTTGCTTTTCATGCTTTCTTGTCCCCTTTCTTACCTTGAAGAGCTCTCACTTACCCCCACCTTGTTGTTTGCGTTTCTCAAGTACTTGTGGAGAGATGGTTAGGGCTTCCTCAAGAAGGGATGGACACACAACCCCCTTGTGTATCCGGCTTGTATGACTTACGGAACACCAGCCTGCCAATGCCTTGCCTTTCCTGGTTTTAATCTTTGAATATGTTGACTTTCCTGGCTGGGAACCCTAGCAGCAGAGTTCTGGTCCCTCCATGTCCTGCTGCGGACCAATCCTGGCCGGTGCTTGTCCTCTTTGGTAGCGTGCGGGTGCTTTGGAGGCGGAGATCCGAGGTCTCCATCTCTGCCCTTAGCCCACGGAGCTAAGCTGACCCCGTTGGGGTGCCCAGTACTGGATTCTCCAGGGGATAGACTCAGTCGGCAAATACTTGGCCACAGAGTTAACATCCATACTGAGAAACTCTTCATTGTAATAATCAAACGGGGTCGCATATGAAGTCTAGCAACACAGATGCAGTTAGTCTTCAGAATCCCCATGTTACGGTTATTTTTTAAAAATAGATTAGGATTTAGTGTCTTTAATGATCGCAGAATCATTTTTTCCCTCTAGATCATTTAGAAGATTCTGGAAAGCATGAGAGAAACAGTGTTTCCGTGACCTGTAGTCCCACACACACACACCCCCCAACAATAACCACATTTTGTTATATATGGCTGAGCGTATAGGGAGATACTGTTTGAAAGCGTCTGTGTTTCTGATGGACTTGTGCTGTTTTAACTTCTTGTTTTTGCAACTTAACAACCCTTATGATAAACATTTTTTTATGTCATTAAACATTCATTCTTAGCGTCATTACATCATTCTTAGAGGCCCAGAAGTAATCTGCTAACTATATTTACTATAATTTAACCCGTTCTGAAACGCTTTTGGCCCTATAGATTTTCCCCATTTTTCACTGTTATGAAGAATCCACGCGCTATTGTCGGGAACGTAAGTCGATGCGACTTTCCGGGAAGGCAGCGTGGCAGTGGCCGTCACTCTTAAGGGGGCATAACGTGGGTCATTAGTTCTACCTTTTGATACGATCCTACGTAAATACTTGCCTAAATGTGCAAAGACAAAATGTAAAGGATGGCGATTGTTGATTCAGTTTATAACAGTAACAAGTTGCCGTACCTACTGCTGTAATTATTTAAGGAGATTCCTTAAATAAGTCATGTGATGGACAATGATTTACCATGTATCTGTTTAAAAGAATAAAGGTTCATGACATCTTAGGTTGAGACAGGCATAGAACCCTATGCATGATGGCCTGCCTTGGTTTGAATTGGTTAGATTTTTTGTAACAAGCTGATATTAAATCCATAATGCCTGAGGTTCCGGAAGGTAAAGGATACAACAGATGTTTTTGTACTTAAGTGTTTGGCCCATCTTTATTTAGGATAAATTCCTAGCAATTGGCCTTTTCTCCCACAAGCAGTGTATAAATGCCATTTTCTTGAATCTTCCCTAACACAAGAAGTTAGTTTTAACACTTGCCAAGTTGATTGGAAAAAAAAATTAAAAAAAAGACCTCCGCCCAGTCTTCATAGTATTTGTTAGCATGACTCAGTTTATTCGTTGGCCATGTCCTCTTGTTCGCACCTTAACCTTTTCAATGTTTTTTCTTATTGATTGATTATCCTTTTCTTAGAGCTTTGTAACACTTTATATAAAAAGGATTTTGATACTTTGCAATATCCTGTTTATTGTATGTCTTTTACTGATTATGGTGTTTTTTATTTTTATCAAAAGGTTATTTTTATGTAGCAGGAACTAGAAAAATAAGCCTTTCCCATAAGGTTTCTACCTTCACTTACACATTTAGGAAAACCTCCCCTGGCCTAAGATACGGCAAATATTTGCTTATTTTTCTCTCCTAAGTCTCTCTTATATTATGTTGACCTATTGGACCCAGAATTTATTCTCATGTATGGTGTAAGGTACAACTTAACATCTCATTAAAAAAAAAAAAAAACATAGCCAAACACTTACCAGTCCCAATTGCTATTTATGGAATAATCTATCTTGTCTACTGTGGTTTGAAATTCCATTTATATCACGTGCTAAATTCTTAGAAGTACTTGAATCTGTAGAATTTTATTTTGGTTCTGCTATTTTGCATTTTTGCACTTACTGTGAACTTGTTCATTCATGTGTTCTGCAAACATGTATTGAGCACCTGTTGTTTGCCGAGAGCGCTCCTAGAGGCTAGGGAATCCGCTTAGAATAAGACACGGAGCTTGTGTTTTAGTGAGTTGGACACTTCCCACTGCTCTCTATTGTAACTGGCTGTTGCTAGTATTTAAAGCTTAAAAAAAATATATATATATATATATATTTATTTATTTATATTTATATTGTAATGGTTTATTTATATTTATATTGTAATGGTTTTTGTTGATTCTGGTAGTCCTTCAGTTTATTCCCTTAGGTTTGCAGGCACATGATCATATAATCTGGAATAGTGACATCTTTGCCTCCTTCCTTTTAATATTTTTATCTTTTATTACTTAGTGCACCGACTGGAACTTCAAGAACATTTTTTTAAAAGTCAGTAGATATGCTTGTGCTTTTCTTGACTCACTGCTACGTTTGCATCATTTAACAGTTAAGTATGAGGATGACTTTGTTGTGAGAATGTCTCTATACGTGCATATGTATGAAAATGTGTGTGTGTCTGCTTACGAACCCACTTTATCGCGTTAGTAAAATGTACTTCTCTTCACAACTTTCTAAAATATTTGGCATTTTGCTTTGTTTTTCAAAGAAGAGGAGATAATATGAGCTGTGGGTTTTGGTTTTTTTTTCAGATGTTTTGAGGACTTTTATTGATTCGCTTATGTTAGAGGCATCCTTGAATTCCCAGGATGCACCCTCTGTGGTATTATTCTCTGGGCTTACCTCTAGATTTGATCTGTTCTGAAGTGTTTGGGGACCTTGGTTTTCTCTTCTTTTCTTTTCTTTTTTTTTAGGTTTTGATAGCAACAATGTATCAGCTTTATAAAATACATTTTTTAAAGATTTTATTTCTTTATTTGACAGAGAGGGAGGGAGAGAGAGAGCGTGAGCTGGGGGAGAGGCGGAGGGAGAAGCAGGCTCCCTGCGGGGAACCCGACTCGGGACTCGATCCCGGGACCCTGGGGTCAGGCCCTGAGCCGAAGGCGGATGCTCAACCGCTGAGCCCCCCGGGCGTCCCTATAAAATACACTTTAAAACCTTCCATCTGTTTTATGCTCTCAAATAGGTGAAATATCATGGATGTAAGTGGCTTTGTGAAGGCTTGAAAGAAATTGCTAGCGGTCAGTTTAAGTTCTCCTCCCCGTGAGTCATTGGTAATTATCTTCCTCACAATCTCTTCAATTTGGATTTCTAAATTTTGGGCATAGATTTTATAAATAATCTCCTTTTAACTTGAAGTCTTCTTATGCATCTGTGGCCCATGTGACTTTACCAAACAGCAAAATTAAGTAAGCACCTAGGCCCCCAAATAAAATACATTTTCAAGTTTGTTTTTCTGGATATAATGCTTTAGGGGGGAGGGAACCTTTCTTTTTAATCTTAAACCAAATTCACGTGAGGGCTTCATTTTAATAGTGTGCCCAGGAGCCCGGGGAAGGAACTCGTTCATCTGCCTAACCGCACGCAGTGCCGTTTCTGAGACGGACGCTGCGCGGCCTTGTACTTCGTAGCAAAGGCCGCTGACTCCTTTCTGTTGGTTCCTTCAGCTTGAAAAAGTTTCAAAACCTCCAGGTTCGCTGGTGTGTCCATTAGATGCTACTCGGGCGTTTGAAACAAGACAACCAGTTCTCCTGTGGGAGATTTTTGCTGCTGTTGGCTCATTTCCTCTGGGGTTATTTTTTAAGATCGGAACGTCTAGGTGAAAACTGGATTCTTACAAAGACACCATATCTCCAGCTTGGGTTCTTTTAGGGCCTTTGATCCAAGTTTGAATGAGGTCAGTAAACAATTCTCCTGGGCACTTAAAGGACAGACGCACCTCTCCTGCTCCTTCGTCATCTCCTGCCAGGTCAGAGGCATTCTCCGGGTAATTACTGCACTTCCGAGAGGCGCAGGAGATTAACTGGCTAAATGGTGCACGAAATGTGGTGACACAAAAGCGGCTGAAGCTGATAAATGGGAGGTTTGCAATTACACACTCTGCTCCCTCCCCCTGCCAGGCACTGGGAACCAACCCGGCAGAAACACACCCAACGTACGTCTCTTGGTAGAAAGAAAACGCCTAAGACCTGTAAATTTTACCAGGGCCGTGGCTCCGAGGCGCGGGCATGTAAGCCAGGGTCCAGCCTGTTCACCCTCCAAGTCCCTGAGCTCAGGTGGCAACTCTGGGCTGGAGCACTTCTCACCTGGAACAGTTTCTGGATTATTATTTTTGCACTGGGGGAGCATGTCATCGGGCCGGTTTGCATGCTGTTCACGCTCCCTGCCAGCAAATTTGAACAATGACAGATGTTTTTTGCACAT
This sequence comes from Canis lupus familiaris, assembly GCF_011100685.1. Taxonomy (NCBI): domain Eukaryota; kingdom Metazoa; phylum Chordata; class Mammalia; order Carnivora; family Canidae; genus Canis; species Canis lupus. Next base: position 70,280,867 of record NC_049231.1, on the reverse strand, counting down.
AGCAGACCTTGAGTGTTATAATTAGTGTTTCAGGGGATGACTCATAGGCCCCTGAACCGGAATGAAAGCAAGCTTGGGGCCTGAGCATTATTTAGGGAGGTGAGGTAAACTCCTAGGCCACACAGATGGGAACTCCTCCTGGATCTAGACTCTCTCTGAGCCCCATCAGCCACTCCCCAGCCATGCAGAGAAAACCCCAAAACACACACACTTCTGGGGCAGGCCACTTACCATTCAGAGAACCTGCACGCACTCTGGCCAGGACCTCCCTACCTGGGCCTTCGTGAAGTCTCACGTGCTCTTCTTCCAAAGCGGTATCAAAATCAGAATCTACAAAGAGAAGAATCAAGAAGCGCCCCCAAATCAGACTCCCCAGAGACCTCCTCTTACTAGGTTCAACTAGCAACTATCCTATCAGATCTCTTTCTCTCCATGGGTAGAGATTTTCATATACTCACCTTTTCCTTTTTGTTTTTTAAGATTTTATTTATTTATTCATGAGAGACACAGAGAGAGAGAGGTAGAGACACAGGCAGAGGGAGAAGCAGGCTCCATGCCGGGAGCCCGACGCAGGACTCGATCCCGGGACCCCGGGGTCAAGCCCTGGGCCAAAGACAGGTGCTAAACCACTGAGCCACCCAGGGATCCCCTCACCTTTTCCTTTAAAGAAAAAAAAGGCATTTGGTATTTTTTCAATTTGCTTTTTATTTACAGTACGTAGGGAAAATCTTTCTGTGGCAAAAATACAAATATATCTATCGACCTCTTCTTTTTTTTTGATGACTGCACACATTCCGTTATAGAACTCTGCCGTTGTGTATTTACCCATCCTTTATGGATAGAGATGTGGGTTATCTCAAACTCAAATCCTCAAACCCCAAGTGAAAACTCTTATAGCTACATCATTACCAGTATCTTCTATGGCCAGATCCCTAGAAATGGACTAGGAGGTCAAAAGGGACACGCTTTTTTCAACCCACTTAATACGTTCTGACCATCTGCCCTCCAGAAAAGCTGTACAGATTCATACTTCTGCCTCCTGTTGCGGATGCCTATTTGTTGGCAAACGAGCCCTGTGATTAATATCACAATTTTCTAGATTCTGCTCGTTGCGTTGGCAAAATGGTATCTCATTGTTTTAATTTGTATTTGTTAAAAACCAATGTTTGGTACATTGGCTGCTTTTTCACGTTTGAGCCTTTGAATTCATTTTCTTGTGAATCAGACTAGGTTTAGGGCATGTCATTTTCTTACTGATTTGTGAACAGTTCTTAAGATATTGAAAACGTTCCCTTCATTCTGCTGGTCACACTTGGATGTGTTGTGCTTTACAGAAAACCACTTTGTTCTTGTCTTCCAAGGCCTTAGAATTTGTTTGTTCCTTTATTACCCCTACTTGGGGGCAGGAAGGGATTTGCTGTCCCTCTTTGAAATCTCATTCCCCCTTCTACTTTTTTATTTTTTTATTTTTTTTTATTCGTGATAGACATAGAGCGAGAGGCAGAGACACAGGCAGAGGAAGAAGCAGGCTCCACGCAGGGAGCCCGATACTGGACTCAATCCCGGGACCCCGGGGTCACGTCCGGGCCGAAGGCAGCGCTCAACCGCTGAGCCCCCCAGGGATCCCCATACCTGTGCTCTAGATCTAATTTGCTTCTCTAAGTTTTCCCAAGACGAAAACTTAGATCAATGATTTTAGATCGTTCTTCTCTTTCTAGAGCATTCATGCGGTGACGTCCGTTTGTCTCTAAGCACCGTTCTGGCCGCGTCCCACAAATGAGCTGCATTTCCATTTTTACTCGGTCCGCAGCATTATGCTCCTGGGGTGTCCCCCTGAGCCCCGTGTTCTGGAGGAGTGTCCCGTTTCATTGCCGGCACCGGGGGATTTTCCGGCTGTTTGTGTCGACGGGCTTGCGGCACCTGCGTCCCGGCAGCGAGCGGAGCTGCCAACTGTCTGGCCGCCGCGACGGCTGGCGCCCGTCCTGAGAGGTGGGCGCAGGGCCCGGCGCTGAAGGCCGCCCATGTGTGGCTGTCGGGGCCCTCGGGCTGGCCCAAGGATGGTGCCCGTCCTCTCTGATGCCCGCCGGCGGCTCGGTCCCCTCCAACAGCGGGTGCCGAGTGTGATGGGAGCGGTGGCTGCACCTGTGCCCGCTGCCGAGCCCTTCTTAGTGAGCAGGACACTGTCTCCGGGTCGCTGGGGCCCGCAGGTCGTCCCTGGTGGAGCCTCAGGCCGCCGGGCGCCCAGCGCACAACCTCCCGTTTGCCCCACGAGCGACCAGTCGGTGCGTCGCGCCCCTTCCCTCCGCGCCCGCCGTCACTCCAGGTTCCCAGGCTAGCGCCGTGTGCGCCTCGAGATGGTGGATCTTGCACACGGGCCACCGCTTCAAGGTCTTGTTTGGAATCCTCTGTGGGGCGTGAGGTTTTTGACAGCAGGACCCCCAGCGAACCCTCAGCTGGGGCTTAGGCTTTGGGGCCGGGCGGCCGCTGCGGCGTGGGCTCGCTCGCCTTCCTCCCCGCGACAGCAAACTAGGCGGCCCTGCCTCTGTGGACCTCAGCCACGGGAGCAGGAGGCGCGTGGAGCTCCCCGCCGTGGTCCCCGCGGCTGCGGTCACTGCTGCCCAACCCAGGACCCGGCCGCTCCCGGGCCCGCCCACCCAGACCCTGGTCACTGGGCCTGTGCTGCGGAGCCCGGTGCTGGCGAGCACAGTGGGAGCCACCAGCTCCAAATGGGGGGGGTCTTCAGTTGTCTGGGGGGTCTTGGGCTCCAGGTGGGTCATGCATGGGGCAGACCATCGCGGGGCGCCTGTGGGCTTGGTCCCCCCGAGCCTCACCCCCGGGCGCGGGATCCCCGCCTGTCGCAAGGCTGGCAGGTCTGCAGCCAGATGGGAGGCACGCGGTGGGCGCCGTGTGCTGGGCAGCGGGCTGGTGGGGCACGAGGCGAGGCCGCCGGGGAGTGGAGGCCACCACCACACGGCCCTGGCCCTGCTTTCTGGGTCTCATATGTGGGGCACGAGCCCCCCAAGCCCACGCACCCCCCGGGACGTAAGGCGCTTATCCCTTCCACGGGGGGAGCTGAAGCTCTGCAACGGGACAGGCCGAGGATTCGCACCCGGGGCCCTTGCTGCCCTGGCCATCCTGCTGCTCTGTGGCGCTCACGGTGGGCTGTGGGTGTAGGAAGTGCCGTCCTGTGGCCGACGTGAGGCCAAATGATCTCACAGCCTCTCCCTGAAGGTTTGCGTTCAGCACAGGGGCAGTGATGGCCCTGCCGCCGTCCCCCCAGCCAGCTGGGCAGGTGCCCTGGACCGCGTCATCCCGAGGCCTGGGCCAGGCGGGCCGCTCGGCCTCCTCGCCTGCCCAGGCTACACGGCCCGGGCGTTAGCAGGAGACGGCAGAGCCTTTGCCACTTCTTGGTTGACACGTTTGGCTGGTCGCCGCCCCGCAGGTGGAAGCTGCATTGGCACAGTTGCTAGCAGCTGCCACGTTACGGCTCTTCCCCTCGACGTTCCCGGGGACGCGGCCCCCCTCGTGTGCAGGGACCTCACCCGGGGGCGGCATTCATCTGTGGCCCTTGTGACCCAGAGAGGATCGTGGGGCATCCGGGTCCTCAGGTGTGAGCGGGTCCGTGCGTGACATGTCACCAGTGCCCATTAAAGGCAGGTGTTTTTCCCCGTGAGGCGACGTAAAGGGGCCGTGCCCTGCGTCGGGCCCCCAGGTGCCCTGCGTGGAGTCCGCGGCGGCCGCTTCACTTTCACAGGCGACCTGCCCCAGGGCCTCTTCTTGCTGACCCAGAGACATGCAAACTAGCTTCCAGCGTCTGTTTGGCAGCGAGCCTTGACGGGGGCGGCGTGCTCCCCCGAGCGGTGGGGAGGCCCCGCCAAGCTCACTCCCTCAAAGTACACGCCGCGCCTCAGCCCCCAGCGGCCCTGCCCCGGAGCCGCGTCGGAGCATCTGTGCCTTACCTGTTTATTCTGTGCATCCGTGACCAGGATGCGTCCCCTCGGTACCGGAAAGGCCCAAGAGATTATTTTTCAGGGTCTAGGAATACTCAAAAACGTTTCCATATATTGGGGTGCCTACGTCCATCCAGCGTCCGACTCTTGATTTCTGCTCAGGTCGTGATCTCAGGGTCATGCGATCGAGCCCTGGGTCGGGCTCCCGGCTGGGCCTGCAGCCTGCTTAGGATTCGCTCTCTGTCTCTCTCTTTCTCTCAAGAGAAAAAAATAAAGTTTCCGTATAAATCAGCAGTGATTGCCCGTTGGCGTCGATGGAGCACTTTTGCAATGACAAAAGTCATTTCTGAGAAAAAAAAACAAAAAAACAAAACCCGAGATTTTTGAAAATCACCGTTTCATTTAAAGGACCTTGCTTGACGACCCTTCCCTGGACCGCTCTCCAGCTCGAGTCCTCGGCCCCGCCGCCCCCGGGAGAGTAAGGGGAGGAAAGGCCGAGGCTTCGGGCGGCAAGGACACCGGCCGCCTCCGGCGCTGGACCCCCAGACAGCACCTCCTCATAGCAGCCCTGTCGCCCTGAGAGCAGGGGGCCGGCGGGGCTTCCGCGGAGCGTGTCGGGCCGCGCGGGGCTGCCTGGATCTGCGCTGCCGTCGCCCCATCCCCACACCCGCTACCTGATCACTCTTCCTGCGACCGGTGCTCTTGCGGGGTGACGTTCAGCAGCAGAACAAGAAGAAAGGCCCCGTGGGTCCGAGTGCCCCCCGCCCATCGGCTCGCACCCCGGCCCGAGGCCCGGGCCATAAGGGCGGGACATAGCTGGGATGACCCTGGGATCGTCCAGCAGTGACGACAGCCACACCCGACCCTTAGATGGGCCTCCCCTAGTCAGGGGACGGGCTGGCCTGGGGGGGCGTCTGCAGGCTGAGGATGGAGCCGCTGTGTCTGTGCCCACAGCCGGTGGGCCCGGGGGATGGGGGAGACGGGGTCTGACCTGGGGTGTGCCTCACGGGGTGGGCAGGCGCCCAGGGAGGGGACCCGGGGGCAAGGAAGCAGGGCCTGGGCCCCGGGGCATCCCCGCTCGGCAGGACCCACTTGGGGGCCGGGACGTCACCTCCTGTTCCACCTTCTAGACAAAGTTGTTGACTTTTGCATAAAAGTGCGTATCAGCACCCAGTGAGGTCATCGCCCCGTGTCTCCAGCCGCATGTCCCCCAGGGGTCAGGGGGTGGCCAAGGGCTGGGCCAAGGTTGCTGCCGAGGCGGGACGTTGAGGGTGGAGACCCAGAGCCCAGAGTAGGCCCTGCGGTCTGTCCATTTGCAGCCTGCGTGCTGTGGCGGCAGGTGGCTGCAGCCGTCGTGAGCCCGGGAGGCCCCAGTCCAGCCCGTGGGCCGCGTGGGAGGCGCGTGGTAAGCAGGGTGCACCCAGCAAGCTCCCAGGAGCTCCCACGTGAGCCCGGGTCGTCGTCCAGGCACCAGCGCCTCTCAGCTCCTCCTGGACGTGGAACGTGGGTCGCGGCTCCGAGCCTGCAGCTACCTGGACAGGGTTCCGAGGCCCCGGCCGGGGCTGCCCCGGGGCACACACGTCACCCGGGGTGGAGACCTCCAGGGGAGCCCGGGGACGCTGCACAGACTGGAAGGGAGCCATCAGTGAAAGCCCCTCGGGGAAGTGAGAACATCAGGATCAAGAGACCATGGACTCGTGTGGCTTCGACACCGTGGGTGTTGAGCCTGCCGGCGGGTCTCTCCACCCCGTGCTCTCGGGCGGTTGTTTGCATGTTTGCCTTTTAATTTTTCGAGAGGGACGGGGGTCCTCTGTCTGAGGTGGACGGGCAAGGTTTGGGAAGACGTTGACGTTTGAACCAGGCCTTGAAGGTCGCCCTCGGCCTAGGAGGGTGGAGAGGACGCAGGGGCAGGTGTGGACAGCGGGAGAAGGCCAGGGAGTCTTCTTTCCACCCTGTCGTATGGAACCGACCGCGTCTCGCGTCCCCACCCCTCACCTGGACTTCTCGGTGGCCTCATCCCCGCTCTTCCAATTTCCAGTCTTGCCTCCACAAGGCTTCTTCCCTTCCCGGTGTCCCGGGCGATGCTCCTGACACGTACATCCAGTGCCGTCGTCCCTCCGCTCAAACGTGTCCAGCGTGGAACCCAGACACCTGGCTGTCCCCTGGCCTCTCCCCAGCCTTGTTTCCCACCACTGTCCTGTTCCACCTTCTTGCTCTTCCTTGAACACGCGGAGTTCACTCCTAGCTCAGCACCTTGGCCTTTGCTGTTCCCTCAGCTTTGGGTGCTCTTCCCCCCGGCATTTGCAGGACTGGTTCCCTCATTCTGTTCAAGTCACCATTAGATGTCACCAGTTGCGACCCTGTGACTCTATCTCCCTGTCCTCCTCTCTCTCTCATCATCATCCCATGATGAAGGAAATGCTCCGGTGTCTGGACTATTACTTGGAGAGCTCCCGCCACAGAAACGTTCTACAGGTGTCTTCTTATTCCAGAATGAAAGAACCTAGATTTTACAGAGTCTGCGTTAGCCGCTCCTGCTCAGCTAGGACCCCAAGGGTTGGCCTCTGTGGGTCGCACTCCCTGACCACCTCCGGATGGTCTGACGGGTTGAGCTCAGAAAGGAACCGAATTCGTTCAACAGGTGCTGTCGAGAGCTCGCCCCGTGTCGAGCGCTGCTCTCCGCGCCCGGGGTTCAGCCAGCTGAGAAAGTCCATCTCCCCCGACACATCACTTGTTACCATGGAGACGGGAGATAAGCCCACGTATGACCGTGTCGGAGACGGAGGGGAAGCCGCTTGCTTCATCACCTTGCTGGGAGGTCTTCCCGGAAGGATGATGTTGGGCAATTCAAAGCCCCCCCGCCCCGTGCTCTCTCGTTCTTTCTCTGCCTGAATTACTGTTTGCAAGGACAGGAGGAGGGCCGTGGAGTTGGTCTCTGTGACGGCAGCTTCACTGGGGTCCGATCAAGGCCGAGCCTGGCACCCACCGGGGAGCCCACGCTCAGATGTAGCCAGAGAGCCAAGAAACTGGGTGAAACCACCGTCTAGCAGGTCTTGTTTTCTGCTGCCTCGGCCTCGGAGCTGACAGCCGGTGGACAGCTTTGAAGATTGTGTTCACGGCCCATCCTCAGCTGAGACCGCGTGTCCACGACGTGTTACCTGTCGTACGTTAGGAGTCGCCAGAGCAAGGCCAATGGCCCCGGAACCGCGATACCGGGTTTCCTTGGTTTTCACAAGGCCTCAGGTCCCCGCCACAGCCTTCCCAGGAGGACATTTTCCCTGAAGTTAGGGAAGCCCCAGGACGGGACACGTTGGAACGTAGAGTAAATAATCCAGCTTCATAGTGTTAGAATCGTCACCGGCTGTTTTTCTAATGGACTTTTGTTTCTTTATTTTTTTAGTAGTTTCAGGTTTAATAGAAAAATTGAGTGTAAAGTACAGAGAATTCCCATAACTTCCCCTACTATCACCCTCTCGCTTGAGACGGTACATGTGCTACGATCGACGAGCCAATGTCAGCACATTGTTATTAACAAAAGTTAATGTTTTTCTAACCAAACAAACAAGCAAGCAGCAGAATTGGGCCTATAAGTACAGGGAACAAATGGGCGGTTTCCAGGGGGGTGGGTGTGGGCAAAAAGGGCGCAGAGCGGTGTCCAGGCTCCCAGGCACAGAGTGACTGTGGTCACGGGGCGCCAGGCACAGCAGACGGAGGAGACCCGTGGGATCTGGTGTGTCTCGTGGGGACGGCGGAGGTGCGTTGGCGGCGAGCACAGCACGACCTTTAGGAGTGGTCGCATCGCTGTGCGTGCACCTGAAACTCATGTGATGCTGTGGGCCAGCCGTGCTCAAGAAATAATAATAATAGTCCAGAGAAGAGCATTAAGAAGTACCGATCGGCCCCACGGACTCAACCACAGGGTCGTTTAGAGCCATGACTGACGGCCGACAGTCACGGCTGAAGGGCGGACCATCCCGTTCTGCAGTGTGGGCGGTACTCGCGGGAAGAGCTCGGGTCTGAGCCTACAAGAGAAACATTCAGAAGGAGAAACCCCAAACTGCTGAGAAAAATGGTATCGCGCCCCCCCCCACACACACACACACAAAAAATGTTCATACTTTCTAACGTTGAATTTAACCTGAAATCCGCAGTCTGCACTAGCGCTGATTCTCTGTGTCGTCCGTTCTGGGACGTGTGGCGGACGAGCCCCCGGCCGTCGTGAGTCCCGTGGGGTTGCTGCTCTGCCCCGAGTCCCCGTCTTTCCCTGTTGATCTCCGCGTCCCTCCTCCACCGCTGGCACCGACCCGTCTTCTCAGTCTCCGTATGTTTCCTTTTCTGGGATGTCCTAGAGTCGGACTCGCAGTTTAGAGCCCCTTTGGATTGGCTTATTTCACGTAATACGATGTGTCCAGTTCTCCAGTGTCTGGATGCACCACGGTCTGTCCTTCACCCCGAGGGGCCTCCTGGCTCCTTACAAGTGTCGGCGGTCAGGCCGCTGCACGCGTGTGCGCAGGTTTCCCTGTGGACCCGAGTTCCTGGTCATTTGGGTCAATACCAAGAAGCTCTGCTGCTGGACCACATGGTCCCACGAGGTTGCACTTTGCCGAGAACCACTCAGCTGTCCCCCAAGCAGCTGTACCGTCTCACCCGCGGGTTTGCTTCTCACATCACCTTCATTTATGGAGTCTGGTTGTTTCCTAGGCAATGCCTCGGAAGCACGCCGAGCGTCCGCCGACACCCTCTTCTCACCGCGCTCCCCTCCGGCCCGACGCGCAGGGCGCCCCCCACGTAGCTCCCGGGCACCCTCCCGCTCTTGCCTCAGCTGACCCGTCCCAGTGCAAAGTGTCCTCTTTCCGCTGCTCCCTCTTCCCTTTTGCTTCTCATCCCGACCCTCCCGACCCTCTTGAGCCTCTGCGGAACCCCGAGACTGTGAACCACCGGGATCAGGGGCTGTTTGTGCTCCGCCCGTCTCATGACAAGGGGTGGGCTTCCTGCCGTGCAGCCCGGGCACTTCGGGTTCTCACGGGGAGACCAACAGTCGTAAGGATGGAGGGAATCCCGGGGGGAAGCATCCGTTAAAGGAGAGCGAAAAAAAAAAAAAAAGGAGAGCGAGCCGATGAGTAGGACGCGGCTGGAGGCCGTTCACGGGCTCCCACGAGGGCCGCCACCCCGGGTCTGGGCTGAGGCTGCGCACCCTGCGCTTGGAGGGCCGCCCGGCAGGTGCAGAGCCTCCCACCCGCGTGCGCTATGGACCCCGCACGGCGTGGATCCCGTGTGTGGCGGCCCTGCTCTCCCTGCCCCGGTAGCAGCAGTGCCCCGGTCGTGGCGGCGGCGGGATCCACCCCCACAGGTGTCCAGAGCCGCGAGGCGCTGCCGGTGGGGGGGCTGCTCGGGCTGTCCTCGCAGGCTGCCTAGCGCCTCCTCCCCCGTGTCCGGGCCTTTCCCACCCGGGCGCTCCCCCTCCCGCCCCCGCGTCCGGGGCCCGGGGAAGCACTGTGCTGCGGATTGAGAAATGAGGGGTCACAAGAACTGCAGGGTGTTTTCCCCTCAGCTCTTCAGACTGCAGTTCCCAGAACGCGTTCCCTCTGCTTGCCCTGCTTCCCTCTCGGGCCTCGTGTGCTGCAGCGAGTCCTCCCGACGGCGTCGCCCCAGAGCCCCAGGCTCCGTCCACCCCCCGTTCCCAGGCCAAAGTCCCCCCATGTCCCGTTGCTCCTGGTCGTGGCCCGGGCGCCATGGTGCGATCTGCACATGGCTCTGGGGGTGTCCCGGGAGCGGCAGCGGGGAGGCCGGAGCTGTCGCCACGGGCTGCTCCGTGCAGGAATCAAGGATCGCTTATTTTGTCACCTCCTCCCAGTGTGGCACCTGCTCCTGCGCCAGTTGCTGGGGTGGCTGTGCTGGGGCCTGAGGGGCCCAGGGCTTGGCCTGGCTCGACGGGGGCTACGGGGCCGACCGCGCTGTTCCGAGGTCCAGGCAGGGCCTGGCGGGGGACGGAGACGCGGCACGGGGACGGACCTCGTGGATGGGGCGGGGCCCTCGCGTCCCATTGGACGCTCCCGGAGCTGCCATTCCATTTCTGAGTTTCCTGGCGGCCGGGTACCGACTCCCCGGGCCCACCTGGTCCTTGTGGGTGCAGCCGGCGCCCCTGCCGCTCTGGCCTGGCCTGGGCTCCAGCCCGTGCCTGCTCCCACTTTCCCTGGGACAGTCCCGCGTAGCCTCGCCATCCGGGGCCCGGGGTTCCCTCGGGGTTCCCGCGCCCCACGTGCCGTCGCTTCCCGGCACCTCACCGCTCGGCCCTGGCCCAGCCGTGGCTGACTGAGCAGCCTCGACCCTCCAGCCAGCGGGGAGGGCAAAGGGTGGACCTGCGTGGGGGGGGACACGGGGCCGGTCCTGCCCGACGTGATGCGGGGCGCATCCTCAAGAGCCCATTTTTTCGATAAAGACATTTTGCCCTGAAAGCTCCTTGTTTCGGAGGTCGGGTCCTCTTAGAGCAGGTCAGCGCGGCACGTCGAGGAGGCTGATGAGGCCTGAGCTGGGGCATCGGCAGGGGGGCGGGCGGGCGGGGGCGCTGGGCTCGAATGCGGGGTGGGGGGTGGATGATGCTGTGGTTCCCCAGCCCCGCCCCGAAGCCAACAGGAGCAGCAGCTCAGGGATGAGGCGACCTTGCGTTTGAACACCGGGCTTGGGGTTGGGGTCGGGTGCAGGGCAGCATCCGTGGGAACCTGCGATGGTGGGGCCCATCCCACCCCCTTTGCTCTCGTGTGGGACGGTCTGTTTCTCTGTGTGTGGAGCCTTGCGGAGGCCGCGCGAGCAGCTGTCGTCCCTACGTAGGACTGAGGATGCCAAGGGCTGGGCAAGGCCAGTGATGGGACGCGGCCAGGGCCTGACAGCAAGGGCAGCAGTAGTGGGGGGCTGAGTGGGGTCAGACCCTCCTGCTCTGACCTAACGACTGCATCAGGAAGGAAAACGGTCCAGGGTTGCACGCGAGCCACCCGTCTGCTCATCTCATCTCCGGGACCCCAAAGGTCCCCCCTCGGTACTTGGGCTGTTCCCCATCCGCAGATGCATCGACAGGGTTGCGGGGAACCCCTAGGAGCACCCGGGCAGCACCGGCTTCCGTAATGTCGTGGTCATGAAGTGCGGCCTTAGGCACGTCCAGTGGCCTCAGCACTGACGCCCCCAGGTCGTCAGGAGGGCGGCCGGGCACCAGGCCCACTGACCCGAGCGCATCCCTCGTGGGTCGTGAGCTGGTCCAGACGGTGCTGAGACGGAGCTGGGGCGAGCTCGTGGAGGACCAGACGAGGGCCTCGCTCTGTGCTGACGTTTGCCGTGAACGTCCTGCCGACCTGAAGGACAGTGACGGCAAAGCAAGCTCGCTCGCCGGGTTTGCTCCGTGGGATCCTCACCCAAGGCAGGGCCCCACCTGCAAGGAGTGCGTGTGCGGCCGTGTGTCCGCCCACGGCCCCAGCCCCGGCCCTGGATCCTCCCCGGTTCCTGGAGTTCAAGGCCGGCAGGCGTCCGGGCCCAGCTCGGGCATCCACAGACGCAGAGCCTGCGAGGCGGGGCGGCGAAGCGAGCGCCGGGGCTGACCCCCCGCAGTGACCCCGCGGCTTGGGCTCCTGGCCTCTGTCCCCCGCGTCACGGCGCACGCCTGTCCCTCGCGGGAGAGCACACGGGGAGCTGGTGTGCGTCCCCCGTGCTTCACGGAGGAGTGCGAGCCAAGTCGGGCCCCGTGGGCTGAGCCTGCAGCACCTGTCACCCGTGAGCTGGGTGACCTGGGGCACATGCTTCGTCCCCTGCGCCCTGACTTCCTCCAAAATGGGAGCGCGGTGGTACCGCCTTCCTGGACTTGCTTTGACCACGGAGACTCCGCGGGGCACGTGGTCAGTGCCGGAGCTCACACTGCGGCTCGCGGGGACGCATGGGCGGGAATCCTAGGACGGAGCCACATGCGGACAGAGCGGGAGGCCCCTGAGGCACAGAGACATGTCCCACATCGCGGCTGCTTCTGGGCAAAGGGGTCAGGACCTCACAGGCCCGGGTCTGTAACCGGAAGCTGCCCCTTCCCCGCGCGGTTGGCTTGTTTGCATCGCGACACGCCACCTGCCGCACGGCAGACCTTTCAAATGACTTCCCTGGGGGACACTCTGCTCGGGGGGCGGGTCCCACCTGCCCTGTAAAAGCAGTGACCAGATGCTGGGACGGTGAAAGAAAGGGCGCTCTGTGCCGCAGGCCCGTCTCCCGGGGTGATTCATTCCCACGTCACGTATTTTCTGCGCTCTCCCTGCTGTCCCCAGAGCGTCCCGATCCCGTCCGGCCAGTTCTTCCACAAATCCCTGTGCCGCCGGGCCCGACACCCTCCGAGGTGTCACTGAGGCCTCTGGGCACCGGGCAAGCGTGAGCCGTGGGCCCCTCCGTGGAGAGGAGCCGTGGGCCGCCCTCCGTGCGCCGCGCCAGCCGGGACGTGGGTGGACAGTCTTGCGGGGACAAGCTCACTGCCCCCCGGTCCCTCCAGCGCCTCCTGGTCCCAACCGCGCTGTGTCTTCTTTCTCTTTCTTCTACTCGGTTGTTTTTTTTCTTCTTCTTCTTTTTTCTTTTTTTTCGTTTTTTTTTTTTCTTTTTTTCTCTTTTTTTTTTCTACTCAGTTCTTACCCTGAAACCAGCGTTGCCACCTGAGCCAAAACCTCTTAGGTTTAAAAATCCTGAGGTCAGGCCTCGTCCCAGCGTCCGCTGTGCCGTTGAAATCGCACCGTGTTTGCGGGTAAAGCTTGATGTGGGATGAAATTCCTGTCCCCGAGGCCCGGGTGTCGCGTGGCCCCTTCAGGCCCTGCTGTGCCCACACGGTCGCCCCTGCGAGTCCTCGGTAGACCTCAGCCCTGCTGCGGGGCCCTCGCTCTCGGTACCCTCGGCCTTCTGCGCTGCTGCTGCGCCCCTCGTGACCGTCCAGCCCTGGGTACCAGGCCACGGGGGCGGGGGGTCCTGGCTGCACCCCCAGCACCCACCCTCCCCCTCTGCACCCCTCTTCCGCCTGCATTGGCTCCTGACCTGCAGGACCCGGGCGTCCTCCTCCAGAAGGACCCTCCCTCCGTCCCCCGACACCAGCCTCACCCTCACCCTTTGGCTCGGGTGCCCTGGCTCATGGATCTTAATATGGAGGAGACGTGCAGCTCTTGACTTCTGGGGGGAACAGTGGACCCCAAGGTGGACTGGGCTGGAGCCTGGGTCGGAGCCTGCCAGATGCCAGGGCGGGGTTCCCGGGGGCCTGAGGTGCTTCTCCCAGACTGGACGCCAGAGCAGGTGTCACGAGGGTGTCCTGATCCCACGTGCAGGTGCAGGGCTGCCCCGGGGGCCCAGGGCACGGAGGGCCAGCACCTCGGGACAGCCCGGCCCGTCAGTGCACAGGCTGCGCGGTGGCTCCGGTCTGTGAACCCACAGGACACGTGGATGAGCCTCTTTTTTGACTTTCTGTTGGAAACTTTAAGTTCGGAACAGCTGAGCCCTAAGCACCGCAGTCCTTGCCCCGAGGGCCGGCCCGGTGAGGATCAGCTTTCATGGGTCATTTCTTTTCCCCACTTCACCGCTTCCCCTTTTCTCTTTCCTGAAGTCTGTGATCCAGGGATCCCCCTATTTGCAGCTACTTAGGCAGGAATGATGCAAAGGCAGCTGCCGGGGGGCCTGTGGCAGGCAAGAGGACCCGTGGCCGGGCCGCGGCCTCCATCTGAGCCCTGTGTGGCCTTGAAGCCGCCGTGGTGGCGCCGGTGCCGTCCCCACTCAGGTGCCCTGTTCTTCGGTCGGGCCGCAGGGCCTGCCGGGACACAGGTTCCTGGACGGCCTCCACCCGGCTGCCCGCTCGCCGTGGGGGGATCAGAGGCACAGACGCCTCCGGAACAGAGGCATGGACTTGGCCGGGGCCCGCGGGGTCTGCCGTTCGTGCACCCTGGGGCTGTGGCCGGGACCGGCGGGTGGCGGGTAGGGCGAGTGCGGTGCTGACTCGGCGCCGGCCTGGGCCTGGGCGGACCTGGGCTCGCGCTGACTCCAGGGCCTGGGACAGCCCTCGCCCCTGCAGGCCTCGCTGCCTCCTGTGAAACCACGTGTTTGCAGGGGGACGGGGGGCGGGTGGCAGGGAGGCCGGGAGACGCGGCATCGAGGGTGACGGTGGGACCAACTGAGGCATGAGCCTGCGGGCCAGGCCTGGAGAGCAGAGGCCTCCCCCTCATCAGCACCAGCTGTGGCCGAACCCGGTTGGGGGGGCAGCGCGGGGCGGCTGCTGCTGCCTGTGGGATTCCGGGGGTGTGCAAGGGAACCTCCCTGCGGCTCCGATCACAGGGAGAGACCCAGTGGCCCTCTCTGTGGGACGACAGGTGTCACACACTCCGACTGGTTCCCACCGTGCCCCGGGGCTGGCCGCGCCGCAGGGAGGATCCACGGTGCACAGCCCGCCCGGGGGCGAGGGTCCCGCCGCCTGGTCCCGGCCGTCCTGGCTCCACCCACGGAGAGGACACAGCGGGCACGGACGCGGCGACTACCTCATGGTTCGGGGACACCTTGTGGCGGCCGTCGGCGCCTCCTCCAAGGTACGCGAGGAGTCGTCGCCATCTGCGTGTCCCTCGGGCCACAGAGTGTGTGGTCGCCAGACGCGGGTCCGAGTCCTTCCAGAGCTTTCCCGCCGGGACGGCTTGCAGGGGGAGGCGCGGAGGGACCGGAGCAGCTCCAGCCCGCAGCGCCCTCCCCGTGGCCCGTGGTCCGCACCGCCTCCCCCCTGCCGCCGGCCGGTGCGCGGCCCCGTGCGTGTCTTTGCTCCTCGGCCCTAGGAAGCCCGTCTGATTTCGCGCACGCGGTTGCGTAGGCCCCGGGAGGTTCCTTCCTCGTGGGCGCCGTGCCGCTGTTTCCAGGATCCCCTGGCGCCGTGGCGTGAGGGCACCGAGCATCCCCGCCGGCGGGCGTGTGCGAGGGCCCCCCCCAAGGTCTCACGGCGTCCCCTGCTCGCCTGCGACCCGAGGGCGGGCTGTGATGCTCTGCGGTTGCAGCCTTGGAAATCTTCACGTCTTACCTTTAAATTTGTATTTTGTGCGTGAAATCCCGCAAGCCCCCTGACCGCCACCTCCCTGCCTCCCCGAGGGCTCGCGGCCCCGCCGCCGCCCTGGGAGGGCCCAGACCCGAGGTGTGGGTGTGAGGGGCTTGCACCCCAGGGCGCCCGCAGTACGGCGCGGCGGCAGGTGCCGTCATCCCGAGCTGGCAGCTCCGTGGCAAGGCCAGTGGGTGACCAGGCAGGGACGAGGCCCCCTCGGGGTCCCCCAGCGTCCTGGCGGGGAGGCTGTGATGCCCTCGCGGTCGCTGTCTGCGGGGTCGGGGTCCCCGGGGAGGAGCAGTACTAGGGTGCCCTGCCCCGCGGGTCACAGCGCGTCGTCCGCACGTGCTCACGTGTCCCTGGGCCGCGGGTCCCCCAGGAATCCACGTGCCTCGAGAGAGGCGGCGTAAAGCCCGAAAGGGCCGTGGCCACGGCCGGCGACACCGATGCACTTAACGCCCCTGAATTGGACGCTTAAAATGGTTGCAAAGTAAATCTTTTGTTTCGAGACAACTTCAAAAGTTACAGAGTAGCAAAGAAACAAACCGGAGCGCAGGGGCGCGGGCGGGCAGAGGGAGGCGGGAAGGACGGAATCGGCTGGCACTGAGCTGCCCCAGCGGCGGTCCTTGCCCTGGGCCCCCCGGTTCCCGGCCAGCCCGGCCGTCGCCCCTCCAGCGCCGCCCCCCGGCCCTGAAGGCTTTGCCAGCGGATGCTCACCTGTCCTCTTCTCCCCGCACAGGTGTCCTGCTGGCCGCGGGCCAGGCCCTGGAGAACAGCACGTCCGCCCTGAGCGGTGAGTCCTGCCCGGGGGTGCGCGGCGAGCGGGGGGAGCGGGCGGGCCGGTTCGTGGGGCCTCCCTCTGGGCGTCCCCAGGGGCCCCGGCCTGGGCTCGGCAGGCTGTGCCCCAGGGTCCCGGGTGCAGGGGCAGGGGCGGGCGGGCAGGGGCGCCGTGGAGCTGGGGACTCTCGGAGGTGCCCCTAGAGGGGAGCCGGGGTTCCCGAGCCGCGGTCTGCTCCTGCCCGCTGGTCTCTGTTCGCTGCTCTGGGGGTCACCTCGGGACATTTCGAGGGACCTTGCCCTGGCTTCAGAGTCCTGGGCGGCGTGGGAAGAGTGGGAGGCCACGCTCCGGGCCCGGAGCATCCGCCGCTGGCGTGTCTGGCGCTTCGCGGCGCCCGGTGCACTCGTAGTTGTGTGGGGCCGCCGCGGGGGGAAGCGACGTGACTGCTGCTCTCTAAGCCGCGGCTTTGAGTTGTACGTTTCTCCACGTTGCTGCAAAGCCTTGAGATGCATCTTTTTAAAACGTCACCCTCGGGCGCCCGGATGGCGCGGTCGGGGAAGCCGCTGGCTCTCGGTCGGGCTCAGGCTGCGGTTGGGGTAGTGGGGCCGCGCCCCGCGTCGGGCTCCTCGCTCAGCGCCTGAGGTCCCCCACCCCTCCCCCAGGCTTGTAGGGGACTTGCTCCCCCCACCCCGTAACTAATAAGTGGATCTTTCTGAAAACGTCGGGATCCACGAAAACGGACTGTGTGGTTCAGTTCGCTGCTCCCTGCTGGGCCTCACATGGCGTCCAGTTAAATCACGGTGCCCCCCCCCCCCGCACACCCAGGGCCTTTCCCTTCGGTCGGGGGCTTTCCTCGGGGTGCTCCCTGGGACACGAATATCCTTGTGACCCCCGCGGCGAGTCGCCAGCTAGCCCTCCGCGTGCAGGGAGCCAAGTTCCTCGCCGGCAGTGTGAGTCCTGGGCCCCCGCTGGATGCCCCCCACATAGTCACCCGAGGGAGGTGTGCGCGGGGAGGGGCGGTTCCTGTGCGTTCACGGTCCTCCAACCGGCCGCACGGCGCCCCTGTACCCTGCTCGTCTCTTCCACTCCTTGTCCCTCCAAACGCTGGGAGACGATGCTGCCTCTGTAGCCCTGAACCCTCCCCTCGGAGCCATCACCCTTGAGGCACTCGAACCCCGAAGGTGTCCAAGCCACTTGGGGGCCTATGATGCCACGGAAGAGGATGCCTGGCTCCCCCGTGTTCCGCTCGACCAGGGTGGGCGGGCGCATCCCAGAGCGGTGCCCCCGAGGCCCGGGGTCAACCAGAGTGTCCACCTTTCCTCCCCTGTCAGCGAGGGCTCAGCTGTGCGTCTGTGGGGGGTGCGGTGGGGGCCCCCTGGCTGCCTCCGGGCGTCCCGGCTCACATCCTCAGCCCCATGGTCCTCGCTGTAGGAGCCGAGAGGCCAAGAGCCAGCTCCTGTCCTGAGTCACCTGCGGGTGGTGAGTCGCAGTGACGGCAGACGCTGATGCACCCCAGCGCCGCTGCCTGCTGCCTCCTGCCCCTCTGCAGCCCCTCACGCCGGCGGCGGAGCCCCGGGGCCACCCCGGAGCCTGTCCCCTCAGGCGCCGCTCCTGCCCAGGCCCTGGGGGGCCTCCCGGTGTTTCGGGGACAAGCGTGGGAAGACCTGCCGTGCTCATCCCGGAGCGCCGGTCCTTGCTGCGCTGCTGACCAGCCTCTGTTCCCGTTTCTGAATTTGCTTCTGCGCGAACGTCTCTGTCCCAACGAGTCCCCGATGTTCACTCTTCCTCTTCACGGCGTGTCGCCAGAGAGCCGGTCACGCCCTGCAGGGCTTCACAGCCCCCGTGACGGGCAGAGGGCGCCGTGTGCCGGCTGAGAGCAGGGGCAGTGCCACAGCCCCGAGCACCGGGCGGGCACCGGGAGAGCCCAGCGTCGACAGGGGCCTGTGGAGGGGGGACGTGGGCTGCTTGCCCGGCCCCCGCGGGCCCCTCAGCTGTGGGCCTCGGGCCCGGGCAGGTGGATGGAGCAGCTCTCGCCGTTTGTACTCCCGCTCCACCTGCCCCGCGGGACCCAGGCCGGAGTCCGGAGAGGGCTGGGCCAGGGGACAAGTCCAGACGGCGGCGGTGGTGTCACGGCCCCCTCGCCGAGGGCTGGGGCTTTGCAACCGCATCAGCTTGTTTGCTTCACTTCCTCTTCCTTGAGGGCAGCCGTACTTCTCTCGGAGACGCCCCAGCCCCGGGAGGCCTCGACCACCCCCGCGCACCCCACTCTGACCAGACGCAGCCGAAATCCTGTTGCGGGTGCAGCGCAAACGGGGGGGCCAACCCCCAGCCACTCCCTCCACCCCCGCCGTTGGCGTGTGTGTCGCACTCTTGGCCTCGTCAATAAGCAACGCCGTTTGCGACCGAGCTCGGTGGGAATCTGCGTACGTGCAGGAGAAGTAAGCGTGAAATGAACCCGCACACGCCCGTCGCCCAGCTTCAGCCACGAGCATCGGCTGCCGCTTTTCTTTCCTCAGTTCTCACACCGTTTGGATTTTCTCCCTTGGCGGGGACGTGTGAGAGCAGAGCCTGTGTCACTTGTGAATGTTACTTAGAGCCCAGACGAGGACTTGGGAAACAAAGCCAGAGTCGCATCACAGCCACGAAAGCAAGAGGAGCCCTCTTGTCAGATCCTTAAATCCGGAGGGTAGAGGACGCTGCGTTCGGTTTTGGGTTGTGCTTCGCTTAATCTGCTTTTCCTTTAATGTCTTCATATTTTGCTCTCTACTTACATTGCCTTCCGGGTGAACACTGCTCATCGAGTGTGCTCCTTAGTGTCCTGGGAGACTGACTCGCACCTCTGCGTCCCTCCTCCCGACCCCTTTGTGCTCTGGATGTCGGCAGGCAGCTTCCTAAGTCTCAGAGCTGTCCACTTAGCTGCAAAGACGGGCTGTTGTAGGACAGACGCTGCAAAGCTCCATCCATGACGTGACTGTGCAAGTCTCTTCGCTCTTAACGGGCGACAGGCCTCGGAAACAGTAACGGACATAAAAAGGTTTTCATACGGGCAGCCTCGGTGGCGCAGCAGTTTAGCGCCGCCTGTGGCCCGGGGCGTGATCCTGGAGACCCGGGATCGAGTCCCACGTCGGGCTCCCGGTGCATGGAGCCTGCTTCTCCCTCTGCCTGTGTCTCTGCCTCTCTCTCTCTGCATCTCTATGAATGAATAAGTAAAAATCTTTAAAAAAAAAAAAAAAAGGTTTTCATACACTCTCGAGTGCTCACACTGGAGGCCTAATCAGGATTCCGCTCTCACGTTTCGATGGAGCAGCACGGAGAGAGTTGCAGACCCTGAGCGCCAGTCGAGCGTGGGGCATGAACCCCCGGGAACGTGTGGCTTTCTTGTGCTTTCGGTGGCGGGAGGAAGTTCCATGATCTTATCACTTGAAAGTTGCCCTTGGCCTTTCTTGTTGAGGTTTCGTTGGTTTCTCCCAATCTTCCTCCCTCTCAGATTCCTAAATGTGAGGCGTAAACTACGCCAGACGCATAGGAAGCTGCATTAGTGTGGTCAGTAAGTGCTTTTCAGACATCTCCTTTGGGGGGGACGCTGGGGAGACACACGCCTTGGGCTGGCGGTCAGGAGTCGGGGCGTTGGGCCCAGCCGGTCGTGTTGCTGAGCCCCTGGGCAAGTTGTTTGTCTGTCTCCCGTTTGGATCGGAGTTTCCTCACCTGTTGGACTTGAATCGGGAGGAAAGAGCCTGTGAGATGTTTCACGTGACCACTCTGATAAGTTGGTAGACATTGCCCGGAAGGCTCTGTCGGGAAGGGTTGGAAGGCTGCCTTCAGGCTCTCCGGAAATACGGCCACGATCCATGCCTGACACCCGCCATGGACCCACGGCAGGGAGGCAAGAGTGCGACGGCCTTGTATTTCATCCTCTTGGAATCAGATGTCCTTTTGCATTTAGGTTCTCAAATTCTAGTTGCTGGGGCCAACGGAGCAGTCCTCCCCGACCCTTGTCCTATCGTGTCCCCACCACACGATAGCACGGGAACTCGTAATCCAGCCTCATAATGACCGAAGGCCACCTCAGCTGACCGCTTAGTGGGGGATTTAGGAACCGAATGCTATGGGAGTGAAGTCAGTAGTCTGGGGTTAAGGCGAAATTTTTATCTGGTTGGTTGTTAATTTGTAAAGCATGCAGAGAAACCTAGCTGGAGGCGGAAAGAGGGTGGCATCACCTGCAGCTTAGAACACCTGTCACACCCTCCCAAGAAAGGAGTTATGACCTGTCTTCAAAAGGAACCTTTTAACGCCCCTTAAAAGGGGCAGAACACAGCCGGTGAAGTTGCTGGGTGGCTCCTTGCTTAACCCTCTGAAATACTGCGCATTTCCCAGGCCGCCCGTCTGGTTCTCATGTTTTCGTGAGACTCGCTGTAATGGCCGAGGGGTGTGGCGAGGCCCTTCTCAGACACCTGGCAGCAGGCTCCGAGCTTCCCCCTGCCGTCCGCCTTGCCCGACGTGTATGCCTCGCGGAATGTCCGAACCTCCTGAACGTCTCCTTGCCGTCACCCGTGTCTAACACCACCCAGCTGGAGTGGGGGAGTGTTTGAAGGCTCCCTTAGGGTAGAGTCTCAGGGCTTTTTCAGAGGTGGTGGTGAAAGGACATGGAAGGATCTTATTATGCGGTGGTGGTTTATCATGGGAAGGTCTCCAGGACCGCCGGCTTGGGGAGACGGAGGTCAGACTCGGGTGAGGACGTTGGGCCTAACTCTGTGGAGCAGGCGAGCTCCGGCTGGGGGTGCACGGAGGGAGGGAAATCAGATGACAGGAAAAAGCCTCTGAAGGCGTTGCCTGTTTGGGAAACAGGTAGAACACGGGCCGGCCGGCAACCAGGAGATCTGTTTATTGCTCATCTCGCCTAACAAAAGCTTTTCAGAACTGCACACTGCTTCCCCGTTCCATTGTCTGGAGTTTTCCCACGTGGAACTGAAGTCATTCTAAAATTAGAAGGCTCACGTGTTCTACCCAGGTACACAGTTCACTGTTCCAGATACGTGTCTGTAGCGCAGGAGGTGCGGCCTGCCTTGGAAGGGGAAGCGCCTACACCTGCGTGTGCTGGGACTTGCTCGTTTCAGAGAAGGTCTGGAGGATCGTGGGGCCTCCGCAGAGAGCGAGGGATTCTTTGCGTGCCTCTCTAGGATCTATCCCTGTCGTGCCGTTGCTCATTTCACCTTCTACGTTTTGCAAAGGAAACGATGCTGGATGAGAGGGAGGGTGGCTCAGGGTAGCAGACAGGCCTTAGGATGTGAAATCCATGATGACAGTTCTGACTCCCCAGCTGTGTGGCCTTAGTAGAGCTCCTCAAAACCCCAGAACCTCAGTTCCCCATCAATAAAATCGAAGAGCGGCATTAGGCAGTGTCCTTTCAAACCAGAAGTCACAAAATCACTCTCGTGGGTCACGGCCAACATTTTTTTTAAAAAATGAGATTGGAGAGCTGCGAATAGAGAATGTCAAGTACATCGTGTGAAGGAAGGACAAGGAATGTCTCATGATATTCTTGTTTTAGTTATGAATGGACTCCTTCTGACTGGCATTCCTCGTCATTTACCCGTATAAGCCGTCCCTGTATTGCACCCCCCGTGATGTCCAGGCCTGATTTCTTTAGTGTGAGAACTTGGACACTTAAAGTGCCATAAATCCCTCTAGACCAGCACAGTCTCCCCTCCACATACACCTAATTTCTTTATGCTTGTCGTGCTCACCTCTAATTTAAAGCAGTTATTTCCATCTACTCGCCTCTAGCAAGTCTTTCCAAAACACTCAACTTGTAATAGAAACAACAGCTGAGGCACAGGTATTTCATTTGCTTTATGTAATACGTAATTAAGTTACATAAGTACAACGAGTACAACCAAAGTAAACAGGTTTGGGGACAAAACATAAACGTCCTCTTGATAAATAGACAGCTTCACTGGTAAAAACAGAAATGGACTGGTAAACCAGACTAGCCAACGAGCTAAAATGTTGCATGCGGCGAGCGCTGGTCTTGATATTTCTAGGAAAGGACGGGATTGCATCAATCAAGAGCTTGGTTCAGGTTGAGCCCAGCTAAGAGACCATCTGCCATCTTTGAAAAGAGCAAGGCAAGTGACAAACTTGTGGATTTTTTAAAAAATCAAGGCCAATAGAAGCTTACTGTTCTCCCACTTTTTTAGTTTCGGGCATTTATTTAGCACACATTTATTAAATACCACCTCTTCCCAGGCACCCCAGGGTTAGACATGAGAATTAAAGAAGCCCGGACGTCAGAGGGCATAGGGTCAGACGGATAATGCGGATGACTTTTGTATCTCAAGATAAAGCATAAACATGGACAAAGCCTTGATCTATCAAGGTGGATTTCTCCGAGGACAACACCTGCTTTGACCGTATTCTGACTTCCAGCCCATATTTCTTATTCTTTGTCAAATCGTGTCTTACTCTTTCTTTTGTTCCTGCATCTACTGTGAGCTTGAAGACAATAGTCAGAAAACGTGAACGTCTCTCTGAAGGGTCCCGCTGTGAAGGGCCGCAGAGGAGCCTGCAGGGGGTCTTCAGCCACATCAGTGTAGAACTCTGTCTCCTCAAAAGGGAAAAAAGAGGCTCTGGGTCGACAAACAGTGAGGAAACAGAAAGGAACAGGCAACGATTCCCCTACGGTCGCGGACAGAGCAGGATCAAGGGCGCTGTACGGGGCGGGCCCTGCAAGACGGAGTCTGCATGTGCTCACTTCCCCGCCGAGGTCCTTATTCAAGAGGATACTTCTCTTGTAGAAATCCGAAATGCCTTGGGCAAAAAAAAAAATACACCCACAGGGTGTAGACAGAGCCAAGAGTTGCTCGTTTAGTATCTCCAGCCTGGAAAGAGGAGTTAATTCTTGAAGGACACGACGCTGCACTTGTATCAGGCTCACTGTTTTGACTCAGCAAAGCCCCAACAGTTAAAAACAAAGAGCAGAGCAAAATAAAAAATAAAAAAATAAACACAAAGAGCAGAAAACTTTCGGATGAGATCTACGTTTCTGAAAAAGGAACGGCTCAGCAGGCCGATGAGTAAGATCTGGGCTGTCTGGCTATGGAAACAACAAGATGCCAGGTGACGCCTCAGACTTACGACGTTTTAAAGGTGCAATAAAAGCTACATATTGATTTGCGGGGGGAACAGTGCGTCTTGCTCAGTTGGGCCCCGGGCGCTGGGCTGCTTTTCCTGCGTGATCGGTCCTCCTTCTGACTGTGCCAGGCACCGCATGTCGCAAGAACAGAATCTGGCGACACACCAGCGTAGGTAAAAGGGGATTGATTTTTAAGGAATCCGCCGTTTGTCTACCCGGTGCCTCCCGCGAAGATAATTCTATTCCAACTCATTCTGTCTCTGGTCTCTGTGCCTCCTCGCTCGGGGTCTCCAGAGAGAATCCTACTGGGTTGTCTCCCTTGATGAGGCGCCCGCCAGCTGCTGCGGCGGGTTGGCAGGGGAGTGAGCTCTGGGTAATGGGAATGTAGGTGATTGTGATCTCCTTTGTACTTTCCCGTTTTTTACCACGTCAGCAACGAGCATATTCTAATGCGATAATCAGGAAGAAAGGGATGGGGCCCTATTTTTAAAAGGGAAGAAGAGGCAGTAGCTGCTGTGTGCCTGCGAGTCTGGCGGCCAGGGTGGGTCGTGCCAGGCCCTCCCGCACCGTCCCGTGACTGCGGCTGTCCCTACGGCTCAGGTGCGGTTTCTGGGGACCTGCCCTCCCCCGGGACCCCGCAGCTTGAGGCCCACCCTGCTCCCCTGCATGGACGGCAGGCCCTCCAGGGACCTTTCTGTGGACAGATCGGCCCCGATCCAATAGTAACCCGTCCACCTCCCAGTTCTGGGGACGCTTCTCTCGGCTCTTGTCCCGCGGCCCCTTTGGCCCCTGGATCTTGATCGACTTTGCAAAAACTCGAAGTGCCTGACACTTCTGGGTTTCAGAAGAGAAGTTGGGCCGATCCGGGCCATGGGGTCAGTCCCTAGAATGTGAGTATTTGCAACTCGACTCTCCGGGCCATGGGGTCAGTCCCTAGAATGTGAGTATTTGCAACTCGACAGGCAAAGTTCAGATTGCGCCTCTGCCACCTACCAGCTGTGAGACCTCGGGTAAACGACCTGACCTCTCTGTACCTCGGCTTCCCTGCCTGTAACAGGAATCTAGTAGCACCTGCTCCTCTGCTCCTGGGGCTCCCCTGAGGAGGGAGAGCTGCTGCACCGGGCACTCAGAGCTGTGCGCGTATACAGTAGGCGCTCCAAACGCGAACGGCCGCTGCTGCCTTGCTCCTTTGGTTATTGCTGGCACGTGTATCAGGCTCATAGGTGCCTTCTCCTGAGGGCAGGGACACCCCTTCCCTCGGACTCTTGCTCCTCCTCAGCCGGATGGTGCCGGTCCTGGGAGTCTGTGCTCGTGGTGCAGGCAGAATGGGAGAGGGGGTCAAAAGGTACAAATCCCCAGTCCTAAATAAGTCCCAGGGATGTAACGTGCAGCAGGGGGAGCGCGGTCAATAACGTCGCGTTTCACGTTGTGTGGCCGTGTGGTGACGGGGCACTGGGCTCACCGCGGTGCGCGGTTCAGGGTTTACATTTAGTCCTAAAGGAAGCCTCTTACAGGTTTCTCTGAAATGACCATTAGTAGGCTAATGAACTGCAAGGGATCAAAGCTGCAGGAGGTCGAGGTGACAAGGTCCGTCCGTCCGTGGAGATGAAAGCAGGGCCCCAGGCTGTGTGCAGTGCTCCCCACCCGCCAGCTGCCGGTGCATCCAGTCGGGGTGGCTCCTAGGTTAGAAATTCCCACGTTATTCTCAGGGCTTAAGCGGTCCTTGATTTCAGCTTCTCATTAGCAGGTCAGGGAATTGTGCCTTTTTCATCTGTTTCAGTGCAGCTTGATGGAAAAGTGCTTAAAAATACAGAGGAGGTGAATGCGATGGCACGCGGGGTCCGGGCCTTACCTGCCCCTTGGGGACGTGAGCTCAGGTGAGTTTCGTCACCACTCTGTGGCTCAGTTCCCCCCCCCCCCCCCCGTAGAGTGAACAACCCGGCCTGCCTCGCAGCATCCTTATGAGGACTCAGCAAGATGGCATACGGGAGGGAGGCGGTTGAACCATGCCAGGGCGTCCGTCACATAAACCTTTCGGTTTAGATTTGCAAAGCTAGACAAGCAGCAGCAGCCACGGAGAGGTGGTATGTGACGTACCAGGAGGGCCTGAGCCGGCTGGCGGCACACACACAGTCAGGGTCTGAGGGCTGTAGCGGCAAGGGCTCGGGGCCGTGGCCTGGTCACACTCAGCGGGTCGGGAAGCCCACTCGGCCACGGGGAAGTGGCGTCACAGAACCTGCCACTGCAGCAGATGCCGAAGTGCTCAGTGTCGCTTTTGGAATTACAGTACCCAGCGCAGAGGAAGCAGCGTGGCCCTGGGGACGGGCAGCTGGGAGCGGGGACATCCAGGGGGAACGGAGGGACCCTGGAGGGCAGCCACCCGCGGAAAGGCTGGGGGCCAGCCAAGGCTCCAGACGACAGGAAAGGAAGGTCGAGAAGGTCCTGGCTTCCTGGGCCAGGCGCCCGGCACGTGTCCCGGGGCCCAGCAGTGAGCACCGTGTGGTCGCTTGCCCGAGGAACCCGCAGTCTCCCGCTCCCCACGCGGAAGCCCCCAGACGCCGTATGAACAGGCTGCTCGGACCACGTGGGCGGGGTTCGGGGAGCAGCCGATGCCCACGTGTGGGGACTGTTTAGAGTGGCTTCTCTGAGAACCGTGCACTCCTAATTCCCCTTTTACTTGTAATGATCTGAGAATCCCAGGGGGAGCCCAGGTTAGAGACGCAGAAAGGCAGGGAAATAATTAGACCGTTACGCTGAGGGCACAGCTAATTGAGGAGCCGGAGCTGCTGGGATTCAGTGGCTCTTAGGATTAACATCCCGGTGACAACATGGAAGAAAATCGTATCTTCTCAAAAAGAAAAGGAAAAATAGTTCTTCGGTCCCCCCGAGAAAGGGGATATGATACCGAAGGGATCTGTGGCCCAATTTGAGCTGAGTCGGTCTTTCTTTCGGTATTTTCACGTTAAGAGTATTTGCTAGCCTCACAGTTGAATGGGAGGGCGTGGTGCAGAGGGCTGTGCGGGCGTCGAGCCAGACGCGGGGCCCCGAGTGTGGGAGACTTGAAATGAGCGAGTGCCCCCCGCGGTGAGTGGGGCCGCGGCGGGAGGGCCGGGCGGGCTGCAGGGCGAGCCTTCAGGAGGTCCCCTGCGTCGGGCCTCAGCTCAGCCGCGGCGGGAGGCCAGGGGGTGCGTGTTTGGAGGATCCGGGATCTCTCACCTGCGGACCACAGGAAGGAGTACGGTCTCCAGACCATTCTTCAGCAAGTTAAGTTTAGCATCTGTCGAGGATTCTGAAGCAGTGACGTGTCTAGGCCCCTATCACCCCGCGTGCGCCTCGAGCCACGTCGGCTTCTCTAAAAGGGTGACGGGCGCTCGTGGTCAGGAGAGAGCAGAGGAGGCCCCAGACACCTGTGTTCGCCGAGCTTGAAGGAAGGGGCTCAGCTGAGGGGTCCCGCTCCCTGCTGCTCACCCTGCAAGTTAAACGTCTTCCTCGGCGGAGCGTGTCGGTGCCACAGAGCTGTCCGAACAGTCGCCCGTGTAAGAAGTCCCCGGAGGTGGGCTTCTGCCGTTAATTCTGCAGATTGACTTACGCTGTTACCCTTAACGTAAGTCGTGTAATTAGACAACCAGGATGGTATCCGGGGAATGGGCTTTGCCACTGACAGGATTTGTAGATGTCGCTGTATTTTTATTGGTGTCCAAAGACTTAGACAGTTTTTAAAAATCTGGCACAAGGAGGATACTAGGTTCACGTTTTGTTCTTAGGTGATTGAGGGCCCAGTGCTCAGTGTATTTTCCCTGAAGAAAGTTCGACTCTGTTCTTTTAAGTAAGCTCCACCCCCCACCTGGGGCTTGAGGGTGAGACCCCGGGACCAAGAGCTGCTGCGTGCGCCACTGACCGGGCCCCGGGAGAGGATGTGTCCAGCAGCACCTGGCAGCCGTCGGAGCGGCACCGTTCAGGACTGCACCCACAAGTGGCCCTGGAGCTCTTGCCAGTGGCTCGTCCCAATCGAGCTGTGCCAAGAATATGTCCTACACACCAGGCTTGGCAGACTGCTCACCCATTCTTCTTTTTAAGAACTCCCTATTACTGTTTGTATTGGTGGTGTATTGGGATGACACTGTCTTGTCTATGTCGGGTTAGATATTCAAGTCAATCACACTTCCCACCACCAAAGGTGGCTTCTAGAAAAGTAGAATCACCGATAATGGTGCACATTTATTTTTACCAGACAGCACAGCTCTAGAACCTTGCAGCACCTTGGTTACCTCTTGCTCCGCTTCCCTCCGTCCTGGACCTTTCCCTGAATGGCAGCCCCTTGGGTCCTCTCTCCGTGTCACCCCAATTTTCTGCTGTAGCCCAGCTGTCTAATGCTTTCTTGTAAAAGCGTACCTGTGAAAATGCCCTGCTTGGGCAGTGCTGACCTGTCCTTGAAGATCTAGGTCATACCATGGCTCAGTTGGCCCAGCATTGGACTCTTGGCTTTGGCTCAGGTCATGATCTCAGGGTCATGAGATAAAGGCCCACGCTCAGGCTCAGCACTCAGCAGGGAGTCTGTTTGAGATTCCCTCCCTCCATCCACGCATGCTTGCTCACTTTCTCCTCCTCCTTTCTCCCTCTCTCTCTAAAAATAAATTAATTTTAAAAAAAACACACACACAGAAAGTTAACGCAGCATTGGGCTTACTTCTACAAGTAGAGGCCATAGGCTGCTAGCATAAAAATCACAGAGATGCTTATAAAAATTAATACCCCCAGGGGCACCTGGGTGGCTCAGTGGTTGAGCACCTGCCTTTGGCTCAGGTCGTGATCCCGAGGTCCTGGGATCAAATCCCACATTGGGCTTCTCCCTCTGCCTGTGTCTCGGCCTCTCTCTGTGTGTCTCTCATGAATAAATAAATTTTAAAAAATTTAATATCCCCAGACTTCACTCCAGACTGACAGTTTCAGTCAGGAAATATTGGGTTGTGCTGCAGTGACAAATCTCACTGCCTTAAGAGCAAAAGTTTAATTCTTATTCATAGTCCACCATGGGCCCTGGGTCACTCTCCAGGGAAACTGACGGTTCAGATTAGCCCTTCGTATCAGTGAGGGAGGTGTAAGGTCTAGTGCCAGCTGTTGACCTGCTTACCCAGATATGTGTCGCTCTTCAGTGTTGATATCTCATTGTCTGAAGCACTTACATGGCCATCCAAACTTCCAGGCGGTGAGGAAGACCAAGACTTCTGTGTGCCTAGAGGAGTAGAGGTAGGTGTACATTGCTACACAAGCTTAATGTGAATCTCAAAGGTAAGGTCCAGGAATCTCCATTTCCAGCTCCCTTGGTGATCTCTGTTGACACTATAATTTAAGGACCATTGAGAAGGACAAGAGTTCTCAGCCTTAGCTGCTCGTTAGAATTACCCAGCGAATTTTAAAAACAATGACGCCCTGGACCTACCCCCCAGAGATCCTCATTCACAAGGCCTGCGGGAGAGTCCAAGCATCGGGATTTTCTCAGTCTTCCTAGGGGACTCTAGTATGTGTCCAGGGAAGAAAGCCACAGGCGTAAGAAAAAGAACAAGGGCCTTGGAATCCTGACTGTGATCCTGACTGAGCCTCAGCTTGCGTATCTGCCGATTGTAGTGAAGATCAAACAAGTGTGAAATCTTTGCCAGCTACAGTAGTGAATAAATATTGTCTATTAGTGTACACTGCAGGTGTGGACATTTATATAAACAGAGGTTGTGCACTTGCCATTTACTCCCTGCCCCGCCCCCAACAAAGCCAGCAGAAGGAGGAAAGTGTCCTCCACACCTCTGCATCTGCCTCCTCTCACAGTCAGTAAGCAGCCGGGCCTTCTCCCTCCCTCCTGCAGATCTTAGTGACAAAGGGGAGAAAAGCAGGGGGAAAAAATCTCCTTCCCCGCACCTGCATTACTCTCCCTGGCCTGTGGCAAGCCCTTAGTCCTTAGGCGAAGGCTGAGGCTTTTGTTCCACTAGAGCCTTTCCCAAGCCCCTTCCCTTTACTCTCCCTTCGCTCTGAGACTCGTAATCCACTATAGCCCTATTTCCAACCTCGTCCTGTTGCTCCTTCCCACTGACACTCCAGTCCCGTGCCAGGGCAGACAGTGAGCACCCCGGCCCTGGGGGAGGCCCCTTCCTACTCTCCGATGGGTTGAGCAGCAGATGAAACCCATATCCTCAGAAAGTGGGTCTCCAGCACCTTGTCTTATGGCAGTGTCGTTGGGGCTGGAAGATTCGAGAACACTCAGTTTGAGAGGTAAAGTATGCAGTAGGTCAGACCAGCTTCTGTGAGCTGGTCTAGCATTCTCACCCACTCTGTAGTATCTTGTTTCCTACAGTTTAATATTTCGTATTAGCTTAGATCCTGAAATCCACCCAACTGGTTTACAAGCAACTTCTTGAAACGCTGCTGTTCTGGTCACCTGGAGATTGCCTCAGAAGTCGGTTTCCTTTAGTTATCAAAGCACCACGTTGCCTTTTTTTTCCATTGACACAGCTAAGAGTTAATGCCGAAATAAGCTGTTTTTAATTATTTTTCCTCTCATGTACAGCAGTTTTCAAGGCAGAACAATGCAAGAGTCCCTCGCAGGAAATGAATGCAATACTGCTTATAAAAATACAGATTTGTGCATTTGATATGAATCGTGGGCTTATGCAAGGGTCGAAAGAAGCCCTCGGCCTACTCAGCTATGATGCACGTCCTCTGAAAGGTTCTTACTGGTGTGACTCATTCCACTGAGGTCCTCGGCAGAGGAGCCTGGCCGTCCGGCATCAGGTTGTAGGCCCCCCCAGGCTGTCGAGAAGCTGCAGGCCGCTTCCTACCTCCGCCAGCCTGAGCCTCCTCCCCGCCGTGGGCTCTTTGTCAGGGGGCCTGGGATGCCACGTGCCCCAGGGAAAGATGTTCGAGGAGCACCTCGGTGCCCGGGACCCCTGGGGCCCCACGGAGGAGGGGCGGTCGCTGTGGCTTTCATGGGTTGGTGTGCGATGCTGGGTCTAGAAGCAATTCTGAACACTGGCTGGACGCCCCCGAGGTGCTCCACAGCTTACCGTGCGCCTCTGTGTCCGGGGCGGCCCGGCGGCACCTGCGGGCACCAGGTTAGAGCAGGGGCGGCAGCAGTGTCCTTGCCTCCGGGGGCTCCCCTCCCTCCACCCCTGCTCCCCTCCTGTCTCCAGGCTTCTGCACTCGCTGCTCCTTCAGCCCGGTGCTCTGCGCCCAGGCCCCCTCCCGGACCCCCTGGGTCCTTCAGAGCTCACACCTACC
Source organism: Canis lupus familiaris (assembly GCF_011100685.1). Taxonomy (NCBI): domain Eukaryota; kingdom Metazoa; phylum Chordata; class Mammalia; order Carnivora; family Canidae; genus Canis; species Canis lupus. Next base: position 70,250,676 of record NC_049231.1, on the reverse strand, counting down.
TGCTTCCCCTCTGCAAAGAGGTCCTGCTGAGGTGACCTCCCGCAGCAGCCCTGGGTCACGCCTGGGCCCGAGGCCTCCCAGGTGCTCACGCTGTCGTGATGTCATTTCTTCTCTTATCATCTGCGGCCTCCCCCAGGAGACCTAAGTTCCTTGAAGGCATGATGGTGTGTGGTTCACGCGTGTGTCCCCACTGTCCAGCACGGGCTCGGCACGCAGGAGGCACGTGGGAGTGTGTGAATACCGAGCGCGACCCAGTACTTTGCATCATCGCGTTTTTATGACATTCACTATTGATACACGAGGAACAGCGGCCCGCAGGGTTTCGGTGACTTGCCCAAGGTCAGAATTAGTAAAGAGCTGAGATGTGACTTCCGACCGCCTGCCTACAAAAGTGTGTGCCAGAGTCCGATCTGAGGTTACGGTTCAGTCTTAAATTTTTGCCTTATTCTGTACCTTTTGTAGATTTATTAGTAGAAAGTATTTGGTTTATTCTTGTGACTCAAAACTTTTTTGTCTAGGGCTTATGAAAACAGATCATTTCCCACAGTTTTATGCAAAAGAATTTGGTAGCAACAAGGAAATACTCTGATAGAAGCATATTTTGGAGAGAGTCGTGGATGTGCGCTGGAGCACGGAGATTTCCGATGATCCTAATTTGAGAAAAAGGCAAGTGTTAAAGTCTAGTTTTTGGGAAACAGTAAAAATAATTATGGCAGCACACGGAAAGCAGGGCCAAGCTCCAGACAACACCGATGACACTCTGGTAGCAACACTTCCCACAGCGGAGCGTCAGAGGTGGACACGTGTGGGTGTGGAAGCCACTCCGCAGTGTTGCTCAGATCTGTGCAGCAGCCAGACTTTTAGACTAGAGGACGGACAAAGGGTGCTCAGTAAACTTGGTTGGAAAGGAAATACATGGCTGCTTTCACAAACTGTATAATTATATACCCAGGAAACACAAACTACCAGAATGCCTATTAGAAATGTTAAGAGTATTTAGTAGGGTGCGAGTAAGAAAATAAATAATCAGTGGTTTTTCTGTAAACCATCAATAACCAATTAAAAATATAGGGGGGGGAGGATCACCTTCAAAATAGCTGTGAAATATAGGGATAGTGGATGGCTGTGTCAGTTAAGTGCCCAACTCTTGATTTAGGCTCAGGTCGTGATCTCAGGGTCCTGGGACTGAGCCCCGTGCTGGGAGTCAGCTTGAGATTCTGTCTCTCTCCCTCTCTCTGACCCTCCCCCACTCAAGCTGGCGCACTCTCTCTCTTTTTCTCTAAACTAAATCTTTTTTAAAAAGAGTTGTGAAATATGGATTATGTAGGAATAAACTTCAAAAGATGTTGAGGATCTATTTGAAGATTGCCATAAAACTTTCCTTTTGAGATAATTTGTTTGACTAAATAAAGAGACTTGTGCCTCGATAGGGAAGTGTAATGTTATAAAATTGTCAGTTCTTCCCATTATTACTTTGGAAACTTAAGCAAGTGCTAGTCTTTCAGAATAGGTAAGAGGGAATTTGACTAAAGGTTTTCAAAGCTTACCTTAATAAGGCACAAGAAAATATTGCTTTGAAAGGTAGAAGGATTTGTACTATCAAATATTAATGAATAAAACTGCTCTAATTAAAATGTAGTGACACCAGCACAAAAATAGATCGATTCAAGCTAGTACAGGAAGCCCCTGAAGAGAGCCAGTTCCACAAATGAGGTTTGATGTGGTATAAAGCAGCATTTCACATCCCTCGGGAAAAGAAGGGACGAGGTCACATGTAAGTCTGGGGTCAGAGGCTAAACACTGAAAAAGAAATAAAGTTAAATAGGAAAACCTAATATTCTAAAATAAGTTCTAGTCTATTGGAATATCGCTTAATGGAAGTGTGAAATTTCTCTTAAGAAAATAAGAGTCAATAAATAAATAAGAAATAATAGTCAATAGGTGACTATTCCTATAACTTATTTTTTTTTTAAAGAGAACTAATCAGAACATTGAAAACTGAAACCATAAAGGAAAATAGGTAGATAGAAATTACAATTTTGTGACCATCACTCAAAAAAAAAAAAAAAAAAACCTCCCATAGAGAAAATCCGTAGGCAATATTTGCCAATATTTAAATCCTTATGTTTTTTAAAGATTTATTTATTTATTTTTATTTATGATAGACACAGAGAGAGTATTTAAATCCTTAAAGAGGATTTAATCCTATCTTTCATAACAAAGTACTCTTACAAACCCGTAACAAAAACCTTTAACAAACCAATAAGGGAACAAGCAAAGTACTTGAATAGTTAAGTCGTGAAATAACAACTGTGACCAACAGACGCTGAAAAAGACGCTGAAAAAGACGCTGAAAAAGACGCATAGCCTCTCTGGTCATCAGAGAAATGCAAATTAATGTGAGATGTCGTTTTCATTGATCAAATTGGGGAAAATAAGGGTAAGTGTTGGTGAACAAAGTGGGTGAGGTTGGAGACTGGTGTGGTTGGTGAGTTGTCACAGCTTGTATGAGGGCCGTCCGGCAACACTCACCATGAGGCCTTATTTCTTTTATTTATTTATTTATTTATTTATTTATTTATTTATGTATGTATGTATGTATGTATGTATGTATTTTTACCATGAGGCCTTAAAATGCCCTTCTCACCCACTGACCCAGAAAGAATTTACCCTACGGCAATGATGGGGAGATTTGGGCAGTGTCTTGGCTACAGTGACGCTGATTGCAGCAAGACACTGAGCAGGAAAACTCCAGGCACTGAGGCGGTGGGAGGTGCCGAGGAGGGTGGGGAATTGCTTGGGGGAGGGGACGGGCAGGACCCGTGTCCACGTTGCTGGGCCTCACCGAACACTGAGTGCCCGGGGACACTAGCCGAGGGTCAGACGAGGCCTGCGTGTGAATAAACAAGGGGCAGCGATGCACCTGACTATTGTTTGGGTTGGGTTTTGTTTTTCCCATTTTTGAGGGATGTTTTTCAACCTTGAATCTTCCCAGTGACTATGAATCTGGGGCCGGATTTACAGCTTTACTTATTCAGCATCTGCTTAGGTTAGGCCAGTGCCGGTGGACGTGGCGGTTTGCTTCCATCGCTAACCCGTCGGGTTATAACTGTACGAACAGAACGGCGCTTTCTTCTTCCTACTGCTCTACTTAGTTCTGCGTTTCAGAAGGGCCGTCAGGTGCGCAGATACTCTTCGAAGGACGGCAGGTGACTGGACGCGCACAGTGTTCTGTCCTTTGGGTGGGGTGGGATGAATGACAGTCCCCCAAAGATGTCCACGCCCTGAGCCCCAGAATTTGTGACAAATGGGACTTTGTAGTCGGATTAGGCTGAGGGCTCTGGGTGGAGAGATCACCCCAGATCGTCCGCGTCAGGCTACCGCAGCCGAACGCCCACAGGGGAGAGAAGCAGGAAGGTCTGAAGAGTGACACCTTAATGACACCTCGATTTTGGCCCATCCAGGCTCCCGACCTCCCGAACCGTAGCATGACACAGTCGTGTGACGTCGCTAAGTTTGTGATGATTTGTTACAGCCGCAAACAGAAACTAATACATTTGGAAAAGACGGAAAAATCCAATCTCTGTACCTGAGCCGGAGCTATACCTCGGCTGGTCCTGGGTGAGACGTTCAGAGATCTGGATTTGGGTCCCAAGCTCCCTTGTTCTCATTGTCTTCATCCCTACAGGTCACTTCTTGCCCCAAGTTCTGTTCCTCCTTAAGGATCTCTTCACCACCATTAGCTACGTGGCTGTTGCGACGCCGATAAGTCCGGGTGGGGCTGGCGAGCAGATTTCGGTTTGTTTGTTTGTTTGGGAATCGGGCCACACTACTGTTAGCACTTCCCTTCCTGGGGTGTGCGCTGGGCGTGTGGCACGTTCTCGTACGGGGGACCCCGGAATGTCGCACCGAGCACGGTGGAGGTGAGAAGAGACGCACGCGGAGGCGAGCAGCCGTTAGGACTATGACAAGAAGGCGGCGAGGGAACCCGACCCCAGGCGCACGACCTCCCGCGATGGCCCGAGATCCTCCTGTGGGGTCTTCTGGAAGATCCGTCCTGCTCAGACCCGTCCTCCGATTGGCTGCAAAGTTGTGTGCACAGAGAATGAGAAGCGCGAGGCCACAGCAGCGCGGCGGGCCCTGCCTTGGGACAGGACGGGTGTCCACTGCTTGGCCCCCAGACCCGCAGGAGCTGCCCGGGAGAGTGGGCCACCCACAGGCCCACGGAGGCACCCGGTCGGTGGGGCCGGAGGAGCCCGCAGCGTCAGCACGGCGTGCACGGCGTGCGGGTGTGCGCTGTGTGCTGGGGCCGTCTCGGGTTTTCTCCAGAACGTTCCTTCCCCGTGCGCACGGGAACCAGGACCAATACCCATCACGGCTGGGGCTGGAGCACGTGAAAGGTAAAGAGGTGCGTGCGGCCCTCCGAGTGCCGCCTGTGCCCACAAGGGATCAGGACCACGTTTCAAAATAAGAATGAATCGGTCCCGTCACCTCGGGGAACAGACGAGCGGCGAACTCGGCGTCCACGCCCCAAGCGAGTGTGTGCATCGGGAGCGGCGTGGAAGGCAGCATTGGGTTTCGGAGCACACGTGGAGCACGGTCGGTGAGAACCAAGTGGGGGTCGCGGTCGCAACTCGTCATCCCGACGTGAGGAGAGGTTGTGCAATAGAACTCGGGGTTTGAAGTCAAACACGGGAATACGGAAAACCCCTACTTTACACAGACGCCCTTTAATAGTCTAAAAGGACGTCAGGGAACACTGAGGTGAGCAAAGCCGCCCCGCTCAGTGGAAAGGGGGGTCCCAGGCTTGGCTAACCCGACGGGCTGGGGTCGCTGCGTGGCTCCCGTACCAACCACCAGCGTCACCTTGGGCAAGTCGCTTAACCTCTGGAGTCTGTCTCCTTGTCTGATAAACGGGAGACGTAATACCCGCTTGTATGGACGTCGTCACCCTGACAAACGGGCGATGGGCGACACACGCAGCTGCTCATCCTGTCGGTGCCCGGCCGCTGGGGCGCACTCGTCAGCTCAGACGATGCCGAGGCTGTGCCAGGGGACCAGGATCCAGGACAGAACTCGCCAAGTCCCACTCCAGAGCCCCCTCCCGAGGGCCCACCTTGGCCAGGTGCGGAGGAGCAGGTGCATGCTGGGCACCTGTTGAGGTTCACGGCGGGCCGAGGACGGGCCGAGGAAGGCGCAGCCGGCGTGAGACGCGCTCCGTTGCTCCTCTTCCCCTTCCCAGTCCCTTATTGTGCCGGGGCCACGGTTCGTCTACACTCTTCCTTCCTTCCCTCCGGTCCTTCTTAATATCTTTGGTTTTGTGTCCTACGGGGCGTCTTCTCTCCTGTAGTGAGTTTTCCTGCACAGGTGACATAACCCACTGAGTTAATAGTTGGTGACAAAAGTCATAGAGGTGCAGGTCTCACCTGAAACTCACTGGAGACGTACCTTTGTGCAGCTCGTTTCCAGACTTCGTGACTTGTTACCCACGCTGAGTGGCCGGGCCGCCCGCGAGTTCCCGGGGGACGGAGGTGGGGACGCAGCAGGGTCATGGTCTTCATCTCAGGGCAAGGAAGCTGTAGGGGAGCCTTTCCTTGGGGGGTCAGAGCAGAGCAAAGAGGGCCGCTCACGCCTCGGAGCAGAGCCCTTGTGAGAAGGGAGGGTGCACGGGACCCTGTTAGGCCGCTGCCTCCGGAAGGGGGGCCCTGGCTGGCCGGGCACAGGGGACGCAACCCTTCACAGCGTTCGTGCGTGTTCCTCTTGAATTTCTATGAAGGTAAAGAGAACTAATGTCTTTAAAAGCCACGTAGACCGATTCGTAGAACGGGGACACTCATGCAAGCCCAGGCGGGCCTCGGCGGAAGCCTCTGGAGTGGAGCAGGTGCGCCCAGCTGGGACGTCCTGAGCGGTGCGGGTCCCCTGCGCGCCCCGGCCAGCCTGCTGACACCTATCGCCTCTGCGATGCAGGTCGGGCCGGGCGGCTGCCTCCCAGGGCCATGCCTGACGCCAGGGACCCCAGACCGTGTCCTCAGCCGCGCTCTTGGGGGCCTTCCCAGCTCAGTGGTGGGGCCCGGGGAGCTAGGAGCGCCCTCTCCGGGGCGGCATGTGGGGTGGGGGGGCCCGTGCTGCTCCCGAGCTTGGGTGCACGCACGGAGCCTTGTTGCAAAGCAGGCGGTCGTGTTGCGTGCGCCAGCGGACGTGACCGGCGACCCCGGGGCCGAGCGCACTGGCTGTTTTCCTGGGTGACCACAGGGAGCGGCTCGGTGGGGAGGGAGGTGCGGGCTGGTGCGGACACGCAGGCCGGGAGCACCCGGGCACCCCTGGGCTCGCGACGCCCGCCCACCCGCCCGCCCGTGGCCGCAGCGCCAGGCCGCGCTCTCTGAGCTGAGGGCAAAATAGGGCAGGAAGTCAGAGGAGACCAGCTCACAGCCCCTGGGCTATTTACCCAGCGTGATGCTGAAAGACACTTGTGTTTTTTGGAAGTTCCGTCCCCTGGCAGGGAAATAAAACCTCCTTTTTAGGCGAGAAAGATTGATGTCCAACGACATCAAAGGAACATGTGAGTAAAAGGAAGCTCTGTGCGCCGCGAGGGAGCACAAGGACTTGCACTGTGCTTGTGCCCCCCCAGAGCAGGCGCCTTATCAGGCCCGAACAGCACGACGCGAAAATAAACCTGTTGTAACGGGGCGAAAGCTCAGCCGCTCCCGCTGGCCGGGCGCGAGGCGTCGGGTTAGTGGCCACGGACGGGAGGAGGACACGCGAGGGGAGGCGCCGGCTTTCAGCTCCGCGGAAGAGTAGGGTCCGTCCTGGCGCGACCGGCCCGGAGCGTGTCCTCCGTCCGCGGCGGCTGCGGGGCCGGGCTCGTGCGTCCAGGGTCTTCCCGGTGCGTCTGCTTAGTTGCTCGCGGAGCTTTCTGTGGACTCTCGGAGTCCAGGGGGGAGTTTCTTAATTTTTTCCTCCTAATGTATTTACACGCGTTCTCAAATTCTGCTCCCTAACAGGATCACCCGGGGAGCCGTACAAAATCCCATTGTCCCAGCTGCAGCCCGGAATAGTTAAACCATGACTCCCGGGGGTGCATCTAAACGTGGGTATTTTTCCAAGGTGGTTCCCGGGTGCAGCCAGGAGTGAGACGCTCGGTCCCAGAGCAGCACTTCTCAGCTTGACGGGTTGTGGGGCAGCTGCGGGGAGACGGGGTCGGGTCAGAACGCAGGTCCTCGCTCCGCGGTTCTGGTGTGGGGCCTGGCACTCTGCATCTCCCACCAGCCCCCGGGCAGTGCCCACACTATAGAACCTGCAGGGACGCCTGAGCGTAGGCCTTCGGCCCAGGGCGTGACCCCGGGGTCCCGGGATCGAGTCCCACATCGGGCTCCCTGCATGGAGCCTGCTTCTCCCTCTGCCTGGGTCCCTGCCTCTCTGGGTCTCTCATGGATAAATAAATAAAATCTTTAAAAAAACAAAGAACGTGCAGCTAGACAGCAGATCGTAGACACCGTGATTATAAGATGCTACGCGGGTTCCCACTTGTCCCTTGACTGCTGCTGCCTCTTTGTAAACAAGCAGCAAAGCCACCCAAGTTCTTTCTCTTCCTTTTCCTGCAAGGTTGGTTTTTCTGTTTTAGGTTTGATTACGTGCCAACCCCAAAGGAAAAGCCCCCGTTCCCCAGACACTGCCCGACGGTTTTCTTGTCCCGGAGAGCGCGCGCCGCCCCCGAGCTGGCCACGGGGTCTCTGGCCGCGGAGTGGGTGGCGGGGCGCTGCGGTCGGCAGGGTGGCACCCTGTGACGTCTGCCCCGGAGGCTCGCCCAGCTGTGGGAACGCTCCCCAGGCCGCCCGGGAGGCCTGGTCTCGTGCTTCGTCGGGTGGGGAGGGCAGATCTTAGTAAACACCGTGTGGGAAGAGGAATGGCACGGCCGAGAATGAGGCTAAGGAAGGGGTGTGTGAAACGCCAGGTTGCACGAGGCCAGGGTGCCCGGGAGCAGCATTCCACCGCCCACCTCCCCGCCAGCTGGTGGGAGAAGGCCTCACCTGCCGACGGAGGGACGTGGGCGCCCGGCTGCGGCCCGTGCGAGCCTCCCGCGGGTGAAGGGGCGCACTCCGGGGGCGCCTGCTTTGGGCCTGGGACCCCTAAGCCACTTTGCCCGGATCCAGTGACTGCCTGTGCCCCGAGGGGCCGACCGTGTGGGTATCAGCGAGGCAGCCCTGTGAAACCTGGCCCGCGTCGCCCCCCGCCAGTGTCACCTCGAGTCAGGCGGCCACCACGCACCCGGAGCCTCACCGCCTGCACCCCTGCAGCTGTGCACCTGCCCCACATCGGGGCACCGACCCCCCGGATCTGCTGCACCGTGCAAGACCCCCGTTCAAGCTCGCCTCCTCCTATGAGCCTTCTCAGCTCAAACCTCCTGCAGACGATCACCCCGTATTCTTGACTCCGTCCCACCGTAATGACAGACAGCGCACTTTAACTCCTCTGAGGCTCCGTCCTCCCTGAAGGCTTCTCTCACCCACCGTCACACTTCTGGTAGAATCGTAATTTTAATATGAAGGGGACCTTGCCTATACAGGAAAACCCGTTTTGCAGAGGAGTAAGCTGAGACTCAGGGAAGGGAATGATTTCCCAAAGTCGCCAGGAGTGGACGTCCCGGCCCCCCCAGGACACAGGCCGCCAAAGCGGAGGGTCTTGCGTTGCCTCCCGTGCAGCGTTCAGGCGGACTGTTGCAGCGGCCCGACCGGCCAGGCCTGTCCCTGTGAGGGGCAGGTAACCCTGAGCTGGGGGTAGTACAAGCAGATACAAACCCCACAAGGTGCTTGCGTGAGGAGCTCCAAGGAACTTCACTGCCGGATGCACAAAGGAGACTCGAATAAACGGAGAAACATAGCGCTTGTGACTAGGAAATCTTCATATTTACGTGACCCGTTATCCCTAAGCTCATTTAAAATGTCAGTCTCCAAAAGATGAGGCTACGGGGGACGGACCTTGTAAATGATGCAAAGATCATCAGGACAAAGTAAACCTGAGAACATCCGTCCTTAAAACATGAGAGATGGCGGCAAAGGAGAATGAAGGATTTGTACGGCCAGTGAACCGTGTTACGAGGTTACGATAAATAACACGGTTTGGTACTGATGCGGAAATACCCAGAATCTCAGTGGAACTAAATAGACCACAAAAGGAGTGTTTAATGTGTGATAGAGGGAACATTTCAGACCGATAGGGAAGCCATGAACCGGATAATAAGGGGCAATGGGAAAATCGGTTGGCTATTCAGAAAATAATAAAGTATACACTGTACGCTAAAATTGCAGATGGTTTAGGATTAAATGTGAACCCGGGCGCCTGGGTGGCTCAGTTGGTTAAGGGTCTGCCTTTGGCTCAGGTCACAATCCCGGGGTCCTGGGGTGGAGCCCCACGTCGGGTTCTCTGCTCAGTGAGGAGCCTGCTTATGCTTGCTCTGCCTTTGTCTGTCAAGTAAATAAATAAAATATATATTTTTTTTAATGTAAACCGGGGATCCCTGGGTGGCTCAGTGGTTTGGCGCCTGCCTTTGGCCCATGGTGCGATCCTGGAGTCCCAGGATCGAGTCACACGTCAGCTCCCGGCATGGAGCCTGCTTCTCCTTCCTCCTGTGTCTCTGCCCCCGCCCCATCATGAATAAATAAATAAATCTTAAAAAAAATTTAAACCATTAAATAGTAGAAGAAAAAGTAGGTAAATATATAATCTTAAGGGAAGACCTCTAGACATAATGCAAGGTGACTTCTGCATAAACAAAATGAAGATCCAACCACAAGTTATTTGCAATATCTATGTAACAGGCTACCGACTTCTAATTATTTTAAAGACCTCTTACAAACAAACAGGAAAGGACGTATCAGTAGGAAAATGAGTAAAAGATATAAACAGCTAATTAACTGGAGTTGAAATACAAATGCTAATGGTAATCATCTGAAAAAACAGGGGGCATCACAGGAAATCAAGAAAGTGCACTATGAGACTCCCATCTACCTGCATGGACTTGGCCAAGAGGAAAGTGGGAGATGGTATCTCGTGTTGGGAAGGATGCAGAGGGCCCTTCACCTCCCTCTTAGGGGGAGTGTAAATTGGGGCGAACCTCCTGGAACGCAGCTTGACGTTCTTAGAAATAAGCATTCCTTTCGTCGCACTAATTCTGCTCCCAGGAAAGTCGTCACAGATGTGCACGAACAAAAAGATGTACGTGGAAGGATATCCGGTTCTGCATTATTCACAAAACTGAGGCGTGGGGAAGCCGTCACGGGGTCCGCCGAGACTGAGGCAGCCGTATCAGTGGGAAACTTCAGCCGTTGAAGGTTTCTTGGCCTTGTAACGCTGAGGTGGGGAAGCGTTCACGGCCGTGTCACTCGATTTCCTCCTGGGGACAAAGTGGGGACACAGAATAAGGAAAAGACGAAGGTTATCGCTCAGTAGTGATTATCTATGTGAGACGGGCTCGCAGCGACTTACACTTTAATCTTTATCGTTTTTTATCTTTCTTTGTGCTTTGCTGTTAGCTCAAGTCTTCTGCCTCGAACACAGGTTGCTTTTGCAATTTCATAAGTTCCTAAAACGGGGGCGGGGGCGGGGAGATGGAGCTGCCGTAAGAATCTGGGTGGGATTTACTCAGAGGTTTTTGAGAGACCACTTAGGGGCCTGTGATTGGGGTCTGGTGCCACCCGGAGGAGTGCACCCTGGAGGCACCCAAACAAAGATCCAAGGAGGCGCAGTACCCCGCCCTGTTCCCTGGGTCCTTCCCGTAGGAACTGGTGTGGAATAGATGTGAATGTTGGATTGTTTCACCACCCAGGTCTACAGAGCACATTTTTGCTATGTTGTCTGGAGGCAGAACATAGACCTTCCCCATTTTTACGAAGAGTCTCACAGGCGGGCACATGCGGGAGAGACCCACTTCAGTGAGGAGAGGAGGCAGTGACTTACTGACCTGGCAGGTGGGGAAAATATATTCAGGACACGGGAATTAAGAGACTTGCTCTGTGAGCCTTTGCCTTTCAAATGCCATCGCCTAGATAACGTGGGAAAGTAGAAGATCCAAAGAGTCTTCAATTCCAGGAGGGGACAGCGTGGTTGGGAGCTGTGATTTCCTATTGAAGGGTGTGGTGTTTGCCCTGCTGCAGCTAATTAGCAAGTATCTGGTTTTTCTTGACCATCCATCCAACAACGTATGATGCAGAAGAGCCAACACAGCGACCGGAGTGGTCCTGCCGCCTATATAAAGATGACAGGTAACTATGACCGTGGCCTATAAAGATTCCATCAGGAGACAGACTATATCACGTAAAGACAGGAAAATAAATACATGTTTGGCCAAAGAGCCGCCCTACCTGCACCGTATGTCCCTAAACAGAAATTCGGAGGAGGCGATAAAGACACAAATAAAACTGTAAGAGCAGATGCTATGGAGGGGGTAGCAGGTGTCGTTTGAAAATTAAATAACACTCAGCCCTTTGAATTGATTCTCAGCTCTCAGATACAATATTGAATCTATTTTTAAATTTCACAAAATGTTCAAGGAGGCCATGAAGTCATGTTTGTCAGCTCGGGGAGAGCCTGAGTTAAGAAAGAGCAGTAATGATGTGGAGCATAGCATGGCTGTAAACAATACTTAAGACCTCAGGTAACTATAGCCCCAGAGCTCACGTTGGAGGCGGCCGATAGATTAAACTTGAAATTTTAATTCCCCTGTGTCTTGTGGGCTTGTCGGGAAAATGTTTTTGAAAATGGGAATAAATAGATGACTCCAGTGAGTTGGGTGGGTGATTCCAATGCTGCGGGCGTCAGAGACCCGGCGGAAATGAATGGTATTGGAATCCGTCACTGGACGATTGTGCCTCATTCTGGAGTTCACCAACTGGGGCTCTTTGGTCGCCGCAATCAATTCTAACTCGAGCAAAAACGACCTCGTGGGAAGGCTGTTGGAAGCCCACAAAACTGGCGGAAAAGCTGGAGAATCGTTATTGGAAATGAAGAGTAACCAAGGATGCTCCAGGGAGCCAGGAATTGGGCACCACACACTCCATCCCCAAACAAGGATGGGGCTCAGCAAGCCGCAGTCGGGTGTATGAACGCCACCTGCACTATCCCTCTGTCTTCTCAAGATTCAAATTCTAGAGAAGAGGGCACATAAGAGAGGTTAGGGCATCTGACTGTAGCCTTAAAGCAGTGTCAACCCATGATGGGAGAGGTAATTCCCCAAAAGAAAATCGGTGCTCTTGGGAAGTAGAAAAATGTTTGCCAGGCAGCCCCAAATTGTTGAGCGCACACTCAACAGGGACCTGAATGTTTGACTGAAACGTAAAAGGAAGGAGCATCAAACCTAATATCATCACGGATCAATTCCGGAGATGATTTACCCGCGTAATTAATACTGGCCGGATGCTGATTACAAAGTAGTCATAAGGATAGAATGTGGCTTGACGGCAAACTTCAGATTGGTACGTTTTCTGGAAATTTCAGTGCACCACAAATGGAACACCTGAAAAAATTCCTTACATACCCGTTGGTTGTGGTGTTGCCCCGAAAGATAGGGAAGACAACAGGGTCACCTGCTGCTTTGAATGCAACTTGACCAGAAGGGACATCAGGTTGATCTGTGTGTCATTTTAAAGTCTATAGCCATGAAAGAAGGAAGCACTGGGCATAGTTCAACTTCGGCAAAGCAGAGTCTACAAAAATTCAGAGAAAAACCAGATGGGATCGCATGATTAGACTTCTAAAAAGGAACATGGCCTGGGGAGCTTGGACCCTGTAATGGTTCCACTTTGATGGTCAGAGGATGCAGAGAAAGATGAGGCGTCCACGTTTAAAGACCCAAGTGCATCTGGGTTCTCCAACGCTGTCTCCCGTACCACCTAATAACTTGCGCAGAGACGATCAAAAGAAAGAGGTGTCCCAAGAGGTATGACAAAGAACGGTACTGAATGACACTTTGTTGGGTGAACAAGGATGTTGGTGCTTCCTGGGTGGCAGGTGTGACTGTGGGTGCTGGCAGGTGTTCGTGAGAACGTCCGGAAAACTGAAGGACGGAGAACCTGAGGGTTGCCCACGTGGCTGTTGGCCACACACAGGTAAAGGGCATTTAAAAACCATATTTGGGGGATCCCTGGGTGGCGCAGCGGTTTGGCGCCTGCCTTTGGCCTGGGGCGCGATCCTGGAGGCTCTGGGATCGAGTCCCACGTCGGGCTCCCGGTGCATGGAGCCTGCTTCTCCCTCTGCCTGTGTCTCTGCCTCTCTCTCTCTCTCTGTGTAACTATCATGAATAAATAAATAAAATCTTTAAAAACCATATTTGGGAACAGACAGGTGAAAAGGGAAGGGGTAGGTCCATCCTTTGGGGCAGGTCAAATACGGTTAGAGCAGAACCAGGAAAAGGCTCCTCCTAACTATGATTCTGTCTTCATATCTTCTGTCAAGGAGAAGGGTCCTTGACAGATGAAGAGAGGATGAAGCCAAAGTACATAAGAAGCAGAAGGTGAGCAAGGATCTTCGTAAAAGACCACCTCATGCTATAAATGGGTTTATTTTCAAGGGTACAATGAATAACACCTCAGGATACCGAGGAAAGTCGTAGCAAAGATCATTCCACCCCTGTTGGTGATTTTTTTAAGAAATAGTAGCAAATATGAAAACTGCTCGGAAGGTGGAAAAAGGCAAATATGTTTCTGACATGAAGGGGAAACACCTGAAGAGTCTGTAGACTATAGAGGATAAAACCTGATGATTCTCTGAAGGAAACCCTAGACCAAGCTATCGCAGCAGAGAGTGGATACTCGGCCCCGAACGAACCCACCAAAAAGGAGTTAGAGCGACCTTCTTTTTCTTTTTCTTTTTCTTTTTCTTTTTCTTTCTTTTTTTTTTTTTTTTTTTTTTTTTTGCAGCATTATAGGACAATGAAGGAAATCCTGCTGCCAGGGTCATGCTGTCGAGAAGATACAGTCTGATTTCAGCAAAGCACGTGACAAAAATAAGTATTCAGTAGGACAAGCTGGAGAAATGGGAGTGGGAAGGGTGGCTGGTCAGCAAAGTGGAGCAACGACCGGCACCTCCGGAAATGACCGGACCCCCAGGCATAGCCTGCCCGGGTTCACCGGGGAGCCTTCAGGAAGGTTAGGAAGTTTTCAGCCAGAACATCCCAGAAGGTGTCCACTGCTGTACTCGCAGTGACCTGGGGTGCCTGCGGGATTATCTCCCGCTCCCGGTGAGAATTCCAAGAACATATTGAAGAAAGAGCTGGAAGGCAGAGACGACGGGCAGCCCGCAGTGATCGCAGTGATCGCTGGAGCATCCGATGATATAACAAAAGCTCAAAGAGGAAAAAGCCCTTTGCCAGAACGTTGGATCAAAGCCAATCAACCAGGTTAAATTGAACAGTGACGAGCTTAACGCTATTTAGGTTAAGAATGATTTAATTAGGGGGAAAAGGGGAGAGATTTAATTAGGAAGGATAGGAGGCCGCGTTTGACAGCAGATTGTGTGGAGAAAAGCGAGAGGCCTTAGGTGACCACAAGTTTATATAACCCAGGAGCATTCCAGGACCGCTGGCAAAATCGATGGAGAATTAAGTTAAATTAGTGTGGAAATCAGATCGTCGAAGGTGGTATTTCTGCTGTGTCCTGTTCCCGTGGCCTCCAGCTTCAGAGCCTGGGCTCTGAGGTCACGCTGCCTGCTTTTAGGTTTCCTCTCCGCCTGTTCTAGCTCCATGCCTTTGGGGGGGCCCTAAACTTCTCCAAACCCACAATCACCATCTGCAAAATGGGTATAAAATAGAACTGTGATGTCACAGGGGTTTTCTAAGAATTAATCTAGATGGTCCGTGTAGGAGTCTTAGCACAGAGGCCACCCCTGACGCCTTTGGTAAATGCTTGTTAGTGGAGTTGTTGTTGGGGCTCCGACCGGGGCTCCCCCACCACCTGGAAGCTTGCGGAAGCCGGATCCTGGCCCATTCACCCAACTCGGGGCGAGAGGCCTCCGTTCCCTGCCACGGCGACCTCCTGTGGCTTCCCCGGGTGGGCGCAGAGAGGCAGGGGCCGCACGTGCGCAGCGGAGGCTGTGGGGCCTCTTCTGGCCTAGCCTCCCGGGTGCAGCCCCCCAACGGGGTGGGAGGGACATCACGGGCCGTGGATCCGGGATGTGGGGACCCCCCCTAGAGACTGGCCGTCACGGGCCATTGCCACACGGACACACGTTCGGTGGCCGACGGCAGGTGGGCGGAAGGCGCTTGCCCTGCGTGGGCCCGAGGCTGGGGCTCCAGGCAGCAGGCAGAGCTACCTGCAGGGCTTCACGGGTTTTACTTTTGATGGAAAAGAAGCGTTTTGATGAAATAGAAGGTCTTTGTTCTGCAACCAGTGTGGCTTGGAGAAGGTACCAAGAGAGCAAATGACCTTGGTGTTTCTGGAATCCCCCAGCGTTCCGCCTTTTAAGAACAAAGGTCCAACTCGGTTGGTTTATACTCAGCCTGTGGGGCTTAAACCAAGAATTCCCAACTTTTTTTTTCCTTTTTTTTTTTTTTTTAAATTTTTATTTATTTATGATAGTCACAGAGAGAGAAAGAGAGGCAGAGACACAGGCAGAGGGAGAAGCAGGCTCCATGCACCAGGAGCCCGATGTGGGACTCGATCCCGGGTCTCCAGGATCACGCCCTGAGCCAAAGGCAGGTGCCAAACTGCTGCGCCACCCAGGGATCCCAAGAATTCCCAACTTTATAGGAGGCAGAGCCTTTAGATCCGAGAAGGGGCAGGAACACTGGTGTGGAGTTTTCCTCCCTGGGACCCAGGCAGACCTGGAGGACAGGGAGGGGGACACAGCCCCAGGGACGTAGGCCGGTGGGGCTGGGGCACCAGGGTACTCCGGGAGCGCCAGGCAGCCCTGGGCTGTGGTGCGCGCGGGGAGAAGGGACAAGCGCCCATTTTTCAAGTAGCCTCCAGGAGAAACTTCTGAGTGTTTGTGGGGGTGGGAGCTAGCGGCGTGCGGGTCGCCCGGTGTGCACGTCGTGTAGGACGTGCCCGGCTTCCGGGGTGACGCTCTCCCTCCTCTCTTCTCCCTCTGCCCCGGGACGTGCTGCCGGAGTGATCAGAGTGATCGCTGGGATCTGAAGCTAGGGGCGCTCCGCAGAACTCCTGCCACTGAATGTGCAGATGGGCCCCGTTCTACCCCGGGAGGCAGGGGGATTGTCAGGAGCACAGTCCTGCGGTGGAGGCAGGGCCCTGGCATGCGGTGAGGGGAGGCTGCGTGGCGGGGGGCGCAGGGGGCTCCGTGGGCTCGGACCGAGGCCTCAAGTCGGGGCCACCCCGCGGACGAGTGCAGTCCGCCGTCGCCTGCAAGAGGGCACGGTGCCTGGCCGACAGGGGACCACACCGGTAGACGTCCTCCTTGCCCGAGAGGAAAGGCTCTGCTGCGCTTGCTCGGTCATCAGGTTCGTCAGGTATTTGAAGCCAGTACATTTAAACTTTCCCTTTTCTGTCTTTATTTGGGCCTAAAACACTGAGCAGGACCGCACAGCCTTTGGCGCAACCTGCCTTCGCTCCCCCGTCACGCTCCACAACGTAGATTCGTGTCTGTAGAGACGGCGGAGAAAGAAATCACTGGCCACGTGAAAAGATGCGTTCTATGAGAAGAGCAATCTGGTTTTTGTTGTTGTTTTTTTTAATTTCATTTAGGTATTTATTTGAGAGAGAGCATGCACAAGCATGGTAAATATCTCCCAGAACTCGGAGAATTAAAAAAAAAAAAAAAAAAAAAACAGAATAAATGAGGAAAAAAGAAATCTGGAAAATAGAACTAGATGATCCAATATACAGAACAAGGATTCCAGAAGAAGAAAACAAACCAGGGTTGACAACATCATCGAAGGGATCATTAAAGAGAACTTTCTCAAGCCGAAAGCGACTTGTTGATAATGTTAAGACTTATTAACATATTAACATTCAGTGCAATTTGACAATTTTCATTTTTTAAAAAAAAGAAATGGTAGGAGGCCCGCGGGGTCTGCACAGAGGGACTCGAGTTGCCGCTCGCCTGCAGAGCCGTCAGCCTGGGTGAGAGCACAGAACGGTGTTTTTAAGATATTTCATTGATAGACAAACGCCTCACGTGCCGCCCTTCCTGGAAAAAAAAAAAATCTTTATAAAAATCCTCTTTGGCTAAGTAAACAATTGTATTATTAAAAACCCCAAAACCAGGAAGACAGAAGAACAAGTGATAATGTGCGTCCAAGTGACTTGTCAGTCTGGTTACACTAAATACAAAAGAAAGTACAAGTTACATATAAAAATAATGTGGGAAGGACATGAAATCAAGTTATAATAATGACTAGAGGGACGCCTGGGTGGCTCAGCGGTTGAGCATCTGCCTTTGGCTCAGGTCGTGATCCTAGGATCCTGGGATCGAGTCCCGCGTCGGGCTCCCGGCATGGAGCCTGCTTCTCCCTCTGCCTGTGTCTCCCTCTCTCTCTCTCTGTCTCTCATAGATAAATAAATAAAATCTTTAAAAAAATAAATAAGTAAATAATGGCTAGAAACCGGGGACAGGAGGAAGGAGGCAGGAAGAGTGCCCTACCTGGCTGGGCTAATGAAACATCGGATGTCCTCCTTAATCAGTAAATCAGTTAATTTTTTTTAACGTAAATCTTTACGTTAAAATCACGTTAAGTAGTTTTTTTTTTTTACTTCTAAATTGGTTTCTTAATCAATATATTGAGAAGAGAATACGTATTCTCAATCACTACAAGAGGACAGAGGTCAAAGAAACATCGTCCCATATGCAAAGGACAAGCAAGGAAAATTAACGGGAAATGCTAAGCACTTGCGGGGACGGCGGTTATTCCTCAGCGATAAGCCAACAAGTAATCTCTGTAGGTTTTTGGTGTTTTCTAGAACGTCTGCCGTGAACTTGTAGGACTTCTTAAATAACAAGCCATGGAACTCCTTGTGGGGTTGTTGTAAAAGTTGTTTTACATAGAATTAGGCTCCAGGACACACAGGGTGGGTACGAGGCCCCCGATGAGACGCGCCCGGGCGGCCCCATGTCTTCCCGGCTGCAGGGGTTTGCGATCCTGTGGGACGCGGGTCGGAGAAGGCGCAGGGCCCTCGCCTTCCGTCTCTTGGACTGAAATCGTCATCGTCGTCGGGAGCTGTCGGGCCTCGGTGTGCTTGTCGGAAGGGCTCTGACGCCCCAGGGTCACCTTGGCCCCGGCAGTGGGGTCCGGCCTCGTATCCGAGGGTCAGACCTTGACCCGGGGAAGCCGGTTTTTAGGGCTATGGAGCTTTGCCCTAAATTCACCTCTGGGTGCCTCAATCTCACTTAAAATGAAGAGCATCTTCCATCCATCCAGACCACATCTGCCGACTGTAAATGAAAAAAGGCATCTGTCTAAAGCTCCGCGGGAATAGAGTGTTCTAGAAAAACAGTCACCCGGGTAGTGATTACATGTACTCAGGGTGGAAGGCTTGACGGGATTATGGTTCAAAGACTCGACAGCAGGAAGCGTTTTTTCCTAGGGGTGGGCTGAGGCTTTCCTGCCAACCCCCTTACCTAGCAATCCCGACGTTAATGAAGAGGAGAACAGGGGGCCGGGCAGCCCTGGGCTCCGACGGGGCTGCTCCTTCAACAAAGCCCGACAGAATCCCCCGTCCAGAGGGACCCCGCGCCCGTTCCCAGGGCCGTTCCCGGGGCCGTTCCCGTTCTGCTTCAAGGCTGGCTGATGGGCCTGACACTGACGCTGACTGCGTAGACGCGGCTCGCAGTGCGGTTCCAGATGCTGTTGGCCCCCAGGAGGATGTAATTAGAATAAGGGGCTTTCTGGGTGGAAGACGTGAAAGAAAGAAATGCTCTGTCTCTTTGAAATCAAGTCGTTAAATAATAGACGGGGGCGGGCGGGGGGCGGGGGTGGTGGTTCGCCTTTCGGTCTTCAAAGCGAAGTCGTGACCTGCAATTTCCTTAATGGGTTCTGTGCTTCCGACTGGGCCGAGGCGAGGCGGGGAGAGGACAAGCCGGAGGCCGAAGGAGGGGCAGCCCGGGGAGCCGGCGGGGGGTGGGGGCGGGGGCGGGTGGGCGTACCCCCCTTCTGTCCCGTCTTTTACTCCGGGATGGACCCGGACGCCGACTGGGGACTCCTGGGGCGCCTCCCCCCCCTGCCCCTCCCCACGCACTCTGGGGACGGGGCCGATGTCGCTGTGGAGCAAGGGCGAGCCGGACGCCGGCCGTGGCACGGGTGTGGACGTCGTGGGGTGAGACTCCCCGGTGTGGGCCTGTGGCTCCAGGACCAGGATCGGACTGGGTTCCTGAAGCCTCGGTGCCAAGTAAAGCCTCGTTGCCGTGGGACCGGACGCGCTTCTGCTTCTAGAACAGTCCCAGGACTTCGTGTTTCCTGCTCATCCCTGATTTGTCTGTTCTTCAAATGGAAGAGGTGTCCTCCCGACGCAAGGTGCCCTTAAGGGTTTCTTGACCCCCGACTCCCCCACGTTCTCTGTGTCCCCCCCGCCCCGAGCGACGGTGTGCTGTTAGAGCGAGAGCTTTCGCGACAGCCGGCCTGGCTCTGGCTTCTCCACGTAGCACACCGGGCTAGTACCTTTGCGAGGATTACCTGGAGTTCTCTGGATGCCGCGCCGGGCAGTGGTGTAGACAGCCGTAGACAACTCACTAACGGTCGCCGCGGTTGACACCGTCACCGTCATTAGGACCCTGCAGAGTCCGACCTCAGAAGATCCCACCGGGCTGCGAACGCTAAGCCCAGGCCCTTCGGGGCGTGAACCCAGCAAAGGATTTCTGCGCCTGCGTCCGTCCTCCGCTCCCGCGTGCAGATAATACGTTCCACGCGTGGAGTCCCCGCTGTCCCGAAGCAGTCCTGCCTCCGGGTGCTCCTCCTGGAAGCGCCCCCTCCGCTGCCCGGAGCTGCCTAGGCTGCCCCGCAGATCGTGCGCCGACCCCGCATCCTTCCCGGCCGGGGCAGCACCCTCGCTTTCCGCGGCCCCGCGGCCCCGTGAGTCAGAGATGCCGTCCGTGCGTCCCGCTTCCCAGGCAGCTGCCTTGAGCAGGTTACCCACACCGAGCGGGGACGTAGCGCTCACCCCGCGGCCCGGCTGGAGATGTAACAGGAGGACGCGTGGCGAGCCCCGGGGACGGAGGGTCTAAACCGGGAGGGGGGTGGGCAGGCGCCCGGGTTAGGCTTAGACGGCGTCAGAAGGTCGGTGAAGGGTCCGTAACCTGCGTTCGGGGGAACCCGCACCTTCGGTACAGGCGTTGCCGTCAGGAGGTTGAGGACCGTGGGTGGGACGACGGCGGCAGAAGTGGCCCGGCCTCCCCTGCGCCCAGCACAGCCCCGTGGGGGCCCAGCGCCGCGGAGAGGGCTGCCTTTCGTCGCTTCCCGAAAGCGAATGTCCCGTCTCGAGCTGTTTGCAGGCTGCTCCCCACGCTGTCTTTAAAGCATCCCCTGCTCTCGGTTTTAACCAACGGGCCAGATGATGGCGTGGGACGGGCAGGTGCCTGGGACAGGAGCTTGCCCTCCCCCGTAAGGCGGCCGGGACGCCTCCTCCGCACTCTGGGGCTCCTGCCGCCCGCATCCCAGCCGCCCCCTGGCTCGGCCCAGTCCCGCAGCCGCAGGAAACCTGGCCCCTTCCCGGGGGCCCTCCTCTCCGCGGAGAAGGCCGGCAGCACCCCCACGCTCACTCCTGACGATGCCCTTCGCCCTCGGGATGCCTGTGATCTCCCGGATGCTCACTGTGCCCTCGAGGCCCAGGGACGCGTCTCTACCCCGTCCAGGGGGGCGGCTGCTGGCCCGAGGCGAGCCCCCGGGCCCAGAACGGAGCCCGGCCGGGGCGAGAGGCCCTGGGTCCGCGGCATCTGTGTGCGCCCCCCCTCCCCGCTCACCTGCCGCGGCTGCTCGCCCACTCCCCGCCTCACTCAGGGAACCCACGGCCCTTCCTCCAGGACGTTCCAGGAGCCTTACTGGGTTTTGCCTCCGTGTCTGAGGAGAGAATGTTTGGTCGCAGGTCAGGAACCTCGGCTGGAAGTTCCTACTAGAGAGCCCGGTGTCCACAGCAAACTGTGGCGAGGTCAGCCCCGGTCCTGGAGGGAGGGATGAGGCGGCTGTGGAGGGAGCTTTGCCGTGGGGACGTGTCCGCGACCCCGGGCACCGGGACACAGAGCGGGGAGCCTCCCCGAGCAGCCCAGAGAGCCCGGTGAGGGCCCCCCGACGGCCGGGTGGCCACCCCGCTGCCTGGGAACCGCAGGACGGCTGGCCTGGCCCTGCCGAGCCAGGGAGCCCCCCCCCCCGCCGCCCCGTCGGGTCCCTGCACCTCGTGCCCAGGTTGCAGCTGCAGACGCCCTTCACTGTGAAGCAGGCCCCAGGCCCATGGCCGGGTGCGGGGTCCCCGGGCTCAGCTCCGCGGCCCCCCCGAGAGGCGTCTGCAGCGATGTGCACGGGCCGCGCCCTCGGCAACTCCAGCTGGAGTCACGCGGGGTCGGCGCAGGGTCGGTTCCAAAAGCTTTGGTTGGGACCAGCCCCGGGCCTGGAGGAGAGCAAGCCCGCCGCGCCCCCACCCGGGCTTCGGGCCCCCCCTCCGCGCGCCCAGTGCCCATCAGGGCCCTGCACGGGGCACACATGGGCCTTCGGGGCGGCTGGGCCTCCCCCTGCAGACCCTGGGGTGCAGCACAGCAACTGGAGGAAGCGGCGCTCGCACCTCGCACGGGCTCCGACGGGTCAGCAAAGGTCTCTAGCGCCGTCGTGGCTCCGTCATCCGGAGAAACAGTGTGAAGATGAACAGGTTTCGGGGCCACCGCGGCTGAGGGGCACCCAGGGCCCGTCCTCCGGGTCCCTGACCCCGCGCCGTGGAGCCAGTGTGTGTGGGCTGCAGGCAGGCCTTGCTCGTCGCCCGGCTCCAGGCCTCAGGGCCACGCAGGGCTTGCACGGGGCTTGCATGGGGCTTGCACGGGGCTTGCGGGGCTTGCATCCTGCTCTGTCTCCAGAAGGTGGGACATGTGGAGCCCTGGGGGAAGGGCAGAGCCGAAGCCAAGCCTGCGTGTGTGGCCTTCCCAGGCTGGGGCGGGGCTGGGCTCTGGGTGCCCTGGGGCCACTGCACCTGCGTGACCTCTCCTGCCCCTGCCTGCCCCCTCCCCCCCCAACGCGTTGGCCTGGTGGCTCCTTCTCTGTTGCTGGGCCTGCATCTGTCCCCTCCGCCCCCCTTCCCTTCCCTTCTCCGCTCGCTCACCTGTTGGTAGAGACGCTCCCTTTATGACCCCATGTTGGTAGAGACTCTCGGGTCGTCTCGGAGCCGTGGCCAAGCGTCCATAGGGCCGGGCTACCGGGGAACACAGGGTGGGGCCTTGTCCTTGCCCGAGGGCCCTGGAGAGCCGTGTCCCCGAGGGCAGATCCAGACTCGTCCTCCTGGGTGGCCGTGGACCTGACCCCGGGTCACGAAGGGCGGAGGCGCAGGGCAGGCCTTCCTGCCACCAGGTCGTGAGCACCTGGGTCGTGAGCACCTGGGTCGTGACCTGCCGCCACAAGGGTTCCCCTTGCTCTTCTGAGAGGCCTTTGTCTCTGAACAATGTTCCGCGTGTGACACAAGCCAGGCCTCCCGTCCCTGTGCAGCACGGTCCCTGGCACCTGCGAACCTACCGTGATCCCACCTCAACAAACCTGATTCACAGGAGATCACCTGGGGGCACTGGGGGGCTCAGCGGTGGAGCATCTGCCTTCTGCTTGGGTCGTGATCCCGGGTCCTGGGATCGAGTCCTGCATCAGGCCCTCTGCTCCTCCCTTTGCCTCCACCTGCTGCTCCCCCTGCTTATCCTCTTTATCTTTCTCTCTCAAATAAACAAAATCTTAAAAAGAAAAATCCCCTGGAGAGCCTGTCACAGGTCCTTGGGCGCCTCCCAAGACCCTGATTCAGTAGGTCCAGGAGCAGGGTGTGACCTTGGCTCTCCGAGGGTCTCCAGGGACATGACCTTGGCTCTCCGAGGGTCTCCAGGGACATGACCTTGGCTCTCCAAGGGACTCCAGGGCGTGACCTTGGCTCTCCAAGGGGCTCCAGGGCATGACCTTGGCTCTCCGACGCTCCAGGGGCTCCCAGGGGGGCCGCCCTCCCCACGCCCGGCCTCCCGTGTGTGTCTATGCTGCTCCCCCCGGGCTCCTGGGCTCCAGGCCCCTCCCGGCCCCGGCGCCTCCTCGCCTGCCGCAGGCTTGTCCATACCTGAGCTGTTGCCTACGTCAGCCGCGGGCTCGTCCTCTACAAACCACGTTGGAAACGTACCTATTTCATTTAGGGTAACGCATCCCGAGGCCCTTTCGCGCCGTCCCCTGTTGCCGCTCGGCCTCACCTCGGGGGTCGGGCACTGCCCCGTGACTGCCTTCTGGCTTCTTGCCTCTGAAACGCGGTTCTGGGAAGGCTCTCTTGAAACAAAGGTCGCTGTCGCTTTGCAAAAGTTAAGGTGCGGCCGCGCAGGGCAGGCCCTAAACGCTGGGTCCCTCGGAGAGTCCGTTCAGTGTTCGACAAGGTAGGGGCACGGTGCACCCTGCGGGGAGGCACGAGGGCCTGGCGCCCGAGGTCCCGCCCCGGAGACGGGGAGCGCCGAGGACCCCGTGCAGGGGGAGCGGGCGGCGGGGGCCGCGGGTCTGAGCCGCATGTCCTTCTCTCCGCAGCACGCCCGCCCGTGGCCGCCGCCGTGGTGTCCCACTTCAACGACTGCCCGGACTCCCACAGCCAGTTCTGCTTCCATGGAACCTGCAGGTTTCTGGTGCAGGAGGACAAGCCCGCGTGCGTGTAAGTGTCCCCTGCTGTCCTGAGGTCCCGGGGCCGGGGGCGTCGCTGCAGCCCGTGGGAGGAACGGGGACATCCCCACCACCTGCCTGAGCCCCCGGAGCGGGGGGGGGGACGGTCCGCACAGCAGGCTGAGCGACACCTGCTTCAAAGCCCGGGGTTGAAGCTCCGGATTCCAGTGGTGGGACCCCGGGGTCGCCGGGGAGTGGGGGCGGGTGGGAGCCTGGGGATCTGCGTCTGTAACAAGCACCCGGGGTCACGCTTGGGTTCGGCCGACTCTGAAAATCCCCGGGTCCAGGCGTAATTCCCTCGTTGGGGCTTCCGGAGGGCGGGGCGCCGGGTGGGGGCCCGGGGCTCGCTGTGCTCGGCGCCCGTGCCCGGGCTCTTGAGGGAAGCTTCCCTGAGCGGCCGGGGGGGGGGGGTTGCCCGGCGGGGAGGACGGGGAGGCGCCCCAGGCCTGGGCGTCGGGGGACCTGCGGTGGCTCCAGCGGGGAGACGACACTGGAGACAAGTCGGAGGCCGGGGCCTGTGTTCTCCAGGCGGAGGGTTCACGCTGGTCTGGGGAAGGGGTGTTTAAGAAGCGCCGTCTGTCCATCTGCCCATGTAGAACCCCCGGGGGGGCAGTCCTCAGCTGCGGGGCTCCGGGCCCTCCGGGGCGTCCAGGGACGGCAGCCCGGCCCCCACCCTCTCGGCACCGGCGCCCCCGCCTCACAGTTGCCACCATCGCGAGCCTCCAGGTGGCCCCTGGGGGTGGGAGGGAACAAAACCCGCCCTCCGCCCCCATGGGAAGCCACCCACCGTGCGGTCGCCGCCGTTTCCGTGGGTCACAACTGGTAGAAAGGCAGCCGTTGCCCGGTCCAGCGTCACAGAACCAGTGAGGGACGCCACAACGTCAGCGGGAGCTAGGATCTGGGCCCTGCGCTTCCGCGGACCCCGGTCCAGGCCCGCTCCCTGGGCTCGGCCACGCGTCCCCGTCAGGACCCCATGAGTCGGGCACACAGAGGTCGCGCCCAGGTTGCAGAGCAGGAGCTCCCAGCCACGGTGCCGCGGGTGTGCGTCCGCCCGCCCGATGCTGTGCTTCTGTCCCCCGGAGGCGCAGCTGCATGGACGCGGGCAGGGCCTGGAGCCTCACCGGGGGGCTGCCCCGGCCGCGTCCCAGCCCGTGAACACAAAGCACGACGACGATTACTCAGGATTACCATTTCTATTAAATTATACGCAAGGGCCCCCGGGGGCTGACGGCACCGCGTTGTCAGCAGCACAGCGTGTGCGGGACGCTCGAGCCCACAAAGGCCGCGGTGCGCCAGGAAGCCCCGGTGTGGCCGGGACCCTCGGCGGGGACCCTCGGGCCCTCCGGCAGCGCCCAGTGCACCCAGCTGCGCGGCGGAGGCTCCTCTTTGGAGAAAGACGGCGAGTCCCTGCCGAGTGGGGACCAAGTTTCAGCGAGTTCCTCCCCGGCGCCTTCCGCACCGGCCGGGGCTGCCGCAAGTGCTTCGAGAGCCGCCCGCCGGGAGCAGCACCATCCGCGGCGACAGAGCCCCGGGCCGCGGCGGTCGCCTCTGAAGGCAGGAGGCCCGGGGGGTTTTGTCCTCTTCGTTCTGGAAGCCCGGGGAGCTCACCGTCCACCACGTCTACACAGCACTGCGTGTTCACAGTCAGGACGCCTGAGCCCCCGCCGCCCCCCACCCCCGTTCACGCTGTAAATGTTACTAATCACGAGCTTTCTGGAAAAGCCGTAGCCGCGTGCAGGGCCTGGCTCCCCGCGCCCGCCTGCAGGGCCGCACGGAGTCCTCACGGCCCCCTTCTCGACTGGGAGTCCTTGTCCTTGCTGCATAGACGACCGCCTGGGCGGCCCCGCGGAAGCCGTCGGCCCAGGGCCCCCGAGCTGGTAAATGGCTGAGCTGAGGGTTCAGTCCGCTCGATTCTAGGCCCCAAACTCGTGTTCTCAGCTCCTGCCCCACGCGGCTCTCTGTTCGGCCCTAAAAAGCTCACCTGTTTAAACAAAGAGACGGCAGGTCCCCGATGGAGTCACCTGTGCTAAGCCCCCGCCGCCGTCCCCCAGGAGCGAGCTCAGCCGGTCGCCCGGGACGCCCCGGGGCAGCTCCTGTGACAGCACGTGCCTGAGGGGCCCCGTGTGCCCCGAGAGACGCCGCCCACGCAGGTGCCTCCCCCGGCTTCTACCTGCCGGGCTGACGGGAGGTCACACGTCGCTGCAGGACGCCGACGGGATCTCGACATTCGCTCAGTTCAGTCTTGCTCTTGAACGTCTCGAATCACTAGGCTCTTCTGTTTCCAAGAGAGGCATTGGCGTCTGCCCACCGCGCACACAGGGACGTCGGGGTCGCCCCCAGCCCTCCGCCCAGACCACCCGGCAAGTGCGGGATCTCCAGAAACAGCCGGGCCGTCCCTGTGGTTCGGAAAGGCCGACCACCTGTCGGGAGGCACAGCCCTGCGAGCACTGAGCGCCGCCTGACCTCAGTTTCCCCAGCAGACCTTGGCAGCCCAGGGGGCGGTAATCGGCCCACAGGTGTGTTCTACGTGGCAGCAGGGGACGATCTGCGTCATCCTTGAGGAGTTGCAGGAAGTTACCAGCATTTCAGAGGTCAAGTTTCTTTTTTTTTTTAAGATTTTATTTATTTATTCATGAGAGAAGAGAGAGAGAGAGAGAGAGAGAGAGAGAGAGAGAGAGACCAGGATACAAGCAGAGGGAGAAGCAGACTCCATGCAGGGAACCCAATGTGGGACTTGATCCCAGGTCTCCAGGATCACACCCTGGGCCGAAGGTGGCGCTAAACTGCTGAGCTCCCCAGGGATCCCCAGAGGTCAAGTTTCACTGACCCACCACCCTGTCCCCATCTCATCCCCATCCCATCCCATCTCTGTCCCCATCCCATCACATCCCTGAACCTATCCCAGCCCCCGTCCCCATCCCATCCCCATCCCATCCCCATCTCATCCCCATCCCATCCCCATCCAATCTCCATCCCCATCCCATCCCCATCCCGTCCCCATCCCATCCTCATCCCATACCTGTCCCCATCCCCATCCCACATCCGTCCCCATCCCATACCCATCCCCATCCCTATCCCAATCCCATACCCGTCCCCATCCCATCCCTGTCCCCATCCCATACCCATCCCATCCCCATCCCCATCCCATCCCTGTCCCTGTCCCATCGCCACCCCATCCCCATCCCCATCCCGTGCCGTCCCAGCTCGCCCTCCCTGGGTCTCACCCCCATGGCTCCCCACTGCCCCGTGCTGACCCGGGTGTGGGCCCTGACCCACTCTGCTCACCGTGTGAGCTTGGATGCCTGGTGGGGACAAACACGGACCCTTGTGTCTGCAGTTCCTAGAAGACTGGGATAACTAATCCCCCCCCAGAGCGGGAACTCCCAGTCTGGGCCGAGAGCAGAACCTTCTGTCCCCACTCGCGTGAACCGCCCCTTGGGTTGCTGACACTCACTCCGGCCAATAAAACCAGCCTTCCTTCGAGGCTGGCCGGCCGCGTCACGGCCTTAGAAAGGCCCGTAGTGACCCGAGATCATAATCGAAGAAGCGGGGGCTCCTTCTAAGCTACTGTCGTGCCTCAGCCTTGTTTTCTATGAGAAGACGGTCCTCAGGATTCCGGAGAACCTGGAATGACGTCTCACCCCGAAGCGTGAGCCGAAGGCAGAGCACACAGCCCGTCAGACGTCAGACGCAGCCGACGGTAGTGAGCGAAGTCTTGGGCCCCACGTTTCGGCTGAACCGCGGGCGGTGCTTGCGGCTTCCTTCGGTAGGTCCCCGCGGGGACAGCAGGAGCACACGGGAACGGATTTCCAAGGACAGCAAAGCCCCAGGAGTGCGGGGTCGGGACTTGCACGGCCTTTCCCCCAGGGCACACTCAGCCCAGGGGCTGCTGCCTGCGGGGCCTTGGAACAACGGAGAACCGTCCTCAGGTGACCTGTCCCGAGGGTTCCCGGGGCTCAGCCCGTGGCAGCCGGTCCGCGGCTTCCCTCCTGCAGCGTGCTCTGCGGTGCCCGAACCCCGACTTCACATTCCCGCAGCAAACACGGGTTTGCTGTCCAGGGGCCAGGCCAGGCACGTTGTCGGGGGCTCCGCACAGAGGCCAGCGTCACGTGGGGACGTGCCCTCCGCCCCGGCCGGCTGCAACGCGACCAAGGAGGGGAGCGGGAGGTGGAGGTGCGGGCAGGCGGGGCCCGGGCCACGTGGCGCAGGTCTACGTCCTGGCGGGCGGCGGCCGGTGCAGGGGCCACGCAGTCGACGTTGGGGCGCCGGGCGGTGCACCGTTGGCAGGGCCTGCAACTCTTGATCTCGGGGTCTTGAGTTCAAGCCCCACGTTGGGCGCGGAGCTAAGGTAAAAAACAGGGAGAAGTCACGAGGTTGTGCCATCCGTAGGCCTGGAGAAGGGGCGCGTCCTCACTCCCGCGCTGCCCCCAGCAGGAGCGCACCCCAGGGCCCCGCAGGCACCAGGCGACGACGAACGGGCCTCGAGCCGTCTGGCTCCACGGTCTGTTCCGTGAGGCGTCCCGTTGCGGGGCCCTGTCCCCAGCACATCGTCTGCAGCACAAACAGGCGCGTACAGTCGGGTGACGGCCTGTCGGGGTCCGTGATGCCAGAGCTGGATACGGCCTGAGCCGGAAGGGTTTGGGACACACATCGTTGTGCGACATTTGAAACGACCTCCCGGTCCTCTAACGACGTGGTGACGAGATGGAAATGACATGGCGAGACAAGACTGCAAAAAAAAAAAAAAAAAAAAAGGAAACGACAATATTAAAAACTACATAGAAATAGCTCAAAAAGGAACATGTCAGTTTGCCACTAGGGGACGTGGGGTCAACGAGTGTGGGCTTTTTTTTTTTTTCCTGCTTTATTGTAATATATGCCCTTCCCAGTTTGCGTAGAAACGTTCCTTTTCCAGCTGGAGAAAATTTATAAGAAAAAAAAGAAAACGTTTGGGAGCATAGGCCTCTACGCATCATCATATTCCTTGGAAATTGGAAAAGAGCCCTGTGACCGGGGGAAGGGAGCACGTCCGTGGACGGCAAGGCTCGCACGCAGGCCCGCGGCCGGGGAGACAGAAAAGGCGCCTCGAGGATCATTTCTCTCTTCTCGTTCACGCGGGGAGGCCTCCAGCCACAGTTCGCTCCTAGGAGAAGCACCGAAGCCGTCTTGACGGGGGAACAAAAATGGAAAGGCCTCGGGGCCCCCTGGCCGGGGCCACTGCCTTCCTCTGCGGCCCCCTTGGTGCCCGCGGCCCGGCCGGCCTCCCGCGGGTTCTGACGCCGCGGCCCGGACCTGGGGGTGGTGTCGGGCTCCCGAGGCGACGGCAGCGGGCAGCCAACCTGGATGTCGCTAGGAGGCCCTCATGGTGGGTGGCTCCCGGCTCCGCCTCCGCCTCCTCACTGTTACCTCTGGCCTTTCCTCCAAGCCACCGTTCTCAGGCCTGGGCGGAGGGACCCGAGGACCGCGGCCGGCAGCTCTCGCGCCCCTGACGCAGTTGGCCGCTCGGGGCGAGGACCTGCTCTTCCCCGAGCGCGCCCAGGCCGGGACCCGCAGGGCCGTGGTCGGGCGCAGCCGCGTCCCCCTGGGCCTCTCGGGCAGTGCTCGCCACGCGCACGCTCGGCTCCCTGAGCCCCTGAGGCTGAGACGTGCGTGATCACGGAGACGTGCCGGTGGACACGACGGCTTCCAACGAGCCGGAGCCCCTCCAGGGGCAGCTTGGGGCCGGGCGGGCTGGCAAGGGCCCGGCACACAAACCAGGGGGCTCCCCTGGGAGGAAGACGGGGGGGGGGGGGGGGGGGGGGGTAGCCGGCAGCAGGTGAGCCAGCCGGGGTGTGTCTCCTGCGCATGGGGGTGGATGGCGCAGCGGGGGAGCCGGGGGGACTGGCGGCGCCACAGCGAGGGGACCGAGCAGTCCGCCGTTCCCTCTGCACTGAGGCTCGGAGCTTGGCGCGAAAGCACTGCCCCAGGTTGCCCTCCGCGCCATGAAGACCGTGGCAGGACCCCAGAAAGGTCGCCTCCCTGGGGGATCATTAGGTCTTAACCCTGGCAGCCCCCCACCCCCTCGTCCCTAAGCAGCCCCGGCCTCACCTGCATGCGTGACTGTTGGGAGTAAGAGACGCGGCTTCCCGGAGGAGCGGGGCGCGGGGCAGGAAGGCCGCCTTGTGCGCATCGGCCCGAGGCCACCGTCGTTTAACCGGGATCCTCGGAGCCCCGCGCCGATGGTCCGCGCGGCAGGTGTGCAGAGGCCCCAGTGGGAGGTGTCAGGGGTCGTGTCTCCAGAGCCTGCAGGCCAGAGGAGGGGCGCCCGGACCCGCTGCACAGCCTGGGGAGCTGCGTGGACCCCCTGGGGACGTGCCATGGCCTGGCGCAGGCTCCCGTGAGGGCCCTGAGCCCCCTGAGACCCCAGAAGTGCAGGCTCCCCGGCAGCCTCCTGTGCTGGCCTAGGGGCAGGGGCCAGGCCGCGGAGGACGGCGGCCCGAGGGCCGGGATCCTGGGGCGCCTGGGGCAGGCAGGGGCCCCTCGAGGTGCGGCCTGACGGCGGCGGGGACAGGGCGGCGGAGAGCGGTCGTCCCGGTGGCCGTGCGTCCGTCTGTGGGTCCATCCGTGTGTCTGTGTGCCTGTGCTGAGCACCGCTTGACGCGGGCGGGTGGCAGGTGGGCTGGGCGCAGGTGACGGGGACACCACGGGGAGGGGGCAGGTGTGGGGGGGCAGGCACCCAACAGGGTCAGGCCTTGGCGAGAGCTTGGCCGGTGGGGCCCCGTGGCTCAGAGGATGAGAGGTTTGGGCTTCAGGGCTGACCCCACGGGGCTGTGGGCCTGGGTGGGGCTGGGGGGCTGGGGGGGGTGCTGCGGGGCTGTGGGGCTCAGGGGCTACGGGGTGGGTCCTGCTGAGGCCTGTGCCTCCGCGCCCCCACCCCCCACCCCCACCCCCACCCGCGCAGGCGCTCTCTCGCCCTCCTGGCCTCCTCCTGAAATAAGTCACTTTCAAAAGCGGGGAGGGGTTAATCCACGGTCCCCTGGTTCCACCGTTGCAGTGTTGGGGGGCGCAGCCTGGAATGCGCAGGAAGCCAGGCGGGGCGGGAGCCTGTCCCCAGAGTCACCTGTCCCCGAGCCACCTGTCCCCAGAGCCATGTGTCCCTGAGCCATTGTCCCCCAGCCACCTGTCCCCAGCCACCTGTCCCCAGTCACCTGTCCCCCAGCCACCTGTCCCCAGTCACCTGTCCCCCAGCCACCTGTCCCCAGTCACCTGTCCCCAGTCACCTGTCCCCCCAGCCACCTGTCCTCCAGCCACCTGTGTCCCCAGCCACCTGTCCCCAGTCACCTGTCCCCCCAGCCATCTGTCCCCCAGCCACCTGTCCCGAGCCACCTGTCCCCAGTCACCTGTCCCCCAGCCACCTGTCCCCAGCCACCTGTCCCCCAGCCACCTGTCCCCAGTCACCTGTCCCCAGTCACCTGTCCCCCCAGCCACCTGTCCTCCAGCCACCTGTGTCCCCAGCCACCTGTCCCCAGTCACCTGTCCCCCCAGCCACCTGTCCCCCAGCCACCTGTGTCCCCAGCCACCTGTCCGTGAGCCACCTGTCCCCCGAGCTGGACGGGTGCCTCGACCACCGTGCGTGGATGGGGGGAGCATGTGTGCCAGGCCAGGACCCCTAAAAGAAGGACGAGGGCCCAACCGCAACCCGCAGACCCCGGCCAGGAGTCCCAGAGCAGCATCCGCCGTCCCCGGAGGCCTCGGGCAGCGCGTCCCGTGCGCCTTGGTGATGGCGCACTCTGCTGCTCTGGCCCGAGCGTCGCCACATCAACGCGAAGAGAAGCCTGTGCCGCAGAGACGACACCGTGTTGGGGCCCTCCCGCCCCCGGGCTTAGGGGACCGCAAAGCCCTGCACGATGCAGCCGGACCCCGCAGCCCCTTCGTCTCCCTCATCCTTCGAGGTGAAGGTCACAGACCAGCGTCCAGAGGGGCCTCCCGGGAAGAAAAGGGAGAAGGTGGCTGCCGTGGCCACGTTGGGGGAAACAGAGGTCGGCCTCCATGTGCGACGTGGGGCGCAAGTCCCTGCGGGAAGGAGGCCCCCCGAGGCCGCGGTGACCCCACATTCTGTACAGTAGCCAAGTCAGCAGGACGGAGGGACCCGTGCGGGGGCCGCGAGCAAGTATCTTCTGTTGAAAAGAATCGGGGCTGGGGGGGACCACCTGCATCGGGAAACGACCATCCCCTCCTCGGCCGACCCAGTCCCAGGGGCTCACCCCGTGGCGGCCCCAGGGATGGGGGTCCGGGAGGCAGCGGGAGCGAGAGCTGCACGCAGGGAGCAGCCTGGGCCTCCACGCACACGCACACGGGAGAGCGAAGGAGCCTGTGATACCCGTGATCGTGATGCCGTGCCCTCTACGGGGCCGTGCTCTCTATGGGGGGGGGTCATGCCCTCTATGGGGGCCGTGCTCTCTACGGGGCCGTGCCCTCTCCGGGGGCCGCTTGCCCGCAGCTCCAGCTCCGTCCTGCCCCCACGGATCCTCCAGGGGGAGCAGGCCGGCGTCGCTGGAACGGGCTGGCTTCTCAGGCCCTGCCTTCGCAGAGGTGGCCCAGCCCCGCTGCAGCACGAGCCCCGCGTGCCCCCCGCCTCCGTGCATGCTCAGGGCTAACGGAATTCGATGAAGACGGTGGCACAGCAAAGCGCAGCCCGTGCGTGTCTCCTGCTGGGTTAGCGTGTTTTCCACTCGTCGTCAAACTCCGAATACGTGCACTTAGTTCAGAAACAGCCCGGATTCCTGTGGGCTGCCAGAGGGGCCTGGGGACCTAACTCACCGGCCTCCCTGTCGCCGCGTCTGACTCGGTGACGACGGAGCGCCTTTTCCTTTCTTCCCCAGCTGCCACTCCGGGTACGTCGGGGCGCGCTGTGAGCACGCCGACCTCCTGGCCGTGGTGGCCGCCAGCCAGAAGAAGCAGGCCATCACCGCCCTGGTGGTGGTCTCCATCGTGGCCCTGGCCGTCCTCATCATCGCGTGTGTGCTGATACAGTAAGTAGGTGCTGCCCCCGACGGCGGGCCCCGCGGGCATCTGTGGGCGCCCAGCTCACGGCCACCTGCCCGAGTGGAGGAAGGGCCCATCCCGGGAGGGTCCCCACTGCGGTCACCGGACGCCGGTGCACAGCAGGTGCATGCAGTGTCCCCGGGGCTGGGCTTGCAGGCCTCGCGGTGACGTGCCGGGGGACTGGGAGGGCTCCAGACTCCTCCGCACCGGGGCTCTCTGCGGGTCCCACGGCTGCGGCGAAGGTCGGGGTTGCCGCGTGGACAGGTCCCCGATGGCCCTTCCCTCTGCACTCGCCTCCCCTGCCACCCCTCACCCTGCATCCCCGGGGGCCCTCCTGCGCCTCCACCAAGGGAGGCCCCTGCCCTGCGTCCTGGCCCGGCTCTCCTGCAGAGGGGGACGCCCCCGTGCTGTGGTGGCAGCGTGGGCCGCGGGCCTCCCCGGAAGTGCCCACACACGCCCGTCACGGAGCAGGCCCTGTGCGTCATCGGCTCGGGTGCCGCACCTCTGTAGCACCGGGGCCGGGGAGGGGCTGCGTGGTGATGAAGGGGAGACGGAGGCCCCGAGGGGCCGGGACAGACGGTCGTGAGGCCCTGGCCTGCATTGGTTAGTGGCCGTTGGGGCGACACGCACGCCTCTGGGGCCACAGTGAGCGAGTGCTGTCGACGGAGCCTCGGGGGCAGGGGTGAGGCTGCCCTCCCCGCCCCTTGCCCTTCGCCGTGTGTCCCGCCCGTGTGCTGGGAAGGGCAGCAGTCGGGCCTGCGCCCCACGAGGGTGCCCCCCAGGGCCGCCCACCTGCGCCCGCCGTCGCTCCCAGGCGCCTGCCTGGCCAGGGGTCCCAGAGCCTCGGGGACAAGCTGGGGGCCCCGGGAGCTTGTCCCGGGGGAATCTAGAAGGGGGTTTTCCCAGGGTCTCTGCAGACGGGAACGAGGCGGGAAGGCAGGGCGGCCTCTCTCCCAGGGAGGCAGCGGGTCCTCGTCCCTCTGCCCCTCCCCGGCCCACCCTTGCTCGAGGCTGGGAGCCCCCACCCCACCGGCTGCCGGGGCTGCAGCCTGCGGCCTCCTGACTCGCGGTTGGTCGCGACCAGCTTGTGTGGAGGCCTCGCCTCACCGCCTGGGTGACCCTTGCTAGGACGTGGCTGGACCCAGCCCCCCGCCAGCTGCCCACGGAAGGGAACCCTGGACCCCCCGGGCCTCGGCCTCGCGACTCAGGAGGGCGCCGTGCCACACAGACGGTGCTGGCCGCCAGGACGGAGGGTCACAGGCTCTCGCTCCGCTGCCTCGAGATGCGGGGCCCCGGGCTGGGGACCATGAGACGCCAGCGGGCCCCGGGAGGGCGGCCCAGCGACGGGCCCGCTTCCTCGCTGGCTCCTGGGCCCCCGCCCAGCAGGAAGCCCTGCCCGTTCCCGTGAGGTGGGCGGAGACTGTCCCCCCCCCCCCCCCCCGTGCCCGCGGGGACAGCTCCAGGGGTCTCCACGTCAGCTGCGTCCCACGCGGCGCTTGCTTCTCTGCCCGCCAGCCCACGTGCTGCTCCGCCGCGGCCCGAACGGCCTGCACCCAACTGAAAGGCTGCGCGCCGAGCTGCACGCCCGCCCGGGGCCCCCGCGGGAAGGCCGGGCACGCGCCACGGCGCCCCCGTGCCCGAGCCCCGCACAGCCGCGTCCTCTGCCCTCTGCCCACAGCTGCTGCCAGGTCCGGAAGCACTGTGAGTGGTGCCAGGCCCTCCTGTGCCGGCACGAGAAGCCCAGCGCCCTGCTGAAGGGAAGGGCCGCCTGCTGCCACTCGGAGACAGGTAAGGGGCGTAAGGGGCCGCGCCAGGGGCACAGCGGGTGGAGGAGCCCCCTTCCCCCTTCCCTCACCTCCCCGGGGCAGGGGCCAGGCAGGGGCGGCTTGTTCAATCTCCAGGAGCCTCTTGAGGATGCTAACGCGTTAACCCTTATCATGGCCTTGGGAGGGTTTGTGAATGACGTGGGTAAACTGAGTCAGCCAAAGGTGTGCTTGGGTCTGACCGTGAGCCACAGGGGCCTCTGCGGGCCCCACTCCCCGTCTCCCCCACGGCCTCGGAGGACCATCCATAGAGCTGGTGAAGCTTCCGTGTTGTCGGGCACCAGGAGGAACGTTGCTTGAGCCTTTTAAGAGGACTTGCAGATGCTGCGCCATCTGTGTGCACCTCGGGGCGGACATAACGGGAGGAAGTGTCCGGGCCCCGGGGAGTCAGCGGTGGGGCACCTGCCTTCAGCTCAGGGCGTGACCCCGGGGTCTGGGGCTCCCTGCAGGGATCCTGCTTCTCCCTCCACCTGGGTCTCTGCCTCTCTCTGTCTCAGGAATTAATGGATAAAATCCCCCCAAAAAAAATGGGTGGAGGAAGCTTCTCACCAATGTTCCTCTCTGCCCACATCTGGGAGGACGTGAGCCCTGAGCCTTGGAAGGGTCTGGCCTCCCAGAGACGCCCTGGCCGAAGCTCCCCGGGACGCTGTCCTCCCCACTCGGGAGGGACGGGGAGGGAGCAGGGCAGGGAGACGTCGGGGAGCTGGCCTCCAGAGCCCCCCCCCTTGGGAGACACTAGGGGGCCCGAGGGGAAGCCGCCCTCCCCCACGGGCTGGCCACGTCCTCCAGGGCACCGGGCCCCCAGCGCAGCCGTGCCCCCGCCCCCCGCCCCCGCCAGCCCGGCCCGTGGCTCCAGGGGCACAGTGTCAGGAGCCGCGGCCCCGGTGGTGGAGGCCGGGGACCTAGGCGAGGCCCGAGAGCCTGTGGACGGCCCAGGAGTCACCGTGTGTCCTTCCTTGCAGCCGTCTGAGGAGCCGGGGCGTCTGGCCGGGTCGCCGTGGCAGCCGAGGGGAGCGGCTTCTCCGGGACCAGCCGACAGACCTCGCCACCCTGCCAGCCCCCCCCCCCCGCCCCCGCGCAGCCTGTCTTCCACGGCCCCCCCGCGACTGTCGGGAGCTCTGAGCTTGGGGTCGTCGGGTGCGACCCAGACGAGACATCGGGGGCCACGGCGATAGGACGGGTCCCAGCACAACCGCACGGGTGACCCGGCTGCGCCGTGTGCCTGGGCCGCGGGTGTCCTGCAGGTCACGGAGGCCTCCCTTCCGCGGCCCCGTCCCTCGGCGGCGTGTTCCCGCCAGCCCCGGAGGGTGCCAGCCGGCCCCGAGGGCTTCCCCACACCCGCCTCCGGGAGGAGAAGGCGGGAAGGGGGCTGCTTGTCCCGTGTCCGGACAGGCCACCGCAGCCCGGAGACGACCCCTGGACCGTGGGGTCGGCGCGGGTCTCCCAAGGCGGCGTAAAGAGCCCCAGCCCTTCCAGACGCCCGCGTGCGCGCCGCGGTGGTGCCCGTGGAGTTGCGCGGCCGCTCGGGGCAGCTGAGGCTCCGGGACGGGCCCGGGCGCACAGCGGGTCAGTGCCCCCAGGCAGCCCCGCCGCCGGCCCCACGGCTCACTGGGTCCCCGCAGCCCAGCCAGGAGGCGCCGGGAGAGCCCGGGGACGCGGCCGCACCCGTGAAGGGGGCCGTCCTCCCCCGCGTCGTTGCCCCGTCGACCTGTCGCTTTATTTTTAAAAGGAAAAATTTAACTTTTCTATTTATTTTCCAGCATTAGGAGCAGCATCCCCGCGGTTTGTTTGGGTTTTTTTGTTTTTTGTTTTGGTTTTGGTTTTGCCCTTTCCATTCAGGATGCTGGTTTTAGTAACAAAAACTAACAAGTCACCTCCCCACGGGGCGGGTCTCACCCCCCCCCCCAGAAGGTGAAACTGTCCTGGGAGCGTCTTGATCCGCGGGCCTGCCTGGGGAGCCCACCGGTTCCCTCCAGCCGAGCAGCGGGATTTTCACTGAAATCGGTCATTTTCACTGAAACCGGCAAACAGCGGCGGTGAGGCAACGTGGGAGGCCCCTGTGCGGCGGACTCGACTCCCTAGTGTCTGGCGCAGAAGATCTCCGTGTATGGGCGCGCCTGGCTCCCCACGTCCCAAAAGGGACCTTTAAAATGTCAGGTTGGCTTAAATCTTCCATCGGGCGACCGTCCTCCGCGGACTCTCGTCCCCGGTCTGTCCGTTCCGCTGGACCGTCCCCAGGTCCTCCAGCCGAGGCGGGAGCGCCGGAGCCGCCCTAGGGCAGCAAGCGGCCGCCGGCGACCTTGGCGGGGACGGGCGGGGGCTGCGGCCGCTGTGTGGACCCCCCACGGGCCCCCCACGGCCCCCCCACGGACCCCGGCCCTGTCCTCGGCCAATCGAGTCCGACGGGAGAGCCCCGGACCCGACTCTCCTCAGTCTTTCCCAGAGCAGTTGAGGCCGCGGGGCTCTGCTGACCGCTTGGCGGACCCCGGCTCAGGCTTGGGGCGTCCGGCCCTCGCGGAGACTGGGGAGGGCAGGACGGGAGCCTCTGGCTTCCCCGTGGGCCGTCGCCTTGGGCCAGGCCGTGGGCGGGGGGGGGGGGGGGGGGGAGCCGCCGTGGCTCCCGGGGCGGTGCCCTGAGACCGGCAGGTGCAGGACCGTCCGCGGCAGACGCCGGGTGAGGGCGGGCGGGGCTGAGCGCCCCAGAAGCCCTGTGCGCCCCGGAAAGTGCAGGAGTCCGTGCCCTGCGGGGCGCCGGTGCTCCGGGAGCAGCTGGATGGGTGCCCCCTTCCGGGGGGCATCTCGGGACCGTGCCGATGGCTCCTGCGTCTGCACCGCCCCGAAGCCCGGGGTTCTGATCAGGGCTCCCTTCCGGGGCGACCCGGCCACGGGGCGGGAGCGGGGCTGCTCCCCGCATCTGTCTCGGGAAGAGGAAAGGGGAGAGGGTCCTTGGGACTCTCCCGTGGGGCCTGGCCTGGCCCCGCAGGACACGTGGGCCTCCGGGTGAAGGGCACACGGCCCCCAGCCCTGGTCCCCGCAGGAGGAGGGATCAAGAGGCGCCGGGAGCCGGGCAGGTGCAGCCCCTGGGGACCGGTGCCCTCCGGGGCCGGGGGGGGGGGGCGCTGGCATCTCCCGGGGCTCCCAGCCGGGTTGTCTTGGAACCTGGGCCACCAGCCGCCCCCCCCGCCGGGCAGTTCTGGCAGAAACGGACCAACAAGCTCCCCACGCAGCTCGCCCCTCCCCCCGCCGCCCTGTGGCTCGGGCCGGGCCCTGAGCCCCGCACCCGCTCAGTGGGGGACACGCAGGCCGCGGCGGGCGCCCCGGGCACGGGGGGACACAGACCTTTGGCCTTAATGCGGGGCCCAAGAGCCGCCCCAGCCGCGGCCCGCGGGGCTTCCCGAGGGATCTCGTGGGGAACACACGCGGCCCGAGAAGCAGCGCCTCCCCCCGCAGGGACCTCCCGAAGCATTCGGCTTTTCAGTACCTTTATTATAACAAACCTGATGCTTTTTTTTTTTTTTTTTAGAACGTGTTACTCTGACTTCTGTATATGTTGCACTGAGAAGGTTAATATTTAATGTTTTAATTTATTTTGTGTGATAAGTTAATTTTGATTTCTGTAATGCGTTAATGTGATCAGCAGTTCTTTTCCTTAATATCTGAATTACACTTATTTAAAGACTGGTGAGCAGTACAAAACCCGTGTGTTTCTCAGTCCTGCGCGTTGTCCTCCGGTTGTCCTGCACCCTGTTGGGAAGGATGAAGCCATGAACCACCCCCCCCCCAAATCAAGGCTGCAGCTTTTCTCCCTGAGGTTGGCATGCCGCTGCAAAGCAAATTACAGCTTTTCTCCACAAACGTGGATGATGAGAAAAAATTAGATGCTCTTTTGCAAAGTGCGGGAATCCTAAAATTAGTGAGGGAGGCTCCCCGTCTGAAGAGACCGAGTCCTGCGAGGTCCCGGCTGTGCAGGTCCTTGTCCACACGTCTGACACTAAGCCGGCCGATGCAGAGGGAAATACAAGCACACAGTCCCTGCCCCCAGGGAACCGGGGCCTGGCTGAGACGCTGACGCAGAAGGTGGCCCTGGACCAGGTGCAGACCACATGCAAAAGGGGCTCAAGTTGTAAGGCAGAGAGCGCCGGGGCCCCAGGCGACCCCAGGCAGCCCCAGGCAACCCCAGGCCCCAGGCGACCCCAGGTGACCCCCAGGTGACCCTAGGCGATCACAGGTGACCCTAGGCCTCAGGCGACCCCAGGTGACCCCCAGGTGACCCCAGGCGATCACAGGTGACCCTAGGCCTCAGGCGACCCCAGGTGACCCCCAGGCCCCAGGCGACCGCAGGTGACCCCAGGCCTCAGGCGACCACAGGTGACCCCAGGCCCCAGGTGACCCCAGGCGACCCTAGGCCCGCTGCAGCCACACCGCCCTCGGGGGCCTGTCAGGAAGGCACATTTTCAGCCCCACCCCAGACCTACTAAACTGCAGAGGCGCTGGAGCCCCTTCTAGGTGCTTCCAATGGGTGCTCAGGTTTGAGAACCCCAGTGCTGCAGGGCTCGGCAGCAGGCAGGTGAGTGTGGGGCCTCGTCCTTAGGAGAAGCTTCCCCGAGGCCTGGCGGAGGAGGGAACCCGGGCGTGTGTCCCAACACAGGCCGCGGCGGTTCGGGTCTCAGAACTCACAGCCTTGACCTCAGGCCTGCATTTGCTTGGAGTTTCTCTGCCTGGGGCCGCTGACAGGGGAGCAGGCCTGCCTGCCCCCAGGGCCCCGTCCCTCGCCGCAGGGCCGTCCTACGGCTGCCCACCCGGGTGCCCCAGGCCCGCTGCCCCCACACCTGCACCCCGCACCTGCGACCCCTGCGTGCACCCCACACCTGCACCCCGCAGGGGCTCGTGCGGCAGCGGCCGGGAGCGGGTGGCAGTGGAGGGACGCCAGACCTTGGTCCCAAGGGATGCTCGGCTTCATGAGGGAGGCAAGCCTGGAGCACCTGCTGTCCCCCCCTCCCCCAGAGGTGAAGCAAGGCAGCCCCTGTCCCCAGTGCACCGGCCTGGTGGCTGCCCTTCAGCAGAGCCCTCAGCCCCTCCTGGGACCCAAAGGGCAGCCGCACCTGCACCTGGTGCTCCCTCCGCCCCTGGGCCCTGTTCCATCCCGGCGACTGGGGGCCGCTCCGCCTCCTCTCTACCCCGTGGGAGCCTCTCCCGGTGCCACTCCTCCCGCCTCCCTGATCCCAAGCCGAGGTGGTCCCGGGGTTCATGGGGCCCTGGGCTGTCGGGATCCCGGTCCCGGTGGGGCCCTGGGCTGTCCCCTCCTGCGGTGAAGCAAAGCAGTCGTCCCCCTTCATCCCGGGGACCAGCCGTTCCCTGCAAGGACCGGGGTCCCCACTGTCGGCCTCGTCTTGGTGGCCGTTGGCCCAGCCCGCCGTCGCGCCCCTCAGCGCGGCCCTGCCTCCTGCCTGCCCGGCAGCCCCGGAGCTCCGGCCCGCGTCCCCTCCCGCCTTCTGGAAGCCCCCTCCCCCTCTGCTCTCTGGGGACTTGCTAACGTCTCCGTGTAGCCGAGCGGATGTGCGCCACCTGGGCCTGGCGGTGCCGTCGCCACTGAGCTAGTGACCCCCCATCAGCCCAGCCGCGGACCTGCCAGGCGGCACGTGCACATGTCTACAGTCCCCCCGATTCTCATCCAGGCCCTGCTGCCGTCCACACCCCACACCCCGTGAGCGGGTGGCCCGAGAGAGGCTGGGTGTCTGCAGCCCAGGCGCCTGGTACCCCCCCAGAGCCACCCCCACCCCCGTCCGGGCTCAGGGATCTCCCGTGTCCAGAGGCTGGTGCCCTGGGGAGGCTCGGAGGCGGGGCCTCCTTCGGGGTGGGGTCCCCTAGGGCAGAGAAGGGGCAGGAGCCTCGGGGGAACAGGGGCCCGTGGGGAGCACCCTGTGACCAGCACTGAGGTCGTGCACGAGTGGGCGATGGCTCTTCGGGAGGCAGATTTTACAACTGGGGGTAAAACCGCGGCGACGTTTATGCCGAAAGCCAGCAGGAGAGAGAAAAAGCAGACACGCCCGTGTCCCTTTACTCCAGCGGGAGCTTCGGCCGCGGCGCAGCGCCCTGCATGTTCCCGAAGGGGACCCTAGGTCTGCAGGGGAGCCCGCACCGGAGTGTGGGGGTCGGCGGGGGGAGCCTGCACCAGGGCGTGGGGGTCCCCACAGACACGGGCTCCCCCGGACACGAGGTTCCCGAGGACACAGGCTCCCATGGAACACGGGTTCACCCCAGACACAGGCTCCCCACGGACACGGGCCCCCCGAGGACACGGGCTCCCACGGACACGGGCTCGCCCCTCCCGACTGTCCTGCCGGCCCCGGGCTCCGAGAATGCCCAGCCACAGCCGCAGCAGTCGCGCCTCGAGAGCAGAGCCACCGGGGGGGACCGAGGGGGCCGCGGGGGAACCCGCTGGGGAGGCGGCTCCCTGGGCTCGTCCATGCGGCTCAGGGGCCAGCTTCTCCCCTTCCTTCTGAGAGAAGCAGGACGCATGGACTTTCCGCGGAGGGTCCCCTGCGTGACCGTGGTGCACGTGTGAGCAGGTCAGGCCCTCTGGCCTCC
The DNA here is from genome assembly GCF_011100685.1 of Canis lupus familiaris. Taxonomy (NCBI): domain Eukaryota; kingdom Metazoa; phylum Chordata; class Mammalia; order Carnivora; family Canidae; genus Canis; species Canis lupus. Next base: position 70,209,447 of record NC_049231.1, on the reverse strand, counting down.
TGGCTGTGGGAGCGCGGCCGTTCCTTCCAGAACGCAGGGCTGGCGCCTCTGTCTGGGGAGCCGTCCTGGAGCCTCCCCGCGGCCGCGCACACCCCCCTCCCCGCGCTGCCCCCTCGGTGCCAGGCGCCTCCAGGGTCGAGACCTCTGTCCCGCGTGCAGCCTGGAGCCCGAGGGCAGACGGCCACACGTCGGGTGTAACCGGATCACCGGCTCCGTTGGCAGAGCACGTGGTCGCCTGGGGCCGAGGAGCCGTGGCCTGGGGCCAGCGGGCCCTGCAGGTGACCGGATGGTGGCACTTGCCGTGGGCCGCACAGTCGGGCCCCACAGGTCCGCGGGCCATCGTGACCCCCTGCTTCCCGGTCTGGTGGAGAAGTGGGGCTTCCAGGCAAATATGCACCCCACGTCCCAAGCCGCGGCCGACAGAGACCGTGCCCAGCCCAGGTGCGTGCGACAGGGACACGTGCTCCCCCTTCCCCCCACGCTCATCAGGCCACAACTGGGAGGGCTCGCTCTAGGTGTGCACGGCGGCCCTTCGGCACACGTAGGTGCTGCGAGATGCTGACCACGGTGACGTCAGCTCCCGCCTCCCGCCTCGAGCGGCCACCTCCGTGGGGTCGTAAGAACGGGTCCCGGCCGTGGGCAGCCTGTGCGGGGGCCATACGGCAGCGTCGAGGGCCGTCACCGTGGCCCCACTGTGGCTCCTGCAACCCCCGCCAGCTCAGCTCCTCTCCTCCTTTCACACAGAGGTGACACCGGGTCGTGTTTGTCCTCCTCCGGCTGGCGCCTCGCGGAGCACCTCCGGGGCCCGGCCCGTTGCCTCAAGGGTCTCGGGGAAACCTGCATGATAAGAAGGCACCCGGCTCGAATTCAGACCCAGGAACGAGTTTTCTGGTCGGGGGAGCGATGGTCTCAAGCTCGCTCTAACTGGAGGAGGAGGAGACCACATTCCGTAAACGAGCCCTTGTCGTGAAAAGTTGAGAAAATGAGCCGTCACTCGTGGTCTTCCCTAATTAACACTGATGCTGTAGACAAGGACCAGCAAGAGTTTTTAGGACCCGGCACCGCAAACTCAGCCGCCGAGGCACCAGAACTACGAGCACTCCCGCGACGCTCGCCCCAATTACTTTTTAACGTACGAAGCGCCGGGTCTCGGTTTAGGACTTCGACTGCTGCAGACGGTGTCCTCCGTTCTGAAAACGAAGTATCACCACCAGGTTTAAGATTCGCCACTAAATTCCGCCACCACGTCATCAAAAGGAAAATAAGAGCTGTATTTGAATTCTTGGTACCGAGGGAAATAACACTGGAATCCACGTCCCACAGAAAGGGGCTAAGGGACCATGGGAAGACGAAAATGTATGATTTTATTTTATTTTTTTTAAAGATTTTATTTATTTATTCATGATAGTCACACAGAGAGAGACAGAGAGGCAGAGACACAGGCAGAGGGAGAAGCAGGCTCCATGCACCGGGTTCCTGATGTGGGATTCGATCCCGGGTCTCCAGGATCACGCCCTGGGCCAAAAGTGGTGCCAAACCGCTGAGCCACCCGGGCTGCCCTCTGCCCATTTTTTAATTGGTTTATTTGTGTTTTGGGTGTTGAGTTGTATAAACGGAATAGAAGAAAACTTTAAAATCATACATTTTGGGATCCCTGGGTGGCACAGCGGTTTGGCACCTGCCTTTGGCCCAGGGTGTGATCCTGGAGACCTGGGATCGAATCCCACATCGGACTCCCTGCATGGAGCCTGCTTCTCCCTCTGCCTGTGTCTCTGCCTCTCTCTCTCTCTCTCTCTCTCTCTCTCTCCCTCTGTGACTATCATAAATAAATAGAAATTTTTTTAAAAAAGAGTTTCTCTTCTAAAAAAAAAAAAAATTCTACTACTGGGTATTTACCCCAAGAATACAAAAAAGCTGACTTGAAAAGATGTGTGTCCCCCCCGTGTTCACCGCAGCCTGATTTACGGTGGCCAAATTATGGAAGTAACCCAAGTGTGCATCCTTAATCGGTGAATGGATGAAGAAGAGGCGGTGTACGGATGCAACGGAAGAGTCCGCAGCCATAAAAAGGAACAAAATCTTGCCACTTGCAACCACATGGGTGGAACTGGAGGGTATTACGCTAAGCAAAATAAGTCAGAGAAAGCAGATATCCTATGATGTCACCCATACGTGGAATTTAAGAAACAAAACAAATGAATAAAGAAAAAGAGACAAACCAAAAAAACAGACTCTTGACCATAGAGAACAGGCTGAAGGTCGCCAGAGGGGAGGTGGTGAAGTGGGTGAAGGAGGTGTCAGGATGAGCACCGAGTAATGTACGGAGGCGTTGAATCCCTATACTGTACGCCTGGAATTAATGCAACACTGTATGTAAACCAAACTGGAACTAAAAAAACAAAAATCTTTTAGAAAGTGTTTTTTTAAAAAGTCTGTTGGGCGCCTGGGGGGCTCAGTGGTTGAGCATCTGTCTTTGGTCCAGGGTGTGACCCCCGGGTCCTGGGATCGAATCCCACGTCAGGCTCCCTGCAAGGAGACTGCTTCTCCCTCTGCCTGTCTCTCTGTGTGTCTCCCATGAACAAATAAAATCTTTTTAAAAAATTTTTAAAGTCTATTTTTTAAATTACTATATAATAAAATTAATGTTTTGCGTGTCTAAAAATTTTTTTCTTCTATTCAACTCCATATTTAAGACATAGCTGCCAATACCATGTACATTTATGTCATATGAGACGCTTCTCTTCATAGTTCAATAAAGTTTGAAAATGAAGGCAGATTGGGGCTCCTGGGGGGCTCGGTTGGATTTCAGCTCAGGTCATGATCTCAGGGTCCTGAGACGGAGCCCCGGGCTGGCCTCCAGGCTCAGCACGGAGTCTGCTTGAGATTCGCTCGTTCTCTCTCTCCCTCTCTCTCTCTCTTCCTCTAAAATAAATAAATACAATCTTTTAAAAATATATATATTTATTATTTTTTAAAATATATTTTGTATATATTTTATTGATATATTATATAAATTATATATATATATTTTTTTTAAGGCAGATTCTTTTCTTGTAGCAGGCTTGTGTCATTCAAATGTTTCTCCCCTCATTCCTCTAGGCATTTTTTACCCCTTTTTCCTGTGCCCGTGTAGAAATATACAAACATTTACACACATGCAGAGACCTTTTCCACAAATAATGGACTGCACTATAAATTTAACTATTTGATTTGCTGTTTTCACATGACAATTCACTATGAACATTCCTCAATTCAATAGACTTCCTTTTAAATCATTCCTCCTAGAGGTCATACAGCAAGGCTTTGCATGGATCTACCACACTAGTTAGCCATCTGGCTTCTGGTAGACCTTCCATTTGTTCTCAGCTCTTTGCTTCCAAAAACAATGTTATACACAAATTCTACATAAATCTCTACACACTGGTACCCTCGTTCCCCTAGGATGGAGTCACATACAGACACGACTGAGTCAAAAGGAATGTACGTGTCCGATTAGAGGGGTATTTGGCCATCAGTAATGGAAACCGGCGGGATCCCGGGGTGGTGCAGCGGTTTAGTGCCGCCTGCAGCCCAGGGCATGATCCTAGAGACCCGGGATCGAGTCCCCCGTCGGGTTCCCCGCATGGAGCCTGCTTCTCCCTCTGCCTGGGTCTCTGCTTCTCTCTGTGTCTCTCATGAATAAATAAATTAAATCTTAAAAAAAAAAAAAAAGGCAGGCAGTGTGTCCGGCCACAGGCAGGGTCGGGCCGCGTCGAGGGCCATTCGAAGCAAGCTTAGTAATCGATGGGGAGAAGGACTGTGACCTCAAAAATCTGTCAATATATTAAAAACTCCTACTACCCATTATAAGTGTGAAATAAAATGGGAAACTGTAAGGGGCGTTTAGTGCACTGTGCTCGGAACATCAGAAACACGGGGACTTGGGTCACCTGGAACCAGCTGGGCCTCCCGCGCCCGAGGTGCGGCCTGGGCGTCCTCCCGCCACCGCCGGCCGTCAGAGCCTTCCAAGCCGGGACCCGCTTCTGCCACTTTGTCACCTGTGCTGCCGAGGTCGTAAAGTCGCTCTGCAGCTTCCTTTACCGTGAATTCTTTTTACCACGGCTTCCTCTGGCCGCGGCCACCCTCCGTCACCACCAGGTCCCCGCTCGGCTCACCTTGCCGCCGAGCGTGCTCCAGCTGCGCGTGTCCCCGGCCGGCTCCTTGCTCGCCCACCACGTCCGGCTCAAGTCTCACGTGTCGCAGTGTCACGCCTCGCGCCTTCCGTCTCTGCCGGCCAGTTCCTTGGACGGTCGTCACGGGGGTGACCAGGCAACAGCACAGCCACGCGGGGCCGCGGATGAGCAAGGGCCGCGCCGTGGATGTGGCCACCCACCGCCAAGCACCACCTAGACCCGGGCCGCACCCCACCGCCTGCAGATCCGGGTGCCCTCAGGTGCGCCCACGCGGGACCCAGGCCTCAGCCAGCCGCGTCACGGCCCACGGACAGCACCTCGGCACCAGGCTGGTGCATGCCGAGCGCCCGGAGAGGCGGTTTTCAAGGTTTTGTCGTTTTGCCGCCAAAGTCAGAATGTACCTCAGCGTGACGGCCTCAGGCAGAAGGGACCCTCGGGGCCCCGGGGCGGGCGTGTCCCGTGGGTGCCCAAGTCTTGGTTTCAGCTCAGGTCGTGATCGTGGGGCGGTGGGACGGGGCGCCCCGGGCTTGCACCGGGTGGGGCTGCGCTTGAGGCTCCCCCTCTCCCCCTGGCCCCTCCCTTCCCGTCCTCTCTCTCAAACAAATAAATAAAATCTTGAAAAAGGAGAGAAGGGGTCCTTAAAGATCCCAGAACGTGATCCCACACCTTCTCCAGCACGTGTGTCATGAATGACGTCTCCTCCTTCAGCCTGAATGTGCTCGTGGAGCCGCTGGAGGCCCCGGCGGCGCTGGGGTCCTCGTCGGGGGGACCCCGGGCAGGAAAGCCCAGAAGCATCCTGGGCGGCCTCCGTCGGGACAGTCACCGAGCCCGTCCCACGGAAAATCAGGAGACCTGGCGACCGCAGGCCTCACCCCTGGCCAGCGTCACCGCCCGTCAGCTGCAGCCCCTGCCTCTGCCGTGAGCCTCGGCTTCTCTCTTCCAGTTTCCGGAGCAAATTGAGTTTGCTTTCCTGGGTTTGCAGGCTGCGGTGACCGCAGGGCCTTAGCAGCTCTTCCTCTGGTCTCTCCTCTGCTGTTCCTACGATGAGCCTCCTCGCTGCCGCTCACTGTGTACTTTTTGGGCAAAGTCTCCAGCCGAGAACAAGCCGCCTTCCAAGTGTCGCACTCAGGGAACGGGCGCCATCGAAATCAATTACGTGCATTTTTTTTTTTTTTTTTTTTTTTTGGCTAGCTTCTCGTATGGTAAACAGGCCCCAGCTTAACTTCTGCAAACCCTCACCCTGCCAGTGCACTGGGTTTCCTGTCTTGCTCAGAAAAGTCTTCCTTTTCTCCTTTAAACTTAAACCTTTAAGTTCATTATGAAACAGTGATAAATAAAGCGATACAAGCAACGAACGGCCCACATTGTCTTTACAGCTAATCGCCAAGAAGCTGTTACCCGGGCGGGGACCCTGGCGACGAAGCCCGACCCCACGGCAGCGACTCCGGGCAGGTTGCTTAACTTCCCCTGGGTCTCAGTTTCCTCATTATGCGAATGAGGGTACTGGCCCCGGAAGCCTGCACCCCTCACTCCCCTTCACCTACTTTTGCACAGACTTCCGGGAATAAAATAAATGAGTAGGGCAGCCCCGGTGCCTCAGCGGTTTAGCGCCGCCTGCAGCCGGGCGTGATCCTGGAGACCCGGGATCGAGTCCCACCTCTGGCTCCCTGCACGGAGCCTGCTTCTGCCTCTGCCTGGGTCTCTCTGTGTCTCTCAAAAATAAATAAAATCTTTAAAAATAAATAAAATAAAATAAAAACTTTTCATTAAAACGCTCCGGAAAATAAATAAATAAATAATAAATCGCTCCTAAGGATGTTTTTAAGATGTATTGATTTGGGAGAGAGACACGAGGGAGTGCGCAGGGGTGGGGAGTGGAAGGAGGCCCAAGGAGGACAAGCCCCACCCCCCACCCCCCACCCCCACCCCACCCCCACCCCACCCCCCCGCAGGGCTCAGGGCTGCATCCCAGGACCCTGGGGTCATGCCCTGAACCCAACTCAAGAGTCTGGCGCTTAACCCGCTGAGCCCCCAGGCGCCCCTGGGTTGTTTTCTCCATTTCTGTATCGCAGGACCCGGCTCTCGGCTTCGTCTTTAAGCTCGTCTGCGTGTTCTGTGGCTTTTTTGTCTCACTGGCCTGCTCTCGGCCACAGCGGATGCAGCGTCCGTCCGTCAGAGCCCTTGCTCCTGGCCACGTCTCCCTGCGTCTTCACCCCCCACCCCGACGCTGGCACCCCCAGCCCAGGGGCCCCTCTCCGCTCCCTGCGTCCTTGGTGAGCTCCCTGAGAAACCACAAGACCCGCCGCGCTGCCCCGGGCCTCCCGTTGGAGGGAGCTCAGGCCGCCCCGTCCGTCCGCGATCCGGTGCAGCCTGGGGGCTGGGCGGCAGGTGGGTCACCGCTCCGCAGGGAACTCTTTTTCGTTTCCTTTCCCCTAAGAAAGACGCGAGGTCAACCCGGAGGTCCGTGGGCAGCGGGAGGAACTCGAGAGGGACCCTTGTCCACGAACGAAGGCTCTTCCTGCGTGTTGATCGTGCAGACACAGGGCCCGTCCGCCCCGTGCATCCCCACCTCACCTCTGCCCTCGATGCCTTCCCGCTGCGCTCCCGGTTCCTGCTTGGCCTGGGCACCGCCGGGCCTAGGAGAAGAATGAAGGAGAAGCTCCGTGACCTGCGTGCCAGCTCCCGACCCTCATCCTCCCCCTCGGGCCAGGCCAATTCCCTGCAATGACCTCCGCCCCCCGCAGTCTGCAGCCTTGACCTTGGGGAAATCAGGGAAGCAAATGGCACCTGCTGTGACCCCGTTACTGCCCCCAGCAGAGGCCGGCCCACCTGCGCTGGGCCACCTGCCACCTGCACAGTAGCCTGGGCTCCTGAGAACTCAAGGCCCAACTACAAGTGACCTACATGAAGTCAGAAGCGGCGTCGCTGGGCACCGACGTGACCCGATAACACTGCGGCAGCCAGAAAGGACGGGGACGGGCTCGCAGAACGTCCCGCGTCCCCCGCTCGCACTTCGAGCCCCACCCCAAGTTCCTCTGCCATGGAGCCCCTTCCCGGACAGTCCCCCAACTCCTCGGAACCAAGACGGCTGACGGCCTCATAACTCACAGTCCTGTGGCATTTCTGGGACGTGCCTGGCACAGAGGTCGGTTCCCGCAGAACATCATATGAACGAATGAACAAATGAATGAATGAATGATTACACGGGCGGGACAGGGATGGGAGTGGAGGAAGCTGGCGGACGGATGCATTCACTCAGGAAAGGAAGAAAGGGCTCAGACCGAACCAGGGATGGCAAAGGCGGGAAAGTGGACCACAGATCGCAGGGTCTGGTGGGCTCCCCCCGGGCGGAGGGCGGGGCGACGGGTGCAGGTGGCTCACGCGGCCGGGGTTCCGCTCCCAGGAAGGGAGTCACGGGCTCTGAGGCCTCGACGGCGCCTTCCCCTTCCTGCATTGTCCGCCCCTTGGGGGACGGCGGCCACTCCCTGGGGAAGGCTGGGAGCCCAGGCACGAGGTTGGGGTGCAGGCGGGTGTGGGAATGCGGAGCCGGAGGACGCGAACGGGGGCTGACACGGGTTATGCGCCACCACTGGAACCTCCCTGAAGGTGAAACCGTCGCTCGGGGCCGTGGGGACAGGGGCCCTCCCAGCGGGGAGCTGCTGTCACCTGGACCCTGGCGGAGGCCGGAGCTGCAGGAGCAAGGAGGCTGCAGGCCGCGGGCCACTGGGTCGGAGGTGCAGGTGCAGACGCCGAGCCCCAGGCCTCCCGTGAAGTGAAGTCGGACGGAGCGGAGCACTGTCTCCTGGAGTCCTCTAGCTTAGAAAACAGAAGGAACGCAGAGGTCCTCGGAGGATCATGCTCCACGGCTGGACGTGTGGGAGGCCCGGCTGCAGGGGCATCACCCACCGCTGAACCGTGTCCACACGGGCCGTGGACTCGGGCGGCCGTGCAGGGAGCCGAGGCCTCCGGGAGCCTCCCGGGGCTGCGCAGATGGCCCGGCCCGGCAGGAGAGCTCGGGGGCCGCTCCTCGGGACACTCGGCCCCTGGGCTCGGCCTCGGCCTACGCAACCCTCCTCCCGTTGGCTCCTCCCATCGCGTTGGTTCAGTTCCGTGGCTGGTTTCCCGACTCTCTTTTTTCAATCTGATTTTTATCGAAGCACAAGTGACCCACAGGGTCGTACGGGTTTCGGGGGAGCCACACGACTGGACAGTTCTGTGTGCTCCCTCCGGCTCTCCGCAGCAGGTGCCGTCACCGGGCGCCACCGACACGGCGGGCCACACTGCTGACTGTGGGCGATCGTAATCTGTAGCGTGGGGATGATGTCTAGGATATTTTGTGAGATGGAAACCACCGAATTTCAAAATCCTACATAAACGGGTCCATTGTAGTGATCTGTGTTCACGTACACACAGGGCCACCGGGATAAACGCCGGAAAACCAAAGACACTAACTACAGAGCGGTGATTCTCGAAGTGACATCCCTGCACCAGCAACATCGGCCTCGTTAGGGAATGGGTTAGAGACGCAGATGCCCGGGCCACGTGCTGACCCAGAGTCCGCAGGCCGCCCCGCTCGCTCACTGGCATTTGAGAACCGCTCTGGGGGCGAGCGCTGACCCGGAGGCCGAGAAGGAAGAGGCCCGGCTCTTGGGGAACTTCCCTTGTTGGCTCATCTCCAGGCCGTTGGACGGCGTCACATCAGCGGGGAGCGCTGCTCAGCGTCACGGCACGTGGCAGGGGCTGTGCTGCCTTAGCCTTGAGTCAACACCATGGCCCCGAGGAGTATCCGACGGGCACAGATTCAGGGTCGAGAGGCCGGTGACACGGGGACACAGGCACAGCACGCGCGGCTCCGACGAGGCAAGGCCGGTCCACACAGAGGCCTGAGCCGAGGCGAGGGAGCCGTGTGGCCGCCTCCGCCAACGAGGGCCACCAGGCTGCCCAGTCCCTGTGGGTCACAGGGAAGAGGAGGCACAGGGAGGCTCACTGCAGTCGGAGCGGCGGCACCGTGACGGGCTCTCGGCCGTCGATCAACTCATTCCGCTGCTCAGTGGTGGCATCACTGGCCCAGGGTGCCCATCGGGGCCCAGCCACTGGGGCCCGTGGGCCGTGCAGAAGCCCGATGATGGGGAAGCATGGATGGTCCCCCCCAGATACCCCCTGGTCCCCCACCCGGTCCCCCATGTCCCCCACTTCCAGCCACGGAGCAGGCTCCTCTGCTTGCTCGCGGTGCTTGCGGCTGTCGGGGTCCCGGGACACGTGGAGCCAAGAGCGGGAACAGGCTGCTCATTGCGGGACCCGGAGCTCTGACCTGGAGGCCCGGGGCCGGAGCAGCTCGTGGTGGTGTCTTGACCAAGAAGTCTTTTCTGGAAGCACCTCGCAGGGCAGGTGGCCGCCAGGGGTGGGGGGCTGGGGGTAGCTGCTGGGGACACACCCCGGGGGCTCGGGTCACCTGCGGGGACCCCCTCGGCCGCAGCCGCGCTGGCGGCCGATGGTTTCCCTCTGCTCCCCTCTCCCCTGCGCCCGTGGCCTGACAAGGCGGCCGAGCTCAGGATGTGGGGCGGAGGCCACCTGGGCCACCGTGGAACCCCAGCCCGCACCTCTGCTGCCCGCCACGGCCTCCCAGGCCCTCAGGGCTGAAGATCAGGCACGCAGAGCCCCAAGACGCGCTGTCGGCCTCCTGGGTGCCGGCCACCCCGGCCCACCTCGGGGTGCCCGCGCCAGACACACGGGCGCTAGTGTCCCTCTAGTGCAGGTGTTCGTCGTCTCCTCCTTAACCTCTTTAGATCAGAAAATAAATAGAGATGCAAGTTCTGGTTCGTGCTCCCCTGTGGGTCACCGCCGGCGTCTCGCGGTCGCTGCAAAGCACGTGACAGGCGCCCCACTCACCGCAGGTGCTCAGCGGACGCGAGGCCCTTCCCGGGAGGGAACGCTGGGCTGTCCCCTGTCCCCGCCGTGCTGTGGACCCCGCGGGTGCAGCTCTGCAGGCAGGGCCGGGGGGCGGGCCTGGGACTTCGGAGTCTGGCTGCTGAGAGGCCGGGCCGACGGCAGGGGCGAGTGCTCAGCAAGGCCGCGGCGGCTCACCGGTGCCCTGGCAGCTGGGGCTGGAGAACAAGGAGAGGCCGAGGGGGGAGCCCAGGTCTTGGGGGCAGCTGCTTCACCCTGCGCACCAAGCCCCCGGCCGCCAGCAACGCGCACGGCCCGGCCCAGTGACGCCCCTCCCCTCAGCAGTTGAGCACCTGCCTTCGGCCCAGGGCGTGACCCCTGGGGTCCCGGGATTGAGTCCCCCATTGGGCTCCCTGCAGGGAGCCTGCTTCTCCCTCTGCCTGTGTCTCTGCCTCTCTCTCTGTGTCTCTCATGAATAAATAGATAAAATCTTTAAAAAAAAAAAAAAAAAGCCTTTGAGGGCAGAGGGAAGAGTATACCCATACTTTATACCATATGTTGACATAAATCTCAGACAAACACTTAGATGTATAAAACGAATTTATGAAATAGAAAGTAAATATACTTTATCTTGGGGAAAGGCAAAGCTTGATTAACATGATACTAAAAGCAAAAGCCGTAAAAGAAAAAAAGACTGATAAACATGAGTAACATCTAAAATATTTAAACACGCCTGGGTGGCTCAGCGGGTTAAGTGTCTGAGTCCAGATTTCAGCTCAGGTCATGGTCTCAGAGTCACCGAACCAAGCCCACACCGGGTTCCAGGTTCTCTTCCTCTCCTTCTCCCTCCCCCTCTGTCCCTCACCCACTCATGCTGTCTCTCTCTGTCTCTCTCTCTGTCTCTGTCTCTCTCTGTCTCTCTGTCTCTCTGTCTCTCTCTGTCTCTGTCTCTCTACCTCTCTGTCTCTGTCTCTCTCTGTCTCTCTGTCTCTCTGTCTCTCTCTGTCTCTCTGTCTCTCTCTCTGTCTCTGTCTCTGTCTCTGTCTCTGTCTCTCTCTGTCTCTCTGTCTCTCTCTGTCTCTCTCTGTCTCTCTGTCTCTCTGTCTCTGTCTCTCTGTCTCTCTGTCTCTCTCTGTCTCTGTCTCTCTCTCTCTCCCTCCCTCAAATAAATAAATAAGTAAATAAAATATTTAAGACCTTTAAAAATCTCTTCATGGGGAAAAAAAGAAACCCTTAACTAAAATGAAGTCATATGCTCTGCGAGCTCGCCGAGTCGGCGCCATGAGCAAGGCTCACCCTCCCGAGCTGAAAAAATTTATGGACAAGAAATTATCATTGAAATTAAATGGTGGCAGACATGTCCAAGGAATATTGCGAGGGTTTGATCCATTCATGAATCTTGTGATAGATGAATGTGTGGAGATGGCAACTAGCAGGCAACAGAACAATATTGGAATGGTGGTAATACGAGGAAATAGCATCATCGTGTTAGAAGCCTTAGAACGAGTATAAACAATGGGTGTGTTCATCAGAAGAAGAAAACTGCTTCCACATGTCCCCTGTCCATAGTACCTGTTTTACTACAATATAAAAGTCAAAAAAAAAAAAAAATCAGGTCACCCGCATTTTCATATTGAACTTTTTTGTTAAATAAACTTTTATAATAGTAAAATAAAATAAAATAAATAAAAATAAAAAAAATAAATAAATAAAATGAAGTCATATAACAAACTGGAGAAAACATTCCCAACACACCCGGCGGTCCAGCTACAGAATGTTTATCCCGATCAATAAGGGAAAGGAGAAGGGGAGCTAAAAATCGGCAAAAGAAAACATGCCCACGGGCCACAGAGACGCAGTCCCCCCCGGGGAGCCCGGGACTTGCTATTTAACGCATCCTGAACAAAGCCCGTTACTTCTGGGGCCAGATTCTGGGGTCCAGGACAGAGCTTACCACCCCGCTGGGCTGAACTCGAGCATCGACCTCTGCCGGGCCTCAGGTCCACCAGACCAGGCTGACTTACCTGAGCGCCTCTACCTTTAGAAGTTCACTCTCCGTCTATACCACTTGCTTCTTTCTTTCAACGTCATTACACAGAGGACATGGAAAACTGACCTGTCGCCAGTATCTGATTTGGGGTGATACTGGCTTCACTGCAGCAATGCTTAGGTTGTAGGAAAAGGGTCTGGGTTTATCATGCTTAGGGGAACCCTGATGAAAGATCCCTTACTCTCTGGGTGACCACAGCTTTGTAACGCAGCCTCAGGTCCAGAACTGCGATGCCACCAGCTGTGGTTTTCTTTTTCAACATTCCTCTGGCACAAAAACAGACACAGAGATGAGTGGAACAGAAGAGAGAACCCAGAAATGGGCCCTCAACTCTGTGGTCAACTAGTCTCCAACAAAGCAGGCAAGACTCTCCACTGGGAAAAGGACAGTCTCTTCAATACACGGTGCTGGGAACACTGGACGGCCTCGTGCAGGAGAATGGAACCGGGCCACTTCCTCACACCACACACAAAGCTACACTCAACATGCATGAAAGACCTAAATGTGAGACAGAAATCCATCAGAATCCTAGAGGAGAACACAAGCCACAATCTCTGTGACCTCGGCCACAGCAACTTCTTGCTAGACACGTCTCCAGAGGCGAGAGAAACAAGGGCAAAAATGGACTATTGGGACTTCATCAAGATAAGAAGCGTCTGCACAGCAAGGGAAACAGTCAACAAAACCAAAAGACAACCGACAGGATGGGAGAAGGTATTTGCAAACGACACATCAGATAAAGGGCTGGTGTCCAAGACCTATAGAGAACTTACCAAACTCTACACCCAAAGAACAAGTAATCCAGTCAAGACATGGGCAGAAGACATGAACAGGCATTTCTCCAAAGACAACATAGACGTGGCCAACAAGGCACATGAGAAAATGCTCCGCATCACTCAGCATCAGGGAAATACAGATCAAAACCACCATGAGATCCCCTCACAGCAGTCAGAATGGCTAAAATGAACAGGTCAGGAAACGACAGATGTTGGGGAGGATGTGGAGAAGGGGAGCCTCTTACACTGTTGGTGGGAACACGAGCTGGCGCAGCCACTCTGGACAACAGTGTGGAGGGGCCTCCAGAAGTTGAACACAGAGCTGCCCTACGACCCAGCAGCTGCACTGCTGGGGATTTACCCCAAAGATACAGATGTAGTGACCCGAAGGGGCACCTGCACCCCAATGTTCACAGCAGCAACGTCCTCAAGAGCCAGACTATGGAAGGAGCCCGCATGGCCAACGGCAGACACGTGGATAAAGAGGAGGTGACGTATGTACACATACAATGGAATATTCCTCAGCCGTCAAAAAGCAGAAATCTCACCATTTACGTCAATGTGGATGGAACAGAAGGGTATTGTGTGGAGTGAAATAAGTCGATCAAAGAAAGATGATTATATGGTCTCACTCCTACGTGGAGTGTAAGAAACAGCCCAGGATCATAGGGGAAGGGAGGGAAAACCGGGAAGAGATCAGAGAGGGGGACAAACCACGAGCGACTCCGCCTAGGACGCCCGCTGAGGGCCGCTGCAGGGGGGGGTGGGGGGGGGCCGGGCGACGGGCATTAGGAGGGCAGGTGGTGGGACGAGCACCGGCCTAGAGCTGCTGAGGGACTGCTGACCTCTGCATCCCTAACGAACACCGCTCTGTGCGCCGGCTGATTTATTTAACAGTAAAAGAAGAAGCTTCTGACGTCTCTGCGCTCTGCTCGCGCCGGCAGCCTCCCGAGGGCGCCGGACAGCCCCAGCCCTGCCCACGGCCACCGGCCTCCTGCGCCCGCAGCCTCCCCTCGCCGTGGCCGGCGTCCCCTGGCCGCCTCGCCTGAGCGCGCTGAAGGGAGCAGCTGACGCCCGTGCGGAGGGTCTGTCGGGAAGACGTGGGGCTTGAAATGCTTCATCAACTCTAAAACTCCTGCCTGGGCAGCGTCAGCCCGCGGGTTCATTTCTGGCCCCTTAGCAACCACCCGAATCTGCAGCAACAGCTCCAAGACAGAAGCTTCCAGCCACCGGGCACCGGGGCTTCCTCTGGCTTTGCGGGCAGCCTCCGCACTCCGCAGCTCCAGAGCTGAGCCTCTTTCTCCGAGGCAAGAACCTGAAGGAACTTTCTCAGGAAATTATCAAGAATTCGGGCCTCCCGGGGGCTCAGCGGTGGAGCGGCTGCCTTGGGCCCAGGCCGTGACCCCGGGGTCCCGGGATCGAGTCCCGCGTCGGGTCCCTGCAGGGAGCCTGCTGCTCCCTCTGCCTGGGTCTCTGCCTCTCTCACTCTCTGTTTCTCATGAATAAATAAATTTAAAAAAATTTTTTTTAATTCTCAAGAATTCAGTCAAGCTCCACGAGGAACAAGCAGCGTGAGAGCAGGCATCTCTGGGCGCGGGCCGGCAGGGGCTCAGCTGCAGGGCAGCCCTACTTCTACCTCTTTGCCCCCACATCCTGGAATCCCCTGGGCCCGAGAGACACGGTGAATGTCCAAGACGGAGCACGAAGCGGTCCTTATCCCCACACACTCCTCTCACAGCGTAGCACGACGTTGACACTCCTCAGTCAAGCACTGGCGTCCGTACTCCCTCCCCTCGACCCTGGGCAGACCTGGAACTCCTCGGGCATAGGCTGGGCTACATCGATGCCCCGGAAGTCTCGAGGCTGGGACGTAAAAGCCTGCTGCGCTGCCCGGAGCCGCCCTCCAGGAGAGACGAGCTGCAGAGAGGCCAGAGGAGCTCAGATGCTCCAACCTCCCCAGGAGCTCCACCAGGCCTGCAAGCGGGCGGCCGGCTGATGTCTCAACCGGTTCTCGCCCCAGCCCCCAGCTGCCCCCGGACGGGAGTCTGTGCCGAGGTGCCCTGGCTCCTGACCCGCAGGACCTGTGTTCGTAATGAATGCAGCTTATACACGAAGTTTTGGAGCGATTCGTTAGGCAGCCAAAGCAATAGGAGCCCAACTGTGTCTTAAGCTGTAAAGCAGAGCCCACTGCTACGGGGCAACTGCAAATACCCAGTTGACTCACTGTGTGTTGGTTTGGTCAGTCCTCCTCTCGGAGCTATGGGATTCTCGTAAGACGCCGCACTCGCTGCCGAAGCCCTGGCTCCCAACCCGGGTCGGGTCACGGCCCATTCCGCTCTCCAGCTGAAACAGCCGTGGGGCCTCCTAATCATCACGTGGCCCTAAGCACTCAGATCGCACTGGAGGCGGCTATCCTGCCAGAGATGCTGGAAGAAGGCGACCCTTTCACCGAGGGACTTCTTCACAAAAGTTGTGTTCCTAGATAATAAGTGGATGCATGCATTCTATATTGTCCCCTTAATCAATCAACTACGGCCCAGGATTGGATGCTGCGGACGAGGTATCATTCCAGACCTTTGTATGAGTCTTAATGCTTTCGGCTGTAAGAAATAGAAAACCTTACTAAAATTACTTTAATCTAAAAAGGGAAATAGGGAAATTTGGCTTCTACGACAAGAGGTCCAGAACAGGACAGCTCCAGGATTGGCTCATCCAGGGCACATCGATGTCATCAAAGACCCAGGTTGCTTCCACCTCTCTGCTCTCCCGTCCTTGGTGGGTCCTACTCACTCTAAGTCCCCTCATGGTCCCAACAGAGCTGCACGGTTCCGGGCAGCAACACACAGGGTCCCACGGGCATACACGACGACGACCAAAAGGAGAGAAAAGGGACTATTTGGTATCAATTTCTTGACTTGAGCCACTTATGGTTTACCCGGTGGAGCTAGATGTGGGGCCCCCCTGAAGACACGGAAGGTCGACAGCAGAAGTAGGGCATAGGCATCAACCAATAGTGTCTGCTCCAAACTCTAAATCGGGTTAGGGAAGATAACAAAGGAGACAACTAGACCCCAGTTACTCTCTCTCTCTCAGTACGTAAGGTTTCTCTCTTGCCACTTCCTCCTTCCTCTGAGGATCCCGTAAGGAAGAGAGTCTGTTCCCAGTTCTTGCTACAGTGTCCTGTGTTTGTGTTTTTGAACCTGGAGTTCGACGAAGAAGTCAGAACCGAAGATATTAACTGGGGAATCCTCCGCGTGCTGGTGACACTGGGGACGGTGCAGATGAGAGCAAGGAGACTGGGGAGGGCCGCCAGGAGGGTGAACAGCAACCAGAGGCAGGCACTTGGCAGGACCTAAAAGGGGCGCCTGTCTCCAGCAGGAGGAGGAGGAGGGAGCTCCAGCTGTTGGACGCTGGTGCAGTCCAGGAAGAGGACAAGAGAGAGCTCGTGGCCTTGACGGCACGGAGGTGACCGGTGACCAGAGCTCTTGGGCAGAGGGGGGCCACGCGGGCGGGCTGAGAGCCGGGCAGGGGTGCAGACGGCGCTCCTGGGGGCTCCACTGCCGGCAGCCGAGCCGGGAAGGCAGGGGCACGCAAGGTCAAGGTGAATGTATTTTGTTCCGTTTTAAGGCGGGAGACATGACGTCACCCTTACGTTGGGGAAACAGACCCATGGCGAGAGGATCGTGGGGAGAGGGAGGGGAGCTAAGCACAGGAGGGGAGTCCTGGGGGGATCCCGGCTCAACGCCGACTTCCCGGCCCAGAGGAAGCGGGGGGCTGAGTGCGTGCCCGGGGCTGTGGGAGCGGGCGGGAAGCCCCCCAAGTCTCTGAGCCACGGGGCAGGTCCCGCAGCCGTGGAGGGCGGAGAGGGGGGGCGGCCTGGAGTTCTAAGAACAGAGCAGAGTCTAAAATAGGCACCTGCTGAACGGCGAGGCAGCCTCACCAGGAAGCGTGGGGTGGCCAGGCGGGCCGAGGGCTCATCTAAGGTCATGACATTTAAATGGAAACTGCGCCCCCCCCCCCCGCGCCTTGTGTGATTTCCCCAGCCTTGTTCAGCCGCCACAACGTGAATAGCTGGGTTCAACCACAGCGGTGACTGTGCCAGGAGAATCCAACAGGGAACAGGGGGAGTGGCGGTGATAAAACACTGACTCTGGAGCCGACGACAAAGGAAATGAGGCCGAAGGGAGAGACGGATAACGACAGAGCCGTAGGGGCAACGGATGAGTGGTCCCCAGGGATCCAGGGAATTCCGCAGCGTGGGGCCCCGGAGCCGGAGGAGAAGAGAGCATTCTCGGAGGAGGGAATCCTTGCCACCAAACTGCAGAGCTAGGAGCAGCTGCTGGCAACAGCGCGATCCAGGCCGGGACCAAGAGCCTGGAGGGCTGAGCTGGGTGGCGGAAAGAGGATTCTGGAGGTTAGGTCAAGGACCAAAGGAGCCGGGGTGCTGCTGGACCACACAAACAGACGCATCACTTCGTTTCACCCCCACAATAACTCCTGAATTGTCCCACTTGACAGATGAGGGAACAGCCCCAGAGATACCCGGCAACCTGTCCGGTGGAACATGACTAACAACTTCCAGAGAACTCGGGCCCCCCTGACCTCTAGTTCGGGGCCAGCCCAGCTTCCTGTGTCACGCAGATCCAAGCATCAGGAGAGCCAGCTCCCTAATTTTCACTTTGGATGAAAATCCAACTTTAAAGGTTTGGCAGGTATCCCTTTTCCTGACTCCCAGGCATCTGGCAGTGGTTGGTGTATGTTTCCAGAGATCCTTTTCTGCCTGGAGGATAAAAAGGGGAATATAGTTCTGTTTGACTAAGAAACATGTCATCCCAAGGACTCTACACATCTTTTAAACTTCCAAATAACAGAGATCTGTGCAAGCGGGAGAGACAGGAAAGTACTGAGTTGGATGAAAACATGAATTTTATTGCAAAGAGGCCTTTTAGGATATAAGACCTATTAACATAATCCTAGGTGGAGGGAAAAAGGATTTTCCAAGGCTCTCCCACGTTGAGTGGCGCTCTGTATTTCAGAGGCCCCAGGGGCCCATGTGTCTCATAAGTCAGAAGCTTTGCCCCGGAGTCCTGTGTGGGCAGAGGTGGGCACCGGGAAATCAGCTCCGGTGCCTTGAAAGCCGCATTCAACGTCAGCACGAGTCTGCTACGGCTAAGCCTCCAACGTACGACTCTGCAGACAAAGAAGATGTCTCCACAGCCCTCATCACTATCAGAAATGACCTTGTTGGGGACCCCTGGGCGGCTCAGCAGCTTAGCGCCTGCCTTTGGCTCAGGGCTGATCCTGGAGTCCCGGGGTCGAGTCCCACGTCGGGCTCCCTGCATGGAGCCTGCTTGTCCCTCTGCCTGTGTCTCTGCCTCTCTCTCCCTTTGTGTCTCTCATGAATAAATAAATAAAATCTTTAAAAAAAAAAAAAAAAGAGATGACCTTGTTAACTGCTTACACGCATAGGCCACGGGGTCAAGGCCATTGGTCACTGCTGGATCCCCGGCTCTTACAACAGTATCTGGCACATAGCGGGAGAGCCGTAAGTATTCTTTGAGTGGATATACTACAGTTTCCAACTCTGACCTATTCTGTTGGCCACCAGCAAGACAAAGGGTCACGGGGTCGGGAAACCCAGGTAGCCAGCCTCAGTCACCTGCCCAGTGGTCAAAGATTATTGCCATGTGGTCATCGGGGAGGTCAAAGGCATCTATCCTATTTACATTTCTTCCCAGTATTGTTGACATTCACTTGCTTGTTTTCATTTTTTCTTAAGATTTTATTTATTTATTCATGAGAGACACACACAGAGAGAGAGGCAGAGACACGGCAGAGGGAGAAGCAGGCTCCATGCAGGGAGCCCGACATGGGACTCGATCACACCCTGGGGTGAAGGTGGCGCTAAACCACTGAGCCACCCGGGCTGCCCCATTTGTTTGTTTTTAATTATTTTTTAAAGTAGGCTCCGTGCCCAGTGTGGAGCCCAACGCGGGCTTAAACTCACGACCCTGAGATCGAGACCTGAGCTGAGGTCAAGAGTCAGACATGTAACCCAGCTGAGCCACCCGGGTGACGCTATTTGTTTGTTTTTAATAATGAGTATTAGAATGAACTTCTTTGCCAAATGGCCACGTCGCTGACTCCACCAAGTATCTTCACCACCGAAATCTTCCGTTAAGTAGTAAGTGTTCCTATTGGCTGCTGTTTACTGGTTGTATCGCCTTGTGCCACACATATACTATCTCAATGAATTCTTAAAAGAAACTTTTAGATCTGGATTTATTTAGGTGGTGTTACTGTCCCTGTCTTACTGATGAAGAAACTGGGGCTTGCAGAAGGTAAGAAACTTGGCCTCAGGCATACGGCTCTTAAGCAAGGGGCACAGACGTGAATCAAGTGAAGTCAAGGCCTATGCTCTTTTTTTTTTTTAAGATTTTATTTATTTATTCATGACAGACACAGAGAGAGAGGCCGAGACCCAGGCAGAGGGAGAAGCAGGCTCCACGCAGGGAGCCTGACGTGGGACTCGATCCCGGGACCCCGGGGTCTCGCCCCGGGCGGAAGGCAGACGCCCAACCACCGAGCCCCCTGGGCGTCCCTCAAAGCCTGGGCTCTTAAACCAGCAGGCTATCCTGCCTCTCACAAGGTAACAAAATCAGTGAATTGCCTTTTCTTCCCCCTCTTACATCAAAACTCGATCTGACCCGGATTGTTCAGTTATTTGCTAGTAAACAGCACAACCGCCTTTCTGCCTCGACTGGGCCACAAAGATCGTGTCATCCCGGGGTGTGTCCCAGTCAGACCAGAGCTGAAGCAGAGACCAGCCACGGCCATCCTTGCCTGCCCTCGAGCGGTGCAGCGGGAAGCAGCGTGGACAAGGGGACTGTGCTTTCTCTCGGCGTGTGGTCTTCTTGGTGGACCTGCTTTCCCGCTCCCCGTCTCGGGAGGAGATGGGCACAGGTGAGTTAGCTTACAGGAATGTTCCGGCGCTCCAGCGAGGCGCCATTTCCAAGGCCCCGGAAACACTGATCTTCATCATCTTAATGAAACCCTCATCAGGTCATGTGTCCATTCCCCCACCTAGGAAAGACCGAGGCCCGCCCCGAATTTCTCTTGATGATATTTTATTTTATTTTTTTAATAATAAATTTATTTTTATTGGTGTTCAATTTGCCAACATACAGAATAACACCCAGTGCTCATCCCATCAAGTGCCCCCCTCAGTGCCCGCCACCCCGTCATCCCCACCGCCCCCCTTGATGATATTTTAAATAACAAAGCTACCTGTCACCAATGGCTGCTGGCATTCTCCAAGGAAGCAGCTGTCCTCCCAGGGTGAAAAAGAAAATCTGTTCTCTCCTGTCAGATCTGTGGTTTCCTATAGTAGGTTGGCAGGGGCCATTGCCTCATTCTTCATCCCGCTCTTCCTGGAGCCCTCAAGACCCTACCAGGTACACCACACGTTAACTTCCACCACAACGCCCTCTCCGTCCCTCTGGAGGGCAAGGAACCCTGGAACGCCATCTAAAAGGGCTCCGAGTCCAGGCCCCCGGGAGGTCTCCCAGGGTCCATTTTGTAGAAAAGATTTTGCAAATCCTACCCTCTTGGAAGACCCACCCCACCCCATTTTTTAGTGGCCACCTCAGAGAAAGCCACGCAGTAGCCCTCAGTTTTCCACCAGGGCCGAAGGCCCAAAACCAGGCTCTCGTCTGCTCCGCTGGCAGCGCACGCCAAGCTGGGTGCCAAGAAAGTGGTACTTTAGCCGAGGGGGTTCAAGCGGAAAGGAAAAGATACATAACTGCAGCTGTGCTGAGTCATGACATCAGGGCCTGGAAAGTGAAAAAGGTATGGGATGGAGCAAGGGGAAGGGTGTTTGCTTGGAAACCGGCTCACACGGTCCAAATTAAACAGGCTGTTTTTTCAAGTCCACTTTCCATCGCTGGCCCTTCTCCTTTACTAATTCTTACCTCTCCTGAGATCCCTGTCCCTCAACCCAATGTCTCACCCCCAGCAGGGTCTAGGGGGTTCTTCTGATCCTCCAGGGCCTGAAATGCCCACGTAAACTGGTATCGCCCGTCTCATTCCAAGAATGCCAAGAGCAGGTCAAGGCCCATATTTTCTCTAATTTCTCTCCATCGTCACTCGGTCATCCGTTGGAGCACTTGAACCTCTCTTCAGCCCGAGGGACGACAGCTCTTTCATCTTGACCATTCTCAGGCTGTTTCATGTATGTATCTTATCTTCCTGGGAAAACTGTAAGCCCTCTGGAGTCTAGGACTGGGTCATGTAGTCCTTTTATATGTGACACCGTGTAGCCTTACGGTTCCGAATACAGCAGGAAGTGCTTGAGCTTATAAAGCTGCGTTGAGCTAAATAGAATTGAAGAGGGGCACACGGCCAGACATGAAGCCACCGGGCACTCATCAGGAGGATGGTGAGGAGCCTCCAGTTTCAGGTGAATAAATCCTAGGGTGGACTCAAGGTAAGTGCCAGGACCACGCGAGCCAGGACCATTACCGCAGGCAGGTAAGCTGAGCGAGCGTTGGAACCAAGGCTAGACTGTGTGGCTGCACGTGGAATGGACAAAAGGGGGAAGAGCCTCACTTCATTTGGACCAGACTCAACACCACACCGTAGGCCCAGTCGAGCCATGCTGCCAAAATGGGAAAGCCCCTAGAGCGGGTGCCGTGGTCGTGGTCGTTATTCATTTCTGTACTATTTTGCATCTCCCCGATTATCCAGTTCTCAAGGAACATTTAACCTCAACCACTGCCTGTGTTGAAACAAAAAGTAATTCATTAACGGGTCTAGTTGGACAAAGTAAGTCAGAGACAGCCGTGGGGATTTAACTGACAGCTCTGGAATTGCAGATCTACTCCAAGGACCGGAACCCTGCCTCTTGCCTCTCACTGACACGTGTGAGCCCTGAGGGAACCTTCATTCTTGGCCTCCCTTACAGATCCTAGCAAGAAGGAATTTTCTGGCTACTTTATGAATGGGAAAAATCAGCAACCTGGGAAAAGACGGAGCTCGCTGGAGTGTCCAGTGAGAGGTTAATGGCAGAGCTGGGGACGGGCCTCCGGGAGCCCCTGCTCCACCGCTGGAGGAGTCTGAGCCCGGGAGTCTGAGGCCCAGAAGCACCTGTGACCTCCTCGAGGTCGCACAGCCTGATAACAATGTTCTTGGCTTCCGTCTCTTAATTTCCAGCCCAGGTTTCCCCAGCACGCCAGGAGGAAAATAATGCAAAGAATAAAAAAAAAAGGGAGGTAAAACTCTGGTTAAAATAGAATTGGCAAGATAAGATTTCATTCCATGTGGAATCTAAAAGACAAAACAAACGAACAAAAAAAAAAATCAGACACCTGTTTTTTTTAGAGAGATTTGGACGAGCGAGGGTGGGGTGAGGGTCAGAGGGGGAGAGAGAATCCCAGGCAGGCTCCACGCCGCAGCTCAGAGCCCAACACGGAGCTCGACCCCACAGCCCTGAGACTGCCCTGAGCCGAATCAAGAGTCAGATGCTTAACCAGCCGAGCCACCCGGGCGCCTCCCCAAACAGAGAGCAAACAGATGGCTGCCAGAGGGGAGGTGGGTGGCGGTGAAATAAAGGGGAGCGAGAGGCACAATCGTGCAGCCAAAAAATAAGTAAGTCACAGAGATGAAAAGAAAAAGCACAGGGAACATAGTCAATAAGACTGTAATGACGTCGTGGGGTGACACATGGTGACCACGCTCACCGCGGGGAGCCCCGAGGAACTTGGGGAGTCGCCGAGTCGCTGTGTTGTGCGGCTGGAACTGGTATCACCCTGTCTGTCATCACACTGCAGTGATTCGAGAAAGAAAACAAGAAAAACCGATGGGCGAGAAGGACAATGTCCTTGCAGAGCTCACTAGGAAAGTCCTGCAGAACCCCTGGGACTGGCCGAGAAGCTCACAGTTGCCAGAAAAATAAGGAGCCCAGGCCCGAGTGTGGGTTTCCCGGGCGGCTGCAGCCGACAGCGCAGACCAGGCGTCCTGCCTCGCGCTTGTGCACCCCGCGTGTGCAGGCTCCGGGCCGTGAAACGTCGGTCACTTGTCCACCGGAGACCAGTGCCCTCCGGCCCGCGTGTGGCAGAAGCGGCACACAGTACCGGACGCCAAGCAAAGCGCAAGGCCGCCCACGCCGGTCACACCCTCACTCCCCTCGGGTCGCTCTCCTTGACGAGCCAGCGGGCCAGCGGTCCCAGGACGCAGGCCCACGTCAGTGAGGTGACCTCCCCCCACCCCGAGCTGGGCGGCCCCTTTGCTTCTCGCTGATGAGTCAGCACTGGCCAGTCCCCGGGGCCGCCTACGGGCCGGCGCAGAGCTCGGCGTGTCCCGGGGCTCCCACGGGGTCCTGGCCAGGCCCCCCAGATGTGTTCTGCTCTGCCTGTGTAGACAGTGGACTTTTCCTCTCACTGTGCAACTACACGTGACTCCTCAGGAAGACCAGTTACCTGGTGTGCCACACGGGACCTGGAAAACCACGACACCCAGAGTCCACGGCGGAAACAAACCGCACAGACGGGAAGTGGCGTCCTGTCGCCTGTGAGCTGACAACACAACACAGCGTGAGCCAACTGCCCATCCTGACTGCTTGTCCCACTCGGGTCCCCATCCTCAGCGGGAAGGACAGGTGTCCCCGGGGCCTTCTTTCCCCCGCGGCGGGTTCCCGGTGGCCGCTCCGCAGGCTGCCCGGGAAAAGGGGGGAAAGGAACAGCCTAGTTCTTGAGCGTGGGTTTCTTCTGCTGGAACATCAGCGGTCGTCATCAGCACCCACACTAGTACAGTGAGCGGGGTCTGGGGCGCTGGGGCACGAGCGGTTGAGCATCTGACTCTTGATTTCAGCTCAGGCCATGATTTCTCTTCAGGCCTCATGCACAGCAAGGAGTCTGCTCGTCCCTCTCCCTGTATGCCTCCCCCACTCTCTCTCTCCCTCTCTCTCTCCCTCTCTCTCTCTAATAAACTTTAAAATTAATAATAAAGGGGATCCCTGGGTGGCTCAGTGGTTTGGCGTCTGCCTTCGGCCCAGGGTGTGATCCTAGAGTCCCGGGTTCAAGTCCCACGTCGGGCTCCCTGCATGGAACCTGCTTCTCCCTTTGCCTGTGTCTCTGCCTCTCTCTCTGTGTGTGTCTCTCACATAAATAAATAAAATCTTTTAAAAATAAAATAAAATAAAAAAATAAAAACTGCAGAACGGTCTTGAAAGAAATTAAAGAATCTAAATAAATGGGAAAACATCCCATTGTTAGTATTACCATAAATAATAAATAAATAAATCTTTCCAAAAAATTGTTTTAAATAAAATTAATAATAAAAGTAAAAAGGGTCAGTTTTCCCCCATATCATCATAATAAAAGTTGGCACCCAAGTAAGGAGAATCAAACGAGCTGTGAATGCAGTGAGACATCCCCATGACACTCTGGCTTTCGTGGCCACAGAATGTTAATTATTCTGCAAAAAAAAAGAGCACAAGGCAGAGAAGCACTTATTCGTGGTTCCATATGGTCGGCTTTTCTCTTCACTAGGGAAAGGCTGATGTGGTCATCCCATCGGGGAGGGGGTCCGGCCCGGACGCGCAGCCTCAGGGACAGAGCAGGGCAGCACGAAGCGACCGCCTAGACGGCGCCCCGGGAAAGAGGGGGTGCAGCAGAGCCTCGAGGCAGCTCCAGAGGCAGGAGACACGGGAATCCCTGCGCTGCGAGAGGCCGGGCAGGTGCCAGGGACACTGTACCAGGAGCCCCTCGCGGTGCCTGGCGCCAGCCCAACGGCACGGACGCCCGTGGGGGGCAGCCCAGCCCTTGCCACCTCCTGGAAATGACCGTCCTTCACGTCCTTCACGGGCCGCAGCCCAGGTGGAGAAGGCGTCGGCGGAGGCTCCAAGGTGACGGAAGACAGAGGAGGGACTGCCTGGGTTCGCCCGGGCGGGCTCCCCGAGGAGGAGGACCGAAGCCGGTGTCTGGGGAGACACACGAGGGAAAGCACCTGCCGGGGGAGGGGGGGGTCCTGTGTGACGGGGAGTCACGTTTAAAGAGTCGATGGGAACCTTCTATGTAACGGCTTATTAATCATGGAAAACTCGTGGGACCCCGGTTCTCCCTCCCCACCCCGCCGCCGCCGTCTGTTAATGTGCGTTTCCATCCAGTTTCGAAAGCCGAGGGCGTCATTCTGTGACGAGCACTTGCAGGAGCCTGGAGGCCGACCTCTCAGGTCACTCGGAGTCACCTAACAGGTATCAGCAGCAAAGAAGGGTGACTCTGCACACCCTCCTTTAGGCAAGTCCATGGAGTAGGAGCGGGTGTGATTCATGCTTCCTCACACCCTGGTGGGTAGGACCGGCCCCTGACGGCTCCAGAGCCACTGACAGACCTTGTGGCGGGTTGGATGAGCCTGCTCCCCCCTCCGCCCGTGAGGGCCGCTGGGACTTACTGTAAAGGGTGCAGCTCAGGAGGGGAACACCTCATCCAACCTGGGGAATTCAGCAATGAGGCATCAAAGCCAGAGTTGACTGCACACTTCCCCCGCCTTGCCCAGACGGAACCCCTTTCCCGAAGCTTCTCACAGGTTTAAAACATAGGTCCCGGAAGTCTGGCCACGCGGCCGGGCCTCATACGTCATCTACTTGCTTCACAGGCAAGGGCATAGATGCTGCGGATTGAGGGGTCTAACTGAAGTCACAGAGCTGACGCCTGTCGGGCTGGGGCCCAGGCCTCCCTTCAACAGCACTCGGCAATATAACAGAGGCAGGAATCGGCCAGCGATTTCTATAAAGGACCAGAAAATATTTTAAGCTTTGCAGCTACTATAACTACTCAGCTCTGCCTTTATAGCTCGAAAGGAGTCCTGGACAATGTGTGAACACGCGCATGTGGCTCCAATAAAACTTTATAACAACAGGAGGCGGACAGGATTGGGCCCACTATCTTCAGTCTGCGGACAAGAGTATTGATCATTCACTGATCCCGTACAATGTTCCGGATCACGGGCCGAGCACTCCGTGGGCATTCTCTCAATTGATTCTCAACAGTCCTACGAGAGTAGCGTGATTGCCACAGTCCCACAGATATGAAGAGTGAGGCTCAGATCGACAGGTAACTGGCCCAAAGCCTGGAAAGGGTAACTGGTAGAGCTGAAAGTTTACCCTTAACCTCCAGAGTCTTAACTAATCATCCATAGACCATGGTACCTCCCAGATGCACTAAAACCTTTGGTTTCAGAGGTTGAATGAAACTACTTTGAAGACTGCTCCTGTCCCGACACACTGGTTGACTAGCCACTCCAGTTTGCCTGGGATGCAGGGGCTTCTCAGGACTTTTTATGGTAAGACCGGGATGCTCTCAAGCAAACCAGCACGGCTGGCCACCCTGCAATCAGGCATTTGGATGGTGCATTTGTGGCCTGTTCAACTGAACAAAGTAGACATTTGTGGCTACTGAAGGCAGGGTTTGAACCGAGGCCCCTTGCCTTGAGTAGAGCGGGATGCCAGAGAACAAGTCACATGACAGGCCAAGAGAAGAGGGTTCCTGGGAAGAGGAGAGTAACAGGATGGGTAATTTCTCTCCAGAAGCCAAGTGGAAGTCACATTTGTGCTTCCTGGTTGGCCTCAACCATTCTTTCTATTTCTCCTTTCTTAGGCTTACTCGGCCCTCCAGGGTCCTCCGGGGACTCCTGCTGGGCGTCTACACAGTCCTATTTGCACATTAATCAAATAAATAAGGAGAAATCGCTGGAGAATTGGTCCTGGTGGAGGGTCAGTTGGAGCCTTGTGTATCTGAAACACACTTGGGTCCCTTGCCTACTTTTTAAGATGTCCCAACGCACTGAGATTGCTTCCGAAGAGAATCTTTCCCTCTCCCTTCCCCAGTTCCCCCTTTCCTATGCTCCCATATCATCACTCTGCACATCACTCCCATAAAATATGTTGTTCTCCTGGGTGTATGATTATCAGTTGGGCTTGTGCCTCCCTGAGTAGACTTTGGGCTCAGTGTTGGCCACTCCTGTTCAGTTCCATATCCTGGGTGCCTAGAAAATATGTCGAAAACAGGGGCGCCTGGGTGGCTCAGTTGGTTAAGTGTCTGCCTTCAGCTCAGGTCGTGATCCCAGGGTCCTGGGATGGAGCTCTGTGTCGATCTCCCTGCTCAGAAGGGAGTCTGCCTCTCTCTCTGCTGCTCCCCGCCCCCGCTCCCGCTCCCGCTCCTGCTCATGCTTGCTCTCTCTCTTTCTCAAATAAATAAATAAATAAATAAATAAATAAATAAATAATCCTTTAAAAATATGTCAAAAAAGGGCAGCCCGAGTGGCTTAGCGGTTTGGCGCTGCCTTCAGCCCAGGGCGTGATCCTGGAGACCCGGGATCGAGTCCCACGTCGGGCTCCCTGCATGGAGCCTGCTTCTCCCTCTGCCTGGGTCTCTGCCTCTCTGTCTGTATGTCTCTCATGAATAAATAGATAAAATCTTTAAATAAAATAAAATAATAAAAATATGTCAAAAAGAAGTTCTCAATAAGTATTCATTGAAAAGGAAGTGTGTTACCCCAAGAGGAGAAGAATGGAAAGAACACTCTCATTAGACTTTTAGGACACCATGAGTGCTCCACATAGGTTTTGTTTTGTTTTCAATAAATGGATACAAATATGATCACCAAGTAGGATGCTGAGCACACGGTGGGTACACTTTTGAGCTTCTCTCAAGAGATTGGTCTGGTACATTTTAGTCTTTCCAAACTCTGAAGACCATCCCTTAGGACAAAGGGTAAGAAAAAGAAATAAAAAGTATCCAGACTGAAAGGAAAAAGTAGAACTATCTCTATTCACAGATGATATGATCTTGTATATAAAAAAATCCTCAGGGATTTTATCCTCAGGATAAAATCTTTTTAAAAAATCCTAAGAAGGGATCCCTGGGTGGCGCAGCGGTTTGGCGCCTGCCTTTGGCCCAAGGCACAATCCTGGAGACCCGGGATGTAGTCCCATGTCGGGCTCCCGGTGCATGGAGCCTGCTTCTCCCTCTGCCTGTGTCTCTGCCTCTCTCTCTCTCTCTCTCTCTCTCTCTCTGTGACTATCATAAATAAATAAAAATTTTTTAAAAATCCTAAGAAATGCACTAAAAATTACCACTAGAACCAATAAGCTAGGTCAGCAAGATTGCAGGATACAAGATCAAATACAAAAAATCAGTTGTATTTCTAAGTACTTGCCATGAATAATCAGAAAATCAAATTAAGAAGACAAATCAGGGACAGGGCGGCCACGGGACTGCAGAGCAACATGCCTGTTTTATTGTGACGACTGCGACACACACCTCACCCCTGACTCTCCATCTGTGAGAAAGACACACGGCAGTGGAAGGAAACACAAGGAGAATGTGAAAGGCTACTATCAGAAATGGATGGAAGAGCGGGCTGAGAGCCCGACCATTCTTTGCTCCTCCTTCTGCAGGGACAATGAGCCCACCTCCTAGCCTCCCAGGTCCTCCTCGCCCTGGTATGATGCCTGCAGCCCATCTGGGGCCCTCCCATGACGCCAGGGAAGGGCCCTCCTCCTCCAGGGATGATGCCAGTGGGACCTGCTCCTGGAATGAGGCCACCTATGGGAGGAGGCCTCATGCCAATGATGCCTGGGCCCCCAGTGATGAGACCTCCCACCTGTCCCATGATGGTGCAGATAAGAGAGGGAACTTCTTCATATCCATTTTACATTACTTGTTCTATGTCACCAGGAGACCATGGTGCTGTGACTCTGTTTTCTGACAGGAAGACTTGTTCCCTCTTCCTATCAAAGAGAGAATAGTTTTTGCAGGGGAGTGGTGGGGCAAAAAAAAAAAAAAAAGCAATTTTCATTTGTATTGCGAAATGTGAAAACAAAATTGTCAGCTATTTTACTTAGCAAAAAAAAAAAAAAAAAGAAAAGAAATGAAAAGAAGTCCATTCACAATAGTATCAAAAGGAATAAAATATTTAGGAATACACTTAATAAAGAAGTGCAAAATTTATACTCTATTCTAAAAACTACAGAACGGGGCAGCCCGGGGGGGGGCTCAGCGGTTTAGTGCCACCTTTGGCCCAGGGTGTGATCCTGGGGGTCCCGGGATCAAGTCCCACGTCGGGCTCCCTGCATGGAGCCTGCTTCTCCCTTTGCCTGTGTCTCTGCCTCTCTGTGTGTGTGTGTCTCTCACGTAAATAAATAAAATCTTTTAAAAAATAAAATAAAATAAAAAAATAAAAACTGCAGAACGGTCTTGAAAGAAATTAAAGAATCTAAATAAATGGGAAAACATCCCATTGTTAGTAGACTTAACATTGTTAAGATGGCAAAACTCCCCAAACTGATCTATAAATTCAACAACAAAAAAAAACTATCAGAATCAGCTAACTTCTGTACAGAAATTGATCAGATAATTGTAAAATTCATGTGGAGTTTCAGGTGACCAAAATAGCCAGAAACAATTGTGAGGGAGAACAAAGTAAGATTCACACTTCCCAGTTTCAAAATTTACTACAAAACAACAATAATCAAGAGAGTGTGACACTGGCACAAGGATAAGCATATAAACCAATGGAGTAAAAATTAAAATCCATAAATAAACCCGTATATATACGTGTGTGTGTGTGTGTGTGTGTGTGTGGTCAACTGATTTTCAGCAAAGCTGCCCAAAGCATTCGATGGGGAAGAAAACTGTTTTCAACAAATGATGCCCGATAGCCACATGCAAAAGAATGGAGTGGGAACCTTATCCCACAACATATGCAAAAACTGACTGGTCATTAAGAAAATGCAAATCAAAATCACGATGAGGTACCACACAATAACCACCAGGATGGCTACTACAATTAAAAAAGGGTAAAAAAAATAAATAAATAAAATAAAAATAAAATAAAATAAAATAAAATAAAATAAAATAAATAAAAAATAAAAAAGGGGACCCCCGGGTGACTCAGCGATTTGGTGCCACCTTCAGCTCAAAGCATGATCCTGGAGTCCTGGGATCGAGTCCCACGTCGGGCTCCCTGCATGGGGCCTGCTTCTCCCTCTGCCTGCGTCTCTGCCTCTCTCTGTGTCTATAATAAATAAATAAATCTTTTTTATAAATAAATAAATATTTTAAAAAATAAGAAGTTTTGGTGAGGATGTGGAGAAGCCGGGACTCTGTTGCGTTGCCAGTGGAGGTGTGAATGAGCGAGCCGCTGCGGGAACCGGCGCGGTCGTCCCTCAAAGACGTCAACATGGGATCACCGAGTGGCCCACAGCTCCAGGCCGGGGTACACACTCGAGACACCCGAAGGCACTTGTCCACGCAGAAACCTTTACACGGCTGTGTCGAGCGGCCTGTTCACAATCACCACAAGGCAGCAACAGCCCAAACGTCCACAAGCTGATGAACGTATGAACCAAGAGCAGCATAACCATGCAACGGAGCATCATTCAACTGCAAGAAGGAATGGAATATCGACACACGCCACCGCACGGAGGAAGCTTGAAGACGGTCGGCCAAGGGAAGGGAGCCAATCGGAGAAGACCACGTGTTACACGATCCCATGACCCCATTCTTGTGGAAGTCCAGAATGAGGAAATCTGTAGGAGCAGAAAGGACGCGGTCGCTTAGGCCCGAGGTGGGGCGGGAGGTTGGGGAGGGAGGGGTGCTTCAGGGCACAGGGTTTCCTTTTGAAGTGATCAATGTTCTAAAATGGACCTCGGTGATGGCTGCACACCTCCGCGTGGAACACTGAAGACCAGGGAATTGTACACTTTAAATGGGTGAATTGTGTGGTACGTGAATCACATCTCAATCAAGCCGTTTTTAAGAAAATGAAAGTCTATTCCCGCCCCACACTTCCAGACACCCGCACAAAGCCATGCTGTCTCCGGATCAATGCCTGCAACTTTTTAAAAGTGGGTCAGCCCATTCCCTGACTTTAGGAAACTGATCCTTCCTGGAGACTCCTGGGCCCTTTCTGACAGTTTGAGATAATTGGCCATTTACGCACCAGGGCAAACCAGCGCCTGGATAATGACTAAAGCCACAGTCCTGGATCACAGGGGTTTGGAGTTTGGAAAAACACATCAACCAACCCAACAGCCAGGTTTCCATGAAAGGAGGCCTCAGCTCCTGATAACTCTCAAGTGCGCTCCTAGCTCCCTCCACCCTTCTCTAGCTCCTCCTTTCCCATTTTGGCAAGTTTCCCCCTCCCGCCTCCCACCCCAACAAACTCTTCACTGAGGAAAAGCAAGAACATTCCTGCCATCCCCTTTCCAACCGAACTCAACCGCCTCCAGGCCCCAGCTCACAGGCTCACACGTAAAGGCCAACCGAACTCTCTGATCTGAGTTAAAAGCTTTGTGTTGTGTGTGCTAACAAGCTGGGGTTTTTTGCCTTTTCCTCTAGCTTGGATTACCTAGGTTCCAAGTGGGCCAACCCTGGGAGAAAGCCTCCCAATCAATGCCTTCGGTTGAGGCCTAAATGTCCATGCCTCTGGAGTAATCCGGAGGAATAGGAAGCCGACCAGAGGAAAAACATGTTGCAACACAATTATTGCATTATTTCTCTATAACCGAGGTCTCCAGGTGGGGGGGGGGGGGGGGGGAGGATGAAAGGTTTTCATACTTAATGAATAAATGCCTTGTAGCCCTCTTGGCTTTTCTTTAAAGAACTCTGAACCCATCGCAAATGCTCTCTCAGTCCTCCGTCTCGCCACCCCCTCAGCAAGGAGGGAGCTGGAGAAAGGAAACCCATTTCACAGATCCGGAAATGAAGGCAGCAAGAAACCTGCCAACTCTACCGATCCCCAAACAGGTTCTCAGGCTACAACCTTCACCCTCAAGTTTATTTTTCACGTTTCTTCAAATGTTCCTCCTAGATGCCCACCACTTGCTTTTCCAGGTTGTGCCCACTCCCCCCGAGATGTCACTACCAAAGCCCACGCCACGCGGATCCTCGCTTTTCTGGAACACACCGAATCCCGAGGCTAGTTATAGTATGTCGCATTCTCTAGTCTTTTTCCTGAGGACGGAGCGCCCCCAGCAGAGGGGTGCCCTGCCACAGATGACATTTGGGGGTGTTTTTGTTTGTTTCTTCATCTGCTTTTTCATAATGAGTGAATTCCCTGCTTCTTCAAAGCATTGGTCATGACAGGAGGTAAAATAGCCTAGAATATTTTTTTTTAGAATATCTTTATATAAAAGAAACAAACACATAAGATTTTTAAGACGTAACAAAGGAAGGACATCTGTTGAGCTAAAACCCAATTCAATGGAAATGGAAAAGAGGGACACTTGGGTGGCTCAGTGGTTGGGTCTGCCTTCGGCCCAGGGCATGATCTCAGGGTCCTGGGATCGAGTCCCGCGTCGAGCTCACTGCATGGAGCCTGCTCCTCCCTCTGCCTGTGTCTCTGCCTCTCTCTATGTCTATCATGAATAAATAAATAAATAAAAATCTTTAAAAAGATAAATAAATAAAAATAAAAATGATTGCGGGAGGAACCGATGGCAGAAATCCCCAAGCCTCACCTCAGTCTGTGCCTCAGAATTGCTGGGCGCCCCGGGCCACTCCCAGGTGCTGGTATTTGTCGAGACAAGGCTGTGGCTCCGGTGTGTTGCGAGGGCCCCCCGGGGGTTCTGACGCCCACCAGGCTGACCCCCGCCCTAAGGAGGAAGACTAAGTATCCGACCACGCGAGGCCACGCCCGGCCGGCTTCCAGGTCCAGAGTGTATTAAAGGCCCTGCTCTCAGAATCCACCTTAACACAGTAGGAGTGAAAACCAGACACACAAACTCCACTTGGGGTGACACGAAGAGCCAACTGCAGCCCACGTGCTAACAGAGCACCTGGGAGAAGAGACCCGTTGGGGCGTCTGGGGGCCCAGGGCGTGACCCGGGTCCTGGGATCGAGTCCTCGTCGGGTCCCCGCAGGGAGCCTGCTCCTCCCTCTGCCTCGGTCTCTGCCTCTCTCTCTGGGTCTCTCGTGAATAAATAAATGAAATCTTAAAAAAAAAAGAGAGAGGGGATCCCTGGTGGCGCAGCGGTTTAGCACCTGCCTTTGGCCCAGGGCACAATCCTGGAGACCCGGGATCGAATCCCACGTCGGGCTCCCAGTGCATGGAGCCTGCTTCTCCCTCTGCCTGTGTCTCTGCCTCTCTCTCTCTCTCTCTCTCTCTGTGACTATCATAAATAAATAAATAATTTAAAAAAAAAAAAAAAAGAGAGCGAGAATTGGCAAGAGAGGAGAAAGGTAACTACCTGAAGAAAGACTACCAAAGAGAAGCAGGGCATTTCTAAGCAGAACTCCAAAAACGCTCAGAAGCCGGAGGCACCCCGAGTCACCCCGAGTCACAGAGGGGAGGATACACAAGGGGGCTCCAACAGGAAGATTGATTGAGGGCCACAGACGGACCCCTGGAACCTGCCCTGACCCCTTCCTGGGGGGGACCAGGCCGCAGCCTTCTCCCCTCCGGGGAGTGCAGTCCTGGGGTGGACTCCGAGCCCCGCACCCCGGGAAGGAGCAGATGAAACGCCGACCCCACCTGGGCCTAACCCAAGGTCTCATCGGTCCTTGGGCCTGCCCAGGGACAGCGGCCAAGCCCCACGTCTCCCTTGGGGTGCACAGGGAGTTGTGGGGAGCCCGTGCCCTTTGATAGAAGCGTCGTCCGGGGGAGGGACAGGGGTCCGAACACCCCGGCCCTCAAGCACCTGGGGCAGCAGGACAAGCCTGTCCTCCCTGACGGGAGGTGGTGGGCAGGTCCCACAACCCACAGGTGCTGACCTGAGCAGATCCCAGGCGGGAGCGGAGCCTGCAGAGATGCCCAGCACCCAGACGGTGGCTCCTTAACTGCTCCTGCATCCCGCGGGGTCGGTGGGGCTCCCCTGGGCCAGCCCGCTGCGGCCTCCCGTGTCGGGGCCCCGTGGCTCCCACCTGCTCAGGCCGGCGGGTGCTCTGCCCCGAGGGGAGGGGGCGTGAGGGGAGCTGGAGCAAGGTTCTGGGGGGCTGCTGTGCGGGCCGCGGGCCTCCTCCCTCGGCGCTCCTGGCACCCTCTGCTCCCGGGCCCAGCTCGGCCTCCCGGCGGCCTGGCCAAAGCTCCGGGTCCCTGGGTGGAGCCCCTGGTGCTCCCCGGCAGCCCTGGGCCCAGGCTCGCGGCCCCGGAGGAGGAGGAGGAGCACCTGCAGCCCCGCGCCTGCTCACTCGGGCTCAGGAGACAGGAGGCAGCAGGGGCCAGGAGGGGGCAGGGGGAGGCAGGAGGGGGCAGGAGGCAGCAGGAGGCAGCAGGGAGCAGGAGGGGGCAAGGGGCAGGAGGGGGCAGGAGGAGGCAGGAGGCAGGAGGGGGCAGGGGGCAGCAGGGGGCAGGAGGGGGCAGGAGGGAGCAGCAGGGGGCAGGAGGGGGCAGGAGGGAGCAGCAGGGGGCAGGAGGAGGCAGGAGGGGGCAGGAGGCAGGAGGGGGCAGGAGGAGGCAGGAGGCAGGAGGGGGCAGGGGGCAGCAGGGGGCAGGAGGGGGCAGGAGGGGGCAGCAGGGGGCAGGAGGGGGCAGGAGGCAGGAGGGGGCAGGAGGAGGCAGGAGGGGGCAGGAGGAGGCAGGAGGAGGCAGGAGGAGGCAGGAGGCAGCAGGAGGCACCAGGAAGCAGGAGGGGGCAGGGGGGAGGAGGGGGCAGGAGGAGGCAGGAGGCAGGAGGGGGCAGGGGGCAGCAGGGGGCAGGAGGGGGCAGGAGGGGGCAGGGGGCAGCAGGGGACAGCAGGGGGCAGGAGGGGGCAGCAGGGGGCAGGAGGGGGCAGGAGGCAAGCTCGGGCACCAAGGGAACTCGAGGCTCCCTCGACAAAGCGGCCTTCCCATTCCCTCCCTCTCTCTCTCTCTCTCCTTACAGTTCAGACTTTTCTAAGTTTTTCAACAAATATAACTTGCGGGAGGCTGTTTATCTATTTTGTATTATGGTGAAATCCGCGTGGCGCTAATCTAGCATTTTAACCTTTCGCATCACGCATTTCGGGGCACGAACGACGCGGCCGGCGGTGCGGAGCCGTCACGGCTAAGCGGCTCCAACACAGCTGTGACACCCCGAAGGGAGACCTCACTGTTACGAGGCGCTTGCTTCCCAGGCACCGCCCCCCACCAGCCCCTGATTTGTGGGGCATTTGTCCATTGTCTATGTCTGTGATTTGGCCTATTCTGCATTTAGATTTTGTGTAAATGGAATCCTATGGTATTTGTCCTCTGGTGTCCGGCCCCTGTCACCCGCATGTTTCCTAGGCTCACGGAGTAGCCTGCACCGGCACGTCATGGCTTTTTATGGTTCGAAGATATTCCACTTGGTGAGCACACCTCATTTCATTTATCCATTCATCCGTCGAGTTTCTTCTAACAAGCAGGGCTTTTGCAATCTGAAAAAGAATTAATAATACCGTTTGGGATTGCTGTTTGCTTTGTTTTATTTGGGTCGCCAAATCCCTTCTGTCGAGGAAGTGGGAGGAAGCTCATGTTCCAGCTCCTTCTCCAGCCACTGACCAAAGGCAAACACCGTATTTCCTCAACTCTAAGGCTCATGGTTTTTGTTTGCTTCTCGGTTTCAATTTTTTTTTTAATGTTTCTAAAACGCGAATGCATCCTGTAACCTACTGACTCTTACAGCGGTTTCTCCTTCCCGTAAAGCGATTACCGTACGTCATCAATTTAAAACCATCAACAGCAAGAAGCGCCCTCATGCCACGTACTGCGAAGAAAGCGTAAGAACAGCAGCTAATCTGTGACACGACGCTCTGCTCCCCTGAAAAACAAAGATTTAAATTTAAATTATATGTATAGCCTGGAGGGACCCCCGGGTGGCTCAGCGGTTTGGCACCTGCCTTTGGCCCAGGGCGTGATCCTGGAGTCCCGGGATTGAGTTCCGCGTCGGGCCCCCCGCATGGAGCCTGCTTCTGCCCCTGCCTGTGTCTCTGCCTCTCTCTGTGTGTCTCATGAATAAATAAATAAAATCCTAAAATATATATATATGTATAGCCTGGAAAAGCACCCACCCAGCTTTTAATCTCCACCACTTATTGAAAGAGCAGTTCTTTCGAAGACTAATGGAACGTGGATGTTTATCCTATGTCACCCTTGGGCTTACGTTCAAAAGGAAAATTAAGTGAAAACAGTCAATGAAGATTCTCCCAAACTCTCTCCACGTTCAGCCTAACCCTGGAGCGTCACTTGCCGGCTCTGAGTCCTCGGTGTCCGCGTTGTCCCGTCCGCGTTCTCCTCTGTGGGCCCTACACCGTCGGCGACACAGTGCCCCTCACAAGAGACTTTCGCCATCTTCCTGGCCGCTGCCACCCATTCTGCAAGGTTCGAGGCTGCCCTTTCCAGAAGTTCACAGGTTTTCAGACAACAACCAAAGATTCCCATTCCTTCCTTTAAATGATTTGCTGCCTGAAAAGTCAAACAGTAGAAGCCGTCTAGTCGCCCCCGGAAATAGCAACGGGGCGAAGGTGTGCGTGCGTGCCCCGAGCCTCTGCGTCACGATTGCCACCTGCTCAAAAGCCATCGAAAGGCATCATCTTGCAAGAAAACCCACAATTGCAGAGTTGACTTAAAAAATTGTTTTAATTTCAGGATGCATGGACTGTGACGTTCCATCCCTGAGGACGTAGCATGGAACACCGTGCGTGTGCGCCCCTGCAGAAAGGAAGGTGTGAGGGGACACAGAGAGACGGCGGTTCGTCCTGTGGGCACGTTGGCCGCGAAGTAATCGGGGAAACGGGGACCCCAGAGCTTCGGGAAGGCCTTTCAGAGACCAGCCAAGCCGTCCTCACTCGACACCTGAGCA
Source organism: Canis lupus familiaris (assembly GCF_011100685.1). Classification (NCBI taxonomy): domain Eukaryota; kingdom Metazoa; phylum Chordata; class Mammalia; order Carnivora; family Canidae; genus Canis; species Canis lupus. Next base: position 70,172,763 of record NC_049231.1, on the reverse strand, counting down.
CTCGGCGCCTCGTTCTCAGACGGAAGGAAGCCAGGCCTCCCGGCCCACGCGTGTCCACGGAGGCGCAGCATGCACAGCCCCGCAGCCGAGTGAAATCACATCACATCTTGCCAGGAAAACCGTGAGAGCCTCCGTGCGGTTCGCTGTCTGGGACTAAGGTCTAGACGCAGATGAAAATGCAAATTCCTGGGTCCTTAGAAACGCAAGGAAGTTGTGTCCAGTGACAGGTGGTGGAGGCTTTGCCCCCAGGAGAGTAAATCATTCCAGAACTCCCTGAGCTGGGTCCGCTGCGGTCCTTTCCGTTCCCCCCTGAGCCAGTGGCAGCACCTTTCGGGGTCCCTCATTCATGAATGATTTCAGTGAGATCTCCGACGTGCTCACTTTTTTTTTTAATATTTTATTTATTTACTCATGAGAGAGAGAGAGAGAGAGGCAGAGACACAGGCAGAGGCTCCACGCAGGGAGCCCGACGCAGGACTCCATCCCGGGTCCCCAGGATCACGCCCCGGGCCAGGGGCGGTGCTAAACCGCTGAGCCACCAGGGCTGCCCCGACGTGCTCACTTTACGCGTGTATGAGAAGCATGATTTTACCTTTGAAAAATCACCCAGTAACTATCTCCGAGACAGTGTCAGTCAGTGACTCAGCCAGTGAAAACTAGGTGCACAGGGGCGCCCGCGCGGCTCGCCGGTCGGGCATCAGCCTTGGCCCAGGCCGTCACCTGGGGTCCTGGGATGCAGCCCCGTCGGGGGGTGGGGGGCAGGGGGGTCGGCTCCATGCCGGAGGAGCTGCTTCTCCCCTCTGCCTCTCCTCTCTGCTCTTATTCTCTCTCACTCTCAAATAAAATCTTTTTGCAAAAAAAATTTTTAATAAATAAATAAAAATTATGTTGACAGAGTTCTTTGCTTGAATGATAATAAAACTGCTTAAGAAATAACATCAGGGTGCTTCTCCCTATGCCTGTGTCTCTGCCTCTCCCTCTCTCTATCATGAATAAATAAAAAAATCTTTTAAAAAAAAATAGGGATCCCTGGGTGCTCAGCGGTTCAGCGCCTGCCTTTGGCCCGGGGTGTGATCCTGGAGACCCGGGATCAAGTCCCATGTTGGGCTCCCTGTGTGGAGCCTGCTTCTCCCTCTGCCTCTGTCTCTGCCTCTCTATGTCTATCATGAATAAATAAATAAATAAAATCTTTAAAAAAAAAAAAGAAAGAAAGAATGTCAGGGAAAGAAAACAGGAGACAACAGTGAAAAATACAACCTGATTCAATTATATCAAAAATATAAAGAAAACTGGGATGCCTGGAGGGCTCAGTGGTTGACCATCTGCCTCCTGCTCAGGTCGTGACCCCAGGGTCCTGGGATCGAGTCCCACATCGGGCTCCCCGCAGGGAGCCTGCTTCTCCCTTGGCCTGGGTCTCGGCCTGTCTCTCTGTCTCTCATGAATAAATAAATACAATCTTAAATATATATATATATAAAGCAAATCAAATGGAAAAAAACAAGACAAAATATGAATAGGAACTGCCAATACTCATTACTCAAGTACTAGGAGCGTGCGGGTGGGGGTCCTTCCTGCTTCTCTCATCACTCTGCACCTGGCACATTTTTGCAGCGACCATAAACCGCTCTCACAGTCACGCACACAATCTTTGAAGAGGAAAAACGAAAACATGCTCCATACTCCAAGCAAGACCGAAGACACTGAGAAACAGGTAGGGCAGGGATTAGGAAACAAACAGCACCTGCGAGGCAATAAATGACCCAATGTCTCCACAGGGGAGACGGGACTGGCACTTCGCCAAAAACCTAAAGGGCCTCTTGGCATTTCGTGGATATTTTATTTTTTCCTTTTTACAATGGAAATACGCAGTGGCGCAGTGTTTGCTCCTAAGAAAACAACTTCGAGACTAATCGGTGAAAAAATAAATAAAGATTTAAATTTAAATTATATGTATAGCCTGGAAAAACACGTACCCAGCTTTTAATCTCCGCCAAGATGCTCATTAGGCGGTGCGGCGGATGCTTATTACCCGTCCCTCTCAGAGATAGCACCGGGGCCTTGTTCTCTTTCATTGGGAGACTTACCGGAACCGCATTCTGGACCCTTCCAGAATTACCTAAACCGGAAAACCTTCCAAAACTTTGGGCTTCACACACGTCAGTCACTGGCATGAAAGGACACATGCCACGTAGAGACGAAGCATAAAGGCCCAAATAAGGTAATGAATTTGCTTACACGCATTTTTTATACCTTCCTTTATAACAACAGTTTATTTGTAGGTTTGTCAGATGCTTTTCTTAGGCCAAAGCTTAGCTCCCCCCCATCCCCCCGTGCTTCCCCATTCCCGGGCCTGGTTCCCTCCCGGCTGCCATCACATCAAGAGGGAAGCAGAAAAGGTAACGGTCAAGGGGCCCCGTGAGATCACAGGATCACAGGTGGCTCCGTCCTCCGTGGCCCCAAGGCCCCCTGCCCTGGGGAGCAGAGAAGCGTCTGCAGGGGCATCGCCGGGGCCCGTTGCTGGACCATGGGAGTGACTCCCCGCACTCTTGCCTGAGTAAAACATGATCCACAAAAAGTGGGTTTATGTCATTTTCTTAAAAAAAAAAAAAATCTGTCTTGGGCACCTGGGTGGCTCAGTGGCTGAGCATCTGCCTTGGGGTCAGGGCATGACCCGGGGTCCCGGGATCGAGTCCCCACAGGGAGTCTCTTCTCCCTCTGCCTGTGTCTCTGCCTCTCTCTGTGTCTCTTGTGGATAAATAAAGTCTTTTAAAAAAATAAAGTAAATGATAAAGTTATGGTGATGTCATTCTGGATGGCCTCCTTCCCCAGCTGTGACTTTTTCAGGGGTAGCAGCCAGGCCTGGCTCATCTCCGCGGGCGGCTGGGTGCCCTGGAGAAGGAGGGCGTGAGGGAGGAAGGCGGGGAGGAAGGGTTCAGTAGGGCCGCGGCTTCCCATCATCTTCACTGCTGTCCACGTCTCTAAGTAATTTTAAGTCATGATAGACTAGGGGTGGATTCAGACCTTCTCTCTGCGCCGGTTACGCGACCCCGGGACACACGAGCAAAGGAACTTGGCTAAAGCACAGAACATTTGGGGGCGCCTGGCTGGCTCAGTCAGTTGAGCGCAGGTCACGGCTCGGGGTCCTCAGGGGGAGCCCCCGCGTCGGGCTCCGCGCTCAGCAGGGCCTCCGATTGTCCCGCTCCCTCTGTTCCTCCCGGCCCTGCTCGCTCTCTCGCTTTCTCCTCTCAAATGAACAAATAAACAAAACCTTTAGAGTACAGGATATTTGTAGGATTCCCCCAGCGGCGCCCAAGGCAGGGCTGCAGAACTGAGGTGGGCCACGCAGAGGGGGCCTCACGGCGTCAGCTCCCACCGCTGTCACTGAGCTCCTGGGAATCGCTGACAGGAAACCATCAGTGAGGTTGGCTTTGTTTCATTAAACAGGTTGCTCAGAAAATGGCTAAATAAATAAATAAATAAATAAACAGGTTGCTCGGTCCAAAGAGACTATTTCACAGAAAATAGTCTAATGACGTTTTCAATGAACCTTCTACGACATGCTCGAGCAGCCCCACTTGCCTTCCCTCTTGGGAAGATGCTGTAGTGGGAACAGTCCGGTCAGGTTGTAATGCTCTATAAAAATGTCAGCTGATCAATTTTTCTTTTTTTACTTATTTGTGTATTTTTTTTCTTTTATACTGTAGACAAAGCTAGAGCCCATGTGCGATATAGAATAGTAGCTTTAAGTCATTATCTTCAAGGTCCCACAGACCTTGGGTTCAAATCCAGACTCTACCTTAATTGTCATGTGGCCCCAAGCTATTTAATTTCTATGAGTTTTAATTTCTCCTTCTGTAAAGCGGCCTGGCGAGCGGTAGTGAGCATCCGATATAACACGTGTCAAGTTCCCCGCAGGGCACCTGCTCAAAAATATCAGCTGCCATTAATAAAACCGCAAATATCAGCCATTGCTAATCAGGTTATTACATGCAGGGAAGCCAAACCCTCTTGAGGAAGATAAAATGTCTAATCCCTCCACCCAGACGAGCCGGGGTCTGGGGTGTTGTGCAAAACTGAAGCTCTGGGGGTCCCCCGGAGAATCCACTGCCAGGTAGTCCCTCTGGGAGACTCAGTAGCAACCCAAAGACGTGGACAGAGAGGAAGAGACTCTGAGTCTGGGACAGCTGAGGAGACACCGCGGTAACCAGATGAACTCAAGGGGTTTCAAGTGGAAAGTGGAACCCGGAGACCCCAGCTTTGTTTTCCTGGGCGCTAAAGTCCTCGGGTTACCTGCGGCCAGGAATCCATAAAGGCACCACCAGGGCCTTGCTCACGTCCCCATCCTTCTCCAACCCAGTGTCGTGGTGATAAACGTTTCACAACCACCTTGGGTGGGACGGCCGAGGGCATATAATTTTACTGATACAAGGGATGTCCAGGACATGATTTATCAATAATAGTAAGATATACAATGCTCTCTAGTGTCAAACAAAACAAAAACAAAAACAAATATTTTATTGTAAATACCAAAGCCTTTTACTGATTTTTTTTGCCAACCTCTCGTATGGATGGACAACCTAAGGTCGCAACTGACCAAGGCGTATAGTTTGGACGTGACGGTGGGCGGGTATTTCGTTTATAGTAACAAGTGACCTGCTCGTGATAATACCGGAGGAATACTTCCTCGCGTCTGCGACGGCCGATGCAACAGCCACAATGTGATGCGCTTGTCAATTCAGTCTCCATTAGTCGTGTTTTCTCCGTCACTTCGAGTTCCAGCGTCATCGTACTTGTATCTTCCCGGAGAATGTTCTTTCCTCAGTATCCACATGGCCAGCTCCCTCACTTCCTTTATGTCTTTACCCAGAAGTGGCTTTTTTAATATGGCCTTCACCCCCACCCCCCTGAGATGGCGACACCCCACGCCTGCGCCCACACAATCCTCCCCCTCCGCCTTGTTCTTCGCAGCAGGTACTTGGCTTTCTTACCCTCTGTGTGCTTCTCTTGCATTATTCGTTATTCCGACTCCCTCACTATAATATAAGCTCCTCAAGGATAAGGAATTTTGTCTGTTTTGTTCACTGTTGAAACCCCAGTGCCTTGAATGGTGCCTGGTACATAATAATAAGAGGCCTCAGTAAATATTTGCTGAGCGAGTGAAGGAGTGCATGAGCGCCCGCATCTAATCAATCTAATGAGTCACTGGCCCCACTGGTTCTGCCTCCATTAGCAGCCTGTTCCCCCCCGGCCCGTGTCCCTGCACCCGCCGCCCCAGCAGGCCAGCCGCGGAGATGCCCACGCAGGCCTCAGCCCCCGCGCTAGCCTCAGGCAGCCACTGTCCCACCGCAGCCCCACCCCAAAAGCTGATCGAGACGGGGGTACAGACGCCTGGCCTCTCGGGGAGTGGAGGGCATCTGTAGGCCCAAGTGCGCTCTGGGGCTTCCGGTGCGGTTGGCCATGGCTTTGTCATGCCTGCAGCGGGGAGGAAAACTTTTCCCTTCTTCCCTCCTAAGGTCTTTGGCTGGTTGAATAATTAAATGACGTAAGACAGATTAGCAGGAGAAAAAAAAAAAGTTAATTTCCAACGCACAGGAACCGCGACGATATGAGGCTCAAAGGCAGGCGGGCGGTTGAGGCGTGTCCGCTGCGCTGAGCTAAGGAGAAGGGCCTCGGCTCTGGAACTTCAAAGGGGCGGAAGGCAATTCACAGGAAGATGGGAAGAGCAAATGTTTGGTAAATAAATGTTTGCCATACCAGTCAGATAAGTCCTTCTGATACGGAGAGTTATCTCTGGTATTAGCTCTCTTCCTGGTACGGGCCCTCTATCTAAATTCCTTTAGGCAGTTAAGGGAGAAGTAAAAAAAATAAAATTAAAATTAAAAAAACAACTCTTCCTGAGTCTGCTGGGCCTCGATAACCCTCAGCTCAAAACATCCACGTCCCGCCACGGCGTCTTTGGGGTTCCACGTCCTGCGCCCCCTCACCTGCATTGCAGTCTGGCTCCTCTCTGCCCGCCCCGGGCTTCTCTCCCCACTTCCTCAGGAAAGAACAAATGTCCTGCCCACCGAACTCCATCCCAGAGCTCGCTCCTGGGAACCCAGAAGGCACCAAGCAACGACGATCTCTCACCAGCTTTCGCCCATTAACTGCCTCTCTGGTCTCCCCGGTGTTAGTCCTCCCCTCCAACTGCCCCCCAGTGCGGCCAAAGAGATCCTTTTGAAACCAAGCTTAAAAAAAAAAAAAAAAGAAAAAAGAAAAGAAAAAGAAACCAAGCTTAACGCCCTGCTTAAAACCTTCCCCGGTTTCCTGGTGCCCTTAGCACACAGAAACCAAACCTTTGACCAGAGGCCTAGCGTGGCCCAGCCCCTGCCTCCCTCGCCTGCCTCGGGCCCGGAGAAGCCGCTTTCCGACGGAGCCCGGCACTTCTGGGTTTGACTCATGGGATCACCCCCGCCCAGACCAAGGGTTCTCAACTCCACTGCACATTAAGTCCCCGGGGAACTTTTGCCCGTCTTTAGATCTCCACGCCCAGGCCAACCAGTCCCTGGAAGGGGCATCCAGGCATCAGGATTTTTCAAACCTCCCGGATGACTTCAAAAAGCAGCCAAGGGTGAGAACCGCTGGCATGGAACCTTGCTGCTCAGCATGAGGTTCGCGGGCCAGCCGCTCTGGAGCCATGGGGAGCTGGTTAGAAATGCAGGATCGCGGGGCCCATTGCACAGCCAAGGTGCCCAACAGGCCTGGCCGCTGGCCTGGAGCCCATCCCGCGGCGCCCACCGCCCTTCGCCTGCCACCTCACGCCCCCTCCCCCCCTCAGTGCTCTTCCCTAGGTGCCCACCCTGACTCAGCCCAAGCCCAGGGTGCTTCCCTGGCACCTGCACTCCTCCGGGCCTCCTCTCACCACGGAGCTGCAATCATCATGCAGTGATTCTACTGAGTGAGTTCCCTGGCGGGGGGGGGCGGGGGGGGCATTAAGACAGGGGCCACTCCCCTCGTCCATTACTATGCCCCCCGCACCAAGAAAGACGCCCGACACATAGCAAGTAAGTAAATGTTTAAGTGTTGAAGTGACTTCCAAGGGCCCGGAGACCCCGCGCACATTGCCACCGCGGGAGGAGCAGGTGAGCAGGTGGCAGGGAGGACAGCTTACCTGTCTATGAAGGGAGGGGTGCTGAGAGTGCGTGCAGCCCCTGAGACCGAGAATCTCGATGATAAACAGGTTGGTGCCAGAGCCTGAAGGACACAGGAACCGAAAAGGATCAATGTCACCTGGGAGGGGGAATAGAACCGGGCAAAAGAAGGGGCACGTGGGTGCCCGTGAAGCACCCGCCTTCGGCTCAGGTCCTGGTCTCGGTCCTGGGATGGAGGCCCCCTGGCTCAGCGGGGAGTCTGCTTCTCCCGCTCCCTCTGCCCTGCCCTCTCCCTGCTCACACTCACTCTCATGCTCGCTCGCTTCCTCTCAAATGAATAAATAAAATCTAAAAAGAAAAAAAAAACTAGGTAAAAGAGGCAAGAGATGGAATCTTGAACAATGGAGGGTCGAGGATGTTCAGTGACCAAAAGAAGCTGCAGCCCAGACAGGCACTGGTAGATGTTAGACACACGGGACACTCGGGAGATTTCTGGATCTCAGACTTTGGTTCTCAGACACACACACGCACACGCACACCCCCTCGTGCACTGACGGTGCAGCATCCTCCTCTCTCTCAGGACAGAGAGCTTGGGCTTTAGCGCAACCTCAGCCCGACTGCAGAAACGTACTCGGCTGGGACAGGGAGGACCCTGTGTCCTTGTGGGGACCGTCATGGGACCTGCCACTGGTCTCAGGCGTGGACGGGGGACCGAGCCCCCCACCTGCGGTGCCAACCAAGTGGGGAGTACAGGGAGTGCGCCGACAGGGTCCGCTGGGCTGCCAGAGGCGGCCTTGGGACGGTGACAAGGGGGCTCCTACGAGCTTCCCGCCTCCATGGGGGTTAGTTTGGGAAAGCTGAGGGCGTGGAAGCACGGAAGCTGCACCATGAGGGCCTCCCGAGGCCGTGCACCGGTCCCATCACCTCACTCAAACGTCTGGGCAAGAGGCTGCAATCCCACAGCACACTGGCCACGGACTTCATCCCCCTCCGATCACTCGTAGCCTAAAGATCCACTCGTGGTTCACCCACTCACTCCGCCAGTACTGGCTCGGGGTCGTTTACGCGTCCTCTCCTAGACCCTGGTGGTGCAGCGGTGAGGTAGAGGCTGTTATTGCCCATTGTCCCAGCTCAGCGTCCACGGCAGGTGGTCTTCAGACATTACCGAGAAGGGTCACCAACCACCAGCCACCAGCCACGTGTATATAATATGGGTTCGTTCTTATTTATGCAGCTATGATCATATGTACGAATTACCATCTGCACAAATAGGCGTTTACGCCCCCTATTACTGTATGTTACAATATGCATGTCCTTGGTTATTTTAAGTTTTTAGGAATGTCACTTACGACGCACAATTTACCAAACAATGGACATTTTATGTAGCCGTCCTCTGAGTACGAGACACTGTGTCCATTCCAATATATCAGTATCATGCATAACACTCCTAGAGCATCTTCATGCACGCAACTTCACTTACATTTCCAGATTTGGGTTTGGGGTCACAGGAGGAGGAAGAAGAAAGGGAACATTTTTAGGGTGCCCGGGTTATTCTTACTTCTGCTTACAGACTTTACAACACAGCACGGATCCTGCGATTTTCGAAGACCACACCTCTGTAGGCGACACATTTCAACCCCTGACCTGCGTCTGGAGTTTCTGGAAGGACTGCCACACCCACGACACTGGAAGAGGCAGGTGCGGCCTCCACCTCAGGTGGACGAGCTTGATCGGATCAGGTTTGAGCCCAGGACCCGAAATCGGGCGGCCCCGCTGCTGGCTAGAAAGCAACCATACTTTCATCCCCACAAACATTGACCTGGGGGCCCCGACATCCTAGGAAGCGGCTGGCGGGTACTTGGGGAGGAGAGACGCTAGACCAGAGTGCGGGCGGCCCGCGGCCACGCAAGCTCGAGGAGCAGAAGCGCTGTCGGGATGGACGAAGGACGGAGGGAGGGGCGGGCGGGGTGACAAGGTGACGGGGAGCGGCCTTTGCTCTTGCGGCTCCTACCTGCCCAGCTGTGTCCCGCCTTGGGTTTTGGGAGACCCCCGTGTCCCCGCCGCCCCCAAATAAAAGCCACTTCTCACTTGACCTAGCGCGGCTCTTGCAGGCCCACGCACGGCAGGTGCCGCTGTCTCCCGAAGCAGAAAATCCAAGAGCCCAGTTCTTCTGTACCTGCCCGAGGAGGCCTCGTCTCTGTGTCTGGGGTGGGGGGGGGGGGCTGAAGGATGGCGACTGTTTGCAAGAATGAAAAATTAGGAACAGCCTAAGAGTCCATGAAAGAGGGAATAGCGGAGTCACTAACCAAGGTGCGTTGACTAGGCTGCGGGGATCAGCAGGGAGCAGGGCCATGGTAATACCCAAGGTGCGCTGTTGGGTCAAAAACACAAGTTGAGGAAAGAAATGTGCAGTCCGACGTCACTTACATTTACATGTTTTTAAAGATTTTACTTGTTTATTTGAGAGAAAGAGAGCACAAGTGCAGGGAAGGGGCCAGAGGGAGAGGGGGAAGCAGACCCCACTGAGCAGGGAGCCAGACCTGGGGCTCAACCAGGACCCCGGGATCATGACCTGACCCAAAGGCAGCCGCTCAGCCCACTGAGTCACCCAGGCGCCCCTGCCACTTACATTTTTAAATAAGCCACGCACCCAAAACAATCTGATTCTCATCTGTATGTTTCTGCGTATGCACATAAATGCATAGAAAAAGTCCCAAATGGAGCAATGGCTGAAGGGGATGTAGTTTCCTCTCGCCATAAAGTATAATCGGGTTCGAGAACACAATAACATGTTAACTGTGTGATTTTACATTAATAAAATTAAGGTTTTGGGATCCCTGGGTCGCTCAGCGGTTTGGCGCCTGCTTTAGCCCAGGGCCTGATCCTGGAGACGCGGGATCGAATCCCACGTCGGGCTCCCGGTGTACATGGAGCCTGCTTCTCCCTCTGCCTGTGTCTCTGCCTCTCTCTCTCTCTCTCTCTCTCTCTGTGACTATCATAAATAAATAAAAATTTAAAAAAATAAATTAAAAAAAATAAAATTAAGGTTTTAAAAATACACACACATGTACATACACATAAAAGAAAATCTGGAAAACACACAACGAACAAAGAAGCAAATAAAATGCTCTCTAACCCCCTACCAGCCCACTGGAGCTCTTGTGGAAAGCGTCAGGGGATCTGCTCCGGGCCCCTCCACCCACAAGGGAGTCCGGCACCATTCACTCCAGACCTCCTAATTCAAATGGCACCCCAGACTCTGCCAAAGGCCCCGGTGCCCACCCACCGTTCATGATTCGAATGCATGACACGAAACAAAATTCTCAATTTTCTCATGACTGCTTTAATGCTTTTTTTTTTTTCTTTTTTTTTTTTTTAAAGCGGTGAAGATCAAGATCGCCCGAAACAGTGTTCTCCCCTCCCTTTCTTTGTCTGGGTGCATGTTTTGTTTTGTTTTGCTTTGTAGTGTCGGGGGTTTTCGAGTCCCTGCCTCTTGGTATCCTAAACCCACACACAGTGGGCCTGTTGACTGATCCGCTGGTTCCCTCCCCACCCCCGGGACGGCTGCGTTTGGGAGACACACCCAGCCCGCCTGCCCCCACCCTGCCCCACGTCCAGCCCTCCTGCTCCTGCCTCGCCATTGTGTCCCAGGCAAGTTGCAGAACAATGAATTCTTAGCAGATGATGATGTCGCCCTGTGTCCCCGTTCCGAGCCAACCCCAGCTATGCCTGGCATCCGGGAGTCAGCGTTTTGTAGGCTTCTGTGACATTTGAGAGCTCACATCCCACTTCCTCCAGCATTTGGAGAAGAGAAGGGAAGACTGAGGGTGGCTCTTGTCACCACCAATGAGCTCATCCTTCTCGGAGATGCAATAAGAAAGCTGAATTTCACCCTGTGAATCAGGAAGCTTGAGCTCAGGAAAAAGCACACATTCCCCAGCTGCCTGGACCCCCGCTGACCTTTTACTAAGAGGAGCTCTCAACTGGGCCTCATCCAACAGGCCTCATCCTACAGGCCTCATCCTACAAGCCTCATCCTACAGGCCTCATCCTACAAGGCCTCATCCTACAGGCCTCATTCTATAGGCCTCATCCTACAAGCCTCATCCTACAGGCCTCATCCTACAGGCCTCATCCTACAGGCCTTTACAGCCTCAATTCATAGGCCTCATCCTACAAGCCTCATCCTACAGGCCTCATCCTACAGGCCTCATCCTACAAGCCTCATCCTACAGGCCTCATCCTATAGGCCTCATCCTACAAGCCTCATCCTACAGGCCTCATCCTACAGGCCTCATCCTACAGGCCTCATTCTATAGGCCTCATCCTACAAGCCTCATCCTACAGGCCTCATCCTACAGGCCTCATCCTAGAGCCAGGTAAATGATTGAACAAAGAAAGTTTTAGTGAAACACACCCTCATGCCATCCACCTGAGCCCTTTGGTTTCTGTGCCCACCCCCCCCCCACCCCACCCCCGCCCCACGGCTTCCTTGGCCCAGGCCCCACAGTCCCCAGACGCCTTCCAAGCCTCAGTGCGGGGCAGCCTAGTCACGGCCGGTCAACCCCGGTTTCGGCTCCTGCTCCACAACTCTGTTCCGAGGGCAGATGGGCCGGTGTGACCAGCGCAAAGCCACGCTGGGTAAATGGGGCGCAGCTCCGGCTCTCCTGGCACTTGCTCCCCTGAAGCCCCTGCGCAGCCTCCAGTGCACGCCGTGACCTGGCTCTCAGGCCTCCCGCGGGCTGCTCAGAGCCCAGGCCTGGGGGCCCTTGGCCTGTGGGATGGGCTCACCGGCGCTCGCCCCCCGTCCGCTGCCTCCAGGTGCTCCCACCACAGGCCAGTCCGCGCCTGCTCTCCCTAAATCACTGCCCTACCTCTGTTCAAGCATCTCTCTGCCTTCCCATTTGTTTTGCTCCGTGGGAATCTTGAAGGCTTCCGCACCAGTGTCGGCAGGTTCCTGTCCCCCTGGCCCGCAGCCACGGCCCCCCAACCCCGCAGGGGGCTGATTCACCCTGCAAGCCTCCAGCCTTTCCTGAGTCCGTCGTGAGGACTACGCACTACTGGGGCGCGGGCCGGGCCGAGGGCTTGCACCCCGCGCGCAGCAGCCTGGCTGAGCTCTCTAATAGCCGGTCCGGGTCATCGTAAAGCGCGGCCTTGGTACACGTCGACTCTAAGGTGTCCTTCGGTTCCTCTGTGGACTGGCGGTCATTGTCCTAGATCTCCTCTTTTACGGTACTGAAATCCCTAATGTTTTAATAATTTTAGAAAATTCCAATATCTCAGGCAATGAAAAGAAGGTTCTTGGGTTCTTTCTCTGCAGTGGATTCCACGGGTTGAAAGCTTCTGGAGGGAAAGGCAAAACTACGGAGACAATGAAAAGATCAGGGGTTGCCCAGAGTGGAGAGAGGGGGCAGAGACGAATGAGCAGAACCCAGAGAACTTTCAGGGCAGCACAGACACTCTGTATGGTCACATAATGAAGGATCTACGTTATCGTACATTTGACCAAACCCATGGAATGTCCAACACGGAGACTGAACTTAATGTAAACGCAGGACCTTGGGGGATGAAGATGAGTCAAGGGAGGAGCATCTTGGTAACGAATGTACTACTCTGGCGAGTGGTGTTGATAATGGGGGAGCCGCACTTGAGAAAGGGCAAGGATATATGGGAAATCTCTACATTCCTCTCGATTTTATTATAAACCTAAAACGGCACTAAAAAAAATTAAGTCTAAAAAAAAAAAAGAAAGGAAAAAAAAGAAAAGCTCTGTTGTCCTTCTTGCTTAGCTAAAGAGCTTCCAGGAGGCTCTTCAGAAGTACTCAGACTTCTAGGATTCTAGGAGCCTGACCTCAGAGGCATTCCGCTTCATTCTCCATAAGGTCTTCATTTTGCTTCTTTTATTTTTTTTTTACTTATTTTTTATTGGAGTTCAATTTGCCAACATGTAGCATAACACCCAGTGCTCATCCCATCAAGTGCCCCCTCAGTGCCCGTCACCCAGTCACCCCACCCCCACCCCACCTCCCCATTTTGCTTCTTTTAATACTCTTCTTTGATTCCCTCCACCCTTTTTCTTCATCTAGACCTGCTTTCCTCCTTTCTTTCTCTTTTCCTTTTCCTGTCCTTGTTTGTCATGAACATTTTTTTTGTCCTCAAAGAGGCTGAGATTACGTCCCAGCCTGTATACTAGATTAGGATGGACCCTAAATCCAGTAACACGTATCCACATGAGAAGAGGAGAGAACACGCAGAGACATGCCGAAGAGAAGGCCGTGTGAAGGTGGAGGCAGGCATCGGAGTGATGCAGCCGTGAGCCGAGGATACCAAGGACTGCCAGCAGCTGCCAGAAGGCGGGAGACAGATATCAAACAGATTCCTGCTCGGGGCTTCCAGATGGAAGCCACTCTGTCATCACCTTGATTTCTCACTTCTAGTCTCCCTATTAAAGAACACATTTTTGTTGTTTTAAGCCAAAAAAAAAAAATCAAATAAAGTCAGCAGTGATTGCTTATACTAATGGTTGCACAACTCCGTGAACACACTAAAAGAAACTGAAGTGTATACTTCAAATGGGTGAATTATATGGTATGTGAATTATATCTCAATAAACCTGTAAACCTGGGTTGTTGTTTCTTTTTTTTTTTTTTTTTTTAGTTTCTGGGGTAGAATCAATCTGGATGTGGACTGATGCTTGAATTTATTTAAAGCGATTGGGTTGTGTCTTTATCACCTTGCATATAGTGGGTGTTAAATTCTTCAGAACTTGTTGCTGTCTGTGGTTCCCAATTTTTTTTTAATGCATCCTCAACCTGACAGTGGCCTTGTTTCCTCCCACTTTCAGGACCAGCTTCAGAGGCTTCTATACACATTCCTCATACATAGACTCATGCTTTTTGGGCTTCTGCCTACATTGATCCCAGTTCTGGGGCTTTCCCACCACACCCACCACCCGCCAGGGCCAGACAGACAGAGAGACAGAGACAATGGAAAGAGGAGGAGGAAACTGTTCAAACAAAGAGAAAGTATAGGCAATAACACAGCACATACCCAGTGAGGAACATTTAGGTTGTTCTCACTTTTCCCCTCTACGGAGAAATGCAATGGCCGTTCCTGTGCACTGGTGTGCGAGTTTCTCTAGGGGATAGACTAGAGTGGAAATGCTGGGTTGTATATATATATATATACAACTCCCCTAGACATTAATAAATTATTCTTCAAAACAGTTAACTTAGATTCCTACCAGCAGTCTGTAAGAGTTCCCATCTACCCATACATTCACCAGCCCTCAGTAGATGAGATTTCTTTTTTATTTTTCAATATAATGATTATAAAATGTTATCTTATTTTAGGGGTGCCTGCATGACTCAGTCAGGTAGAGCATGGGACAGTTGATCTCAGGGTCATGAGTTCAAGCCCCACATTGGGGATAAAGCCTACTTTAAAAAATTTTTTTTAATTTTATTTATTTATTCATGAGAGACACAGAGAGGGAGAGAGAGGCAGAGACACAGGCAGAGGGAGAAGCAGGCTCCTCGCAGGGAGCCGACGTGGGACTCGATCCCGGGTCTCCAGGACCAGGCCCTCGGCTGAAGGTGGCGCTAAACCGCTGAGCCACCGGGGCTGCCCTAAAAAAAAATTTTTTTAATGAAATAAAATATTAGGTTGTTCTAGTGGGTATTTCTCTGATTACCAGTGGAGCTGAGCATCTGTCCATAAGTTTGTGGATATTCAGATTCTTTATGAATCATCCATTCATATCCATTGCCAATTTTCTGCTAGATTATTTGTTTTTTACTCTTTGATTTGCAAATCTATATATTTCCGGGGTGGTAATAATTTGTCAGTTGTGTGCATTGCTAACATCTTCACTCAGTCTATAGCTTGTCTTTTAACTTTGGTTATGAAATGTTTTAGTATTTGCCAGATTTTAATCTTAATATTGTCAAATTGGTTCATGGGAGTTTTTGGATTTATTTGAGAAGTCTATCTCTACTTTACAAAAATATTCTTCTGTGTTTTTTAAGTTTTACGCTTTTCTACTTTTGGTCTTTAATCTATATGGGATTTATCTTGTATGTGCTATGAGAGAGGGATTTTAATTTAATTTTTTTCTCTGTAGAAAGCCATTATGGAGAGTCTCAGCCTATTTATTGAATAGTCCGTTATTCTCTATAATTCATAACGCCTCACCATTAAATTCAAGTTCCCATGTACAAATGGGGACCTCACAAATGTATCCCTCTACATAACTTGCAATTTTAATATTTTTAAGAGAGAGAAAGAGTGAGTGGCGAGGGGGAGGTGGCAGAGGGAGGAGAGAGAGGGTCTTAAGCAGGCTCCACTTCAGGGTCAGGGTCATGAGCCCGACGCAGGGTTCAGTCTCATGACCCTGAGGTCATGACCTGACCTGAAATCAAGAGTCAGAGGCTTAAAAAAAATAAAATAAAAAATAAAAAATAAATAAAAAATAAATAAAAAAATAGTCAGAAGCTTAACCAACTGAGCCACCCAGGCGCCCCTGCAATTTTAATTTCTACAGTTTTATGCTAAGCTTTAGCAGCCTAATATCCCCACCATATTCTTCTTCAAAATTCTTAGTTTTTCTTAATCCTTTAACTCTTTAGCATTAATTTTGTTAAATTTCATGAAAATCCTACTCAAAGATTGACTTAAATCCCATTAAATTTATAATTTATGATTTGGTAGAAAATTGTTCTCATTTATAAATAGAGTAGAACTCCCTGTATTGGTCTAGTTTCTCCCAAGAAACAGAACCAATGGAGTGTGTGTGTGTACACGAGTGGACACGCGTGTACACACATGTATATACAGAGAGCAATTCATTTTAAGGAATGAGCTCACACAGTTAAGGGAGACTGGCAGGTTCAAAATCTGCAGGGCAGCCCAGCGGGAAATGCCTGCAGGAGTAAATGTTGCAGTCTTGAGTCCTAAGGAAGCCTAAAGACAGAGTTCCTTCCTCCACTGGGGACTTTAGTCTCTTCTCTTTTTATTCTTTTTTTTTTTTTTTTTTTTTTTAAGTAAGTTCTACACCCGACCCTGAGATTAGGAGTTGCATGCTCTGCCAACTGAGCCACCCAGGTGCCCCCTCAGTCTCTTCTTTTAAGGCCTTCAACTGATTGGATGAGGCCCACCCATATTATGGAATTATTCTGCTTTACTCAAAGTCTACAGATTTAATGTTAATCTCATCTAAAAAACACCTCCACAGCAACATCTAGATTGCTGTTTGACCAAACAACTAGGTACCATAATCTAGCCCAGTTGACACATAAAATTAACCATTACACTTTCTGTGTTTTAGGTCTTCTCTTATGCTCCCCATAAAGGTTTTGCGTATCTGCTGAGGCCTATTCCTGGACTTACAGTTTTTGTCCTGTTGGAAATAGCATAAGTATTTCTTGAAACTTGAACTGATGGACATCCCTGGGTGGCTCAGTAGTTTAGCGCCTGCCTTTGGCCCGGGATGTGATCCTGGGGTCCCAGGATCGGGTCCCACATCGGGCTCCCTGCACGGAGCCTGCTTCTCCCTCTGCCTGTGTCTCTGCCCCCCTCTCTCTCTCTGTGTCT
Source organism: Canis lupus familiaris (assembly GCF_011100685.1). Lineage (NCBI taxonomy): Eukaryota > Metazoa > Chordata > Mammalia > Carnivora > Canidae > Canis > Canis lupus. The sequence continues at coordinate 70,156,042 of NC_049231.1, read as the reverse complement.
CTCATGAATAAATAAATAAAATCTTAAAAAAAAAATAGAAACTTGAATTGGAGCACAGCATTCCTATGACAAACTGAGCAAACCATAAATGTACAACTTGATGAATTTTCACAAACATAATACATATGTAAAACTAGCAAACAGAAAACACAGAACTTTATCAGCTCCTAGAAGCCCCCTTGTGCCCTCTCACTGGAGCTATCCACCCTCTCCCCAAGAGTAACCACTATTCATACTTCTTTTTTTTTAATTCAGGTGTAAATAACATAGCGTTAGCTTCAGGTAAACGATATGATTCAACAATTCTACATGTTACTCGGTGCTTATCACAACAAATGTATTCTTAACCCCCTTCACCTCTTTCACCCATCCCCCTACTCTCCTCCCCTCTGGCAACCTTCAGCGTGTTCTCTCTATTTAAGAGATGAATGGGTAAAGCAGAGGCCGTCCTTATCCATTCATCTATCAATGGTCCAGTGTCCTGACTTCTAACTCCACAATTAGTTTTACCTGGTTTGGGACTTTATACAAACCATATAAAGTATGTTTTTTTGGTAACTGATATCTATATCTTAACATTATATCTTACTGTGGTTCTTGTCCTAAAGCGGCTTGGGCCCTCAGAACAGACTGGAACATCTATTCATCACCTTCTCCTTCCAGAACACATCCCTGGGCTGCTTGAGGAAGACCCGATAAAGACAAGGTTTTAGGGATCCCTGGGTGGCGCAGTGGTTTGGCGCCTGCCTTTGGCCCAGGGCGCGATCCTGGAGACCCGGGATCGAGTCCCACATCGGGCTCCCGGTGCATGGAGCCTGCTTCTCCCTCTGCCTGTGTCTCTGCCTCTCTCTCTCTCACTGTGTGCCTATCATAAATAAATAAATAAAAATTAAAAAAAAAAAAAAGACAAGGTTTTAGGGCTTCTGGGGAAGGGTGAGGTGGGGAATAAAGGGCCAAAAGGGTAAGAAGGAAGCTACATAATTGCTTACAAAACCTTATTTTTCCACTTCCATGTTCCTAGGGTCCCCAAGGAAGGACCTTGGAAAGTCCTTCTTGGAAAACTCAGTAACATCTGAGGGACCCTCCAGGACTCCTAAGGCTGAGCAAGATGTTTATAAAACTAACACTGGGGGGCAGCCCTGGTGGCTCCGCGGTTTAGCGCCTGCCTTCAGCCCAGGGTGTGATCCTGGAGACCCGGGATTGAGTCCCACGTCGGGCTCCCTGCATGGAGCCTGCTTCTCCCTCTGCCTGTGTCTCTGCCTCTCTCTCTCTCTGTGTGTGTGTGTGTGTGTGTCTGTCTCAAATAAATAAATAAATAAATAAATAAATAAATAAATAAATAAAATCTTAAAAAAAAAAAAACTAACACTGGGGCACAAAGGACTCAAAGGAAGAGTCTGAACTTATAAGCAGGGGCACATCCAGGGGCATAAATGAGGAGAATACAATAAAGAGATGAGCTACAACAATGTGAACAGGTGTAGGGGTGCTGACAACAATGACTCCGTCTTTGGGCCTCCACCTTGTTCATGTTCCCACAATGACCTTGCTCAGGGCTCCACGTTCCAGGCCCCATAGAGGTTACTATATGCCCTGACCAGAACATGGGAAGGCTTGTTCTGATCTTCCCTAAAGTGGCATACACAAGGCCCCACCTTAGCTAACCAGTAGGGACGACTGGTGCACAGAAGGCCCCACTTTAGATAACTACCCCGTGACCTCAACACCAGGCCCTTTGCTCTAAAAACCTGAGCATGAAGGCCTGGACTTGGTGGAGAGGAGCCGCACCCCCTCTAGTTGCCCACCCGGTTCCCCCGTCAGTAAGATACCCTGAATGAACTGTAAATGGTATGGAGGGGCCTGCTTCGCCTTTCAGTCTTAAAGTGTCTTCACAGCCTGGAGCATACTGTGCTGACCCTCCTCCACCTTCTAACGGGAATAAAGGAAAGCAAGGATCCTGTGCTGAACCTTGCAACTAGCATCATGGGAGCTGTTTCTGTCTCTAGATCTGGGGAAGAACAGGGGGCAGTGGCTGCCGGAACCCAGAGCGACCCACAGCTCTGGGAGAGAACTGTCCAATGGGAGCCAGGGCCTTCACTGGAGAGAGGCAGCCAGAGCCAGCCCGTGGCCCAGCCACTAAGCATTCAGCACCCTGCTTCTTAAAGCAGAGGTCCACTGATTGGGATAAACAAAATAAAAATCACTGAGCGGGGCTCTTGGGGGGCTCAGTGGTTGAGCATCTGCCTCAGCTCAGGTCACGATCCCAGTGTCCTAGGATGGAGCCCTGCATCCAGCTCCCTGCAGAGCGGGGAATCTGCTTCTCCCTCTCCCTCTGCCCTGCACCCCATTTCATGTGCTCTCTCTCTCCAATAAATAAAATCTTCAAAATGAATTAATTAAATAAATAAAAACTAAGAGGAGAACAGACAGAAAGGAAAATGTGATAATAAAAGTTTCAGAGGGACAGCCCGGGTGGCTCAGAGGCTGAGCATCTGCCTTCGGCTCAGGTCGTGACCCCGGGGTCCCGGGATCGAGTTCCACATCAGGCTCCCTGCATGGGAGCCTCTGCCTGTGTCTCTGCCTCTCTCTGTGTCTCTCATGAATAAATACATAAAATCTTTAAAACACACACACACACACACACACACACAATAAAGCATTTTTTTAAATCACCCTCCATGGACGGAACATGAGCAAGATCACTTGGCTTTAATGAGGCAGCCAAAATGGTCTCACGAGGAGGTTAAATGCTACACAAACTACTTCAATGTATTTATATGTCATTTAATCTCATAAGAGAGTGAAAATATTCATTTTTCTTGCACAAAGAACAAAAAGCACAAACTCTAACAAAATTGTGTGATAATCACAGGAGGCCTGACGGGGTAGCGGTCATCCCGTGGATGGCAGGCCCCCACCCCTGCCTGTCCGCAGCATACCCTCCGCCTCCTCTCCCCAGGCCTGAGTCACCAGCCCTCAAAGGTAGCTTATTACAAAATAATAACCACAGTATGTGCGTGTCTCTATTTTATTGCATGTTTTTAAATACATTTAAGAAAAAATACCTGCATTGTTTTGAGAGCTTGTTTTTTGTTGACTTTAGGATTGGCATCACCTCATGTAGAGACATTTATCAACATTGATTTAACCTCATTTTTGGTTGGGAAAACTGAGAGGCCAAGGAGAGGAAATGATCTGCCCAACGTGGTGGGTCACTCTTTGTTTCAGACTCTTAGGAGGAAACGAGACTTAGAGAAGGCTCACGGGCGTGTAAGGACCCCTCCTGGTCTCTATCCTGGGGCCCGGGGCCCCTGAAGGACTGGTGGGCCACTGGCATCCGTGGGGAGAACCAGAAGACCTGAAGCCATTGCTGGAACTCTCAAGACGTCAAGTAGCTAAAACACAGATCTGGTCCTTGGGCTTTATGGGGATATTTTATTATGTTCTTGGTATGTATGACCACCTGGAAGGTTCATAAAGAACAGTCTGAAATAGATGAACCTGATTTGCCCTTCGCAGCAGCGCGCCCCGGGGAGCGGCTGACGGTGCAGAGGCCGCAGTGACGTCTGAGCCCTGCAGCCCACAGACCCCAGCCCCGGGCGGCGAGCTCACACCCGAAGCCGTGGGAACCTGCCACCCGATCATAACTTTTCATGTAGTGACCCCTGCTGCCGGGCCCTGGAGGTGCAACGTGCAAACCGCGGCGCCTTCTGGGGGGCTCGCACCCTCTGTTCTCCTGCACCCCGAGGCCTCGGGAGACCCTCGCTCACCTGCAGCAAAGCCCTGGGACTGGAAGCCAGTGTTGGTGCAGATTCCACTGTAGATTCGGAGGCGACCCTGCAGGAAAAACCCACACGAAGCAAGGGGCGGCCCTTAGAGGAGCCTCTGCGAGACGGGTGCTCCTGGAGTGACCCCGAACCGTGACGTTGACACTTGCAGAACGTGTGGGCTTCTTTCGAGGAGGAACTTGCAGGCTTAAGACTGTTTTTGCAGATTGGTTCACTGACCTACCCAAGATTGCAGTTAGAGAAAATACTTCGATTTATAAGTCCCAGGGGAAAAAAAGACATTTGGGGCCAGGACTCAGCGCCGAGGTGGTGGTAGACAGATGCAAACGTGCGTCCTGTAATCACCTGGGAGAATCGATACAGAGTGAGGCCATCAGATCGTCTAAGACGTGACTGTACTTTTTTAAAGATCATCAACAAAATAGGAACATGGTACTAAGCACGTGCAGGGGATGCACAAACTCTGAGAATATTCGGATAGTTGCACCAGCTGCCCAACCTGCCGCACCGGCCGGGAGGGGCCGGCTACAAGCAAGAGCAGCTGCCCACCCCTGCGTGGACTCGGGGGCTGTGGCCAAGGCTGAGCTTGCCCTAAAGGAGGCGGGAGCGGGATGGGTCCCCGGGTCAGGGACGTAAGCTGAAGCAAGACCCCAAACAGTTACCATCCAAGCCGCGGCAGAGACAGAAGATGGGGGACCCACTGATAATTAGACTAGCTGCCCAATCAGCGCGACACAAGCAGAGACTTCCTCCCCCAAGCTCCCTTGCCCGCAGGTACTGGGGTGCTGGGTGGCCCAGGCAGCGAAGACCTCAATTCTTGGGTCCAGCTCTGGCCTGATCTCAGGGCTGGGAGACTGAGCCCTGTGGAGGCATCGAGCGCCGCAGAGTCTGCTTGTGCTTCTGTCGCCCGCTCCCTCTCCCTCCACGCCTCCCCGCTGCGTGCTCTCTCCCTAATATATAGAATCTTTAAAACATAAATAAATACAAATAAATGTAGACTATAGAAAATGGAAGGATTCTATAATCTTACATAACGTGGAATCCAGAGCCGAGAAAAGTACAAGGCAGGGGCACCCGGGGGCTCAGCGGTTGAGCGTCTGCCTTCGGCCCAGGGCATGACCCCGGGGTCCCGGGATCGAGTCCCACGTCGGGCTCCCTGTGCATGGAGCCTGCTTCTCCCTCTGCCTGTGTGTCTGCCTCTCTCTCTGTCTCTCATGAATGAATAAATAAAATCTTTAAAAAAAAAATAAAAGCACAAGCCAGAAAACTATATAGGTCATTCTCATTTCCCTTTTTCTTTTTTTTCTTTAGACATAATTGACACAGGACATTATATTAGTTTCAGTTGTACAATAGAATGATTCAACACTCGCATTTTTTCAGCGTTGGTATATTTCACAAAACGATCACCACAGTAAGTCTAGGGAACATGCATCATCACACATTGTCACAAAACCGTTTTCCTTGTGATGAACACTTTTAAGATCTGCTTGGCAACTTTCAAATACACAACACAGTATGATATGGTCACCGTACTGTACCCACATCTCCATGAGGCCTTTCTCATTCATGAACAGTGTCTTTAAAAAAAAAAAAAAGTTTTTTTAAATTTATTTCACCGAGAGATAGAGCTAGACAGGACCAGCGGGGGGAATGGCAGAGGGAGAGGGAGAAGTAGGCTTCCTGCTGAGTACGGAGCCCGACACAGGGCTCGATCCCAGGACCCTGGGTCCTGACCTGAGCACAAAGCAGACACTTCACCAACGGAGCCACCCAGGCGCCCAAGAACAGTATCTTTTAATCCTAAATAAAATACCAGCAAAAATAAAAAATAAAATAAATAAATAAATAAATAAATAAATAAATAAAACACCAGCAGGTTGGCCCCAGCAGTGCTAAAAGGAACTATGTATCAGGGATCCCTGGGTGGCGCAGCGGTTTGGCGCCTGCCTTTGGCCCAGGGCGTGATCCTGGAGACCCGGGATCGAATCCCACGTCGGGCTCCCGGTGCTTGGAGCCTGCTTCTCCCTCTGCCTATGTCTCTGCCTCTCTCTCTCTCTCTCTGTGACTATCATAAATAAATAAAAATTTAAAAAAAAAAGGAACTACGTATCAGGACCAAGTATGATTTAGCTGAGGAATGTAAAGATGCTTCTACATTATACCTGTCATTAATGAAAAAATAAATGTTATTAACACACTTCATTATATTCACAGGAAGAAAAGCCTGTGATCATCTTCATAAATGTAGAAAAACAATTTTTGCAAAACTCAGTGCCCATTCTTAGGAATGGATCTTGCTAATCTTGTCAATCTGGGCAGGAAGCAGAGAGAAACCGGCCCAGGCAGGGGCGGGCGGGGCGGGCTGGCCACCTGCCACCTCTCAGGTGGGCCCTGCTCCCTGCAGGTGGAGGGCGACGCCCCGGGCCTCGGGCCTCCGTCAGGAGCTTCCCTCCCCAGGGCAGTCGTTTCTCTTGACCTCGCTATGAGAAGCAGGACGAGGTCCTTAAGGGAAATTTGGCGGCGGACTGAAAAGTGGAAAAGCAGACGATCCCACCTATTTCCACCTTCAAAACAACCTGGCACATGTGTCGATGTATCTTAATCTGTCGGAAAATTTGCCACTTTGCAAGTTTTTTTATGAAGGTGGGTACAGGGATCTGACCAGGTGGGCGTGGCCCCGTCACCGGTCAGGACACCCCATGGGGCTGGCGGGGTGCAGCCTCCTGCTGCCCCTCTTGGCCCAGCCACACCCCGCTGGCCAGACGCCGCCGTCCTGCTTCTCGGCCTCCGCTCTGGGCCCAGCCCTCCTCGTCCCTGCCCTGTAGCCTGACCCGGGGTAGCTGCCTCCTCCCCGCACCCCTGTGGCCTGACCCTGAGAGCTGCCTCCCCACCTCCCACGCCCCTGCGGCCTGACCCAGGGTAGCTGCCTCCTCCCCACACCCCTGCAGCCCCACCTGGGGTAGCTGCCTCCCTCCCTTGCTCCTGTGGCCTGACACTGATAGCTGCCTCCCCCCCCCGCACCCCTGCGGCCTGACCCTGATAGCTGCCCCCCCCCTGCGCCCCTGTGGTCTGACCCTGATAGCACCCTCTCCCTCCCCCCACCCGCCGTGCCCCTGCAGCACCACCAGGCCTCCACCACCAGGTTCCCGCACCTCTGGGTGCTCAGGGCAGGGCCAGCACCTCCCGGGTCCCCGCCGCCAGTGCGGAGGGCACAGTGTCACTCGGAGCCGGGCCTGCCGGGCCCCACTGCGGCCTCCAGCGACAGGCCATCCAGTGCCCAGCGGGGCACTCAGCCCTTCCCAGGCACTCAGGAGCCTCGGGGGCAGCCCCCACCCCTCCCCCGGGCGAGGGCAGGATAACCTGGGCCTCCTGCTGTCGCGGTCTTCGACCCCCCGGCACCGAGTTAGGACTGGACCTGCTCCAGGGAGGGCAGCGATCCTGCGAGGTCACCCTCCCTGCTTGTCACCAGGTGAGCCCAGAGCCGCTGGTGGATGAATCAGCCACGGGCTGCCGGCAACGCCAGTCCCGGTGCCACGCTTGCTTCACTGATTCCTCAGAACCACCCAGAAAGGCACCATTTTCAGAGAAAACAAGGAGCCCAAGGACTTTGAAGCTGCTCTTTAGAAGCCAAAGCGGCTATCAGGGTCCCTGACATGCGCCAGGTGTGCGGTAAACATCACTCCTCCCTCCAGAAAGTCAATGGTCCCTAATGAAAGAAAAATACCAGGCAGGGCCTGCGCTCGGTGAGGGTTGGGCCGCGGTCACAGGGTTGGGCCGCAGTCACAGGGTTGGGCTGCGGTCACAGGCCCTCCGCCAGAGGAAACGTGGCCCCACGGTCCTTGCACTTCTGTTTCCACCTCGCTGACGTGCTCAAGACAATCAAAGTGAAGAGAGGACCAAAAGCATCCCTGATAATAAGACAACAACTATAGAGCGCGTTACAGTTCTCGCTATTTGGACGTGTTTATGCGCACGTGTGCACGCGTACGTGGACAGGGTGACAGGATCCTGGTGATGACCTACCGTAAACCTGCTACCGGGACACCTCTACGAGGAGTATTTTGTGTCCTCTGGCGATCCCAGATCCTGCCACACACCAGTTCACCTGCCTTTCCCAAGTTACAGGGGAGAGAGAATTCTGTCCAGCCTTACAGGGATTTACACGGGCAGGACAGCAGGGAAAATGAGCAGGAGGGGGTTTTCTTCAAGTTGAAGGAAAGGAGGGGAAGAAAAAAAAAATCCCATGGTAGCGAGCCGACTGTTGGTACCAAAGATAGAGTGACGCAGGGCAGGCCCTTAGCAAGCGGGTACTAAGCGAGGCTGAGCCATGCCCTCAGGAATCAGAAGAGCAGTCTGGACCCAAGGAGGAAGGACCGCATCCGCTCGGAAAGTGGGGTGAGCCCAGGCCGTCATCAAGGCAATCCGGGCGCAGCTAGGACCACAGACAGGTCAGCCTGTCGCGTCGAAAACAGATCCACACACCAGCTTCTGCCATGCGGAGAGCTTTCCCAGGCTAACCTCGTGTCCAAGTAGTATATCTGGGCAGCGACCTGGCCTTAGGTCTTTGTGGGGAAGCACCTAATAGTAAAAATAATAATAATTTTAGGGGATCCCTGGGTGGCTCAGCTGTTTAGTCCCTGCCTTCAGCCCAGGGCATGATCCTGGGGTCCCAGGATCGAGTCCCACGTCGGGCTCCTTGCATGGAGCCTGCTTCTCCCTCTGCCTGTGCCTCTGCCTCTCTCTCTCTTTCTATGTCTCTCATGAATAAATAAAATCTTTAAAAGAAAACAGCAAAATTTTAGAAAATAATAATAATTTTAAAGTGTTGCTGAGTGAGCCGCAGTATTACATGAGCTAACCAACTGTCACTCTCTTGCTTATCAATTACGATGAAATGTTTTAACAAGAGAATTTTTATATAACAAAGAGAGACATATTAATTGCAGAGAAGTTAGAAAACTCCATGTAAACACTCAGAAGAAAATTATAATCATTTATGATCCCATCACCCATATATAACAAACCTTAGCATTTTATTATATGACTCTTCAAGCTTTCATATGTAGAGATATAGATATTGATATCAATATAAATAGATATAGATAGATATAGGTATAGATATATGATCATGATGTAGGCTCTTTGGTCTCTTGATATCTTCACCCAATCAAATGGAACGTACATCTCTTCATGTCGATAAAAACACTCCTACAGCAGCAGGCTTTACACCTGCAGGGCACTCCATTGCGCGGTACTTTTATTAGTTAATCAGTTTCCTATTGTTACACATTACTTGCTTCCAAATAGGACTATCGTGGGGCACCTGGGCGGCTCAGGGGTTGAGTACCTGCCTTCAGCTCAGGGCGTGACCCCGGGGTCCCGGAATCCCGGGATCGAGTCCCACATCGGGCTCCCCACAGGGAGCCTGCCTCTCCCTCTGCCTGTGTCTCTCATGAATAAACAAATAAAATCTTAAAAAAATATATGACTATTGTAAATGCCATAGTAAACATACTTATTCATGTCTTTCCCAACAAGTCTGATTATTTCACTAGGTTCCTCCCTAAACCGAATTTTGAGTCAAGGGGTTTCTATGTATTTATGGCTTGTGATAGACATTGCCAACAGCCTTGCCCTGCGGCTGAGTCCCCCCGACCATTCACATCCTTACATCATTACCCTATTTACATCACCATCCTTGTATGGATATTCTTCTCTCCTCTCATTCTTTTTTTTTTTTTTTTCTTTTTTAAGATTTATGTGGGGCTCCATCTCATGATCCTGAGATCATGATCTGAGTGGAAACCAAGAGTCCGACGCTCAACCTACTGCTCCACCCAGGTGCCCCTTCTCTCATTCTTACCTGTGATTGGCTTTATCCTGATATCTAACAAATTTAACGGTACTATTAAAAAAACATTGATTTGTTTTATTTTTGATTTCTTAAATGTTTAGCAACGCTGAATGTTATATCACATGTGCGTCCATCTCCTAGGGCTACTGTAACAAAACACAACAAGTTGGGTAGCTTAAAACAACAGAAATGTCTCACAGCTCTGGAGGCCAGAAGTTCAAGGTCCAGGTGACAAGCTCTGTCCACGTCCAGCTCTGCCTCTCTCCTCTCGGGCCCTGTGCCCCTCCCACTGCTAAGAGATCATTAGGTGGCTTCTATCCTGCACTTTGGGAAAGGGATTCTCTCAGGCTGCCCAAGGCCCCCTCTGCCTGGACGTAAACCACTCAGCCGTCATCTCTCTGGATTCCGGTTACCATCCTAGGGTTCTGCAAAGTTAGATGCGTCCCCTCAGCTCTGGGATTGCTTAACCGTCTGGGGGTTTATCAGGCCCCATCCCAGGACTTACTCGAGTGTTTTCATTCATATTAAACTTTCAGTCTTCTACCTAACATTGATCATTAGCTGCATGCTATGTTTCCCTTTATTTGTACATAATGACATGAAAGTACTTATCATCTAAAAGCAAGATGTCAAAGTATATATATTCTATTACTTCAGTGTTTATTTTTTTTAAAAATCCACATAGGAGAAAGGACTGGAAAGAAAGAAATACCATGTGGAGGGGGGTGAGGCATCTGGAGAGAGCAGAGCAACTAGGGCTGCCATATCAGCCTACCTTCAACTGATTTATGAGAAATAAATGTTCATTATGTTTAATCCAAAAACTTAAGAAAAAATGCCAACAATGGTATTTAAAATAGTAGGGTATTGGGCAGCCCCAGTGGCTCAGCAGTTTAGAGCTGCCTTCAGCCCAGGGCCTGGCCCACGTGGGGCTCCCTATGTGGAGCCTGCTTCTCCCTCTGCCTGTGTCTCTGCCTCTCTCTCTCTGTGTCTCTCGTGAATAAATAAATAAAATCTTTAAAAAATAAAATAAAGTAGTAGGGTACTATTTATGGATTTAAAATTTTTAATTTCTCTCTATTTTTTATTGCGTTTGTCCGGTTTTCAAATATTTTTGATTAATTACTTCTGTAATGAAATGCATGTATTCATTCATTAGACAGACCTTTACTAATGGGTTAGTATACACCAGACACTAAGCAAAGAATTAAGGAAGAATAAGGGAAAAGATAAACATGGTCTTTGTCCTCGAAGAGGTTTTAATCTACGGGAAAAAGAAAAGGGGACACAGGACAAGTAATGAGCAGTGGTGATGGGCACTGTCATGGGTAAGTACAGGATGCTAAGAGAATACGTGACGGAGCAGCAGAGACAGTGAGAAGTAGGCAGTCAGAAAAGTGTCTGAGGTCCTAAAGCAAGTTTCGACGAATTTCAAAAGACAGAGTATGTTTGCTGATCGTAATGCAGTCATTTCTCCAATTAATAGGAACAATTATTTTAAAAATATCCATATTCTGGGATGCCTGGGTGGCTCAGTGGTTTAGCAACGCCTTCGGCCCGGGGCCTGATCCTGGAGTCCTGGGATTGAGTCCCACATCGGGCCCCGCAGGGAGCCTGCTTCTCCCTCTGCCTGTGTCTCTGCCTCTCTCTCTGTGTCTCTCAGGAATAAATAAATCAAATCTTTAAAAAATATATCCATATACTTGGAAAGTAAGAAAAGCATTTCTAACTAATCCATGAATCAAAGAAGAATCCATAACGGAAATTAGAAAATGTTTGAACAAAAAGCTATATTCAAAACTTGTGAGAGTAGCTAAAGCAGTATACGAGGGACACAACCTTAGAAACACATGTACAGTTGACCCCTGAACAACAGGGGTTTGAATGGTATATAGGATTTTTTTCAATAAATACAGGACTAAGGTAGCCCAGGTGGCTCAGTGGCTTGGTGCTGCCTTCAGCCCAGGGCCTGATCCTGAAGACCCGGGATCGAGTCCCACGTCGGGCTCCCTGCATGGAGCCTGTGTCTCTGCCTCTGTGTGTGTGTGTCTCTCATGAATAAATTAATAAAATATTGTAAAAATAAATAAAGTACTATAACTGTATTTTCTCTTATGACTTTAATATTTTCTTTTCTCTACCTTATTATAAGAATATAATATGTAATATATATACACATTCAAAATATGCCAAACACCTGTTTGTTTGTTATCAGTAAGGCTTCGGGTCAACAGTAAGCTATTAGTTTAAGTTTAGGGGAGAGTCAAAAGTTAGATGGAGGGGCTCAGTGGTTGAGCGTCTGCCTTCAGCTCAGGTCCTGATGGGGTCCTGGGATCGAGGCCCACACCGGGCTCCCTACGGGGACCCTGCTTCTCCCTCTGCCTGTGTCTCTGCCTCCCTCTGTGTCTCTCCTGGATTAATAAAGACAATCTTAAACACAGACACACACAACAGTTAGACGAGGATTTTCCCCGGGGGTGGGGGTCAGGGCCCCTAATCCTGCATTAACCCCGCATTGCCCCAGGTTCAACTGTACCTACATCCATGAACCGCCAGAAAGCGAAAACTTAATCTGTAGTAACGGAAAGCAGATCAGCGGTTGCCTGGGTCCTGGTGGGGAGTGGGGAGAGAAAAGGTGGAGAGGAAGGAACGGGCAAGGTTCGTTAAGGCCCCTCCAGCTGCGGACCTGAGACTTGCGCTTCGATCTGGATGTTAATCATATTAAGTATTTTTTGAAGAGTCTGAAGGAAGACAGGGGAGGAGAGGGGGGAGGATGGGGACGGAGCCGATGTGCCCCCTCCAGCTCAGGGGGCTCAGGTTCTGCAGGGGGGCTGGGCCTGGATGTGAGGGGCGGGGCCAGGCCGGGAGGGGGCGGGGCCTGGACGGGAGAGGGCGGGGCCAGGTGGGAGGAGGGGCGGGGTCGGGCGATGGGGTGAGGGGCGGGGCCGAGCGGGGGGGGGCGGGGCCGGGACGGACGGGCGGGGCCGGGAGAGGGAGGGAACGGGCCCCGGAGGGGAGGAGGGGCGGGGCCAGGCCGGGAGAGGGCGGGGCCAGGTGGGAGGGGTCGGGGTCGGTGAGGGGCGGGGCCAGGCCGGGAGAGGGCGGAGCCGAGCGGGAGGAGGGGCGGGGCCGGGACGGACGGGCGGGGCCGGGAGAGGGAGGGAACGGGCCCCGGAGGGGAGGAGGGGCGGGGCCAGGCCGGGAGAGGGCGTGGCCAGGTGGGAGGGGGCGGGGTCGGTGAGGGGCGGGGCGGGGCCAGGCCGGGAGAGGGCGGGGCCAGGTGGGAGGGGGCGGGGTCGGTGAGGGGCGGGGCGGGGCCAGGTGGGAGGGGGCGGGGTCGGTGAGGGGCGGGGCCGAGCGGGAGGAGGGGCGGGGCCGGGACGGACGGGCGGGACCGGGAGAGGGAGGGAGCGGGGCCCGGCGGGGAGGCGGGGACGGGGAGGCGGGGGCGGGGCCGGGGGCGGGGAGGCGGGGCGGGGCCGGGAGCGCGGAGGCCGGCGTGCAGTTCCTCCTCTCGGGCGGCAGGCGGCGGGGCGGCGGGAGGGCGGCGGGAGGGCGGCGGGGCGGCGGCGGCGGCGGCGAGGGGCGGGCCGAGCGGGGCCCATGTGGGCGCCGGCGCCGAGGGCTGCAGCGCGGGGTCGCCATGGCGGAGCTGCAGCAGCTGCGGGTGCAGGAGGCGGTGGACTCCATGGTGAAGAGTCTGGAGAGGGAGAACATCAGGAAGATGCAGGTAGCGGGCGGGCGCAGGGCGGGGGCAGGGCGGGCGCCCCTGGAAGCCCCTGGAAGCCCCGCGCTCCCCGCGCGCACGGCCGCGCCCCAGGGCAGCCCGGGGTCAGAGCCGCAGGTGAGCAGCCCGAGGCCCGGGAGGGCGCGGCCGCGGGTGTCCTGCGGGCCCTCCGCGGGGTGCGGCGCTTCCGTGGCACTGCTGGACTCCGGTTCGTGGGTCGGTGCCCCCTGCTGGAAACTACAGGACGAGCTTGCTGCCCTCTGACCCCGGGCCAGAGGTCCCTGCTCTGAGTGTGGCTCCACCTGCGGCGCCCCCAGCCTTCCGTGCAGCGGGCGCCGACGGGCCCCGCAAGGCCGCGAGGCATCCCGCTGGGGCTCCCAGGGTGACCTCCCGTGGGTGGGCTTAGGCTCCTGCTGCTGTAAGGAGAGCGCTGAGCCTGGACGCTCCCGCGATGCACTCCCCGCTCCCCTCCGCCGCGGAGGCTTCCCCACCTGACCTCTGCCTCTGCCCTCCCTCCCCAGGGCCTCATGTTCCGGTGCAGCGCCAGCTGCTGCGAGGACAGCCAGGCGTCCATGCAGCAGGTGCACCAGTGCATTGAACGCTGCCATGCGCCTCTGGCTCAAGCCCAGGCCCTGGTGACCAGTGAGCTGGAGAAGTTCCAGGTGAGGAATATCCCAGGCAGAGGACCCCAGTCCTTGATGTTCTTTTGCAGGAGATGACAAGCATTTGTTCAAAACCGTTGGCTTTAATGTCTTGGTGACAGTCTTGTGGACAACCAGTCTTCCCCAGGGTTTGACATTTGGGGAAAACTCCTGGAGGTGGAATGCCAAAAGTATTTCCCATAGAAAAAACGGTGTGAAAGGAGTTGATGATCAAGAGCCTTTTTCACCCACAGACATGAAATACAGTATGTACACTATATATAAAACATGTATTAATTCATGCTTAAACTAGTAAAATCCCCAGGGAAGTGGAGTAGGCTAGTCATGAGGTGCAGATTAGAGCATTATCCCGCCATCATGTTGTAGACTTACCCACACGGGGCCGCCTCTACTTGCTGTACCCAGACGGCAGCCCCTGGGTCACTAAAGAGCAGTCATTTATAGGAAGCATTAGGATCACTGACTCATTGATGCCTTCTTCACAAGCCCCTCTGGGGCCACTAAGGCCAGAAAGTATCCACTGTATCTCTCTCTTAAGAAAAGTGTAGCCACAACCTCACGTTATTCCCTTCCTATGACTGTACCTGCCTGGAGCCTGGAGAAAGCCCAGCCCACTTCTGAGCCAGTTTTTCATGGCCTGAGAGGCAGAATTCTTCAAAATTACTGATGCTATAAAGGAGTAACTTATCCAAGATCCTGAGCCCACAGAGGTTTGTGTTCACTTTGACGGCTAATAGGTAGGGTCTTTGACATTTGGATTCTTGAACGGCTGAATGACTTTCTCCTTCTGTTCACTTAGTCTTCCAATTAGACTTACTCTTACACTCTGTCAGAATTGCTCTGGCCACTCTCCTCCGTGGAGCTAAATCCAGTGGTCATTTCTCATCCTTCACCTTATTCAACCCATTTGCAACACTGAGGCAGTGCTCACTCTCCTCCTTGAAACAGTTTGTTCAGTTGTGCACTGAGACTCCTCACTCCCTGGTTTCCCACCTCTCTCCTTGGCCACCCTTTCTTGGCCTCCTTTCCTGGTTTCCCCCTCTAATCAGTGAGCAGCTATAGCTATAAACATCTATAAATATCATCTGTATGCCGACAACAACTACATTCGTTCATATCTCTAGACCAGATTCACTTGTGACCTCCAGATTCAAATATCCAACTGCTTCTTCAGCATCTGCACTTAGTCTGTCTTCCTTCACTGGGAATGTAAGTTCTATGAGGGCAAGAATTTTATCTGTTTTACTCATTAATATATTCCCCAGCATTAGAAGAGTAAGTACCTGACACATAGTAGATAATAAATATCTGCTGAGTGTTTTTCTGTAGCGAAGACAGATATTAAAGAATCAAAATGTTTTTAGCTCTTAACTATAGCTGACCAGCAGTAGCCTCTAGTTACTTCCCACTTCCTGAGAGGGGCTTCTAGATAATTTATTCTGTCATTTAGGGCACCTGGTGGCTCAGTCGGTTAAGCATCTGCCTTCAGCTCAGGTCATGATGATCCCAGTATCCTGGAATCGAGCCCCGTGTTGGGCTCCCTGCTCGTGGAGAGCCTGCTTCTTTCTCTTCTCCCCCCTTGTACTCTCTCTCTCAAATAAATAAAATCTTTTAAGAAAAAAAACTTAGTCATTCATTTGCTTTCTTGTAATGCTTTGTCTGGACCCTCCTGGTACCACTCTCAATTTCAATCAAGATTCTATATGTCAAGCTGAAATAGGTAGCATGGGGCCTAACACATGGTAAGCAGTTGGTAAATGGAGACCAACCTTTCAGCCTTCTCTACCCTCTTCCTTCTTGCCACAGGACCGCCTGGCCCGGTGCACCATGCATTGCAATGACAAAGCCAAAGATTCAATAGATGCAGGAAGTAAAGAGCTTCAGGTGAAGAGGCAGCTGGAGAGTTGTGTGACCAAGTGTGTGGATGACCACATGCACCTCATCCCAACCATGACCAAGAAGATGAAGGAGTCTCTCTTGTCCATTGGGAAATAGAAGTCTTTTCAATTGGCCATCGGAACTGACAGCGGGAATCTATTTAAAAAGAAACAAGACTTTTGGTCTTTTAAGTGACGTTTCTGAAGAAATTAAGGTTGGCAGCAAGTTTGAGGCATGTGTCACTTGCCTCTGGACACTGGTTCCTTTACGTTTCAATCCTAGAAAGTGAAGTGGAAAAAACTGGTGCTAAAATTTGGGTCAGAGATGGCACAGGAGAGTTTTTGTTAGCCTAAATTTCATGTGCTTGTCCTGGCAGTAGGGATCTCCCTTGTACCAAGCCAGAGCCCTGCAAAACACCAGATTCTTCTTACTACACAGGTACCAACAGGCTGGCAGGTTCCTGTAACCTGCCTGCAATCTGGTGGTGTGCGCAGAGGTATTTCTGTTTGTTGCCAACCTCCTGTTTACCAGAAGGATCACCAAATCGTTTTCCATAAGCTGTCAAACAAAATCCACGAGGTCACTAATCTAGAAGGGAAAAAAAAGGTTTCTGGGTCTTTGTTTTGCTTGGTTTTTTATATAGAAGGGCATGAAATGGATTTAAGATACGGAGTTGGGAGAGGTAGAACTTTGAACAGTTCTTGTGGTTATCTGTTTCTGGCCATCAAGATGTGGGTGTGCATTTCTTGAAATACACATCCCATCTTTCAGCTAGGAGAGAGACCCTGCAAAAACATGACAGGTGATGCTCCATTGGGTATGGGAAGCAGATCTTTCCTCTCGCCAGCTGCCATGACGGGCCCCGAGGCTATCTGCAGCAGAGCGACAGGACAATCTCACAGTGACACTCTCCTTTTTGAAGGGAAAGGGGTTTTTGATTGCACCATTTACCAGCATCCAGGAATGAACACTGAAGGAGGAGCTCTTGTCTTCTTAATTAAGAGAGTTATTAGGTACTGGCTTTGGAAAAACCTGGCTTTTATGGAACAGAATGGGATGAAAACCTAAACTCAGTATTGCTTATTTTGCCCCCAAAATAACAGAGTCCTATTCAGACAATCACTTGGTGACAGGAAGGTCAAAGGAGAAAAAGTAGGCAACTCAAGGGTGGGCTGTGATCCCTTTAAAGCAGAAGAGGGGCAACCCCCCACCCCATTACCAAATGCCACCCTTGCCCCAGGACCTTTGCAGCAAGCCGTGTTCCTGCCCCAGCTCTAGCACCTTTTCATTTTGATAAAGACCTTACTGTCTTTTTACCAACTTAGTACTTGAAATGATGATATAGCCTGCGTTGGGTGTCTCAAGTCTGTGATCTATTTTCCTAGTGGTTCAGTTTTAAAAAATAAATAAGGTTTAGTTTTTTCCTCCACTACGGCGTCTCTCGTATGCGAGCAGTGAATCTACAACTTTCTTAGGATGCTTCTCTTTGTAATGTGTAAAATAAGTGTCTGAAGACGTCGTGAAGAGTAAAAACTCGCTGTGATTCAGACGCGGGACTGGTTCATTGTAAATGGGGGAAAACAGGACAAGCTAAGGCCCTGGGACTCGGAGTCCATTAATGTAAAAATAACCGTGGGAAGGCTAAACCATCCATTTCGGGACCGTAGCTGCTTGTAAGCAGCGAGAGGTGGGAAGTTGGGCAAATGCCACCTGTAGGATTTTGAGTGCTAGAATGAGGCTCAGTCTTTTATTCGTATTTAAATAGAGCCATTCCTGGACATTAGGGAGGAACTGAATTTTGGAGAATCATCCTCTACTCAGAATCACCGAGGCCTAAGTCTTTTTTTTTTTTTTTTTTTTTTTTAAGATTTTATTTATTAACGAGAGACACAGGCAGAAGGGAGGAGCAGAGCGCCCGATGCGGGGGCACCGCAGGCTGATCGACCTTGGCAGGACCAGAGCCCAGCCCTCCCGAGCGCGTGCGCACTGGGCACGTGCGAGGACGCTAACCCGCGCAGGTCGCAAAGCGAGGGATCCGCCAGCTGCGCCGACGACTTAGAGACCCAGCCCTTACGTCAGTTTCACCAATCAGGAAACGGAATTGAGGAGGCGACCGGAAGTCCCACCCCATGTAGCCCCATGCAGGCCAATCGCTGGCAACGCAACCGGAAACTCGCGGGCGTTCGGCAAGTCCGGGGGCGCCCTCAAAGTATCGCGGGAGGGAATGTGACCTCTGCCGGCGTTTGATTGGCGGCGGGGGCCGGTGACGTCAGGCGCCAAGCGGCGGGAGCGTGAGGGAGCCGTGTGGAGGCCTCTGCGAGCTCGCCGAGTCGGCGCCATGAGCAAGGCTCACCCTCCCGAGCTGAAAAAGTGAGTACGCGGGAGGGCCGCGTGCGGGTGGCGGCGTCCGTGCGCCGGGGCCCCGCTCGGGGGGCGGCAGAGCGGCTCCGCGGGGCGCGAGGACGGGGCGGGGCGGCGGTTTCCTTGAGCTCTGTTCTCGGAATCTCCCTCCGGGGCGCCCGGGGGCCCAGCGGGGTTAGCGCCGCCCGCGGCCCAGGGCGTGACCCGGGGTCACGGGTTCGAGGCCCGCGTCGGGCTCCCTGCGTGGAGCCTGCTCCTCCCTCCGCCCGGGTCTCTGCGCCTCTCTCTCTCTCTCTGTGTCTCTCTGTCTCTCTCTCTCTCTCTGGGTCTCTCATGAATAGATGAAAATTTAAAAAAAATAAATTTTTTTTTGATCTTGTGCAGAAGTTAAGACTTGGATGTCACGTGATCTGTTAACAGCGCTGTGGGGGAACGTTCATTTTTTTCTTTTTTTTTAATCCAAGAAAAGTAAGTTTTTTTCTTTTTTCCTGCATCCAGTAAAAATCCCCTCAAAACCGGATGTTCCTACTTGCGTGGGCCCGGGCTCGGGGACGCTGGGCCGAGCGTGTGCAGGGCCTCCCGAGTGCCTCCGTCTCGTGTCCGCCGCGCAGTCCCAGGATTTCTGCACGTGGTAGCGCAGAACAGGAGAACGGGACCCGGGGGTCGCTTTGTGAAACAGCCGTCCGCCCTGTGCGTGGGTCACGTCCTGCCAGCCTCGTGGAGGAGTCAGACTGCAAGAAAAAGCCGTATTTAGTAATTGTGCTTTTTTTTTTTTTTTTTAAGATTTTTTTTATTATTTATTTGAGACACAGGCAGAGGGAGAAGCGGGCTCCATGCAGGGAGCCCGACGCAGGACTCGATCCCAGAACCTTGGGGTCACGACCTGAGCCAAAGGCAGCCGCACAACCGCTGAGCCCCACCCCCCCCCACCCCCGGGCTGCCCAGGAAATTGTGCATTTAGGGGCGCCTTGGTGGTCAGTCGGTTAAGGGTCCCACTCTTGGTTTCAGCCCAGATCCTGATCTGCTGGTGAGATCAGCCCCGGTGGGCTCTGGGCTCAGCGTGGAGTCGGCTTGGTGTGTCTCCTCCTTCTCTGCCCCCTCCCCACTGCTCGCCTGCTCGCTCGCACGCGCACTCTCTCTCTCTCTCTGGTTCTCGCTCTCAAGTAAATCTTTTAAAGAAAAAAAATAGTTTTACATTGAAATGCATATTTGTATCAAAGCCATTTTTTGTGCAAGAACTCCGTGTATTTTAGCTGGGTCTGTTGAAGTGTTCATCGTGAGCCCGACGTTAAGAAAAATACAACTTATTTTGGAGTTCTGTCTAAAACTCTCTTTCCTTGACGACTTGGCAAAACCTTAGAAGTATTCTCTGGGTTCTTCACGAACTGGTGAGATGCTAATTATTTTTAGCAAAAGAACCATCCTCTACTTGTAATCTTAGATTACCTTTTTCATTTCTTAACAGGTGCTTTTGTTTCTTAACAGATATTTGAGAATTTCACAGGATGAAACTGGTTTTAATAATTTCTCTCATCTCTCGATCTCATGTACTTTGAGACCATCCTCCAAAATGACCTTCAATTTTTTTTCTCTTTTATTTCTTCACAGATATTTTCTACTCTTTTATGCCCTCCTCCTGGTTTAGCTTAATTCAGTGGTTCTTAACTGTGGGGTAGGGAGCCTGTTTCTACTGGCAGGCCGCTAGTGAGTAGAAGCTAGAGATGCTGCTGAACATTGTACAACGCGCTGGACATCACTCAACAGAGTTACCTGGCCCCAGATGTTACTAGGCCGGGGTGGAGATACTGAGACCTAACCAAATTCTCCATCCCACTTCCTAAAAATCACTGCCATGGTGGTATTGCCAATGACTGGACTCTGCTTTAATAATTTATGACTATCTGAACAGTAAAGTGTAGACTTGTTGGCACGGCGTTCAGGCTCTTCCATCTGAAATGCAAGGTGCCAAATATGACACACACTAGTGTGGAGTATCCCATTCTACAGCCAAAATGAACCATTTGCATTTGCTCAAACTTTCTTACTATGTGACTTTAGAAAATCTTTCTGACCCTTGGTTCCTCATCTGTAAAATAGTGATAATAACAAGATCTCACTTAGGGCTAAATAAGTTCATATGTGTTCTATTTGCTGTCTTTTATATATATCCTATTAAATTATTTTATATATACTACAACGTATTTTGGGGTGTTTTTTTTTTAAGGTTTCATTTATTAGAGAGCATGTGAGGGGAGGAACAGAGGGAGAGGGACAAGCAGACTCTGCACTGAGCATGGAGCCCTACTTGAGGCTCCATCTCACAACCCAAGATCATGACCTAAGCCAAAACTCAGGTGCTCAAAGGAGGCGCCACCCAGGTGCCCCAGGCCTGTGTCTTAACTTACCTTTGAATTCTCTCATACATTAAAATTGCATGAAATTTCAGGGGTGCTTGAATGGCTCGGTTGGTTAGGTGTCCAACTCTTGGTGTCAGCTCAGATCATGATCTCATGGGTGGTGAGATGGAGCCCCCTGTGGGTCTCCACGCTCATCAAGGAGTCTGCTTGATAGTCTCTCTCTTTGCCCCTACCCCACTTTTGCAAGTGCTCTCTCAAATTTTTTTTAAAGATTTTTGTTTATTTATTTGAGAGAACATGAGCAGGGAGAGGGGTAGAGGGAGAAGCAGACTCCCTACTGAGCAGGGAGCCCTTTGTGAGACTCAATCCCAGGATCCTGGGATCATGACCTGAGCCAAAGGCAGACGCTTGAATCACTGAGTCATCCAGGTGCCATTGAACAAATCTTTAAAAATTGCATGAAATGTCATATTTTCTAGCCTGTAACTGGAAGGGGTAAAAACTCATTTGACTGCATGACTTCATGCTCCCATAACACTGCTGAGATGGGATTTCCCCATTCAGATTTTTTAAGGCTTCAAAATCTGTATTTATTTTGCTATAAAATATTTATGTGTTGAGGAATATCTTGAACACCTAAGTATGATGCTTAATATTAAAACAACACTCCTTATTGTCTCAAATATAAAATAAAATAGCTATTGAATTGGATATGGTTTGATTATCTTCTAATTTCCTTACAACTTTGGTTTTGGTACTAACCAAAATATATAAACAAATCTTTGTTTTTAAGAAAATAATAAAATCAGAAATTAGGTCAGTCTTGAACAAGAATGTTTTTGTAATTCACATCATAAAGACTTAGTTTGGTGTACATTAATGTACTCTAAATCTATTCCATTTTTATTATCTTGCCCCTTTCTAAATTACATTGTACAAGAGCTAAATGAGGTACCGTATTCTCTCCTCTCACCATCGTACAAATTTTTTATTAAGTTTCATTATTTTTATTGTGCAATTTTAGCAAATCGTATTGATTGTACCTACTATTATGCTTACTTAGACTTAATTTTTTTAAATCAGTCATGTAATTTGTACCCCTTTTGCTTTTTCAGATTTATGGACAAGAAATTATCATGTAAGTTTCTCTGGTTTTTTGTTTTTTAATTAGTTGCTTTCTACATGTGTCTTGGCAGTATATAACGTTTGGAGCACCTTCATAAGAATTTAAATCATACAGAACCTCTAATTCACATCCATTAATCAGGTTTATCAAAAACTATATGCAATTTTATTTACCTAATTTCTGATATGTAACAGATTGCACACATACTGTAGACTTTTCATTATTTTCTATAAGCCTTCCCTCACGTAGACAAAATTAATGGGATTTTCCTATTTTGTGATATTCGAAAGTATATCACCCTTTTTTATCTTTTAAAGCACAGGACTTTGACCAAGGCTAAAAATCTGACCTGTACAGTACCTGAAATATATAGGGGTTAAGACCCAGGCTTCAGAGTAAGCATCCTTCCCTTTAAATCCAGCCCTAGCCCACAGTACCTGTATAACCTTGAACCAGTTTCTTAAGAAGCTCTATACTTCAGTTCCCTTGTGAAAAGTTAGAATAATTCTATTTGACAGGATTTTTGTAAGTTTATTTTAGTTTTTACCCCCTTTTTTTTTTCTGATTTTAATTCCAAAATAGTTAACATACAGTGTTGTATTAGTTTCAGGTTTACAATATAGCGATTCAGCAGGTCCATACAACAGCTGGTGCTCATCACAACACTGCACTCTTTATTCCCCATCCCCCCCACTTGGGTTTTTATGTTTAAATATGGAAGTAAATGTGAAATGTTTAGTCCACTGCTTGGCATATAGTAAGGATAGAAGCTTATATATCTCAAGTACCTGAGTTTTATTCCACCTGATTCTCAATAGTTGATACTTAATGCTCAGTTTTATTAAACTACTTTTTCCCTTTTTATAGTGAAATTAAATGGTGGCAGACATGTCCAAGGAATATTGCGAGGGTTCGATCCATTCATGAATCTTGTGATAGATGAATGTGTGGAGATGGCAACTAGCGGGCAACAGAACAATATTGGAATGGTGGTAAGTAAGGGTGGAAGGTTTCTCTTAGAGATTTCATATTTTGAAATAAGGATTAACTTCCCTTCTATTAAATTCTTGTCTTAAATTGAAATTAGATTGGGCAGCCCAGATGGCTCAGCAGTTTAGCGCCGCCTTCGGCCCAGGGGCATGATCCTGGAGACCCGGGATCAAGTCCCACGTCAGGCTCCCTGCATGGAGCCTGCTTCTCCCCGCTCCTGTATCTCTGCCTCTCTCTCTCTCTCTGTCTCTCATGAATAAATAAATAAAATCTTAAAAAAAAAAATGGGCAGATAAGCAGATAGATTTTCCATCTCCCTTTTACTTTAAAATATGGCAGCCGTTCAACTCTGGTAGCATCCCAGTTACCAGTAGGTTAGATCTGAATCCTATGCAGAATCCTCTGAAATAGCTGTACAAAGTATTTTTGAGCTTTATAATAGAGGTCCATAGTCAGTCCTTCATTATGCTCAATTTTAACATGCTTAGGAGTTCCCAGAAGATCTTACTAAAATGCAGATCCCATCTAACTATGTGGGATGCAAATCTGCTAGTCCACCTTTATACCTTTCGATTTTAGGTGTGTGTATAATTAACCCAGATTTTCTGGGTTTTCTGCAAATTTAAAAGTGGCCAAAGTAAAAAAATAAATAAATAAATAAAAATAAAAAAATAAAAGTGGCCAAAGTAAAAGTTTCAAGGGATGATCGCAGGGGTAGCCATTGATGTGAAAGAAAAAAGCAAATGCTGGGTTAATTATAGGAGCAAACATTTCTATATTCATTAGACCACGGTGGTATGACTACTGAGAAAGGTTTTGATGTTTATCAACAAGACGCAGGCTTTGAATCCCATTCTGACCACCAGAGGACAATATGCCCAGTAAGTTAGTAAATCCCAAGTTTCTTGGGAAACATAAATCAAAAAGGACAACTTGGCATTAGCAAATCACTGAGCATAAAGACCTCTAAAAGATGGTAAGAGTTCCTAATTCTTAGCCTTGATTTTTTTTTTTTACCTCACAATTTTTAATTACTCTTTCCAAAGTGTATGTTATTGCTTCTTTCAAACGCATTTTCATCTGAAAAGCAAATCAGTGATCTGGGCTGCAAAATCCAGTGATTCCAGTGATCTTGGAATCAATCCCTAGATATGAGATTCCCCTCCCCCAAGTTTTATGCAAATTGACCTTCCTTTCTCCTTGAGTTCCTTCTCCTTTCTCCTTGAGAAAATGAAAAAACTATAGGTAAATCAGTATCAGCCAGTTTGTTCTAAAGATGGTTTCTAAATACCCACCCCCAGTATTTCTCTCTAGCCTTTCCTATTACAAATTCAGTAATTTTCATTGTAAGAGAGGGTAGACTGGATTTTTAGTTTATATATCAACAGACTTTGCTAAAGATTGAAGAAGGACTTTGATAACCAAAAGTCAGTTCTAATTTGAGAAGATAACTTCAGAGAATTACGTGACACTTTTTGGAATTTTGTCTGAGAAGCAACTGATCCTAAATCATGGGTTTTTCTTGAAATTTCCCCCCTAAATTTTATTGGGCTTGTTCTTTACACAGAAATTGGTTATGGGCACCTTCTTACTACGTTAGGCGGTTGGCTCTTCCACCTCTGATGCTTGTTGTGTGACCAAAAAAATTTTGTGTTAGTAGGCAGTAGTCCTTGCAGCTGAGTTAACACTTTGAAAATGAAATAATGGGGGGCTGCCTAGGTGGCTCAGTCAGTTAAGCATTTGGCTCAGGTCATGATCTCAGGGTCAAGAGATCAAGCCCCACCTCAGCTGCCCAGCTGAGCAAGAACTCTTACTTCCGTCCCTCTGCCTGTCCACCTGCGCACTTGAGCTCACGCTCTCGCACACGCTCTCTCTCTCTCTCTAATAAATATTTAAAGAAAATGAAACTGGTAACGTATCAATTATCCTGAATAAAAAGACTTTTTGAGAGAGAACAGGGGGATAGGGCAGTGGGAGAGGGGGTGAATCTTAAGCAGGCTACATACCCAGCATGGGGCTCCCACAGAGCTCGATCTCAGGACCCTGAGATCATAACCTGAACCAAAATCAAGAAAGGACGCTTGACCAGCTGAGCCATGTAGATGCACCAATAAATAGACATTTTAAAGAAAATACAAGAATGGTCTCTCTGAGATTGGGAGAAACAAATAGGTTTCAGTCTTGTTTTCACAAGTTATTTGGCAAAGGAAACCATTACACTGGCTTTGTTACACCCTTGTCCAAGTCAGTGACCCATTGAGGCCATTGAAATGACCTCTCCTGTGAGTGGCGTTAAGAGTGGGTGTGTTCTGGGTGGCAGTCAGTCCAACCTCCCGCTCTTGCTTCGGCTCAGGTTGGGATCTCAGGGTTGTGAGACGGAGCGTGTGTGTGGTTCCTTGCTCAACACAGACTCTGCTTAAGACCCCCTCTCCCTCTGCCCCTCCCACCTGTGTGTTCTCTCTAAAATAAATCTTTTTAAATAAAAAACATGTTCTGAGGGGGAGAGAATTTGTATTAGGATCTGTCAGCTGCAGAGTTACCTAATGATAGATGTCTCAGCCTCTTTGAAGCATCCCCTTAGCTGTCAGTGGCCTCCCCTCTGTCTTACTCTTTTGCCATTCCACTCCACCCCAGAGTTCCCCTAAGAATATAGTAAAAATTCTATAGGAAGATGCTGCATAGTTCAGGAGTTCTTATTAGCTTTGTGGTTCTGTTGCTCCATTTTAGGTGCTGTGTTAGATAGCTGTGCCCTGTCAAAAGAGTAACAGCAGGGTACCCAGGTGGCTCAGGGGTTGGGGTCTGCCTTCAGCTCAGGGCGTGACCCCGGGGTCCCAGGATCGAGTCCCGCGTCCGGCTCCCTGCAGGGAGCCTGCTTCTCCTTCTGCCTGTGTCTCTGCCTCCCTCTCTGTGTCTCTCATAAATTAATAAAATCTTTTAAAAAATAAAATAATGGGCAGCCCGGGTGGCTCAGCGGTTTAGCGCCGCCTTCAGCCCAGGGTGTGATCCTGGAGACCCGGGATCGAGTCCCACGTCAGGCTCCCTGCATGGAGCCTGCTTCTCCCTCTACCTGTGTCTCTGCCTCTCTCTCTCTCTCTGTGTGTGTGTATCTCTCATGAATAAATAAATAAAATCTTTAAAAATAAATAAATAAATAAAAAATAAAAAATAAAATAAAAAGACTAAAAACCCAAGCAGCACTAGCACTGAAGCACAAAAGGGACAGTATGGAATTCTGGACCTGATAGTTCCAGTTTGATTTGGAGAATTAGGCCTAAACATGGTGAGAAAAGAGGAAGATTCCTGTACAACAGAGCTATCCACCCACTAGCCTTACTTCATGTATGTTGATAGAAGGCAAAGAAGTATGTGATACCTAGTATTTTAGAAAATGATGAATGTGACACCATTATATTTTGTATTTTAATAATTCCCCAAAAGGCCTCAGATCTGAAAATCTTCGTTTTCTGAAATAACTTCCCTGCCACATTCTCCTTCTAGGGAAAGAGTGAGAAATGGACACGTAAGGGAGAGATAAGAAAGAAGGCTAGTAGTTTTTCATGCTTTGGCCAGTGGGACGTGTTGTTAACCATCTGTTGCAAGTAAGCCAAGAATTAAAACCCTGAGAATTATCCCTGGGTGGCGCAGCAGTTTAGCGCCTGCCTTTGGCCCAGGGCGCGATCCTGGAGACCCGGGATCAAATCCCACGTCAAGGCTCCCGGTGCATGGAGCCCGCTTCTCCCTCCTCCTGTGTCTCTGCCTCTCTCTCTCTCTCTCTGTGTGTGACTATCATAAATAAATAAAAATTAAAAATTAAAAAAAAAAAACCCTGAAAACTAGGTAAGCCTGTTGTTTAGCTTTTTTTCTTTTCTTTTTTTTTTTTCTTTTTAAAGATTTTATTTATTCATGATAGCAAGAGGCGGAGACACAGGGAAAGGGAGAGAAGTCGGGCTCCCGGGAGCCCGATGTAGAACTCGATCCCGGGTCTCTAGGATCACACCCTGGGCCGAAGGCAGCACCAAACCACTGAGCCACCCGGGCTGCCCTTTAGCTTTTTTCATTTCCATCCCTAATGTAGAGAAAGAGGAGAAGTCTGTAGGCTCCTTCAGTCCCCATCCTTGTTTTCAGGGCATTATTTATTCTCTCTTTGTGCTGCCCTTGGCCGCCTCGTCATCATACTCCTTGCTGTTCGTCTCTGTCTCTGCCAGGCCCCACGACACTGCCCCTCCCTTTCCCTCTGTCAGCTGCAGTAAACATCGGGGTCATTTGTTTATTTAACAGGTGCTTCCTGAGCCCTCTGTGTGCCTGCCCCAGTGTACGGCACTGGGAATATTGCCCCGCTCTCCTAGAAATGACAGTTGTGTGAGGAAGACAACAACAGTATACGTGATAAATGAATGGAGGGGAGAAAGAGAGTGGGGTTTTGTCGGTTTTTTTACTCCAGCTGCCTGCAGGCATAGCTCACTTGCTTTGAATCATAAGCAGAATGCCTCCATTTCGAATATTTCACCTTTCCAGCTCTTCTTGACCTGCTCTGATTGCAGCATGACCTGCAGTTCGCAGGGGCTCCTTAGGTTCACAGTCCCTTGCCTTCTAGTCTGACTTATTTTTCTGCCATCTTGAGCTCGGTTACCAACCTTTCCACCTATGCTCGTAAGTACCCTTCCTCACTACTCTGGGAGGCACTGTGGTCCTAGAGCTTTTTCTTTATCATTTCTTTCCCTGCCCCTAGGCTCTCCCATTCTTTGAATGCCAGAGCAGTGGTTATTCCCTCAACTGTGAAACTTCGGTTTATTGTTGGTTTCATGATTTCTCCCAGTACATTAATATGGTGCTTGGAGCCTTCTAAGAGTGGGTACAGACTGTTTCCTCCTTCCTGTCATGATTTTCTACTACATTCAAATTAGATTCTTTCCTTATCCCCTTAAACTTTATCATCTCAATTTTGAGTTCGGTCTTCCTGTCAAAATTCTACCCCATTTTTAAGAACCAACTAAAATGCCATCTTCGCAAAGCATACTTTACACAACTTCCATCCTAGTTTGTTCCCTAAGTGATCTTACATCACTAACCTGATGTTCCAGGTATTTTTCCCATTGACTTATGGATCCCTTGGGGCAGAGATGGGCATGTTACTTGACTTCAGAAGGTGAAATGAGGACACCTGGGTGGCTCAGTGGCTTAGCGCCACCTTCAGCCCAGGGCCTGATCCTGGGGTCCCGGGGTCGAGTCCTGCATCGGGCTCCCTGCATGGAGCCTGCTTCTGCCTGTGCCTCCACCTCTCTCTCTCTGTGTCTCTCATGAATAAATAAATAAAATCTTTAAAAAAAAAAAAAAAAAAAGGTGAAATGAGTCATTGGAAACTTTACACCTCAAAGGGGTACTTGTTAGTCTTAAGTCTAAAAAGTATACATTTTATTAAAAGGGGGCTACTGGCTTCTTGTCATGGTTAAGATTTAATGTCCCTGTGGATTGGAAAACTCACAAACTGATCTTTAATACTAAAAAACCATGAATTTTGTGGAAATTCTTTCATCAGTGTCAAATAAATTGTGTTCTAATTTTTTCTTTTTAGGTAATACGAGGAAATAGCATCATCATGTTAGAAGCCTTAGAACGAGTATAAACAATGGGTGTGTTCATCAGAAGAAGAAAACTGCTTCCACATGTCCCCTGTCCATAGTACCTGTTTTACTACAATATAAAAATCAAAAAAAAAAAAAAAATCAGGTCACCCGCATTTTCATATTGAACTTTTTTGTTAAATAAACTTTTATAATAGTCAAAATTGCTTTCTCAGACATTCTGAATGTAGAAAATTGAGTATTCTTATTCTAATTTTTTCTAACATGAACTGTTCCTGGTTGAGACTGATTTGGTCCAAGGCTTTTATGCATTAATATAGGAAAATCTGATTAAATATGAAGCATGGCAAAAGATACCTTTTTTCCATCTTTTAACCTGCAAACCTACAAGGTTTTTTTCTGAAACGTTAACTGTAATTTTCAAAACTCCTTGTAGTAGCTTTGAGGTACTGACTATCCAAGTACATGTACATTCCGAGTACAGTACAATTGAAAAGACACAGGAAATAATAACACGGTTGTTTATTTTGAACATAAATGGGGAATTTAGAATACAAGAATAGAACTCTAGAAAAAACATTCCAGTGTACTCTGGTTCTTTGGAGTATACGGGGTAGTAACGCTGTCCACAATACTTCACCTAGGTCACACATTTTATGGCACACAAACTCAGATGAAAGATAAATTACAAATGGTTGTATCATAAGCCTAACTTCAAGAAATCTACAAAGCAAATGCTTATGCCTGTACTTTTTGTGATCTGGTAAGAAAGCCAGAAATCTTGAACCACTTTAAAACTGTAGAGAACGAGGTATACACAGGTGAACGTGCAAGGTACTTGGAAAACAACACAATGGATGGCTTATGTGTGTCTAAAACCTTTCCTGTCCAGAGAACGTGTTTACAGCCAGAGAATAGGGAGGGATCAAACCAACGTCATCACAGTGAGGAGAGTGGATGTCAAGTCCAGTACATTTTTATTCCATTCTTCTCCGGCGGCTCTTTAAATCTTCACTGGTGTCGACTGGCGTTATTTCTTGCAACCACAGAGTAAGTTACAGAACCAGTTTTCCTAAGTGCAGTTCCTAGACCATCACCTAGGAATTTAAGATACTGAGATGCATATTTCCATCTACCACTCCAAACCCACTGAAAGCACACTCTGGGGTGAGGCCCAGCAGTATTTTAAGAGCACTCCAGGTGATTCCGATGCATATCCAAGTTGGAGAACCACTGGAGTAGAACTGGTTTTCAGTCAGCTCCTGCATAATTTTTACCAGTCTCTTCTGTACAAAGATGAATAGCGTGGTCTACTGAAGTAACAGGTTCTGATAGTAATTTTCTTCCAATAAAAAAAAAATCTTTAATCCTGTATCCATTAAATCTATTATGCCCGATCATCTGTTTTGCCCTGAAGCTGTTTCACATGCCCTGATGGAAAACTTAAAAAAGCTTAGAGTAGGTCTGATATAATGGCAACATCTTAAATTGGTGTTATTGTAAGTAAATAATCTATCCCATTGCAAAAGTCTGTGAGTGATAGAAATTTTCATTACCAATTTTTATTTACCAATCTTTAGCATACAGAGAACACAGTATTACATTCTCTACAACATTGTCCTCATTAAAACCACAAAAGGAAAAATGTGACTGCTTCTTAACATACTTGTTAAGAATAAAATTTTTAAAAAGCTGACCCTTTGACAAAGTGTAATTTTAATCCCTGCCTTTACATCAAACGTATTTTTGGCAGTTTTATCAGCATATTAATATTCACAACTGTAGTAATCATTTTAAGAATCCGTGTTTTCTTACACCATCTTGCTAAAGTAGCTACTGCAATAATCTTACAGGACTTTTTCTTTTCCAACAATAGGTGTTAACTTTGTTACAGTTACTTTTAGAATTCACTTCTGAGCTTTTACTCAGAAGTTCTGTCGTCCTAATGACTAAGGACAGCCATTCATGATCTCTTTATCTGATACAGAACTGGTTCTGTTAGAATCACTTGAGCTTTAAGATATTAGAGGTTATTCCGTCTGCAGCCAAAGTTGAGAACTGCCTTAGAAACAAGATTTCAGCAATCATTTTCTCACCCCAAATGCTAGTTTTAGAAGCATTTAACAGTTTGGACAGTTGCTGGATTTGATCAAGTGTGGTATTCGGAGTCTCGTACTCCAGTGTCCACTGCTCTGGAATAATCCAAGTTGCCTGTTGTCAGACGGACCGCGCTTACTGTCAAGATCACTACTAGAGGTCTTGTCAAGAGAAGTCCTTCTTCACAAAATGAATCTGCTTTGATAATGGATTAGGTTTCCTGGGACTTTTAAGGCACTGAAAACCCTTTGGAGATGTCTTAAACCCCCGCATCAGTGATTCCCAACCCAGGTTGCACCTTAGGGACTTTTTAGCTACAATGCTGAGGTCCTATCCTCAGTCCGTTAAATCAGAATCTCTGGTTGCAGGGTGGGGGAGGGGGTAGTCTATCGATAATTGTTAAAGCTCCCTAGGTGAGGATTCGATGATAGAATGCCAATCTCTTAAATCAATCGCCTATGTATTTGCTTTCATTTTACTTGGGATTTTTGTGTGACAAAGTTAAACTACTAAGGCTTCCGAATCTCACCCCTAATAAAATCAAATTAAAATCAAAATCAACAATTAAAAGAACATTCAGAAAGTCAAGGCTTCTGGCATGGGCACATCTACTTTGACAAAAAGGCATAAATTAACTAAAGCCAGGCATATGACCAGCTCCCAGAGTAGTCTTAACCATGTGACGAAGGTCACTGACCGCTGTGAAGCACAAGTGAACTAGTCCCCCACTAAATTCTTCAAGTGCTCAGCTTTAAATGCTCTAAGGTTTTACTCAAATTCCAGGGCCCCCACCCCCCAGACCTAGTAAATCAGAATCTCCAGAGGAGCTGGAGAACCCACATGTTTAACAAACTCCAGGCGACTCCATACTGTGATGGGTACTAAGAGAGTCCAGAAATTTTGGAGAGGGCATAAATGGAGTAGTTAACACCTTCACACTTCATTAGAAACTTGTATTTCCTCCTAACTCACTGGGTTTACTTTTGTTAAACAGACTAATTTATGGCAAAACATGATTCAAAAATCCTCTCTGCTCAGATTGTGTTCTTTTTTGCTAGAGACACTCCATTTGGAACCAGGAGGGGGGAAAGGTGACTGTTCTCTCATAGCTCAGTTTTGAGCTTCTCATATAAGTCCTCCTGGTCGATCATGTCCGTGTGGCCATTCCAGCGGTGATAGGCGAGCAGCGCGGCATTGTGGGCCGCAATGGCACTCATCTCCATGGCGCTCGCTGCGCACTCGATGCCGTTGAGGTAGTAAAGTCTGTCATGGAGAATGATGGAGGGGCATTTCTCTGGAGGCCTATAGTGAGGATACGCAAGCCATGGCTGCTTCACGGCATAATCATAGGACAAAAAGAGCTTTAGTATTTGTTCTTTAGTGAGAATTTCTTGGGAAAAGATCTTCCAAACGTATCCCCTATCTCCTAATGGTTGAGGACTGTCATTTTCTGTTACAGAGGACACAATCCCAATGCTGTTAATGAACAAATCTGAATTATCGGTGGTTAAGATTGTACTGAGATCGAATTTGTCTAAGGCTCTAGAGCTAAAAAGAGTTGAATTCAACTGCCCCTTAATTAAAGTTGTCACTATATGTTGGTAATACTGATGGAATTCCTCAATTGGAGGATCAAAGTTGAGGAAAGTTATATTGGACATTTTTCGATTCAATGGAGTGGCCACCAAGACAATGTCGTAGAAGTCTGAACGGGTCTCAGGTCCACTTTGGTAGATGACTTCATACATCTTTGCAGGATTTCCTAGAGGAAAGCATACATTTTAGTATTTCTAGCATACTATACACCTTCCCAAAATAATTTTATTACCTTAATAAGTTGATAAGGTATAAGATAGATAATTCTAAAGATTCAAAAGTTTTACCCTTTTAATATAACTGCCAAATTGAGCCCAGTTTTCTACTGGAAGAGAAATAATACCTTGTCAAGAAGTACAAAATATGGAATGATACTTTTAAGAATCAGACTATTTTTATTTTTATTTTTTTAAAGATTTTATTTATTCGTGAGAGACACAGAGAGAAAGAGAGAGGCAGAGACACAGGCAGAGGGAGAAGCAGGCTCCATGCAGGGAGCCCGATGGGGAACTCGATCCCGGGTCTCCAGGATCAGGCCCCGGGCTGAAGGCGGCGCTAAACTGCTGGGCCCGGGGCTGCCCAAAAATGAGATTATTTTTAAATCGAGGGAGACGTGCTTCCGTACTTGGCACATCTGGGAATATCTGTGTAACCCCATCATTTGGAACTGGGAGACCACAGGAGAGTGGCTTTTCTCTCTGAGCAATGATTTTCCAGAGGGCAAATCAGGAACACCAAAATTTCAGGCTCACCTGTGTGCTTGGTCCTTGTTTTCTCCTCTATGTACAGAACTGAGCCAGCTATGAGGTTGCTTCGGGAGGCCCGGAGGAGCCCTGAACAAACCAGCTTATTGCCACCTTGCACTGCCCACAGGCCGGAATCCGCACAGGACATGGACACTGCACCTGCCCGGCCGGGAAAAGTGCGTTTTAGTTCTCACTCGAGGAAAGGTCTCCTGCCCGTTCTCTTCCCAACTTAGGGGAGCTCTGCTCCAAAGCTGCCAGACATTGCCAAGCACCCCTGGGGGCAAAATCTCTGGAGGCTAAGGCCTCCCCCCACTGCAACGGCACAGACCCACCCAGGCACGACGTGAGACCCGACTGGGGTGTCAGAGCAGGTACACGTCCCCACGTCCTGGCCCCAAGTCAGGCCTCGACTTACCCACAAAGCCGTTGATGTTCATGCTTTGCCCGTAATTGACCCGCATGACGGGCGCGACAATCTCATCGAGGAACTTCTCAGAGAAGCCTGCTTTCTGCAGCGTTTCCAGGAGCGTCCGGTTAAGCATTCCCAGGAACTCGTCCCCGCCTAGGGAGTGCAGCAGCCTCTCGACGCTGCTGAAGGCGTAGTCGTGGGACTGGTAGCGGTAGATCCTGTGGGAGAGAGCGGCCACTAGGCCCCGAGCAAGACTCGGCGTGCAATCGGCGGCGGGCTCCTCGGGCTGCCCCGGCCCGGAGCCCCCCACCCCCAGGCCCCCGCCCTTGCCGCCTCTTCTGCATCAACAGGTCACCGCCTCACCTTGAAGGAGTCGCCGTGTCCTACGTCCTGTTCTCATTCCGCGTGTTCCCCCCAGCAGCAGTCAGGCACGTCTAAGGTCTAAGGTATCCTGCCACCAGACGAGGCCCTCCCCACCCACCCCCATCCAACCGAAGTGTAGGCTGGGGGGTCGGTTCACTCCTAGCATCCGACACGCCACCCTCAGCTCATTTAATTTCAAACTTCAATGTTTTCACTTCTGCTTCTCCCACCAAAGAAGAAAACACTGGCAGTCTTTCCAGTCTTCCCAACATCTCTCTTGCTACTTCACTCTCATTTCCCAGATCTTAACTCAGGATTTATATTCAAACAACTCAGATGAATAACTGATCTACCTCTCTCCAGTTTCTTTTCTTTTTAGACATTTATGAGTCTCCCAGAAACCCTAAAATACATCTCTAGTCTTTACTGAGTTATACAAAAACAACTTATTGCTGCTTACTACATAAACTCCTGACCTTCAGGGAATTTTAGAGTCTAACTCAAGTCTAACTCCTCTGCTTTAACTACAAATAGAGAAACAAGTAAGAGGGCCCAAAAGCCCCGTGACAAGTACAAGTCTCCAGCACCAGCTGCCCCCCGGCCTCAACCACACACCCACCCTCCACGTGAACACGCCTGACCCGCTCACTGACCCCTGAACATGCTGCGCATGGCTCCCCCACGCTGCACCACCTCCTCTCCAGCTACAATACACTTGGAGCTTGAGCCCCACTTCCCCTGCAAAGTTGCCCAACTATTGCTTAATTTTTAGAAAATACCACCTGACATTTTCCTGAACTTCATGGACTTAAAGAAATATCCATGCAGTAATTCAATATGTAATTTTTCAAGTTGCAAGTGATAAAAAAAATTGAGAACAATATGACTCCTTTCCCTCCACGTGCTTGCCGTTGGTCACAGGTAATAAGGCACATACGCAGGTCAGTATATGAAGCAAAGAAAAAAATAATGCCAGAGACGGATCTGTATCAGTGATGGGGGGGGGGGGTTGGGTTACACCAACTTTCTTCTCTCCCGGTTGTAATTTTGAGCAGGGACAGTGCCACAGCCGCTTCAGTATTACCTACTAACAGTGCAGTATCCAAAGTACTGAATACATTTTTGTGGGGAAAACATATCAGTGCCCAAACTGAGAAACTAAAATAACTCCTTCAACCACATCAAATGGTTTTTAGTCCCTCGGGAGTTTTAAAAAGCAGAGAACAACAACACTGAGTTCTTTAGGAAACAGACTGAATATCTCATAAAACATAGACTGACCTTTGGCTAATGGTCAGCAAGACAAAACAGTAGCCAATTAAGTGACATACAGCGTATCCGAGAAACGAGTCCGCGCCACCTCCTGCCTGCGACCCTGCCCCACTCAAGCCTCCAGCAAAGGCCTCCTAAACCTGAGACAACGGAGGCCGTAGGAACAGTGAGCACTGCAGCTGTTTTACAATACTAGTTGCGTTAGTACATATTTGCTAAAAAGCTAGATGTGTAAAGAAAAAAAAAGCTAGATGTGTATTTCTATGAATCAAGCTGCTTTCCAGCCCTTTTTTTTCTAATTTTTTAAAAGATTTTATTTATTTGACAGAGACAAGGAGAGTGAATGAGACCACAAGCAACGAGGGGGAGGGGTGGAGGAGGAGGGAAAGCAGTCTCCCCACTGAGCAGGGAGGGCTGCTGCAGAGGGGGCTCCAGCTCAGGACTGCGGATCGGACAGGATCAGGACTGGAGCCAAAGGCAGACACAACTGACTGAGCCACCCAGGCACCTTTTTTTTTTTTTTTCTTTTTAAACTACATTTGGATAACCGTTAACATTTATTCCTTAAACAAATATTTATGGAGCATGAACTGTGAGCCAGGTATTCCAGGTGCCAACGATACAGAGGTCAACACAACAGAGAAAAAAATCCCTGATGGAGCTAGTGTTCTAGTTGGGGAAACAGGTAGTAAAAAAATTAATGTGAGTAAATTATTTAGAAGTTTAGAGGATAATAAATGTTAAGGAGAAAATAAAAAAGCCTGAGAAAGCTTAGAGTTGCCAGAGTCTCAACTCTAAATAAGATGGCCCCCAAAAACAGAATGGTCAAAGAAGGCCTCACTAAGAAGAGAACATCAGGGCAGAGACCTGAAGGAGGTGAGCGCTGCAGTATCCAGAGGAGACAATATTTCAGATAGAGGTAAGAGCAGTGCAAGAACCTGACGACAAAGCAGGCTTGGTGTGCTCAGAGAACCATGAGGCCAGTGCAGCTCACGCAGATCCAGGACAGCAGGAGGAGGCACAGTCAGATGGGGGGGCGGGCAGTGAGACATGAAACACTTCTGGAAGAGTGGAGCAAGGAACACTGGCAAAAGTCAACATCAACTTTCGCAACACTGAAAATAAGCCAAAGACTTGTCAAAATCCCAGGAGTATTTTCTCCAGAGAAATGGCTGAATCTCAGTAGGAACAATGAGCCCTGTGGCATCTTAACCTACACCTTATCCCCGTCCCCACTTGCCAGCAAGGTAGCCTTCCAAACCAGCACTTGCAACCGTTAACACCTGTGAAGCCCGCAACCTGGCAGCCACCGGAGAGGTTAGGACAGGTCTGCGGATCCTCCAGTGCCCACCCCAGGGAAGTGCCATTGGACCTAGCTGGCAGCTCACTGAATAGCTCTACCCTTGGGGCTTGTCTCTACAGACCTGATTAAGAGCTTGCTCCCTACAAACAGCCCATCCCCAGGGCATCTGTCCCAAAATAATCACTGGCAATTTAAAATCACAGCTACTGGGGCGCCTGCGTGGCTCAGTGGTGGAGCGTCTGCCTCCAGCGCAGGGCGTGATCCCGGAGTCCTGGGATCCAGGTCCCTGCATGGAGCCTGCTTCTGCCTCTGCCTGTGTCTCTGCCTCTCTCTTTGTGTCTCTCATGAGTAAATAAATAAAATCTTTAAAAATAATAATGATAAAGTACTAGAGCAAGTTTGTGAACAATGTCTCCCCAAATATCAAGACTCGAACTATTTTTTTAAATTCTAGAGTTGAAAAGTATCATATCTGAAATTGAAAATTTCCTAGAGGGGCTCCATAGCAGATTTGAAATAGAAAAATCAATGAACTTAAAGATACACATAAACTGAAATTATACACTCTGAGAAACAAAGAAAATAGATAAAAATGAGCAGAGTATCAGAGAACTGTGGGACAATATAAAGCATATCCACATACACATAATGGGAATGTAGAAGGAGAGGCAGGTAAAAAGGGTGGGGTGGACAAAAAAATACTTGAAGAAATAATGGCCAAACTTCTAGAAACTTCAAATCTGGCCAAACTTCCTACATTTGAAAGAAAACATTAACCTGCATGTCCAGGAAGCTAAATCTAAGCAGGATAAATTTAAAAGATTCACACCCAAATATATAATAGACTGGAAAGATATAGAATACTGAAAGCAACAAGACAAAAGTAACTAATCCAGAAAAAGGGAACTTTAATAAGATTAACAGCAGACGACTACTCAGAAACCATAAAGGCGGAATGTAGTGGATGACATATTCAAAATGCTGAAAGAAAAGTCTATCAACCAAGTGTTCTATATCCAGCAAAACTATCCTTCAAAAATGAAGAGAGATTAAAATAATTCCAGATAAACAAAAACACAAAATCCAATACTGCTAGGCCTTCTCTCAAAGAAATTAGTTTAGAGAAAGACCTTCAGGCTGAAATACGCTAGACAGAAACTCAAATCATCATCGGGAAATGAAGAACACTGGTAAAAGTAACTGCATCAGTAAATATAAAGGTATGTATGTTTACCGTTCTTTTCTCCTATCTTACTTAAAAGACAAGTGCATAATACAGTAATTAGAAAACTAATGGGATCCCTGGGTGGCACAGCAGTTTGGCACCTGCCTTTGGCCCAGGGCGTGATCCTGGAGGACCCCGGGTCTCCAGGATCATTTTTTTAAAAAAAAATTTTAAGATTTAATTAATTAATTAATTTACTTATTTATTCATGAGAGACACAGAGAGATAGAGGGGCAGAGACCCAGGCAGAGGGAGAAGCAGGCTCCATGCAGGGAGCCGGATGTGGGACTCGATCCTGGCTCTCCAGGATCATGCCCTAGGCTGAAGATAGATGCCGAACCACTGAGCCACTCAGGTGCACCTGAAAATACATCTTTAAAACAAAAGAAGGTAGGGGCGCCTGGTTGGCTCAGTCAGTTGAGTGTCTGACTCAGATTTCAGCTCAGGTCATGATCTCATGGGTCATGGGATGGAGCCCTGAGTCAGGCTCCCTGCTCAGCAGAGAGTCTGCTTGAAGATTCTCTCTCTCTGCCCCCCACCCCTGCCAACTTATGCTCAAACTCTCCCACACACACGTGTGTGCACACATGCACTCTCCCTCTCTCTGAAATAAATGAATTTTTAAAAATCAAAAGAAGGCAGCAATTAGAAGATGTGTTCTGGAGATCTAATTCACAGCACAGTGATTATAGCCAACAATAATATATTTTCAAAGTTGCTAAAAGACTAGATCCTTTTGGGCAGCCCGGGTGGCTCAGCAGTTTAGCGCCGCCTTCAGCCCAGGGTGTGATCCTGAAGATCCAGGATCGAGTCCAACGTCAGGCTCCCTGCATGGAGTCTGCTTCTCCCTCTGCCTGTGTTACTGCCCCCCCCCCATCTCTCCTTTCTGTGTATTTAAATAAATAATAAAAAATCTTAAAAAAAAAAAAAAGACTAGATCCTTTTTTAAGACTTTTTTAACATTTTATTTTAGGGGGGAGACGGGGCACACAGAGGAGAGAGAGAATCCTAAGCAGGCTCCATACCTACTGTGGAGCCTGATGAGGGTGTTCATCTCACAACCCCGAGGTCATGACCTAAGCCAAAATCAGATGCTTAACCAACTGAGCCACCCAGGCACCCCTAAGATTTTTTTTTTAATTTATTTATCTATTCATGATAGACATAGAGAGAGAGAGAGGTAGACACAGGCAGAGGAGAGAAGCAGGCTCCATGCCAGGAGCCTGACGCAAGACTCGATCCCAGGACTCCAGGATCGCGCCCTGGGCCAAAGGCAGGCACTAAACCGCTGGGCCACCCAGGGATTCCCCCTAAGTAAAATTTTATTTTTAAGTAATCTCTACACCCAACACGGGACTCAGACTCAGAACCCTGAGATCAAGAGTCACATGCACTACCCACAATCCAAACAACAAGCACCAAACAAGCACCGAAGAGACTAGATCTTAGATGTTCTCACATCATAAAAGAAATAACTATGTGACAATGAAGACATGTTAACTAGCTACAGTAGTGATCTTACTGCAATATATAAATGTATCAAATCAATCCATCCTACACCTTAAAGACATGATATTATCTCAATTATATCACAATTTTTTTTGAAAAGGCAGTGCATGCTAACAATGAACAATATGATAAGGAAATTACAAAAATCATCCCATTAAAATAGCATCAAGAAGAATACCACATGGGGATCCCTGGGTGGCGCAGCGGTTTGGCGCCTGCCTTTGGCCCAGGGCGCGATCCTGGAGACCCGGGATCGAATCCCACGTCGGGCTCCCGGTGCATGGAGCCTGCTTCTCCCTCCTCCTGTGTCTCTGCCTCTCTCTCTCTCTCTCTCTCTCTCTCTCTCTGTGACTATCATAAATAAATAAAACTTAAAAAAAAAAAAAAGAATACAACATGGAGGAGTAAACTTAGCCAAAAAAAAACATGCACATGTACATGTGCTTTAGATGCTTAAAGAGGGACGCCCGGTGGCCCAGCGGTTCAGCGCCCGCCTTCGGCCCAGGGCATGACCCCGGGGTCCCTGGATCCAGTCCCACGGTCGGGCTCCCCCTGCTTCTCCCTCTGCCTGGGTCTGTGCCCCTCTGTGTGTCTCTCATGAATAAATAAAATCTTTAAAAAAAAAAAAGAAATACACTTCAGATTCAGATGGAAATCGGTTGAAAGCAAAAAGACGGAAAAAGATCCGCGACACACACAGCAACCGGACGACATCTGGCCGCTCGAGTACCAGGGAGCGCGCCGTGAAGACACCAGCTGTTACCAGGGGCAAAGAAGGACAGGACCGACCCGAGGAGGGTTGGGCGTGGGGAGGTCCTATCAGCTCTAACCCGCGCACCTGCCCACACCGAGCCGGCAGCCCCGCCGCGAGCGCCGCCTAACTGGGGGCGAAGGGGGTTCCCACGCCCCCCACAACACGGGGGCACGGCGAGCGGACGGGCGGCCAGTGGCCGGGCTGGGAACGCGGCGCAGCAACAGGAAGGCCTCCCCGCCGCGGGGGGCTGGAATCCCAGCACCGGGGCCCTGTGGTCCCGACCCCGTCCCCTCCCCTTGGCATATCGTGGCCACCTGGCCGTCGTGCCCCCCCCGGGATCCTTCTCACATCCCCCACGTCCCTGGTGTCTCCTCTGGGTTCTTCTCTTATTCTTATAAGGGCCGCCGGCCACATCCATCAGGGCCCACCCTAAAGGCCTCACTGTAACTTAATCGCCTCATTAAAAACCCCATCTCCAAATGCAGTCACTCTGAGGTACAGGGGGTTAGGGCTTCAACACGTGAAGGGGGTGGGGCGTCATCCGGCCCCTAATAAAGAGGAAATAAAGAATCAGGAGATAGGATTACCTATGTCCTGTCAGGTCTTCCACGCCACTGTGCAGATTTTGGCTGTTACTCCACATGAAATCGAGGGCCACTGAAAGTTCACTTTTCTAATTTAATTTCAAGTTAGTTAACATATAGTGTAGTATTGGTTTCAGGACAATTTAGTGACTCATCACTTACATATGACTACCTCGGTGCTCGTCCCAGTAATTGCCCTCTTTAATACGCATCACCCACTTAGGTCATCCCCCCATTCACCTCCCACCAGCACCCCTCAGTTTGTTCTGTTAACTATAAAGCCTCTTATGGTTTGCCTCCCGCTCTTTTTATCTCATTTTATTTTTCCTTTCTCTCCCCTATATTCATCTGTTTTGTTTCTTAAATTCTACGAGTGGAATCATGATATTTGTCTTTTCTTATTTCAGTTAGTAGAATACATTCTAGTTCCATCCACATTGCTGCAAGTGGCTATATTTCATTTTTTTGATGTCTGAGTAACATTCCACTACATAGACAGAGAGATAGAGGATACATACATACACACACCCCCACATCTTTATCCATTCACCTGTTCGATGGACGTTGGGGCTCTCCCCATGATGTGCCTATTGCTGACAGTGCTGCTATTAGTAGGTGCAGGTGCCCCTCGGAACCAGCACTGTTGTATCCTTTGGATAAATACCTCGTAGTGCAATGGCTGGCTCGTAGGGTGCTTCTATTTTGCCACTGAAAGTTTCTGAGCAGACAAGTAATGATGACTCACAGATTTTAAAAACACCTCTTTGGCTGCCAGGCTGAAAACAGACAGTGGTGGCACACGGGCCAAAGCAGGGAGGTGAATCAGGAGGTACATTAGCTTCCAGTTGCTACTGTAACGAATTACCACAAACTAAGGGGCGTAAACAACACAAATGTATTATCTCATGGGCCTGCAGGTTGGAAAACCAAAGTCAATCTCACTGGGTCGTAGAGTCAAGGTGTCAGCAAGGCTGGTCCCTCTGGAAGCTCGAGGAAGAATCCATTTTCTTGCCTTTTTCAGTTTTTATAAATTACCTGCATTCCTTGACCTGTGGCACCTTCCTAGCATCCCCCCAACCTCCTGCTTCCATCCTCACATTTCCTACTACTCATTCTATCCTTCCACCCCCCTCCTGTAAGGACTCTTCTGATGACACTGGGCCCATCTAAATAACCAGAAGTCATTCCACTGCGCCTGGGTGGCTCACTCAGGGGAGTGTCAAGGTCTTGGTTTCAGCTCAGGTCGTGATCTTGAGGTTGTGAGACTGAGCCCAGTAACGGGCTGTGCACTCCGCGGGGCATCTGCTTGAGATTATCTCCCTCTGCCTACCCCACGTGCATGCAGACGTGCATGGGCTCGCTCTCTCTCTCTCTCTCTCTCTCTAAAATAAATAAAATCTTAAAAAAAAAAAAAAGATTCCCACGTGATTCCAATGTGCAGCCAGGGTTGAGAACTACTGCTTTACTGAAATGCAGGGGAATCTGTTGGTCCAGACTGCTCTTTGGCAGCCTCTGTAGTTCCCAGTTCTGATTTCTGCAACACCCCAGAGTATCTCCAACATGGGGTGATATTACCAACAGAGCTGACCCTTGAATAACCCAGGTTTGAGCTGCACAGGTCCATTTACAAGTAGGTTCTGGTTTTGTTTTTGTTTTCAGATAAATACAGTGGAGGACCACAATTGTATTTTCTCTTCCTTATAATTTTCTTAATAACATTTTCTCCTCTCCCGCTTATTTTACTGTAAGAATGAGACGTAACATACAAAACATGTGGGATACCGGGGGGCGCAGCGGTTGAGCATCTGCCTTCAGCTCAGGGAGTGATCCCAGGGTCCTGGGATCGAGTCCTGCATCAGGCTCCCTGCGTGGAGCCTGCTTCTCCCTCTGCCTGTGTCTCTGCCTCTCTCTGTGTGTCTCTCATGAATAAATAAATAAAATCTTTATCAAAAAAAAATTTTTAATTTAAAAATAAAAATAAACATACAAAACATGTGTTCCTTCACTGTGTATGTTCTTAGTAAGTCTTCCTGTCAACAGCAGGCTATGAGCAGTTAAGTCTTGAAGGAGTCAAAGTTATACACAGATTTTCAACTATACAGGGATTAGCACTCCAACCCCCCTTATTACTCAAGAGTCATTTATTTATTTATTTGACAGTTGGTACAGCATTAAACAGAAAGTAGACGGATGACAGCACTGGAACTGAGCCAAGATTCCCTACTGGGGGCAGGGGAGGGGGTTTGGAGAGGAGGCAGAAAGGGAGGATGGCATCACACAGGGCAACAGCTATGTCCCTCGTCCAGCAGTATTTAACTACTTTAACCACTGGCACAAGCTGGCTCAATACCAGCATTCTCTCCAACTTTCTCATAGGATCTGATAAAATTATCAAAATAAGAGTTGTATGTTCTTGATTTATTGAAACAGAAATGTAGGGTGTGTGGCCCTTTGAACCATATAAGGATCCGTGCTGTATAATCAAATATCAAAGACAGACCAAAGGGAGGCAATAATCCCATAAAGTAGAGGAACTGTTTTCTAAAATCAAAAATGGGGGCACTTGACTGATTCAGTCAGAAGAATATGTGACACTTGATCTCAGGGTTGTGAGTTCAAGCCCTACACTGGGCGTAGAGATTACTAAAAATATAAACTTTAAAATAAAAAATAGTATAATCCTGGGGCACCTGACTGGCTCAGTCCATAGAGCATGTGACTCTTAAATCTCTGGGGTCAAGGGATCCCTGGGTGGCGCAGTGGTTTAGCGCCTGCCTTTGGCCCAGGGCGCGATCCTAATCTCTGGGGTCAAGAGTCCAAGCCCCACATTGGGCATAGAGTTTACTGAAAAAAAAAAAAAAAGAAGAAGAAGAAGAATCTGTATCCCATCCCTACATATTTTTCACAGTTCTACAATATCCAAAAATCACTTGAAAAGTAATTTTTTAATCTCTCACAGGGCAATTCTCTACATGTCAGGCAAGCTACTGGTAATAAAACTTACACACACGCAGGGCTGTATCTGATGCCATCTGAACCTGATTTTCCTGCTGAGCATGCAGCTACATGCCACCTACCTTCTTGACAAAGTGACTGGCTATATCTAAGCAAATTCTACATATTTCTTAGTTATTGGTTTATTGCTTGTCTATAAGAATGTATATTCTTTGAGTACAGGGACATATATATTCTAGATTCTACATCCTCAGGACCCAGAATAGTGCCTGGCCACTAACAGTCAGTCAATATTTAATAAATGAAAAAATGAATGAATGACTAAAACAATCTGTACTGTAGCTGACTTTAATGTGCCCACTGGGAAAGTGTTTGAGGAACTGACCTAACAAGGATGTTTAAAAAGAGAAATCCCAAATTACCATAAGTCACAAAAACTAGACTATATTTATCCTCCTCAATCCTTATATCTGTCCTTGTCAATATGTGGTCACATAGGACATAGAATTTTACCTTTTTAACAATTATTTTACTACATAGAAACTCACAGTAAATGAAATATCATTAGCACTTACAAATTCAATTTCTCCAGCATCTAAAACTGTAAACCAGCATAAAAATTAGCACATGCCAATAGCCTTAAAAAAAAAAAAGCCTGCATCTTCCAAAGCTAGACTTGTTATTTTATGTTATTTTTCCCAATTACCATAGCAACACACACAGAAAAATTTGAAAATACAGAAAAACAAAGAAGAAAAAGTGGCACCTGTATTCTTACCAACTGGAACGGTGCTGGAATTTAGTACCTCGGTTTAAATTTTTTTTTAATTTTTATTTATTTATGATAGTCACAGAGAGAGAGAGAGAGAGGCAGAGACACAGGCAGAGGGAGAAGCAGGCTCCATGCACCAGGAGCCCGATGTGGGATTTGATCCCAGGTCTCCAGGATCGCGCCCCTGGGCCAAAGGCAGGCGCTAAACCGCTGCACCACCCAGGGATCCCCCAGTACCTCGGTTTAAATTCCTGGGGCACAGAACTGATACTCTGCCTCAGGCTACTGGCTCGCTGAAACATCAGGTCACAATTAAACATCATGTCACAATTCACTAAATTAAATAAAATATCTTATCTCTAAGTCTTATGATCCTTTCTACGAGCTCCTATACACATGACATCATTCACCTAAACAGCACCAGCTCGGTGCAGAGATTAAGAGTGAGAACTCTGGGGGCGCCTGGGTGGTTCAGTCAGTTAAGTGTCTACCTTCAGCTCAGGTCATGATCCCGGGGTCCTGGGTTCGAGCCCCTTGTGAGACTACCTG
The DNA here is from genome assembly GCF_011100685.1 of Canis lupus familiaris. Taxonomy (NCBI): domain Eukaryota; kingdom Metazoa; phylum Chordata; class Mammalia; order Carnivora; family Canidae; genus Canis; species Canis lupus. The sequence goes on along the minus strand of NC_049231.1, from coordinate 70,111,580 downwards.
CTCAGCGGGGAGTCTGCTTCTCTCCCTCTCCCACTGCTGCGCCCACTCGTGCTATCCCAAATAAATAAATAAAATCTTTAAAAAGAGAGAGAAAGAGAGAACTGTAGAGCCAGCATGCTCTAGAGTGGGAAGTCCAGCTCCACCACTTACAAGGTGAGTGTTCTTGCACAGTTGAAATGTCTACGCCTCCACCTTCTACAATCTGTAAGAAGCTAGTAACAGTGCCTGAGAGAGCTGTCTTAAGAAGTGAAGGAGTTAACACTTGTAGAGCATTTAAGTGTGTGTGGCAAAAACTAAATAAACCGCAAAATACATTTTCAAGAGCAAAAATTAAGTACTCTTTCAATTTTCAAGTGGATAAACGGTCTGCTTATTTTATGCAAACCATTTACCGAACAATCTGACAAACAGGCCTTACAATTAGGTAGAGAACTGTTTCAAGAAACTAAAATTCCTAAAGATCATCTAACCGAAAGATCGTAGGGTAAACGGAAGGGGGAGAAATTACCTCATAAACTTGTCCAATATATCTTCTACCCACATGTGCATCCGGAGGGACTGAAATCCATAGTGCCAAATTAGTTTAATCATGTTCATTATAAACCAGCTGCTCTCCTCAAACACCAGAGTCTCTCCATTATACACCCCCAGTAGGCCGCCAGAGCTCTGGACAGTAGACAGACCTGCAGAGACAGAGAAAGGGTTAGCTAAACTCAGTGGTTTCTCTGTCGAGCAAATGAAAGAAAGTGTCATCTAAGCCAGGACAGGCCCTCTATAGAGTGTGTGAATTCCGGGCTTCCCCCAGCTCTGTTAAAGCTCTATCTTTAGAACAGTGTGTAACACAGTATTCATTCACTATACCGTCCTAAAGCAGATCTCTAAAAGACTGGTCAGATGGTCATGCAGATATATCAAAATCAGACTGGCTATTTTTATTTGAAAAAGACTAAAAAGTCCAAGGAAAAGGTCAGAATACCAACTGAATTCAACTTAAAAGAACAAAACAGGGCAGCCCGGGTGGCTCAGCGGTTTAGTGCCGCCTTCAGCCCAGGCCCTGATCCTGGAGACCCGGGATCGAGTCCCACGTCGGGCTCCCTGCGTGGAGCCTGCTTCTTCCTCTGCCTCTGCTCTGCCTCTCTGTCTCTCTGTGTCTCTCATGAATAAATAAATAAAAAATCTTGGAAAAGAATAAAACAAAAAAACAGAAACGTCAGATGTGAATATCTGCTGCACAAACTGTTCCTGGCATCCAGTGGCCCTCATGGAGGAAAGAGGCCCAGGAAGCATCCATGAGATGTGGAGGCAGCAAAGGGAAAGGAGGCACCCCCATTCCTGTGCGAAACCTATTTTGCTCATTTCAGATAACTGGAAGGAGGCGAAAATTATACCATATTTCCTGAGCAAAGGGCCTGCAGAGGCCTGCCCGACTTCCCCCACAGCCTGCCCAGCTCCTGTGCTGGCAGGGAAGCAGTCAGGTGGCCCAGGTTCCCGGCACAAGTGTGGGTGCAGACGTGTGCACACAGGAGCACACGTCTGCACCCGCACCTGTGCCAGGGACTTTATGCCAGACACGGAAGCCTCTGGGCCTCAGTTTCCCAGCTGTAAAACGAGCACGCAAGGTTTCTGCAAAGTCACAGCATTCTTTGCTTCTTCAACATGAACCCAGAGGTCTGAGAACTAAGAACAGCAACCACCCCCACCGCGGCCCCACGACTGTAATTCCAGATAACTGAAGCTACAGATAGCCAGCGTCCCGTTACCAAGTGGCTCCGAGACAGCGGCTCCTAACTGAGCTTGTGCTAATCGGCTAGCAGCAGTGGGGAAGACAGTTTTACCACCTTCCCTGCAAAAACGACAATCAACAGAACTTTCGGTTCCCTATCTGATGAACCTTCCAGGGAGGGTCACACAGAAAGCTGCCTGGCTCTAGGACATTACATACCCAGGTCCTTGACGAACCGCTTCATGTGCAGATTTAAAGGATGGATGACAGAGCCTCCGGCCTCATATTCTTGCCCCCGCACGGTCACTGTGGCCAGGCGGCCTCCCACCTCTCCTCTTTCGAACACATCGATCTTCACGTCTTTCCCAAATTTCTGCCGCAGATAATAGGCTGCTGAGGTGCCACCGATCCCAGCTCCAATAATCGCTATGGGTGGGGGGAAAAAAGGAAGTTTCTTTCCATCTTACGCAGCTCTGCGGGGTTTTGGTTTTGGGTAACGGATGGGGCTCGGTGCTTGGATGCCCCTTCAGCCCTGCAGGGGAGCCCGACGGAGGGGGCAGCTGCTGAAGGAAGAACCCGGGAGCGCGGGCACTGCTGGGGGCAGGCGCGGGGGTCGTTAAGGCACAGACTGACCTCAGACGGGGGGGGGGGCGGGGCAGGTCCCCAGAGGCCCCGCAGGGCTCGGAGCAGGCGCCACCGGCCCCGTCACCCTTCGTGCCCCCGGCGGGGGAGGCGAGGGAGGCGGGGGAGGCGGGGGAGGCGGGGGCCCTCCACGCGCATCTTACAGGCAGAGGCCGCCATTTTTGCCAAGACTGGTCCCGTCTCGGCCCCACGGATGCGCTCGCGGCCCCACAACACAAAGCTTCGAGGGGACTAGGAAGAGCGAGCCCAACGCGGCCCAAGCCGGGACCGAAACTCGAGAGCGTCTGTTTTCCGCGGTGCAGGGGCCCCGGGGCAGGCCCGGGGCGAGCAGGCCGAGCTCGGCAGCGCGGACCGGGTGACCGGGGGCGACGGGGGTGATGGGGGGCGACGGGGGTGACGGGGGGTGATGAGGGGTGATGGGGGGCGATCGGGGGATGACGGGGGTGATGGGGGGTCACGGGGGGGCGACGGGGGTGATGGGGGTGACCAGGGGCGACCGGGAGCGATCAGAAGCGACCGGGGGTGATGGGGGGTGACGGGGGGGGCGACCCAAGCGATCGGGGGTGACCGGGAGCGGGGCTCCGCGCAGCCCCCGCCGGGACCGCGCGCCCATCACCCGCACAGCGAGGCGCCCCCCCCAAGGAGCACGCGCGGCCCCCGAGGCACCCGCAGCCGCCCCGCAGCCGCCCCGAGGCCGTGACCTAGGCGGAGGACACCGCGCGCCGCCCGGCCGGGCCTGGTGCCCGCGCGCTCCCGCACCCCTTCCGCGCCGCCCCCGGCCCCCCTACCGATCTTCTCCGGCGGCGCCCGCAGCTCGGCGCTCCCGGGGCACCCCCAGCTGCACAGCAGCAGCCACAGCCCCACGGGCGACCAGACGAGCGCCCCAGCTGTGAGCCCCATGGCTCCCGGAGCGCGGCGGTCGGCCAGCGGCGCCCCAAGCTCCGCCCGCAGCCGCGAGTCTGCGCGCTCCGCACGCCCCGCCCCGCCAGGCCCCGCCCCGAGGCCCCGCCCAGGTCCGCCCGGCAGGCCCCGCCCCCGGCAGGCCCCGCCCCCGAGGCCCCGCCCAGGTCCGCCCGACAGGCCCCGCCCCTAGGCCCGCCCAGGTCCTCCCGGCAGGCCCCGGCCCCGATAGGCCCCGCCCCTGACAGGCCTCGCCCCGAGTCCCGCCCAGGTCCGCCCCAACAGGCCCCGCCTCGGTCCTCCCGGCAGGCCCCGCCCCCGACAGGCCCCGCCCCGAGGCCCGCCCAGATCCTCCCGGCAGGCCCCGCCCCTGACAGGCCCCGCCCAGGCCCCTGCAGGCCCCGCCCCGAGGTCCGCCCAGGTCCTCCCGGCAGGCCCCGCCCCCGAAAGGCCCCGCCCCGGTCCGCCCGGCAGGCCCCGCCCCCGATAGGCCCCGCCCCTGACAGGCTCCGCCCAGGCCCCGCCCCGAGGCCCGCCCAGGTCCTCTCGGTGGGCCACGCCCCCAAGGCCCGCCCAGGTCCGCCCCCGGGTCCAGCACCGGGCCCCGCCCAAGTCCTCCCTCCTCAGGCGCGGCCCCCGGCACCCGCACCCAACAGCCTCACACACCCGCACCCGGCACCCCGCCATCCCCGCACCCCGGCACCCCGGCACCCAGCACCCTCTCACTCCCAACACCTCTGCACATCCGCACCCCAACAGCCCCTCACCCCACCACCGGGTACCCCCACACCCCGGCACCCCAGCACCCCGCAGCCCGGCACCGCGCACCCCAGCGCCGAGCCCGGCCCACTGGGCCCCCAAGCCCGTCCCGCCCCGAAGCGCGCGCTACTTAGGGACCCACCAGAGGCGGAGGCGGAGGCGGAGGCGGAGGCTCCCTGCTCCCCCCCGCCCCCCCCGCCCCCGGGTATTCAGGTGAAGCCTCGCTCCTCACTGGCGCCCCCGCTGACCCTTCCATCTCCCGCCGGGGGAGATCGCACACAGCTCAGGCCCTTGCCGGGTGACCAGGGAAGATGAGTGGGTGAAGCGCGATCGGCAAAAGGGAAAATGAGGGCGACCATTGACGGGTGGCCCCAGGTGAAAAGTAGTGGCAGATACGGATAAACGTAAGGTGCCCGCATCACACAGCAGAACATTAGGCAAACATGAAATAGAATGTGGGATCTATCTGTGGGACCCAGGAAATTTAATAAAAATCCCCTACCCCTGGGCAAGCAGAGCAGGACTGATTCCATTTTGTGCTACACCTGCCACCTCCCCTATGACCCCCACATGACCTGCTTATGGCTTAAGGTGCTGCCCCACCCTAGTCAAGCTTTTGGGCACACCCTAATCGGAAATCAGCTCATAACCATGCAACCCTGCCTTGTGCCCGCCAAAACTGCAAGCCTATTCTGACCAAAGTAATAGGCCAGCTCAAATGGATGCTATAGGGTAAGGTGTCATCCAATCCGCCACCTGCATGTGGACCGACATGACTGTGCAACTATCTGCGTATCCCATGGGCCACTGGCCCCTATAAAGCTGCTAGGCCTCTTAGTCTCCAGGTCCAAGTCCCTGCTCTGCTGTGTGGGGTGCACTTGGACCCAAGCTCGAGCTTGTAAATCAACCCTCATGTGTTTGCATCAGTGTCGGCTCCTCGGTGGTTTCTCGGATTCGCAATCTTGGGCACAACACTATCCTGGTATCCTTAGGTGAGAAAACCTAGTGGCTGAGTGATGAGCATCGTAAGATCCCATTCTGCAAGTACCATACCCCACTTCCACCCTCCCCCCCCCCCACCAAAGAAACAAAACAAAGCAGAAAACCTGTATGTGAACATGAAGAACAGTGTAGATGGAAAGAAAATAAGTCAGATAAAAAGAAAGAGTGAATGTGGAAAGAGGGAGTATAAAACCCGGGGCAAAAAGCATTCACTCATTGGACAAATATTTAATGAGTTCCTCCTAAGTGGCAAGCAGTGTTGTAGGTGCTTGAGAAAAATCAGTGCAAAATGTTGTGCCCAAGATTGCGAATCTGAGAAACCACCAAGCAGCCGACACCGATGCAAGCACACGAGGGTTTATTAGCAAGCTCAAGCTTGGGTCCAAGTATACCTGACACAGCAGAGCAGGGACTTGGACCCCGAAGTGGGTTACAGCTGGGTTTTTTATAGGCTGGTCTAGGGGATTTCCAGAAGGGATGGAAGAATTCTAAGGTTCTAAGAATTCTAAGATGGGACTTTCTGCCACGGGCGTGGGCTCTGTTGTCTTTCTGATATGGCATTACCTGCTGAGGACATTGAGGACATTCTGCAGTTTTTCCCCTTAAAGTTCAGCTCTTATTCACAGGGACCTAAGATGGCTGTACTTGTGCTAATGCTAAACTTTAGGTGGGATGGCCTTAATTTTTATAGGCCTCCACACAAAACAGATTTTTTTTTTAAGATTTTAATCATGAAAAAAAAAAAAAAGATTTTAATCATGAGACGTACAGAGAGAGGGGGAAAGACACAGCAGAGGGAGAAGCAGGCACCATGCAGGGAGCCCAATGCAGGACTCGGTCCCAGGATCCCAGGGTCACACCCTGAGCCAAAGGCAGACACTCAACCACCGGGGCACCCAGGTGCCCTACAAAATGGATTTTTAAAAGTATTTATTTTAATGAGGCAGACAGTCTAGTGGAGGGGCACATGTTAATCAGAATAAACAAATGATGTATTATAGAGAGCAGGGTAAGAGGAATGAGGAATGGCTTGCAGTTTTAAACAGGGTGGGCGGTAGGCCTCGCTGAGCAGGATAGCATCTGAGCAAAAGCTTGTAGGAAGTGAGGGAGGGGGTCAGTATCTGGGGAAAGAGCTTTCTGTGTAAAGAGAATACCTGTATGTTTGAGGAACAGCAAGGAGGCCAATAAAGCAGAGAAAGAAAGACAGAGTGAAGGTGGTATTAATGGAACAAGATGCAAACTCTACAGGGAATAAAGACTCCTAGTCAAGAACACAAAAATATGAAGAGTAAGCCGTGTTTTTCACTACATCTAGAAATTACAAAGAAAGAACTAAACTCTGTGTCTTTTACTTCCCTTTTTCCAAACTACATTATCCCCACAATGTAATTATCAGTGCCTTAACCTACTAGGCCCTCAATAAATGTTTGTTGGTTGATGAGGATTGACCGTGTGAGTGACCCTGACACAGGTGTCAGCTTTGGAAGCTTTCACTGCTGCGGCTGAAACCTTGGGAAGGAGTTTACTGAAAGGACACTCGGGGAAGAGACAGCGAAGTGGAAGGGGGGTCAGAGGCTCTCTCATTCCGCGCTCTTGCCCTTTCAAAATAACACTGCCACTGAAACCCCAGGAGGTTTTTAAAAGGATCACGGAGGAAAAATGTCATCGAAAATGTGAAGAGCAATAATAAGGCGATACAGCAAACATTCATACGGCGCTGTTCAAAAAAGCAGACTCCCCCGAAGGAGACTAAACACTAAGGTTGTCTCCTTGACCAAAGTCCAGCCAGGCTCCTCTGAGCAATCTTCTCCGCTGGGCAGGCCTTAGCCTATCAAGACTCGCACAAAACACTAACATTTTCTAGCAGCTCAAAGCGGTGTCCTTGGGAGGACCCTAGCTACCTTCACAGTGCCTGTCTGAGAGAACTCAAGGCTGCCAAGGCTTCACTGTGTGTTCCAGCAACATCTGACCCGAGAGCCCGACTCCCAGGCTCTGGGAGGGCAGGAGCCTAACTGAGAATCACCGGTTACCACCCTTTCTCTCAAATTTTGTCATCGTTCACTTTCTGGACTCTGCGGGCCCCTGCTCACCCCCATCCCTATCCCTACATTCGCCCTCAAAATGCCAGGTCACATCGATACCAACTGCAGGCAACTTCGGTTTACAATGCACTCTTCCTTATTGCCATAGTGTATTATCAACTTTTTTTTTCCAGATTTTATTTATTAGTTATTACCAATTAAAAGTAAAACTTTAGTGCAGTCTTTGCTTATCTTTGATAACACTTAAATCTATAGTTCTGGGCAGTCCTGGTGGCGCAGCGGTTTGGCGCCTGCCTTCGGCCCAGGGTGCGATCCTGGGGTCCTGGGATCGAGTCCCATGTCGGACTTCCTGCATGGAGCCTGCTTCTTTCTCTGCCTCTCTCTCTCTCTCTTTCTGAATAAATAAATCTTTAAAAAAAAAAATAAATCTATAGTTCTGCTCCTGCTTCATGTTCTACTTTTTTCTTTTTTAAACTACCTTGAAAAAATTCACATCTCACTTTTTTCTCATTCTAAATAACCTAAACAGTATTTATTCCCTGTTAGGCAAGATGGGAAATTCAGAAGCAACATAAGAAAAGATAAACATACTTGATTACATAAAACTTAAACATTTTCAGACGACAAAAGATAGATTTTTTTTTTTATTTTATTTATTCATGAGAGACACAGACACAGGCAGAGAAACAGGCAGAGAAGCAGGCTCCCCGCAGAGAGCCTGATACAGGACTCAATCCCAGGACTCCAGGATCATGACCTGAGCTGAACCACTGAGCCACTGCAGCACCCCAAAAGATAGAACTTTAAAGGTTAAAAAAAAAATACATGAGAAAAATATCTGCCACTACTATGACAGGTAAGATTGTGGTATGTATTGCAAACATACAAAGAGCTCAACAAATTGATAAGAGGTAAACAACTCAATATAAATAAAGACTATATATAAGTAGACAATTCACAAAAAAAGAGTACAAGCGACAATGATCAACACCAAACCAAACCACATATGTACACAAATGTGGGGGCATTGGGTAAATGGGAAATCTCTACTGACCTCGAAATTTTGTTGTTAACCTAAAATTGCTTTGAAAAAATGGAGTCTTTATTTATTTATGTATTTTATTTTTTAATTTTTTTTTTAGAATGGAGTCTTTAAAAGAAGAAATACACATGATGAGTTGCTCAATTCCAATAATTAGTTTAAACAACTGCAAATTAGATACCATTTTTAAATCTTTAATATTAGCAAAAATTAATAAGACTAACCTCAATGCAGGAGAAAACAGGGTGGAATGGATGAAGACCTCTGGAACGGACTTTCAAACATTGTTGTTGGATGTGAATGAATAAAAACCTTTTAAAAATAATCTATTCAGATAGATATATAGATATACCGCCTAACTCAAAAATCCCACATCTTGGAATCTATTCAAATGTAAAAGAAGAATCGGTTATAAGGATGCTTATTGCAACATTGTTTGTAGTAGAAAAACAGAACAAAAGCAGGAGTAACCTAATGTCCACCAATACCATTTATGGTCATTTATTCAACTTAATACTGACTAAACTGTGGCACATTCGTTCTGTATACTATTTTGCACCTACCAAAAAACCAATAAATTAGATCAGTATTCACTAAACCTGGAATACCTACGATGTAAGTTTGAGAAATGAAAATTGCGAAGTAATATCCAGGGACTAACCGCATTTTCCTCACATTTTAAAAATAAAAATCCCAAGTACTTATATACATGTGCATTTGTTTGATTATAAAATGAGATGTGAAAGCTTACTGACTGATTTTTTAACATTAATTACCTCAAGAGGGGGAGAAGGAGGGAATTATTACTCTTTTTCTTATTTATCTATATTGGCTCATTTGTGATAGTGAGCCTGTATTAGTTTTATAACTTTAAAACTTCAATATACAATGTACATGTTAACACATATATTAAAATTGCATATTTGTGTATTTATATATTTATATTTAATATAATATATAAATCAATGTAAATAATTATATGGTGTGTTGTGCAAATATATACTTAAAATATATAACAATTTAAAACTTATAGGGATCCCTGGGTGGTGCAGCGGTTTGACGCCTGCCTTTGTCCCAGGGCACAATCCTGGGGGCCCAGGATCAAATCCCACATCGGGCTCCTGGTGCCTGGAGCCTGCTTCTCCCTCTGCCTATGTCTCTGCCTCTCTCCCTCTGTGTTTGACTATCATAAATAAATAAAATAAAACTTATATAACAAAATAATAAAGTTTTCATAGTTTCTTTTTTTTCTTTTTATTTATTTTCTTTCTTTCTTTTTTTTTTTTTCATAAAGATTTTAAAGCTTAAGGGATGCCTGGGTGGCTCAGCAGTTGAGCATCTGTCTTTGACCCAGGCCATGATCCTGGAGTTCTGGGATCAAGTCCCAAGTCAGGCTCCCTGCATGGAGCCTGCTTCTCCCTCTGCCTGTGTCTCTCTGCCTCTCTTTCTGTGTCTCTCATGAATAAATAAATAAAATCTTAAAAAAAAAAAAGATTTTAAAGCTTAAAAGGTACTTGTGTTACAATCTGTACAATGGAATTTTATTTGGCAAAAGAATGATCTATTGATACACGCTACAACTTGTATGAACCATAAAAGCATAATGCTAAGTGAAAAAAGCCAGTCACAAAGAATCACATATTGCATGATTCCATTTATATGAAATCCCCAGAATAGGCAAATCTATAGAGACAGATTAGTGTGTGGGAAGTCGGGTGGGGTGAAGAACGGAGAGTGACTGCTAATTGGTAAGAATTTCTTTTTTGGAGTGATGAGAGAGTTCTAAAATTGATCATAGTAATGGTTGCAAATCTGTGAATATACTAAAAACCACTAAACTGTACACTTCAAAAAGCTACTTAAAAAATATATTACCCAGCATTAACACTTGTCTTATTCATCCTCAAAAGACTGATATTTGATCTCTTTTGAGTAAAATCAAAGAACGTGCCCCAGATTCTAAAGACAATTCCAAACATAGAAATCTTAAGGTGAAGTCTAAAGAAACTGTCCTAAAGAGGACATCACGTTTTTGGATGTATACATTCTCCTTTATTTAAAGATATTTCACATCATTTATAAAATACAACACGAAATGCGTCATGATTACACCGCACCACATTTCAGAGTCCTAAATGTCGCCCCCCTCTTCGACGAGGACTGAAATTTCTTCTTCTTCTTCTTCTTCTTCTTCTTCTTCTTCTTCTTCTTCTTCTTCTTCTTCTTCTTCTTCTTCTTCTTCTTCTTCTTCTTCTTCCTCCTCCTCCTCCTCCTCCTCCTCCTCCTCCTCCTCCTCCTCCTTCTTCTTCTTCTTCTTCTTCTTCTTCTTCTTCTTGAAATTTATGTATCTTCTAACTCATTTAGTTTTAGGATCCTTTGACCGGTTTGCATTAAACAACTTTCTCAAATATTTTCCAAACTAAAAAAAAAAAAAAAATTTTCCAAACTGCGTTGAGTGCACCAAGGGGGGAAAAAAAAATCTGAAAATATTTTCCTGGCTCTCCAAAATTTGGTTACTAACAAGACAAATTCTTCTCACTGAACGTTAATGAACAATAACTTAGTGGAATAGGAAGAGCCGTTCAACTGTATTGGGATCAGGGAAGGTAAGATCCTTTCTTATATCAATGAGAAAACAGCATATTGTGGACTCAATAGACCATTTTTATTTTTATTTTATTATTTTTTCCAATAAACCATTTTTAAATGAACAAACGTCATCCTCTTGCAGGCACAATCGTTTGCCTGTATTTAGTCCTAAAAGATTTTAGCGAGGCTGCTGCCCAACAGCGCCGCTGGTGTAGTGGTATCATGCAAGATTCCCATTCTTGCGACCCGGGTTCGATTCCCGGGCGGCGCACGAGCGTTTTTTCTGATTCCCAACCATCCTTAACACGCGGTGGGTTTAACCGTTTAGCTAAATCTTCCCTCCTCGGGTAACACTGAGACTTTTTCAGTTCCACGAGGGTTTTTATTTCGTTATCAACCACTGTGCAAACCCCGGAATCCAGAGCTGGAAGACAAAAAAAAAAAAAAAAAAAAAAAAAAAAAAGCCTTGAGGCAGGTCCCTAAGCTGCCAGCGCTCACGCCTGCGCAGTCTGACCCACCCGCGGGGCCGGCAGCACAGCGGCTGCGCAACAAGTGAACCCGCGGCCTGAGCGGGGTTGAAAGTGCAGGACGGTTCTGCGCCTGCGCGGCCCGGTCGCTCCGCGGGCTGCTCCTGAGCGCCCGGCTCGCCGCCATCTTGTCCTGGGGCTTCATTGTTCGCGCTGCTCGCGGCCGTTGGGTGAACTGCCGCGGAAGGAGGAGGCGGAGGAAGCCCCGGGCGGCCGAGCAGCCCCGCTCCCCGCGGCCGCAGCCGCTCCGAGGACCCGGGAGGTGGCAGAGGGTAGGGAGCTGGACCCCGAGGCGCCGGCGCGACCGCAGCAGCCATGGAGGACGAGATGCCCAAGACTCTGTGAGTCCGGGGCCGCGACCGGGGCGGGAGGGCGGGAGGGCGGGGGGCCCGGGGCGGCCTGGGGCCCGCGCGCGCCGCGCCCTTTGTTCTGCGGCCGCCGGGGGGAGGGGCGCTCCGGGGGCGCGGCGGGGCCTCAGGGGCGCAGCCCGGCCTCCCGCGAGGTCCCTCCCGGCCCCCCGCGCCCTCGACCGGTCCCTCCCCCGCGGCACAGCGCCTCCTGGCTCTCCCCGCTTCTACTTCGGCCTGCCCCGGACACTCCCGCCGCGGGGTGCTCCCCGGAGAAGGCTTGTCCTCCGTCCTCAGCGGCCTGAACTTGGCGCTCGCGGCCGCCGCCCGGAGAGGGAGCGGGTGCCCGTCAGGGTGCCCGTCCGCGTGCCCGTCCCGGTGCGGGTCCGGGTGCCCGTCCGCGTGCCCGTCCCACGGTGCCGGTCCGGATGCCCGTCCCACGGTGCCCGTCCGCGTGTCCGTCCCACGGTGCCGGTCCGGGTGTCCGTCCCGGTGCCCGTCCCATGGTGCCGGTCCGGGTGCCCGTCCCGGTGCCCGTCCGGGCGCCCGTCCAGCTCCCTCCGCGGCCGAAGGGCCCACACGCCCGACGCCCTGAGGATTGTGAGGCTGCTTTAAACACACAAACAAAAAGAAACACACAAAGTTGGAGGTCTGTCCCGGAGGCGCATCTCTGTCCCGCCGGGGGAAGCGGACCGAGTGCGTCTTTATCTCCGCTTGCTCCCTCGGGGGTCGACGCGGCGCCCCACGGGCGGGCGGGGTTCACGGAGCAACAGGTGGTAAACACCCCCCCCCCCCCCCGCCCCGGGCAGGGGGCTCGCGGGGAACGACCGCAGCTGCGGTGTCTCCGGGCCGCGCGCCCTTTGTCCCCCGGAGTGTTCTCGTGGCTTTTCTCTAAAGAAGAAGAGGCCTCGAGGAGGGGTTGTGGATCCGGACCCGCGTCCGCGCCCTGGGCGGGCGGGCGATGGGACACGCTCCACGCGTTAGAGACGCGACCTTAGGTTTCTCTCCGCCACTTCCGAGGCGTTAGAGCCGTCGGGAAGACAACGCGACGGGTTGTTTTGTTTTGTTTTTTGTTCCACTCTGATAAGGGTTTCCCGTTTTTAATCGGCTGTGAGAAATCGAGTCGCACTTGTTTCTCAGTAGACGAGTAAACTTGTGGCCAGTTTGTCCCACAGTGTCACCTTCAGTGTCCTTTCAACAGGGCGCAAGAATTAGTGGGCGTCCCTTGTTCTCTGAGAGAGGGTCGTACCTACAGATCAGTGTCCCTGGAGCCCGGTTACCCTGGCGCGGCCGACGGGAACCATTTTCTCCCCCTGCCTCTTTTTGCCAGAATAGCGACAGCCAGCAGCATATTGGATTAAGCGCTGATCATCTTTTATTAATGTCGTTGAATCTAAGATTCTCGTATGATTGTGAAATTTTGATTGCAGAAACTGCCAGAAATATCTGGGAACTTAACCTTTTTATTACGTTGATTTGGGAATGTCAAATAATGAAGACAACCTCAGCTCTCTCAGGCCAGTCTACAAAAGCAGGTAGTTAAATTGTACTAGCTTGGGGACAGGGGACCAACCATTGCAGGAGAAATCATGAAAGAAACTTTATTCACTTATTAAATGCTTCCGATTGTCAGGTTCTGTGTTAAATGCTTTACATGCTTGTTTAATCTTCATCAGAACTGCAGTAAAGGGTCCATTTTGCAGCTGAGGAAAAGCAAAGCTTAAAAGTCTTAAGTAACTCACCCAGAGTCATAGACCTTTCTGTTCATCATCCGCAACCCTCCTGTCCCCAAGTCCTGACACTTAGAGCTAGACGTGCTTCCTGTTCTTCCCTAGGACACCCCCATCCAGCAATTCCTCCCCACTGTAGTCCCCGTTCTGACTGCCTGTGGTCTCCCTTTTGCCTCCCTCAACCAAAACTCCTCATTCTTCGGGTGAAACCAGACTTGATAAGACTCGGGTAGGTGTTAATCCCTAAGGTTTCCCAGCAGCGTTTTTACTTTTAATATAAAATGTTTGTTTTAATGACCCTGCAAGTCAGGGTCTTTCATTATGTTTCTAGCACAGTGTTCAGTCTATAGTAAGTCATCAGTACATTTGTCTTAAAAGCTGGTACAATTAATTCTGAGCAGTGAATCAGGATTTCATTCATTCTTGAGGAAAAGGTAGTCACATCTCCGTATTACCTGTCTATGGAAGTGCCTTAGAGGAAATAACTTCATTTGCCACAGATGAGACAGCAGCATGTTAAGCTAGAGATGGCCAGTGTCAGCAGTACTTTGGAGACATACTGTGAGAAGTGGTTGGATTTGGGTATATTTTGAAAATAGAGCAACAGGACTTACCTATAGACTTTATGTGGGGTGTGAGAATGAAGTCAGTAATAAGTAGGTTTCCTTAAAAATGTGTAATACCAATCTAAAAAGTCAGTTTCAGCTATCAGAAAAGTGACAAGTGTTTGAAAAATAGTAAGGTTATGCTGCTGGTGTACCATTTGCACATAATTTCCTAATTAGTAAAAAACATACACATTTCCCCGTAAATTAGAGTCAGGCAAAATGGGATAATTTTGAAACAGTTTGAAATTGTTCAAAAGTAATTCTGAGAGAGCCTCTTTGACAGTTATTTATAGATTACTTAAAATATTCCAGGCAGTGCTCTTGATACTAGATATATAGTATGAGTAAAAATGAAAATCTCTTTTTTTTTTTTTTTTTCAAGAGTTTACTTAAGTAATCTCTGTATCCCACCTGGGGCTCAAACTCATGACCCCAAGATCAAGAGTTTGCATGCTCTTCCAACTAAGCCATCCAGGTGCCCCACTGAAAATCTCTACTCTTAAGGAATATATCATTAAATAAAAACCTATTCATGCTTTTCACAGAAACTTCATATCAAAATTTGCCTTTTTATACAGTGATTACAGCTCAAAACAAACGCAGTACAACATTCTGCTTTGTAAGTTTTTACTGTCAGTTGAATTTTCTAGAGATATACTAATAAAAATGAATATTGTAAATGTTTTAGATTCCAATTTTAGAACTCTTTGAATTGAGTTGTCAGCTTCAAAAATATGTATTAAACTGATATGAGATCCTATCCCTGGCAGGACTGTCGTGTTAACTTCCCAGGTAGCTTTTTATTTTGAAAAATTAAAAACCAGGGGATCCCTGGGTGGCTCAGCGGTTTGGCACCTGCCTTTGGCCCAGGGAGCGATCCTAGAGTCCTGGGATCGAGTCCCGCATCAGGCTCCTGGCATGGAGCCTACTTCTCCCTCCTCCTGTGTCTCTGCCTCTCTTTCTCTCTATGTCTATCATAAATGAATAAATGAATCTTTAAAAAAAGAAAAAAATTAAAAACCAGAAAAATAACAAAAAATACTAGAACTCAGGTACCTTTTATCTGATTTACCCAGTTGCTAATAGCCAAATTTGCCTTATTTAGGTATATTCTTTTTTGATGAACCATTTAAAAAGACATGACATTTCAGGCCTAAGTACTTTACCATGTATTTCCTAAGAACAAGGCCATTCTCTTACATAACTATAATACAAAACAAAACAAAAAAAAATAACTATAATACAATTGTCATTAAGTAGCCTACATTGATACAATATTGTTAGCTAATGTACAATCTGTATTCATTTTTATCCAGTTACTCAAGGAAGACCTTTTTAGTCCATGGAAGTCCATTTGTTTCAACACTTAATTCTCTTGCCCTCCTCTCTACTTTTCAGTTCTGCACAAGATTGGGGTACATAATCTCAGTGGTGATACAATACATAACATGGAATACTTTAATCCATGCTGTTAACAACAAGTCCTTGGAACAGCTTAAAAAATAGCTAAAAGGAGGGGGGTATATCTTAATGTTTTTTTAAAAACATTTTGAAAGGGCAGCCCCAGTGGCCCAGCAGTTTAGCACTGCCTTCAGCCCCAGGGCGTGATCCTGGAGACCTGGGATCGAGTCCCACGTCAGGCTCCCTGCATGGAGCCTGCTTCTCCCTCTCTGCCTGTGTCTCTGCCTCTCTCTGTCTCTCTCTCTCTCTCTCTCTCTCTCTCTCATGAATACGTAAATAAAATCTTTAAAAAAAACAAGCCGCATTTTGAAAAATAAAAACTTAAATAAATGTAAAAAAATCATATTTTTCTTTAGTGGTCCAATAGACATGATAGGGAACCTTGGCTTGCCACTGCTCCAGTATCAGTTTTTTGTTTTTTTTTTTTTAAGATTTTATGTATGTATTCATGAGAGACACAGAGAGGCAGAGACATAGACAGAGGGAGAAGTAGGCTCCCTGCAGGGAGCCCAATGTGGGACTCCATCCTGGGATGGGGATCACGCCCTGAGCCAAAGGCAGTTGCTCAACCGTTGAGCCACCCAGGCATCCCCCAATATCAGTTTTTTAATCGGTTGGGATTTTTTTTTTAATGTAAGGAGCAAAAAATTTAAGCATAAAAGGTATTTATAAAAACAAGATATTGGACGTTCCCACATATACAGGAAGTTTATGGAACCTGGCTTAGAAAATGTTCAGGAGGGGCACCTCGGTGGCTTAGTGGTTGAGCATCTGCCTTCGGCTCCGGTTGTGATCTGGGGTCCTGGGATGGAGTCCTGTATTAAGCTCCCCATAGGGAGCCTGCTTCTCCCTCTGCTTATATCTCTCCCTCTCTCTATGCCTGTCATGAATAAATAAAGTCTTAAGAAAGAAAGAGAAAGAGGAAAGAGAAAGTTTAGAAAAGCGAGGCAACTGTCAGGCCCACAGTCCTTATCAAGCCACAGAAGATCCCAGAAAGGGTGCTATTACCACATCCACTGAGGACCACAGCTTCCACTTTCACTGGACATGGGACTCCACTGCTGTTTGCCACCAAAGTGGGTTTTCTTTATTCAGTCTCTGCTTCTTTAAGCCCTACCTTTGTTGTCTTTGTTCAGGATGGGTTTCTCTAATCAAATCTAACCTAGATCATACGCCAGGGAGTCTACAAAACCATATCAAGCCTTTTCAGCTTCTGTAGAGAAGTGAGCCTCTGTCATAGAGTGAGGATTTCTCTAAAAATAGGAAGGAAGATATTTGGCAGCACCTCCCAAAAAAGAATCTACTGCTCCTATAACTTAAATCTGTGGTGTTAATAGGAAATACTTTGGCTTCAGAAACAACAGAATGTAACAAAGCATGGAACAGCTAAAGAAACATGTATAAAGATGAGAATGAACTTTTGTATAGGGCACTTGTTTATTTTTCCACTGAAAGTATCATGAATATAAAAGCAATCTGCATTTTTCAAATTTGGGTTCTCTGTTTTAGATTAATATTTATTTAGCAAATAGATTTGGAAGGTAGTCACATTAAGTTGCTTCTAAAATTTTTGAGATAGCTATTAATGATTAACTCACTGGTAAAAATGCTCTAGTGGATTATTTTTATTTGTATGAGGAAGGAAAAGAGATTTTGTCATTTGATTTCTTTTTTTTTTTAATTTTTTTTTTTAAGTTTTTATTTACTCATGAGAGAGAGACACACACACACACAGAGGCAGAGATACAGTCGAAGAGAGAAGCAGGCTCCCTGCGGGGAGCCTGACAAGGGACTCGATCCCAGGGCTCCAGGATCAGGCCTTGGGCTGAAGGCGGCACTAAACTGCTGAGCTACCCGGGCTGCCCATTTGATTTCTTTGATAAGAAAATGATACATACGTTACTTGTAGTGTATTGTAATGGTGTCGAAGGTTGAGAGCAACTTTTTTGTATAACTTCCCCTGAAGAGCTGTTCTCTAAACAAGTGTATGTAGAGTTAATTGATGGAGGCTCCTGGAGCTTACAGTATACAACAGATCACATTAAATAGACAATTGTAGAGTAATACAAATCTTAGTGCTTTTTAAAGTAGCATTAAAAAAAATACATATCTTCAAGTAGGTAATACCACTCAAAATATTTCTCAGAAAATTAGACAGTTTTGCAAAGAGTAGATAATAGAATTTCAGGTCCCTGAATAATGCCCACTTGTCACTAGATTATCTAGCTTTACCGAAGTAGATGTTAAAATTAAATTTTCAGAAGAGCCATTTTTTTCATTTAGGCATATGCAATCCTGAGATTATCTTTTTTAAGATTGATTGATTGATTGATTGATTGATGGGAGGGGCAGAGGGAGAAGCAGGCTCCCTGTGGAGCAAGGAGCCTGATGCAGGACTCCATTTCAGGACCCCAGGATCATTACCTGAGCTGAAGCCAGATACTTCACCAACTGAGCCACCCAGGTGCCCCTGAGATTTTCTTATAAGCATAAGAGTCGGATGAAAATAGACCTAGAAGACTTGTAGAGTTAGTACGGAGTTCCCATGTAACCTTCACGCAGGTTCCCTTAATGTTGACATCTTACATAACCATGCTATAGTTACCAAAACTAGAAATTGATACTGTTCAATACTATTAACTACAAGGTTTATTCCAGTGTCCCCAGTTTTTTTTTGTTTGTTTTTTGTTTTTTTGCTAATGTCCTTTTCTATCCCAGGATCCAGTCTAAGATACTATATTGCATTTAGTTGTTATATCTCTTCACTCTCCTTTAACATGTAAGGAGATGCCTTTCATGACTGTGACACTCTTGAGAAGGTAGTGTTTCCTCACTGTACAGTGACTACTCCCCACCTCAACCCCGCCCAACACACTCTATTAATTAGAATTGAGTGACTAAGACTAATCTACACTCAAGAAGAGGGGAATTAAGCTTCACTTCACAGAGGGAAGTTTGGACATATGTTAAAATAACTAATTCATGGGTTAAAATATTTAATTTAAAATATTTAATATTTTAGAGGAGATATTCTGAGGCTCTGCACATACCCTATATCTCCTTAAAATTTTGCATCAACTAAAAGATCCATGGTGGATCTCATCAGTAGCAGTTATTGTGCTGGCTTAATGGTGATTTCCTTCACTCCTTTTAAATTTATTAATTAGAATTCTCCAAGAAAAAGTTAACCCTTCTCCCCAACTCTAGGTTATAGTTCAAGGATTAGTCCTTGCATTTGGTTGTCATTGTCCTTCAGATTTCTCTTAAGCAAGAACAGTCTTCTCTTAAAAAAAAAAAAAAAAAAAAAAAAAAAAAAAATTTTTTTAAGAGATCAAGTGGTCTTACATAATATTCCACATCTGAATTTATACTATTGTTTTATATGCCCAATATTCCATAAACTTAAGTTTAAATTTAAGCTTGACTAGATTCAAGTTAGAGCTTTTTTTTTTTTTTCTTTTTTTTTAAGATTTTATTTATTTATTCACAAGAGACACAGAGAGATAGAGGCAGAAACATAGGCAGAGGGAGAAGCAGGCTCCATGCAGGGTCTCCAGGATCAGGCTCTGGGCTGAAGGCGGCGTTAAACCGCTGAGTCCCCCAGGCTGCCCAAGTTAGAGCTTTTCTATTTGAATATTTCATAGGTACTACTGTATAATATATATTGTACATGTAAATGTCATCCATAAAATGATTTAATGTTTGAATTGGCCAAGGCTTGCTTGCTTTTTTTTTTTTTTTCTTTTTTTTTTTTAAGATTTATTTATATATTTATGAGAGAGAGAGAGGCAGAGACACAGGCAGAGGGAGAAGCAGGCTCCATGCCGGGAGCCCGACGTGGGACGCGATCCCAGGACTCCAGGATTGCACCCTGGGCCAAAGGCAGGCACTAAACCGCTGAGCCACCCAGGGATCCCCCAGCTTTCTTTCTTTTATTTTATTTTTATTTTTATTTTTTTAAGATTTTAATTTATTTATTCATGAGAGACACACACAGAGAGGGAGAAGCGGGAGAAGCAGGCTCTACTCAGGGAGCCGGATGTGGGACTTTATCCCGGGTCCCCAGGATCACACCCTGGGCCAAAGGCGGCGCTAAACCGCTGAGCCATGGGGGCTGCCCAAAGCTTTCTTTTTTATTTTTATTTTTATTTTTATTTATTTTTTATTTTTTTAATTTTTATTTATTTATGATAGTCACACAGAGAGAGAGAGAGAGGCAGAGACATAGGCAGAGGGAGAAGCAGGCTTCATGCACCGGGAGCCCGACGTGGGATTCGATCCCGGGTCTCCAGGATCGCACCATGGGCCGAAGGCAGGCGCCAAACTGCTGCGCCACCCAGGGATCCCCTTTCTTTCTTTCTTTTTTTTTTTTTTTTTAATTTTTATTTATTTATGATAGTCACAGAGAGAGAAAGAGAGGCAGAGACACAGGCAGAGAGAGAAGCAGGCTCCATGCACCGGGAGCCCGACGTGGGATTTGATCCCGGGTCTCTAGGATCGCGCCCTGGGCCAAAGGCAGGCGCCAAACCACTGCGCCACCCAGGGATCCCTCCCCTTTCTTTTTTAAGGTAGAGTTTTCCATTTGCAATTTCAGTAATCTGTGTAATAACTCTGCCAACTTGCAAGTATCCATTTTCTTTCTTTTTTTTTTTTTTTAATTTTTATTTATTTATGATAGTCACAGAGAGAGAGAGGCAGAGACACAGGCAGAGGGAGAAGCAGACTCCATGCACCGGGAGCCTGATGTGGGATTCGATCCTGGATCTCCAGGATCGCGCCCTGGGCCAAAGGCAGGTGCCAAACTGCTGCGCCACCCAGGGATCCCCAAGTATCCATTTTCTTTTTTCTTTTCTTTTTTTTTTTTAAATTTTTATTTATTTATGATAGTCACAGAGAGAGAGAGAGAGAGAGAGAGGCAGAGACATAGGCAGAGGGAGAAGCAGGCTCCACGTAGCGGGAGCCCGACGTGGGATTCAATCCCGGGTCTCCAGGATCGCGCCCTGGGCCAAAGGCAGGCGCTAAACCGCTGCGCCACCCAGGGATCCCAAGTATCCATTTTCATACCATCCTTTCACCTAATGGTTTTGCATCCATTACTGATTCTTGCTTGAGTTAATCATTTCAGTAGGACTTACATATTGTTTACTAATTTAATCCTCTCTACACTTAATTGGCTAGCATTTTTCTATAAAGAAGAGTTTTTCTCTCATCAACTAGAGCTATTCGATTATGCTACATTGGAGTTTCTCCTCAAAGCAAGATAAATGCTTAATTCTTTCCCTTTAATTACAGACATCCAGAATAAGGACATGATGTAATAGTAGCCTCCAACACTAGAAAAATTGTTGGCTGTAGATGTTTCAGTTGATTTTTGAGTATCATTACCTGATCTTTTAGATGTTGTTCCCTTAAGACTCAGCTCTTCTCCTTTTGTAATTTTACCCTGTTCCAGTGCCTTCAAAGTAAGCACTCACTGTGTATCTATCTATTAAGTGGGTAAGTAGAAGGAAAGAATTGGATCCATACTTCCTGGAATTTGTGGATGTTTATTTTTCTGGGGAGAAAGTCTATACCTTTCATTACATTCTCTGAAGGATTCTTCACAGAACAATGAGAAACTACAGATATTGGGAGACTACATTCTGATATCAGAAGTGATAAACCTCAGGGGCATCTCTGGGTGGCCCAATTGGTAGAGCATCTGACTCAATCTGAGGGTCTGAGCTAAAGCCCCACATTGGGTCTGGAGCTGCTTTTAAAAACAGTGATAAACCTCCAACTCTTAACAGGTCTAGAAGTAATCTCATTTCAAAGTCTCATTTTGAAAATATATTTATAAAGTCTTTTTAAAAGATTATCCCAATCATGTGGTTTTGTAATACACTATTTATGCTAATTAAGTTTGTTAGTCACCAACGCATATTATCTGTTAAAAGCCTTTCCTGGAATCCTTCTATTCTTCATGGAAAGGTTTCCCATCTCTGACCATGTGCTACACCTGATAAGTGATATGATTTTTCAAAAGTATATTTATTGTGTAAACCAAAATATACCTAAACTGGATAGTGTAAAGGGAATTGTGTGAATTAAAAATTGAGAGCATCTTAATGTTCTCAGTAATACTGTGGAAGTAGAAATAATTGCAGAACTTTCCAGGATTGATTGTATAAAATATTCTATACATCTAATGATTCATTTGAGATTTTTTTAAAGCATGTCTTCCTAAGAAGACCTGTAAGCCTACAGACTTAGAAACAACAGGTGTAATTTGCAAAATCTTGACTAAACACACACGATTCCCCTTTATTAGTGGTGTCACTGTATTTACAAGTAGTGTGTCATACATCTGCTTTGAATCCCAGAATTTCCTTTTTGGTAAGCAACTTCTAGAAACTGATGCAAAAAAAGCAAATTTAAAATGGTAAGTTGTTTTTCTTTGTGTTTCAGATATGTTGGCAACCTTTCCAGAGACGTGACGGAAGCTCTAATTCTCCAGCTCTTTAGCCAGATTGGACCTTGTAAAAACTGCAAAATGATTATGGATGTAAGGGTATTTTACTTAGTTAACTTTCTTCTTTTTTTTTTTTTTTTTTTTTTTTAAGATTTTATTTATTATTTATTCATGATAGACATAGAGAGAGAGAGAGAGGCAGAGGGAGAAGCAGGCTCCATGCAGGGAGCCCGATGTGGGACTCGATCCCTGGACTCCAGGATTGTGCCCTGGGCCAAAAGCAGGCGCCAAACCGCTGAGCCACCCAGGGATCCCCTACTTTCTTCTTTTTTAATAGATCAGTTAAATGCATTACTTCCAGGCACTCTTTTTTTTTTTTTTTTTAATAATAGTTTTGTTTGTTTTTTTAAGATTCTATTTATTTATTCATGAGATACACAGAGAGAGGGAGAGAGAGGCAGAGACACAGGCAGAGGGAGAAGCAGGCTCCATGCAGGGAGCCCGACGGGGCACTCGATCCTGGGTCTCCAGGATCCCACCCTGGGCCAAAGGCAGGCGCTAAACTGCTGAGCCACCCAGGGATCCCCAGGAATAGTTTTTTTGTTGTTTGTTTTTAAAGTATGCTCTAGTCCAATGTGGGGCTTAAACCCATGACCTTGAGGTCAAGAATCACATGCTCTACCAACTGAGCCAGCTAGATGCCCCTCTTTCAGGAACTTTTAATTTATACTGGGGTGCCAGACTTAGTCAGAAGAGCATACAACTTTGGATCTTGGGATGTGAGTTTAAGCCTCAGGTTGGGTATAGAGATTACTAAAAAAAAAAATAACCTTAAACATTGTAGCATCATTCATTAAAAAAATAGTTTATACAGTCTAAATTACTAGTAATTTTAGTGAATTTAAATCAGTCTTAGGGCAGCCTGGGTGGCTCAGTGGTTTAGTGCAGCCTTCAGCCCAGGGCATGATCCTGGAGACCTGGAATCGGGTCCCGCGTCGGGCTCGCTGCATGGAGCATGCTTCTCTTTCTGCCTGTGTCTCTGCCTCTCTCTCTGTGTCTCAAATAAATAGATAAAATCTTTTCAAAAAGTAAATAAGTGTCTTAGCCACTGAATTAAACTTATTTTAGTAATAAATAAAGGAGGAAGAGAATAAAATTAATCATTTTTAGAGCAAATAAGAATTGTGTGTAGGGGGCGCCTGGGTGGCTCAGTCAGTGGGTTAAGTGTCTGCCTTCTGCTCAAATAATGATCCCAGAATCCCCAGAATAGAGTTCCAAGTCACGCTCAGTGAGGAATCTGCTTCTCTCTTCCCTCTGCTCCCACTGCCCCCCCCAATAAATAAATACAGCCTTTTTTTTTTTTTTAAGAGCTATATGTAAGCTCTTCTTTTAAGGTGCATTGAAGCATCAGAATTGTTTTGTGTGTGATGTCAGTTGATTGGCTCATCTGGAAATAGTTATTACAATTGGAGAATATTTTTTTTTATTTTTATTTATTTATGATAGTCACACACAGAGAGAGAGGCAGAGACACAGGCAGAGGGACAAGCAGGCTCCATGCACCGGGAGCCCGACATGGGACTCGATCCCGGATCTCCAGGATCGTGCCCTGGGCCAAAGGCAGGTGCCAAACCGTTGCTCCACCCAGGGATCCCACATTGGGGAATTGAGTCAAAAATAATATACTGTGGGGCACCCGGGTTGCTCAGTGGTTGAGCATCTGTCTTCAGCTCAGGTCGTGATCCCGGGGTCCTGGAATCGAATCATACATCGGGCTCCCTACAGGGAGCCTGCTTCTCCTTCTGCCTGTGTCTCTGCCACTTTCTCTCTCTGGGTCTCTCATGGATGGATGGATAAAATCTTTAATAAAAATAATATACTATGAAAATGTGTGTGTGTGAGAAAGTGTTTTTAAGTGTCATGATTCAAGTTTTTCTTGCATTGTGGCACTTCCCATCCACCAGACCTTAACATATAGAAAAACATTGCAACATTCATCTGTAGTTGCTGTTAACCTTGAATCATAGTATGTATAAAAAAACAAATCTAAATTCCAGTCCGTTCATACTGTTGGACTTATGTTCATAGTTATGAATCTTATACTCTCTGGAGTATAAAGTTTGATAGTATGAATCCTTGGATCTTTTAATCTAAAAAGTACAGTTTTTTCTGGGTACAAATTAAGTAAAAATAAGATTCTTTATCATTTGATTATACTGATGTGTAAGCTACTTTTTGTAACCACATTCTAATATCTGACGAAACTGACCTTTATAGTAGAATTACCATTAAGTGTAGCATTAGTTTGAGTTTATGCAATTTTTTTTAAAGATTTTATTTATTCATGAGAGACACAGAATGAGAAGCAGAGTCAGGCAGAAGGAGAAGCAAGCTTCTCTAAGGGAGCCCAATGCAGGGCTGAATCCCTGGACCCAGGATTATGCTCTGAGCTGAAGGCAGACGCTCAACCACTAAGCCACCCAGGTGTTCTGAATTATGCAATTTTAAAAGCATTTTTATATTCTTTAACTTTTTAAAATATTTTTATTTTATTTAGAGAGAGATTGTAAGGGGGAGGGAGAGAGCGCGGAGCCCACTGTAGGGCTTGATACCAGGACCCCAAGGTTATGGTCTTAAGTCAGAAGCTTAATTGCCTGAGCCACCTAGGCACCCCTCTTTAATGTTTTCTTAAATAAAATAATGATTGTCTCGCTATTAAATTTTGTGGTTGCCTGCTTACTCAACATTCTTAAAAATCATTGCTAGTGACTTTTTTAAATGGCTAATTTTCCTTGAAATAAAACAGTAATTTCTTTATTCTGGTATCATTCTAGTCGTTTTTTTTTCATTCTAGTCTTTTGAATTAGTTTCCTGTTTTAATAATTCTGCTTAGGAGATTATGGAAAGAACTTAAAAATGGACTTGAAAGTCATTTTGTATTTTGTAGATAGGTGGAAAATATGGGGTGTTTTTTCTGCCTTTTTTTTTTTTTTTTTAATTTTATTTACTCATGACAGACAGAGAAGCAGAGACATAGGCAGAGGGAGAAGCACGCTCCACGCAGGGAGCCCAATGTGGGACTTGATCCAGGGACTGGAATCACGCCATGACCCAAAGGCAGATGCTCAACCACTGAGTCCCTGAGGCGTCCCTCTTTTCTGCTTCTTTAATTTACAATAAAGCAGCCAAGCTATACTTAATCAGACCTCAACTACTTAGAACACCAGAAAAGAGGATAATTTTTATTTTTATTTATTTGATTGATTTAAAATTTTTATTTTTATTTATTTATAGATTTTATTTATTTATTCATGAGAGAGAGAGAGAGGGAGGGAGAGACACAGGCAGAGGGAGAAGCAGGCCCAGGCCCTATGCAGGGAGCTCGATGTGGGACTTGATCCCGGGACTCCAGGACCAGGCCCCGAGCTGAAGGCAAAAGTTGATGTCAGAAAGTCTGCACTCTACAGCCTATTCTAAAAACTTTGTTTACCAGAAAACCTCTTCAGTTTTCAGAGCCTGAAATAGGTTTAGGAAGGTTGGCTGATATTTTCTGCTACTTAGCAACTTAAAGGCAGCAAGAATATATGTACATGGATAGCAGTAAATGGTAACATATGATAGGAAAGGGAGAGTAAAGATTATGAAAAGCCAATACTGAGACTTGAAAGCATAAGAGTCTAGTCAAACTTAACTAACATCTGTATGACATCTGTTGCATAAAGAAATGACTATATGATGGGGAATGTGTGTAGTTTACATATCCACCCATCCATAGTTAGGATACTTAACTCATTAATACATGATTGAATTATATATAGTAGTATAGGATAACTTGAAGAAGATAATGTTCTTTTAAAAAATAAATAAAAATAAAAACAATTCATTTTTAAGTGTTTACTTAGCTAAAGATTTGCTTATGGAACGGATCCCTTCATTCTCCTTGGCCTGATATTCGAGATATATAAAACTTCACATAATTTTAAGATAATAGGAATATCCAACTTAAATTTGGCTTTTGTGTTTCTTCAACAGACAGCTGGAAATGATCCATATTGTTTTGTGGAGTTTTATGAGCATCGTCATGCAGCTGCAGCGCTAGCTGCTATGAATGGGCGGAAGATAATGGGTAAGGTAAGCTGTCATATTTAAAGAAGGTGACTTGGAAAATTTTAAGTTGTATATGGTTTTGTTTACCATTGATTGATTAATTGTGCACACAAGCAGGGGTGGTGAGGAGGTCAGAGGGAGAAAGAATCCCAAGCAGGCTCCACACTCAGTGCAGAGCCCAACATGATCTCACAACCCTGAGATTGTGACCTGAGCTGAAATTAAGAGCCAGACACTTAACCAGCTGAGCCACCCAGGCGCCCCCAATTTTGTTTACCTTTTAGAAGCATGCATTATATTCACTTTATAGAAAAAGGTCACATTTAATATTTAAAAGATGGGATAAAGCTTTTAGAGGGCATGTTTATGTTGATATTCTTCATGATGCCGCACACAGTAAATACTAAAATAGTTATTGAATTACTCAAGCTTGGATGAAACATCTAGAACTTTGGATGCTAATGGGGAAGAATAAAAAGAAATGACTGTTACTTTAGATAAGAAAGGATAGTTGAATGTTAACAGAAGTATGTAAGGTGTGGATTTGCCAACATTTGAGTAAGTGTAGGTTAAAAGATAAGTATTGAAACTTTGGCCAGAACCAGTATGCTCTTGAGTGTTCATCTCCAACATATACCTTCCTATGTGTTTATAGATGCAAATCTTGTAATACCTGATTTTGAGCTTTATTTTTGTGGAGTATAAATGTAGAAACCTTTTTTTAGGAAGTCAAAGTGAATTGGGCAACAACCCCCAGCAGTCAAAAGAAAGATACAAGCAGTAAGTATATTTTATGCTCTTTGAACATTTGTTTTTATTGTACACAGTAGTTTTATTGTAAAGCATATAAACATCATACATGTTTGCAGTAATGTTTTGATCGTTATCCTAAGATATGATTGAATGTGTTTGTGTTAATAAATTTAAGAACAAATCTAATCTTTGTCATCAGGTAGTACCGTTGTCAGCACACAGCGTTCACAAGGTAATTGTATCTTCTTAAACATAAAATGAAATCTCTTGAAAGGGTATTCACTAACCACTTGAAGTTTTTTTGTTTGATATTGGGGGGAGGTGGGAGGGAGGAGGTCATATTTCTATTTGTCTCTCTGGCAGTATATTTCCCCCTTCTTCCCAGTGTTGACCAAATGTGGCTTGTCCACTATAGTGCTATTTCAAGCTCTCTGACCCCCTTGGTAGCAGCTGATGCCTTAGAAATAATTTCACAAAGGTGAAATTTCACCAACCCCTGCTTCCTTGAGGTCACGATCTGTGCTTCATACCAGATCTTCCGATTGGATTGCTTGAGTTGCTCCTGAAACTGTGTTTCTCAAATGGCAACCCAGTATGTTGCTTAAGGCCTGCCAAATGGGGGTAACTTTTCCAAATATACTTTGTCAAAGTTGATATATGTGTTCCTTTTAAAGTGTTGATCCAACTATTTTGTATTTTTTTTAAATGTTTCTTTTTTTGAACGTTGTCCTTTAAAAAAAAAAAAAAACTTCACATATGGGATCGTTATTTCTCTCCAATGCTTTTTTAATGGTCTGATATAAAGTGAAGGGATTACTGTTTTCATTCTGTTGCCTTCAGTCTTAGTTCACTTGCACATGGATTCACATAAACTGAATGGTGTAATGTCTGGGCAACCAAAACTGTTGGCTTTTGAGAAAACTGTCAAATACTTTAACATCAAACTGTTGCAATGCAAGGTATTTCTTTGATTGTTCTTCACAAAATATGGTTAAACCAAGTATATCATGTAGCTAGCTTCAGCAAATTGTCTTAACTGAGGCAAATCTAGTCTACATAACTCACAATACCACTATTTTATTTTAATTTTAAAACTCTAGTGGTAAAGTGGATAAATGTAAATAATCACTATTAAAATGGTAATTAAGTATAATTTTTAACAATACTTTTTATGTATTATTAGTTTATTTTCTTAGATCAGTATAATAATTGGCTGTAAGTAGAACTATAACTGTCAGTTTCCAGTTAGATATATCAGTCTTAAAGAGAATCTTTCCTATATTATCACCTTCATTCATTATGTGTAAAATTGATAGAATTTGTATAGATATAGGATAGTATTTTACTTATACTTTATTTAATCCATAAATTAAGATTATTTTATTGAATAGATTTTAGTGTATTTTAAATTCTAAAATATTATTTTTCTTTTCACTTCCCCCTCCTTCCCCTTATAAGATCATTTCCATGTCTTTGTTGGTGATCTCAGTCCAGAAATTACAACTGAAGATATAAAAGCTGCTTTTGCACCATTTGGAAGAATATCGTAAGTAACAGAAGACAAATTTAAACTGATTTTAATTAGAAACAGTCTTATGTAGAAGTAATATGAAAATCTATTATGAATTTTAACCTTTAAATATAATTCGTTATGTTGTTTAGAGACTATTTAAGCTGTTACCAGCCAAAGATTGTTTTCCCATTGATAAATCTTTGGTCTTCAATTATTTTAAAATCCTTTCTTAGGTTAGTATTAGCTCTTAGGAGACAAATCTGCTATTGTACATATTGTTTCTTATGTAAGTGTCTTGCTTAGCTTGGTCATAATCTTTAGTAACCTTGTGGTGTGACTAAGGAATTTAGACCCTTGTGGGGCATTTCTATGATACCATGCATTTTGTTTTAATATATTTTAACAAAAAGAAACCTTAACAATTCAGCATAAAAAAGCAGTTGTTAAATGTTAGTCCTCAGATATCTACCCTTTTGTTATTGTTGTTACTGTTAATAGTAATGCTTTTCAGTATTTTGTGGAGCAGTGTCTTGCTTGCGTTTGTTATTATTTTTTAAAGATTTTATTTATTTATTCATGAGAGACACAAAGAGAGAGGCAGAGACACAGGCAGAGGGAAAAGCAGGCTCCATGTAGGGAGCCTGATGTGGGACTCCATCCCGGATCTCCAGGATCACGCCCTGGGCCAAAGGCAGGCACCAAACCGCTGAGCCACCCAGGGATCCCCCTGCATTTGTTATTAATCGTACAGTTTAGGCCCATTGTAAATATCTCGCGCTAGATAGTGTTCATCATAAAAGAACTTTAATTTAAAAGCATGCCATAGTAGAGTAAGAATAAGTCGATTATAATATTTTCTTAGAAGTACTTGTTGAATTTAGAAAACAGGATATTTGGGTTTCTGGTTGCTTTTTTATTGTTGTTCCAGCTAGAAGAGTAGTAAAAAGGAAACTTTAGCTTTAGTTTGGTTTGAGGAACAGACCAACAGCAGAAAAAGAAGGTGAGGAAAGGCTGGAAAGTAAATCCCAATAGTATTGGTGGTAAATTTGAGGAGTTTTCATTTGAAGAGTTGTAATTCATTGGTAGGAGGATGAAAATAAATAGTGACCAAGGAATGGTCATAAGTAAGGGGCCAACTTTAAAGTCAGTCAAAAGATTAGGGTTATAAATGGACTCTTCTTTTAGGTGACATTTTTCTTTGTGAGAACTGATTAGGAAAATAAGTAAAGTTCTAGTTTCTTGATTGTTCCTTTTGATTGATCTTAGGGTTTTGATGATGGTTAGCTTGCTTTCAGATACCTAGACTGGAAAGTCTTAACCTTTGGCCTCTCGGAAGCTGTGTAAATCTCTGTATACAAAATTTTGTTTGTTTACATTTTGGTATGGAGTATCTTTGTAAGTTTTATCCTATTTTCAGAGTAGTCACAGGACCATAAAAGGATTAAAGAAGGATTAAAGAACCCTGATCTAGATCTTTGCTGCTTCTTCCTTAGAGAATCCTTTCAGAAATAAGTAAGACTTAAATATATTTCAAGGCTAACATATCCTGAAATTTAACTTTAAGAAGAAAAAGATTTTCTAACATTTTAACAGACTCAGTAGCTATTTTATTTAAATGCTTTGATTTTGATTACAGTAGCTTTTCTGAAAACATGGAGATTTTAGTTTGGGATTAGATAAAGAATATTTTAATAATCAATGAGCTTAAGTTAAATGACATTCCAATTTTAATAATGACTTTTTAATCATGGATCAGTAATTTCTTTTTGTTAAATATGTTGGTATCATAATTATAGCCTAGATTTTCTTATGATTGACCATGATTACTGTTGTATATATATTTTTGGTAAGGCTTTTTTTATAACTTACAATTTATAGATTATAATTTTCAGTTGAGGTAATGTATAATGTATACGTTTTAGGCTACCCAAGGAGTTAGTGTTTCTAAATTTAAAAGAATCATTTTCAGTTGGTAGCATCATTTCCTGATTTTTTTTGTTAAAGGAGATAAATTAATAATTATATATTGAAAAATTCCCATGATAGTCATATTCTCTGTAGAGATCCTGCAACAGTACTTAATTTATAGATGGTATACAGTCAGTGGTGGCCTATTAAAATACTTAGTATAAAAAATGTAGTACTTTCTTACCCTAATTTATACAGTTTTATAAGCTATTCCTTGAGCTTTAGGATAGTCTAATAAATTTTGGTATAGAAGTGAATCAGTTACCACATTAAATGCATGTGTACCATACCGATAATTAAGTATTTTTTTGTATTGAGAAGTGACTTGCATTAGTTTTCCCTTTCACCACCACCTCTTTGTCATTTTGACCCTAAACACTTAATAAATCACTCCTAAATTGATCGAAATATGCTTATGTATACTATAAAATTATATTGCATGGCTTTCTGACTTGGGTTTTTGTTGTGAAAGTGCCTGTTTTGTTCATGTGTCCTGAGAGAACAAGCATTGTGACATACCTGGCTAACTTAAAAGCAGATTGCCTGTGAAGCACAATTTGAGTCCAATTTTTTGAGGTATGGAGTTTTAGCTATCATGGCTGGGTTTTTTTACTCAATCTCAAATAATAGGGCTCTGGTTATTTTGCAGAGTATCTCTGAAGAATGGACAGAATTGCCCTGGCTAACTACAAGCTACGGTTCACAGTGGATAAATGTTGGCGTGCTTTTTTACTTTCTGACTTTTTAAAATTTGCTTTTATATCTTATAGTTTCCAATCAATCTTATATGATTGCTATTTTAAAATTCAGTATAAAATCTTTTCTTATATAGTTAAAACTAAAGTGTGTGTCTAGTGTGATTTAGCATTTCTGAAAACATCAAGTTCTCAAAATTTACCCATAGTCCAAAAGGGGGGTGTATCAATTGATCTGAGAAAACAAAATAATTTAATTAATTTAGGAAATATACAGCTTTTTATTCTCTTAGTTTCCAGTTTTCTATTTTAATTTTTTAATGATTAGGTGGTATATAGTGTCAAATAGAAACTTATAGATTGCATGGTTAAAGAAAGCCATTCATCTAATGTGCCTGTGAACCCTATAAATGGTTAAGTAATTTCATATGAATAGCTGCTTTTACCATGCTTAATATTTAAAAGTTTAAAAACTTTTTGAAGTGGGCAGCAGTTTTTGTACAATATATACATCATATATATCTAAGAAGTTATTGATTTGCATGTTTATTAAGCCTCATTTGCTAATACATGATAAATTTTATAGAATAAAAGGTGAATGTGCACTAAAGGTTCATTTTAATGAAGATGAAACATAAAAATGAGTTGTGTATGACATTCTCATTTGATATCCAGAAGAGAGTTTGCAAACCTAAACTTGTGATTATTTCTGATTTCAGAGATGCCAGAGTGGTAAAAGACATGGCAACAGGAAAATCTAAAGGATATGGCTTTGTCTCCTTTTTCAACAAATGGGTAAGCTTAATTAAAAAATACATGAATTGTGCTTTAAGAGTAAAGAATAAAGATAATCATTTTGTTTTAGTAATTATCTTTCATCTGCCATTTGGTCATTTCACTGATAATTAACACTTTGACAAGAGGATATCTTTTTTTCTCCTGTTCGGTCATTTATTCAGCATTTATTTAGCACCTGATGCATGAAAAGTACTAATAACATGTATTCAGAATATAGAAAGTAGAGATGTTTAAATGATCAAAGGTAGGTTTTGAAAATCTCACTTATGTATTTAATTCATTATCTCCCTATTTATATTCTCAAAGTTTATTTTTTTTAAAGATTTTATTTATTAGAGAGAGAGGCAGAGACACTGGCAGAGAAGCAGGCTTCATGCAGGGAGCCCGATGTGGGACTGGATCCTGGGACTCCAGAATCACTCCTGGGCTGAAGTCGGCGCTAAACCGCTGAGCCACCCAGGGATCCCCTATCAATTGGTTCCTATATAACGTGTTTTACTAAATTATTTTATTTGTAGTAATTTTCCATTGGTTCTTGGGAGTTTTTAAAATATAAAAATCATATTACCTGCAAATCCATATCTTTGTGTTTGTTTTTAAAGATCTTACTTATTTATTCATGAGAGACACAGAGAGGCAGAGACACAAGCAGAGCGAGAATCAGGCTCCATGCAGGGAGCCCAATGCGAGACATAATCTCTGGACCCCAGAATTACAACCCGAGCCTAAGGCAGATGCTTAACTGATTAAGCCACCCAGGCACCCCTTGAACATTTTCTGTACATATAATTGAATATAATATGTTCTTTGCTATTCCCTTGTCCTGTGTCCTCAGTCTTTCCCTCTCCAACGGGTCATTCCCATCAACCAAAAAACATGTTCTAGTATGTATTAATGAAAACCATGCTTGGGGTACCTGACTGGCTGAGTTGGCTCAGTTGTGAGATCAAGCCCCATGTTGGGTATGGAGCCTACTTAAAAAAAAAACACACACACACACACACACAGGGCAGCGAGGTGGGGTGGGGGTGGTGGTTAGCGCCACCTTCAGCCCAGGGCGTGATCCTGGAGACCCGGGATTGAGTCCCACGCCTGCTTCTGCCTCTGCCTGTGTCTCTGACTCTCTTTCTCTGTCTCTCTCTCTCTCATGAATAAATAAATAAAATCTTTAAAAACACACACACACACACACACACACACACACACACTTGACCCCATATCCCTTTCCTACCTATCTCCCCATTTTACTGCCGTAATTCACAGACTTCTCAAAAGCTTTGTTTCTGTGGCCCACACTTTTTTATCTCCAATTGACAATCATACATACACACACCCCATAAAAGATATTTTCCCTCTTTTGTGAGTAGTCTTTTTTTTTTAAGATTTTATTTATTTATTCATGAGAGACCCACAGAGAGAGGCAGAGATATAGATAGAGGGAGAAGCAGGCTCCCTGCGGAGAGCCTGATATCGGACTCAATCCCAGGACACCGGGACCGCAACCTGAGCCAAAGGCAGATCCTCAACCACTGAGCCACCCAGGTGTCCCTGAAGTACTCTTTTTGGTTTGTTTGTTTTATTTTATTAAAGATTTTATTTATTCATGAGAGACACACAGAGGCAGAGACACAGGCAGAGAGAGAAGCAGGCTCCATGCAGGGAGCCTGATGTGGGACTCGATCCCAGGACTCCAGGATCACACCCTGGGCTGAAGGCAGACGCTAAACTTCTGAGCCGCCCAGGGATCCCCTTTTGTGAGTAGTTGTATTTGTTTCCTAGGGCTGCTATATCAGTACCATAAGCTGAATGACTTAAAACAATAGAAATTTGTTCTCTCAAAGTTCTGGAGGTAGAAGTCCAAAATCAAGTTGTCATCATGGCCACGTTCTCTCCCAAGGTTCTGTGGAAGAACTCTCCCTTCACAGTTTCTGACAGTAGTCAGCAATCCTTTGTATCCTTGGCTTGTAGCTACATCATTCCAGTCTCTCCTTTTGTCTTCACATGGCCTTCACCCTATTTGTGTCCACATTGTCTTCTTAAAAGGTCGTCATACTGGATTTAGGGCTCTCCTTAATCCAGGATGATCTCATCTTTTTTTTGTTGTTGTTTTTAAGTTTTACTTATTTTTGAGAAAGTGTGTGCATGAGTCGGGGTAGGGGCAGAGAGAATCCTCAAGGAGACTCCCTGCTAAGCATGGAGCCTGACATTGCAGGGCTTGATCCTACAACCCACGAAATCATCACCTGAGCTGAAACCAAGAGTTGGATGCTGAACCCACTGTGCCAGCCAGGTGCCCCTGGGATGATCTCATCTTAACTAATACATCTGTTTCCAGTTTGGATCACATTCACAGTTGGGGGCAGATGGTAGTTAGGACTTTATGTCCGGGATGCCTGGGTGGCTTAGCAGTTGAGCATCTGCCTTCAGCTCAGGCTGTGACCCTGGGGTCCCGGGATTGAGTTCTGCATCGGGCCCCCCACAGGGAGCCTGCTTCTCCCTCTGCCTGTGTCTTTGCGTCTCTGTCTCTCTCATGAATAAAGAAATAAAATCTTAAGGAAAAAAAAAAGGACTTTAATGTCAATTTAAGGGACATAATTCATCCCACAACAGTAAATATGTCATGGAATTCAAACTGATAAGTATGGTAAACAGTGTTTGTTTCTTTTTAAGAATATGCATTTCCGGGCAGCCCGGGTGGCCCAGCGGTTTAGTGCCGCCTTCAGCCCAGGGTGTGATCCTGGACACCTGGGATCGAGTCCCACATCGGGCTCTCTTCATGGAACCTGCTTCTCCCTCTGCCTGTGTCTCTGCCTCTCTCTCTCTCTCTCTCTCTCTCTGTCATGAATAGATAAATAAAATCTTAAAAAAAAGAAGAGACCTCTAAAAAAAAAAAAAGAATATGCATTTCCTTTTTATGTGTCTCAAGAATGGCCTTAACTTTGAATTTGCCTGTTTTCTCATGGTAGGTTCTTTTTTTTTTTTTTCATGGTAGGTTCTAAGCCCACATTTGACATACATAAATCAGAATTGCAGCCCATTTACTTTTCAGTCCACCATAAGCTGGCTTTTGTTCTCATTCTGAACAAACAGCTAGGATACTACCACACTACTCATTTCAAGTTTATCACTAGATTTCTGCTTCTTTGGCTCTGTAACAGTACACTTCTGGGATTTCTTCCTTTATCATTGGAAACAATTTTTTAGTCAACTTCTCTAGTAGTTTTTCCTTTACTCAGTTTTCAGATTTTGCTCTTTTTCTAGGATTCTTCTCTCTAGTCTTTCCTCATAACTCTGAAATTCGTATCTCCAATTCACTTTATTTCTTTGTGCTCCATATTTAACAAGTGATTTTCATTTAGATGTCTTAGAGACATCTCAAACTTAATGTATCCTTAATGGGGTTCTTTGTTTCTTTCTCAAACCTGTTTTCCTCCTCCCTCCTGGGTTTCCAATTTCAGTAAATGCTAACACTATCCTCCCTGCTGCTCAAGAAGGAACATAGGAGTTATCTTTGATTTCCTCCCCTTTTACTTACTGTGCATCACCACAATTCTTGAGTCTTCCTATAGGTGATATCCACTGCTGTGGGTGTTGCTTTAGTCTCAAAGTGTCTTTTTCCTCTTATTACCCTTTTCCCTAAACCATTCCCTTTCTAGTGCTAATTATGGCCTTGTTAAAACATAAATCAAATCATGACAATCTCTAACTTAAAATCTTTTAGTTTTTTCCTCTGGCACCCATTTTAGCTCACTAGATTCCACTGAAACTAATTATCTTTACCATGCTTTTTTTTCATAGGACGCCTGGGTGGCTCAGTGGTTGAGAGTCTGCCTTTGACTCAGGCCGTGATCCTGGAGACCCAGGATCGAGTCCCATGTCAGGCTTCCTGCGTGGAACCTGCCTCTCCCTCTGCCTGTGTCTCTGCCTCTGTCTCTCTCTCTCTCTCTCTCTCTGTGTGTGTGTGTCTCTCTCATGAATGAATCAGTAAATAAAATCTTTAAAAAAAAAAAAGAACATGCTTTTTTCAGATACATACCAAATCTTTCCTGCCATAACACACTTTGCAAAGCTTTTCTCTACAAGGGCTTTCTTCCCTAATGTTTTCACTTAGCTAGCCCCTATTCCTCTCAGTTTCAACATAAATAATATATTTCAGAGAGACCTTCTCTAATTATGCTAAATTAGATCCCAAAGCCCATGTTCTCTGTCATCCTTTTGTGTCTGTCATGGCATTTACCACAATTTGTGATGTTTATTGTGGCCCCAAAAGAATGTCAGCCCTGGCACCAGAGACCATGTCTGTCTCATCAATTGGTGAATTCTTAGTGCTTAATCTGCTGCCTAGAATATGATAGCTATTTAGGGTTTACTTGTAGAGTGAATGAAAAACCAAATACTGTCATTAGTTTGTTGGATTGTGTAAAGTGAGATTTTGCACCCATAATAGTTATTACATGAACTTTATAGTAGTTAGAATAAGGGCTTTGAGGTAATTAACATTCCCAAAGTCTGATACCCAAATGAAAGATAATTTAAAAGCACCGTTGCATTTTAGGAAACATATCATATATGGTATATTTTATACAGCATTTTCATTCAGTAGACATTTGTGAAAAGCAACTGAATTTTCTCTACTGCTAATAGTCTTTCAACATCAATTAATGGTGGCTTCTTTGTCATTTCTAATGTGCGGAACAGGATGCGGAAAACGCCATTCAACAGATGGGTGGCCAGTGGCTTGGTGGAAGACAAATCAGAACTAACTGGGCAACCCGAAAACCTCCAGCTCCAAAGAGTACATATGAGTGTAGGTGTATTGGAGAAGAAAAGGAAATGTGGAATTTTGGAGAAAAATACACTAGATTTTAAATGTTAGAGCTGTTCCCGGAGACTTATTGCAGAAATAGATGAGAAGCAAATCAAGACTACTGTTCAAAATGTACTTAGTTTTCATTTTTGTAATCTTAAATAAATGATTATCTCTAATGTCAAGTCTCCTATTAAATAGAGAATATTAAGTAATTTTTTTAGATATTGTTGGGGGTGTTTAATCCTCAAATGTATTATGTGTTACATAAGCATTTTAGTCAAGGTAAAAATTACCATTACAGTAGTGTAATTGATGCTGCTTTTCTGTTTCTGAACATTTTATTTAATGAATTTAAAATATTAAACTTTTCCCTCCTCAGCAAACACCAAACAGCTATCCTATGATGAGGTTGTAAATCAGTCTAGTCCAAGCAACTGTACTGTATACTGTGGAGGTGTCACTTCTGGGCTGACAGGTATGGAAACCTTAACTGTATGGCACCTTGAGGATAATTTTTTAACTGAATGCTTGATGTTTATAGGATTTTATATAACTTGGTGTGGTTTGTTTTTGTATTTTGTCTAACAGAACAACTAATGCGTCAGACTTTTTCGCCATTTGGACAAATAATGGAAATTCGAGTCTTTCCAGATAAAGGATATTCATTTGTTCGGTATGAGTAGTTTAAAAAACAAAACAAAACTTTTTCCCCCCCAAAATCATTTTGAATATTTAACTTAGTAGTTTTCTTAAAAATTTACCTTGGTTTAAAAAAAAAAAAAATTTATCTTGGATAAAAAAAAATTGAGATTTCTCTAGCATTTAGCAGTATTTGCTGCTGTTTTTTTAATGGCGCCCTCCTTATAACCACAAGATCAAGAAGACATTCTCTATTAAAATAAATTTCTCCAGAACTACAAGATTCTTGAAAAAATATACCAAAGAAAATAGACATCTTAACATGTTTATTTGTGTGAACTGCCTGTTTACCTCAGGCTCAGCTTGATTTTTTAAAATAAGTTTTATTCATAAGTAAACAGTTTATATTGGTGATTCTTAATATTGTTTTCAATAGGTTCAATTCCCATGAAAGTGCAGCACATGCAATTGTTTCTGTTAATGGAACTACCATTGAAGGTCATGTTGTGAAATGCTATTGGGGTAAAGAAACTCTTGACATGATAAATCCTGTGCAGCAGGTGAGAGGGTTCTTGACTTTGGACAGTAATTGCTGGGGTGATAGGTTATTTTAAAATGAAATTATTGATAATCCTTGGTAATAGTTTCTAGTTAAAATGATAATATATAAGGGCTCTTAACATTTGGTAGATTTATTCACATACTATTTGGAAACTCACAAATGTGTTTGATTCATTTGAAACAAAAGCTATAAATATATTTAGAACCTTGGCATTTTCTTCTAGATTTTGCTACTTTTGTTTTTCCAGGCAGCTTTACTGGTTTAAATGTGAACCCATAAAAATTTCTCTGAAGGGATGCCTGGAGTGGCTCAGTCAGTTAAGCATCTGACTCTTGATTTTGGTTCAGGTCATGATCTCAGGGT
This sequence comes from Canis lupus familiaris, assembly GCF_011100685.1. NCBI lineage: Eukaryota > Metazoa > Chordata > Mammalia > Carnivora > Canidae > Canis > Canis lupus. The sequence goes on along the minus strand of NC_049231.1, from coordinate 70,073,549 downwards.
GATGAAATCAAGCCCCAGCTCTGTACTGGGTGTGGAGCCTGCTTAAGATCCCCTTTCTTGCACGTTCTTGTGCTTTCTCTCTTAAAAAAAAAATTCTGTGAAGAAACTGTAAATGGAGCACAGACAGGCATAAGGAAATCTAAACTATATAAACTATATGGAATAAGTAATCTTTTATATCTTCCCTTTCTATTTTAGTTACAAAACACTGAAACATTGTACAGTTTAATATTTATTATGGAGACATTACCTACTGCCTTATAAAGAGTGTGTCATTAGAGCATCGCGTAGAGAGTTACATCAGTATAACCTCACTTTTTTTTTTTTTTTAAGCATCCATCTTACAGACTCTTGTTTATCCTTTCATTTTAATTGCATTCATGGCCTTATATGTTATGGCTATACGTTTGTGGTATATTAGGACAGTATGTGTACATATAACTTCAAATAATATTAAATTACCTGTTATGATTTTATTTAATAGCAGAATCAAATTGGATATCCACAAGCTTATGGCCAGTGGGGCCAGTGGTATGGAAATGCACAACAAATTGGCCAGTATATGCCTAATGGTTGGCAAGTACCTGCATATGGAATGTATGGCCAGGCATGGAATCAACAGGGATTTAAGTAAGCATATTTGCTCTTTTCCTTTATTATTAGCATTTGAAAAGTTAAGGACTTAGGAAAAGATTTTAAGTACTTAGTAGGCAATGTGGTCCTCTGTCTAAGGCAAGTTTCAGCCTTTGAAGGACTTAGTTTAGAGCTGTTTCTAATTTATAGTTTTAAGTATATTTCTTTAAAAATTGTCTGGAAATGAACTGCCCTGAGGCATAACCAATGTTAAAAGAATTTTGGTAATGCTGGATAATGAATCAACTAATATTTAAGGAAGAAAATGAGAGCTTAATAATTGCTAAGTTTTTTATGTGACCTCTGATCATTTAGCCATTCTTGGATACAGTTATTTTGATGCTAATAGTTTTATTCGTTCTGCTTTTTTTTGTTCTGTGCTAAAGGGTTGGTTTATACATTAATATGTATATTTATACATTAATATGGGTACTTCTTGTAACAAGTTTGTGCCCCATGTTGGTGTAGCATTTACTTAAAAATAAAATATCTAAAAAATATATAAGTGAAAGAACCTTATTTGTAATGTTGAAAAATATTATGAGCTTACATACGCTAATAATTAATTTCTTCTTTGAGTAATATAAGTGGCAGTCTCTATTGTACCAAATGATGAGTTTCTTTCAGGTAGTGGTTTGTTCAGTGTATGTCTAACCCAGATGCACAGTTTTCCTTTCTGAGGTTAGAAATGAGTATTTTCTGAATTCAAAGGGAATAAATGTTTACAGGTAAAGGGGTTTTGTTTTTTCATTTTTTAGCTATATTAAACTAACAAAAGTAAACTGTACAAATTAAACCTATGAGGATGCTTGTTTTTAAGAGAAAAAACTTTTGCCTTTGTTTTCCCTGGCATAACCATTATTATTATATTTAGGCTTAAGTGTTTTTTCCATGTATAATGTTATTTTTTCTCGGCATTTTAACCAGTGGATTCCCCCTCCTCTCTGCTTCTTTCACATTTTCTACCAGTCAAACACAGTCTTCTGCACCGTGGATGGGACCAAATTATGGAGTGCAGCCACCTCCAGGACAGAATGGCAGCATGTTGCCTAATCAGCCTGCAGGGTATCGAGTGGCAGGGTATGAAACCCAGTGAAAAAGGACTCCATAATCTAAAGCCAGTGGCTTGAGGCTACAGGGAGTGTAGTAAAGCCGTTGTTTACTTAAAGATTTATCAAATCAGTCAGTGCAAATGTCAGATACAATGTATTTATTTAAAAGATTCATTTTTTAATCATGAAATTACTTATCATCCACATTGTTTTAAAAAGAAACAAGATGCTGGATGTCTGCCAATTTTTGCCTTCATTACCTTTTTTGATAAAGTTTCTCAGATCCTTGTTTCAAATACAAATGCAGGGATTGCTGCCACTTTTTTAAAAGTAAGAGGCAGAAAATTGCACAATGTTGAACTTTTTTCCACTAAAGTAGCGTGCAGTTCTAGTTTGCATTCCTGATATGATTTAAAACATGTAATATAAAGATGTTAAAAAAATGAAGAACCAAAACTGTGCAGAGTCTAGAAGTTCTTTGTAATCTTCAGCTTGTGCACAATTCTGTTTTAGGGGGGTTTTTTTTTTGTTTTTTTTTTTTTTTAAGGCATTGTTTGAACTGTCCCATCCTCCACTGTTTTCCCTTTGGGGTTTTAAAGTATAAATTATTAGTTTACATCATTTTTGTAACTACATTTTTCACAAATTTGTCTTGCCTTATTAAATTTCTGTAAAATATACTTAAATGGAAAAAAATGACGTTCACTTAGATTGAAAACTTTTCTCAGATGGATTGATAATTGCATTCATTTTGTGTTTTATATGAGAAGGTGCCTCAAGAATTCCCTCTTGGATTTGTTTAAAGGATTTTTATCTTCTGTGATAAACTTTGCTGTGTACCAGGAAATATAAAAACAAAAACTTGCTACTAAAGAAAATCTCTGAAATGTGAGAAGTTCTTATGAGCCCGTGTTAATTTCATGTGTCAACTTCTACATTTACGTGTATTGTTTCATTCTGTAAAATGTTTTAGCAATTTAATATTTTGCACAGTTAGCAAGCTTTGTATGTCATTTCCTTCTTAAAGGCATCGTGCAGAGTTGACAGGAGATTTATAAGGTTTTAAGTTGTTTGCATGTGAATATCAAATACACACTTTGGTAGTCTTTGAATACAAAGTCATCTGCTCTTGTTTTTCAAGAATTTTGAGACACAAAGTTGTATGTAAAGGAATATGTTAATTTGCCATTTTCTAGTTATATTTACTCAAAAAGAGTAAATCAACTTAATTTTAATATGTACAAATGATAGCTGTGAAACTGTAGACTATCCTATATCAGGCTTGGGGTTCGTTGTGAACTTCAAAGTTAGCCTGAAGGACCAGCCGGGCAAAGCATTTTTTAAATGTTCAGAGGCCAAAAGATAAACAAAAAAAAAAAAAAACCTTAAAATCCTACCTCCTTAAACAGCCTTCAAAGAGGAGAATCCTCAGTGCAATCATTATTTTTATTCTTTTGGTACCTGTTTTCCCGGAGTTCCCAATTTTATTATTTTGGGGTGGCTCCGAGCATTAAGAGGTTTAATCTTTGATGGCATTGTTCTAGTTTTAAAATTTCTAGTACATTTCAGAGTCTCTTAGAAGAGTCGTGGGAGATTTCGTTTTGTTTTCAGTGAAAGTCACAGACTTCCTTCTTCCTTTACTCACAAAGGGGAAGAGTCCCCCATATACATATTTGGATGGTTTGTTGTTTTTAAGACCTTCAGAGAGCTCCTAGCATTTAGTAACAGAAAAGGCCTGTGAAATCTTAACTTTCCTGGCCTTGTCTCTTCCAGATAGGAGCAAATTAAGCTGGTCTCTAAAGCCAATATTCATGTAAACCAGAGCCCAGGAAAGACAGCTCATAAGTGTATAATTCTCTGGAGCTCAATTCTATGCAGTTGTACTGATGTTTAAGTCACTGTGTATTTTTAAGTGTTGATACATTAAAAGTTGCTTTATGGAAGATGAGTAAATTTTTTAAATACTTGGGAATTTTATTTCCTTGTTAACTTCTACAGATCAGGGCATGCAACCAGAAGCAGCTTAAATGAAATACTCAAAAATAAAATATCAGGAAGCTATTTTTCGATTCTTCTGGTTTATGTTTCTATTTTAGGACCCTCATTTTTCTTAGTCAAAAATATTTTGTTTCCTGTACATCTGTGGACTGCAGGGTAAATTATTTGGACATAAGTAATTTAAGCAAAAGTATAGTTTTCTTTGATCGACTATCTCAAGTAACACTTATTAGCCAATATATTTTCTTATTGCACAAATCTTAAAGTGTACATTGACTACTTTTTGAGAAGAAAGTGGTATTTCTCAAAAAGTGACTACTGAACAAATGGACATTTCAGGAACATTGATAACTTTGGTTTAAATCTTACTCCTAGTGTTAAATCATTTAAAGTTTTTTTTTTTTTTTTTTTTAGTCTAAAAATCATACTGGTATCAGGTAAGAAAATTAAAGTTTTGAAAATGGTTTCGTTCTCTGCAATATGCATTCAGATTTTACTATAAAATACATCTGGTACTGTAAAGAACCTGAAGTGATTAACACTTAATGGGTCGTTAATCCAGTATTCTTTGCCCTGACTGTTTGGATATTAAAGTTCCTTTATGTTTTCTATAATCTGTGGGATTTTCTTGCAGTGATTATTGTGTGTGAAAGATTTTTCTTTTTAGTCTAGCCATACTGTTATATTCACTCAGGTATTTGTTAGCTTTTTTTTAAAAAAATCTTATTCCAGAAATCATGGTTTGCATTTGGTACTGTTTAATACCACAAAGAATTGGCATTCTGTAGATTTATCTCATTATGAAACCAGGATCTCATTTTCCTTGTTGATGTTATCTTCCTGTTGAAAATGAGTTACACATTCTAGTTTTATTCTCCTGTTTTGTCCCTGTGTTTGCTCGTCTGCTTTTGTATGTGCGTTAGATTTCAGTGGACATTTGAGAAGGCAGTTGGTAGGGACTAGATTATATTTACAAAGAGAATTAGGTTTACTAAGTACTGTGGGGTGCTCTTGAGGTTATGGTTAAATTGGAAAAGTAAAATGTGTTTGTAGGAATGAAAAAGCAGATCTGGGCTTTTAAAGCAGTCCCTGTCTTTAGGGACACCTGGCTGGCTCAGTTGTAGAACTTGTAACATTTGATCTTGGGGTTGTGAGTTCAAGCCCCACATTGAGTAGAGATAACTTTAAAACATGTACAACAGTGAAAGTGATGATTTCTAAAGTCAAAATCATTTTTTTGTAGAGAGTTATTTCATCTTTTCCAGTCACTGCATTTTGACTGTTGTATTTAGAACTATAAGAACCTGGGCAGCCCGGGTGGCTCAGCAGTTTAGCGCCGCCTTCAGCCCAGGGCATGACCCTGGGGACCCGAGATCGAGTCCCACGTCGGGCTCCCTGCATGGAACCTGCTTCTCCCCCTGCCTGTGTTTCTGCCTCTCTCTCTGTCTCTCATGAATAAATAAATAATAAACAAAACCTTTAAAAAACTGTAAGAACCTACCTTCCATAACAACACATTTTAATTTAAAAGCCTTAATAAAATGTTTATGAATGTGTTTCAATTAAATAAGATTTTATATTAGGCCTCTGAAGTTGGAGGCAGCTGAAGTTGTTCTGACAGTAATTCAACTTAAAAAGGAAAAACTAGACCTCCAACTAAGGATTGTTAGGGTAGGAATAGTGATTAAGCACAATTTTACTAGGTTAATGAGATTCCTAGCCCATTATCCTTGTTCGGCTCTAAAATACCAATAGCCGCACTTGTGTAGATCATGCGGGCTTTGGAGGATCTTTATATGGAAAAAATAAACAACTTTTGTTTTTTTGTTTTTGTTTTAAGATTTTATTTATTCATGAGAGACACAGAGAGAGAGAGAGAGAGAGGCAGAGACACAGGCAGAGGGAGAAGCAGGCTCTGTGCAGGGAGCCTGATGCGGGCCTCGATCCCGGGACCCCAGGATCACGCCCTGGGCTGAAGGCAGACACTCCACCACTGAGCCACCCAGGGATCCCCAAAATAAACAGTTTTTGAAAGAAAAGACAGATGCTGACATTTGATGGTCCCCACCAAAAAACTAGCTGGTCACCAATCCCCTCACAGTGGAGAATGCCAGTCACTAAGCCCTGCTCACGTACATACCTTCTCCAAAGAGGTGTTCGGTGTTTCACTTTTAAATAAAGACAGCTAGTAGTAGTAGTGCTTTCAGAACTTTGAATTATATATCCGATGACACTTTATACACACATGCACTATCATGGATGACCATAGAATAAACATTTTTAGAACTGCAACTTAGAGGATTTTCTTCCTTGAATTCCCTAGTTCTCAGTTACTGGGTAAGCTCCATAAAAACGAGAGATCAAAACGTCTAGCAATGGGACCTGGCGTGGGAGTCCTGGAGAACAGCTGTGAAGCGATGTGGCAGCCAGTCCAGAATGATGGTCAGAGGGCTCAGGCTCAGCTTGGTCATCTGAGGTGTGGGCTACGTAGGTAATTAGAGAATGAGCCATTTTACACGGTGGAGGGTGTAGGAAGACTTGTGTTGGAAGAAAATCAGGCAAGTGACAAAAGGCAATTGTCAGGAGAAACATCCTTCCAGAAGGGAAACCACCTTCCCTTCCTGGGCCAGATACACATACTAAGGTATTTCAGAAGCTTTCCTGGATTACGTTAGAAAATATTTGTATTCTTCCACTGCTTAGAATATTGTATGTTGGATTTCCTCTACCTATCTTCTGTTTCTATCAATTGTTCTTAGTCTTTTTATCTTTGTTTGCTTTTCTCATTTCTAATAACTGTTCCTTAACATGCTTCGTGTGGTCTCCAGATTCACTTGTGCCCCCTTTAACGTAGTCTTCATTTCCGAAATGGTTTCTTTTAATCCCTTTCACCTGTTTCACACATCAACCCACTTGCCTCCCCTCTGGCAACCATCAGTTCTCTATAGTTAAGAGTTCAGTTTTTTTGGTTTGTCTTTTTTTCTTTGTTTCTTAAATTCCACATACAAGTAAAATCACATATAAGACAAATCATTTGTGTTTCTGACTCCTTTCACATAGCATTATTCTCTAGATCCACTCATGTTGGCAAGTGGCAATATTCTTTTTCACAGCTGAGTAGCATTCATCATGTGTGGGATGTGTGTGTTTACACGTGTGTACCACACATCTGTATCCATTGATATATCATTGGGCACCTAGGCTGCTGCCATAGTTTGGCTATTATAAAAAATGCTGCAATAAACCCAGGAGGCATATATATTTTTTGAATTAATATTTCCACATTCCTTGGGAAGATACTTAGCAGTGGAATTACTGGATCATATGGTAATTCTGTTTTTAGTTTTTTGAGGAACCTCTATACTGTTTGCCACAGTAGCTTCACAATTTGCACTCCCACCAGCAGCGCGTGAGGATTCCTTTTTCTCCACGTTCTCGCCAGCATGTTTCCTGTGTTTTTTATTTCCACCATCCGGACACACGCAAGGAATTCTTATGTTTCTTAGCTGCATTTGCTTCATTTAGTGTTTTTTAATTCATGTTAGAATGTTGATATATTTGCAGCTGCTTTGTGGGAACATTTTTCATGTCTTTTCCTTAGGGAAACTAGGTAAGTTTTGCTATTTCATATTTTTTTTAATTTCATATTTTTAATTAGAGCATCTGCACAAGTGCTGTGTTTATTCATTTCTGCTTATTTGTATTTGAAACTGTTTGGAGAATGAAGGAGAGGAACCCCGTCCAGTTTTCTCCCCTCCCTCTGGCTACAATGAATTCCCTCCCTTGGGATATGACCTTGTTCAGAAGTTATGTGCAGGCTCTCAGCTCCCTGGATTCCTTCATCTGCTACATTAAGACCTAATGCCTGTGTTTCAAGGAGATCCCCTAACTTGCTTTCTGAAAGACCTCTGGACCCCAGGCACTTTACACATCTCCCTCCCTTCTCCACTGCTCCCAGCACTCACACAGTTGTTCGGTCCTCACTGCAGTCTCCACGCAGGGTGAATATTTGCAGAGTGAGACCTGCCATCAGTATCCCACTCATCCCACTCTTGGTACACTGCACTCTGGTGGCCTCCCATGCATTACCACTCGGTGTGGAACTTCTAAGTTTTCTCTGCCCTCTTAGTGTCACCTAAGGTAGTGTTTGGGGGGGATTCATGGTCCTATGTTTTCCTTGTTGCTCTCCGTGGTTTCTAGGAGGGATAGAGAGACCCAGAACCAGGCGGCTAACATGTTTATACAGAATCAAAAGCCCAAAAGAATCTTTTAAACAAGTAAATTCGATTGTGACACACATACACACCCCTACTTGAAAGTTTTTGCTTCAAATTGCATTTAAGATGTCATCTAAAGTCTTTAATAAGGAGGGCGCCTGGCTGGCTCAGTGGGCAGAGCATGAGATTTAATTTTGAGGTTGTGAGCTCAAGCCCCAGGTTGGGTGTGAAGATTAAAAATAAAATCTTTTTTAATAAATTAGTATGGTCTGCATTGCTTTCTGTGCATTTTGTATTTTCCAACTTCACAGCAAGTCATTCTCCACTCTCCCCTAAGCCTTTCTGCTCCCCACTCCTCTCCTGAAGTTTTTTTTTTTTTTTAAACTTTATTTTATTCATAAGAGACAGAGAGAGGCAGAGACAGAAGCAGGGACCCCACGCGGGACTCGATCCTGGGTCTCCAGGATCACATACTGGGCTGAAGGCGGTGCTAAACCACTGAGCCATCTGGGCTGCCCTATCTTGAAGTTTCTTTTTTTTTTTTTTTTTGAAGTTTCTTGAATAAGTAAACACTTCATGTCAGGAGAGAGAGACCAACACTAAAACTTTGAAAAGGAAATTTTAATATAAATAGTTGCTAAATAGTAAGAGGTGGTTAACTACTAAAAGGGATAAAACAAGGACTGTTAAAGGGATCCAGAAGTCGCAGGTGAAAAAACCTACCAGCTACAGTGAAGGAACTGGGAGTTTAGGAGAGCCTTGAGACCTCTCCAAAGGGGACTTGGTTACCACAGAACGTGGAGCCTGGTGAAGAAACATGCCGGAGGGCGTGGGCTGGAGAGGTCCTTCGCTGTTGGCCAGAAAGCACGAGCAGGTTGGAACTGGTCAATGGCAATGATCCACCTGTGAGGGAAGTGTCTTCCCACCACCATCTCCTCCCATTGTTCCCCAGTGCCCTCTGACCAAGCCCAACAGGGAGCCAACAGGCAAAAGAGATGTTTGGCAAAACCAAGTAAAGAAGGGTGGATTGGGAACGGAGACTCCTATCCTGGGGCCTTGCCACCTGAATCCCTTTTGCCTGCTTTGTCTTCAAGTCTCTACTTAAATGTCACTTCCTCTAAAAGGCATTCCTTTACCCCCAATCTAAATCATAAATCAGTAGCTTCTCAAACCATCTTACAAAGCTTTTCCTTTATAGCATCCGTGATAATTTTTAATTAAATACAGTTGACCCTTGAACAATAACAGGTTAGGAACACCAACCCCGCTGCACAGTCGAAACTATGTATAATCTGACTTTCCCAAAGCAACTATTAATAAGCCTACTGTTGATTGGAAGACTTGCCAATAATATAGTTGATCAACACATAATTTTTAAGTAATAAATATATATTGTATTTTTAAAGTAGGCCCCACACCCACCATGGAGCCCAATGTGGGGCTTGAACTCCTAACCCTGAGATAAAAGATCTGAGCTGAAAGGAGTCAGGCACTTAACCTACTGAGCCATCCAGGTGCCGCTACATTCTATTCTTACAACAAAGAAAGCTAGAGACCATGAGAGACTCCTGACCCTGGGAAACGGATGCGGAAGGGGAGGCGGGTAGGCGGGTGGGCGGGTGGGCGGGTGGGGTGACAGGGCCGGGCACTAAGGAGGGCATGTGATGGGGTGAGCACTGAGTGTTATACTATATGTTGGCAAATTGAATTTAAAAAAATTATAAGAGAAAATACAGTACTACACTGTATTGAAAAAAACGTGCATATAAGTGGACCCACACTATTTAACCACATTCAAGGGCCAATTGGTGTTTTCATTTTTTCGATTATATTTTTAAACTTGTGTCCTTCAAAATAAACTTGTGTTCTTCAGTAAACGGAAAGCTGGCGTCCATTTCCTCCAATACCATATTATGTCCGGGAACCCGCTAAATAATAGGTGCTTGCTCAGCACATGTTTGTTGGATTTAATTGATTGCTATCTCGTACAATCTGATTGTGACCAAATGGCTTTTCTACCATGTGCTGCTGATACTACGGGCTAGAACACTGGGCGGGAGGTGAGAAGAGCTAAAACTGAAAGACCAAGTCAGGGCCGATTCTTTGTGCTATGCCAAGTAACTTGGACGTTTTTTAATCCTAAAGATCCTAGGGATCCATTGATCTAATTTGTGTTTAGGTCAAGATGTGTCCCAGGCTCCTGGCTTGAGCAATCAGATGGATGGCGGAGTAGGGAAAGGAAAAGGCGCCCCTTTGTGAGGGCAAGTAAGACTAGAAGCTAGTTAGAGGGCAGAAGAGAGCCAGGGAGTTCCCGCCTTCAGCATGTGCAGCTCAGATCTGTGTGACAGAAATAACTAGCCGGTAAGGATACAGAATTTAGGAGGGAGATCCAGGCTGAAATTAGGCCTCTGAGTCTTCAGCATTTAGGTGACAGTTGGAAATCCGTGGAATGGAAATCGCCCAGAGAGATGCTAGAGGGAGAAAAACTCCTAGGTTCACCAGTGTTTTCAGGTGCAGAGGCAGAGAGGCTTGCAAAGGAGAATGAGAAGGAGCTACCTGACGGGTGGGGGAAATAAAGAGTCCTGGTTGTGGCAGAAATCACGGAGGAAACACTTCAAGGAAATAGTCTAGTGTGTCAAATACTGCAGGAAGGAAAAATACAAGAGGTGTGTGTGGGGGGAAAAACTCCACTGGATTTAGCAATAAGGAAGTACCTTTAAAATGAGGATTTTCGGGCAGCCGGGGGTGGCCCAGCGGTGGAGCATCTGCCTGGGGCCCAGGGCGTGACCCCGGGGTCACGGGATCGAGTCCCCCGTCGGGCTCCCTGCGTGGAGCCTGCTTCTCCCTCTGCCTGGGTCTCTGCCTCTCTCTCTCTGTGTCTCTCATGAATAATTAATTAATTAATTAATTAATTAAAAATATGCATATATAATCAAAGCAGAAACGCTGAACTGGAAACACCTCGTGGTAGCGTGCCCTTGTCCCGTTTCCTCCGGTCTGGACCCCGGTCCCATCAGCAGGCCGCAGGGACCCGCCGGCCTTGCCTACCCCCGGGTAGCGGGCGACCCGCAGCTAGGCCGGGGCCCCGGCTGGGCGGACGCGCAGGTTTTACAGCCAACGCCCCGGGGGGCGAGTCTTCCCCGACAAGACGCCGAGTCGCAGCCAACGCCTGCTGATGATGCACAGAATTTATGACGATTTGTGCTGCGATTACCGGTGAATTCTACACCAAACAGAGCGCTCTCGGGGCTGAAGCCTCCCGCCCAGCCTGCAACCGCACGGGACGCCGCGCAGCACCCCCGCCGCCCGCTCCGCGCAGACTCCGCCGCCTACGGGAGCGAACTACAACTCCCATCGGACAACGCGAGCCGAGGGGGCGGGCATCCGCCGCGCGTGGGCGGCGCCGACCAATAACGACCGTCGTTACAGCCAACAGTTTGGCCGCGTTTGTAAAAGGCCGCGGCAGGCGAAGAGAGAGGAGGTGAGGGCGGCCCTGGGCCTGGGGCCCCGCGGCCGCGGGCGGCGGAGGGAGCGGGGCGCCGCGGGGCAGCTAAGGGGGCCGCGTTGACAGAAGGCGCGCGCGGCGTCGAGCCGGGAATGCAGGCGGAGAGCGTGTCCGAGGAGCGGGGTGCCGGCCAGGCGGGGCCGAGGCCGGGGCCTGCTTGGCACCGGAAGGGAGCCGCCGCGCGCGGAGGATGCCGGGAAGCAGGTCTCCGGGAGCTGCGGGGGCGGGGGCGGGGCCGGAAGCCGGGGGGCGGGCCCGGAAGCCGGGCGTGCGGGCGCGGGCCGCGGGGGCGCAGCAGCCGGGATGCCCGCTTGTGGGCGTGCCCCCGCCTCGCGGCCGTGCTCGGCGCGGGGACCCGGTAGAGGACCGGCGCCTGGTAGGTGGAGCGGCCGCGTCAGGCCGCGTCAGGCCCCGCGGGTCCGAGCGGGCGGACGGTGCCCACGTGACCGCGGCGACGCCAGGCCGCCCCTGGCCTCCGCGCCCTCCGCGCCCCCGCGCCCCCGCGCCCGCCGCGGCCGGTCGGGGCCTGCGGGAACCTGCGCCGCCTCCAGGAAGCCGCCCTGGGTGAGCTGTCCCGCCGCCGCCGCCGCCGCCGCCCGGGCTCAGCCGCAGACCCGCCCAGACCGACCTCCGCGGGCGGGGTTCAGGCGCAGGCCATTGTCCTAACCTTAGGCCGTGGAGGTAAAGCGGACGTGCGACCCAGCAGCCTCACGTGCCCCCGCGCCCCGAGTCCGCGGCTACGGAGGCGCCCTGTGCTGAGACCGGCGGGGCGCGGGGCGCGGGGCGCGGGGCCTGTGCACCACCCGGCCCTTCACCGTGTCCCTCCCGTCTCCTGCCCCTGCGCCCCGGCCGCCGCCCGCCTGCCTTCCGGGTCCAGGACCTTGGGGCTCTCTTGCTGGTCGGTTTCTTAGATTCCACGTATAAGTGAAATCATACGGTATTTGTCTTTCTCCGTCTTCCCTAGCACAGTACCTGAGGCCCACCTGCGCCGTTGGCAGTGGCAGGCCCGCCCCCTCCGGGCCTCAGGGGTGTTCCGTGGTTTTCCAGCAGAGGATTCCATTTATAGCCGCACACGCCACATTTTTTAAGAACATATTCTATTTACTCATGAGAGAGGCGTCTAGAGACCCAGGCAGAGGGAGAAGCGGGCTCCCGGCAGGACTCGATCCCGGGACCCCGGGGTCACGCCCTGAGCCCAAGGCAGGTGCTCCCACCGCCGAGCCTCCGGGTGCCCCTGCCTCTTGCTTATTTTAAGATAGGATTTGGGATGTTGAAAATTATTTTTGTTTTTTATTTTTCACAAGCTGGCTTTTCATGCTCTGCTCATTTTTTTTTTTTTAAGTGGGTTTGTTATTGATTAAAAAAAAAACAACTCTTATTTTAGAAAATGAGCTCTTTGGCATTCACGTTTCAAATATTTTCCCTCTATTTTTAGTGACAGGTTTTTATCGTATTTAAGGAATCTCTATACCCAATGTGGTGCTCAAACTCAGAATCCCAAGATCAAGAGTCACATGCTCAACTGACTGAGCCAGGCAGGTAGCCTTTTTATTTTATTTTATTTATTTTTTAAAGATTTTATTTATTTATTCATGACGGAATGAGAGGCAGAGACACAGGCAGAGGGAGAGGGAGAGAGGCAGGCTCCATGCAGGGAGCCCAACACAGGACTCAATCTCAGGTCTCCAGGATCATACCCTGGGCTGAAGGCAGGCACTAAACCACTGGGCCACCTGGCTACCGTTATTTCATTTTTTTTTTTAAGATTTTATTTATTCATGAGAGACACACAGACACAGGGACACAGGCAGAGGGAGAAGCTCCCACATACAGGGAGCCCGATGTGTGACTCGATCCGGGTCTCCAGATTCACGCTCTGGGCTGAAGGCAGCGCTAAACTGCTGGGCCACCCGGGCTGCCCCAGGAACCCCTTTTATTTTTTATTTTTTATTTTTATTTTTTTTAAATTTTTATTTATTTATGATAGTCACACACAGAGAGAGAGAGAGAGAGAGAGAGGCAGAGACAGAAGCAGGCTCCATGCACCGGGAGCCCGACATGGGATTCAATCCCAGGTCTCCAGGATCACGCCCTGGGCCAAAGGCAGGCGCCAAACCGCTGCGCCACCCAGGGATCCCCAGGAACCCCTTTTAATAACAGCTTTATTAGGAGCCCCTGGGTGGCTCATTCAGTTAAGTGTCCAGCTCTTGGTTTCCACTCAGGTCATGATCTCAGGGTCATGAGATGGAGCCCTGAGTTGGGCTCCATGCTTAGCATGGAGTCCGCTTGTCCCTCTTCCTCTGTCCCCCCACCCATTCTCTCTCTCTCTCTCTCAAATAAATAATAAAATCGGGCAGCCCTGGTGGCTCAGCGGTTTAGTGTCCTTCAGTCTAGCGCCTTCAGTCCAGCGCCTGATCCTGGAGTCCCCAGATCGAGTCCCGCGTCGGGCTCCCTGCATGGAGCCTGCTTCTCCCTCTGCCTGTGTCTCTGCCTCTCTCTCTCTGTGTGTGACTATCATAAATAAATAAAAATTAAAAAAAAAATCCTTTTAAAAAAAAATAATAATAAAATCTTAAAAAAAAAAACTTTGTTAAATAGAATTCACTCCTTTAAACTGTTGTTATTCAGTAGTTTTTCATATATTCACAATTTCACAGCCTTTCATCACTTGGAAAGGAAGCTAGCAGTACTAGTACTAGTACTCACTAGCAGGCACGCATTTCTCCCTTTCTTCCCAGCTCTTGGCAACCAACACTTGTCTCTGTGCATTTGCCTATTCTGCATATTTCATTTAAATGTAATCATACAGTGTGTAGCTTTTTTGTGTCTGGCTTCTTTCACTTAATGTAATACTTCAAGACTCATATAGCATGTAGCAGAATCTCATCTCAGAGCCAAACTATATTCCATTGTGTGGGTATGCCGTGTTGTGTTGGTTCATTCATCAGTTGATGGATATTGGATTGATTCCACCTCCTGGCTATTAGGAATACTACTACTATGACATACAAGTACACATTTTTGTATGTTTTCAGTTGCCTTGGTATATGCTCTTGTGAGTCATATGCTAACTCTAACATTTTGAGGAACCATCAACCATTAGTTTTCCAAAGTGACTGCCATTTTACGATACTATCAACTGTGTGAGGGTTCCAGTATTTCAAGATCCATGACAACACTTGTTATTGTCTGCCTTTTATAGTCATCTTAGTGGCTATGAAATGGCATCACATTGTGGTTTTGATCTGAAATTTCCTAATTATGTGATGTTGAACAATTTTTCATGTTTATTGGCTGTTTCTTTGGAGAAATACCATTCAGACCCTTTGCCCATTTTTAAATTGGGTTCTTTTTTTTTTTTTTTTTTTTTTTTTTTAAGATTTTATTTATTTAAGAGAGAGAAAGAGAGCATAAGTAAGGGGAGGGGCAGAGGGAGAAGGAAAAGCAGACTCTCCCTGAGCAGGGAGCCCTACTTGGGATTTGATCCTGGAAGCCTGGGATCATGACCTGAGCTGAAGGCAGATTTAACCAACTGAGCCACCCAGGAGCCCCAGGTGTTCAGTGCATTTTGATGCACGTATATATAGCAAAATGATTACCACCAAAGTACTAGCTAACACCTTCATGTCATATAATTACCGTGTTTTGTTGTGGTGAGAACATTTAACGTCTACTCTCTCAGCAACTTTCAGCTATTAGGGAAAGTATGTTAGTAATATAATATACTATCATTAGCGATAATCACCATGTTGCCTAATAGATCCCCAGAGCTTATTCATCTTATAACTGGAAGTTTGCACCTTTAACTGATATCTCCCATTTCTCCCACCCCTCACTCCCTGACCATCCATTCCATTCTCTGTCTTTATCAGTTTGGCTTTTTAAAATTATACGTATAAGTAAAATCCTATAGTGTTTGTCTTCTCTGTCCACATTGTCTTTCCCCCCCTTCCCCCTCCACATTGTCTTAATTTGCTTTGTAGTAAGTTTTGAAATAAAAAAGTATGAGTTCTTACATTCTGTTATTCTTTCTCAAGATTGTTTTGGCTCTGCCTTCATTTCTATGTTAATTTTAGGATCACCTTGTCAATTTGCAAAGAAAGGCACCTGGGTGACTCAAGTCATTTAAGCTTCTGCTTCAGCTCAGGTCTTGATCCCAGGGTCCTGAGACTGAGCCCCAAGTCGGGCTCCCTGCTCATCAGGGAATCGAATTCTCCCCCAGCCCCTACCTCCACTTTGTCTTTCTCTCCCTCTCTCTCAAATAAATAAATAAAATCTTAAAAAAAAAAAAAAGACATCTGGAATTTTGATAGAGATTACATTGTATCTATAGATCATTTTGGAGAGTAGTACCTTCTTAATATTAGTCTTCTGATCTCCAGACATGAGAGGTCTTTCCATTTTTTTTTAGGTCTTTAATTTTTATTTAAGATTTTATTCATTTTTATTTTTAAAATATTTATTTATTTATTTATTTTTTATTTACACAGAGAGGCAGAGACACAGGCTGAGAGAGAAGCACGCTCCATGCAGGGAGCCCGATGTAGGACTCAATCCCGGGTCTCCAGGATCATGCCCTGGGCCGAAGGCAGGGGCTCAACTGCTGAGCCACCCAGGGATCCCAGACTTTATTTTAGAGAGGGAGAGAGAGCATGCGCAAGCAAAAATGGGGGTAAGGGCAGAGGGGTGGGGAGAGGGAGACAGAATCTCAAGCAGACTCCTCAGTGAGCGTGGAACCAGACTTGAGCCTGGGGGCTTGGTCCCAGACCCCCAGACAATGACCTGAGCAGAAACTAAGAGACGCTTAACCACCTGAGCCACCCAGAAATCATTAGGTCTTTAATTTCTTCCAGTGATGTTTGCAGTTTTCAGTGTACAAGTCCTGCACCGCTTTTATTCCTCACTTTGTTTTCATCTTTGGACTAGTTTATGGTACATTTTTCTATGCAGAAAATTTTCATTTTTGTATATCAAATATAACCAGTTTTAATTTTATTTAATTGTTTGTTTGTTTTTAGGTGAGCTCTATGGTCCAGTGTGGGGCTCGAACTCATGATGCTGAGGTTAAGAGTCATGTGCTCTACCAACTGAGCCAGCCAGGCACCCCTCAGTCTTAATTTTAAAATGGTGAAACATGGGCAGCCCCCGTGGCGCAGCAGTTTAGCGCCGCCTGCAGCCTGAGGTGTGATCCTGGAGACCCAGGATCGAGTCCCACGTCGGGCTCCCTGCATGGAGCCTGCTTCTCCCTCTGCCTGTGTCTCTGCCTCTCTCTCTCTCTGTGTCTCTATGAATAAATAAATAAAATCTTTTAAAAAAATGTTTAAATAAAGAAAATAAAATGGTGAAACAGGGCAGCCCGGGTGGCTCAGTGGTTTAGCGCTGACTTCGGCCCAGGGCGTGATCCTGGAGACGCAGGATCGAGTCCCATGTCGGGCTCCCTGCATGGAGCCTGCTTCTCCCTCTGCCTCTGCTCTCTCTCATTAATAAATAAATAAAATCTTAAAAAAAAAAATAAAATGGGTGAAACATTTGAATAGTATGTCTCTAAAGAGACAGATATGGCTAAATAAGCATGTAATATGTTGCTCAGCATCACTATTCATTAGAGAAATGCAAATTAAAAGCACAGCAAGGGACACCTGGGGAGCTCAGTGGTTGAGCATCTGCCTCTGGCTCAGGTTGTCATCCGGGGGTCCTGGGATCGAGTCCTGCATTGGGCTTTCTGCATGGAGCCTGCTTCTCCCTCTTCCTATGTCTCTGCCCCTCTCTCTGTGTCTCTCAGGAATAAATGAATAAAATCTTTAAAAAAAAAAAACAAAAACAGCATGTCATGTGAAAGAAGCCAGACACAAAATACCACATATTATATGATTCCATTTATATGAAATGTCCAGAAAAGTTAAATCTATTGAGACAAGAAAACAGAGTAGTGATTGCCTGGGGATGAGAATGGTAGTTGATTGCAAACGTCTAGTGGATCTTTTCATAAAGGATGATAGAAGGGTTCTCAAACTGGGTTATAGTGGTGGATGCCTGACTCTACAAATGTAATAATGACTGTCATTGAATCATATACATAAAGTGGGTGAATTTTATGGTCTGTATTCAATAAAGTTTCTTTCTCTCTTTTTTAAAGATGTTAGTTATTTATTCACGAGGACATAGAGGCAGAGACATAGGCAGAGAGAGAGGCAGGTTCCCCACGGGCAGCTCAATGTGGGACTTGATCCCAGGACCCGGGTTAGTCATGTCCTGGGTTGAAGACAGACGCTTAAAAGCTGAGCCACCCAGGTGCCCCAGTAAAGAGGCTTCTTAAGAGAAAAACAGCACTGATGTAGTCAGGGGAAAAATCAGTGTTTTGTGGATTTGTCATAATTTAGGCTATGCTCATTCTGATATCCTTAAAAAACATTGTTAAATCCCTTCCCTTTATTCTCTGTTAACAGTACCATTTTTCATACTTGAATGTTTTATCTGCCTGGAATTTATTGGAGTATGTGAAGTGAGAAAGGATGAATAAAAAAAAAAAAATTAAAAAAAAAAAAAAAAAGAACAAACCTCCCTGAGCCGAAGACAGACGCTCAACCACTGAGCCACCCAGGCATCCCAAAATAAATAAAATCTTAAAAAAAAAAAAAAGTACATTTGTAATTTAGAAAGACACTAACAAATTACCTTCTGCAGAGAATAATCAAAAAAGTAAAAGAGGGGATGCCTGGTGGCTCAGTGGTTGAGCATCTGCCTTCGGCTCAGGGTGTGACCTCGGGGTCCCAGGATCAAGTCCCACATTGGGCTCCCCGCAGGGAGCCTGCTTCTCCCTCTTCCTGTGTCTCTGCCTCTCTCTCTCTCTTTCATGAATAAATAAATAAATCTTTGAAAAAAAAAGTAAAAGAAAAAATGAGAGGAAAGAATGGAATTCCTTTGATGATGCTAAAACTATAACACCTTATGGCTTCGCCACAGTAATTGGCAAAACAGTGCCTCCTTAATGAGCAAATTTGTTATTTTCTACTTTAATGCTATGTTAAGTCATCATCATCAATGTAATTTTTAAAATTGATTAGTTTGTTAAGCTTTTTCATATATAGGTATTTTATATACATATATATTTTTTTTCTAGTTTGCAAATGAAAAACAACCTAAAGTTCAGAAGTTAAATTTGGTCACAGAGATAATTGGTGGTAAAGGGCAAACATTTCATCTTTTGACTTTGGAACAACATTCTCTTCTAAGATCCCATGTCTGGCTGAATGAAAATACCTACTAAAGAAGTTTATTGACCTGGAAAGGAAATGCTGCGTAAACAGGCTACTGCCCTAGATCAGGGGGTTTTAATGGATGATTTACCCCCACCCTACCCCCACCCCAGGATATCCAGCAATATATGGAGACATTTTTATTTTTTTTAACACTTTGGGGAGGAAGACTTGATTGCTACTGGCATCTAGTGGGTAGAGACCGGGGGTGCTACCTAACATTTTACAGTGTATAGGACGGTTCTGCACAACAAAGAATTATCTGTGTCTAAATGTCATTAGTGCCAAAGGTGAAAAAATCCTGCAATAGATCATATTTCACAAAGCTTTATTCACTTAGTGGATACTCAAAAAATATTACAGTTGGGAGATTAATTCATAGGACCAGTGAAAGGGTGAGCATTCTTAGACTTTGCTTGTTTGTACCTTATAATTTGTTGATTAACAAATAGACTATAGAAAATGTGGGTGGAAAAGTTCATCCAGGTAATCCTCTGGGGTCAGGGGACAAGAACAGCACTAACCGCCTATTTCAACATCACAAGCAGATTACCTTAAAAAATATATTGAACTTTGGGGCACATGGCTGACTCAGTCTGTAGAGCATGTGACTCTTGATCTTTTGTTTGTTTGTTTGTTTTACTTGTGATCTTGAGGTTGTGAGATTGAGCCCCATGTTGGGTATAGAGATTACTTAAAAATATAAAATCTTAAAAAAAATAAAATCTTTTTTTTTTAAAGCTGAACTTTAGTTAATGAGAGCTGAATTGATGCCTGCAAATTACTTTGAAATCCAATAAAATGTAAGAGGGTTTGATGAATGGAGAAAGGGATAAATAGATATGTAATAAAGCAAAAACAGTAAAACGTTAATTGTAGAATGTAGTGAGTGGGTATGTGAAACTTCACTGTATAATTTTTTTTTTAAGATTTTATTTATTCATGAGAGACAGAGAGGCAGAGACACAGGCAGAGGGAGAAGCAGGCTCCATGCAGGGAGCCTGATGTGGGACTTGATCCCGGGACCCCAGAGTCATGACCTGGGCCGAAGGCAGGTGCTCAACCACTGAGCCACCCAGCTGCCCCTGTATAAATATTTTTTTTTATATGTTTGAAAATTGTCATAATATTAGAGGGGAAATCAAAAGAGATTCACCCTCTTATTAACAGACACGTGAAACCACATTTCTGATTTTGCTGGGTGGCCTCAGGGAAGTTACTTTGTTTTTATGTTGATTTTTTTTTAAGATTATTTATTTTAGAGAGAGAGCCAGCATGAGCAGGGGGAGGGGCTAAGGGAGTCGGGAGAGAGCATCTCAAGCAGACTCCTGGCTAAGTGCTGAGAGCCCGACTTGAGGCTCCATCCCAGACCCTGAGATCATGTCTTGGGCTGAATACAAGAGTCAGACACTTAACTGATTGAGCCACCTGTGTACCCCTCAAATTTTTTTTTCGCATTTTAGGTTTTTTTTTTTTTTTTTTTTTTTTTAATATTCTTTATGCCCACTGTGGGGCTCATACTCATGAACCCAAGATCAAGAGTCACACGCTCCACTGACTGAACCACCTAGGCGCCACAGGCTACTTAACTTTTTAATTTCTGTAAAGTGTGATAGTTGTTTGGCTCAAATGAAATGCTAGTATTGTGACGTTCAAATGAAACAACATGAAAGCACTTTGAAAAGCAGAAAGTAGGAGATCCCTGGGTGGCTCAGTGGTTTGGCGCCTGCCTTTGGCCCAGGGTGTGATCCTGGAGTCCCGGGATCCAGTCCCACATCGGGCTCCCTGCATGGAGCCTGCTTCTCCCTCTGCCTGTGTCTCTGCCTCTCTCTCTCTCTCTCTCTCTCTCTCTCATGAATAATAAATAAATCTTAAAAAAAAAAAAAGAAAAGCAGAAAGCACCCTAAGATATAATGCATTACTATTAAGAAGGATGAGCATTTGGCCAATCATATGCCACGGCTCTGGATGTTCGTGACACTCCCCATGTAATGACATTAGCACTGTTTTGTTTTTTGTTTTTTGTTTTTTGTTTTTAAGATTTTATTTATTCATGAGAGACACAGAGAGGCAGAGACACAGGCAGAGGGAGAAGCAGGGTCCCTGCAGGGAGCCCAAAGCGGGACTCGATCCCGGGACTCCGGGATCACGCCCTGGGACAAAGGCAGGTGCTAAACTGCTGAGGCCCCTGGGATCCTCTGACATCAGCACTGTTTGACCAGCTTTAGGTGGAAGTACAAAACAACTGTTTCCATGACAGTTTCTGTCAAATATTTTTCCAAGATCTGTGGAAGACTTAAGATTCCTCTTCTAAGAGGACAAAGTCATGTTATTCTTGTAAATTTAGTGTCTTTTCTTGTCTTCCTTGTAGATTGCCAAGATCTCCACTGAGGACAGTGGGAATCTCCTTTGACTCTGGAACACTGGGCAGGAGCTTTGCGATTGGCTGCCCAAGAAGGAGGCGGAATGTCTGCATTGTTACACCAGAGAGTTCAAACTTCACAAGACTTTGGGTTAAACAGTATCATTTACTCTGCAAATGATTATGTCTTTGCCCATCCTCTATGATCATCACAAACTAATGAACAACCTCTCGGGTCTTATGAATTCAGGTTATACTGTTTTCCAGATGTGCTGGCAGCTGATTCAGGTAGGATCAGGCTGGGTTTTGTCAGGAATGGTGGAAAGGAAAGAACTCCTTCCCACTCTCCAGTTCTTGTCTGGATGAAACATCTGTGCATGTAAAAATTAGGGTAACTCACTAGGTTGTTGTATAAAGCAGTGTTGAGCCAAAAAAATGGTTTAGTTATATTAGGGTTCTAAAAAGGTGTAATGATTAGAAAAGCAAGATTTCCTTCACTTTTGTTTGATGGCTTACATGACTGTTCCGTTTGCAGGTGCAATTTGGAAATGGTAGCTAACCTTTTACTTTCTGTACAAAATATCGCAGGTGATTTTACTCCGTGTGTGTGTGTGTGTGTGTGTGTGTGTGTCGGGATGTATATCCATGCTGATGGGCTGATTGCTTCTTCTAGGGCCTTTGAACAATGGAAGCCAGCTCTCTGAGGACTAAAGTCCCAGCCTTCTTGTCTGATTTGGGGAAGGCCACATTAAGGGGAATCAGAAAGTGTCCCCGATGCGGCACATACAACGGAACCAGGGGCCTGAGCTGCAAGAACAAGACGTGTGGAACCATATTCCGCTGCGGGGCACGGAAGCAGCCTAGTGCGGAAGCTGTCAGAATCATAACGGGCTCCGACCTGCAGGTGTACTCAGTGCGGCAGAGAGACCGGGGCCCCGATCACCGCTGCTTTGTGGAGCTGGGTGTGTCAGAGACGACAATACAGACGGTGGACGGAACAATCATCACTCAGTTGAGCTCTGGACGCTGTTATGTGCCCTCGTGCCTGAAAGCTGCCACCCAGGGGGTAGTGGAAAATCAGTGCCAGCACATCAAGCTGGCGGTGAACTGCCAAGCAGAAGCCACGCCTCTGACCCTGAAGAGCTCGGTCCTGAACGCAATGCAGGCCTCCCCAGAAACCAAGCAGACCATCTGGCAGCTGGCTACGGAACCCACAGGTCCCCTTGTCCAGAGGATTACTAAAAACATTTTGGTGGTGAAATGCAAGGCAAGCCAGAAGCATAGTTTGGGGTATTTGCATACATCCTTTGTGCAGAAAATCAGTGCCAAAAGCTTGCCTGAGCGCCGGTTCTTCTGCTCCTGCCAGGCCCTGAAAGCGCACAAGTCGACCACCTCCAAGGATGAGGTGGCCCAGAGATGTATCCATTTCTTTGCTTGCATCTGTGCCTTTGCCAGTGATGAGACATTGGCTCAGGAATTCTCAGACTTCCTAAATTTTGATTCCAGCGGTAGGTGGTGTGTTGACACAGTTACTCTGTTTTTCTAAAATGGCAATGAAAGAGTTCCACTGATGGCATCTGGAGATTGTCCTAGCAACCTTCAGAAGCAGTTGCTAGATAACTCAAATGAAAAGCATTCCTTCTTTTACTCCCACTCAGCACAGTTGCCTCAAGGTTGGTTGGTTGGTCAGTTGGTCAGTGGGTTGGTTGAAATAGATGCTCAAGAGTCTTGGGCATTTTCTCTGAGACAACAGATCTAGCAAAAGTTAGCAGTTGCTTTGCCTTTTTATTTTTTTTAACTCTTTCACAGATGCCCTATGTTAATAAAAACAAAGAATAAACAAAAAAACCTTTTATTTTGGGTCGCTTGCTTGTGTCTTATTTTTAAAGATGAGGAAAGCAAGTACCTGCTAAAACATCTTTCAGGACTGCACAGCAAGTCTTTTCTTGTGGTTATTAACAGTTTTATCTTTTAGATGCTTTTTATTTTCATTTCTTTTTTTTTTTTTTTAAATTTTTTTTAAACTTTTATTTATTTATGATAGGCACACAGTGAGAGAGAGAGAGAGGCAGAGACACAGGCAGAGGGAGAAGCAGGCTCCATGCACCGGGAGCCCGACGTGGGATTCGATCCCGGGTCTCCAGGACCGCGCCCTGGGCCAAAGGCAGGCGCCAAACCGCTGCGCCACCCAGGGATCCCTTTATTTTCATTTCTTAATGATTTTTAGTTGGCAGTTCCTAACTTTCTAGTTTTATTTCTCTGTAGTCTTTTATCATGTTAATTATCCGTAAACAAAAACCTATGTCTTGGGGAGTCTTTAAATTAATTAATTTTAAAGCAGGCAATCACTCCATAATTTGTTTTTTATAAATTAATTTTCTCTAGGCAGGGGCCCATACTTACTCTTGGGTGGTATTAATAATTAAGAAATCTATTGTATTTCAGGTCTTAAAGAGGTGATTGTGCCCCAGTTAGGTTGCCATTCAGAATCAACAGTATCAGCTTGTGAGTCTCCTGCCTCTAAGCCAAAGAAGAGGAAAAAGGACGAACTACCTGGTAAGAAGCTGTTCGGTTTGTTTGTTTGATGCTGTTGCCTTTAGAGATTGTCTTACTATGTATTATGTGTTTCACTGAATCTTAGAAAATACAGAAATAATGTTTCTTAATGTTTCTTTCCTGAAAAAAGTTTTATCCTCTATTGATGATTCTTTGTAGAGCTAAGGTTTGGTTCTTTTGGCCAAGTATAAGGTCCAACCAGACTCTACCTTTATTATATCGTATGTGTTGTTTATCCCTTAAACATTTGGACTAACCCGACCCCTCAGTCTGGTTTAGGACAGTGTCAGGAAGGTTTCATCCATAGAGTGTTTTTTTAAAATGTGTGACAATGGTTAATTGTATTTTACAAACTAATTTAAGACTGTAGTTTCTTAGCTTCATTTTCAATATGTGGCACATGTATATTTTTTTTTTTACTGCAAGTGTACTAGTGTCAGTTAAGTAGTCAGATAAGTCAGTATGAAAATACTGTAAATAAGTAAATTAGTAAATAAGTAAATTAGAAAATACTGCAAATAAGTAAATTAGTAAATTTACTAATTATAGTAAATAAGTGTTAAAAGGCCTAGACTCTAAACAAAAGAGAAAAATAATCCAGTTCACACATGTAGAGTAGCAACCTTTTTGTGGGTAGAGTATTTGTAGAGGTGGGTCAGATGGTCACACACAGGAGTTTTGGTGAGAGGATGTTAGAGAAAGATGAAGAAACAAAGTGACACAGGGATTTGTTTTTAAGGAGTAATTCTGACAATCTAGAGCAGAGATTGTTGTTAAATGTTTACTTATTTATGTTTTCCCAAGAAAAGAAAGTTCTTATCCTTAGTCCTAATTGTAAATAATTTTTTAAAAAAAAAGATTTGTTTTAGAGAGAGAGAGCACACACTCACCCACAGAGGGGCAGAAGGAGAAGGAAAGAAGCAGACTCCCCACTGAGCGTGGAGCCAGCAGCAGGGCTTGTCACAACCGAGACCATGACCGGAGCTGAAACCAAGAGTGGGATGCTTAACCGACTGAGCCACCCAGGCACCCCTCTAAATATTTTATAAGAAAATATAATCCTTTCTTTTTTTTTTTAAAAGATTTTGTTTATTTATTCATAGAGACAGAGAGAGAGAGAGAGGCAGAGACACAGGCAGAGAGAGAAGCAGGCTCCATGCAGAGAGCCTGACGTGGGACTCGATCCAGGGTCTCCAGGATCACGCCCTGGGCTGCAGGCGGCACTAAACCGCTGCGCCACCGGGGCTGCCCTAATCCTTTCTTTTTAAAGAGTTTATTTATTTATTCATCAGAGACACAGAGAGAGGCAGAGACATAGGCTCCATAGAGGGAGAAGCAGGCTCCATGCAGGGAGCCTGATACGGGACTCGATCCCAGGACCCCGAGGTCATGACTTGAGCCAAAAGCAGACACTTAACCACTGAGCCAGCAGGCTCCCCAAGAAAATAATCCTGGATACAGGAAAAGCATTTTGTTCACAGGTGTTCATTTTACAGTTATTTGTAACTGGCCAACCACTAGGGATAATTCAATAAACCTTGATAAAGTGACTTGATCACTTTATCAGGCAACCATTAAAAACAACTATAAAGAATTATAAAAATTATTGTAAAGAATTATTATAGGGCACCTGGGTGGCTCAGTCAGTTTAGCATCCAGTTCTTGGTTTTGGCTCAGGTGGTGATCTCAGGGCCCTGGGATCGAGCTCCCTGTGAGGCTTTGCACTTGGCTCAGAGTCTCGTGGAGATTCTCTCTCCTTCTCCCTCTACCCCTCCCCCTGCTCTTGCACAAGTATGTGCACACACACACTCTAAAATAAATAAAAGAATTATTATAAAGAAATGTTTAGATACTCAGGTAAAATACAGAATGCTCCATTAAATTTGATTTTTGTACAAACAATGAATTTTAGTATGTCCCATGTAACATTTGGAACATACTTAGGCTAAAAAAACTATTCATTTATTTGAAATTCAGATTTTTTTTTTTTTTTTTGCTAAATTTGGCAATCCTGACACAATCACAGTTACTTAAAATCACAAAACCAGCAAAATCAACTGTTTTCGCATGCACGCACACACATCCACACAATAGTTTACCAGAAAATTGATAGTGATTTTGAGGTGGGGATAGTGATTGAGAGGTGAGGAGCAGTGGGTGAATATTTTTTTCTTCTTTTCACTTCTAGGCCCCCAACCCACACCCCAATTTCCTGTAAAGAGCATATAAAACTGAAAATGTTATGTATAAAGCCTAGTGCTAATTCCTTCTAGAAACTGATGCTTAGAAATTAACAAAGACTTTTTATGTTTTAGACTGTTCAGAACTCGATATTGAATTGATTTCTATTCTGCAAAAATACTATTAAACACCGTAATGATTTGTGGTTTAGGTGCACAGACGAACAGTTCACTACTGCCTCAGGATGCAGTGAGCAGTAATCTAAGGAAAAGTGGCCTGAAAAAACCTGTGGTTGCTTCTTCATTAAAAAGGCAGGGTGAGTTTGCCTTCCCCAGGGTAGGTTAAAGAGGTGGGAAATCATCCTAAAGAGGCCCAAAGCAATATAATCAAAAGAAATGTTGCATGTTATCCCCCAAAGAATGCCGGGATAAACACTAGCAGGCATTGAGGCTGAGGTCTGTGCTGTTCCACTGATTTAAAATCCTACTCGAAATCAAACTGTATCTTTTATTTATTTTTTTTTTCAAACTGTATCTTTTAAATAACAAATGCAGCAAAAATGACTTCATGTTTCCACAGCACACATATCTGTAGGATATCTTCCTTTTGTTGCTTATAGCCTACATGCTATACCAACTCAGTATGAGCCTGAACGGTGAGGAAGAAACAGATTTTAGAACTATGCAGTGATAAATATTTGTTGAGAAAGACTAATATAATCTGTTCTCCAAAGTCATGGAAGTTTGGGGGCACCTGACTGGCTCCGTCGGTACAGTATGGGACTCTTGATCTCTTGATCATGGGGTTGTAAGTTTGAGCCCCACGTTGGACAGAGATTACTTTAAAAAATAATAAATGGATAATATCAAAGTCAACATGTGTTAAATTTATCACATTCTGAACTTATAAGACAAAATGACTTAATTTGAACATAATATATATTTACTTCTCAGAATAACTAAGCTTGTACATTTGGGGATCAACATTTTCTTAACTCTCAGATATTATAGCTGGGTGATTAAAAACCAGCTTTCAGGGATCCCTGGGTGGCGCAGCGGTTTAGCGCCTGCCTTTGGCCCAGGGCACGATCCTGGAGACCCGGGATCGAATCCCACGTCAGGCTCCCGGTGCATGGAGCCTGCTTCTCCCTCTGCCTGTGTCTCTGCCTCTCTCTCTCTGTGACTATCATAAATAAATAAATAAATAAATAAATGATTAAAAAAAAAAAATACCAGCTTTCATCAAGGTGCCTGGGTGGTTCAGTCGGTTGGGAATTTGCCTTCAGCTCAGGTCATGATCCCAAAGTCCTGGGATGGAGGAGTCTTGAGTCCCTGCTTCTCCCTCTCCCTCTGCTGTTCCCTGCTTGTGCACATACTCAGTCTCTCTCTCTCTCTCTCTCTCTCTCAAATAAATAAATAAGATCGTAAAACAAACGAACAAACAACTAGATATTAAGATCAAATCTTTTTTTTTTTTTAATTTTTATTTATTTATGATAGTCACAGAGAAAGAGAGAGAGAGAGGCAGAGACATAGGCAGAGGGAGAAGCAGGCTCCATGCGCCGGGACCCCGACGTGGGATTCAATCCCAGGTCTCCAGGATCGCGCCTTGGGCCAAAGGCAGGCGCTAAACCGCTGTGCCACCCAGGGATCCCCTAAGATCAAATCTTAACTAACCAATTAACTAAGAACTTACACATTCCAGGAATAAACGTTTTTGGAATGGCAGGGAATGTAATAAAAAATATCAGGTAGAAGACATTTTTAAAATATCTAATTTATTTACTTGAGATAGATAGCGAGCATGAGTAGGGGGAGGGACAGAGTGAGAGGAAGAGGGTTAAGCAGACTCCCCCCACCCAGCGGAGACCCTGGAGTGGGCTCCATCCCAGGATGCTGAGACCATGACCTGAGCTGAAGTCAGAAGCTTAACCCATTGAGCCATCCAGGCACCCCAGTTAGAATATTTTTTTAAAGGTTTTTATTTATTTATTCATGAGAGACACAGAGAGAGAGAGAGAGGCAGAGACACAGGCAGAGGGAGAAGCAGGCTCCACGCAGGGAGCCCGACGTGGGACTCGATCCCGGGACCCCAGGAACACGCCCTGAGCCAAAGGCAGACGCTCAACTGCTGAGCCACCCAGGCGTCCCTAGAGCGTGTAACTCTTGATCTCAGGGTTGTGAATTCAAGCCCCATGTCAGATGCAGAGATAACTTAAAAATACAATCTTTAGAAGATGCCTGGGTAGTGTAGTCAGTTAACTGTCCGACTCTTGGTTTCAGCTCAGGCCCTGATCTTTAAGTTGTACGATCAAGCCCCACCTTGGGCTCTGCACTTAGTGTGGAGTTGGCTTGAGGCTTGCTCTCCCTCCCCCCTCCCCTCTGCTCATGCTCTCTTTTTTTTTTTTTTTTTTTTTTTTCTTTTTTTTTAAATTTATTTATTCATGATAGTCACACGGAGAGAGAGAGAGAGAGAGAGAGAGAGAGAGAGAGAGGCAGAGACACAGGCAGAGGGAGAAGCAGGCTCCAAGCACCGGGAGCCCGACGTGGGATTCGATCCCGGGTCTCCAGGATCGCGCCCCGGGCCAAAGGCAGGCGCCAAACCGCTGCGCCACCCAGGGATCCCTGCTCATGCTCTCTCTCTCATAAATAAGTAAATCTTAAAAAGAAAAAATTAAAATGAAACCTCTGAAATAAAGTATTTGAAAAAAGTCAACTGCAAATTGAAGAAAGGCCTTATTTAATGGCTGCTTTAAAGATAATGATGCCATAGCTACTATTCATTTGAAACTAAAATTTTCATTAGGTAAATGTATATAGTGATAATTTGAATGAAGAGCTATTTTATTCTATTTTATTTTTTCTTTGCACCAAAGGAACTGATGAAAATTTGTTAAAAATATTCTAACTGCGGGATGCCCGGGTGGCTCAGTGGTTTAGCGCCGCCTAAACCTAAATAAAATCTTTAAATTTTTTTTTTTTTTCATTTATTTATGATAGTCACACAGAGAGAGAGAGAGGCAGAGACATAGGCAGAGGGAGAAGCAGGCTCCATGCATCGGGAGCCTGACGTGGGACTCGATCCCGGGTCTCCAGGATCGCGCCCTGGGCCAAAGGCAGGCGCTAAACCGCTGCGCCACCCAGGGATCCCTAAATAAAATCTTTAAAAAAATTACTATGGTTAATAATCTTAAACACATTAGCATTTCCACAGCTTTTCCCTTCTTTTTTTCCAAATGGATTCTTAAAAAAAAAAAAAATCCTAGAATCTTCCATTTCACTTATTGTATCTAAATTTCTTTGAATTTCAACTTGTTGCTCTTTTCCATACAAAATGCTCAGCTTTTTCAAACTCCAGGTAATTGTTGTTTCTGTTAAAAAAAAGATAAAAGTCACTGAAAAGTTTTTTGTTTGTTTTTCCTAGCCTGTGGTCAACTGTTAGATGAGGCACAAGTGACCTTATCCTTCCAAGACTGGCTGGCTAGTGTCACAGAACGCATCCATCAAACCATGCACTACCAGTTTGATGGTAAGTACTGGTCACCCGACTTGGCTATTGCTGAAAGGAGGAGAAATCAAAGTAATTGTGTTATAAATGTATTCGTTTTTTGTTTTTTTTTTTTTAAGATTTTATTTATTTATTCATGATAGGGCGGGGGGCAGAGACACAGGCAGAGGGAGAAGCAGGCTCCATCCCAGGAGCCTAACATGGGACTCGATCCCAGGATCCCAGGATCACGTCCTGGGCCAAGGGCAGGTGCTAAACTGCTGAGCCACCCAGGGATCCCCCTGTTTGTTTGTTTGTTTGTTTATTGAGTTTATTTCTAGCAGTTAGCGTATATGCTATATTAGTTTCAGGTGTACAGTGTAGCAATTCAGCGATTCCACACATGCCCAGAGCTCATCACAGGTGTTCTTCTTAATCCCATCCCCTATTTCCCCCATCCCCTCGCCCCCTCCTCTCTGGTAACCATCTGTTTGTTCTCTAGAGTTGAGAGACTGGTTCTTGGTTTGTCTTTTTTTTTCACCGCTTTGCTCCACTGTTTTGTTTCTTAAATCCCATATGTGAGTGAAGTCATAGGGTATTTGTCTTCTCTCACTGACTTATTTTGCTTAGCATTATGCTCTCCAGCTCCATCCATGTCATTGCAAATCGTAGTTCTATTCTGGGTTTTTTTGTTTGTTTGTTTTAAGATTTATTTATTTAATTTAGGGAGAGAGTGAGAGAGAGAGCAGAGGAGAGGGGCAGAGAGGGACAGAATCTTAAACAGATACCCCAGTATGTGTGGATCCCGACAGGAGGCTCAGTCTCAGGACCCCAAGATTGTGACCTGAGTTAAAAACACCTGTTGGACACTCAACTGACTGAGCAACCCAGATACCCCTAGGAGTCACTCTTGACGTTATATCTAGGCAGGTAGTGGTTCTGGATGTTTCCCCTATTGGGGCCAGCATCTTGGGCAGTGTTTTTGTTTGTTTGTTTTTGTTTTGTTTTGTTTTTTGTTTTTTTAAGATTTATCCATTTATTGTAGTGGGGGTTGGGAGCAGAGGGGCAGAAGCAAAGAGAATCCCAAGTAGACTCCCTGCTAAGTGCGGAGCCCGATTTGGGGCTTGATCCCACGACCCTGAGATCACAACCTTGCCAAAACCAAGAGCCAGACACCCAACCAATGCAGCCACCTACATGCCCTGTTTTAAGTAAGCTCTATACCCAATGTGGAGCTTGAACTCATGACTTCAAGATCAGGAGTTACATGCCCTGCCACCTGGGCCAGCCAGGCCCCCTTCTCTTAGATAATTTTTAAGGAAAAATCTGAACTCTTCTGAACCCTCCCCTAAACACTCTTTCTCCTGACATTTTGCTGACCCTAGTGTTTTGCAAATTTCTTTAAGGTGTTTGTTAAGTATTTTCAGACATTTTGCCTGCTTTGAGATCATCTTCAGAGAGAAAGGCCAATGCTTATTGGATAAACAGTGTCCTGACTTTGGGGTCTGTGGCACTCATGGCCCAGACCATCTGAGTGGGAGCTTGTGGTTACTTTGCTTGGACATGAATGCATGTAGCAAATGCCAGGGGGCGCTGGACAGGATTGAATCAAGTTTACCTTCTCAACTCAGCATCATTGTTCTTATCTCATTTCATATACTCTTTAAAGGGAAAATTCTGGGCTGTGGTGGTGTTTATGAAACTGGGAATTTGGAAAGTTATCTTTGGGAGCACCTGGGTGGCTCAGTGGTTAAGTATCTACCTTCAGCTCAGGTCGTGATCCCGGGGTTCCGGGATCGAGTTCCACATCGGGCTCCCTGCATGGAGCCTGCTTCTCCCTCTGCCTGTGTCTCTGCCTGTCTCTCTCTCTCTATGTCTCTCATGAATAAATAAATAAATAATTTTATTTTGTTTTTTAAGATTTTATTTATTTATTCATGAGAGACATAGGAGAGGGGGGCAGAGACACAGGCAGAGGGAGAAGCAGGCTCCATGCAGGGAGCCTGACATGGGACTCAATCCCGGGTCTCCAGGATCACGGCCTGGGCTGAAGCCTGCACTAAACCGCTGAGCCACCAGGCTGCCCAAGTAAATTCTTTTTTTTTTAAAAAAAAAAAGAAAAGTGGGATCCCTGGGTGGCGCAGCGGTTTGGCGCCTGCCTTTGGCCCGGGGCGTGATCCTGGAGACCCGGGATCGAATCCCGCGTCGGGCTCCCTGCATGGAGCCTGGTTCTCCCTCTGCCTGTGTCTCTGCCTCTCTCTCTCTCTCTCTCTCTCTGCCTCTCATGAATAAATAAAATCTTTAAAAAAAAAAAAAGAAAGAAAAGAAAAGTTATCTTTGGTGGACGACAAGGGTCTGCGAGGGATCAAGAGTAGGGCAGGTGACAGTGCTTGACTCATAAAGGCCAATCAAAACCGCCTTTTTGTCTCGGTATAAAGCAGCCTAAGTGACATTTGTAGTTATTACTGCCACCCAATTCCATTTCTTCCACTTCTCCCTACGTGTCAGAAAGCCCACTGAGTTTCTCTAAGTGAGTTTCTTCTTATTTGCTGTAGGCAAACCAGAGCCACTGGTGTTTCACATTCCTCAGACCTTTTTTGAAGCCCTGCAACAAAGAATATCTATAGGAAGTGCAAAGAAACGGCTTCCCAACTCCACCACAGGTATGGGATTTTTCCCTTTGGAATTAGTGATAGATGTCTTGACCTTAAAGAATTATGTTTAGAAAAACAGTGTGGAATTTTCAGGATTAGGACTTCAAGTCACATGCTCAGAGCATGAAGATATAGCCAGTCGGCTCTTAGAGTAATGATCACCCTCCTCCAAGGCCCCATACTTACTCCAGTAAGAGGTAATAGAAAGATTCAGAAAGCCCCAACTTTGTATAAGAACAGTGAAGTGCAGTAAGAGTGCCCACCAAGAAGTTTGATATTTTTTAGATATTTTTACCCATTTCAACAAAAGCATCATTTGGGCTGGCCTCTTGGGAGCATATTATAGTATGTATCAAAAACAGAAACTTGTTTTTCATGATTCCCTATTTTTGATGGATGATTTTATTTTTAGAGTTAATTCTTAGGTTTGAAACCCTTTATAATTATATTATTATGGTGCACAGTTCTTGGTTTTCTATTACATCTTCTACTAGAAATTTCAAGATACTTCTTAGGTAGTGTAAGGAAATAAGGGAGAGAAAAAGAGGAAGAAAGGACGGCTCAGCGCTAAGTAGCCTAAGAGGAGCTACAGCTGGGAATCAATGCTATTTCTTTAGTTAATAGTTATTTGATGATATAATAAGGATTGTTTGAGGTTTAAATGTATCTCTGAGTAGTACAAGCTGTGAATCACTGTTTAGGGCCTTAAACATATTTGTCATCACAGCTTATCTGAGGCAGCGTTGATCCTTTTTTTTCTTTTAAGATTTTATTTATTTATTCATGAGAGACATAGAGAAAGAGAGGCAGAGACCCAGGCAGAGGGAGAAGCAGGCTCCGTGCAGGGAGCCCGACGCAGGACTCGATCCCGGGTCTCCAGGATCACGCCCTGGGCCGAAGGTGGCGCTAAACTCCTGAGCCACCGGGGCTGCCCTATTCTTTCTTTTACATTAAACTTTAGGCCTCCTAATACATTAACTTTAACCCAGATCTCTGCTATTTTTGCCAGCCCTTTGGTGAAACCCCTTTATAATCCTGTAGGCAAGGTAGTAGATTGGCAACCATGCTAATGGGCTTAAACTCCGTGTAATCCTTTTAAGAATTATAATTTGACCTCTGATGTAACTAAAGTTGTAAGAGGTCGTAAGAAGCTATTTTATAATGGAGTCCTGTGTGTATGGTTGTACCAAGCAAAGAAGTAAGTTTCTAAGGTACAAAAATAAAGAGCATCTCAAGCATCAGAAACTTTAGTTAGTAGAAATCCATATCATTTATTACATTTCACCAAACCTATTATAGATTTGCCTCTAGAATTTCTTTTTAAAAGTGCTGAGATTCTGAAGGACAGGATAGCACTGCACTGAGCCCTCTAGAAACTGGATAACAAATACATTGAAAGAGAATGCTATGTTTTGGTAGTCTAATCTTGTTCCCTTTTTACATTGAAGCTTTTGTTCGGAAAGATGCCTTGCCACTGGGAACCTTTTCCAAGTATACCTGGCATATCACTAATATCCTGCAAGTTAAACAAATCTTAGATACCCCAGAGGTAAGAGGGTATTTCTACAATAGTAGGAGGGCAAAAAGGGGAAGAGAGAGAAGCAAGTGCAGGAAGTCTGTTCGTACCAGTTTTCTGAGTCCTTGAGTTATAGACACCAAAGGGAATTCCTTTCTTTCATACTAAGAGATTATTCAGAAATACTTACTGCTGTGTGGTTCTGTGATTTTAATGGCTTTTCCCTAGTGCTTGAAAAAGTATCTTAAATTGGAGTATCCTTTTTCTTTGCCTTTGGGATCAGAAAACAGATCACTTTTCTCATGAATTAAATAATGAACCCCTTCTAGCTATGGTGAGCCCTAGATTAACTGACAGTAAGCTTAAAAGTATATAAATAATTTGAGATGATACACTATTCGTGAAGTCGGTGAACTCAGCACAATTAAATGCTTCTCCGCAAACTGCAACGTAGTTCTCATTAAAGAAATGACCCCTAATTAGTTTGCATTCTTTTTTGCAAGGGAAATACTAGACAGTTTTAAACCTTATATTTTTCAACCGGATCCTGAAAATTGGAGGTTTTTCCCTTCTTACAATAAAAGAATATTGTAGAAAACTCAGCATAGTGTGATTTGATACGTTAAGATGAGCTTAAGTGCAAGGCATTTGTTACTTTCAGAAAAAGAAAAAGCTATTTGGTAGCTGTGGAACTTACATGTGAACCCTAGAAAAGGCCTGTGTTAGCACTAAAGACACTTGAGGAGCTTCTTTAAATATCAGACGTCACAGAGACAGCTTCTGGCCTGGAGCAAGTGTTCAGGGTGGGACCGTTAAGTGAGGGAAGGGGCTGATACTAGGAACCCTAGAATGTTGGTCTGCGGGGCACTACGACTGCATCCCCTCATTCAGACTTACAGCCATGCATTGGTAGGAGCTGTGTGTTGCGGATGAGAAACAGGCTGTGAGCAGCTCACCCTGCTGTTCAGTGGCAAAGACCAGCTCCAGTTGTGTCTGGCTCAGTCCCAAGGACAGCGTGAAGCATACAAGTGTGAGGTCAGCTGTAGGCGCGGTCAGTGGAGTCTTTAGGACGGTGATGCTAGCAGAGCGGCCGGGGAAGGAATGAAGCTGGTCTGAGAGCAAGTCTCTGCCCGCAGCCCTCACGTAGCCATGAAGACATTAGGGCTTCAGTTCATCTACAGTTTGGCTGGGGTTCAAATTAAAGTTCCAGAGGAAAAATGAAAGCCATGAGCGATGTAAAGGAGAAAAGGCAGATGTGTTGACAGCATTGACTTGAAAATACAAGAGGAAGTTTTAGTTAATTAGAGTGTACTTAACAAAAAAGAGTAAGTGAAAGATCTTGTTGTCATCCAAATATTTGTCTACTTTGAGTTTTCCCTTTCTCACCTTTCTTGGTGTTGTCTCCATGTCCAGATGCCCTTGGAAATCACTCGGAGTTTCATCCAGAACCGGGATGGGACGTATGAGCTGTTTAAATGCCCTAAAGTAGAAGTAGAGAGCATAGCAGAAACCTATGGTCGTATAGAAAAGCAACCCGTGCTGCGACCCTTAGAACTAAAAACTTTTCTCAAAGTTGGTAAGTGAATTGTGTTTTCGATAGCACATCTTCCTTGAAGAGTTAGCTGTGTGCACTGCACTGTCCTAGACTTTGGATCTTGACCGTAAACAAAGCAGACACATTCATTCATCTTGGACAGGCCACCATGGAATAAAGTGTTAATAAAAATAAAGTGTTAATAAAGTGTTCTGTTTCTTTTGAAACAGTACTTTCAAAACAAAATTACCAGGGCGCCTGGGGGGCTCAGTTGGTTAGGCGTCTGACTCTTGATTTTAGCTCAGGTCATGAGATTGGGCCCCGATGTTGGGCTCTCTGCTGGGTGTGGAGCCTGCTTGGGATTCTCTGTCTCCCTCCGTCCCTCCTCACACTTCTGCTTGCACACAGGCGCTCTCTTTCTCTCTCTCTCTCCAAAAAATTAATTAATTAATTAATTAGAATCACAGAGGGCATCTAGCTGGCTCATTTGGTGGAGCACATGACTTGATCTCAGAGTTGTAACTTTGAGCCCCATGTTGGGTGTAAAGCTTGTAACATATATTCATCATAGAGAAAGCATAGATTTCATTGTAAAGCATAAAGGAGAAAAATCAACCACCTATAATCCCATGCACCGGGGAAGACATCATTGCTAAGACTCTGGTATATACCCTTTCAGACTCTCTTCTGTGCCTGAAGAGTTTATAAAACATGAGATCATACTTTTTTTTTTTTTTAGGATTTTATTTATCTGATAGCACAAGCAGGGGGAGCAGCACGCCTAGGGAGAAGCTAACTCCCCGCTGAGCAATGAGCCCAACACAGGGCTCAATCCCAGGACCCTGGGATCGTGACCTGAACCAAAGGCAGACGCTTAACCCACTGAGGGTTCCCGGGTGCCCCAGGATCATACTTTTTTTTGACGTAAAAATATATCATGGACAGCTTTCCATGTCTATCTTCAACATTATTTTTTTAACTTTTTTTGTTATAGAACATATATAATATAAACATTTTTTTAAAGTGTGTATCTGGTTTTCAGGCATTAAGTACATTTACATTGTACAACCATCAATCACCTCCCTCCATCTCTAAAACTTTTTTTCTTCCTCCACTGAAACTGTACCAATTGAACAGTAACTCCCTAGTCTTACCCTGCCCCTGGCCCCAGGCCACCACCATTCTACTTCCTGTACCTCATGTGGGTGGAATCACACAGGATTTGTCTTTTCTCTGACTGGCTTATTTCACGCAGCATAACACTGCATGTGTCATTTCTTTCCTTTTTTTTTTTTTTTTTTTTTTTAAGGCAAGCACTATACTCAGCATGGGGCTTGAACTCAGGAACCCGAGATCGGGATTCACACACCTTACTGACTGAGCCAGCCAGGTGCCCCATAGTTTTGAAGGCTCTACTGTTTTATTTTTAACTCTGCTAGTGTTTTATATGTTTTCTTTTTTTTTTTAATTTTTATTTATTTATGATAGTCACACAGAGAGAGAGAGAGAGAGGCAGAGACACAGGCAGAGGGAGAAGCAGGCTCCATGCACCAGGAGCCCGACGTGGGATTCGATCCCGGGTCTCCAGGATCACGCCCTGGGCCAAAGGCAGACGCCAGACCGCTGCGCCACCCAGGGATCCCGTTTTATATGTTTTCAAAAGCATTCTTTAGCCTGAGTTTTTCATGTTTAAATCCTTGATTCTCTGGATTTACTTTTTTTGAATAAAGATTTATTTATATAAGAGGGAGAGAGAGAGAGAGAAACAGAGCAGGGATAGGGGCAGAGGGAAACAGAGACAAGTAGACTCCGCACTGAGTGGGAAGCCTGATATGGGGCTCGATCCCAGAACCCTGAGATCAGGGTTTGAGCTGAAATCAAGAGTCAGATGCTCAACCAACTGAGTCACCCAGGCACTCTTGGAATTTATTTTGATATAAGGTATAAGATATGATTCTGATGTATACCATTTATTATAAGAAACTCTTGATTTCTTTTACTAATTAGAAATGCCACCTTGGGGGCGCCTGGCTGGCTTAGTTGGTAGAACTTGCAACCCGTGATCTTGGGGTTGTGAGTTCAAGTCCGATGCTGGGTGTAGAGATTACTTAAATAAACTTTTTTTTTTTTATGGTGAAAAAATTTATATTTAGATTTATGGCTGGCTGGATTCAAGTTTAGATGATCCCAATCTGTTCAAGGTGTTGACCTTGGCCATATCATTGAGCTTCTTCACAGCGTGTTTGATCTGGTGCTTATTGGCCTTGACGTCCACAGTGAACACAAGTGTGTTGTTGTCTTCTATTTTCTTCATGGCTGACTCCGTAATTAAGGGGAACTTGATGGTATAGTGATCAAGCTTGTTTCTCCTGGGGGCGCTCTTTCGAGGATATTTGGGCTGCCTTCGGAGACGCAGGGTCTTGGGTCGTTTGAATGTAGGTGACGGATCTTCTTTTTTTTTGTGACTGTGCACACCTTTCAGCACCGCTTTCTTAGCTTTCAAAGCCTTTGCTTTGGCTTCGGCTTTTGGAGGGGCAGGGGCTTCCTTCTTCGGCTTCGGCGCCATATTCGTGAAAAGTTAAATAAACTTAAAAAAATAAAAATGCCACCTTAGGGCAGCCTGGTGACTCAGCAGTTTAGCGCAGCCTTCAGCCCAGGGTGTGATCCTGGAGTCCTGGGATTGAGTCCTACGTCGGGCTCCCTGCATGGAGCCTGCTTCTCCCTCTGCCTGTGTCTCTGCCTCTCTCTCTCTCTCTCTGTCTCTCATGAATAAATAAGTCTTAAAAAAAAAAAAAAAAAAAAAAAGTCTTAAAAAAAAAGAAATGCCACCTTAACCTTATACTAAATTCCTGTCTCTAAGTGTGTGTTCACTTAGGATCTTTCTGTTTTGTTCTTTTCATCTGCCGAGACCTATGCCAGTACCACATGCCTTTGGTTATCATGGATTTATAATATGTTTAGAACCATATAGGTTTTTTCTTTAAAGATTTTATTTATTTATCCATGAGAGACCCAGAGAGAGGGAGGCAGAGACACTCCACAGGGAGCCCAATGTGGGACTTGATCCCAGGACCCCGGGGTCATGCCCTGAGCCAAAGCAGATGCTTAACCACTGAGCAACCTAGGCGTCCCAGAACCACGTAGAATTTAATTCTGTTTCTTTCAGGTTTCCTTGAAACTTGACCTTTTCTTGCTAGTCTCCCTTTTAATCTCATTCAGCTATCTCTTCTTCTCAATCTGGGCTCTCCTTAGCATTCTTTTGGCTGTT
This sequence comes from Canis lupus familiaris, assembly GCF_011100685.1. NCBI lineage: Eukaryota > Metazoa > Chordata > Mammalia > Carnivora > Canidae > Canis > Canis lupus. Next base: position 70,035,331 of record NC_049231.1, on the reverse strand, counting down.
TTACCAGAAAGACTAGGTCTTATTTCATTTGGAGCTGCCAGACAGTTCCCTGAAATCTTCTTTTGGGTAGATAGATCAGTAATTGCTTTTCCCTTCCCTTGATTCTTCTTGTTTTTCCCTTTGTTTCTCTCTTATTTTAATTTTTAATTTTTAAAAATTTTTTCCTTCCTGAACACAGTAACACTGGCCTGCCTCAAGTTTTGGAATGGTACTAATCATTGTTTTTGTTTTGTTTTTTTGTTTTTGGTCTTCAGGCAATACTTCCCCAGATCAAAAGGAGCCAACACCTTTCATCATTGAGTGGATCCCAGATATCCTTCCTCAATCCAAGATTGGTGAGCTGCGCATTAAATTTGAGTATGGTCACCACCGGAATGGGCACGTGGCGGAGTACCAAGACCAGCGGCCGCCGCTGGACCAGCCCTTGGAACTGGCCCCTCTGACCACCATCACTTTCCCTTGAGGCAAAACAAAACAGTCTTTTGCTGCTAAATTTGCACATCCCCACCCCTTGACAATTTTAAGTACTAGTTAGGCATTTAGATGGCCCTGCTCCTTAGTGAACTGCTCTTAGCTAAGATGCAATTTCTCAGAGCATTCAAGTGGTTTCTGTTGAAGAAGAACTCTTCTTGTAAATGGCCTTTTTGGTGCTGCTGTGTATAGTCTTCATCATAAATTGGGTGATATTCCTGGCTAGAAGTTTTAAAGGAACTAAAAGGAAACCAGCTCACTTTCCTTCTGAAAGGACTCCCGTTTAGAGTTTGCTTCAACCTTTTTCTAATGCTCTAAGAAGTTAGCAGCACTCCGCCTTAACACCAACAGTGTTGGAAGTTAATAATACCCTGGTTGGGGCAGAATGTTAAGGACCATCCTGACCGTTCCAGTCATGCCCTTTTATTCTGTTCTCAAATAAAGCACAGTGTCACTAGTTTTTCCAAAGTATTTCTCATGTTGGCCTGATTATGAAATTATAAACCTTTGGGGAGATTTAAGTAATAGTGAAATAGGAGAAAGAGGTCCACATGTCAAGGGAATGTTGACATTTCAAACGAATGCTTCTAATTGCTTAGTTCATTGATAGTTATTTCCTTCTTTATTCTCCAAAAAGTTTTAATAGCTGGTAAGATTCTGTTCCTGTTGCTGAGTTCATTGATCACAGAATGGAGACACTGAAAGACACAGAAGTAAAAGCCTGTCTTCAGGGAGAAAAGAAGGGAATGACATTTCCTATATGCCTACTATGTGCCAGGCACTCTCATTTACATTCCCAGTCATTTTCCTCGTTTAGTCCTCATTATTCTTTGAACTTAGGCATTACCCCTTCTTTTAAGTTAAACACATACCCTCTCTGAGGCCTCTTGCTGGAAACAGCATTAAAAATATTTCATTTTACTGCAAAGGACATATTCTTTCTACTTTATCATGTTGCTTTGATATAAATTCCTTGTAATTCGTTGTCCTTGGGAACACAAGAAAAATCCGTAAGAAGAAGGCTCTTGGTTTTCTTTAGACTGCAAGTAACAAAAATCCAACTCTAACCACGTCTGGCAAGAATGGGAATGAATGACTGGTTCGTGGACTCTAAACTAGGGCTGGACAGCCGTCCTGGGGCGGCCGGGGGTGGGACTAGGCCTCAGGAACCCTGCAGCCCTGTCCGTCTGACCCATCACTGTGTGTCCTGGGATTTCACTCACTCTCGGCACCAAGCAGCTCCTTCTGGCCCGAATTCTGGCTGAGAATTCGGCACCTGAAGTGTGACTTCCACACTAGAGCAGGGACCGGCCACTGTGCTCGGTCTCTCATCCAAAGGGCAAAGACCCACAAGGAAGACTGGCGTTTTGGTAAAAGCGAGAGCTGTGCCCCTCCAAGGGGCAAATTAAGTGTCTGTCCTATGTGGTTGGGGACACTTGTGTGGAGAGCTCACAGACGCTTTAGACGCTGGTGGAGTTCCTCGAGGAGACTCCGGAGAGGCCCGCAGAGAACTCAGAACTTGCACTGGGCTTTATTTTTTTTATTTTTTTATATTTTATTTATTTATGACAGATACAGAGAGAGAGAGAGGCAGAGACACAGGCAGAGGGAGAAGCAGGCTCCATGCACCGGGAGCCCGACGTGGGATTCGATCCCGGGTCTCCAGGATCACGCCCTGGGCCAAAGGCAGGCGCCACACCGCTGCGCCACCCAGGGATCCCTGCACTGGGCTTTAAAGGAGAAAAGATTTGTGTAGATAAGAAGAGGAGAAATTAAAATTAGGTAAAGCAGAGTCTTAAGGGACTGATGATGGTCCCTGTGGATTCTGGATGTCAGATTACAAAGTCTACTGGACGTTTTGAACAATGATGCGGAGTCCTTTCAAATGCACGTCATCTATTTGTGGGAATATCAGGTTCCCTTCATGTCTCTGCCACCCCTCCAGGCTAGCAGGCCGCCCAGAGCGCGGTGGCCTGGGTCACGTCTGGGTCACCTGCACAGAGACAGGACGACGGGTGCCAGGGCCTGCCGCCTGGTGCGCCCGCTGCGGCCGCCTGGGGCGGATTCCTGATTCCTCGCCCCGCGGCCGCGGCCCGCGTGTATGTCGGCAGGAGGGTGACCTCACCCGCGCCCTCCTTCTCTGTTCTTTATCCCCCGGGTTGATTTCCTAGTTTTCTTCCTTTGCATTTTGTGGTATTTCCTGGTACTCCTTATTGGACGCTTTTTATTTTTTTTTATTCTTAGTGTTTTATTCATTTAGTGGCGGCTGCACGCAGCCTGGGCTCCGGCCGCCCGGGTCAGGGCCCCCCCCCCGCCCGCGCCCGGGCCCGGGCCGGGGCCTCCAGCGGGACGAGCTCGCCGCACTGCCCGCGCGGGGCCCGCCGAGAGGCTGGGCTGTGGCGCCGCCCTGACTGCCCCCTCCCTGCTCGGACCGTCCGTCACGGACGCCGGCACCGGGCCCCGCCCCACAGGCACAGCCGCGCCGGCAGGTCACGCGGCGGCCCCCCCGCGGGTGACGTCACGCACCCCGCTTCCGGCCGCGGCGGCCGCGCGCTCTCCCGCCAGGCGGCGCCGCGGAGCGTCCTGCCCTCGCCGTCTGCGCAGCCTCGCGGGCGCCCGGGACACGTCACCGGCTTCGCGTCCTTTCTGGAGCGCGCGGGAAGGCGAGCGCGCGGCGGGTGACGACAGCGGGGTTCCCCGCGCGGGGGCGGGGCGGGGCGGGGCGGGGCCGCGGACGTGGCGCGCGGGAGGGCGGCGGAGGCGGCGGCGGCGGCGGAGGGCTGACTGCGCCACACCCGCCTCGTGACCCGCCGCGAGGCCCGACGCGGCAGACGCGCTGACGGGGCGGGGGGCGGCGCCGGGCGCGGCCGCTCCCACACCGTCCTTGGCCCCCGCCGCCGTCGGGCGGGCTCCGGGGAGCCCCGCGCCTCCCGACCCGCCGCGGGCTGGGCCCCGACTTCCGGGCACCGTCGGGTCGGAGCCCGCGCTGCGGCGGCGCGTCCTGGGGACGGGGGCGGGGGCGGGGGCGCGGGCGGGAGCGCGTGGGGTCGGGCGGCTCCTCGGCCGCGCTGGCCCCGCCCCCGCCCCGTGGCCCCGCCCCCGCCCCGTGGCCCCGCCCCCGGACGGCGCTGGCCCCGCCCCCGCCCCATGGCCCCGCCCCAGCCTGCGGGCCCCGCGGCGCGGGAGGGCGGGAGAGCCGGGCGCGGGGAGGGCGCGGGTTCCAGGCCCGGCCGCGCTCGCCGGCTGCCCGTGTGCCGGAGCGAGGCGTTGGGTTACCCCCAACGTCGGTGTTTTCCCGTAAGATACGGGCCGCCCCGCCCCGCCCCGCCCCGGATACGGCGGCCGGCCCCGGCGTGGCGCGGGCAGGCGATGGCCCGTCGAAGTGTGCAAGTTGGTTTCCACGCTGTGCCCGGCTCTGGCCCTGATCCCGGCCGTGAGGACCGGACCCGGTGGCTCCGCGCGCAGGTCTTCAGGAGCCGGAGCGAACGTTGTCTGGCAGGCGCTCGGGCCTGCCCGGCCTTGGGGGAAGACCCCGCCCCCGCCCTCCCACCCCCCGCACCCCCCGCACCCCCCGCACCCCCCGGCCCAGGGGGCACCATGACCCAGTCGGTGGAACCGGGGCCTCGTGAGAAGGGGGTGTTTACTGGGGTTTTCCGCGGCGCGACCCCGTGAAGGCACCTGCCGGGAGGGCAGCCCTGCGCGGAGCCTTCTCAGAGTCCCGCGGGTCGGGCGGGCCGGCGAGTCCCCGCGGCTTCCGCGAGGCTGTCCCAACCCGGTGGAGACGCCGTGTCGCGGAGGGAGCGCACCTGACGCATCCCCGGATGCTTGTGTAGCAGGTGTCACCCGCCGGGCCGGGGTTCTCACAAGCCGCCGTCCTGGTTTCCGCCGCGGTGCCGCTCGGGGAGGTCCCGCCTGCGCCTGGGGGAGCTGCGTGTCCCCAGCAAGGGGACGAGGGCTGTGCGGGCGCCCCGGGGCGTGCTGGGCTCTCCCCTGGGCCAGGGACGCTTGGGGCCCTGGGACACCCTCGCGCACAGGTGAGGGCGGTCCCCCCCCACCTCGGAAGCCCCCCTTCCTGGCCATCAAAGCAAAACCAGGGTTTGTTTTGTTTTGTTTTGTTTCAAAACCAGGTCAAGGGACGGACAAAGGGCAGCATTTGTGGCTCCGAAGGCAGCCTCCCCGCCTGGCCTCTCCGGGCGTGTTCAGGGAGTCCTGCTGCCTACCGGACCGGCCTTTTCTTAGCTCCATCTGGCAGGAGCCACCTCCCCCTGCACCTGCTGCCTCCACAACCGCTGCTCATTCGCAGTCGGCGACGCAGAAGGCGGAAACGTGGTGCCCGTGGCCTCCGGCCCTGACCCGCGTGGGGCGGCCGCGTTCTCCGGCAAGGCCGGCGGCCTCACCGCTGCGGCGGGTGCAGGCGGGACTGCAGGACCCGGAGGAAGGCAACAAAGGCAGAAAGCCCGTGTCCGTTTTCATGTGTTGTTTTTTTTTTTTTCTTTTTTAATCGTGAGCTTGGCTAGTGCAAAAGAGAGAACTTCCAGGATGAGGCGAGCTAACAAGGACCAGTTCCGTAAAACCCTGGGGTTGGTGCGTTAATGCTCCGGCTCAGAGCGAGGCAGGTAGTTTCTGCTCGAGCGAGCAGACGGGGGCCCGGAGCAGGGCCACTGCGTAGGCGCTTTCGTTTGGTTTTCCTTTCCCTTTGCTGCCAAGGCCGGCGTCCTTCTGCCTGACTCGGCGGATCTCGGGCCGGACTAGACGGCTGCCCGTCGTCCAGTGGCAGGAGCGTCTTCTGTCTGGGCGAGTACAGCCTCCTCGCTGGCCAGGGAAATCCGCGCGAGGGCCGATTAGCCGCCCGGGGACACAAGCCTTCAGGTTGTAAACGCGCCGCCTAAGTCTGAGGACACCCCGAACACTGACGGGACGACCGAGAGCGGTCTCAGGGCGCAGGGGCTGGAAAGCCTTGTATCTAGGTTGGGTCTGTGGGATCCCTGGGGGGCTCAGCGGCAGAGCGCCTGCCTTCGGCCCAGGGCGTGACCCCAGAGTCCCGGGATCCAGTCCCACATCGGGCTCCCCACAGGGAGCCTGCTCCTCCCTCTGCCTGTGTGTGTGTGTGTGTGTGTCTCTCTCTCTCTCTCTCTCTCTGTGTGTCTCATGAATAAGTAAATAAAATCTTAAAAACCATTTAGGTTAGGTCTGATGGATTGCGTTTTGGAGACCTGAACACCAGGGCCGGGCCATCCTTGGGGCACAGAAGCAAGGCCCAGCACCCGAAGGCCTTGACTCGGGACTTGGGCCCCGTAATTCCCTTGGTCAGACGGTTCTGGAAGGGGGAACAGCGGCCGTGCCCTAAGAGAGCGGCGACCTCGGTTCCGTACTTTCCCTCCAGGTTCCACATTTAGCGAGCAATCGAGACCTGAGGAAGAGACGAGCCAGTCAGGGCGGTTAAAGGGGTCCAGTCCCTTGAGCGTCTGCTGCCCTTCGTGGGAACCCACACACCCGCTGCCTTTTGTCTGTATGGCCCTCGGCCTCCGCGCGGGCTTAGTTAACGGAGGTTTGAGAGGTGGGTCCCCTTGCGGTGGGACGATGGGCCAGCCTGAGGGTGCAGGGCTCGGGTCCGGTCCGGGTCCTTGCTCTGATTCACGGGGTAAGCTCTGCCTCGCCGGGGCCTGTGGGCCTGTGGGGCCGGCGGGCGGCAGGGGCGCAGGGCCGGGAAGCCAGCTTTCCAAGGAAATGCTGTCCTGGTCTCATTGTTGGCTTTCCTGTTGTGGTCGCGTCCAGGAAAATTGTATCATCAGCCCAAGGCCGAAAGTGCCAGACTGTGGCGGGTGATACAGGCATCGCGTGCGTGGATTTGGAGGAAGGTGAGATGGGGTTGGGAGGTCCAAGGATGGTGCCCCCAGAAGGCTGGAGCAGACAGAGCTGTCGGGGGCCCGTGCCGCTGCCCCGGGACCGAAGTTCCCCTCCAGGGCCGATGGGAAGTATGTGGTCAGCTGATCCCTTCACTGGTTTTTTTTTGCTTGTTTGTTTTTCTTAATTTTTTTTTTAAGATTTTATGCATTTATCTGACAGAGACAGCGCGAGTGGTGGGAGGGCAGAGGGAGAGGAAGACCAGCAGGGCCCGCAGAGCAGGGAGCCCGACCCGGGGCTGCGACCCAGGACCCCGGATCGTGCCCTGAGCCGACGGCAGCCACAGCCCCGGGCCACCCGGCGCCCCGTCCCTTACCTGTTAAGCCAAAGGGAAAACACTGTCGTGGCGGGAGAGGGCGTGGCAGGCTCCAGAGGGAAGGAAGGAAAAACCCGCTATGGATTCACCGTTTGTTTATTCAACATTTATTGAGTCCCACGTGCAGGCGGCGAGCGAGGCCCCGCGGATCCGGAAACGGACGCAGCGCGCGGGAGCCGTCCCTCGGGCAGGTTCACGGTCCGGGTGGGGGGGGCAGGGAGGGCGCACGTGCTACGGGGAAGTTAGAGCAAAGGGTGGGAGTCGGAAGTGTGCTGAGGTGTTTAACTCCCAATTTTTTTTAAAGATTTTATTTATTCCTGAGAGACCCAGAGAGGGAGGCCTAGACCCAGGCCGAGAGAAGCAGGCTCCCTGCGGGGAGCCCGACGCGGGACTCGATCCCGGGACCCCCGGGTCACTGGGCCGAGGGCAGACGCTCCACCGCTGAGCCCCCGGGCGCCCCCATCCTCCCGATTTTAGATGAATTACGGGCACCGTAACCTAGAGGCGCAAGGACAGAGTTTGGTCTTTTTCTGTGGCTTGGGGTTGGCCGGTTACGGCCCAGGAGAGTTGGCCTGTGAACAGGCCTCGTGGCCGGGAAGACCGAGCCGAGGCCGGGGCGGAGCGTCCTCCTGCGAGGGTGGGGGGGGGGTGCAGGGGGGCTGGGGGGGATAGGGGGGGCCAGGCCGGGACGGAAGAGGGGAGGCCGGGCCTCTGGTGCCGTAGGAGGTCGCTGGGCTGCAGGCCTACGAGGCCCACCTGAGCTCGGAGTCTGGGCCAGACGCTCGGGGCTGCCAAGGTCACCGCGGTCACCGCACTGCCTGGCGCCCGAGGGGGCTGGCGTCCCCTGACGGGGTGCGGGCCCTGGGGTGCAGGGGGAAGCGTGGCCGCTGGGACAGCACGGGCGCCGGGCACGGGGGCGCCTGCAGCGCGGAGCCTGTCCCCGATCGTCTCCCTGGGGCCTGGTGACCCGCGCTCGGGATCTGCCTGCCGGTTCGCTCCCCCGTGGTGGCAGCACCGAGCCCGAGCCTGCCCTTTGTCACAGGCTAGGTGCCGGCCCGTGGGGCCCGGGGCGCAGGGGCCACCTGCACACCTACCTTGCTGTCCTCTGCAAGCGCTCGACGCTCTCCTCGAGGCTGCGGCCGGCGGTTTGCACTTGTCCGTGGTCTTCTGTTCGGTTAAAGACCCTGTGTTAGGGCCAGGATGTCCCAACGGGCGACTGAGCAGGGAGGCTCCTCCTTCCCGGGGGACTCCGGCGGCCCCGGGGTGCAGCAGCCTCTTCTGCCCGACAGGCCGCGTGCTCAGCGCCCTGCCCCGCCGGCCACCGTCCCCTGATACACTCGCGGAATGGCCCCGCTGACCCCGTGCACGCGTGGAGGGGCGGCCGGCAGGCTCCGTGCTAGCAGACTCAACATGCCCAGCGGCGGAGTTGGGGCCCAGCCCCCCGTGTGCTGCGGTTCTGGCACCTGGACCCCCGCCAGGCTCAGCGTCGCCGGGAGTGACTTGCTCTCAGGCTCCCGCGTGACTTAAGCAGAGCGTGTCGTGGAGCACACGGGCCTGCGTGCACCTCCCGTTGCCTGCACGTTAGCAAGAGAATCGTAGCCGATGAGAGCTGGGAACTGAAAGCTAGCACAGCGCGGGGGCTGAGCGAACGCCCTGGAAGGTCTTAGGTGGGTCTCATCACCTACAGCTCGACCCCTGGCTGCTGCGATATTTGCAACACAAAAGCGATTTCCCCAGAACTTTAAAAAAAGGGGGGGGGAGAGACAGGGAGAGACTGTAAATCTTACTTCTGACTCACAGCCACGAAACAGTCCCCAACTCAGTGGTGCAGCTGAGACCTTGCAAGTGGATTTAAAGAATAAAACTAATGAGGCCAGACACGTTTATGAGCTGTCCGCGCCCGACCGGGGTTATGGGAGGCTGGTGGCAGGCGCTAGGCTGCCGCGGCTTTCTGTCCCCCGCGCAGGGCCCCCTCGGCCACGGATGCGTCCCGGTGCCGACGACAGCCAGGGAATGACTGAACCGGGGCGTCCCGGCCCCCCCCCCCTGCGCTTCAGGCTCCAGCGCGGAGCTGCCCGTGGGATCCGGGGCCAGAGCAGGTCTTTCCTGAGAGCGTCCCCCGGGTGATCGGCTAGACAAAGGGAACCAAGGGGGTGTGCCTTTAAACCGGGTACGTCTACTCTGCTGAATTTTACACGTGGCATGTGCTACTTTGGGTGGGGAGTTGTACAAAATTACCTCTAATTTGAGGTTTGTAGGTTCAGGAAAATACAGAATTCTTTTTCTTTTTCTTTTTCTTTTTTTTTTTTTAAGGCACCGAGATGAGCCCCGCAGGGCGAGCTGGCGAGAACTCAGACCGCGGTCCTTGCCTGTGGGGATGACACAGGCCAAAGGAGAGAAGGAAAACAAGGCCGCCAGCTCGGCTAAAGCATTTTGCAAAGTTTAGCAGAGCTTTCCAGGTTTTTCTGGAAAAAGGAGGAAAGGAAGTAAAGGGCAACAAGAGGATTGGTTAGCAGCTGGCTTCAGAAATGCTGACAAGTGGATTTGCCTGGTTTTATTTTTCTAAGTCAGGGATGAGGAAAGAGTGCGGTTGGCCTGGTGCTGCTGGCCGGGAGGCAGGCCCCGATCTGGGCGCCGAAGCCGTCCTCGGACCTGCTGGGGGGCCGCTCAGTGAAGAGGGCGCGCAGACTCCCCGCAGGGCGTCCGAGGGTCTGGGAGAAGAGAGAGCACAGGAGCCTCGCTCTACTTTGTTTTGCTTTCTCTTTTTTTAAGATTTTATTTATTTATTCATGAGAGACACGGAGAGAGGCAGAGACCCAGGCAGAGGGAGAAGCAGGCTCCACGCAGGGAGCCTGACGCGGGACTTGATCCCGGGACCCCGGGGTCAGGCTCTGGGCTGAAGGCGGCGCTAACCCGCTGAGCCACCCGGGCTGCCCTATTTTGCTTTTTTTTTAATTTTTTTTTAATTTTTTTTTAATTTTTATTTATTTATGATAGTCACAGAGAGAGAGAGAGAGAGGCAGAGACACAGGCAGAGGGAGAAGCAGGCTCCATGCACCGGGAGCCCGACGTGGGATTCGATCTCCAGGATCGCGCCCTGGGCCAAAGACAGGCGCCAAACCGCTGCGCCACCCAGGGATCCCCTATTTTGCTTTTATATGTGTTTACTTCTTGAACAGGTAATTCATCTACATGACTCAAAACTGAAAAAATGTGAAGAGGTATAGAATGAAGAGTCTCTGCCCGGTTCCTATGCCCGGTCTGCCCATTGCTCCCGCCTCAAATGGGTGAGCCTGTGTTTAGGTTTTTGTTTATCCTTCTAATGTTTGTACGTATATACAAGCTAAAACAAAGACATATTCCTCTTTATTCCATTTTAACTTTAAGGTACCGTATCCTACACATCTTCTACACCTTCTTGGGGTCGCCCGCACACACACACACACTAAACACTATATTTTTGAAACTTTGCCTTATCAGTAATATAGAGAGCACTGTCCTTTTTATTTTTATGGCTACACACTTTTACAGTGTATGGTTATGCCATAATTTAACTGGTTCCCACTGAGGGATACTGAGGTTATTTCAAATTACAAATTAGGGCACTTTTTTTTAAAGATTTTATTTATTAATGAGACACGCAGAGAGACAGAGGCAGAGGGAGAAGCAGGCTCCACACAGGGAGCCCGACGTGGGACTTGATCCCGGGTCTCCAGGATCACGCCCTGTGGGCTCCCAGGGCATGGATTTTAAAGACAGGTGTGGGGCAGCCCTGGTGGCGCAGTGGTTTAGCACCGCCTGCAGCCTCAGGTGTAAAAAAAAGTCCCACATCCCTGCGTGGAGCTTGCTTCTCCCTCTGCCTGTGTCTCTGCCTCTTTCCATCTGTCTCTCATGAATAAATAAATACATCTTTAAAAATTTTTCAAAAAATAAATAAATACTTTTTTTAGGGACACCTGGGTGGCTCAGCGGTTAAGCACCTGCCTTTAGCTCAGGTCGTGACCCCGGGGCCGGGATGGAGCCTTGCATCCAGCTCCTTGCTCAGCGGGGAGCCTGCTTCACCCTCTGCCTCTGCCTGCGGCTCTCCCTGCTTGTGCTCTCTCTCTTTGTCAAATAAATAAAATATTTAAAAAATAAATACATAAATACTTTTTCTTGAATCAGTGCATTTTTGTTGTTTTTAGAAGTCCAGATAAATAAAAAGAAAAATATAAATTGGTTATGATCTTAACCACTCAAAAAAATTACTCTAAGTTTTGGCCTGTGTCTTTCTAGTTACTTCTTTGAAAGATTTTATTTCTTTAGTTATTTGAGAGAGTGGGGGTGCAGAGAGAGAGAGGCCATGGGGCAGCGAGGGAGCGCAGAGGGAGAAGCAGACTCCTCGCCGAGTGGGGAGCCCAGGACCCGGAGATCATGACCTGAGCAGAAGTCAGATGCTTAATGGACTGAGCCGCCAGCCGCCCCGACTGTTCCATTTACGAACTGTGTATTATTGGCATCTGGAAAACCTATCATTTTGTGCATATTTATTTTGCAGCTATTTTGTAATTATAATATACATGTTATGAATTTGCTTGTTACCTCTCATGTTTGCAGAAAATCATCTTGTGCTTTTAGGTGAAGTAGCATACCATCCACAGATACTGGTACTTTTGTTTTCTTCCAGATAATCTAGAGCTCTCATTTCTCTTTCTTGTCTTACGTAGCTAAAATTCCTAGAACAATGTTTTATTTATTTATTTATTTATTTATTTATTTATTTATTTTTAACTAGGCTCTTATGCCTAGCATGGAGCCCACCGATGTTTTAAAATAGTGAGCATTCAGGGCAGCCCCAGGTGGCTCAGTGGGTTAGTGCCACCTTCAGCCCAGGGCCTGATCCTGGGGTCCTGGGACGGAGTCCCCCATCCGGCTCCCTGCATGGAGCCTGCTTCTCCCTCTGCCTGTGTGTCTGCCTCTCGTTCTCTGTCTCTCATGAATTCGTAAACAAAATCTTAAAAAATAATAAAAAATAAAAATAGTAAAAAAAAAAATAGTGAGCATTCTGGGGCACCTGGCTGGCTCAGTTGGTAGAGCATGTAGCTCTTGATCTGGGGCAGGGGGCGGTATAAGTTCAAGGCCTATGTTGGGTGTGGAGAGTACCTAAAAATAAAATACTAAACAATAAATAAATGAAATAGTGAGCATTCTTTCTTTGTTCTAGACTTGACTTCAAAGGACTAGCTCTAGAGTTACTCCATTAAGTGTAATCAGGCTATCAGTCTGCAAACTTTTCCAACAAGAAATTATGTGATTTTCTAACCTTAAAAAAAAGTTTGAGGATGCCTGGGTGGCTCTGCCGTTTAAGCATCTGACTCTTGATTTCAGCTTAGACCATGATCTCAGGGTCATGAGATCAAGCCCCACCTCCGTGCAGAGTCAGCTTGAGATTTTCTTTCCCTCTCCCTTGGCCTCTCACTCCCCTACAGAAAAAAATAAAAGAGGTTTTCTATCAATTGCCTTTGATTCTACATTTGAAATTAGATCACTGCTTTAAAAAATAAAACAATTAATTCACTCTTTCCTGCTTTATTTTTGCCCTGCGTACTGCCCTGATATTTTTTAGGGCTTAGACCCAAGCAAGACAGGTCCCTACTCTGGAACTTGTATTTTACAGGGCTCCACATATCACAAACATATAAAATAATAATAATTCTCAGCAGATGTATTAGTTTCCTATTGCTGCCGTAACCATAAATTTAGTGGCTTAAAAGAACACAGATGTATTATCTGACAGTTCTGGAGACCAGAAGTCTAAAAATCAAGGTGTCAGCAGGTCTGCATTCCTTCTGGAAGTCCGGGGGAGAACCTGCTTCCTTGCCTTTTCCAGCTCCTCGGGGCCACTTGTATTCCTTAGCCCCATCCTCCGTCTTCAAAGCCAGTGACATAGCAGCTTCCAGTCACTTTTTCTCTCTCCAGCCTTCTTCCCTTCCTCGTCAGCCCCTTGTGATTACATTGGGCCCACACGGATATTCTCTTTTTTTTAATTTATTTCTGATAGTCATACAGAGAGAGAGAGAGAGAGAGGCAGAGACACAGGCAGAAGCAGAAGCAGGCTCCATGCAGGGAGCCCGACGTGGGATTCGATCCTGGGACTCCAGGATCACGCCCTGGGCCAAAGGCAGGCGCCAAACCGCTGCGCCACCCAGGGATCCCCGGATATTCTCTTTTAAAGATCCTAATCACAGGGCACCTGCGTGGCTCAGCGGTTGAGAGCATCTGCCTTTGGCTCACGGCGTGACCCTGGGGTCCCGGGGTCGAGTCCCGAATCGGGCTCCCTGCTTCTCCCTCTGCCTGTGTCTCTGTCTCTCATGAATAAATAAATACGATGTTTTAAAATAAATAAAGATCCTTAATCCCACCTGCAAAGTCACTTTTGCTCTAGAAGGTAACATAGTCACAGGTCCTGGGGATTAGGAGATCCCATCTCTGGGGGACTCTTTTCAGCATACCATAGCAGAGACATGACAAACCCTTCTTTTTTAAAAAAAGATTTTATTTATTTATTCATGAGAGACACAGAGAGAGAGGCCGAGACAGAGATCCCACGCAGTCAGCTCCCCTCGAGTGGGTCCGACTGGCCCCACGCCCCCTGGCTCAAGACCCGGGTTATGGGGGATCTCTGGGTGGCTCAATGGTTTGGCACCTGCCTTCGGCCCAGGGTATGACCCTGGAGACCCAGGATCGAGTCCCACGTCGGGCTCCCTGCATGGAGCCTGCTTCTCCCTCTGCCTGTGTCTCTGCCCCCCTCTCTCTCTCTCTCTCTGTATGTCTCTCATGAATAAATAAATAAAATCTTTAAAAAAAAAAAGAAAAAGACCCGGGTTATTAGCACTGAGGACCGATCAGCTCCGTGGCTCCGGGGACAGTGCTCTGCTGTCCCGTTGCCCCCACCCCCGTCCCGCAGCCGCTGTGCGGGCATCCTTGCCTCGGGTGCAGGGAGCAGGAGCCCAGCACCTAGGTCACCCTGACTGTTCCCCCATGGGACCAAGCTTCCTAGACTGGGAAATGGACGGTCTCAGGGTGGCACACGGCACCTGCTAGGGTCTACACCTGCCGCCCAGGTGTCCCCGTGCCTAAGGGCACAGCAATAAATAGCAAATTGAAAACCCTGAGACTGAGACATTGCAGAAGAAAAGGAAAAGCCACTTCCCTTGTTTTATGAAAAAGGGGCCCCACGTTTCCATTCACTGTGCTGGCAGGTAGGGCCTTCTCGAAGGAGTTAGCCAGAGCTCTAAGAATAATCCGGGAGGGTTATGGCTCCAGGGAGAATGGGCGTTAGGCCTGCCCAGATCTGCAACAATGTTGGGGCTACTTGAAGCCATGAGAAATGTCAACACTAGTGGCGAGGGACGATTAGCAAAGCAAATACAGGTGACTGCACCTGTGATAAGAACGATCAGAGCTGCTGGTGCGAGTCGCCGTCCAGCCGCATCTGGGAGGGGAAATGGGGGCGAGGCTGCCCGGCTGGTGCCCCTGCGGCTGGAGCTCAGCCTGTGCACCCCGATCCTCTGCAACCCCGTCCGTCAGAACCCCAGGATATCTGGATTTGAGGAGATCTGACCCCTTCACGCTTCCTTCAGTATTAGATGCAACAAAAATCTGGTTGTTGGCAATTTACTACTCAGCAACGGTCTTCGGTTTATTTTCACTCAATTCTTAGGAGAGTTGAACTTCAAATGGGCCTTTAGGGAAAAAATCACTTCAGATGCTTGTCTTTTTTGAATTTCCCATTCGTATTCCTCATTTTATTTATTTGCAAGCACTTCCTGCACATCAAAAATAACACCGCGTTAGTCCTGTGTGTCGCAGATAGGGTTTCCCAGTTTGCCCATTGTCTTTTACTTTTGTCCCTTGGCGACGTCTGCAAGCCACATCATCTGATGGAAACGAATGAGGTCATAGTAACAGTGATACCGAAATCTCATCTCACATTAATAATCACCTTATTTACCACTAATAATGATCGCATGTGGTGAATGTGTCGCAAACGCTTCGGTGCCGTCGACCCTCGCAGCCTACAGGGCGGGCGCTGCCGTCAGTACCATTAAGTGAAGGAACAGGTGAGAGACCCACACAGCCTAGAAAGGAATTGAATATGGGTCTTATTTATTTAAAGGTTTTATTTATTTGAGAGACAGACGTAGTGACGCAGCGAGCACAAGGACGAGAGGGTGAAGCAGGCTCCCCACTGAGCGGGGAGCCCAACTCGGGGCTCAGGGGCCCCCCATCCTGAGCTGAAGGCAGACACTTAACCAACTGAGCCCCCCAGGCGCCCTGGAATATGGGTCTTGATCCCAAACCTGACGCCCGTGTGCCGTGTTCCAACACCGTAGCCCTAAATGGCTGTTGCGCACTCGCATGTGGCTAGCCCGGTGGAAAGACCAGGTCTGAAGGAAAGGGTGGGAGAGAGAGATCATCGATTTTAACTGGATTACATGTTGAAACAGTATTTTTGATAAATTCGCTAAGCATTTTCGTGTTCATTTTCATTTTTTATTTTTTTCATGTAGCTAGTAGAACACCAAACACCAACCGGGACAGTTCTCCCCACTTTCCAGCCCTGCAGTTCTCTACGTGGGTGAAGGCAGGCTTTGTGGTCCTTTGAGTCTTTCATGATTGTCGTTGTTTCCTTTAAATTTGTTGTTAAACTAAAACCTGCAGTTTGGGGGTTTTGTCTTTTTTTCTTTTTTTGCACGACCTAAAATCATCCCAGCACCTCGCTCACTTGAACATTCTCAGTTCCCTTCCGTCTTTCTCACTTGAGCAGGTTTTACCACCTGGAAATGCACATCTGGTAACTGGCTGTTCTCGGGGCCAGGGCCCGGCCAGCGCCCCCAACCTCCTAAAGGGGGAACCCGGCCTTTGCAAATACGACGGTGATGCCCCCAAATTCACAGAAAGTGCAGTGGCGGTTGCCAGGGCCTGGGGCAGTTAGCTCAGGGGGGACACGGTTTGGGTGTGGCTGTGGGAAGCCTTGCGGGGCGCGGGGCCGACAGTGGCCGAGGTTGCAGCGCCGCGTGCAGGTACTTAGTGCCGATGAGCTGCGCCCTTGGGTGTGGTGACGCCGGGAGGTGCGGGCGCGGTTCACCTGCAGTAGACGGCGGAGGCGGAGGAGCCTGCAGACGCGATGCTCAGCCCTGTAGGCCGAGGAAGGACAACCCGGGGGATCCCAGCTCCAGGGGACAATCGGGGCAACTTCGTAGGGGTCGGAGGTAGATGGGGGGGCGACCCGCTGCGGGGGGGGGGGGGGGGGGGGGGGCGGGGTCCCCGACCTGGGCAGGTGGGCCCGAGCCCCCGCACCGAGCCGCCGCCGCCCGGAGCTGCGCCCCCGCCCCTCCCCCCGCCCTCCCCCCGCCCGCGCCGGGTCCTATTGTTCTCCCGCCCGCGTCTCGCTGTCGCCGCCCGGACCCGGGCCCCGCGGGCGCGACCCACGGCGAGGACGGGCGCCCCCGACCACCCGGCGTCGCGGCCCGGGCCTGCGTGGCTGTGGCCCCCCTGCCCTGCGCCGACCCCCGCCCGCACCCCGCCCCCTCGGTTCCACCTGCCGAGCTGCTCCGGGAAGCGCCCCCCCCCCCCGTGTCGCTCCCCCACGGTCTCCCTTGCACGTGGACGATGCGGGCGCAGGGAGGGGGCGGCCCCCAGGGCACCACCGACCCACTGGGGGGTCTTTCCGGGACAGGTGTGCGGCGGGCGCAGAACCGCGGATCCACCTGCTTCGCCGCCCCCCACGGTCCCCCCAACTATCCCCCCCCCGGCTCTGCGGGCCTCGGTGGTCACCTTGCCGCAGTGGCCTCCCGGCGGACCCCGCGGACCCCCGCCTGCTGACCCCACACCCCGAGCAAAGCCCCGCGAGGACCTGGGCCGTGGTTTCGGATGCAGTCGGCTGCGTGGAGGGAGCGCTGCGCCCGGTGGCCCAGGTGGGGCAGCATCAGGCCCCCGTGACCCAGGTGGGGCAGCATCAGGCCCCCCTGACCCAGGTAGGGCAGCATCAGGCCCCCGTGACCCAGGTGGGGTCAGCATCAGGCCCCCGTGACCCAGGTCAGGACAACATCAGGCCCTCCTGACCCAGGTAGGGCAGCATCAGGCCCCCGTGACCCAGGTGGGGTCAGCATCAGGCCCCCGTGACCCAGGTCAGGACAACATCAGGCCCTCCTGACCCAGGTAGGGCAGCATCAGGCCCCCGTGACCCAGGTGGGGCAGCATCAGGCCCCCCTGACCCAGGTAGGGCAGCATCAGGCCCCCGTGACCCAGGTGGGGTCAGCATCAGGCCCCCGTGACCCAGGTCAGGACAACATCAGGCCCTCCTGACCCAGGTAGGGCAGCATCAGGCCCCCGTGACCCAGGTGGGGTCAGCATCAGGCCCCCGTGACCCAGGTCAGGACAACATCAGGCCCTCCTGACCCAGGTAGGGCAGCATCAGGCCCCCGTGACCCAGGTGGGGCAGCATCAGGCCCCCCTGACCCAGGTAGGGCAGCATCAGGCCCCCGTGACCCAGGTGGGGTCAGCATCAGGCCCCCGTGACCCAGGTCAGGACAACATCAGGCCCTCCTGACCCAGGTAGGGCAGCATCAGGCCCCCGTGACCCAGGTGGGGCAGCATCAGGCCCCCCTGACCCAGGTAGGGCAGCATCAGGCCCCCGTGACCCAGGTGGGGTCAGCATCAGGCCCCCGTGACCCAGGTCAGGACAACATCAGGCCCTCCTGACCCAGGTAGGGCAGCATCAGGCCCCCGTGACCCAGGTGGGGTCAGCATCAGGCCCCCCTGACCCAGGTAGGGCAGCATCAGGCCCCCGTGACCCAGGTGGGGTCAGCATCAGGCCCCCATGACCCAGGTGGGGTCAACATCCGGCCCCCGTGACCCAGGCCAGGGCAGCATCAGGACCCCGTGACCCAGGCCACAGCAGCATCAGGCCCCCGTGACCCAGGCCACAGCAGCATCAGGCCCCCATGACCCAGGCCGCGGCAGCATCAGGCCCCCACCCTTTCTTGCAGATCACCATGTCCGTCTACACCGTGGCAGCTCTCCCAGGTCCTTGGGGCTGCAGCCGGGACAGCACCACTGCCTGTTCCGCCCTTGCCCCTTGGCCCTCTCCCAGCCTGCCCACCGCCACCCTTCCCGCTCACGGTGCACAGACAGTCCCGCTCCTGGGGGTCCACATCTGACCTGACTTCATTTTTCTTGAAAAGCGTTGAGCTGCTCACCCCAGTGACATCAGCTCGCTTCCCCACTGGGCCTCGAAGCCAGTTCCCTGCCTCCCCGGCCCCAGGCCTCGCCCCCTCCCAGACCCCAGCAGGGGACAGGCACACTGGAGGGCCACTGCCTAAGGCCCAGGACCTGTGCCCAAGTCCCAGCTCTGACACCAAATAATTGTGTTACCTTGGACATGTCGCACAGCCTTCCTCAGCCCCAATTTCCCCAAATGTAAAATGGGAATAAGAACCTACTTTATCACATGCTGTGTTGCTTAGATAATGTGTGAGAAAGCGCGTTGTGGGCTGTAAGGCTGTCTCCTGCTGTAGATCCAAATAAGAAAGATAAATGTTACTCAGATGCTGGAGACAGTGATTGCCTTTCCAAAGCAAAATTAAAAAAAAAAAAAAAATATATATATATATATATATATGTATGTATATAAAACGAGTTTTTCCTCTTAGCTGCAGTGTCAGCTGCATTAGAATTAGACTGGAAAAAAAAAGAATTAGACTGGATTCTAATCCATTAGACTGGATTCTAATTATTCCTTTTGGATCAGTTACCAGGTAATATTACAGGTAGTAGTGAAAGAACTCACAATCCCACCTGATCCTGGAGTCCGGGATCGAGTCCCGTGTCGGGCTCCCTGCATGGAGCCTGCTTCTCCCTCTGCCTGTGACTCTGCCTCTCTCTCTATATATATCTCTCATTAATAAATAAAATCTTAAAAATAAATAAAATTCTTAAAAAAGAAAAAAAAAAGGAACTCACAATCCCAAGATCAAGAGTCACATGCTCCACTGACCCAGCCAGCCTGGCGTCCCTATAACATAAAAGGTTTTTTGTTGTTTTTCTTTTTTTTTTTTTTTAAGCTGCATGCTCAGTAGTGTATGTGCAGAGAGATGTGAGAGGGGAAGGGACTTTTCCAGCGCTCTTCATAGCTTGTTATTAGGCCTGCACACAGGGCACCTGGGGCCAGAGAACTCGGGACACATTCCAGGGCCTGACTCTTACACAAATAGCTCGGCCCTTGCGTCCCGAGAGTAGGGGATTCAGGACGGAGGAACCAGAAGGTTGGTGCCTCCGGGGAGCCGCAGCCTGCCCCAGATCCGGGTCTGCCTCCATGTCCCTGTGGCCTCATGTTCCAAGGTTTTCTGCACCATTTCTCCCACCTGGACTTGGGCTTTAGAGAACGAGAGCCTCCAGGGCCTGCGTGGACGAGTCCCAGGCGGCTTAGAGGAAGGCCCGCCCGCCCGCCGGCAAGAGGCTCCGGGCACAGACACAGGAACTAAGCGCCCAGATGAGGGGCCTGGGCCACGGAGGGGGCACGAGGAGCCATCGCGGAGCTGGGGAGCTGCGGGGCTGCGGAGGGCAGCGCGAGGGCTGGCCGGGGCCCTGCTGAGAGTCCGGGCTTGCGCGCTGCTCTCCGCCCAGTACCTGCCGGTTCACATCCCAGGTTCAGACCCGCGGCCCCGAGGGCAGGAGCCCCGCGGTCCGCCCCCTGCGCAGCCGGGCGCCTCGTGCCTGCAGAGCTGCAGCAAGTCCCGTGGACCGTCCGCGGGTGGGAGGCGCTTGGAATGAGGGGGGTCCGGTGCCCGCACACCACCAGCACCCGGCCCATCAGCAGGCCCACCTGTTTACGTAGAATACATCCGGCGTCTGACCCCCTCTTGCCACCTCCTCGGCTGTCATTCCGGTCCCAGCCACTGCCTTCTACCTGGATTTTTTTTTAAGATTTTATTTATTTATTCATGAGAGACACACACATACAGAGAGGCAGAGACACAGGCAGAGGGAGAAGCAGGCTCCATGCAGGGAGCCCGACGTGGGACTCGATCCCGGGACTCCAGGATGGTGCCCTGGGCCAAAGGCAGGTGCTCAACCGCTGAGCCCCCCAGGTGTCCCTTTGTGTGCGTGTGGGATTTGGTTTATTTGAGAGCGAGCAGCAGGGGCGGAGCAGAGGGAGAGGGAGAGAGAATTTCCAGCCGACTCCATGCTGAGTGCAGAGCCTGATGCACGGCTTGATCCCCGGACCCATGAGATCATGACCTGAGCCCAAACCACAAGAGTCGAATGCTCAAGCACCTGAGCCCCCCGGGGAGCCTGTGCCTGGATTATGGCTGCAGCCTCCCGCCTCGCCCCCAGCTTCTGTCTTCAGGCCCTACACCGACTCTCAAGTCCCTTCTCTACACTGCACTTCCCAGAGTGATCCTTTAAAAGCATAAATTAGGTCACATCTCTTCTCTACCCCAAATCCCCCCGTGGCTCCCCATCCTGATCAGCGTAAAAGGCAAATCCTTAGAGTGGTCCCAATGCCCTGCGTGACCTGATGTCCTTGACCCTGCCCCTGCTCTCCCAGGCTCACCAGACTGCAACCGTACTGCCACTCTGCTGCTCCTCAAACACACCAAGCATGTAGCTGCCTCAGGGCCTTTGCTCTTGATGTCCCTCCACCCTCCGCCCTTGGCAGTCCTCACTTTTCCTTCCGGTCTTTGAGAAATGACCACTCGTCAGAGGGGTCTTTCCTGACAGCCCTAAATAAACCTGCACAGTTCCCCTATGTCCCACATTCGCTGTACCCTCTTACCTGCTTTACTTCTCCCCAGGACCCTTCTCCCCACCACCCGTATCTGTCATCCTGTGCCCCTCCTGCCAGATTTAAAACCTCACAAAATCTCTCTTGAAAACAGCTTTTCCAGGTCTGTCTCAACCTGTCTGTGCATATTCACCAGTCCCATTGCCTGCCCTTCCCCCCCAGCCCGCGTCCCCCAAACCCCTCCATCTCCGGCCACTCCCCACGAGCTCCCCAGGAGCCCCGCTCAGGCCAGGCCGGACTTTGCCGGCTGCCCGGGCTGCCCTGCTCGTTTATCCCTCATGCTTCTTGCACAAAGGAGGTCGCAAGGTCCCTGGTGTCGGGCAGTTGCGATGGTTCCCAAGTGTTTACTGTTGCAGGCGCCCGGGCGTGCCCACGGCAGCTTCCTTCAGATAAGTTATTTGAAGAGGAACTACTGAGCCAAAGGGTGTGTGATTTTCTAGGCTCCCGATGAGTGTTGCCAACTTTTCCTCCTGTTTATCTAATTATAGTCCCCTCAGCTAGTGTGTGATGCCCTTTGTCTTTTTTTACATCCTTAGCAAAACTGGGGATTTAAAAAACACTGGGAGGTGAAAAAGTTACATCTTGTCTTAATTGACATCGGTGAAGTTGGACATTTTTTTTTGTTTCCCTCTTTTGTTAATTCATAATTAATTTCCCTTTAAAAAATGTTTTCCTCTGTCCTTTTCTATCGGGATGTTAGGTTTTTACTCCTGATTTATAATCCTTATTTTTATATTAAGAGTATTTATGGGGGGCACCTGGGTAGCTCAGTCGGTTGGGCATCCGACTCTTGATCTTGGCTCAGGTCATGATCTCGGGGTCAAGAGATCGTGCTCTGTGCTCAGTGGGGAGTCTGCTTGAGATTCTCTCTTTCTGTCTCCCTCTGCCCCTCCCTTGCAAAAAAAGAATATTTATGGGACACCTGGCTGGTTCAGCTGGTGGCACATGCAGCTCTTGATCTTGGGCTTGGGAGTGTGAGCCCCATGTTGGGTGTAGAAATAACTTAAAAAAATAATGATTAAAAAAATAATAAAATAATGAAAAACCAAATTCACTATTTGAAATGTCTGTGGGGGGATCCCTGGGTGGCGCAGCGGTTTGGCGCCTGCCTTTGGCCCAGGGCGCGATCCTGGAGACCCGGGATCGAATCCCACGTCAGGCTCCTGGTGCATGGAGCCTGCTTCTCCCTCTGCCTAGTCTCTGCCTCTCTCTCTCTCTCTCTCTCTCTCTCTGTGACTATCATAAATAAAAAATAAATAAAAAAAAAAAGAAATGTCTGTGGGAGTATTTTTTTTCCAGTTTGTTTCTTACCTTTCAATTCTGTTTTGCAGGTTCTAGCATAGAAAATTTAGAAATAGGGAAGACTGGGTAGCTCAGTTGTTTAAGCATTTGACTCAGTTTCAGCTCAGGTTGTGATCTCGGGGTCCTGGGATCGATCCCCACATGGGGCTCAGCATGCGCCCCCCCTCAGCCCTTTCCTCTGCTTATGTGCATGCTTCCTTGCTCACTCTTTTTCTAAAATAAATAAATGAATAACTAAAATATTTTTTAAAAAATTAGAAATATTTATAGGTTTCTCAATCTTTTCCTCTGTAGCTTTTGGTTTTGGTTTCATGCTTCTAGGTGGCAAGTTTTAAATAGCCCTCATGATATTCCCTGACAGCTGAGACCTTGTTTTAACTGGAGAGGATTATAAACCTAGACATTCCAGCTCTCAATCCACCTATCAGTGGCTTCCAAACTTTTTTCCTGTGATTTGTAGTAAAAAATACAGTTTATGTTGCAAACACATTACACACAAAAAATATTTATTTTAAAGAATTATTTTTAAATGTTTTATGAAATGTTACCTTAACTATGTGAAATAGTCTGATATTTCCTGTTTGATTAATTCTATTTTATTTTTTAAAATATTTTATTTATTTATTTATTCATGAGAGACACACAGAGAGAGAGGTAGAGACACAGGCAGAGAGAGAAGCAGGCTCCATGCAGGGGGCCCAATGTGGGACTCAATCCCAGTACAAAGGCAGATGCTGAACCACTGAGCCACCTGAGCATCCCTCTATTTTATTTAATAAAAAGAAAGAAAGAAAGTATTGGAGCACTTGGGTGGCTCAGTGGGTTAAGCAGCTCCCTTTGGCTCAGGTCACAATCCCAGGGTCCTGGGGTCTAGCCCCACACGGGGCTCCCTGCTCAGCTTCTCCTTCTCCCTCTGCCCCTCCCCTTGCTTGTGTTCTTTTGCTCACTCACTCTCTTTCAAATAAATGAATGAAATCTTAAAAAGTAAAAAAATAAAATAAATAAAGTGTTGATCTTGACCCAGTAAATTGATTTAACAACACATTAATGGGAATCTTTTTTTTTTTTAAGATTTATTTATTTATTTATGATAGACATAGAGAGAAGAGAGAAAGAGAGAGGCAGAGACACAGGAAGAGGGAGAAGCAGGCTCCATGCCGAGAGCCCAACGCGGGACTCGATCCCGGGACTCCAGGATTGTGCCCTGGGCCAAAGGCAGGCGCTAAACCGCTGAGCCACCCAGGGATCCCCATTAACGGGAATCTTGACTCAGAGTTAGCAAAACACAGATCCAAACTGTGAAGAGGCTGATTTTCTCTCTCCTCAAATTGTGGCCACTCCGATGCCCCTTGCGTTCATCTCCTCCTCTGGGGGGGTGACGGAGAGGCCCATGTCAAGCAGAGAGGAACATCGAGGACCCACGGATCAGCACTGAGGTTGAACTAAGCTCTGATTGACATCTCACAGGCAAAAGCAAAAACTCTGGTTTGGGGTTTCAATCCTGAGGTTTAGAATGAGATTCTTTCTAGTACCTTGGTCCCTGAATCCTTAGCCTAACTACACTCCACTCGATGTAGTCCTAGAAAACGCTTCTGGTCTACCGTGTAATCCGGGATTTGGCAACAAATGGTCAACTGGATCTGCTCCAGCTCAGCTGTTCTTGCAATTAGAGCCCAAGAAAAGAGTGACACAATTTTCTTGGGCAGAGAAGCTAATCCAGAGCATTTTTTGCAAGAGCATTTAGACTGTGTGGAGGAGCCAGCCCCTGCAGGTAAAGGTAGAAGGTCATTCAGTAATCTGCTCTGACAAGGCTGATAACATAAAGGGGAAAAAGACGCAATGAATCCGTTAGAAAGTCTTCATAAGATGCATCAGCTTGGGATTTGGGTCAGAAGACTGGAAATCAAGTCCCCACTCTGTCTGGGATTTCCCAATATTCTGTTCTAGGTCAAGTCAGAACTTTTCCGTGCCTCAGTTTTCTTATCCATAAGTGGTTACAATAATAGCAGCTTCCTCGGGGATGCAGAGAAATGCGATTGAAATAGCGATGAGGTGTTATGCTATGGGGGTGGCTGCAGCTGTTGACCCCACGGGCCTGCCTGACTTTGAAATGCTGACTGGACTCCTGGCCAGGTAATTCGGTCAGTGATTTGTGCCTATAGCTGAACTTGAGTTAGAGCTAATGGTTCTAATAGCCTTAAATGAGTTTTAGAATTGAGGCCCGACACTTCTCGTTATTGCTTGTTGGGCCTGGCTGTGCACGGGCGAGTTTCTGTGCAATGAGCCTAAGTGCACAGTTAATGGAGCCAAATGAATGGCATACACTTTAATTCTTTTTTCTTTTTCTTTTCTTTTTTTTTTCTTTTTTTTTTTTTTTTAGTGTGGCCTCATGGGCTTCTTGAAGACTGAACACAGCCTGCCTACCAGGCAACTCTGAGCTTTCTAGATCGTATGCCTTCTTTTTCCCTGCTCCGAGCCGCCTTCTGACCCACTAAACACCCAAAGGTGACTTTGGAAGACAAGCTCCAGAGTAGCTATGTTGGTGCCAGTGAAGATGAGTTTTAAAGTTTTATGGGGCTACTGAGGTCGTAACTGCAGATATGCTGCCTAAGTTTGCAAACCTGGGTAACAGTGAAACCTCGAATGGAACAACATGGAAGGTTTTAGGCTGAATTTATAGCTCAAGACTTTTTTTAAGGTTTTATTTATTTATTCATGAGAGACACAGAGAGAGAGAGAGAGGCAGAGACACAGGCAGAGGGAGAAGCAGGCTCCTCATCGATTCAGGACTCGATCCCGGGACCCTGGGGTCACACCCTGAGCCAAAGGCAGATGCTCAGCCACTGAGTCCCCCAAGCATCCTGCTCAGAACATTTCTACAGGGGCTCCTCGGGGTGACCAGGCTTTCCTGTTTCCTTCTCCCCTCCCCTGGAAAATTTCCCGCTGGGGACACACCTGAGGGGCAGCTTGGCCCCCAGGGGTCCCCCCTTCTCTGAGAAGAGCCAACACTTAAGATGAGCCCAGTGGCTTGTTGGGATCCAGGACTGCATTTCCCTGGTCAGAGCAAAGTGAGACACCTCGCCAGGCGGGCAAGCTAGACTCCGACCCCGTCCCCGGGGAACGTGAAACCTGAGCGGGGAGCCTGCCCTGGCAGGCGTGGCCGCATCACATGAGCCACCGCGCTCTGCACAGAAGGTGCCCAGCTGCCCGGCCCTGAGCTCCGCCTTTGGTTCGCCTCTCGGAGCCGCCGGGTCCTTCCAGTAAAGTCTCATTTGGATCAGGAGCCGCAATTGCTTCAGGAGGTCAAAACAAGAACAACGACCAAAAAAAAAGCAAAACCAAAACCAAACCCAGCTAAAGCAGGAAACCATCGTAAACACAGCACCCGAGGAGCGGAGGGCGCGGCGCGGGGGGAGGTGGACCTCGGCTGCCTTTCTGTTTTAGCTCTTTCCACACCCAGGGCAGTTTGGGGTTTTTGAAATTTTTTGTTTATTTATTCATGAGACACACAGAGAGGCAGACACCCAGGCAGAGGGAGAGGCAGGCTCCCTGCGGGGACCCGAGGCAGACGCTCAACCACGGAGCCACCGGGGCGCCCAGGGTAGTCTTGAATCCCGAGGCTTGAGCTAGCTGGTGGCATAAATTTAGCCATTACCTTTCCTGAGCCTTAATTTTCTTGACTATGAAATGTAGATCATCCACCTCATAAAATACATTCTTTAATTAGTCAAGGGACATTTATTGTGGTTACTCAGGGAGCACTTTTGTTTATTTCCTAGTCCTGGAAATGACAACTGTAACTAATGGAAATCGGTGATATTAGGGTACCTTAGGTATCACCATATGTTAACATTTTATTAAACCAGGAATCCTCTCTTTCTCCCTCTTCCTTAAGAAAAAAGGGTTTTGGGATCCCTGGGTGGCGCAGCGGTTTGGCGCCTGCCTTTGGCCCAGGGCGCGATCCTGGAGACCCGGGATCGAGTCCCACGTTGGGCTCCCAGTGCATGGAGCCTGCTGCTCCCTCTGCCTGTGTCTCTGCCTCTCTCTCTCTCTCTCTCTGTGTGACTATCAGAAAAGAAAAGAAAAGAAAAGAAAAGAAAAGAAAAGAAAAGAAAAGAAAAAAGAATAAAGGGTTTTCAGGATCCCTGGCTGGCTTAGCGGTTGAGCCCCTGCCTTCTGTCCGGGGCATGACCCCGGGGTCCTGGGATCGAGTCCCGCATCGGGCTCCCCGCATGGAACCTGCTTCTCCCTTTGCCTGTGTCTCTGCCTCTCTCTCTCTCTCTCTCTCTCTGTGACTATCAGAAAAGAAAAGAAAAGAAAAGAAAAAAAAGAAAAGAAAAAAAAAAGAAAAAAAAGAAAAGAATAAAGGGTTTTCAGGATCCCTGGCTGGCTCAGCGGTTGAGCCCCTGCCTTCTGTCCGGGGCATGACCCCGGGGTCCTGGGATCGAGTCCCGCATCGGGCTCCCGGCATGGAGCCTGCTTCTCCCTCTGCCTGTGTCTCTGCCTCTCTCTATGTGTGTCTCTCATGAATAAATAAAATCTTTAAAAAAATAAAATAAAATAAATTTTAAAAATTGTGGTAAAATGCACGTAACATGTAGCATCTTAACTGTATTTATGCGTGCAGTTTAGTGGCATTAACTCCGCTTGCACTGCGGTGCAGCTATAACTTGGTCTTTTAATGTGACCTAAAATACTCGCGTTGCAATTTCATCCGTGCGCCTTACTAAAACTTTGCTGGAAATGTTTACACGTCGCTAAAAATGAACAAAACCTTTAAAACCCTTTGTCAGACTGTTTATCTAAATGTTTCTGGAGTGGAAACTGTTAGTATGCCTGGGACTTAGTCCGAGCTGGGCCCGGCCCTCACCGGTGCCGAGCGGTGTGCAAGGTGACGGCTGGACACTAGTGCTGGAAGAGAGCTTAGGGATCATCCGATCCCAGGGCCTTACTGTGTGTGGTTGCCCGTTTCGCCGTCCTTGAGGCACCCGACCGTTCCTGAGCCCGTGTCCCAGGCCGGGGGTGGGAGCCGGAGGACAGACCCCGCCAGAGTGGCCAGCGCGTCCCTCCCGGTGCGGCCCCAGAGGGCAGCGAGCTCAGTGGCCGGAGGCAGGAGAGAGACAGACCCGAGGAGGAGACTTAGGGACCTGGCCTGGCCCGGATACCGGAGGCCTTGCAACCACATGGGGAAGAGTCGGGGTTCCTTCTTTGCCCTGTGTACCCGGAGCCGCAGGACGAGCGCTGCTGGCTCCGATCCTGGCCCAGGGGTCACCGGGTCAGAGGCGGAGCCTGGGCGGTGTGCCGGGTGCCCAGGCTGGGAGACACCGCCGTCCTGTTGGGGACCCGGTCCCAGGTGAGCGGTGCGCTAGGGGCTGCCACCCGAGGATTCTCCAGAACTTGGCGCGGCCGAATGTGCTGGTACGTCCTTTCCAAGACGACTCCGTCGCCCTCCACTGCCTCTCGCTCTTCCCCTCGCTCTTTTTTTAAGATTTTATTTATTTATTCCTGAGACCCAGAGAGAGAGGCCGAGACCCAGGCAGAGGGGGAGCAGGCCCCACGTGGGCCCGACCCCCGCCCCGGGGTCACGGCCTGGGCCAAGGGCAGCGGCTCCCCAGGCCCGGGCGCCTCCTGCCCTCCTGTTGCCAGGCGCAGCCTCACGGGGCGGGGGGGGGGCGGGGGGGGCGGGGGGAGCCCCTGCTCTGAGACTAGATGGGAGGCAACCTGGCGGGACGATTGGCCTCCCTGACTGCGGCGCCTCCAGATGGGCCAGACGCAGCCCCCCAGAATCTCCGCCTGGGGGGTCCCTCTGGCGGGCAGACCGGATCTGGCCAACGGGCAGCCCTGTTCTCTGACCGTCGTACCAGACCCAACATCCAGGGCAGAGGCTGACCTCCGCCTCCAATCCTGGGGTGTCTGCTGGAAGGGGCCTTTGGTCTGCCAGGGCCGACCCACCCATTTCATGGATGGGGAAACTGAGATCTCAGAAGGCATAGGCCGGACCTAGAGACAAGTGCTCTTGGCTTTCTTATTTATTTATTTATTTATTTATTTTATTTTATTTTTTTTTTTTTAAAGATTTTATTTATTGATTCATAGAAATGCAGAGAGAGAGAGGCAGAGACACAGGCAGAGGGAGAAGCAGGCTCCATGCAGGGAGCCTGACACTGGACTGGATCCAGGGTCTCCAGGATCATGCCCCGGGCTGCAGGCGGCGTTAAACCGCTGCGCCACCGCCACCGGGACTGCCCTTGGCTTTCTCTTTTAAATTGAAAAATATTTTGGGCCCCTGAGGGGCTCAGCAGTGGAGCGTCTGCCTTGGGCTCAGGGCGTTACCTCGGGGTCCTGGGATGGAGTCCCGCATTGGGATTGCTTCTTCCCCGGCCTACGCCTCTGCCTCTCTCTGTGTCTCTCATGAATAAATAAATAAATCTTAAAAAATAATAAATACATAAATAAATTGAAAAATATTCGATATATAAAGCATTATGTAAATCTAATGCGTACAACATGTTAACTTGATATATTAATATATTGTCCTACAACGGCCACTGTCGCAGTACTTAGCACCATGATGATCATGATGCATAACATCCCTCCTTTCTAGTGGCTGGAATCCTGCAGCTCTAGTCTCTTAGTAAGGTTGATGAGTACATCACAGTATTGTTGTCTCTGTGCACCAGACCGTGGATTAAGCCTCTAGGGCTTATTTACTACTGGTTGCAAGTGCTTTTGGCTTTATGTGCAGCTGCTTTCATCCACTAGCATGTGTATATGTGGGTGTAGGTTTATAAATAAATAAAACTTGAGAGATTAATAAAACTGAACACAATGTGCCCTAAAGTAGTGGTAAGATGCAACAATTCAGAACAACCGGAGTCAAAATGTTCAGCCTTTGAGACACTCCATGGCCTCATGGCACCCGGGTGGCTTATTCTGGTGGCTTAGTCGGTGAGGGGGTTGAACATCCAGACTCAACTTTGGGTCAGGTTGTGATCTCAGGGTTGTGGGATTGAGCCCAAAAAGGGGCTCCATACTCAGCGAGGAGTCTGCTTCTCTCCCTCTCCCTCTCCTTCTGGTCTTCCCGTGTGGGCGGACTTTCTCAAATAAATAAATCTTAAAAAAAAAAGAAAAGAGAAGAAACTGTATGGCCCTGTCCTCCTTCCTTCCTTGTACTGAGCTCTCTTTGCTCCAGCCCCCCCCTCCCCCGCCCCCCGTCGTGAGTTGGGAACACTGGCACAGCTTCAGCTGGTTGTGGTCAGAAGGGCAAGTAAGGGAGCCTCGGGGCTGGGAGATCCAGGCTCTGTTAGGCCAGTTCATTTTTATTCCAGTGATTCTCTTCCCTGGTTGCACATTAGAATCACCTGGGCAGCTTTTAAAACTACCAAAGGCCAGTCCCCAAACCAGACTAATTACATCAGAATGTCTGGGGATAGGGGTCAGGCATTGGGGTTTCTTTTCTTTTCTTTTCTTTTCTTTTCTTTTCTTTTCTTTTCTTTTCTTTTCTTTTCTTTTCTTTTCTTTTCAAGATTTTATTTATTTATCCATGAGAGAAGCAGAGACCCAGGCAGAGGGAGATGCAGGCTCCATGCAGGGAGCGCGATGTGGGACATGATCCCAGAACCCGGGATCACACCCTGAGGCAAAGGCAGACACTCAACCTCTGGGCCACCCGGGCGTCCCATGGCATCGTCCCCAGGTGATTGCACTGGGTAGCCAAGGTGAAGACTCATTATGCCAAGATTACATCCTTACTCCAACCTGCATGTCCCCCAAAAGTTTGGCAATCTTTGTAAAAGACATTGGGAAAGGGGCTGGGGCGCCTGGGTGGCTCAGTCACTTATGTGTGAGGCTCCTGATTTCAGCCCAGGTCATGATCTCACCCAGAGCTCATGGCCCAGAGCTCTGCATTGGGTGTGGAGTCTGCTCAAGATTCTCCCTCTCCCTCTTCTCCCTCTCCCCTCCCTCTCTTAAAAAAAAAGAAGAAAGGAAAGGAAAGGAAAGGGAAGGAAAGGGAAAGGGAAAGGGAAAGGGAAAGGGAAAGGGAAAGGGAAAGGGAAAGGGAAAGGGAAAGGGGAAAGGGGAAAGGGAAGGAAATTGGGAGCAGGGTGTCCATCTGGTTCAGTTGATCGAGCCTGTGATTCTTGATCTCAGGGTTGGGAGTTTGAGCTCCGTGTTGGGTGTTGAGATGACTTAAAATTCAAAAAAAAAAAAAGAGAGAGAGAGAGAGAGAGAGAATTGGGAAAGAGAATACAGCTAGTTTGCTGTGTGTTTCAATAGCATTAAAAACCATCTTGGGATCCCTGGGTGACGCAGCAGTTTAGCGCCTGCCTTTGGCCCAGGGCGCGATCCTGGAGACCCGGGATCGAATCCCACGTCGGGCTCCCGGTGCATGGAGCCTGCTTCTCCCTCTGCCTGTGTCTCTGCCTCTCTCTCTCTCTCTCTCTGTGTGACTATCATAAATGAATAAAAAAAAAAAAAACATCTTAAAAATATGTGTTCCTGAGAGTCTTTACCTGGGGGTCCTCTGTGGTATGAAAGCTCCGGCCTGGGATTGGGAGTGTCTGTAATGCACCTCAACTGGACACTAACGTCCTTGCCACCAGGGAGGCAGTTTGTCCAGTTGGCTAATAATGGGGCCAACTCTTGATTCAGGCGGGGTGGTGATGGGGGCCCTGCCACTGAGCCCCGCTGGCCCTGCAGTCAGCATGGAGTCTGCTGAGATTCTCTCTCCCTCCGCGCCTCCCGCTTCCACACCATCTCTCTCTCTCTAATTAGTAAAATCTTAAAAACAAAACAAACAAACAAACCAAAACCCCACAAAAAAACCCCAAGGGGGTTCTGGACGCTGACTTTCTTAGGGCAAGTTAGGGCATCAGTGCAAAGTGCCTGGCAAGGAGTCAACTGTAAAAAACCGGACCGTTACTATTATCAGCACCTGTGGCCTCGGACCTTCCTGTCCCCTGAGCCAGCGGCCAGACAAGGTCGTAAGCTGCGTGGGCGAGGGGCAGCGCCGCGGGACAAGCCTGGGGAAGCCACGGTTGGAATTTCCAACTCTTTAGCAGCTGTATTCCATTATTCTTTTATTTTTTATTTTTTTAAGATTTTACTTATTCATCCATGAAAGACAGAGAGAGAGAGAGAGAGGCAGAGACCAGGGGGGAGGAGCAGGCCCCACGCAGGGAGCAGGGAGCAGGGAGCCCCACGCGGGACTCGATCCCGAGACCTGAGGTCACGCCCTGGGCCGCGGGCCGCGCCCACCCAGACCCCGCGGCCCCGAAGCCACATTTTGAAAAGTAAACTGAACGCGATGAAGTGAGTCTCACGGCCGCCTCCGTCCTGCGCCCCAGCCTCCCGGTTCGCACGGGCCCCCCCGCCCCCCGCGCCCAGCCCCGCGCGCCCCGCACCCAGTGCGGCCGCCACGCGCGACCCCGCGGCCCGACCGCCCCCTGCGCCGCAGCCCCGTGGCCGCCGAAGGAAAGTCACACGGTCCTGTCTGAATTCTTGCCCGGAAGAAGGAAAAAGGGCATCGTGCCCTGGGGCAGGGCGGGAAGACCCCGGAGTCGCGGTTCCGGCCGCCCGCGACTGTCGCCCCCGCACCCCTGTACACCCCCCGCACCCGCACCTCCGTGCACACCTGCGCACTCCCGTGCACATCCCCGCACACACCTGCGCACCCCGCACCTCTGCGCACCCGCACCTCCGTGCACACCTGCGCACCCTGCACCTCTGCGCACCCGCACACCCGTGCACACCTGCACACCCCCCGCACACCCCCGCGCACCCCGCACCTCTGCGCACCTGCACCCCCGTGCACACCTGCGCACCCTCGTGCACATCCCCGCACACACCTGCGCACCCCGCACCTCTGTGCACCCGCACCCCCGTGCACACCTGCGCACCCCCGCACACCCCGCAGCCCCGTGCACCTCCGCACACCTGCACCCCCGTACCTCCCCCCGCGCACCCGCGCACACCTGCAGACCCGCACACCCCCGCACACCCCCGCACCCCACCGCAGCGTGGGTGACCCGCGGAGCAGCGCGTTGTCTGCCTGGGGCGGGGGGGGAGAGGGCCGGGCCCTGGGGGCTGCGGGGCGGCCCTGTGACCCCCTCCCGTGCGGGGACAGCGCCCGGGAAGCGGCGGCTTCCGGGGCTCCCGAGCACCCCAGGCGCCGGCTCCAGCCGCGACCCTGCAGGCCTCCCCTGCGACCCGCACGAGGACTTCAGGCGCAGCGGGACCCGCGGCTGTGCACCCCCGTCCTCCCCCGGGGCCCGGGGCCCGGCCGCACCCCCGCCTGACCCTGACTCTCAGAGCCGCGTCTCCCGCCCAGCAGCCCGGTGGGCCCCGCTGACACCCTCCGGACAAGCCCAAAGTGGAGTCCTCGACTTGCCCCCAGACCGGCCCTCCCTGCGGCGTCACACCTCGTAGGGGAGACCATGAAAGTGAGGAAACCCAAAGATGCCGCTGCGTCGCTAGTGGTTAGAGTCGTTCCGAAAGAATAGGAATCTGCAGAGAAAAATCTATTAAAAAAATAGATTCCGGCCGCCTGCGGGGCTCAGTGGTTGAGCATCTGTCTTTGACTCAGGTCGTGACCCCAGGTCCCAGGATCCAGCCCCAGGTCGGGCTCCCCGCATGGAGCCTGCTTCTCCCTCTGCCTGTGTCTCTGCCTCTCTGTCTCTCATGAATAAATAAAATCTTAAAAAAAAGAAAAAGTAGATTCAATGAGTCTTATGAGAAAAATAAATGAAAGCAATACATTTCGGAAAGAAGGCAATTATCGATATTTGCAGCTGTGGAAAAGCCCAGAGAATCACTTTTAAAACAGTTAACAACAACAACAACAACAACACAACAAACAGTTAAAGGAATTTAGCAGGGTTGCCCGTTACAGATTAATGACAGAGTAAGAAGTGGCATTGCTTCATGCCATTGTCCCTTCCCTCATTTGCAAACTTTTATTGAGAGCCCATAATGTGGAGCTGCTGTTTCTTAAGCTCTAGGGCTACAGTTATGAGCAAAAGATGTGTGGTCTTTGCTCCCACGAAGCTTACATTCTAGTAATAAGAAGGTAGACAAAAAAAAAAAAAAGAAGGTAGACATTTTATACATATATGCACACTTAGATGCTATACTTTTTTTTTTAGATGCTATATTTAAAAAAGATCCCACTTAGAATAGCCACCACAAATATAAAATCTCTAGGAATAAACTTCACCTGCAATGTGTCTGACCTCGCAGAATAAAACTGTTCTGAGACATAAAGGGAATCTTTAAAAATGGAAAGAAATGGGGCACCTGGGTGGCTCAGCGGCTGAGTGTCTGCCTTAGGCTCAGGGTGTGACCCCGGGGTCCCGGGATCGAGTCCTGCATCGGGCTCCCCGCAGGGAGCCTGCTTCTCCCTCTGCCTCTGTCTCTCCCCCTCTCTGTCTCTCTCACGAATAAATACATAAAATATTTTTTTCTTTTTAAGGGGGGAAAGAAATACTATGTATCTAGATTGGAAAATCTAATATGATTTTTAATTTATTTTGGATTTCTTTGATGCAATATTTAGTCAGAAGTTAGGATCAGAGAAAATAATCAAGAAAATGTTGCAAAGGGACTGAGGCTTGTGCTGCCGGTTACTACCGTTTGGTACATAGATGCAATAACCAATGGGGTGGAGCTAGCACAGGAAAAGACAGGCCCATGGATAAACAGAAAGCAAAGTATAGAATAAAGAAGCCTGTATTATCCAATAAAGGCCTCTAAGATCCGTGGAGAAAAGGATGGGTTAGTCTAAGGAATGGCAGGAAGTTTCATCTTGATGCCACATCTCACAGGTTGGAGGCAGCTGCC
Organism: Canis lupus familiaris; assembly: GCF_011100685.1. Lineage (NCBI taxonomy): Eukaryota > Metazoa > Chordata > Mammalia > Carnivora > Canidae > Canis > Canis lupus. Next base: position 70,001,669 of record NC_049231.1, on the reverse strand, counting down.
TGAGGTTCTAGGAGGGCTGTGAGGCCTGTCTAGGCCTTGGAGGAGTTCTGTGTTTGATTAGAAATGTCTTCCAGGGGCCCAGGAGGGGGGAGGCTACACTCAGACCACATATTTGTCATTCTTGGATTATTCAAAAAATATCATTGGGACAACTAGCTAGCAATTGCAGGGAAAAATCATTAGCGGTTCCTTCATAGATAGCAAAATAAATTTCAGATGGATTAGATTTAAATGTAAAACATGAAAACATAAAATACTAGAAGAAAGGAGAGGACAGTTTTTAAAAGTAATTATCGTGGTGAAGGAAGGACTTCCCAAGCGTGACACTAAAGACAGAAACCATAAAGTTAAAGATTGATAGATTTAGCTGCTTAGTCATTAGAAACGCCTGCTGAGCAGAAGTTAAAAGGAAACTGGTGAGGCACCTGGGTGGCTCAGTGAGCTGAGGATCTGACTCTCCATCCCGGCTTGGGTCTTGATCTCAGGGTCTTGAGTTCAAGACCCACGTTGGGCTCCACGTTGGGTGTGGAACCTACTTAAGAGAAAAAGCAAACTGACAAATTAAGAAAAAATGCAGTATCTGATGGAGGGTTAATATCTTGCTGTATCATGAGATCTTCAATCCATAAGAAAAATATGGACACATCAACAGAAAAGGGGGAAAAAGATGTTAATAGGTCACTCACCAAAGGAGAAATGCAAACAGCTGAGAAACATAAAATTTTTATTATTATTCACCAGGCATCTAAGGAATGAAACCTAGCATGGTGCTATGCCTTTTCTTTCTTTTTCTTTCTTTCTTCCTTTTTTTTTTTTTTTTTTTTTTTATCTGCCAGACGGGCAAAGAAAAATCTCTAGGGTGGTGAAGAATGTGGGAAACAATATTGAGAAAATCCCAGCAAATGGGGCCTCATCACCTTGGACACAAAATCCACTTTGTAATGGTTTCTGATTCGTTTTTTCAGAGAGCAGTTAAGCCATTGAAGGTCACATTTACTGAAGAGATCTGAGGAAAGTTGCAAAAGAAGATCTCTGTCGCTGAACTATAATTCTGTAAATTTGTGGTTAGCTAGGATATCCTGTCAGACTGTTTAGTTCTAGTTTCCTTTTCTTATTTTAAAAGGTCTCTTCCTAAGAAATGGGTCATGAGCGCTCAGGCGATTGGCCCCTAACAAAGCTTTAACTTCTGGGACGCCCAAGTCCCTTGCTACAGTTTTGGGCGTAAATCGCCCCACCTCGGGACAGATGAGACAGCCCCCTGCTGGGCGCCACACTGTGGGCATGAGGCCAGGAGGCCCACCCACCGCAGGCGTCTCCTCCCTGCGCCTCCGCCGTGGAAGCCGGTGACACCCACCTCGTGTCACACAGACAGTGAAACCCACCATCGTCACCTTGCTCTGGCCTAGCTGTTTTCTCCCAAAGGACCTTTGGTTGGGAGGTGTCCTGGGATTGTGACATCAAAGATCCTCTTCCTTCTGACCCCAGTGTACTTCCACTCTCCTTGTGTAACACCCCAATAATCAATACAATAAAAATAGGAAGATTTTATTAATACTCTAAAAATACTAATCAGGTACCTCCTGGTGTCTTCCTGGGCCAAATAAACACATTCACACACTGCTGGTGGGAAATTAGAGGACAATTTCTTTGGCTTTGTGTTGGACAAAAGGAAAGGATGAGACCAGTAAAAATACTAGTGGGGGCGGGGGCACCTGGGGCTCAGAGGGTAGAGAGGGCCTCAGGGTCCTGGGTTCATGCCCCCCATGGGGTATAGGGCTTACTCAAAACAAAACAAAACAAAACAGGTATTTTAATATAAAAAATAATAACTTTAAAAACTCTTGTGTATCAAAAATACTTTCAATGTTCATGACAAAAGGTAATATCTTCAATATAAAGAATGTTCTTACAATTATTAAGGTAAAGGATGCCCATCCTAGGGAGAAAATGTGCAAAGGATACAGAGGCAATTTATAATATAAAATTTTAATATATATATAAATATATATTAGAAAAATGTATTATATATTTATATATAAATATATATTAGAAAATATATATTATATATTAGAAAAATATATATTATATATTAGAAAAAATATATATTAGAAAAATATATTATATATAATATATTAGAAATATATATTATATATTATATAATGATATATAAAATACATAATATAAAATGTATAAAAATATAAATTACAAAAATCATGAAAAAAAGTTTCAACGTTATTAACAATTAAAGCATACAAAATAAAATCCCCGAAGAGAGTCTGCTTTTTGCTTAACCAATTACAAAATGTTAAAACAAAACAAAACAATGCTGCCCAGTGATGAAGTTGCAGGGAAAAGGCACAGTGATGAGAGCATACCTTGGTTGATCCTTCCTATAGAGCAACATTTCTCAGAGTGGTCAGGGACCCCTGGGGTTCTTTGAGACCCGCAGGTCTGAGAGGTCAAAATGATTTTCATGACAATACTAAAATGTTATTTGCCCGTTTCATTCCCATCCTCTCATTAGTGTAGAGTGGGATCTCCAGCATCCAGATGAAGGGTGATAGCCAAGTAGATTGATGCCGAATCAGATAGGAGACTCCAGCATAATCTGTTTATTATGCCAGGCATTAAAGAGTCACAAAAATGTAAAACGGCTACTTTTCTCACTAATATATTTTTATTTCTTTTGGAAAATAGTTATTTTTAATTAAAAGTATATCACTTATGTTAGCATTTAATGGGTTCGTTTTAGTTATTTTAAAATGAGTGAATATATACATGTTTAAAATTTTTTTCTATGCTTTAATTTCTAAGACAGGTAATAGGGATAGAAATAATCCACACAAACAAAGCCTTTGAGGACTCTCAATAATTTTTAAGAGTGTAAAGTGGTCCCAAGACCAAAAAGTTTAAGAATTACTCTAGAGCAAAGCAATTACATGCATCTAAAGCCTTGAAAGCAGAGCTACCCTCCCCCCTTTTAAAATGTATTTAATCTCTACACCCAATGTGGCGCTCAAACTCACAACCTCGAGATCAGGATCACATGCATTTCTGATTGAACCAGCCGGGCGCCCCGTAGAATTCGGCCTTTCCCCTTCTAAATAATTTGTCCTAAGAAAATAATCAGGGATGTATCTCAAGATATTTGGGTAAATATATTCACTGCTGTATTATTTAAGATAGTAAAATATAAAAACAACTTTACGTTTAAGTAGGAGACTTGTTAAATACATTCCATCAATGTAATAGGATATACTGGCTAACAAAAAATACTATTTTGAAATAGTGTTTATTGCAGTGAAAATGTTCAGGATTTATTAATTTATTTTTAAAAATATTTTATTTATTTATTCATGAGAGACATAGGAGGGGGGCAGAGACACAGGCAGAGGGAGAAGCAGGCTCCATGCAGGGAGCCCGACGCATGACTCGATCCCGGGTCTCCAGGATCAGGCCCTGGGCCGAAGGCGGCACTAAACCGCTGAGCCACCGGGACTGCCCAGGATTTATTAATTTATAAAATAAGAAATAATGGAAAAAATAGGATATAACGGAAGAATAGGTTTTTCAACAAACAGTGCTGGGACAACTGGGTACCCATATGCAATGGAATTACTTTGGACCTCCACTCAGAACTTATACAAAAATTAACTCAAAATGGGTCAAAGGCATAAGTTCAAAGTCATTAAGATTTATACTTATGTTTTGAATTTTACAGCATAAGAGCTGGAACTATGAGAAGAAAACATTAGCATAAATCTTCATGACCTTAGATTAAGCAGTTGTTTCTTAGATATGACACCAGAAGCACAACAATAAAAGAATAAAATAAATGAACTAGACTTCACCAAAATTAAAAACCACCAAGTAAGGAAAGGACCACCAAGGAAATTCAAAGGAAACCACCAAGTAAGTTGAGACAAAAAAAGAGAGAGAGAGAGAGAGAGAGAGAGAGATAAACAATCCAGGGAATGGGAGAAAATATTTACAATCATCTATCAGATAAGAATCTAGTGTACAGAATATATAAAGAGCCCTTTCAAATCAATAATAAAAAAAACAAATAATCCAATTTTTAAAAATGAACAGAGGGAGATCCCTGGGTAGCTCAGCGGTTTGGCGCCTGCCTTTGGCCCAGGGCTTTATCCTGGGGACCAGGGATCGAGTCCCACGTTGGGCTCCTGGCATGGAGCCTGCTTCTCCCTCTGCCTGTGTCTCTGCCTGTCTCTCTGTGTCTGTCATGAATAAATAAATAAAATCTTTAAAAAAAATAAAAATTAAAAAAAATGAACAGAGTATTTGAACAGACATTTCTCCAAAGAAGATATTCAAATGACCAATAAGCACAAGGAAAGACGCTCAATGAATGAAATTAAAATAATAGGGAAATGCAAATCAAACCCAAAATGAGGTACCACTTCACGCCCAGTAGGATGAGTGTAAAAAAAAAAAAAAAGCATCAGCAAGAAGGTAGAAAAATTGGAAACCTCATACTCTGCTGGTGGGAATATAAAATGGTGTTGCCGTTGCAGAAAATCTTTGGCCCGTCCTCAAAAGTTAAACCTAGGGTTACCATATGACCTAGCAACTTCAGTCCTAGGTATACACCCAAGAGAAACGAAAACTAATGTCCGCATAAAAAATTGTAGGGCAGCCCGGGTGGCTCAGGTGTTTAGCGCCGCCTTCAGCCCAGGGCGTGATCCTGGAGTCCTGGGATCGAGTCCCGAGTCGGGCTCCCTGCATGGAGCCTGCTTCTCCCTCTGTCTCTCTGTCTCTGTCTCTGTGTCTCTAATAATTAATAAAATCTTCTAAAAAATTGTACACAAGTGTTCGTAACAGCATTATTCATAATAGTCAAAACGTGGAAACAATCTAAATGTGTATCAACTGATGAACGGATAAGCAAAATGTGGTCTAGTTCTACAATGCGACATATTCAGCCAAAAAAAGAAATGAGGTCCGATACACGTTATAGCACGGATGAACCTTGAAAACATCATGCTGAGTGAAAGAAGCTAGACCCAGAAGGCCACATACCGTACAATTCTACTCATATGAGATGTCCGGACAAGCAAATCCACAGAGTCAGAAAGTAGATTATTGGTTGCCAGGACTGGGTTGGGTGGAGTGGGTGAGGAATGAGGAGTGACTGGGCACGGGTATGGGTTTCTTTTTGAGGTGATAACAATGTCTGGCAAAAGATAGCAGTGATGATTGCACAACCTTGTGAATGTACCAAAGCCACTAAATTCACACTTCAAAGTGGTGGATTTTATGGTATTTAAGTGATATCTCAATTTAACAAAAAGAAAAACAGGATACAAATTAGTGTGTAGAGTATGATCCCATTTTATTATTACTTTTGTTTTAGAGAAATGAGTATGATCCCATTTAAAAAAGAGTAGTATATATGTGTTACTTTCATTTTTTTTAAAGTTTTATTTGTTTACTCATGAGAGGCACAGAGAGGCAGAGGGAGAAGCAGGCTCCCTGCGGGGACCCCCCCGGGACCCCGGGGTCACGACCTGAGCCGAAGGCAGACGCTCATTGATCGTCCTCTGCAGCACATATTCATATATGGTCTATAAAATATTTTATCACCGTCATTGGAAAACTGGGAAAAAATGATCAAAGACAAAATAATGTGCAGACTATCCATTTAGAGTCTCCTGGGGGCGGTTTTTCTGGCCTGGTGGGACGGTCCAGAATATGACTAAGAAAGCAGCTTGGGACGGGGATCCCTGGGTGGCTCCGCAGTTTGGCTCCCGCCTTTAGCTCAGGCCGTGATCCTGGGGTCCCGGGATGGAGCTCCCTGCATGGAGCCTGCTTCTTTTCTTTTAAGATTTTATTTATTTATTCATGAGAGACACACACATACAGAGAGGCAGAGACCCAGGCAGAGGGAGAAGCAGGCTCCCTGCAGGGAGCCCGACCTGGGACACGATTCCAGGACTCCAGGATCAGGCCCCAGGCCAAAGGCGGCGCTAAAACGCTGAGCCCCCCGGGCTGCCATGGAGCCTGCTTCTCCCTCCGCCTGTGTCTCTGCCTTTCCCTGCCTCTCTCTGGGTCTCTCATGAATAAATAAATAAAATCTTAAAAAAATTTGTTTTTGTTTATTTTTAGGAGTCTCTATCCGCGCCCCCCCGCCCCATGCAGAGCTCACATGGCCGAGCCTGAGGTCACAGACCCGGCCAAGCGTCCCTAGAAGACGCTTCTAGAAGTAGAGCTGAACGGAGTGAAGGCACAGGATCTCACCCACGTGGAGGAAGCTTTCCCAAGCGTCTCCTCACTGGGGCTGACCCGCTCAGGGAGTCGCTAACTGGGTCTCTCCAGCACCCGGGGTGCCTCATAGTGGGGTGTTTGCTGTCATCAAGCCCTGGTGCCTCAACTGCCACCCCCATGTCTCTGCTCCGGGGGGGCAGATGTCTGGGGAGCCCCCTGACCTCGCGTGGGTGGACAGGGGCCCGGGCACTCCGGGACAGCCATAGCCCTGCTGCTGGGTGTTCTCCTGGGACCTGAGGGGTGGGTGGCTTGGGGTACCTGGGGGCTGGCGTGGCCACCTCCTCTCTGTGCCTCCCCACAGCACCTAAGGGCGACAGCACCTTCTGGGGGGGTGGCCCCCTCCCTCTGCTTCCCCCCATCAGGCTCCCCGAGTGGTTTCCTGGAATGCCAAGCCGGGCTTCCTGTGGCCAGGTCGTCGTCGTTGTCGTGGTCGTGGTTGTTGTTGTTGTTGGTGGTGGTGATATTGTTGGTGTCGGTAGTAGTAGTGGTGTTGTTGTTGTTGTTGGTGGTGGTGGTGTTGGTGTTGGTGGTGGTGTTGGTGGTGGTGGTGGTGGTGTTGGTGTTGGTGGTGGTGTTGGTGTTGGTGGTGGTGTTGGTGGTGGTGTTGGTGGTGGTGGTGGTGGTCGTGACCTGCTTTTCCCTCCGAGCGCGTTCTCAGAGGTCTGTGCGTGGGGAGGCAGCCGCGGGGCAGGCGGCAGGACGGGCCGGGGCCCACGGAGGTGGCCGGAGGGACAGGGTCCCACCCATGGTTCCCAGATGGGGACGGAGGCCCGAGGCGGCCGAGGTCACGCAGGAGCGCCCCGACGTTGCAGCCGCAGGTGGGAGTCCACGGGTGTCCCGGGGCCCAGCAGGTCCCAGGAGGCGAGCCGGGCCTGAGGAGCAGGAGGGGCGAGGCGGCGGGGACGGCGGGGGGGACGGGGGGGGGGGGGCGCCGGGTGGGAGGCGGCGGGCCGGGCCTCCCAGGCCTGGGGGCGCTGGGCTGCGCCGAGCTGGGCGCCCTCCCGGAGACCCATGGGCTCCACGCGGGGGGCCAGGCCGGGCGGGCGGCTGCTGGGGCGGCTGCTGGGGCGGCTGCTGGGGCGCCGGCGGGGCGAGGCCGGCCTCCTCAGGTTCCTTTCTGACCTTCCCATCTAGTTACCCGAGAGCGAGCGAGCGAGGTCACGAGGGGGCAGGGGAGACGCAGCAGCAGCCCCCCCCCCCCCAAGCAGGGCCCGGGGTCACGACCTGGGCCGAGGCCCACCTTCACTACTGGGCCCCAGGAGCCCCTCAGCCCTCTGAACACGGGGACAGTGGGTGCTGGGCGACCTGCCGGCCCGGGGGCAGCGGTGGTGGCCTGACAGCTGGTGGCAGGACCGGGCCGGGCGGAGGCACAGCAACTGGGGGCGGCTCCTGATTCCCGGCTTCAGCAGGGCGGGCAGGGGCCTGTAGAGTGAGTCCTGGTAGGAGGGGGACAAAATGAATCCACTTCTAAGAGTCACAGTGTCTGTCACCTGATGCTCACTGCTCCCAGACAATCCTTTTTTCTTTTTTAAAGTTTTGTGGGTTTTTTTTTTTGTTGTTTTTTGTTTTTTTTTTTAATTTAAGTGATCTCAGGGCACCTGGGTAGCTTCGTGGGTCAAGCTTGGACTCTTGATCTCAGCTCAGGTCTCGACCTCCGGGTCATGAGTTCAAGCCCGACCCTGGGCCCTGTGCCGGGTGTGGAGCCTACTTAACAACAACCCCCCCCAAAACAGCAAAACAAACATTTAAGTCATCTCTCCGCCCAGATTGCGCGTCACACTCCTCTGACTGAGCCAACCAGGCGCCTCTCCAAGTCCTCTCTTACCAGCTTTTCAACTTCCTATTGCTTCCTTATTACCTGTCTTTAGTGAAGTTCTTCCAAAGACAACAAACTCCCCCACCAAAATCTTTCCTCCGGTCCTCCCCAATTTTCCTCTCTCCTTTGCACCCTCAAGCATTTGAGCCATCTTCACTCTGGTCTCCACTTCCTCACCCCAGGCCATCCTCTCCTGGGGTAATCTGGCTTCCTCCTCTCATTCTTCTGAAATTCTGCTCCCCAAGGATACCCATGACTTTGGAAGCATCTTCCTCAGGATCCCCTTCAAGTGGTCTCTAAAAATGATTGGGTGGAAGGAATTAAAAAAAAAAAAGCAACAGAAAACTATTAGAAAGTAGATTTCAATTTATCTTAACTGTTAATATTAAAATTTTTTGTTTTCTTTCCTTTTTAGATTTTATTTATTTGAGAGAGAGAACAAGAGAGATCATGAGTGGGGGTTGGGGGAGAGGGAGAAGCAGTGAGCTGGAAGCCCAACGCGGGGCTGGATCCCAGGACCCTGGGGTCATGACCTGAGCGGAAGGCAGCCACTTAACCAACGGAGCCACCCAGGTGCCTCTAATTCTTTTGTTTTCTTTTTTCTTAAAGATTTATTTTTATTTATTCATGAGACACACACACACACACAGGCAGAGACGCAGGCAGAGGGAGAAGCAGGCTCCATGCAGGGAGCCCAACGTGGGACTCGATCCCGGGTCTCCAGGATCACGCCCTGGGCTGAAGTCGGCGCTAAACTGCTGAGCCCCCCGGGCTGCCCCTAATTCTTTTGTTTTCTAACATACATAATATTTAGATACATGCTTGTATATAATGTATAACTAAGCATGACTAAAATACATGTATGTAATTTATGTCATGACACGTCATGACAAACATGTAATAGTGTATATGCTAAGGACTCTACGGAGGGGGTACACTTGAGATTCTTGAAGCCCGCTGGTTTGCAGGGTCAAGCTCCGACCCTTTATTACGGCCCTCAAGGCTGTTTTGCCTCGGTTGATTTTATAGCTTCTCCCCTTCCTCTTCGTTCTTCTTCTTCTTCTTTTTTTTTTTTTTTAAGGTTTTATTTATTTATTCATGAGAGACACAGAGAGGGAGAGAGCGGCAGAGACTCAGGCAGAGGGAGAAGCAGGCTCCCTGCAGGGAGCCCGACGTGGGACTCGATCCCGGGTCTCCAGGATCATGCCCTGGGCCAAAGGCAGGCGCCAAACCACTGAGCCACCCAGGTGTCCCCCTCTTCGCTCTTCGTATCATGTACTGTGCTTTCACTATAACAGCTGCTGCACATCTTTCAGTTGTACCAAAACATCACATTTTAGTTCAAAGTATTTTGCAGCAAGTAAATGTTCAATCAATTCTGTTAAACCTCTCAGTAGCGTTACTGTCGTCAGCTTTGAGACTTCCCTCCTCGACTGCTCTCAAGGGCACTGTCCTGGGTTTTCTCCAGCTTTGACTAATCCTTCCTCATTGGCTACTTCTATACTCATTCTGGAGATACTTTTGATTGATAAAGATTCTATAGGTGCTTAGGGAGCCCCTGTGAATACGTTGTGGGGACCGTGGTGAACAAGTAGAAGAGGTCATTACCCCAGAGCTCAGTCTCTAGCCCTTTCCTCTCATTTCCCGGTCTCTCCGTAGCTCTGACTTTCCTTCCGTTTGTCTGTCTCTTCCTGCTTGTTGAATACTCCTCCCTGCAAATACTCGTATCCCCGAGTCTGAACTCAGGGCTCCCCTCGCCTCTCCTTCCCAGGCCTCCACACTCAGTTTCATTCTCCCTCGCATTGGCTCCTTTCTACTTGTATTCCTAGCGATACTACTCAGCTGTTTTTTTGTTTTTTTTTTTTTAAGATTTTATTTATTTATTTGAGAGAGAGACAGAGATTCTCAAGCAGACACCATGCTCAGTACAGAGCCTGATGTGGGGGTTGATCCCATGACCCTGAGATCAAGACTGGAGCTGAAATCAAGAGTCAGGTGCTTAACCGACTGAGCCCCCAGGTGCCCCCCCAGGGCGTGATTAGAATCTCTTGAGGCAGTTTTCTAACTGCTCTTCCTGATTTGAGTCCAGCCAAGGTGCCCTTCATCCTAGGCCTTGCCTAACCCATTATTTTACAAATTATTGCCACCTTTGCTCTTGAAAGGGTGGGAGGGGAAGGGGTTGAGGACAATTTGAGGTCTTTTTTTTTTTTTTAAGATTTTGTTTATTCGAGAGAGAAAGAGAAAGAGAGAGAGAGAGAGAGAGAGAGAGAGAGGCAGAGACACAGGCAGAGGGAGAAGCAGGCTCCATGCAGGGAGCCAGATGCCGGACTCAACCCCCGGGGTCTCCAGGATCACACCCTGGCCCGAAGGCGGCGGTAAAGCCCTGAGCCAAGGTCTATTTTTTATAGGGCATTTGGACCACTTCACCCAGCAAATTTTAGGGACTCCTCAAAAACCGTTTGGCCTGGGGTTGAGGGTTTAACTTAATGTTTCACTCCTGCCCTATTCCACGAAAACTTGACTTGTGCTCATTATCTCTAGAAGACAATGGAACCATTTCTGGGCTTCCCTAGGCCCTCCCTTAGCTGTCCTTCAGTCCAACTGTCCTCTGTTTGTTATTAATACACATTGCTTTGTTCTCTCTTCCATATCTGACTTTTGGGTGAGGGGGCGGGAGCGGGGGGGGGGGCGGGGGGGGCACCTGGGTGGCTCAGTTGGCTGAGCGTCTGCCTTGGGCTCAGGTCACGGTCCCAGGGTCCCGGGATCCAGCCCCGCCATCGTGGGGCTCCCTGCTCAGTGGGGAGCCTGCTTCTCCCTCGGCCACTCCCCTGCTTGTACTGTCAAGTAAGTAAATAAAATCTTTGGAAAAATAAAATCTGTCTTTTCCGTGCAAAGACTCTGTGGACAGAAATTAACCTTAGGCTTCCTGCAGCCTGAGGTGAGGTTTACTGTGCCCTAAGCCCCGTTCTGCTTTACGGACACGCTGGTTTTCTTCACAAGCCGAGAGATGCAGACTTGTGACACCTCCATTTTATAGAAGAGGTCACATAATTTGCCCAAGGCCACACGAGAGGCAGAAGTCGTCCAGTGTGACCTCCGGTTTAGGTCCAGACCGTGGGTTTCCTTCAGCCCTGGCTGCCTGGGTCCAGGGGGGCGTGAAGCGCACAGCGGACCCCAGTCCCACCTCCAGGGACCGAGAACCCCGTCTGCACCTCAGAAAGAGGCAGGTTCCCTGTGGAGGATAAGCCTCAACAGATATTTATTGTGTGGAACATTCCCCTCCCACAGGAATTTTTCTCGGCTGTTGGTGATCTCCCACAGCGCCCGGGGTTTGAACTAAGCACTTTGGCACCTAATTGTCCATTGTCTTGTGTTACTGTTTCTAGAGTCTTTGCCTAATGGCAGAGACTTTTTCTTCTCAAGTCCAGTCTAGTCCCACTGGCCGGTGTGCACAGGAGCTTCCTGGGCCTTCGCAGCAAGACCTTCCTGATCTCCCCGCCCGAGATAAGCAGTGGCGCCCAAACCTAACCACCTTTTGCGGTTTTGTTCAAAAGTGCAGCCTTGTCATTACCGTGGAGGGGCGGGACCCGGGAACCTGCATTCTTACCGCCACATTCCTAGGCTATCTCCGGTGCATGTGTCTCCATCCCGGCCTGCGAGGGCTGCCCCACTTAGGCAGGATTATTTCCCGGTATAACGATTTTTCCAACGCTGCACACAGCTGAGGAATTAGAAGCTGGGCCTCTTTTGTTTCTGGATCCACCACTTGGCAGGTGTAATAACATCCTGACAGGCGGCTTGCCACAGGTGCATGCGTGCCACGTGCACCCCGCCGGTACCATCCCCCTTGGGCCCGGGCGCCCCAGAGCCCTCCGCCCGGGATCACCACCCCTGCCCTCTTCCAAATCCTCGGACCCACCCGACCCTCCCCTTCCCCGCACGTCAGCCCCTCCCTGCACCCCTGCCCGGCCCCCTTCCCTCCCCCACCTCCTCTCTGGGCGCCCCCCCCCCCCGACTCCTCCCACCTCCGAACATTTTTTTTTTTTTGTTCCTGGCTAAGAGTTTTCCCCGTCGAGATTGGGTTGGGGGGGGTGGGGCCGGCCGGCCGGGAGGACGCGCTGCCATTCATCGGAGTTCCTACCGAATGGGCATACTTTTTTTCCCATCTGAGGAAACCCTTGTTTTCTACCAGAGAAATGGGCAGAGGCCTCTCTCTGGAACTTGGCTGGAGGGATGTCACCCTCCCGGGGAGCCCCACTGTCTGCAAATATCCCAGAGCAGGCCCAGCCTGCCGTGTTCCTTTGTTGGGACAGAAAGGGAATGGAATCCTACCAGTAGGTGAAAAGGGCTGGAGAGAACACCAGGGACGGGCCCACCCTTCTCCCTACAAAGGCCTTAACGCTAAAGGGATTGGGGTGGGGGCGGGGGTGGGGTGGGGGGGGGGGGGAAGGAAAAAAAAAACCACCAACAAAGAGTTCAAGATAGCAGTTCCCAGCTTTTTCAAATATGAAGCATTTTTTAACCAATCCATTTTTTAATTTTTAAATCCTTGACATTACAGAACTAAACTGAAATTTATTAACATTCCACTCTTAACATTTCTTATCGACAAACAGAAATAAAATCCATGAGCCAAAAACCCAAAACAAAACTAAAAACAGGGAAAAGCTTATAAAACTAAATATGGATCCCAGCGTTAACAGCTGAACAGAGAAATGTGATTTCTTTTTTTTCCTTTTTTAAATTCTTAGCAGATGATAAAGTCGTGTAGAAACTGAAACACTTACAAATTATTTAAAACCTGGAATCACTGACCAGAAATTACACAGTTGGATCATGGGAAAACAGCAGAAAGGGGGTGGGGGGGGGTTGGGGGGGGCGGGTGGGGTGGTGGTGGTGGTGGTGGTGGTTTGTAAGCGGACCTACACCGTTCTAGCTGCACCCCATGCCCTTCTCGGAGGAGAGCCTGGCATTGATTAGATACTGGGCCAGACTAATACTGGCAGCAGAACCAGTGATAGTAACCTGCCTACCAGAGGAGCCTTCCACCGGGTTGGCAATTTTGATCTGGGCCCCGGACATCTGGCGGATCTCATTAATGTTGGCGCCCTGGCGCCCGATTATGCAGCCAATTAAGTTATTTGGAATGGTGAGTTCATGGGTGGTTTGGGTGGACGCATCCAAACTTGCCCAATAGCCTTTCACCTCGGGAGAGCTGGAGTCAATTCCGGCGAATCCCGTCCCGCCGTGCATCATGGCAAAGTGAGACTGTTGTCTTGCCACCTGGTTCAGCTTGGCCAGGTCGAGCGGAGAGATGGTGTGTTGTCCTTGGATCGAGTAGGCGTCCAGGGGCGGCCCCTCCAGGTCGTGGGTGGCGTGCGGGTAGCCGGCCGCGTCGCCGCAGCGGTCTTGGCCGCCCGCGCAGATGACCGGCGAGCTGGCCGGCATGGGCTGGTACGGGATGGTCATGACTCTCCCCTGCGGGGACTGGGAGAGCGTCTCGAGCATGACCAGGCAGATCTGCTTGACACACTCGGTGACCGACTGCGGCACGCCCGCGATGGTGATGGCCCGCTCGGTCGAGTTGGGCAGCATATCCCCCGCCACCTGCACCTGGGCGCCCGTGCTCTCGCGGATCTCCTTGATCTTGCAGCCGCCCTTGCCGATGAGCGAGCCGCACTGCGTGGCCGGCACCACGAGCCGCAGGGTGACCGGGGGCCTGCTGGCCGCCGTGCTGTTGGTCATGGAGCTGTTGATGTCTTCCTCCAGCTTGTCGATGATCATGGCGAAGGCCTTGAAGATGGCATTGGTCGGGCCCGTCAGGGTGATGATCCGCTCGGGGCAGTTGCCCTCCGAGATGTTGATCCGCGCGCCGCTCTCCTCGCGGATCCTCTTCACCGACTCCCCTTTCTTCCCGATGATGCTCCCCACTTCCTTCCCGTGCATGAGCAGCCGAATGGTGAGAGTCACGTTGAGTCCGCTCTCAGTCACTCCGGCATCCATGGCGAGCGGCGGGCGGCGTTCGGGGGAGTTGGGCTCGTTACGTGGTCAAGGCTCGGCGGCGGCGGCGGCGGGGGGAGGGGGCCGTAGGCCCGGAACGGCCGGCGCGAGGCGAGCGGGGGCCGCGGGGGCGAGCGGGCGCGGGCGGGAGGCCGCGGCGTCGTCCGGGGGCGGGCGGCGGCGGCGGCGGGGGCGAGCGGGGCCGGGAGCGGCGGGCGGGCGGGTGGGCGAGGGCGCGGCGGTGGCGACTCCGGCGGCAGCCTCGGCGGTCTGGGCGGGGCGGGAAGCCCGCTTTCAACCCCGCGTACCCTCTGACCCCGGAAGTGCTTGCCGCGCAGGACCCCTCGAAAAAAAAGCGAGGACCCGTCTTTTCTAGGTCACGAGGTTGCGCCGCCCTCCGCGCGCCCGCGCTCGGGCCCGCCCCCCGGGCCGCCGCCGCCGCCGCCGCCGCCGCCGCCGCCGCCGCGCGCTGCCGGGAGGGCCCGCGGGCGGGCGGGGGGCGGGGGGCGGGCGCCGCGAGCCCGGCGAGGCCGCGACACCGACATGTGGGTGGCGGGCGCGGGCGGCGCCGGCGCGCGCCGGGACGGGGTCAGTGTGCTCAACGGGGGCGACACGTCACTTTCCCGCCTCGGGAAGGGCGTCCGGAGCGGAGCGACACGGGCAGCCCCGGCGGCCACTGCAGGCGCCGCCGGGACGCCGCGGGTTTAAAACGTGCGCGTGAGGCGGCCAGCGCGCCTGCGCCGGGGTGTGGGGCGGCGGGCGGGGCGGCCGCGCTCTTCCGGGGGGGAGGGGCGGCCGGGCGAGGCCTGCGGCGCGGGCGCGGGCGCGCGCGGGCGGGCACGTGGGGCCTCGGTCTCCGCAGCGCGGGCGCCCCCGCCCCCCCCCCCCGCGCCCTGCGGCCGCGGCGGGCCCCGCCGACCCCCGCCCGAGGGTTCTGGGGACTGTGGAGCCGCGGCCGGGAGGGGGGCGGCGGGAGGGAAGAAGAGGAGAAAAAACAACAACAAAAAAACAGCCACTGCCGGCATGGCGTCCATTTACATAATGCTTTGTTTGCATTTTGCAAGTTCCTTGCGGCCGAGCCTGCGGAAACCCCGCCTCCCGGGGTCCCTTCGGTCGTGGCGGCCTCGTCAGACCCTGAAGACAATGGCCGCACGTGGGGCCGCGCCGGGCGGTGCGGGGGGCCCTGCCCGCGACGCTCCCCTCGGGGCGGCCCCCGCCATCTTGGAAGGCCTTCCCCGCCCGCCCGCCCGCCCGCGCGCGCCCCTCTCGCGGAGGGAAGGCGGCGCGGCGGCCCGTGTGCGTTCGCCGCCGTCCCCCCGCCGCCGCCTCGGCCGAGCCGCACCGGGCGGCGCCCAGACAGACGAGCGCGGCGCGGCGCGGCGGGGGCCTCGGGGCCGGCGGCCAACGTGGCGCCCTCCTCCCCCCCCACCGCGGCGTGGCCGCCATGTTTCCAGAACACAAAATGGCGGCACGTGGCCTGGATTCGTCGCCGCCGCGAGGGGGGGCGGGGAGCGCTCCCGGGCGCGCCGCCCGCCCTGCTGCGGCCCCGGCGGCCGGGTCGTAGCGCGTGTCCCCCACTCGCTTAGGTGGAGGCGTGTGCGGGCCTGGCGCCCAGGCCTCGTGCGTGTTCCGCCCCCACGCGGGGGGGGGGCGGCGCGGGGACAAGGGCGCCCAGGCTCCGAGGCCGCGGAACGGGCCGCACAGACGGGCCGCAGCGAATAAAATAGGAGAAAAGCGCGTCTCCACGGGGCCCCGGGCCCGATGGCTGGCGGGCCTCAGTTTCCCCGCAGGCGGGGCGGGGCGGGGCGGGCCGTGGGGAGGGCGCGAGGCGCCAGCCGCACGCACGCGGGCTCCGTTTTCACGCGCCTCTGACGTAGCTGTTGTCTCTGCCGCTCTCCCCACAGACGGAGCCCCCAGGCCCGAGAGACCGAGGCCCGGAGCGCAGGCCGCCGCCGCCGCCGCCGCCGGGAGCACGTGCGCAGCCTCGGTCGCTGGGCCGGGCGGCGACGCCGAGGTGAGGTGAGCTCCGCGGGGGAGCTCCCGGTGCGCCCCGCCGCCCCCGCCCCCGCCCCCGCCCCGTGAGACGCTGGGACCCTCCCTGGGCGCCAGGCCTCCGCTGCCTTCCCCTGACGGAGCGCGTGAGGCCTGTGAGGCCTGTGAGGCCCTCGGTTTAGCCCAACGACGTGCAGGCGCCCCAGGAGCCTGTGCCGGTGCCCGCCCTCCGGCTGCTGCCCGCGGCGTCGTTCCCGAGCGGCCGCCGGCCCCCGGGTGCGGTTCTACAGACGGCCCTGTAGGTGCGTACACGGCAGCCCCCCGCCACCGCGCCGCGGCCTTCCTCAGCCCGGCGCCGCTGGGAGCTTCACTTCACGTTAGCTCAGGGGCCCTGGTATTTCCTTATTTTTTTTTTTTTAAGATTTTACTTGTTTATTCATGAGAGACACACAGAGAGAGGCAGAGACACGGGCAGAGGGAGAAGCAGGCTCCACGCACGGAGCCCGACGTGGGACTCGATCCTGAGACCCCGGGGTCACGCCCTCGGCCAAAGGCCGACGCTCCACTGTTGAGCCACCCGGGCGCCCCTGATACTTTCTTATTTTAAATATTTTAAGTCATCTCTACGCCCTGCGTGGGGCTTCAATTCAGAACCCCCAAATCAAGAGTTGCACACTCGGTCAACTGAGCCAGCCGCATGCCCCAACATTTTTTTTTTTCTTTTCCCCAACAGTTTTATTTTTATTTTTTTTTAAGAATTAAAAAAATTAAAAAAAAAAGAATTAAAAATTTTTTTTTTCATTTATTCATGATAGGCATATAGAGAGAGAGGCAGAGACACAGGCAGAGTAGAAGCAGGCTCCATGCAGGGAGCCCGACGCAGGACTGGATCCCGGGACCCCAGGATCCCGCCCTGGGCCAACGGCAGGTGCCAAACCGCTGAGCCACCCAGGGATCCCCCTCCCCAACAGTTTTAAAAGCAAACCACCATAAGCTGCATTTTACAAAATAAATCACATGCACAAGTACATAACACAGGAACAAAATGTTTGCAAAACAATACTTAGCGCAGTGTACTCTGGCAATTTCTGTGCTTCAATGCGAAATAAAAAGGCGCATCAAAACTAAAATGATGAAAAACCCATTATTAGGTTGTGACCCAAATGAGTAATGTGCACATTTAGTCCTTACAAAGATCTCTGAGATGGGAGATGGGAGTGATGTTCATCTCCATTTTCAGAGATACACAGAGGTGAAGGATTTTGTCTAAGGCACAGTTACGAAGTAGTAAAAGGAGGATTTGAATCTAGGCAGCCTGAATTCAGAGTCTGTATATTTACTACTGTGCAAGATGTAGTCTACGGAGGGTCATCTTGTAGGGGAGACAGAATTGTTGAGGGAATTGGAATTATTAGTAAAAAACTCAGGAGACAACAAGAAAAATTGTATGTAATTAAGAATTATAGCCGGCTTCAAAATACTCTGGTCCTCTAAATCTGCCACACATTTATTTTCCCTAAAGAAAATTGGATACATTGGGTCTTTCTTCCCAAGACTGCCTATTTTAAACCTTTTTTGTTTGAAAATTTCCATTAATTTTTTCTTATCTGAGTAATTCTAGGATCTTATCTTCAATCTCAATACAGACTTTTGCTTCCCAGCTCTCAGCCTCAGTCCCATACCCCCCTGAGTCCTGAGTCCTGCAGCCCTCTCTGTCCCCGATAGGCCACATTTAGCTGTTGATTCAATTGTAATGTGTGTTATATAGGCTACGGGTGCTGTGGGTGACCCGGAAGTCTGGTAAAGAGGCCATTGGCCTTGGGGGTGTGTGGCTCCAGCTCTGCCAGTGTCTAGCTTTGAGAGGGTTATAACCCAGTTCAAGGCTGTGGGGTTCCCATCTGTAAAACAAGGGATTGAGTCTGTCTTCTAATTCTGTCTGGGGAGTAAGTAATATTTGATGATTTTGGTTCTTTGTCTTGGGAGTGGGGGGGGAGGATTATGTAAACGTTTTACTCACTTACAGTAAATTCTCCACTCCCTTCCTCAGACCTGCGCTATCTTGTGGATGTTTGAATTCAACACCACCCATTTTACAGATGAAGCCACTGAGATACAGAACAATTGACTAAGTAGTCGCTGCCCCTCCTCTGGAGTCTCATGCATGACTCTGCTTTTCCCATTTGAATGACTGCATGTTAGTTAAGGATTTTAATGAGGTTGTGAAGGTGAGTCAGGCCTAGACTTTGGAAATTGAACCACAGGATTTATATTCCTTTCAGAGGAAGGGTTTTTGTTTCCTTTGACTTTACATTGGCACGTTATGTGAAATATCTTGAAGTGACTTCACATTATTTACTTAATCATCATAAACAGCTTTGCCAGGAAAGTATTATTATGCCCACTTTATGGAAGAGCCATCTGTGGATCGAAGAGTGAAGGGATTTGCCCAAGTTACACAGCTTGTCGGTACCTGAGCTGGATCTTCTGACTTCTGGTTGTGTCTTGTTCTTCCTGGCCTCTGGCGCTCTGACATATAGAATACTTCTATTTTTAACTCAAAAAGCTTTTAATCCAGGCTTAATTTTTCTGTCTTGGAGCATCCAGGCCACTTAGGTTAGGTTTCTGATTTTTTTTTGGTTTAAGAAAATCTCTTTTCTCTTTTTCTCTAATGTTTACATTTATGGATTTGGAAGTGGTAGGAATTATTTCTCTGGAAACTCTGGAGGCAGGGACCACATTTTCTCCCCCTAATCTACCTGGTCCAGCAAGTATACTAGAGCTTTTGAAATTTGCCCTACCAACAAGCAGCATTTTTTTCAAAACCCGTTTAGGCTTAGCGTTTCATTTTTCTTTTGTTTGAAATTATAGTAAGTTGAGAGGGCCTTGACTGTCACTTTCTGGGTTACTGCAGAGGACAGCCTAAGGTACATATGTGTGTGTGTGTGTGTGTATATATGTATAATATGTGCATATTTTAAGTGATGTTTACCAGCTTATTTTTAAATTACTACTTGTGTTTTTTCTCTATAAGATTTTATTTATCTTTTTGAGAGAGAGCATGAGTGGTGGGGAGGAGCAGAGGGAGACAGAGAAGCAGAAGCAGACTTCTCACTGAGCGAGGACCCCAATCAGGGATCAGTCCTAGGACCCTGAGCTCATGACCTGAGCCAAAGGCAGACTCTCTTTTTTTTTTTTTTTTCTAAGATTTTATTTATTCATAGAGACACACAGAGAGGCAGGGACACAGGCAGAGGGAGAAGCAGGCTCCATGTAGGGAGCCTGACGTGAGACTTGATCCAGGGTCTCCAGGATCACATCCTGGGCTGCAGGCGGCGCTAAACCGCTGCGCCACCGGAGCTGCCCCAAAGGCAGATTCTTTTTTTTTTTTTTTTTTTTTTTTTTTTTTTTTAATTTTTATTTATTTATGATAGTCACACAGAGAGAGAGAGAGAGAGAGAGAGGCAGAGACATAGGCAGAAGGAGAAGCAGGCTCCATGCACCGGGAGCCCGACGTGGGATTCGATCCCGGGTCTCCAGGATCGCGCCCTGGGCCAAAGGCAGGCGCCAAACCGCTGCGCCACCCAGGGATCCCCCCAAAGGCAGATTCTTAATGGACTGAGCCACTCAGGTGCCCTATTACTTGTGGGTGGTTTTTTTTTTTTTTTAAATATTTTATTTATTTATTCATAGAGACACAGTGAGAGAGAGAGGCAGAGACACAGGCAGAGGGAGGAGCAGGCTCCATGCAGGGAGCCCGACGCGGGACTCGATCCAGGGTCTCCAGGATCACGCCCTGAGCTGCAGGCAGCACTAAACCGCTGCGCCACCGGGGCTGCCCGTTTTTTTTTTTTTTTTTTTTTAAGATTTATTTATTTTAGAGAGCCCATGCACAAGAGAGAGGCAGGGGGAGGGGCAGAGAGAGAGGGAGAGAGAATCTTAAGCAGACCCTGTGCTGAGCACAGAGTGCAGCTTAGGGTTCAATCTTAGGATCCTGAGATCACAACCTGAGCCAAAACTAAGAATCATACACTTAACCTACTGAGCCGCCCAGGTGCTCCTAACCTAAGTAATATTTCCTACCCATTTTGTGGTTAGTAACGAGAGTAGTAATAATAATCTTATATGCTGAAGACCTTGTGCTGCTGTTAGGGGGTTATTACTGGGTTCCTCAGAAATATAAAATACATTGGTGTGCCTTACAGAAGTTTCTGGGAGATACAGCAACATTCTTTTTTTTTTTAATATTTTTAAATTTTATTTATTCATGAAAGATAGAGAGAGAGAGAGAGGCAGAAGCAGGCTCCACATGGAGCCCGACGTGGGACTCGATCCTGGGTCTCCAGGATCAGGCCCTGGGCTGAAGGCGGTGCTAAACTGCTGAGCCACCCGGGCTGCCCTACAGCAACATTCCTGTCCTAAGTTCTCCTAGTTGGAGAAAGTAATCCCAATGGATTCCCCAGGGTTACTCTGACTGAAATAAAGCACGAAGGAAGGGAGTGCAGAGAAAAGTTAAAGGGAAAATAGCAAGAGTGCTAATGCAAAGTATAGAAAATGGAAGGAAAAAAGGTAAAAAAAGGAAAAACAGGGATCCCTGGGTGGCGCAGCGGTTTAGCGCCTGCCTTTGGCCCAGGGCGTGATCCTGGAGATCCTGGATCGAATCCCACGTCGGGCTCCCGGTGCATGGAGCCTGCTTCTCCCTCTGCCTATGTCTCTGCCTCTCTCTGTGTGACTATCATAAATAAAAATTAAAAAAAAAAAAAAAAAAGGAAAGGAAAAACAAAGGACCAGGGAAGAGGAGAACACAGGATCCATGGAAGGGATGTGAAGATAACCATTCAGAGGTCCATTTGGCCCTCATGTAGTGTGGGAAGCAGAGGCTGCTGTCTTGCACCAAGAAAGAACAGTTGGTAGGAGGACTCCTGAGCACCACGTCTCTTTTTTATTCTCTCTTTCCAATATCAGATAGGGGAAATTTCTTTGTTTCTGCTATGGCTGGCAATGTAATTAGATGCCAGTAATTTTTTATTTGACAGAGCACGCACAAGCAAGGGGAGCAGCAGGCAGAGGGAGAAGCAGAAGCAGTAGCGGTCTCCCCTCTGTGCAGAAAGCCCCACATAGGGCTCGATTCCAGGATCCTAGGATCATGACCCAAGCCGAAGGCAGATGCTCAAATGACTGAGTCACCTGGGTGCCCCAGATGCCAGTAATTTTAATATTGGTCTCCTTGAATTTAATTGGTTTATCAAGGAAAATGTGCTACAAAAATCACATAAAGTATTCCGGGTCAAATTTTATGTTAGCAAATACTTTTTTCTTATTTTTTTTATTTTTTTACATCGACTGTATTCCCAGCATGGGGCTTGAATCCAGGAGCCTGAGATCAAGAGTCCCATGCTCTACCATCCTAGCCAGTTGCACACCGCAGTCAGCAAATACTTACTGATTGCTTGATATGTCCCAAACACGAAGGATGCAAAAATGACTTGAGATCTGTCCTCGCTTGCAAATGTTTATGATCTGGAGAAGGACAGTGATAAGTAAACAGATTTGCAGTACAGTACATTGAAGTATTAGAATATGAGTAAGCAGAAGATGCTGTGGGCTCCGAAGAGGATCCTGATTCAGCTTTGGGGGGAATCCAGAAAGGCTACCTAGGGAAGTTGGCATTCAGGCTGTCCCAAGTTGGCACATTGCAAGGTGGAGGGCAGAAAAGGGTAACTTGGAAGCAAAGGCTCACAGTCCATTCAGACGTTGAAGGTATTTCAGAAAGGCCTGATCCAGTTTTTGGTGATTCTTGTTCTACTGTTTCAGAAGTGTACGTTATTGAGACTTGATTATGCTTACTAGAGCACAGAAAGTTCAAGTCTTATTTTGTAGCAGTAATTCTCATTTAAAGATAAAGACATCAGAAATTGTACTTCCAGATAGAGATTCTTTTTTTTTTTTTTTTAAGATTTTATTTATTTATTCATGAGAGAGGGGGGTGGGCAGAGACACAGGTGGAGGGAGAAGCAGGCGCCATGCAGGGAGCCCGACTGGGAATCGATCCCGGTTCTCCAGGATCATGCCCGGGCTGAAGGTGGCGCTAAACCGCTGAGCCACCGGGGCTGCCCCAGATAGAGATTCTAAGGAGAAAATGTAAATAAAGCAGGTTTTGAATCAGCAAAGGAAAGAAAGGGTAGGAAATAGCATATCCCTAGAGAGAATGGGCAGTGGGGAGGGATGGGGTGTGTGTGGGGGGAGAGAGACAGAGAAGCCGACTCCCTGCTGAGCAGGAAGCCCAAAATGGCTTGATCCCAGGACCCTGAGATCATGACCCAGTGGAAGTCAGATGCTGAAGTGTTGGAGGTGCCCAGGCCCCCCCTCCTGGTATATCCCTTTAGTATCCAAGTTTTGGATGTGATTGTGTTCTGCTTTGATTTCAAAGAGGGGTGCGTGTGGAAATTTAGGGTCATCCTCGGTAGGATGTTTGAGTAAAGAGGGAAAGGAGTTCAAGAATAATTGCTACTTTATAGCAGAACAAAAGAAATACATTTAGATGGAGCATTTCTCTGATCCCACCCACTGAGCGCTAGCAAGACTTGGTTGGGAACTTTGTTTTCAGAGACACAATGAATTCAACCAGACAAAGCATTTGTTCAGCATTATTTGCTGTGTAAAATCTGTTGTGTCCGGATTAAGCACATTGATTTTTGGTTTTTGTTTTTTGAGACGCGGTTAGAGTTGCATTAAATAAAAACCTATGTGTATTCATTGGACAATACTGGGATTTTACCTGGATTAAAAAGAAAAGAAGTACTTTGCGTGGAGTAGGGAAGAACGTGCTTAGAAAATAGCACACAGGTTCAGTGGTCATTCCTCAGTCATGTTGACCTTTCCGTGGCACCTGACACTCCCTCCTTGCACTTTAGTTTCATCTGGGTTCCAAGATGCCACTCCCCTGCTTCTCCCCCTGCCTCACTGGCCCCTCCTTGTCAACCCCATCCTCCCCTTTCAGGCTGAGTTCTCCTTATCTCCTTAGTCTCTAATGGTGGAGTATTCTGATCATCCCTTCTCTGTTTATGCTCATTCCCTGGATGATCTCTTTCAAGACTTTAAACACCATTTGTATCCTGACAACTCTCAAGTGTATATTATTAGCGTGGATATCTTCCCCCTGAATTCAAGACTCCTATCCAGCTGCCTACAGAATATCCTCTCCACTTGGTTACTTAATAGCTTCCTAAGCCAAACCATATTCATCAAATTAATTCTGAAACTTCTCTCAAATGGGTACCTCTGGGAGCTCCTGATTGGCTCAGGTGATTGAGCATCTGGACACTTCTCATCCCCTCCCCTGCTTCTTTTGGTGTAGACTTCTAAATGGTCTTCCTCGGTCTAGTCTGAACAGTGACCAGGGTGATCCAATTACGTGTGTATCAAACCATACCACTCCTCTGTTGAAAACTGGGTCCCACCCATGTTAAGAATTAAAGTCCTGGGACGCCTGGGTGGCTCAGCGTGACCCCAGAGGCCGGGGATCGAGTCCCACATTGGACTCTCTGCATGGAGCCTGCTTCTCCCTCTGCCTGTGTCTCTGCCTCTCTCTGTATCTCTCATGAATAAATAAATAAAATCTTAAAATGTTAAAGTCCTTCAGTGGTCTAGGAGGCTACACAGGATCTTCAGCAGCACCTCTCGCTGCTGTTCTGACCTCACCTAGTACTTTTCCCTGATGCTCTGGACGCGTTAGTCTCCTTGCAGTTGCTCCAACCTGCCAAACCTTGGACTTCCATAGTTGTATTCTTTCCCTGGAAGGCTTCTTCCAGCCACCAGTGTGGCCTCCTGCCTTACCTCCTCCGGGTTTCTGCTGTGTCATCTAGTTTGTGAAGCATTTCTTGACCATCTTCTTTAAAGTAAAAGCCATCTCCTGCTCTCTGCTTTCACTCTTCCCTTTCTCTACTTTTTTTTTTTCTCCACAGAACTAAACACTGTTTAATGTATTCATTCATTATTTTTATATTTATTGTGGGATGGCTGCTATGTGCCAGGCATTGTTCTAGACTTTCTCTTATTTATAGTTTGCTTATTATTGGTCACTGGAATGTAAATTTCACGATGGCTAGGGCTTTGTTTTGTTTGTTGCTATATCACTATTTCCTAGAATAGTGCCTAGCACATGGGAATTGAATGAATATGTTTTTCAAATTTTAAATAAAAATGTATTGAGTGTATAGAGGGTGTACCAAATAATGAGGGAAAGATCTATATGAGTAACGTTGTTTCTGCCTTCAAGTAGCTCAGTCTAAAAAATGTTTATTTTGACCTGAATAGTGCTGTGTTAACAGGTAAGGTGATACATCATGTTGGAATTGGAGAGGTTGGGATGCCCAGGTGGCTCAGTGGTTGAGTGTCTGCCTTTGGCCCAGGGCGTGATCCTGGGGTCCCAGGATCTAGTCCCACATCGGGCTCCCCACAGGAAACCTGCTTCTCCCTCTGCTTGTGTCTCTGCCTCTCTCTGTGTGTCTCTCATGAATAAATAAATAAAATCTTAAAAAAAAAAAAAAGGAATTGGGGAGGTAAAGACTGGTTTACAAGAGTATGGATCTCTTCAGAGATGAAGTCCTACTTTGTCAGGCTTATTGATAATTTGTATTGTTTCTTGGAGGGCAGGATTGCTGATAGCTTACTGCATTACTGCTTTTTGGGTTACAGTTTGTGTTTGATCGTGTCTTATTAGAGTAGGAGTTTCTTTAAAATCCTGGTGTCAGTCTTGGTTCACTTAGATATCTTCTAGGAACCCTCTATCATAGCCACTTCTTCTCTGGATAAGTGAAGGAGTTTACTATCTCTACTTTTCTCCATATCTGAAAGTTCTTTTCTAGAAACCCTGGTCATCCATGTATAACTGGTTATAAACCTCTCAGAAGGGCAGCCCCAGTGGCGCAGCGGTTTGGCGCCGCCTGCAGCCCAGGGCGTGATCCTGGAGACCCTGGATCGAGTCCCACGAGTCCCACGAGTCCCACGTCGAGCTCTCTGCATGGTGCCTGCTTCTCCCTCTGCCTGTGTCTCTGCCTCTTTCTCTCTCTGCATCTCTATGAATAAATAAATAAAAATCTAAAAAAATAAAAATAAAAATAAATAAACCTCTCAGAACCTCAGGTTCTACACTTGTCAAATGGCGATAATGATGAATGACCTCTATCTCCTTGTGAGGATTGAATGAGTAAATAAAGCCTGATTTTGGGAATGGGGGGGTGAAAAGGGGAAAGATAGAGGATAATTTCTTTTGGGGATGTTGGGCAGATGGAGAAAGAGAATCTCAAGCAGACCATGCCCAGCACGGAGCCTGACATGCGACTTGATCCCGCAACCCTGAGATCGTGACCTGAACCCAAATCAGGGGTTGACCACTTAACCAGCTGAGCCACCCAGGCACCCCAAGGACAGTTTCTTTTTTGTAGCAAATAGTATATATTTCTATTTCGAAAAAAAAAGTTTTTTAAAGATTTATGTGTTTGAGAGAGAAAGAGCAGGAGAGTGTGTGTGTGGGGAGGACAGAGAGAATCTCAAGCAAACCCCCTGCCGAGCGTGGGGCCCAGTAGGGGTCTCGATTCCATGACCCTGAGAGATCAGGACCTGAGCTAAAATCAAAAGTTGGACGTTCAACCAACTGAGCTACCCAGGCGCCCCTTGAAAAAAATTTTTATCAAGTGTAGGTTTCTGTTCTAGTGAAAGTAGTGAAGCTTTATTTTATTTTTTTTAATTTTGTTTATTTTTAAAAGATTTTATTTATTCATGAGATACACAGAGAGGGAGAGACACAGGCAGAGGGAGAAGCAGGCTTCCTGTGGGGAACCTGATGTGAGACTTGATCCCAGGACTCCTGGATCATGACCTGAGCCAAAGGCAGATGCTCAACCACTGAGCCCCCCAGGTGCCCCTGAAAATTTTATTTTTAAAAACAAAAAGGGGAATCCCTGGGTGGCTCAGTGATTTGGCACCTGCCTTCAGGCCAGGGCCTGATCCTAGGGTTCCGAGGTTGAGTCCCATGTTGGGCTCCCTGCATGGAGCCTGCTTCTTTCTCTGCCTATGTCTCTGCTTCTCTCTCTCTGTGTCTGTCATGAATAAATAAATAAAATCTTAAAACAAAAACGTTAATATATTATTTTTTATAGAGTAGGAGGTTTTGTTTTGTTTTTGGTACACAAAGGTGATTTCATTTTTTATTTTATTTATTTATTTATTTATTTATTTATTTATTTATTTATTTATTTATTTTTCAAAGGTGATTTTATTAAAGCATGCGGCAGGACCCACGGGCAGAAAGAGCTGCTTTAGAGTAGGAGGTTTATAGATAAGATTTCCTTGTCTTTCTACCCAGATACATAACGCCTGTATTATGAGAGCAGGGAGATACTAGAACCCCACCCTTGGCTGCCCAGTGAGATGGTGTCTAGGTACAGGCAGATAACCATTTCCTTTTAGGTGAAGTTGGAACTCAGAAAGTAGTATTTGAATAGGCTCAAAGGGATGGATGATGAGAATAACAGCAATAATAGTAATGGCTAATTGAAGAACCAGGCACTTTATGTAGATTGTCTTATTTTAACAGCATAGCAACCATAGGCTGGGGCTATGAGGAGGAGAACAGTGAAGGAGCATCGACTCTGAGGTCAGACATCCTGTCCTGACGTCTCAGCTTTGTCACTAACTAGATGTATGGCCTTGAATTAGAAAAAACTTTTTCCTCCTTTGTAAAATGAGGGTGGTAATAGTACCTGCCTCACGAGGTTGTGACAATTCAATGATGCAAGCCATGTAAAGTGCTTAGCATAGTGCTTGGCACATAGAGTGTGCTCACCAAATGTCACCGTTATAATAATTAAAATAGATGGAGAAACAGAGGCTTAGAAAGAGGTAAAATATGCCTAAGTGAAGTAGCAAATGAATGACAGGACAGTAATTGGCTCCTGGGCAGGCAAACTCCAGGGCTCTTGTTTCTTTTTTCTTTTTCTGCGTGTCTTTTCTTTTTTGTTTTCTGGGTTGTTTTGGGTGAGGGTGAGTGGGGAGTCAGGAACGGGAAGGAAGGAGGAAGGAATAAGGAAGTAATGCATGACGTCAGGGAGTAAGTACGGCAATTTCGTTATTGCTTGCTATTCTGTACGGTCCTTTCCTTTCCTTGTCCTTTCCTTACTTTCCTTGTCCTTTCTTTTTCTTTCTCTTTTCTCTTTTCTTTTCTTTTTTCTTCTTTTCTTTTCTTTTCTTTTCTTTTTTCTTTTTTCAAATAGGCTCCACACCCAACATGGGGCTTGAACTTACTATCCTGAGATCAAGAGTTGCATGGTCTGACGGCTGAGCCACCCAGGCACTCCAGCTAGCACCCGTGTTTCCTGCCGTTATACTGTACCACCATCATGGATTGAAGGGAAGAGACTGGACATGAACTGCATTTTGTCCAACTTGTGGTGAGCATAGATCTGAAGGTCACATGAGTTCAGACCTACATGAGCTTGTATTTGTGATCTGATGCATCATATCACCATAGCACATACTGGTTATTCTTTGAGGTAATTCTTCCCTAGATACAAAGAAATGAAAGAATGATGAGTCAGTTATGGTCATCTTCTGAGGGGTTGAGTGTTCCCTGGCTGGGGCCAGGAAATGGAGCTGAATAAACACCTGAATCGTACTGTACTGTTTTTGGACCTAAATAGGAGCTTGTCCTATCTCTTTTGCTACTATGATTGTCTTTCCTAATACAACTGATAATGATAAGAAGCAGAGCAGTGTATACATTGAGCACTTTATGTGCAGTGCATTGACATGGGTTATCTCATCTATTCCTTGATGTAACCTTGTAAGGTAGTCACTCCCATCCCCATTTTATAGAAACAAAGAGTTTGGGAAACATGCTTAAACTCACATAGTGATGGGATTTGAATATGCAATCTGGCTCTCGAGTCCAATTTTTAACCTCTACACTCTACTGTTTTATTCTTTTCTTACCTATGTAAAGTACATAGTATGGGGCAGATGGCTTAGTAGGGCCAGTCCTATTTTTCCCATCTGAAAAAGGGAAGATTTTGACTACTGGGCTAGAAAAAAGGAGGCCTGTGTCTTTTTTTTTTTTTTTTTTTTTTTTTTTTTATGATAGTCACAGAGAGAGAGAGAGAGAGGCAGAGACACAGGCAGAGCGAGAAGCAGGCTCCATGCACTGGGAGCCCGACGTGGGATTCGATCCCGGGTCTCCAGGATCGCGCCCTGGGCCAAAGGCAAGCGCCAAACCGCTGCACCACCAGGGATCCCAGGAGGCCTGTGTCTTAACCTTATGACCAACCTGTCACATCCAGGACTTCACTTTTCTTAGCCTTATTGTCCTCCTTCGTTAAACAGAAGGGTCACTCCAGAGGGTCTTTGAGATCCCACCTAACTCATTGACCATTTGAAGTGAGGAGATTAATACCTGCTCAGCTCCTTGATTTTGGAGCCACTGTATTTGTGAGGTTTTAGGGAGCCTTCTTTGTGCCTGGGAGGATGCCAGATTTCAGGACAGAGAATACCGCCTTCCTGAAGAAGGTAGGTCTGGGCTCTTTTTTGAGACTGGTTGCCTAGGGAACCTAGCCTCTGGCCAGCAACAGTCAGGAATGCTTTGGTTGAGAGTTGGGTACAGATAACTAAAACAAGCAGCACATTTAGGTTTCACTTTCCCCCTTCCCCCCTCCCCAAGCTACCCTTTACAAGCTCCCAGTTTTCTATACTTTCTGTATGTTAGTACTTTGTTAAGAAGTTTGTTATTTAATCTTCATAGTAATCTTATAACTACTATTTTAAATTTACAGATAATGAAAGTGAGGCAAATAGAGTTAAATAATTTGTCTATAGTTACTCAAGTGGAAAGTGGTATCCAACCTACTGTGTTGTACTGCCTGGTTGGAACTTAAAAAAGCAGAAGGAGGACTCTCTATTAGTGATGTTTGTTTTGTTTTTGTTTTATTTAGAATGATAGACTCTTGGAATTAGAAAGGGTCTTTGAGGTAATAGTCAATCTCCTAGGATGCCTGGGGGGCTCAGTGGTGGAGCCTCTGCCTTCGGCTCAGGGCATGACCCTGGGGTCCTGGGATGGAGTCCTGCATTGGGCTTCCTGTGGGGAGACTTTCTCTGCCTGTGTCTCTGCCTCTCTCTGTGTTTCATGAATAAATAAAATCTTAAAAAAAAAAAAAAATCAATCTCCTTGTCTTTTGTCTGCTATCCAGTTATAGGAGAGCTTTCCATCATCCCCCTAACGGGTGATCACCAAGTTCTTTTTGAATGCCTACATTGCTGGGGAGCTCATCACTTCTTGAGGAATCCCATTATATGTTGAATAGCTCCCTTTGGTAAGATATTCTTTCTTTCTTTTTTTTTTTTTTTAAAGATTTATTTATTTACTTACTTATTTAGAGAGAGAGAGAGAGAGAGAGAGGAGCAGAGACACAGGAGGAGGGAGAAGCAGGCTCCATCCCAAGAGCCCGATGTGGGACTCGATCCCGGGACTCCAGGATTGCGCCCTGGGCCAAAGGCAGGCGCTAAACTGCTGAGCCACCCAGGGATCCCCTATTTCTTGTTTTGAATTGAAATCTAAGTGAGATGACTTCTCATCACCTTTAGGCCTGTCCTCTGGAACCATACAGGATAAATATAATCCATTTTCCACATGCCAATCTTATGAATGTTTGAAGACAGTCTTCCTATTTATAAGACATATTTTCAGGTTTCTCATAGCATCTAAACTTGCTTTCAGTTTGAATTGGTCGGCACAAAAAACAATCTGCTTTTTACTGCTTTGCAAGTGCAGCCTTGCAACAAATCTATGCTTCACTTACGGTTAGTCACAACTATGAGCCCCTCTCACATCTTTGGGGAATGAGTGGATAGTGAGCTAAGTCTCTGCAGTTGTGTATGAGCCTGGAGGGTCTGCAGTCTTGTAATCTCTAGGACGTTAGCCTGTTGCCGGTACACGCTGTCAGAGCTCACAAAATGGCTGGAAGTTTATCCGGGCATTTGACAAAACTGCATTTACTTCATCAGGCCACTAGGTGATGAGCAACTCACGAACCCAGACTTGGAGGGACGGAGTGTGTGTATAGGACAGTTTCTGTTTATGCTTGGAAAGGCAGTCAGAAGTCATCTGATACAGCTTCATTAAAAGATCTTTTTTGGGGGAGGGAAAATATGTTTTGTGCACACTTGTCTTTCCCAGCTTTACTCCAGTTTTATTTAAAAAAATTTTTAAATATTTTATTTATTTATTCATGAGAGACAGAGGCAGAGGCAGAGACACAGGCAGAGGGAGAAGCAGGCTCCATACAGGGAGCCTGGCATGGGACTTGATCCCGGGTCTCCAGGATCACACCCTGGGCTGAAGGTGGCGCTAAACTGCTGAGCCACCTGGGTTGCCCTGCTCCAGTTTTAAATATTAATTTGAATAGGTTGCTTCTTTCTCTGAGTGATTTCCTTAGATAAGGGGCATGGATGGTCCAGTTGTGTGTGTGTGTGTGAGAGAGAGAATGTATATGTATGTTCATATATATGTATTTTGTAAGAATTTATTTTTTATTTTTTTTGTTCAAGATTTTATTTATCCATTTTGGAGAGAGAGAGACAAGCAGAGCATGGAGCCCAAAGTAGGGCTTAGTGTCACGACCCTGAGATCATGATCCCAACTAAAATCAAGTCAGATGCTTAACTGCCTGAGCCACCCAGATGCCCCGGGAGTTTATTCTTAAGTAATCTCTACAGCCAATGTGGGGCTCAAGCTTATAACCCTTCATCAAGAGTTGCATGTTTTACCAACTGAGCCAGCTGGGCAGGCCTGAGTTTTACCATAATGCAGGAATGATGTCTTGGCAGGGTTTAGGGTTATCAAATGGTAGTTCTAGTCCCTACAAAGGCTATATGCAGCTTTCTACTGTCTTCAGGTTTTATTGATACAGATGGGAAGTCCAATGCCAATAGGAATCTGTCTCCTTTTTAAGCAACTACTTGTTCTTTCTCTTTAGAAGTTTTTTTTTTTTTTTTTTTTAATTTTTATTTATTTATGATAGTCACAGAGAGAGAGAGAGGCAGAGACACAGGCAGAGGAAGAAGCAGGCTCCATGCACCGGGAGCCCGATGTGGGATTCGATCCCGGGTCTCCAGGATCGCGCCCTGGGCCAAAGGCAGGCGCCAAACCGCTGCGCCACCCAGGGATCCCTCTCTTTAGAAGTTTGTAAATTTTTTCTTTCTGCTTAGCATTTCACCTTGATATGCTTGAGATATGTCTTTTTAAAATAACTCCGCTTGCTGCTTGTTGAATTTAGACTTAAAAAGTTTTCCTTTTTAGTTCAAGGAAGTTTTATTGCTTTCCTTCCATCTGTTTCCAACCTTCTTACTTCACAGGCGAAGAAACTGAGTCCAGAAAGGTTAAATGACTTCCTTGAGATCCCTCAGCTAAGTTAAAAGTGAATCTCAAGCAAATAACTTGATTTTTCTTTTTTTTTTTTTAATTTTTTTTTAAATTTATTTATGATAGTCATACAGAGAGAGAGAGAGAGGCAGAGACATAGGGAGAGGGAGAAGCAGGCTCCATGCACCGGGAGCCCGACGTGGGACCCGATCCCGGGTCTCCAGGATCGCTCCCTGGGCCAAAGGCAGGCACCAAACCACTGCGCCACCCAGGGTTCCCACTTGATTTCTTTCATTGTATTCATTGAACTAGACTTTCATTGTGTTGAGTATTGTTCTGTTGAGAGGGCCACCATGAAAAATATGGAAATTTTTTATTGAGAATTTTTCTGAGGAGATAAAGGAGGAGGAGGAGGAGATGATAAAGTTCATTATGATTAAAATGTGGCTCATTTGGGGTGCCTGGGTGGCTCATTTGGTGGGGTGTCTGACTCTTGGGTTTTGTTCTGGTCGTGATCTCGAGCCCTGAATCGCAGAATCTACTTGGGATTCTCTCTCTCCGTTTCTCTCCTTCCCCTTCTGCCCTTCCCTCCCACTAGGTTAAATAGATAAAAAATGTGGCCCATTTGAACGACTATAAAATTCACAAGGTATCCCAGTTATTGGAGTTATCCCAGAGCTCTAAAACTTAATAAAGCCAGGAGGTTGATTGAATCCTTGGAGAATTTGATATCTAATTGTCAGTGGTTGGATAAGCCCGGTCATGCCCTGTTGTAAATATTAAAAAGCATGTAAGTATCTGGCTTGGAGACAGACATCATAAACTGTCTTATCAATGGTCTGGTTTCTGTTTTGAGTTCCAGCCTGGGACCCTTTTCTGCTGGGAACCACCTGTTCCTGCTCTGTTGATCTTTGGATTTCCCCAGCTCTCTGTCCCTTTCAGTTTTGAAATGAAACCTACCCCAGAGGGTGAGGTCAGGTACCGAGAGGACTTTGACAGCTCACATCAGACTGTTTTTTTTCTAGAGTCTGGTATGTGACTGTGTGAAGTGTAAGGCTCAGCAGGCTGTGATACAGACTAATTGATGGTGAATCAGCTGTTGGGTAAGGCCCAGGTAGTGCTTGCTCTTTGGGTAACCAGGAAAACGTGTAGACCAAATATGTTGTTTTTCATTCTTAGTTGAAAGTTAAGAGTACAGTCATCAGAGATCTGCCATGATCTTGCTGCCTTTGGTTTACTGAAGGAGGAAAGGCAGTGTTTCAGTGTCTTTTTTCCTCATTTTAGAAGCCGCCTTTTCAGGAAGGAGTCAAGTTTTTGGCCTCTTTCTGCTGCTCTAGCTTCTACTATTTTTTTTTTTTAAAGATTTTATTTATTCATGAGAGACACAGAGAGAGAGAGAGAGAGAGAGGGAGGGAGGGGCAGAGACACAGGCAAAGGGAGAAGCAGGCTCCCTGCAGGGAGCCCCATGTGGGACTCAATCCCGGGTCTCCAGGATCACGCCCTGGGCTGAAGGTGGCGCTAAACCACTGAGCCACCCGGGCTGCTCTGCTCCAGGTTCTAAAGGTTTATATTGTGCCTCCTGGAATTGCTGCTTTGATGTGAAGCTACCCCTAG
The DNA here is from genome assembly GCF_011100685.1 of Canis lupus familiaris. Lineage (NCBI taxonomy): Eukaryota > Metazoa > Chordata > Mammalia > Carnivora > Canidae > Canis > Canis lupus. The sequence goes on along the minus strand of NC_049231.1, from coordinate 69,968,556 downwards.
ACACACATACCCCCATGTCCTGCCCTCAACTCCTTCACAGAATTTGGCTTCCTCTCTTCCCTTTGTTGTGAAACTGGTTTCCCCTATACTACGGCACTTTGCTTGGAATCTTTATAAGTGGTACTGGCTCTTTCTTTAATTCACCCCATACCACTTCCCCTGATTTTGCCTGACTCTTCCCCAGGTGCATCCCTCAGTACTGTGAAGCTGCTTGCAGATCTTCTAATACCTTTTCTCCAATGAGACACTTGCTAGCCAGCAAGGTCACCTGACCCCTCTCCTTGAAGTTGGCATCTGTACTCATTCTCCCATGGCGTTTTTTTTTTAAGATTTTATTTTTTAATTAATCTCTACACCGAATATGGGGCTCAGACTTACAACCTTGAGATCAAGAGTGGCATGCTCTACTGACTGAGCCAGCTATGTGCCCCTCACTCTCCCTTTTTTTTTTTTTTAAGACTTTGGTGTCTCAGTCCTCCTGGGACTCTGACTCTCAGGCTAGGGAATTGGTGGTCAGGCTTGGCCTGGGTCTGCTGATTCAGGGTAGGCCGTAGAATTAGGGTGCTTCATGTTAATATCTCAGATGTGGGGAAATGGGAAACTAAATCTGAACACCAAGGCCATTGTGGGTGGAAGGGACAGAGAGAGTTTAGCATTTGAAGCAAAGGATATCCTTTGTAGGCTCTCTCTTCTGCCCATTAAAAAAAAAAATTAAGAGTTTTTTTTTTTTTTAGAACAGTTTTGTGTTCACGGCAAAATGGAGGGGAAAATACAAAAAGATCCCCATTATTATTATATTTAAGTAAGCTCTGTGCCCAAGGTGGGGCTCAAACTCACACACTCTACCAAATGAGCCAGCTAGGTGCCCTGAGATTCCCATTACTTTTTGAAAAGTTGATCTTTAATTTTATATGGAATGTAATATAATCTAAAAATTAAAATCTGTAGATATTTTGAATTCTCCTGTTCCGCCCCCCCGCCCCATTTCAGTTATTTTTGTATTCCTCAGATGTGGTAACCTGTTAGTGTTTGGAACTTGTACCTACCAGACATTTTACATGTGTGTGTTTACATACATATGTATGAATCCAGAAAAAGTGTTATTTTTATGTTTTATTTATTTACACAAATGGGGTCACATTTTATGGGTCATTTTGGTATTTCTTTGACCCAGTAAGGTACCTTGACAATATTTAATGTTGGTATGTAAACATACTTCTCATTCATTTTTAGCTACTGTATTTAGTTATTTAGCTATTTTCCTAGTGAGGGACTTTAAGGTATTTCCATTTTTTTGTAGTTATAAATGATTCTTGTTGTGTTTTAAATGTCAGCATTCTGTTTATAGGCCTTTTTTTTTCTTTTTTCATATTCTTCCTAGGTGATCTCAACCTTTCTGACAGCTCCACTTAACCATCTACATGTAGTTGAAACCCAGATCTTTCTCCAGACCAATATCCAGCTGCTCATGTGGACAACATCACAAGGATGTTTGACATACTCGCCATCTTGCAGTCTTCTGCTCTTCCCCATTTGCTCCTCGTCCAATGTCCTGTCACATGGTAAGTGGCACACAGTTACTAGGCCCAGAGGCTGGTAGTCATTTTCAGACTTCCTTTCCTCTCCCATATCTATCTATCTATCTATCTATCTATCTATCTATCTATCTATCTATCTATCTATCATCTATCTATCAATCTATCTTTTTTTTTTTTAAAGATTTATTTATTTATTTATTTATGATAGACATAGAGAGAGAGAGAGGCAGAGACACAGGAGGAGGGAGAAGCAGACTCCATGCCGGGAGCCTGACGTGGGACTCGATCCCAGGACTCCAGGATCACGCCCTGGGCCAAAGGCAGGCGCCAAACCGCTGAGCCACCCAGGGATCCCCTCTATCTATCTATCTATCTATCTATCTGAAGATTTTATTTATTTATTCATGAGAGACACAGATCGAGGGAGAGAGAGAGAGAGAGAGAGAGGCAGAGAGAGAAATAGGCTTCGTGCAGGGAGCCCAACATGGGACTCAATCCCAGGTCTCCAGGATCATGCCCTGGGCTGAAGGCGGGGCTAAGCCACTGAGCCACCCAGGCTGCCCTCCTCTCCCACATTTAACAGCCAGTCTTCACTGGGACTTTTCCTCTCCAGTGTTTCTTGGATCCAATTTGTTTCTTTCCTTCATTGCCTCTACCATGTACTTTAGTTTTATGACTTCTAAAATAGAGTACGTGTAAATGTAAAATAAGTTAATAACATGTAAAGTGTTTAGAATGATAGATAGGCACCCAGTAAATACTGTGAGAGTGTTGGTTGTTATCATCATCATAGTCGTTGTTGTTGTTGGGGTCTTCTCAACTTAATGTACTTAATCCATTCTCATCTCTACATTCACTCTTGATTTTATCCTTCCCTGCCTGCATTCCACTCTGCATGTTGCAGCCAGAGGGCTCTTTATAGTATATACTACAAACGATCATGGTCTAACTTTCCCGCTTAAAAAACTTAAGTGATCTTGCCATTGGGCTTTTACATGTAAAACCTTTAAGACCTAGACCTTACCCTGACATTTGAAGGCGTACCTTCTTAGCCCTCACTTGGTACTCTGGGGAATCCTTCCCAGCACCCCATCTCAAGGGATGGTTCCAGCCCACAGCAGAGGCCTAGCCATTTGGCCCTGGCTCATTGTTATTCTCCTTCTTACATCTTTGGTGATTCCAGTGTTTGCCTGGATGAACTGTCTAACATGCTTGAGATGAATCATCTCACACACTTGTCTCTCTCTGAGACATGTTCATAAAATCAGTGTCGGCCTGGCCGAGGACTTGTCTGTGAAGGGGGCATGAGTGCTGAGGATCAAAGTTGGGGGCCTGGGTAGGCAGATTGTTTACCCTGAGTGGCTGATGGCAGAATCACGGGGAGTGGAGTGGGATTCTAAGCAAGGATGGAAGCAAAAGGCCTTAGGGATAAGGTGAGGCAAAGATGAAACAGGAAGCTGAATCATTAAGTCAGAAACCTCAGAGAATCAGGATAATGGGTGGAGTGTAAGAAAGGATAGGGCAAGCAGTTCTCGATTAGGGCCGTAAATAATCTTGGGGATTACTTAAATCATCTTTTGGCATTCTTGTTTAGTGGAAGCAGCTTGTGGATGAGAAGGATCAGGTGGTTGACGTGTGAAGGTTTGAGCCAGGTGCATATTACTTTGGGTTTTATGTGTCAGTTATCTGAAAGTCAAATCCTCAGAAATCCTACTCTGCCTTTTCCCCCACACTTCATTCAGTTTCTGTTCCCAAGAGCCCACTTTTCCTCCTTTTAATTGTACTAGGTTGACTAGTTAATTCTTGAAAAAGTTGCCTGTGCAGAAGCCTGTAGCACTCCTGGTGCTCCCTTTAGGCGGTGGAGGATTCTCCCCTAGGTAGGCTGAGTATACTTCCTTTAGGCTGTACCTCCTCCCACCACACAGTGGTGTGGCCTCAGGAGCCTCAGGAATTCAGGACTCTGCCTAGCCTGAGTCTGTGGAATTTCTGTCTGAATTCTGGGGAAGGACATGGGAGTGTAGAATATAGGGTGGGATTCTATCGGTGAGGCACTGTAGGAGCAGCAGAGGACTGGCTGGGTGTGCAGAGATGTAGGTTCTAAGGGAGTATAGGCAGTGGGCTTCAAGGTTTCTGACCTGGAATGGTCCTTGAGTTTATGGCAGTGTTAGGGTTCTCTCATGTGCCAAGTAGAGAATCTTGGGTGAGTAGTGCTATTCTTTAGTCCTTAGAGGTGTTCTATGTATTTTTCTGTGTGGCATGGAGGTCTTCTACAGCCTGACCAGTAGCTGGCATCATGGTGGGTGCTTGGTTGGGGGTAATCATGGGGATAGGACCAGTACTTACTAAAGAGGCTTATTTCTCTTTTGAAGGTTGGATAGAGTGATTGTATGTACATCCTGGGCAGTCTAAGCCCAATCACCTTGCCTATGTGGAGCAAGGCATCTGCACTCTCCTACTCAGACTCTGCTAGGAAAACCAGCCTAGAGGAGCCAGAGATCATGGCCATTGTTAGTGGTTCCCTGAAGACTACTCCCTGTCTTTGACTCCTCTGTTCTTTAAGCCTCATGCTCTGATGTCCTGTCTTCTATTTTTTGCTTTGGTTCCTTCAAATTTCTTAATTCATTCTGACTCCTTCTAGATTACTGCACATTCAGTTTGATTCTTGGTTCTACATAGTGCCTTAATTTTGACATTGCCAGCCAACTTCAAGTGAGGGCCTTCCTTCATTAGTCCTGTTTGTAGAGCTATGATTTGGAAGCTTTAATACATCAGAATTACCCATGCGGGCAAAAGAGGGGCATGGTGGATACTTACTTAAAATGCAGATTCCTGGAGGTGCCTGGCTGGCTCAGTTGGAAGAGTGTGTGACTCATGATCTTGGGGTCATGAGTTTGAGCCCTGTGTTGGGTGTATACCTTACTTAAACAATAAAGTAAAATGCAAATTCCTGATCTCTACTTCTAGCTTTTCTGATTCAGTAGGTATAAGGTGGTAATCAGGAATCCGTGTTTTGATTGGCCTCCCAGATGACTCTGACTCCAGTCATCATCCACAGACTATATTTGGAGAAACTGACGTAGAGGACTCTGTTGGCTTCACATCTCTAAAGGGTAAGAAAGGAGATTTGAGCCCTTTTCTTGGATTTAAAGGTCCTAGGAAATGTAGTCTGTCACCTGTCACCCAGGGGACAATGGATAACTCTCCTTATGTATTGGCACCTCCTCATTTCATTGCTGCAATAGGTGCAGAGCCAGATGAGGTGTAGAGGACCTTAATGACTAACCCATGGCAGGTCAGGACCTCTGGGATTTGTAGGAAGCTTTGACTTTGTACTCAGAAAACAGACTAGAACATGGACCCTGAAGGCTACCGGTTGCACTGCAGATTTTCTCTAGGGTGCCTCTTTTTTCTTGCGTACACTGACCCTGTTCTAGTGTAGATGATCTTTATTTGGTTCCCAAGCTGTCTTTACTCTCCATTGGCTACCCAGTTCACAGGTGCCACTATCCTCCTATAAGACAACCTGATCTTTTTCTTTTTTTTTTAAGATTTTATTTATTTATTCATGACAGATACACAGAGAGAGAGAGAGAGAGGCAGAGACAGAAGCAGGCTCCATACAGGGAACCCGATGTGGGACTTGATCCTGGGTCTCCAGGATCACGCCCTGGGCTCAGGGCGGCGCTAAACCACTGAGCCACCAGGGCTACCCAAGACAACCCAATCTTATCTCTCCTTTTCAAGTCCTCTGTTGCATTCCTGTTACTTCTCTGATCAAGTCCAAATGTTTTAGTGGAAATAGACAGTCTTACAAAATTTCACCCAAATTGTGGCCTCTCAAATCCAGGAAGATATGGTCCCTGCCTGTTTCTCAAGTCTTATCCCAAGTCTTTTTCTCCTTATCTCCTACAGCACCCCCACCTGCTCGTAGTTCATTGATCTCTTTTTCTGCTCTCTGGTTTCAGAGCCTTTGTGGTGATGTAGTCTCTGCCTGAAACACTCTTTACCCTGCTCTTCACCTCATTAACTGTCCCTTACTTCTAAGTGTCAGTTAAATGTTATCTCCTCTTAGAAGTCTTTTCTGACCACTCTGTACAAAGCAACTCCATGTTGTTTTTTTTCCTAGTACCTCATTTTTTTCCATTAGACCACTTACTGCTTTTTATTAGTCTTTCTCTCCTATTAGATTATAAGTTCCATGAAGGTAGGGACTTTCTTGCTCATGGTTGTATCTTCAGTGCTTAGAAGCACTCAGGAAGTATTTGTTGACTATAAATTGCTTTTCCCCTTCTTGTCAGTACCTGTGTGGGTGCTTTGTGGTTGTGCACAACTCTCATACTTGCATGTGTTGTTGCCTTTGCTGGAATCACCCTTTCTCTCATCAGCTGGTCAGATTTTTTTTTTTTCTTTTAAAAAAATTTTATTTATTTTTTCATGAAAGACCCAGAGAGAGAGGCAGAGACACCGGCAGAGGGAGAAGCAGGCTCCCTGCAGGGAGCCTGATGCGGAAGTATGTCCCAGGACCCTGGGGTCACACCCTGAGCCAAAGGCAGATGCTCAACCACTGAGCCACCCAGACAGACGTCCCTGGTCAGATTTTTTTCTTGTCCTTTTCCACTTTTCTAAGCAAGTCTTTGACTTCCTCAGGTGGTGCTAGTTCAGTAGAGACAGCACTTTGGTTTTCTTGAATGGACTTCTTGCCCTTTGTGGTGATTTCATCTGTATAAGAGATAGATGGTATGCCCTTGGTTTATAGATGATAAGCCATAAACTCTGAGAGCTTGATTTATTTGGAAAGGGGAGAATAAAAAAAAAATTAAAATTAAAAAAAAGAAAGGGGAGAATCATGATTCAAGCCCTGATGTATGTGTAAGAGCCCTCACTTGTTCTACCTTGCTGTGATCTAAAAGAAACCAAATAGCAGATCCAGAGACACTGAAGTGAAAGAGATGTTTTTTAATTAAGTAATAAAAGTGTGTGTGTGTGTATGTGTATAGTTTGTCTTGCACTTGCTCAGAGTTAAACATGTTAGAAAGTATATTATTAAGCCATTTATAAGGATGATAGCATAAAGGGGAACCATAATATTCAGAGGACAATATGTATTTCATGTGTTTACTCGTCTTTGGTGATAATGACACAGTCAACATATATCCTAGTAGAAATGAATCAAGGTGAAACACTATTAGCAGTATTAAATTCAAACCAAAGGAGGTATCAATGATCATCAGTTGTTTAGAGGATATATAAAGAGTGAAATCTGAAGATTTTTGTTGGGGGAAAATATGCAAAATTGGTGTGCTAAGTTTTATATTTCGCTTAAAAATATATCTTATTATAGATAAGATACTAGTTGAGTAAATTGTAGTGAATATTGCCATATTATGTAGCTACTAAAAAGAATGAGACAGACACACTCAGAACAGTCTCTAAGATCTGTTATTAAGGGCAGCCCGGGTGGCTCAGCGGTTTAGCACCTGCCTTCTGCCCACGGGGTGATCCTGAGGACCCGGGATTGAGTCCCACGTCGGGATCCCTGCATGGAGCCTGCTTCTCCCTCTGCCTGTGTCTCTGCCTCTGTGCCTCTGCCTGTGTCTCTCATGAATAAATAAATCAAATCTTAAAAAAAAAAAAAAAGATCTGTTACTAAGAATAAGGCGAGGTGTAGAGTAGTGTTTGTGGCATGCTAGTATTAGTATCTGTGTGAAAACAGAAGAGGATTCTACTTAATATACCCAGATTCCCTTGTTTGTTTTGTTTTTAAAGATTTATTTATTTTAGAAAGTGCGAACGTGTGTATAGGGGAGACAGAGAGAGAGAAAGTAGGAGAAGGGCAGGAGAGAGAGAATCTCTAGCAAACTCTCTACTTAGTGTGCAGAATCTAATGTGGGGCTCAGTGTCATGATCCTGAGGTCACAACCTGAGCCCAGATCAAGAGTTGGATGCTTAACTGACTGAACCACACAGGCACGCTGAGTGTTTTACATTTTTTAAGTACTTTGGTTTACCCTATAAATGTGATCCTGAAAACTTGAGAGAGAGAGAGAGAGAGAGAGTGTGTGTGTGTGTGTGTGTGTGTGAGAGAGAGAGAGAGAGAGAGAGAATGGGCGGGGGCTGGGGAGGCGTTAAGTCTCTCTAAATTTCACAGGAAAGAGGAAGAGAAGGAAGATCTTTTTTGTCTAGTAAATGATCCCCAGCTTAATATATTTGGATTTTGGTATATGAGATTTTTCTTGAAATGAAACCTCTTTCTACTGAGAATGGAACCAAAAAAGGGGGAGATTGTGTTTGAAATTGAAGATACCTGCATATGTCAGGATGCCCCACTATTCGTCTCTCTGTTCTTCCTGTTCCATGCACTAGAAATCTTGGAGCCCCCTTTTATAATATGTTTCCTGTGTGTTGATTTTGTCATTTTAAAAAAAGATTTTATTTATTTATTCATGAGAGACACAGAGAGAGGCAGAGACACAGGCAGAGGAAGAAGCAGGCTCCCTGCGGGGAGCCCAACGTGGGACTTGATCCCGGGGCTCCAGGACCACGTCCTGGGCCGAAGGTGGCACTAAACCGCTGAGCCACCCGGGGCTGCACTGATTTTGTCTTTCCAAATGGAGTAAATTCTTGAAGGTGGGAGGCATGTCTTATGGTTCTATCTTATAGTGACAAGCATAATAGAAGTTTCTCAGTAACTACGTGTTCAAGGAAGATAAAAGAGAGGTAGAGAGAGAGGCTCCTCTGCCAAAGAGATGATTGCTTTTGGATTTTCTCTGACTCATCTTGTACTCTTTACTAGTGAAGAATTTCTTCCGTTTGTAGACTAAGCGTGTTGGAGGATTTCGGGTGTGTGTATGTGGATATGGTATGTGGATTGGACGGATATTCCCTGCTGGAAGCCCAGGAGAGAGAAGAAGCTGGTGTGTGCTGGTGTGTGCTGGTGTGTAATGAGATGTCTGTGTTGCAGCCCTGAGATTGAGGACAGTCTCAGATTTCTGACCTCTTTCTAATGTCAAGCCTGGGTATTCAACTGTCAGCAGGGCAGCTGGACCCTCTGGATGCCATGGACTTCCTAAATTTAGTAGCATATGGTAGGAATGTTTGACTAAAGTGATTTGTCATTTTTGATGATAGTATATAAAAACTCATAACACAGGGTGTTATTGTTGGTGTCCAAGAAGTGGCAGAGAGTATGTAAGAAATATTTTGAAACTGTTCACTCTTTCCTTAGGTCCCCTCCTCTGTTCACGTGCCTCCTACCCTTAGGCTAAATAGGGGTTAGCAGCATGGGCTCCACCTTTGGGAAGTTGCCAATTCCTTGTTAGTGGCTTTGTGCTCAGGCAAGAAGTGTAATTGGCTTCCACGTATCTGAGAGCAAATATATTTGGATCCTGTCCACCAGGCTACTCAAAACCTTACCCCAGACTGAAAAAGTCATCTTGGGCAACTTTCTTGGTAGGGACTTAGGCTTAAGAATCTTAGTGGGGACGACTAAATCTCTAGACTAGTCATACAAGGTGGTGAGTGTATGGGTTTGGGCATGAGTTTAACTTACCCAGGGTAGCTTGTTGGGTGCAGACATGGAGTAAGGGATAAGGTAGGGAGTAAAATGGGCTCAGCCCTGTGTCATTTACTGCTCCTAGGAAAATACAGGCACTTGTGTGCTGGGGGCAGAGCTCTGGCCTGCTGTGGTTAGTCACTTCCCTTTGCGACTCAGTTTTAACCTACCCTGCAGGGCACTTGGGGTTTTTAGGAGATGAAACAGGGAATCTGAATCAGATGGCTTTGTTTCAGATCTCACAGATCTGCAGGGAGGAAGCGTGCATCCCAGGATCTATTGTTTCTCATGTGGTGAAGTAAGAGGAATCCCATCCAGTTCTATGGGGGTTTCCCTCCATCCTTCTTAGGCCCCATCAGCTTGCCTTGATCTTAGGCTTTTATCCTTTTCTCCCTATTACTGGCCTGGCTTCTGAAAAGAGGAGGAAGAAGGATGAGGAAGGAAGGGGAGAGTTAAAGAATTTGTAGGTGTAGGTGGATTTCTATCTCCCTTCCCTCCTTTATTTTTCTCTGTAGCGTTTAACACCACTTGATATACTATATACTTTTCTTGTTTATTGCCAACACCTTACATTAGAATGTAGGCTCCATGAAGACAAATTTTTTTCCTTCTTTTTTTATTCACTGCTCTGTAGCTGTGACATAGAACAGTTCCTGGTACACAGTTGATATTCAATAAATATTTGTTGAATGAATGAATTTCTTGGACTTTTGGTGTATTTGTTGGGCTTTTTATTTGCAGTATTTTTTTTTTTTTTTAAGTAATCTCTGCACACAATGTGGGGCTCAGACTCAGGACCCTGAGATAGAGCACACTCTATCGACTGAGCTAGCCAGGTGGCCCTATTTGTAGTATTTTTGTTATTGTGTGCATTCTGTGATAAACACCCTGTATATAATCTTTGTGCATTTGTCTACTTATCTCTTTAGGATAAATTCTAAGAACTAGAATGGCTGAGTTAAAGGATATGCATGTTCAAAATGACGATTCATGGAACCAACTACCTTTATGATGTTAACTTCTACCAGTAGCACATGAGATTGCCTACATTGCCAATAATACTAGGTTGTGGGCAGCCTGGGTGGCTCAGTGGTTTAGCGCCACCTTTGGCCCAGGGCGTGATCCTGGGGGCTCAGGATGGAGTCTGGGGATCTGGTCCCATGTCAGGCTCCCGGCATGGAGCCTGCTTCTCCCTCTGCCTGTGTCTCTGCCTTTCTCATTCTCTCTCTCTCTCTCTCATGAATAAATAAATAAAATCTTAAAAAATAAAAATACTGGTTGTATGTTTTTCATCTTCCTCATCTAACAGGTGAAAAGTGGTCTTGTCACTATAATATGGTAGTTGAGCAGGTGACTCTGATAGCTGTGATGTGATATGGTATGTGACTCTGGAGCCAGTTTGCTGGGGCCTGAATTCTTTTTTTTTTGGGGGGGGGGCCTGAATTCTGATGCAGCCACTTACTGTGTGACCTTGGGTAAGTCATTTAATTTCTCTCTCAGTTTCATCTTTGATAAGGTAAGCATAATGATAGCACCTGTTTCTGGAAGAATAAGTCAGTTAATCTAAGTAAAATGCTTCAAATAGTGATGGAATGTCACTCAATAAGTATAATTTAATTAATATTTCTTTTTTTATGATTTTATTTATTTATTCATGAGAGACACACAGAGAGAGAGAGAGAGGCAGAGGCACAGGCAGAGGGAGAATTCTGGCTCCATGCAGGGAGCTGACGTGGGACTCGATCCCGGGACTCCAGGATCACGCCCTGGGCTAAAGGCAGGCGCTAAACCGCTGAGCCGCCCAGGGATCCCTATATTTCTTTTTTATATTAAAGATTCAACATCTTCTCAAATGTATGTTGGACATTTATATATTTTTTGAGTCACTTACTCATGTCTTTTGCATGTTTTCCCAGTAATATTTTCTTAATAATTTGTAAGAGCTGAAGTGTTGACAATTATATATAGTGCAGAATTGCTCCTAGTTTGTCATTTTTGTCTTTTGACTGTATTTATGCAATTTTTTTTTCTCTTGGGAAGTTTTGTTTTTTTAGGTAGTCAAAATAATCTTTTTTCTTATAGTTTTTCCTGCTGCTAGGCCAGTGTTTAGAAAAGGCATGCTGGGCAGCCCTGGTAGCACAGCGGTTTAGCGCCGCCTGCAGCCTGGGGTGTGATCCTGGGGACCCTGGATCGGGTCCCACGTCGGACTCCCTGCATGGAGCCTGCTTCTGCCTCTGCCCCTCTCTTTCTCTCTCTGTTTCTATGAATAAATAAATAAAATCTTAAAAAAAAAAAAAAGAAAAAGAAAAGAAAGGGCATGCTTCCCTACCTCAAAATTATAAAAAATAGTTATTCATTTTCTTTGAGTACTTGGTGTGTGTGTGTTTAAATCTTTAAGTCTTGGATCCATCTGGAATTTATTTTTATTTATTTATTTATTTTTTAAAAATTTTTATTTATTTATGATAGTCACAGAGAGAGAGAGAGAGAGGCAGAGACACAGGCAGAGGGAGAAGCAGGCTCCATGCACCGGGAGCCCGACGTGGGATTCGATCCCGGGTCTCCAGGATCGCGCCCTGGGCCAAAGGCAGGCGCTAAACCGCTGCGCCACCCAGGGATCCCTGGAATTTATTTTGATACAAGGATAGCAGTTGAGATCTGGCTCTATTTCTTTTCAGTTGGGTACTGTCCTAGACCTATTTATTAAAGAGGAAAGAGCAGGAGCCTTCAATCTTTTTTCCCCTCCTCTAATTTGAAAGTAAGATATCCTAAAGATAGCAAATCCTCATTTCAGAGAATGAATTTCATGTTTGGACTCAGTCATTCAGTTGCTAAGCTGTGGGGGGTGAATATGCTCTGTAAAGCAGTTTGGAATCAAAACTCACAGCTTATCTAAGCAGTGAAATTGCTGCATTTGCTAGTGTCTCTTCTCCCCTGGCTCTTCTCTGGAGGCTCCTTCTAAACGGATCTTAGTTTGAGGACAGCTTTGAAGGGTCCATTGTTTGTAATGATAAATTCTGTGTTTTTGAAAAACAAATGAAGTGATTGTAGTGGCTATTTCCTCACTCCAGCCTGAGTTATTGGTAGGGTATTGATCTGGGGTATTGAATGGTAACAAACACATTGTGTCTACCTGTGCCCTCATCAGCTCTTTTAGGAACTCTTGACTCAAGACAGAGGGAGCGGAATTCCTACGTAACAGAGCGTTCTTATGTCCCATGGCAGCTGTCATCTGCCAAAGACATGGAAGAAGGGGAGCTGACTCTTCCGTGGCATGTATTATGTGCCCGCAACTGTTTCCAGCACCTTACATATATGAAGTTTTTATGAGATTAGTGCTCTGTCCTGGGTTGAATAGTATCCTTCCACTTAAAAAAAAAAAAAAATAGTATCCTTCCAAAAATTCATGTCCACCCAGAACCTATGAATGTGATCTTACTTGGAAATAGGATTCTTGTCGATGTAATCAAGTTAAGATGAAGTCATAGTAGATTAGGATGGGCCCTAATCCAGTGACTGATGTTCTTATATGAAGAGGGAGATACACAGAGGGAAGACATCCATATGAAGATGGGAGCAGAAATCGGAATTGTGCTGCCACAAACCAAGGAATGTCAAGAATTACTGGCAACCGCCAGAGCTGGAAGAGGCAAAGAAAGATTCTCCCCTGGAGCCTTCACAGGGAGCATGGCCTTGCTGAAACCTTGATTTTGGACTTCTAGCCTCTAGAACTGTGAGAGAATAAATGTCTTTTGTTTGAAGCCACCCAGTTTGTAATCTTTGTTACAGCAGCCTTAGGAAACCAACACATGCTCTTTTATTATCTCCATTTTCAGGTAAGGAAGCAGGCCCAGAGAGGTCAGACCCTTTGAGATGTCTCTAGGCCACTGCTCTGTGGGCTGGGTACTTACTCTGAAGTTCCTGATGCTGCTGTTGTTGGCTCCGCACCTTCCATGCCGTCACACCTCTGCTACTGCTGGTGCTCAGTTGCTGGAATGGCTCCTTCTCTAACACAGCAGGCTGCAGCGTTTCCCCCTTCTTACCCACTTCACACCCTGAATCAGAAACTCCTCTCAGAGGCTCTGGCTGTAGACTGATTATTTCAGCAGGATACTTCGTGGCCCCACTTCTCCAGGTGAAGTCAGGCTTTTATTTTTCATTTCCATGCAATGTCAGAGAAATGTGAGTGACAGTTGTGGGCAGGGTCACTCAGCTTCTTCTGGCAGTTGTTTTTATGCTTCCCATTTCTGGCCTGCTATATTTCGTAGAATTCCTGTCAGGAGACAACTCAAGTCTTGGGTTTTTGGATTTTTTTTTTTTTTTCAGCCTTAGGATGTCACCCATAGCTCACATAGCACATACCACAGTTCATGGCTGTGAGCAGAGCAGGAGGAGCATCATGACTGCATTGGTTCTGAGGGCCCTTGTCACCTGGCCTCTTCTCTACCAAAGTGAGTAGAGGGATGAGGATGTTGTCTGACCCAGCCCGTCCCCCTACACAGCCCCTTGTTTGCCCATGGCCTCTTCTGCTGGCATGTCAGAAGGGGTGTCCTTCCTCTGTGTCCCATCGCTAGCTGCAGAATCTTGCCTGTTTTCCAATATGAATCTTTTGCTTTTATTTTTTTTTGTAAGATTTTATTTATTATTTATTTTTGAGAACAAGCAAGACAGGGCACAAGTAGGAGGAGGAGCAGAGGGCGAGGGACAAGTAGACTGCGATGAGCGTGGAGCCTAAGGCAGGGATTGATCCTGTGACCCTGAGATCATGACCTGAGCTGAAACCAAGAGTCTAATGCTCAACTGACTAAGCCACCCAGGCGCCCCAATCCTGCTCTTATTCTTAACAACTCTCACTAGAGTAAGCTCCAGGAACTCATATTTGTTTTGTTTGCTGCTATATCCCAGGATTGAGCAAAGACCTGATACTTGTCTAGCCCCCCAAGAAATGCTATTGAATGAAGAATTGAATATTAACCTTAAAGCTTTGTGGGTTTATTTTTTTTTTTAAGATTTTATGTATTTATTCATGAGAGACACAGAGAGGCAGAGGCACAGGCAGAGAGAGAAGCAGGCTCCCTGCAGGGAAGGGAGCCCGATGTGGGACTCCGTCTTGGGACCCTGGGATCATGCCCTGGGCAGAAGGGAGGCGCTCAGCTACTGAGCCACCCAGGCATCGCTAACCTTAAAGCTTTGCAATCCTGGTTTTCCTTACATCTTGCTAAAGCCAAGGACCAGAGTAAGAACTTTAGAGGTCTAAGCAGTACATTCTGATGTCCCTCATATTTTCAGCCCTTGGTAGTATTTCAAAAATAATATTTAACACAAAATAAGTATAAGGAAATCCAGCAAAGTATAAGGAAAATCCAGTAAAATTCTGATTTTTATCCTGGCGACTAATTAGATAAATATAATATAAAACATTTGCTATTACGTCTCAGCTTTCCTAGTTCTCTAAGCATGTGCTATTGGATAATCCTGACTGGACCAGTCTTTTCCTCACCTTGGACTTCATCTTCATTTCCTCTTTATTCCATCTGGTAAGATTGCCAGCCAGTCCCTTTCACCACATAGGAGTATCTGGCTCCTGAGACCCCAGCTTAGGCTAAATGCCCTGGGGTTCCTGGGGGCTTGCTAAGAAGGTCAAGTAGAACATGCACATTGCTAAGGAGTACCTTAGGGAACTTCCATGCTAAATTGTGATTTATAGTCAGCATAGCACATTGTGCCAAGTGATTATACTTGGGCCGTTTTTAGTTGTAATAATCTGCTTCTGTGATCTGACATGTGGAAAGCCCAGAAATGTCCCTGACGTCCTTCCTGGATTACTGAGAAGTCCAGATGCAGTCCTACTCTGCCACCTGTACTAATCTAGCTTTATTGAAACCATTCAGAGAAGCAAGGTATGATTCTGGAAGTAGAGCTCAAGCCTCCTACAGGCTATTCCAAGGCTGTGACTGTAATCAAATCTGTTGCTGCTTCATTTCAAAGAGCTTAAAATAGTGTTGGAAACCTCCTAGGAAAAAAAGGCACCACTGTAACTTCTTGGCTAAGGAAGTGGTGTGTGCTGGCCAGAGCAGAAGCAGTAGCCAAGGCTCCCAAGTTCTTTCTGGACCTGTTGGCTTGAGGTGTGATGTTTGGCAATCTGAGATGCTATCTTAGAGTTCTGATGGTTCATCTTCAGCATAAAGGGTGATGTGGGCCTTGCCTGTAGAGAGAGAGGCTGTCATTGGTCCCCTGTGATCTAGGAGACCTTATCACTAGATGTCCTTCCTTTCCTTTGAATTTCTAGCTCTTTTAAAATATTTTATTTGTATAGCAAGAGTGAGAGCGAGTGAGAGGAAAGGCAGAGAGAGAATCTCAGGCGGATTTTATGCTGAGCACAGAACCCAGTGTGGGGCTCCATCTCACAACCCTGAGATGACCTGCACTGAAGTCAGGAGTTGGATGCTTTACCCATTGAGCAACCCAGGTCCCCTTATTTTTTTATTGTTTAAAAGATTTTGGGGGGCAGCCCAGGTGGCTCAGCAGTTTAGTGCCGCCTTCAGCCCAGGGCATGATCCTGGAGACCCGGGATTGAGTCCCACATCAGGCTCCCTGCATGGAGCCTGCTTCTTCCTCTGCCTGTGTATCTGCCTCTCTCTTTCTCTGTTTCTCATGAATGAATAAATAAAATCTTAAAAAAAAAAGATTTTGGGATGCCTATTCGGCTTAGCGATTGAGCGTCTGCCTTCAGCTCAGGTCATGATCCCAGGGTCCTGAGATCGACTCCCGCATTGGGCTCCCTGAGGGGAGCCTGCTTCTCTCTTTGCCTGTGTCTTTCTCTGCCTTTCTCTCTGCGTCTCTCATGAATAAACACATAAAGTCTTTAAAAAAAAGATTTTTTTATTATTTTCAGTAATCTCTATACCCAAAGTGAGGCTCAAACTTAAAACCCTGAGATCAAGAGTCACCTGCTCCACCTACTGAGCTAGCCAGGCACCCCTCTAGCTCTTCTTTTTATTTATTTTTAAAAGATTTTATTTATTTATTCATGGGAAACAGAGAAAGAGAGGTAGAGAGAGACAAACAGGCTCCATGCTGGGAACCCAACATGGGACTCGATCCGGGGTCTCCAGGATCATGCCCTGGGCTGAAGGCGGCACTAAACTGTTGAGCCACCAGACTGCCCAGTCTAGCTCTTCTTTTAAATGTAAAAATCCTCCCCCTCCCCTACAGAATTGATATAGGAACCCAGTAACATCATCCACATTTTACTTGAATTAATTTTATCAAAATTGCTATCCTTTTAGTTGTATGATTAGATCAGTTCATTCTTTCTTTTTAAAGATTTATTTATTGAGAGAGAGCACGCACAAGCAGGGGGAGGGAGATAAGCAGACTCCCCTTTGAACAGGGAGCCTGATGTGGGGCTTGATCCCAGGATCCTGAGGTCAAAACTTGACCCAAGGGATCCCTGGGTGGCGCAGCGGTTTGGTGCCTGCCTTTGGCCCAGGGCGCGATCCTGGAGACCCGGGATCGAATCCCACGTCGGGCTCCCAGTGTATGGAGCCTGCTTCTCCCTCTGCCTATGTCTCTGCCTCTCTCTCTCTCTCTCTGTGTGACTATCATAAATAAATAAAGAATTAAAAAAAAAAAAAAACAAACCTTGACCCAAAATCAAAAGTCAGATGCTTAACTGACAGAGCCATTCAGGTACCCCTAGGTCAGTTCTTCTAAGGGATGGGAACTTTGATAGGGTTTAGAAAAAGAAGGATAGGTTTGTGTGGGGTATACACTGTGGCCTTGGACAGGCAGAGAGTAACATTTAGGGTACCAGGTGCATGATGAGCTAGATGAAGGAGAACAAACTCCTGTCCCTGGAGAGCCAGGCATGTATTAGATGCTTTTCTTATATTTCTAAGTTTAATTATCATAATATAAAACAGTGAAGTATCATCTTCATTTTTGCACATGGGCAAACTGAAAGTTAAAGAAGTTATGTAACTTGCCAAGGTCAGACAGCTAATAAAAGGCTGAACTGGGTTTTGTTTCTTCTTAGGTCTGTCCAGTTCCAAAGCCCAAGCTCTTCTGTCTCTGACGAGATTAGGGAAAGAAGAGGAGATGGAGAGATGACATCTTTCTTTACCTCACAGTTTTACTTGTTGAGACGTGTTTAGCCAGAGCATCCTGTTTATAGAATGCTAGGTTCTATATATAGAGATGCTGCAACAACATATGTGGGAAGGATACCAATTGGCTGTAGGGGAGAATTTTTAAAAAGCCTTTGTTCTTTACCTCTAGGCTGTCATTGCAGTGTAATCCACAAGTGTCAAAACATATTGGTAACTCTGCTTTACTACTCAAGAGACCCTTTGGAGATTTTATTCTCCAAATAAAATTTGTTGATGTGTCCCAAAGAGTAAGGCATGATAGGGGCAGAGGTGAGGGTGTGGTGTGCTCTTACTGTGTGTACTGGAGCTGGTGACACCTGTTATGTGACTATTACAGTGGATTATTACTGAGTAAACAAGAGGTGTCTCTCCTTTGCCTTTCTAGGGGAGACCAGATGGCACTGTGTGCTGGCCCAGGGCCAGGGGAGCCTAGCCTCTGGGCTGGCAGAGGAGATAGCTTGAGTGTGTCAGGTGATGGAATAAGAAGAGCCAAGGCTGGACTGTCAAGTGGTGTAATTTTCAGGGGCACCCAGAATGTGCCTGCCCCTCAAAGACTTGTGTCGGCTCTTTGCTAGTGGTTGGAATTCTACAAGTGAAATTTATTTCCCTTGATTTAAGCCTTTGAGACCTTATTAAAAATGAAGAGACTCCAGGAAGGGCTTTTTTTTTTTTTTTTTTTTAATCAAGTTAAATTTAATTTTGGGCAGCCCCGGTGGCTCAGCAGTTTAACGCTGCCTTTGGCCTGGGGGTGTGATCCTGGGGACCCGGGATCGGGTCCCACGTTGGGCTCCCTGCGTGAAGCCTGCTTCTCCCTCTGCCTGCGTCTCTCTCTCTCGCTGTCTCTCTCTGTCATGTATAAATAAAATCTTAAAAAAAAAAGTTAAATTTAATTTTATTTTTTCAGGAAGGGGTTTGATTATGAAGCATTTTGGTCGTGTAAGTGGAGGTATGAATGAGTGTAGGTGATTGATTTCTGAGAACTAGACTCAGGCAGAGACAGAGAGGAAAGGGCACTCTGGCTTGGTCATGGACAGGACTCCATCCTAGCCATGGACAGGAAGGAGAACTATTGAGTTTGAAATAAAGACCCTGAAAAGAGAAGTTGGGTCCCTAAAGAAACACTTTGTTTTCTTTACAGTTTTGACTGAGAAAACAAGCAGCTAAAGGTACTGGGGATATGGAGGCTTATGATTCCAAGAGAGGTGTTGGGTGGAGAGACTTCCCGTGAGCATACTGGGTATTCAGACATGATGTTGTCTGGAGAACAGCTGACAGGCAGACTGTAAGAAAGAGCGTAGGACCTTTGGGTCTGCGGTTTGCTGTGATGTCCTCAGACAAGACCGGCAGAGATCTTAGGAAGTGGGAGGCAGCTTCCCAGAAGTGATGTAAAATGGTGGCGCAAAAGAGGCTGCTGATGACAACATGGGCAGGGCACTTCCTCAGAGGCCGCTGGTCACGGACAGCTTCTGGTCTTGATTTCCCAATGTGCTGTGCTGAGATAGGGCTTTACCAGAAAGCAAAATAAGCCATGTCAAAAGCAATGACAAAGCGTTTGGGGTGTCCACGCAAAGGTGCGATTCCCATTGCCCACTAACTTTGTAGAGCCAAAATAGCTAATCTAGAGGCTGCAGCATGGCACCTGTGATTCAGATCTACAGCTTTTTTGGCCTGAATTCCTCCACTAGAGCCTTTCTAGTTGACCGTTCATCATCTTTCATCTAGCAGTGCTTTCAAACAGCCTTTGTGACCTGAACTCCCACATCTGTTCTCCGCCAGGGAGTCTTTGACAGAAGCAACTAAAATCTGAGTGCCTTTCCCAGCTCCTCACAGTTCAGTTCAGTTCAGTTCATGGATGCCCTTCACCTTTGGGCTTCAACTTCTACTCTGTGCACGTTCTTACCCCAAGTCTATTTTGTTTTGGCTCAGACTTTTGGTTTCATTCATGCTTCTGGGGTCCTTCCAGCACATTTCCCTAGAAGGCTATATCCTAGGAATGGTCTCCACCCCTCACCTCCTGAAGTTTGACAGAGTCTGGACCGCCCTCTTTACTGGAATTAGTACAACTCTGTGAATTTCTGGATGTAATACACCCCTTCATCTTTCCCCAACCACCATAGCCCCATACAGAAGGTCCAGTGATATAGCTAGGTCTTCTGCTTCTTCTCCTTTTTTTTTTTTTTTTTTTAATAGCTAGGTCTTCTAATCACCAGGATTTGGGAGCCAGTGCCCCCAGCAGGGAGGGACTCTTGAATAGGTGTACTGTACTGTGAGGGACAGCTCTGTCCATTACTCTGCCTCTCCTCCATCTCACCTTTATTTTGGCTTTTCCCTAAAAGGATCAGACTCTGTCCAGTTGCCCTGCTTGGACCCCCTAGCCTTGTCTAGGACTAAAACTCTGCTGTCAACCCCTCACCAGGGGCTGGGACTTTTGCTTTCCAGCCTCTCTCAGGCCAGGTCCCTTCTCTGATACCAGAGATTCCTCCCACCCGCCCACCCATTCCCCCTACTAGAGACTTTTCTTACATCTAGGCTTTGGTAGGTAGGGTCTTACCCATGCACAGATCTCCCAGTTGTTGAACACACTGAACTCTCCCTGCTACTCTTTGGGCGAATTGGATGTCATGCTAGTCTTCTCAGCTGTACTTCTGGAACAAGCTTCTTAGCTTAGTTGGGCCCTGTCCTGAATTTCATGCTAGTTCTCCAACTGCCTCTGCCTCAAAAACAGCTTTTAATATGCATTTGTAAAGCTTCAAAAGAGAGATAGAGAATATAACCTTTTCCAAACTTAGTTAACTAGAGAATATTTATTTATTTAACGAGCATGTGTGAAAGCACAAGCAGGGGAAGTGGCACGCAGAGGGAGGGGAGAAGTGGGTTCCCTGCTTGTGGGGAGGGACCCATGGGATCATGACCTGAGCTGGAGGCAGACAATCACCCAGGTGTCCTGAGAACCATTATTTTTTTTTGAAGTGATATTAAAATCTCATGGAGTATGGTGTTTGGTGCAGCACAGTTTTGGAAAGTATGAGGCTTTATCCTAAAGGAGTAGATCTCAAACTGAGGAATTCCAGGTGAAGGTAATGTGACAGTCAGTGAAAAAACATTATTTGGGGGTAGGAAATCTCTCTTGGTCCTCTTCATTCAGCACATGCCTACTGAGCACCTAGTATTTACCAGTCTTTCTGCTGGAATCACATCATGTGTTTGACTACTTAACTGTATGGCATCTGTGTAAGGACAGCTGTGATCTGGAGTGTATGTGTAAGGTGGGGAGGAGGTAGGGATTCTACATTCTTTCTCCTACATTTGGATCTTCTTCCTCTTTCTTCCAGTTAAAACAGGAAGAAAGGAAGTACTGAGTAGGGTGATGTCATCAGCTTCTGGATCCAAGGAAGGCTTCTCTGAGGCTTCTTTCCCCAGGTTTGACCTCTTCTAGGATTTCTCCAGCACTCCTGAGCACCCCTTCCGTCTCACTCTGGGAGTAATCATCTCAGCATCAGTTTCAAGTCTTATTGCTAGTTCAGGATTTTGACTTCACATACGAGATCAGTGCTAACTGGGATGGAGCTCATTTTTTATGGAATGATTATGACATTGTAAACTTTGTACTTTCCCTATGAAATCCCTCTCTTATAGCTCAGGGGTAGTCTAGATGATTACTTTTTTCAACTTTTCAGTGGAGATAAATGCATGCACGGTAGGCAGGGCAGTCTTGTGGGTGGAGAGCATTTAAATCTGACAGTGGGGTTGACCAGGTGCCTGGAGCTCTAGCTGGCAGAACTGGTAACCAACCAAAGAGGAAACTAGTTATTTCCTTTGTATGCCATTCTCTACTGGGACAGCCTGGAAAAGACCACTTGAAGCAGACAGAAATCTCCAACTAAGACTTCTGATTAAGAAATTTTAGGTCCTTTTGAGATCCTGGTGTATGTATGTGTCTTTACTATCATGAGTGAGATCTTTGGTTGGCCAGTCTTTAACAGAGTTGGATGACCTAATCATGAAACAAACTATATACAAAGGTTTAGCTTTGATCTCACGCTTAGATATGATGTTCATCCAACAGTTAGCATCTTCTACCCATAGGCCCCACCCTAGGGGCCTTGGTCTAGGGTTCCTGTCCATTTCTGCCACTTCCTCTGAAATGCTATGTTTTTTTTTTTTTTTTTTTTAAGATTTTATTTATTTATTCATGAGAGAGAGAGGCAGAGACACAGGCAGAGGGAGAAGCAGGCTCTCCGTGGGGAGCCCAATGCAGGACTCAATCCTGGGACTCGATCCTAGGACTCCAGGATCACACCCTGGGCCGAAGGCAGGCGCTAAACCACTGAGCCCCCCCACCCTACCCCACCCCCGGGATCCCCTGAAATGCTATGGTTTTAACTGAAGATCAGAGAGTGAGCTCACAGGAATGTCAGAAGAGGGCTTGTAATAGTCATTTAGAGATCTTCAGTAGAGCCAGTTATTTGGTCCTTCTGTAGGTATTTATAAGTATTGGCATATAAAACTATATGTATGCTGTAGCTGTGATAGCTGTATATGTAGCTATAAGTGTGATAACTGTAACTTTCTATAATCCTCCAGGGTCATTAGTAGTCTTGCTTCTGCATCATTGTCTTCCCTGTTTTCCCACCAGGAATTAAGTAGGCTCTGAATGTAATGTAAGATGTTTAGAATGTCCCTTCCTCCCTCCCTCCCTGTCTCACTTGTGCATGTGCTCACTCTCTCTTTCTCTCTCGCTGGGGTCCTTGTCTGCAAGGCATCTCTAGTTGAACTTAGTAGAGAAGTTAACAAATAGGAAAAAAAAGGACAAGTAAAGGTTACACCGAGGTTCAGATTCTAGGTAAAATGGAAGTTTTGGAAAGGGATCACCTGAGAGCTAAAACCTTGGGAGAAAGTTTCATGGAAGAGATGATTGTTGACTAAGGACACACTAAGTAAGGTAGGGACTGGAACACCCCGATGGGAGCATGTGGAGTGGGGAAGGAATGGAGTAAAATCCTCAGATTATTTCTTGTGCAAGCAGAGTAACTAGTACCTCCCCCACTGGTCTCTTCTGTAAATCACCACTGAACCTCATGTAGTTTGGTCCTTTTTAAAGATTTACTTATTTATTTATTTACTCATTCATTCATTCATTCATTCGAGACACAGAGAAAAAGGCAGAGACACAGGCAGAGGGAAAAGCATACATCCTGCACGGAGCCTGATGCAGGACTTGATCCCCAGACCCCAGGATCATGACATGAGCCAAAGGCTCAACTACTGAGCCACCAGGTGCCCCAGTTTGGTCCTCCTTTTTTTTTTTTTTTTTTTAAGATTTTATTTATTTATTCATGAGAGACACAGGCAGAGACAGAAGCAGGCTCTTCACAGGGAGCCTGCTGTGGAACTTGATCCCCAGACCGGGATCACACCCTGAGCCACCCAGGTGTCCCAAGTTTGGTCCTTTTTAAAAGCTTCTGAAGATTGAGTATATTAATGTAACCCATTAGTTAGCTGGAACCATCTTTTCCCCTAAAAATTTGGCTCAAAGTGTCATTCTACAGATTGTAGAGTCTGATTCCTTCACCCAGATTCTTCAAATTCCTAGGAGCTCATGTATTTACGGTCATTCTAATTTTGAGCTCTTGCTTCCACTAAATTAGTTCAGATTATAGATGGTCTTACTGTCTCAAGCATGCTGTCTCTGTTTCCATCCACATTCACCCAGATGTAGAGCTCAAATATCTCCCAGCTAAAGCCTGTATGTGTGTAGCAGACTTTATTAAAGATTTAGGATAATGGAGAGTGTTTTACATTGCCGGAAAGCAGCAACTTGAATTCTAATACTGGCTATCCCTATCCCTTAAAGTATTTTTTTGTCTATATCTCCATTAGAGATTCATCACTATGTATATCACCCATGTACCTAGGGCTTTGGTCTCTTATAATCATTCCTCTGCAAACTTTCCTAACTCTGTTGCCACTAAATATTCCCGATACTACTTCTTCTGTTATGCAAAGCAATTGAATTCTACTCTGTCTTCCAAACTTACTTCCATATGTCCAAAGCCCACTGAAATGGTTCTGCTGAGTAAAAATTCATCCACTTTAGCCACACAAAGTATTTTTAGAACCTCTGATGTGTTCTTTTATGTTATTTCTCTCCTTTGAAAGCATTTCTTGTGTGGGGCACCTGGGTGGCACAGTCAGTTAAGTATCTGACTCTTGGTTTCAGCTCAGGTCAAGATTGCAGGTCATGATCTCAGGGTTGTGAGACTGAGTCCTGTGTCAGGCTCCATGCTCAATGTGAAGTCTGCTTGAAATTCTTTCTCTTCCCACTCCCCCTCCTGCTCACTCTCTTTCTCTAAAACATAAATAAATATTTTTTAAAAAACATTTCTTGTTTTAAATAGCATTTACTATTTCTTTTTTTTCTTTCTTTCTTTTTTTTTTTTTACTATTTCTTTTTTTAAAGTTAACTCTACACCCAATGTGGGGCTTGAACTCATGACCCTGAGATTAGGAGTTGCATGCTCTGCCAACTGAGCCACCCAGGCACCCCAGCATTTACTACTACTTTTTTTTAAATTTAAATTAATTTTTTTTTTTTTTTTTAGCATTTACTACTTACCTCAGAAATGGTTTTGCTTTGAAGAATCTGTGGAGGGAAGGTAAGAGGATGTTCCAGGCTAGGAGAACAATGTGTATATAGGCAGCAGTCTGCATAAAACCTATTGTGGGCAATGAAAAAAAATATTCTATCTGGAAATAAGAATTTTTGTTGGTGAGCAGAGCTCAAGATTGATTAGAAAGTCCAGAAACAGATCTAACTTTTAGTGGAAAGCATAGTGTTGGGGTTTGTTTCTTTCTTTCTTTCTTTTTCTTTCTTTCTTTCTTTTTTTTTTTTTTAAAGATATTACTTATTCATGAGAGACACAGAGAGGCAGAGACACAGGCAGAGGGAGAAGCAAGCTCCCTATGGCGGGCCTGATGTGGGGCTCAATCCTGGAACCCCAGGGTCATGCCCTGAGCTGAAGGCAGACGCTCCACCACTGAGCCACCCAGGCGTCCCAAGGATAGTGTTTAGAATGAATGTCTTAACTAATTAAAAAAAAAAATTCCTGTTACCTTCTAGCAAAATATATTATAGATGGATTAAAGGTTTTTAATATAAAAACTAAAATAATAAGTATACTAAAAAAAGTTATTTTCTTTTTTTTTTTAAACATTTTGTTTCTTTTTTTTTTTTTTTAATTTTTATTTACTTATGATAGGCACACAGTGAGAGAGAGAGAGAGGCAGAGACACAGGCAGAGGGAGAAGCAGGCTCCATGCACCAGGAGCCCGACGTGAGATTCGATCCCGGGTCTCCAGGATCGCGCCCTGGGCCAAAGGCAGGCGCTAAACCGCTACGCCACCCAGGGATCCCAAAAAGTTATTTTCTTTTTAAAAAATTCTTATTAGAGAGAGCATGAAGGGGGAGAGGCGGGGGGGGGGGGGAGAGAAGCAGACTCCCCACTGAGCAGGGAGCCCGATAGAGGGCTCCATCCCAGGACCCTGAGATCATGACCTGAGCCAAGTCAGACGCTTAATTGAGCCACCCAGGCACCCCTGAAGTACACACATTCTTAATCCACCAATCTGATTTCTAGGTATTTATGCCCAAGGAAAGTGTACAGAGATATATTTATTACTATCGAATTGGTAAAGCAATCAAAATGACCATCAATAGGGGATTGGCCAAATAAACTGTTAAGTTCGTACAATGATAAATGAAGTAAATAATTACTGACACAGAAAGATGGCTGTAATATAAAATGAAAAAAATATATAGCATATGAATTTGTTTCAGTTGAAATAAATACCACCAGAGCTGTGTGTGTATGTGTGTGTGTATATATTTATTATTATTTTTAAAATATTTTATTTATTTATTCATGAGAGGCACAGAGAGGGACAGAGACACAGGCAGAGGGAGAAGCAGGCTCCCCACGAGGAGCCCGATGTGGGACTCGATCCTTGACCCCAGGATCACGCCCTGAGCTGAAGGCAGACTCTCAACCACTGAGCCACCCAGGCATCTCAACTATGTATATATATTATAAACTCATACATCAGGGGCATCTGGGTGGCTCATTTGGTTCAGCATCCAACTCTTGGTTTTAGCTCAGGCCATGATCTCATGGGTCATGGGATCAAGTGCTGTTCAGGCTCTGAGCTCAGAGAGAAGCCTGTTTGAAGATTTTCTCCCTTTGTACTTCCCCACTCAAATAAAATAAATCTTAAAAATATCATATAATACAATGTTAACCAAAATTTTCTTTTCTGATAAAGAAAAAAAAAGGATTTAAAAAAATAGGGGCACCTCGTTGGCACATGACTCTTGATCTCAAGGTTGTAAGTTTGAACCCCATGTTGGGTAGAGATTATTTGAAAAACAAATTTTTTTTTTTAAAGATTCTATCTATTCATGAGAGACACACAGAGAGAGAGAGAGAGAGGCAGAGATACAGAGTGAGAAGCAGGCTCCATGCAGGGAGCCCGACGTGGGACTGGATCCCGGGTCTCCAGGATCAGGCCCTGGGCCAAAGGCAGCGCTAAACCACTGAGCCACCCGGGCTGCCCTGAAAAATAAAATCTTAAAAAAAAAAAAAGATTCTGACTTGATGGTGGTAGGTGGGCCAAAACCACAGTTATATTATGCCAAGGTGTGTGTCTACACTGTGAAGTTGGAAAATTACTCATTATGACAGAAAGAGGGTAACTGGAAAGGAGAACTAGTTCTCTAGAAAGGGGAGAGAAATTTGTGTCTTGGAGTTAAATTTGAAGGGCCAGACCTATATCCAAAAGGAAATATTCTATAGACTGGGGATTCCCATTTAGAGGAAAAGGTACTTCTGAAGTAGAGGCAGTAAGTAAGAGTGGGACTCTAGAGTTGACACCCTTGAGATGTTTAGGAGAGGGATGGTCTTATCTCGGTCCTCCCATTCCTGGTGGTAGTCTTGACAGACCCTGGAGAGGAGTGTGTGGCAGTGGTCTCAACTGGAACCTGAGAGTAGAGCTTGAGGAGCAGTAAGAGTGGAGAGTAATCACTGTAATGAAACAACAGCCACAACATTATTTAAAGATCCCTGTGCAGTTTATGAACGCCATTGTACAGTGACCTGGCTAACAGTCCTGTATACTATGCGTTTTTTTTTCTTTCATGTGGACACTGAATCTCAGAGAGTAGGATTAGGACTCAAACTCAGGTATTTAGGCCTCAAATTCCATTTCTCATTTCTCCATGAGGTGAATTTTCTGAGGAGGGAAGGCTAGAGCAAAAGTGGCAGCCTGGAGCTAGGAATATCACAGTGAAGAAGTGGAAGGAAGAAAAGGGCCAGGGAAGATACAGTGCTCCTCACAGTCACTGTCCTGTCCTCTGGCCCTTGTAGGTCCTGACATTCCTCTAAACCAGAGAATGTGGGATGTTTTATTAGTTTAAGGGAGAAAAAAAAAATCCTAATCCGTTCAGAAATAGCTTGAGGTGTTTTGGAAATAAGGTTGGCTAGTTTGGTTATAGCAGAGTTAGTTTGGTGGCTCAGTAGTTTATTGAATTCTGACTTCATTCTTTTGAAAGCAATACAGTAGAAGCATATTGACTTCAACCCATGAGGGAAGGGCTTGTCTCATTTAATTACACGGAACAATTTTTTTTTGTGGACATTAAGTTTGCTTACTTCTGGAATCACATATTAATTCACTTACATGTGTATGCACTAACTAGTAGAGATCCTAAGGGGACCTACTTTAGTTGGTAGAAAGTCAGAAATCTCAAGTTACTTCAGTTTTCCAGCTGACAATCATATTTATGCAATTGAATGTTTTGGCTAAGCCATTCTGATAGCATAAACATAAAAAGCAGTTATTTCCTGTCAGAAATTCTGAACCAGCAGGGTCCACTTTAGAGAGAGGTTGTGGGGAATTGCTAGACTGGTGTCTGCTGAGAATTCTGCAAGGCATGGTTGCTGCCCAGTGCGTGGAGCCTAGTGGGCCATCAGAAAGCTGCAGTGGAATGAATGAGTGAGTCAGCGAAGGACTGAAGGAATCCTTATCTCTGCGGCATGTTGAACTGTACAGAACGATCTTCCCACAGCTTTGTACTGTAGTTTGACTTGGGTGGTTTGGGGACTAGACTCCTCACCTGGATTTTATATTAGGGAGGGAGGAAACAAGTACCATGGGAAGTTTCTGCTCTATGAGCTGGTGACTCCACAGAGGAGGGATGTTTCCAAAATCAGTAAGCTGGTGTCACTTGAGTCCCAGTCACTTGATGTCCTTTTTTTTTTTTTTTTTTTTTTTTTTAAATTTTTTTATTTATTTATGATAGTCACAAGAGAGAGAGAGAGAGGCAGAGACATAGGCAGAGGGAGAAGCAGGCTCCATGCACCGGGAGCCTGATGTGGGATTCGATCCCGGGTCTCCAGGATCGCGCCCTGGGCCAAAGGCAGGCGCCAAACCGCTGCGCCACCCAGGGATCCCCTCACTTGATGTCCTTGATGCTGAGAAAGTCTCTGGAACAAGTGAGGAGGCCCATGGAGGCAAGAGATTTCCTATTGGCAACCTGGATCGTACCCAAAGAGGGCAGCTACTTTTTAAGTCCTCTGTAGGAGGCTCTCTACCACCCTTCTCTACTGCTTGGATTCTAAATCAGGAGGCTCTCTGGCTCATCGCTGGCTTTTGCTTACCCAGCCTGGCCCTGCCCTCTGGCACTGTGCCACCGGCGATTTTTAGCCCTACTGGAAATTACACCCTCTGTGAGGGTAAAGCAAACTGGGAGGTTCTGCCTCTGGCTCCAGAGGGACTGGAGCCTGTCACCTGGCCCTGCCCTGTGTTTCCTGGCATGTGTTCCTGGCCACCTTTGTACCCTTAGCACAGTCCTCTAAGCCCGTAATTCTGCCTCAGTAGGGATTTAAGGACTGCCTTTTTCAGATGGCGTGTGGGGGGCAGGATTGGCAGGGTTTTGGAAGAAGCTCCTGATACCAATCTCTGTGTCCTGCTTTAGGAGAATTATTGGTTTCATGCAGATGATCTAACAGTTATGTTGGGAGTGGTGGGATATGAAGATTCTTCAGTATATCAAAAGGATTTACCACTGGGTTTCTTTAAGCATTGAACCTGCTTTTCAAAATAAAATTTGATTTTCGCATTAAAAATAATGTGCAGTTATTTACATCAAAAAACTTTTGAGGGGCACCTGGGTGGTTCAATTGGTTAAGCATCCAACTCTTGGTTTCAGCTTAGGTCTTGATCTCAGGGTCTACATGTGGAGCCTACTGAAAACAAAAACAAAACAAAACTTGAGATATTCTAGGCAAACTTCCTTGTTTCAGATATGAGCAAACTTTGGGAGGTCCATCAAGGGCAAAGCTGTGTCTTTGTTGAGCTAACATTCAGATTATCTGGAAGGAATTGAGGGAGAGGGGAGCAGACATTGTATAGGAGGAAGTCTCAGTCCCTCTGAGAGGAGCATTTCTTGGGGTATTTTTTAGGTGGAGGAGTGGAAAAATGCATTCCTTCCCCTTGAATGCCTTGCTCACAACCCTTGGATTGGGTAATTCCTACCTAACTGACTTTCACCTTAGTCCTTTCGGACTGACCCCAAAACGACATGGTAATCCCTGAGTATTTGAAACTTTGCAAAGCTCAGTTAAGTGAAAACTCAAATTATAGGATGTGAGGGACTGAATACAACTTTATTAAATCCACTGTGTGAAAAAAGCCTTATATTAAGTTAGCAAAATGACAGTAGAAGCTCTTTAAGGGGCCTGATTTAATTAGTCGATTAGATTGATTAGAATTATCTGATCTATAATAGGTAGTAAAAGTAAAAGTAAAATAGGTGTAAAAGTAAAGACAAGGAGATGTAGAAATATTGAAGGATATAGGAGATTGTGACCAGGCAAAAGGTCTGACTTTCTGTTTAAAGGCAGACTGCGATCAAGGGACAAAAGGTCTTGATGACCAAGAGGTCAGTAGGTGACAGCAGTGAAGAGGAGTGCGGTTGTTTAGTATAGACTTAGGCAAAGGAAGGATTTTTTTGTAAGGTAATAGGAATAATGGCTTTGAAGCCACATTGAGACGGACCATCTGTTTTTCCTCTTGGTACCACTGGGTACTGAAGAAGAATTTTATGGCAGAAAATTCATTTCCCAGAACCAAGTTCTTCAGGGAGTGCCAGGTTCCAGCTAGGGGGAAGGAGGCCAGAACTGTCTTTTAGGCCCGCTTTCTGCACTGCACACCTAAATACTGGAGTGGGGAAAGGAGGGGTGCTCTGGCCAAATGGGACAAGCTCCACAAAGTACTGGGCCTTTAGGCAGAGTTTGCAGGAATAGGGACTAAGTACCCTTTGCAGGGAAATCCCATTTGGCCATGAGGGTTTTTTGAACTGTTCAGGCTCAGATTGAGTCGGTGCTAATCTGTGAGAGGCTGAAGGGAAACTGAAGGTTTCTTCCTTAAAACCCTAGTAGGAGTCAATAGATTCTTGGGCCTTTCTATTCCTGTAGAGTCTAGAATTTATTTTGCCTTTTACAGTGACAGCAAATAATGCCCTAAGGCCCACAGAGTTTGAAAGAATCTGGAAATACTCAGATTATTCTTTATAAAGATGTTTTTAGATTTTTAATGGTTCAGGATTCTTTTGACCTTGTTAATACATGATTGCAAATGTTTAAGAAAGAGCCTCCAAATAGCTGGAAACAAAGTCTTTACAATTCTTTTTACTCCTTCCTTACTTGATTCATTGACACCACTACCCTGGCCAGATGTGAATAACTCAGAAAATAATTGCCTAACCAGCCATTTCATCACAGGAACCTGAGTAAGATTGTGTGGCCCACAGCACAGGAGGCTATGTGGCTTAGAGCTCGGGGTGTGCTCTTCTCACGTCAGTACTTTCTGAATCGTTTTTAACTGGTTTTGGTACAATTAGAATGAAAAACTTCTGTCTGGCAGAAGTCGTTATAAACAAAGTTAGAAGACAGCCACTAGAATGGAAGAAAATTTTTGCAATGTATGTAATAGGTGATGAATTAATATCTAAAATCTGTAAAGGATTTCTATAAATCAATAAGGAAAAGGCAAACCCAATAGAAAATGAGTGGAGAATACAATACGTGAGACACAACAGGGCAAATTGTAATTTTATATATATAAAAAAAAGCTTATCCATTGCATCCGTTCCAAATGAAACTGTTATTTCATTTAAGGAATGAGCAGACTTCTCTGGATAGGAATGTTACTGTATTGGTAAATATCCACGAATAAGGTACCATGAAATACTGTATGGCTGTGAAAACCTTTTTTTTGTTGTTTTTTTGTTTTTTTGTTTTGAGAGAGAGTGGAGTGAGGGGCAGAGAGAGAGAGAGAGACTCAAGCAGGCTCCATGCCCAGTGTGGGGCTCCATGAGGGGCTCCATCTCACAACCCTGAAATCATGATCGGAGCTGAAATGAAGAGTCGGACGCTTAACCAGCTGAGCCATTCAGGCACCCTAGCTGTGAGAACTTTGACGTTAACTTTCTGTATCAGTGAAAGGTGCAAATGCAGGAATAGAATGTTCCCATTTATTTTTTAAACAACATTCCTATTTGATTTGGAATGTATTCTGTTTTAAATTTTATTAAAGGATTCCTTTAGATTAAAAAATATTTAAGCTTGTATTCTTCTAGTTACATTAAAGAGTGAAATGTTAACTTTTGTCTTCCCCTTATGTAAAAGATTGATCCAGTATAAATCTTAGCCTCTGAGAAGAAGTTAGAGACTTCTTACTACTCTTCCCTTCCCATAAACTGAAAGGATTCCTGGAGGAGGCTCCTGGGCCATGGTATCTGCAGTTGCACTTCTTGGTGTGAAGAACAAAGGAATTCAAAGCTCAGAATTCTTTTTTCCTAGGATTTGCTGCACTTTGGTATTCACAGCCTTGTAGAGACTCTCTGCCTTCCTGCCTGTGCCGTAGTGGAAGGAGCTGAGACCTCCTCTGCTCAGAAGGCTTTGCTTGCTCCTTCCCTTGGAAGAAAAAGGAAAATTACCTGATTGGCCTCAGAAGTGTCTCAGCTGGTTTTAATCTTGGTCTCGGTCCCTCACCAACCTGGGTGAAAGAAGACCTTGAAGCAGACGCCTTAGTTTTGCCTGTTTCCCTGGAATTTGAGGATCTAGAACTCTAGCCTGGAAATAACAGGACTCCAATCATAGGGTGGCACAAGCCCAAAAACCTCTTTGTCTTTCTTTCTTTTTTTTTTTTTTCCCTCTTTGTCTTTCAAAGAAAGACCAGGGCTTTTGGGACAGAAGCACTGCTTTTTCTAAATTACATTACCAGTGTCAGCGGACACCAGTATGGGTGTATGGGGATTGTTTCAGACTTGCAACACAGGCTTTTCCATGAGCTGGAGAGTTACATGGAGTGGTATAATAGAAACCTATTTAAAACCAAAATTGACTCCAGCAAGTACTGTTCAAAAGAGGGATGGCCGAATTCGTATTCATAGGGGGAAGAACATTCCATTCTCTTCTCACTACAGAATGCTGATGGTGAGAGTGAAGTTCACAACTTCCTCTTGTTGCTCAGTATTGGTCAGGCGTGGAGCCTGGAGTGGGTGGTTCACAGTGGGGCTGACTCCAGGTGTGGGTCACTGGATATCAGAAGAAGGGGGTTAGAGAGCTAAGTTGCTCTGAGTAATATAAGGGGAATTGAGTTTTCTGAGCAAAGGGAAGACCCGTGAGCCATGTCTGGAGAGGGTGAAGGCGCCATGAAGCATGCTAACAAGATAAAGCCCCTCTGTCTCTTGATAACCTGAGGAAAGTCTGATGAAGACAGTGTTTTGAGTTAGTTTATGTATCTGTATTTTTTTTCTTTTTGGGAAAGCATAAAAAAAGGGAGCTGAGTCCCACCTCTGGGACAGCTCAGATCAGAAGGAAGAGATCAGCCTCAGTGAGTGAGATAAAAAATCCAGCAGGAGCTGCAATCAGAGCCTAAAGGGACTGTTAAGAGCATTAGCTGCTGGGAATTTGCAGAAATTATGGGAGGTTCATTGGAGGGGGGGCATCTAGGTGGATTTTAAAACATGCGCATAGACAGAATGGTTGTAGCTGACCTCTGACTGCTCTAGTGCTTGCTGTGTAACTCCTAGAATGTTTAGCCTTGGTCCTGCCCCAGGATCCTTCTTATGGAGTCTATTTGTTAGATGTTCCAGGAACTACCCTGGTATTCCTCTTTCTGCCCAGTGGAAGTTCAGATTCCAAAAGGGAGGCAGAACTTCCCAACAAAGGGCTTGTTACTCCCTTCCCTCCCTACAATTTACGCAGACCCTGTGATGCCGGTCAAAGAGCAAGAGGACTGCAGCTTTGCCGGCCACACCAGCACTGAGTAGGGCATATCATTTGGGAGTCGGAGGGAGGCAGAAAAGTCTTCCACAAAGTATTGGGACTTGGAGACTGCTCTGAGTGAGTAGTTAAGCAAATATTAAGCCTCCAATAAGTGTCTTAGAGCAAGAAGCCAAGGTCTGAGCAGCTGGAGTAGGTCCAGGGCAAATCCAGCCAGTGTCACACTAAACGAGAACTCTTGCTCACTTCTTAGGGAGGAAGACCAAACTGATGGAAGAGCATGTGGTACGTAGTCTTAAAATCCACTGTAATTCCATACTTTGAGGACAGTAGTGATTGATGGGCTTTGACTGCCCAGCATGCACTTTCTCTTCTTAAATGAGAGCATATTGATTTCCTTTGGGGGGCCATGTCCTTCTCTGTTTTGTTTTCTTAATATTTTATTTATTTATTCATGAGACACACAGAGGCGGAGACACAGGCAGACTGAGAAGCAGTTTCCCTGCAGGGAGCCCGATACGGAACTAGATCCCAGGATCCCGGGATCACGCCCTGGGCTGAAGGCAGGCGCTAAACCGCTGAGCCACCCAGGCGTCCCCTCCTTCTCTGTTTTTAGACTGGGTTCTGGTAGGGTCAGGTTCATGGCAGACATGATGGAGGACACATGACTGCCAATCAGAAAACAGCAGTTGACGTGGGTATGATCTCAAATTCGGGCCAATTAGGACTTTGGACTTTTTTGGGAACTAGCAAGAAGTGAATTCTCATTTTTTCCCCCATGGGATCTGGGTCTGCCAAGCCTGTAGGATGTGCATAACTCTGAGGCTTCTAGTGGTCGTCCTGCCACTCCAGGGGGAGTGCTGAAGCCCCACAAGGGAAAGCTGAGCTGTGAGGTGGCATCTTTGGAGCACCTGGATCCAACCATGTTGTATGCTGGCTTCACCCTGGACATTTCATTTACATGACTCCAGGCTTTCCTGTTTTTTGTTTTTTTGTTTTTTAAGATTTTATTTATTCATGAGAGACACACAGAGAGAGGCAGAGACACAGGCAGAGGGAGAAGCAGGCTCCATGCAGGGAACCCAATGCGGGACTCGATCCCGGGACTCCAGGATCACACCGTGTACCAAAGGCAGGTGCCAAACCGCTGAGTCCCCCAGGTTCCCCTTAATGAGATAATTTTGATTTGGTTGTGAAATCTGGAGGGTGGGAAAAATGTTCCCTTCTTCTTTCCTAGGTTCTTTGGCTGGTCTAATAATTAGCAGGAGAAAAATAAATGTCCTATATATGGGAACCCCATAAAAATACGAAGCTCAAAGGGCAGTCAAAGAATCGCAGTTTTATATAACACCGTGAGCTAAGGAAAGGAGGGGGGGTCTGGGGTTACAAAGGGAAGGAAGGCCATTCACAAGAGCTGTTTAGAAAACAAAGGTTGCCGTTTTGTGCAGGTAAGTTTCTTAGGTAAAAAGGTATTTCTGGTAATAGTGTCCTGGTATAGGCCCCCTTCCAATGTAAATTTAGATAGTTGAGAGGGGCGGTAAAGGGCTTTTCCTAAATTTGCTACGTTTTGATTGCTTTCAGCTCAGAAAAATCCTTATGCCAGAGAGACATATTTTAGGATGGCAAAATCTGCTCCCCTTCAGCCCTTTACCAAATCTTTAGTCATTATATTTTCACTGGCTCATTTTACTGAAGAATTAAGTAGCATGGTGGTTGGCCTCCTGTGTGGAAAGCAGAGTGGTGGGTCGGGTCTCCGTGATTAACAGCAGTCTTCCTTGCTCCTGTGTCCTAATAAAATCATATATCGAGCGAGATAGTGCACCCTCACCCAGGCTTGCCCCGGAGTGTGTGGGAGGCCGTCCCAGGGCCCAGGAAGTTGATGAGGGATTCAGATGCGGAGGACTTCACTCTCCAGCAAGGAACAAAAGCGGTTCAGAGGTGGCCTGGGGAGGGCCGGTGACCTGCAGCGTCGGGCCCAGCGGGAGCTCGGGGCATCCCCCCCACCCCCCACCCCCCAGCTGCCCCCCCCCCCAGCCCCGCCGGACACACCGCAGCCTGCTCCCCGCTGAGGCTCCGGTTCGTCCCTGCCCCCAGCCTGTTTTCCCTGAGGTGGGGACAGTGTTTCCCAGGGCCCATGTGACTTCACTGGCAAGTGACGATTGCAGACGGTTTACCAGTCAGTAAAACTGCCAGAGGCTTTTGTGCTGTAATAATCCTTTTCCTGTTTAAAACTCTGGGGATTTTCTGCTCTTGCCAATAGTTTTTCAAGTCAGCAATTACGTTGCGGATTATGTAATGGCTAGGTATTAAAAATAGAAAAGACCAGAGTTTGCATCTATTTTAACCAAATCAAAACAGAGCAGAGAGGGGAAAGGAGGAGAGGGAGAGCCCAGCGGAGGAGGGAAAAGGGATTACGTGACTCGAAGCAGCGAGATCCTATCGTGTGACCCGCAAGCCAGCCCACAGTTGACTGTGCTCTTTCCCTGCCGTTCTGGGCCCCAGGGGCTGCCCGTGCTTCCTTGGCCTCCTCCAGGGAGGGAGCCTGCTCGTCCCGGTGCGTGCCTGCCTCTGCCGGGCAAAGCCACTAAGGGGGACGGATGGATTTTGATGTGATTAAAAACTATTTGCCGTGAAAACGCACTTTTATTATAGATGCTGCCTGCGGCCCCTGAGGATGCCCTGCGGCTCCTCATCTTCAGCCCTCTTCCCGCCGCGTTGCCCTCACTGCGTCCTCCTCTAGGAATTCCAGGGCTGCCATTCCCTGTTCTCCCGTGGCTTCTCACTCACCCCCACCCTCACCCCCCGTGAAGAGATCTTTGTGTTTTTCTGGGAACCTGTTGAGTAACTTTTACTCCATTTTACTCATTTGGGCCCTCCAGTGAAATTTTAGGTGCCAGGTGTATCTGGAGTAGGGGGCATATTTTTGGGAGGGGGACTTCTCGGGGCCTGACAGATGGCACCAGAATACACCAGGCCTCCTCCCGTGTTAGCTCCCAAGTCCGTCACCCCATCCTGGACACAGGCAGCTGCAGAGGGAGGCGTCCAGTTAATCCCCGCCAGCCCCCGAGCCTCCCTAGAGCCCATGCCGAGTTCCCCATGTAGGCAGGGAGTGGTGGGTATTTTGAAGAAGCAGCTTACTGTTCCCAGATACTGAACCCTGATAGGTTTGGTGGGGTGAGGGACAGAGACCTGAAAGTCTGGACCCCAGCAGTGGAACCGTTGAGGGCAGTATCAGAGCGTTGTGTCCCGGTCGTGACCTCCATCGCACTTCTCAGGGTCTTCGCCTGAGCTGGGGTGGAAGTGCCAGCAGCTCAGAGCAGCACGAGGCCTGGCGTCCCCCGGGACTAGTGGAAGCACAGTGAAAGGAAGAGAGCTCTGATCTGGGGATTTTAGGCATAATTTCGCTAGATGGGTGGAGGGTGTGGGGGACCTTCCTTAGGGCCTTTCAAGTCGTAATACCCTCTGGACTAGGAGGTGCCCGGGCCTTGGGCACCCCTGTTTTTTTGTTTTTTTTTTTTGATTTTTTAATTTATGATAGTCATACAGAGAGAGAGAGAGAGAGAGAGGCAGAGACATAGGCAGAGGGAGAAGCAGGCTCCATGCTCCGGCAGCCCGACGTGGGATTCGATCCCGGGTCTCCAGGATCGCACCCTGGGCCAAAGGCAGGCGCTAAACCGCTGCGCCACCCAGGGATCCCCTGGCACCCCTGTTTTTAACCCTTTAGGTTTTCAGTTCTCTGTTGGGGATTCCTATCTACATTCTCCTCCAGAGGCGACTTTGGTAAGGACCACCAAACATCTGGTGTGGCCCAGATTTCAAGTCGTTCCGACCCATCCTGTCCTGAACGTGCTTGAACATGCCAGTCAAGTGTCCCGGCCTTGGGTGTGGTCAGTGTCATTGCAGCATCAGTTTTCTGTTATCTGGACGGGCTGGCTGCTCCAGACCCGGGTAGTCTGTGGAAGTTGTGGGTCGCCGTGAGTGTCTGTCCTCCCCATCCCATCCCATCCCACTCCTGAGGCTTTGGGCAAGGTTGGGAGTCCCCTGAAGCACCTGCCCTAGCGGCTGTGAAGGGCTGGGTCAGTCGAAGCCTAAATCATTGCGGGGTCCACCAAGTGGAGTTTAAACCTTTTCCATTTAAACTCCACTTTCTTTTGTGGCTTCCTTCCTCCTCCTGCCCCCACAACCTCACAACTTGACCACAGCAGTGTCGTACACATTGGTCATCCCCGTCCTGAGGGAGATCACCTTTTCTATCATTATTATAATGTTCAATGGGTTTCCACCCCCAACACATGTGTGCACACACGCACGCACGCATGCGCGCACACACACACACACACTGTACTGGTGGTGCTTCTAGTGTCTGTTGCTTGAGATAATGCGAGTGGTCACAAGCTGGTATAGACGGCGTAACACACATAAGCCGCTTTAACTTTAACTCCTCTGATTCCCAAATTAGAGACACAGCAGTGCTTCTGCGTGTTAGACATTCGTTTGGGCCGCAGGCAGCGTAAGATACAAACGGTAGGTCTCTCGCATTAACTCCGATGCCAGGGCCCAGAGCCAGACAGTCCCTCCGCCCTGCACGCGCCCTCACTCGCACCCCTTCTCTATCCCATTCCGGACTCAGGCTGAGGCCTGGGCCGCAGGCTTGCGCGCCAGCGGGGCTCGGGAAGAGGCTGGATGCGGGGAGCGGTGCTGTGTCCCCATAGGGCTCCAGGCCCGGGCAGAAGATGGGGGACAGGAGGCGTGAGGAGGGGACGGCAGGGGAGGAGGTGGCTGACGTGGGGCGGAGCTGGGTTAGCAGGAGCATCCCCGGCCCACCCCACCGGGGACTGAGAGGGCAGCGGAACCTTGCTCCAGGCGCCACGTCGTGGAGACAAGCAGGGACGTTGTGGCAGCCCGGGCGGCCTGGCGAGCCGACCTCAGGCCAAGCCGGCAGGCAGGCAGGGGCGGTGCTAGCACCTTCTCCGCTCCCGGCACTTGTCGTCCAGCCCCGTCCCAAAGACCCAGCTGCTGTCGCAAAGGCAACCAAGGGGACGCCCGGGGGGCTCCGTGGTGGAGCGGCTGCCCTCGTCCCAGGGTGTGACCCCGGGTCCCGGGATCGAGTCCCGCGTTGGGCTCCCCGCAGAGAGCCTGCGTCTCCCTCGGCCCCTGTCTCTGCCTCTGCCTGAGTCTCTCATGAATAAATAAATAACATCTTTAAAAACAAAAAAAAAGGCAACTGAGGAAGG
Source organism: Canis lupus familiaris (assembly GCF_011100685.1). NCBI lineage: Eukaryota > Metazoa > Chordata > Mammalia > Carnivora > Canidae > Canis > Canis lupus. The sequence goes on along the minus strand of NC_049231.1, from coordinate 69,930,738 downwards.
ACCTTACTAGCACTTACTTCCCTGAGCAGTTTGCATTTAAGAGGAGACCCCAGAATATTACTTCTACTGCTATACACATTTTACTAAAACTATTACTTTTTTCCTCTAGTCAAGTAATTTGGTAATTTAAAATTTTTCTCAAAGGGCCCCAGTGTGGCTCAGTCGGTTAAGCGCCTACTTTGGGCTCCCGTCGTGATCCCAGGGTCCTAGGATTGAAACCCCAGCCCCTCCCTCCACCCCTGTGTGCTCTCACTCTTTCAAATAAATAAAATTTAAAAAAAAAAGAATTTTCTCAAAATTTAAAAATTATCAGCATAAAATTTTCATAATCTTGCTTTCATATCTCTACTTTTTCTCTTTTCCATTCCCAATATTGCATATTTAATGTTTCCTGCTTTTTTCATGATTAGCTTTGTTAAAGTTCTGCTTTGTAAGGACCAGCTTTTTTTTTTTTTTTTTAAGATTTTATTTATTTATTCATGAGAGACACAGAGAGAGACAGAGACACAGGCCGAGGGAGAAGCAGGCTCCACGCAGGGAGCCCGACGTGGGACTCCATCCGGATCTCCAGGGTCACGCCCTGGGCTGAAGGCAGATGCTCAACCACTGAGCCACCAGGTGTCCCCATGTAAGAACCAACTTTTGTTTTATGTCTGTTTTTATTTTAGTAACTTTTTACTTCTTAATCATTTTTTAAAAGGTTCTTTTATCTTAGGGGGAGCATGTGGTGAAGGGGCAAGGGAGAAGGGGAGAGAGAATCTCAAGCAGACCCCATAAGTGCAGAGCCCAGCACAGGGCTTGATCTCATGAACCTGAGATCATGACCTGAGCTGAAATCAAGAGGTGCTTAACTGACTGAGCCACCCAGGTGCCCCACTTCTTAATCATTTTAAAATCAGTTTTGTAATTGAAAAGTAATATAAAGGGTTACTATTTTTTTTTTTTAAAACTATTACAAAAAGACCAGTTACCCAAAAGAATAAACAGAGGACAAAAAGAGGAAATATGGGAACACTGGGTGGCTCAGCAGTTGAGTGTCTGCCTCTGGCTCAGGGTATGATCCTGGAGACCCGGGATCGAGTCCCATGTCGGGCTCCCGGTGCATGGAGCCTGCTCCTCCCTCTGCCTGTGTCTCTGCCTCTCTCTGTGTCTCTCAGGAACAAATAAATAAAATCTTAGAAATATATGTGGCTTATAAACAGAAGAGAAAATCTTACTTGCAAGTAAAATAAAGCATCTTTAATGATGGACCTCTAGACTTGAGTGGGCAGAGAGGCATCTTAGAGCTAGTGTCCCCTGGAGGGGACCCGCTGGGAGCCCCTCCACACCCAGTGCTCCTGCCCACTGCCCCCTCCATCCCTGACGTGCTGGTTGGTGTCAGGCAAGACCTCTGGTTCCTCCCCTGTAAATAGTGACTAATACCGAATGGCCCCACCTGCCCTACATGCTTCACTGGCTGTTGTAACAAGTCAGATACTGAACGTGAAGATGACACCTGACCTTCCCCTGAGCCCTGCGCCTTTCCTCTCCCACAGGTGGTAGTGGGAGGGGGTGTGGAGGAACCCAGCCTACGCCCACCTGGGCCTGGGCGGTCATCTGGGATTGCTCACCAGGCCTCACCAGGCCGTGGCCCTTAAAGGAACAGTATTTTGAAGGGAAGGAAAGAGTCTTACTCTCTGTTTAGCTCACTGTGCTTGCTGTCTCATCTCTTCGGCTAGGTTCTGTTTCTTTTTTTTTTTAAGATTTTAATTTATTTATTCATAGAGACACAGAGAGAGAGAGAGAGGCAGAGACACAGGCAGAGGGAGAAGCAGGCTCCATGCAGCGAACCCGACGCAGGACTTGATCCGGGGTCTCCAGGATCACGCCCTGGGCCGCAGGCGGCGCTAAACCGCTGAGCCATTGGGGCTGCCCTAGGTTCTGTTTTTTTTTTTTTTCAGGTTCTGTTTTTGATTCTGTTTTGTAAGTCCGTATTTTGCAGAGAAGTGAATGGGAGGGTTGGACATGCTAGGAATAAGCTCCAAGAACCAGGAGGAAGGAAGGGGTGGTCTGTATTAGTTCCCAGATGTTTTGGTCTCAGGACCCTTTTACACTCTTTAAAAATTATTGAGGATTTCATACAGCTGTATTAATGTGGGCTGTAGTTGTAGATATTTACCATTATACAAATATGGAAACAAATATTAGAAAAAGGCTTTAAAAGTACTTATTAATTATGTAAAAATAACAGTAATAAATGCTTTACATGTTAACATACTTTTTATAAAAATATTTAGCAGTCTTGGTATTGGGCACTCGGGTGGCTCAGTGGTTGAGCGTCTGCCTTCAGCTTGGGTCGTGACCCCAGGGTCCCGGGATTGAGTTCTGCATCGGGCTCCCCACAGGGAGCCTGCATCTCCCTCTGCCTGTGTCTCTGCTTCTCTGTCTCTCAGGAATAAATAAATAAAATCTTAAAAAAAATCTTGATATTATAATAAAAATGTTCATTACCTGTTGGGTCTCACTGGAAGGGTCTTCAGGACCCCCAGTTTTTTGAGCCACTGGGTGGCTCAGTTGTTTAAGCGTCTGCCTTCAGCTCGGGTCATGATCCCGGGGTCCAGGAATCGAGGCCGGCATGTGCTCCTTACTCATCAGGGAATCTGCTTCTCCCTCTCCCTCTCCCTCTGCCATTCTCTCTCTGCTTGTGCGCTCTCTGTCAAATAAATAAAATCTTTAAAAAATTTTTAAAACATATATGATCTAAAATAAAGTTCAGTCATTTTACAGTTTTACAAATGTCATTAATGACTGGCTTAAAAGGAGACAATTGGATTCTCATATCTGCTTTTTTCCCCCTACGATTATACTTATTTATTCATGAGAGACCCAGAGAGAGATGGAGACACAAGCAGAGGGAGAAGCAGGCTCCATGCAGGGAGCCCGATGAGGGACTTGATCCTGGGACCCCGGAGTCACGACCTGAGCCAAAGGCAGACGCTCCACTGCTGAGCCCCCCAGGTGCCCTGATCTGTCTTGCACTTTGAATGGGTCTTTAGTTCATGCTTGATTTTGTGCCATCATGCATTCACTGGTCCTTTGGAAAATAATGGCTGAGTGATTTGCTCAGATCTTCCCAGTGTAGACACATTTCAATCCACGATATTACACTCCTTAACATTACCACTGATGTCATCAGCAAAGTCTTTAAGTACCGGGAAGCTGTGAAGCTCACAGAGTGGAGGCAAGTTTTCTAAAATTCTAATTTTCATTTGCCAGATCAAATTTTATCACTGGCCAAAAATACTATCAGTTTTCTTTTTTTTTTTTTTAAGGTTTTATTTATTTAATCATGAAAGATACAGAGAGAGGCAGAGCAGAGGCAGAGGGATAAGCAAGCTCCATGTGGGGAGCCCGACGTGGGACACGATCCCGGGATCCCAGGATCACGCCCTGGGCTGAAGGCGGCGCTAGACCGCTGAGCCACCCGGGCTGCCCACTCTCAGTTTTCTTTGATGTGACAAGCTCACTTCACTCATTTTTGAGAAAATGACTGCCAAATAATGTCTTTGTCAGTTGTTCTTTCCTTTTTTTTTTTTTAGTCAATCATGTTTTTTAATAAAAATTTTACATGAAAAACAGGTGGTTCACTTGTCAGTGCAAACAAGCACATACACTTATCTAGTACTTTTGTAGGTAGCAGAAGTGCCTTATGCAGACTATTAACGAGATGTACTCAAGGGTCATTTTTTTTTTTTAAGATTTTATTTTTAAGTAACTCGACACCCTGTGTGGGGCTGAAACTTGCAGCCTTGAGATCAGTAGTCACAGGCTCCACCGACTAGACCAGCCAGGTGCCCCAAGGGTTATGTTAAAAAATCGGTAATTATTGTTCTATCATGGACATTCTTACATGAACCTAGCCTTCTTGTTAAACCAAAGTGCCTGGGGTGAAGAATATGACTTCATCGATTTGTGTTAAGTCCCCATCGATTCGTGTTAGTTTTTGCCCACTATTGCTTTTGTATTATCGGTTCAAATGTCAATTAAATGAGAACTGCACAGTCTTGGTATTGGGCACCCAGGTGGCTCAGTGGTTGAGCGTCTGCCTTCGGCTTGGGTCGTGACCCCCGGGTCCTGGGATCGAGTCCCGCGTCGGGCACCCTGCATGGAGCCTGCTTCTCCCTCTGCCTGTGTCTCTGCCTCTCTCTGTGTCTCTCATGAATAAATAAATAAAATCTTTTTTAAAAAAAGTCTTGGTATTATAATAAAAATGTTGATTACCTGTTGGGTCTCACCGGAAGGGTCTTCAGGATCCCCAGTTTTTTGAGAGCCACTGATGGATGTGTGTGATCATGAGCAATAATAGCTTGTGACTTTGAACACCTCGGTAATCCCTTGGCCTCAGTTTGCTCAGCGGCTAAGGGGAGCCCGGCTGGGGCCAGCTCTGAGTTTCTACACACAGTCACACCTGTTTACCCGTCCTTGAAGCCATTTCTCCCCCGTGGTACTGCTCTCTCCTCCCTCTCATGTCTCCTTTCCCCTCCATCTCCCCCTCAACCTACCTCCTGCAGGTGGGATCCTCCTTGTTGCTTCCGTCCTCCCTTGCTCCCTGTGTTATTTTGTCCCCTCCTTGATCTTTAACCATCACCCGTAGGCTGACAGCTCCCGAATCGCTGTCTTCCGTCCAGATGTCTGTCCTGGGCTCCAGTGCTACGATTGCAGCTGCCCTTGGGACCTGTCCACCTGTATGCCCTCCAGGCATGTCAAAGTCAACGTGTCTAAGCTGATTTCCTCATCTTCCCCAACACGTTGCCTCCTCTTCCAGAATAGCCAGTCTTGGTTAATCTGTCCTCTACCCACTGCCTAAGCCACAAGCCCAGGAGCCCTCCTTCCTTATCTGATCTCCTCGCGTCCCTCAGGTAAAATCACTCAAGCCTATCCGTGCTGCCTCCCAAATATTTTCCCGTCTCTTTCTGTTCTCCAGTCTGGCCACCACTGCCTCCGGTCAGGCCCTCGTCACTCCCTAACCAAACTATCGCAAGAGCCTTCTCCCTGGCCCCCGGCTCCCCTTCCCCATTTGTAATCCGCAGCCCTGGCTGGAAACCGCAAGATTAGCTTCTCACGGCCTTGTTGTTGTTGTTGTTTTGTTTCCTGTTAAATACATACTGACAACTTGTCCTGGCGGCACGGTGTGGGGTGCTGGGGATCGGGAGCACGGTGTGGGGTGCTGGGATCGGGAGCACAATGGACGTGGGCCCTGGCCTCCAGCGCTTGGGGCGGGGGGGCAGGAAAAGTTCCCGGCGCAGGGAATCCAGGCTGCGGGATGGGAAGCAGGGAGGGTGCTTGGGAGCCCCTGGGAGCCCGCGCTGAGTCCCCGAGGGGGTCGGGGTGGGGGTCGGGGGCACTTCCTGGAGGAAGCGCACTGTGGGACTACGCACCCCGGGGAGGGGGGGCAGGAGCGGTGGGAACGTGCTAGTGGGGAGGCCTCGTCTGCCACTGCCGGGTTGGGTCCCTTGCTGAGCAGCCTGTGTGGCCGCACCGACCGCTCCCCTGTACGGAGTCTGAGTCCGAGGGGCTTGCTTTCTTTTTTTTTTTAAATATTTTATTTATTTATTCATCGGAGACCCAGAGAGAGAGAGAGAGAGAGAGAGAGAGGGGCAGAGACACAGGCTGAGGGAGAGGCGTGGGACTCGATCCCGGGACCCCGGGGTCACGCCCTGGGCCCAAGGCGACGCCCCACCCCTGAGCCCGCCAGGCGCCCCCAAGTCTGAGGTACTTTGAGTCGTTCCCCGAACTGGCCGGTCCCTCACGGCTGCAGGCCTTTGCACGTGCAGCTCCTCGTGCGCTCGCGCCCTCTGAATCACCAGGGTCCGTTGAGTCAGGAGCCGACCCTGACCCCTCCCGCGTAGACTTCGCGGCTGCCGCCCTCCTCGTGCTCCCCGCCTGGGCGCACACGTGGGCCCCTGTGCCCGCGACCCGTCCCGAGAGCCCGTCCCGTGCCCTGGCTCTGGCTCCTCCCTGCCGCTGTGGAATTCCGGCCCTCGCTTAGCCCCCACGCCCTGTGGGCCTTCTGGGCGGCCCCAGGCTGCCTGGCTCCTGGGTGCTGGTGATGACGTTGGCCTCGCCCTCCGCTCGGGCGCCCTTTGCCCCGCCGCACCCGGCACCGGCACCTGCACGGGCACCGGCACGCCCGCCTGCTGGGAGCCCGTCGGGCTGGGCTGCTCGCACCCCCGCTGCCTCGCAGAGCCTGGGGCTTCGCCCCACGTCACAGCTACTACCTCGGCTCCCCACTCCTCCCTGTCTCCGCTGAGCCAAGCTCTGGCGCCGGCGGCTCATCGCGCTTGCTCCTGCCTTGGGAAGGCGTCTTCCTGGCAGGTCTCGAGCCTTCGCGCCACTGCATCCCCGGGGTGTGCCCACCGGTGGGCTCGGCTCCAGCCTGCGGGGGAAATGCGCGTGTACTTACATATTTAACACAGCGGATTGCACAGCGGTACTGAGTAGAGCTGCGGCGTTAAAACAGAAAGGCCGCTTAGGAATACATAAGGGAGGGGCAGTTGGGGGGCTCAGTCCTGACCCCGGGGTCCCGGATCAAGCCCCGCATCCGGCTCCCTGCTCAGTGGGGAGCCTGCTTCTCCCTCTGCACCTGCTCGTGCTCCTTCTCTCTCTCTCTCTCTCCCCCTCACTCATTCTCTCAAATAAGTAAAAAAAATATATATATATTTATTTATAAATAAATAAAATCTTTAGTATATATTATATATAAATATATAAATATATATTAATATTTATTATATACATAATATATATTTATATTTATAAATATGTAATATATAAATCTTTAAAATATATACATTATATATATATATTTTTTTAAGATTTTATTTATTCATGAGAGACACACAGAGAGAGGCAGAGACACAGGCCGAGGGAGAAGCAGGCTCCACGCAGGGAGCCTGACATGGGACTCGACCCCGGGTCCCCAGGATCACACCCTGGGCTGATAGCGGCACTAACTGGCTGGGCCACCTGGGCAGCCCATACGTAAAATATTTTTTAAAGGGGATGCCCAGGTGGCTCAGCGGTTTAGCGCCTGCCTTTGGCCCAGGGCGCGACCCTGGAGACCCGGGATCAAGTCTCACGTCGGGCTCCCGGCATGGAGCCGGCTTCTCCCTCCTCCTGTGTCTCTGCCTCTCTCTCTCTCTGTCTATAATAAATAAATAAATGAATAAATGAATGAACAAATAAATAAATAAATCTTAAAAAAAAATACACGAAAAGGTAAATCTCTCCTGCTAGCCCCTCTCCCTCTTGAAGGCTCACCCTACTTGTAGTCACTGTTAAGTCCTCGGTGGGAACGTTCAGACTTTGTACTCCGCATCTCCGCGTGTGTGCGGCTGGCGCAGTATTTGAGAAGCTGATCTCTTTCTTCCCCTTCGACTTTCCCCTTTCCCACTCTCACAGTCTTGGAGCTCACTTGCTCCTGGACTAGCTCCCCAGATTAGAAAACGGAATCAAGTTTCGGGTGTCTCTGGGCTTTGCGTGCCAAAAGCTTACGCACTTGGGAGAACGGGAGGGTTTGTGGAATCGCTCATTGAAGAAAAGGAGTCTCTCGCACAGACTGAAGAAGACGGAAGGATTTCAGGCGGCGTGATGAGGCCCCCAGCCCTCGGCAGAGCTCCCGTCGGAGACCGGGAAAGGCCTGTGGTCTCCGGAGTCCCACCTCGCCTACAGCAGACCCCTGGGCAGCAGGAGGAGGAGCCCGGGGAGCGGTGGCCGCAGGGTGGGACCAAGCTGGGGGACACAGGGAGCCGGCTGCGAGATCCCTGGCTGCCCGTGGGTGGCAGAGGGGCTCTTAGACGCGGGCCCCGCCGGCTTCGCAGACCTGCTCTGTTCGGAGATCCCAGACGTACCTGGAGCAAGCTTCCTGTGGGCACAGTGGAAGCTCACCGTGAACATCCAGTGGACTTCTAGGAACTAAAGCTTGGTTTTCTATGCAGATAAAGACACGTATCCATTTCTGTAGAGTTCTTTTTACATACAAATAATCCCAAATTATATATACTTACCTGCAACGTGTTCGGTTCTTTATTTAGCAATTTGATCTTATTAAGTGAGTTCTGTTATTTAAGTAGATCTGTGTCAACTTCATTTCTTTTAATGATGCCCAGTACTCTCTAGAATAGATGTGCCACATGCTGGGCACCAGTAACCAGTTGATTGGCATAAATTTCCAAGTTTTTAGCTCTATTACCAGCTAAGGGCACAACGAACATCACGATGGCTAACATTTGTTGACCACAGACATTCTTCTTCACGTGTAGGAAGTCACATAGCCCTTGGAATAGTCCAACGACATAGGCCTTATTATCGCCCCTGCCTCACGGACGATGGAATTAGGTCACACGGAGGTGAGTAACTTTTCTATACTCACATACCCGGTAGGTGGTAGGTCTGGGATTTGAACCAGGCAGTGAGGTCCCAAGCCTGCAACCACAGGCACCTGTGCTAACACAGCTGTCGGATACATTCCTAGTGACTCCTGGGTCAAGTTAAGTGCATGTTAAGCTTTAAATGGTCAGGAGGTTATTTTTTGAAAAGAGGAGTGTGTTTTCTGAGAACAAAGGGGCTGCGGAGGCTCCTGTGCCCTCAGGCCTTACGGGGTGAGGGCATTTTCTCCGGGGTGGCTAAGACTTTAGGTCTGAGTCCTATCTGGCTTCCTCCCCTCTGGGATCTGCAGGGCTCTCTCTAATTAAGGCCACAGACCCAAGCTGCCGGAGAAGTCAGCTCCTGCCCTGCCTTTCCTCTGTGGCCTCTTAGTTCCTCAGGGGTGAGGTCCCTCCCAACGAGAGCGGGCCCCAGTGTCCCATTGCACCTGCAGGGAGAGAAAACGGCAGCCACCTGGGGACGCAGAACTGGCCTGTTCAGCCCCCCACCTGCAGCTCCCACATCAGGCCCCACGGGGCCTTCTTGTGGGACGTCCAGGCCTGCTCAGAGTGTGGCATAGCTTCTCCCTAACACTGCTTTGTTTTTTTTAAGTCACCTCTACCCCTAATGTGGGGCTTGGATTCATGACCCCGAGATCAAGAGTCAGGTGCTCTAGGGGTCCCTGGGTGGTTCAGTAGGTTGAGTGTCCAACTCTTAATTTGGGCTCACGTCATGATCTCAGGGTCACGAGTCTGAGCCCCACAACGGACTGTGTTGGGCGTGGACCCTGCTTAGGATTCTCTCTCTGCGCCCCCCGCCCCCCGCCCCCAAACAGAAGAGTCTGTGCTCTACTGACTGAGGCAGCTGGGTGCCCCATGACACTGGCTTTTATAGGACCCTGTCTGTGGCTCTGAAAGGGGCCAATTTGCCCCAACCCCACTAGCAGGGGACAATTAGCAATGTTTGGGATTTTTTTGGTTGTCACAAAATGGGCATGTGGGAGGGTTAAGGGAATACTAGTGGCAAATAGGTAGGGAGAGGCCGGGGATGCTGCTAGACGTCCCGCGGCGCTCACCAGAGTGATCTAGTCCCGCCTGTGGTAGTGTCGCGGCCGAGAAACCCTCAGCCACAGAAGGGCACCGGCGCCAGCATACACGTGTCACCGTGTGACTCCTTCTGTGAACAGTGGCAGACGCTTGTGTCTTACTGGCTTGTAGCCTGCAGCTATTCTAAGTGCTTTATATCCGTTAACTCACTAAATCCTCACTGGAAGTCGGAGGCAGGATCCCTGTTACCCCATTTTGCCGATGAGGAGGCCGAGGCAAGGGGCCGTAAGCTCCCAGCCCAGGCTCCCCACGGCCCCTCACTCGCCCCCGAGGTTGTAGGAGGCACAGCAGGAGGCACAGCGGGAGGCACAGCGGGACCTCTCCCCGTCCCGCCTCCTGCAACCTCGGGAGCACCAGGGGTTGCTTGTATTCATACAGGGAGGGGACAAAGCAATCCCTTGTGCTTTTCTCCCGGATTCTAACTCTCCCATTTCTGACGCCTTTTGTATTGTTTTTCTCCAGGCGATTTAACCAAAGTGAGTACTGGTTAGAGAGCTTATGGGCCACCCGACAGTTAACTTAGTGAATCTGCATAACACCCGGAGTCCTGCCTGCGGCGACCTGTCTCCCAGGGCTCTTTCAGTCTCTTGGCCCGTAGGCTGGACTGCGTGGGCAGCAGGTTTGCCTACATTCGAGAACGAGAGCGCGCTGGTCCCTCGGGAGCCCAAGGAGCAGCGGGGAGTCAGACGTGGGAACCAGGGACGCAGGACTCCTGAACAGGCCCACAGTTTTGATGAGGGGGGTGCTTTTCCAAAGGAGGCCTCCCACAGCCAGGGCGGGAAGTTGTAAATGGGGTGCAGGTGGCGGAAGAGGTGGGCAGGGACCTGTTGGATCAAAGCCAGCTTCGCACTAGAGGAAACACCTATTGGTTCCTTAATTACAGGATGCCACGGGACTGGCTTTGCCTCTGGGTGTGGGCGCAGTAACCTGGGCTTTAAACAAACAGCCCCGTCACTCAGCAGTAATGAGCAGCAACAGAAAGCATCTCCGGTGGGACAGGATGGACAGGTGGCCCACAACACGCAGCCTCGGTGCCACACCTGGGGAGCAGAGGTGATAGGTCCTGTCTTGGGCCGTTTACGAAGAATCTGCTGTGTCCTAGGCACTGTAGGACACCGGCCTACCGCGGTCTAGAGAATTGAGGAGACAAGGTTACGTTTGAAAAGTTAAGCAGCGGCGTAAGCAACCCCACACGTGTTACCTGTAAGGGAAGGAGATGCTGAGTCGAACGAGGACCCCGGGCAGGGATTCCCCAGCAGGCAGATGGGGGGGGGGGGCGTATCACACCGCCGTGTCTCTCTCTCTCTTTTTTTTTTTTTTAAGTTTTTATTTATTCATTCATGATAGACACAGAGAGGAGAGAGAGGTAGAGACACAGGCAGAGGGAGAAACAGGCTCCATGCAGGGAACCTGACGTGGGACTCGATTCCGGGACCCCGGGGTCACGCCCTGGGCCAAAAGCAGGTGCTAAACCGCTGAGCCACCCAGGGATCCCCCCGCCGTGTCTCTCTTAAAATGGGGAGCACAAAGAACAAACAAGAAAGTAAGAAACCACACTAATAATACTAGTCAGAGGTATGTACTATTGCTATTTTGGTTACATGCCTGAAGATCTTTTTTCTGTGTGTATGTCATGCATGTGCACGCATGCACTCCACGACGTAGACGGGCTCCAATCATACGTGCTGTTCTGTGACTTGCTTTTCATACTTAGCAATACGTTGTACACGATGGTCCTTGACAATAAATAAACTTCCCCTGGGTCTGTAGTATTTCCCTGTGTACCTACCATGACTTAACTAATCCCTTAGTGTCCCCTTCGGTTACTAACAGTTAGGGCTTATACATGATTCTTTCTGGACATCTTATTTGTATCCTTAGGATACAAGACTTCAAGACTTTGAAGTAGAATTGTTAGATCAAAAAATATGCACACTTTGAACAATTTTCATATTCCCCAATCGCCTTCCAGAAAGGATATACCAACTTAGACTCTTAACCGCCAGCCCTATGAGAACATCTCTTTGACTATATCTTTCCCAATATTAGATATTGCTTTTTTAAAAATTGAAAATTTGATAAGCAAAAATAGTATTTCATTGTTGCTATTATATTTTATTTATTTATTTATTTATTTATTTATTTATTTATTTATAGATTTTATTTATTTATTCATGAGAGACATACACAGAGAGAGGCAGAGACCAGGCAAAGGGAGAAGCAGGCTCCCTGCAGGGAGCCGAACGTGGAACTCGATCCCGGGACCCAGAATCACGCCCTGGGTGGAAGGTGGTGCCAAACCCCTAAGTCCCCCGGGCTGCCCATTCTGCTTTTTTTTAATTTTTGTTTTTTTTTTCTGCTTTTTTTTTAAATTGTTTTTTTATTACTTGGATTCTTTTTTTACAGGCCAATTAGTTATTGGTAATTCTCTTTAGAAGAATTGATTATGTGCTTTATTTAGTTTTCTATTTGGTATGTTCTTTTTTTCATTTCGTTTGTGCAGTATTTCATTATTTAGTGTGGCTTATTCTTTTTTTGTCCTTTTGCTTTAAAAGAGAACTTGATACATATTCAAGCTATTAAGTCTTTGCCTTTTTTATATAACAAATATTTATTATTTATTTATTTATTTAATTTATTCATTCATGATAGAGAGAGAGAGGCGAGACACAGGAGGAGGGAGAAGCAGGCTCCATGCAGGGAGCCCGACGCAGGACTCGATCCTGGGACTCCAGGATCACGCCCTGGGCCAAAGGCAGGTGCCAAACCGCTGAGCCACCCAGGGATCCCCTATAACAAATATTTTATCCTAGATTGTCATTTGCCATTTAGGTTTGTTTGCTATTTAAGCATTCACAAAGGTAAAATGTGCACGCAATCAAGGTGGTCTTTATAGGCTTTCTAAACCACTGGGCCAGTGTGGCAGTGACGAGGAACCGAGAGGCCCATGGGCGGTCCTCGAGCTGGTAACGGTGGCGGGAGGAGGCCTCCAGTCAGGGCCAGGCCGGAGAGGATCAAGCCGGCAGATTGATGCAGGATGGAGAGGTGGCCAAGAAGTGGTAAGCTTCCAGGTGAGGAAGGAGGAAGGCATGGGAGGAGCTGGGTGGCTCAGGGGTACTGACCTGGGCGGCAGACGGAGCAGGTGGAGAGAGCCAGAATCTGGAATACGTGAGAGCTGGGGTGGGGGACGGGCAGGGACGGTCACAGTTCTCCGTGGGGTTGCTGATGGAGGTTCCTGGGGCCGAAGACTCCTTGGTATTTGGATCTCTAGGCTAAGCATGTCTCTGCCTTTGTGTCAGGCTTACAAGGGTTTTGTTTTGTTATGTTCCACTTACTCTACGCAGAATCCACTCCTGGGCCATATGTTTCCGTTTCTTCGGTTTCTTCTGGAATATCTTTTTCTTCTGTGCAGCCTGGTGTAGGAGCAATCAGCTCCTTTTCAGTAAGGATCGTCTCGACGTGGCAGGGAGAGCTCGTGATTGGGTTAATCTGACCATGAGCCCTGTGAGTTCTACGCCGCATCCTGGGGCCTTTGTTCACCTGGATGTGCTCAGTGACCAGAGAATCTACACGTAAACCCTTAAGTTCTGCATTACGATCCGCATTTTTAAGCACGTGCAGTAAAAATTCACCACTCTTCTTGGGCCACCGACCCTGTGCCCAGCCCGCTGCTTGGCCTGGGCCCACCTCCCAACTCAACACTGTAGCGATGGAATGGCGCACACGGCTGCTGCAAAGTGACATCTTCCAGATACTTGGTGGCGTTTCAGATATGCGTGTCCTTGATGGCCCGGGCAGCTTCACGCGTGTTCTTAAAGTGGACGTGAAGATTTGAACCTATTTATTTCTTGATTTTGTAGGGTTTTCTGGGTCAAGTGAATAGTGAACCATTTTCAGAGGTTTTCACCTTAGGCCGCTTAGGGGAAGAGCTAGAAAGCTTTTCTCTGCTGCTAAATTATATATTTATACAAATTCTCAATACTTAAATGGTTGGTTTATTTATTTATTTATTTATTTATTTATTTATTTATTTATTTATTTATTTAAAAATGGTTTATTTTTTTAATGTTTTTATTTATTTATTCATGAGAGACACACATAGAGAGAGAGAGGCAGAGACACAGGCAGAGGGAGAAGCAGGCTCCATGCGGGGAGCCCGACGTGGGACTCGATCCTGGGACTCCAGAATCACTCCCGGGGCCAAAGGCAGCACTAAACTGCTGAGCCACCCAGGGACACCAAATGGTTTCTTTTTTTAAAGAAATTTACATTTAATTCTTAATCTAGGTGGAATTTGTCATATTTTGGTGAATTGTAAGAGTTAAGGATTAAATTCTTTTTTCCTACTAACTAATGACTAAGATATCCGTCCTTAGCCTCAAGGTCTGACATGCTGACTCCGTCTTGCAGGACTTTTCCCCGTATGCCTGGGTCTGCTCTGGGTGTGCTCTAGGCCTCTCTGGTCTTTTCCAGGGAATTGTCTGTTGTACACCAGTTCCTTCTGTTTTGATCACATTTTCTCCAAATGTATCTTAATGGGCGCTAGTGTGAGGTATATGTCGTCGGACTCTTTCTCCGAGTTTTCTTTGGTCTTTTAAGGTCGACTTCAAAATCAAGGTGCCACGTCCTCTCCCTTGGACTGCATAGTGGAGCTGGAAACATGGGAGATCCCAGTGGAGTCCTTTGCATTCATAAGCACCAAACATACCGGGACCCAGACTTCATGGGGCTGGACTTTCTTCTTGGTGTAGAAATCACATGGCCTCTTCAAGGAAGAAGCCCCTCACTACCGCGGACCTCCACGTGGGCCATTCCACAGTCTCTGACCCAAAGACAGTCCTGTGGACCCTCAGAGCTCCTGTGTCTCTAGAATGCGTAGCCCTATGCTCCCCGCTGTCGCCCAGCCCGCCCGCGCCGGCGTTTTCCTGTCCATCTTGCAGGCAACCCTGCCTCCAGGCCGTGCCCTCTCCAAGCCTGGTCTCCTCTAAGGATTTCCCTGTGGATGAGCCCTGGGGATCTTCTCCTAATCTGTTTTTTAATGTGTTATTCCAGAAAGAATTCTTCATAATCTCCAACACTGTGATCGCTTCTTTCTAGCTTCTTCTGTGCATGCATGTTTTTACCTATTTCACATTTGCTTGGTTCTTTCTTTTCTTTTTTCTTCTTTCTTTTTATTTCCTAAGTGACTTTTTTCAGGATTTTTTTTTTTTTTTTTTTTTTTTTTTTTTTTTTTTACCGAGGAGTAGTGAACATACAGTGAAGTCAGAAGTCCTAAGCATCCTTCTTAGGGAATTTTTATAATGTGTCTACTCTATTGCCACCCTCCTGATCAAGATATTTCTTATGGTGTTAAGAAGCTGCGGTGGGAGATTGGATAGACAGGGAAATCATGAGTGTGTAAGTTCGTATCTTTTTTTTTTTTTAAGATTTATTTATTTTAGAGAGAGAGCGTGCGTGCTTGTGAATGAGGAGGGGGCAGGGGCAGAGGGAGAGAGAGTCTCAAGCAGACTCCTGGCTCAGCATGTGGAACCCAGCACCCGGCTCCATTGCTCGAGCCTGAGATCATGACTTGGGTCGAAATCAAGAGTCAGATGTTTCACTGACTGAACCACGCAGGTGCCCCTTCCAGCTTTTTCTGGAACGGTCTTTGGAGGGTGTTCAGGAGGGAGCAGTGGTGTAGAGAGCAGAGTGGCAAGGAGTGGAGGGTCGTGTTCTGGTCCTCCCGTCACTAGCCGTGGGACTTCTGCGCCTCAGTTTCAACGACTGTAAAATGGGAGTAGATGATAGCTCCTACCTCACAAGGTTGTCATGAAGATTACATGAGGCAGGACATGTGAGCGCACAAAAAAATGTTAATTGTTGTTTTTGTTGTTATTAATAAGAAGGAGGAGGAGGAGGGGGAGGAGGCAGTGGTTCTTAATGAAGGACACGCATCACAGCCACCTGGGGCACTTTTGCAAAATACACGTGCTCCACCTGGCCAGACCTACTGAGTCAGAATCTCGATTTTAAATGCCTCTCCAAGTGACCTGTTGCTCATCTATGGTTAAGAACCACTGGGCTGGGGGTGGTCGTGACTGGAAGCAGGAAGACCGGTGGCTGGGCCCTGTGAAGGTGAGGGCTGGAGAGGGTCCGAGCTGGGCAGAGTCGTGGCAGAGTGGAGAGGTGGCCCGGACGTGGCGACCTTGGGTGGGGAGCAAGGAAGGAGGGGGAGGAGTCTGGGGTGACTCACGGGTGCTGACCTGGATGATGGAGTGAGCAAGTGGAGGATGAGCCAGAAACCAGAACACAGGAGGGGGCCAGGGGGCCGCGGACGGCTCGGGTTCTCCTGGGCCTGCTGCGGGAGGCTCCTGGTAGCGATGACCAGTTAGCACTGGAGCCCCTAGGCCCGCGCGGGTGTTATTTCTCGGGGAGTCATTGGCGTGAAGGAGCTGGAGGCCTGGACCTAGTGGTAAAGCAAGTGCAGGGAGCGGAGGAGGGCCAAGGACGGGCGTCCCCCCGGGAAGGCCTGCGCCCACTCTTCCTGCTCCCTTCCTACAAGGGGAGAAGCGCTTACTCCTGGGGTCGAGCCCCCTTGCTGACGGCTGCTGGGAACGGACTCACTTGAAGATGAGTAATGACTGTGGGTCACTTCCTCCCAGTTCTCAAGGTTTTCCACATCCCCCGATAGAGGAGCTTATCCTCATTCTCTGGACCCCCAGGCAGCTCGCGTGGCCAGGGCCGCGTCTTATCGTCTGACGTCCCTCCGTCCTATGCGCGGCCTCCCGTCGATGGCTTCTTAGACTCTGGCTTTCTTCATTCTGTTCATATCGCCCGTTGCCCTTTGGTAAGAATTTAAGTCATTCCGCTACGTCTCCAGAGACACTTAGACCTGCAGGTTTAACAGACGTAACAGAAGCTGTTGGATTCCTGGGGGGAGGCGCCTAGAATGAGCGGAGCATTTGCTCGTTCTAGAATGTGTCTGTCCAGGGCAGCCCGGGGGGCTCAGCGGTTCAGCACCTGCCTTCGGCCCAGGGGGTCATCCTGGAGACCCAGGATCGAGTCCCGCATCGGGCTCCCTACAGGGAGCCTGCTTTTCCCCCTGCCTGTGTCTCTGCCTCTCTCTGGGTCTCTCGTGAATAAATAAATAAAATCTTAAAAAAAAACCCAGAATGTGTCTGTCCAGTAGACGCTGCTGCTTTGGTGGGAACGTTCTGCGCCGCACCGTAGGCGGGCCGCCAGCCACATGTGGCTGTCGGGGGGCCAGGATGTGGCTACTATAACTGAGGAATTGAATTTTTCATTTTAATAGTTAACTGAAAGTTAAATTTAAATTGGCAAAAGAAAAGCAGGCACTATCCCTGAGAGAGGGGGGCACCAGGCCTGACCCCCCACTCCCACCCAGGGTCACAGGTAACTTTGCAAGGGGGTGCTTGGAGGCAGACCAGCTTTCCTCCCCGGCAGCTCTAACCTCAGCCCCTAGCCTGCCCCCAGGAAGGCGGCGTCTGCAGCTCCGGCCCACAGGTCCCCCGCCTCGTCCCCCCCGCCCGTTGCCCACGTTGCCCACGCCTCTCCTTCCAGCCTTGCTGCGCCCTCCCTGCCCCTGCTCGTGCCGCAGCCCGCCCCGCTCCGTCCAAGGAGGCTTCCCGACCGACCAACCGACCTTGCCTTCCAGGTGCCGCCACCTGAGGACCTTGAAGAGTCCTGTGGACCTCTCATCAGAGGTGGGCGGTAGCAGAGACGGGTCCCGGGGAGATGAGCCGCAGGATGCGTGCGTGCTCTTCGGTTACTGCGTCCCAAACTTCCTTGACCACCGCTCCCTGTGAGAAATCTATCTCCTGTCCCAACCGCCCCACACACCGACACACAGATAAGTGAAACCGAAGCAAAAGTTTTATAAAGATAACCCCCTCGTTGTGTGCGATGCACTTGGATATCTTCTGTTCTATTTACTTTTTAAAGAAAATTGCTGGCCGTGACCCACTAAACTGATTTCGTAACCCAGTAGTGGGTCACAACCCACGGGGCGAAAAATGCAGAGTGAGATCATTGCTCGGAAGAGCTCCAAACACAGGCCAGGTGGCCCTGTCCTGACACCAGCCTCTGGGTTCCTCGGAGAGCTGGCACGTGACGGTGCCAGCGGGCGTGTGCCCTGGTGCTGGTCCGCCTGCTGGTGCCCTGCCCTCCCCGTGGGGTCTCCCTTCACCGTCCCGGGTGGTCACGCCATATAGCGGCCACGGTCACAGGTGCCGCCCCAGTGCTGGGGCAGGAGGTTGAGGCCTGTAAGGTATCGCAGGGCTGTGCCCTCATCCCTCTTGATGAAGCTCCTCGGGAGGCAAGGCCCCGGGCCTCGAGGGGCTCAGCAGCGCCGCTCCCCCGGCAGGGCCGGGACTAGCACACGGAGAAGAGCAAAGCGCGGAGTTCTGCGTCAGCATCACAGTAATAGAAACTTCCTACCAGCCAAAGGGTGGGTGATAAATATCTGGAAGGAACCTTCTGGTGGGACTGAGTCTTGAAGCCTCATCTCTCTTTGGACTTTATTTTATTTTTAAAGAATTTTTTATTTTTTATTCATGAGAGACACAGACAGAGGCAGAGAGAAAAGTAGGCTCCATGCAGGGAGCCCGACGTGGGACTCGATCCTGGGACTCCAGGATTACGCCCGGGGCCAAAGGCAGACGCTCAACCCAGCCACCCAGGCATCCCTCTCTTTGGACTTTAGCCCTAAACTGGGAGTTATTGGAAGTAGGATCTGTAGAAATAGCTCCATCAAAATCCTTGCATCTAAGCCAGGTGCTTTAGCCTTCTGAGGGCCTCCCGTCTGTTGCCCCTTACTTAGCGCACTGCTCTAATAAGAGTGGCTGTCTGACTTCTCAGCCACTTCAGATGAGAGGAAACAGCCTGGAAGGCTGGAAGGTGGGGCTGATAGGTAGTTTTTATTTATTTTACTTATTTTATTTTATTTTATTTTATTTTATTTTATTTTATTTTATTATTTTTGGTAGGTAGTTTTTAGACTCAGACACGTAGATGCCAAGAAAGTGAAGGCCGTGGGGAAGGCCAGGGGGACAATCAGGAAACATGATCACATTATCGTCTTGTTCCGCAGGGAATGCTCATAATGAGGACCACGTCAGTGTTTGTTTTTTAAAGATTTATTTATTTATTTATTTATTTAATTTATTTATGAGAGTGTGCTCATGAACAAGGCAGAGGGAGCAGGTGCAGCACACTCCCCACTCCCCACTGGGAGCCTGATGCTGGGCCCTGAGATTATGATCTGAACTGAAGTCAGATGCTTAACCGACTGAGCCACCCCGGGTGTCCGGGGAAAGGGTAGTTTTTAAGGCAACAGGGAACTGTGGGCCACATTTTTTTGATTTTTAATTTTATTTTATTTGCTTTTTTTTCACACTTTTAAAAAAAATGATTTTGTTTATTTATTTGAGAGAGAGGAGGAGAGCGTGCACAAGCTGAGGGGGAGAGGGAGAGAGAGAAGACTTCCCATGAGCGGGGAGCCCGACCGGCTGGATCCCAGGACTCTGGGATCATGACTTGAGCTGAAGGCAGATGCTTGACTGACTGAGCCCCCCAGGAGCCCTACGTGGGCCACATTTTAGCAAGATTTCCCCCTAAAGTAATTAAAATACTGTTTTGGCAATGGAAGCTTCACTTTGTTTTTATTTTCATTTTTTGGAAGCTTCACTTTTTAGGAAAGGTATTTTATTGGAACCTCAGTGATTCTGGATGCATCTGATGCTGTTGAGCTGATCCTGATCAGGGCTAGCCGTACTCTCCCTGGTTTGGGGCACGCTCTCATCTCAGGTTCACAGGGCAGCCCTCCCCACCGCAGCCCTCGGCTGCCTCACAGCCTACAGTCCCTCCATTTCTGTTGGATTCCATTGTTCATCAAAGTGAATTTGTGCATGAATACTTTCCCGCCTGAGAGCTGGCTGATGGCTCCCTGATGCCCCGGAGATAGATGTGGAGCGGAGACTCTGAGACGGGCACTCCCTGGGGATGGCAGGCCTGGGCGGGGTGACCTAAATGACCAGAGGGCAGGACAAAACTGCTGGCATTTGGGCAGGAGTGTGTTTTTTAGGGAGTAGCAGGGGTGGGTGGAGGACAGACTGCACCCTCTTCACTGCGGTGCCTGAAGATGGCCCACTCCCTGGGGCAGGGCCAGGTACCTGTTGCTTTGGTAGCCTGTCCCCTCGAGGCTCCCCGGCCTCCCTGTCCCCAGATCTGCCTCTGCGAGTCACCCCGAACGACTGCAGGGGTGCTCCAATCAGTGAGGGAAGGGCAGCGCCGAGTGTTTCTGAGATGAAGGTCATTTATGGATCTGAGAAGGGAACACTGGGTAGAGGGCAGTGGGTGGGAGACGTGTCACACCACCAGGACGTTTGTGTGTTGACAATAGATGATTTTGCTGTGTGCGTGCGTAAGACATTACACAGCCTCTTGTCGATGTTCGCAAATGCGGTTAGATTACAAAACGATGCAACGTTTCTTCTGTTGGGGGAGAATAACAATAATAAACTAAAATAACACTGTCAAAAGTCTTTGAAAAGATTTCAGAGGTTTGCAGAGCCACGCGCTGTTGCATCCCGGGCTAGCGGTAGAGTGAGGCTTGGTCCACTGGTGGTTTTAAGAAACTGCGTAATAAAATTTTCTATTTTTTCCTAGTAGGAATATCATGTGAGGGGTAGAGAAAGACCAGCCAATTTTAACTAGTAGAAATTTGATTCTTTTTTTTTAAGATTTTATTTATTTATTCATGAGGGACACAGAGAGAGATAGAGAGAGAGAGAGGCAGAGACCCAGGCAGAGGGAGGAGCAGGCTCCATGCAGGGAGCCCGACGCGGGACTCGATCCCGGGACCCCGGGGTCACCCTGGGCCCAAGGCATGTTGGGCCTTAGATGTTCGATGAAGCTCCTGGCTCTTCTCCGCATGCGACACCTCGCGTGTGATACAGCAGGGTCCTCGTGCCGGGACCGAAGTCCAGGTGGCGGGGCTTGGGGGGAAGGCCGCCCGCGGGCTGCGTGTGCCCCTTGCGCTCTGTGAGCCGGGGTGAACGCGGCCCGACGGGCCCCGGCGGGCGAGGCTGTGGCAGCACCAGGAAGGGGGCAAGGCAAGGTGCCGCCGGCCCCCTTGGGAGTGGGCCTCAGTGGGGGGGTCGCAGGGGGACGGGTGTTAAAGGATCTCCGTCAACCCCGGCCCGCGGCAAAGTCCCCCCGTGTCCCCGAGGTCACCGCCGCGCAGGGGCGTCGAGGGCAACGCGGCCCGGGCCTCAGGGGAGGCTGGTGGGGGCGGCGCAGAGGCCTCGCTCCTCCACAGCAGCCCCGGAACCGTGACTCGCTCCCCAGGCATCCCTGGGCCTGTGGGGTTGCGGTGCCTGTCGGGCCGGGCTGTCCCTGGCCGTGTCCTGGGGGCGCTGGGGCGGCCAGGCCGGCTGAGCAGGTCCAGGCCCGCGGGCGGCACACGACGTCCCCTGCGTGCTCCTGGGCGGCTGGCCCTGTGCTGGGCGTCCTTGGTGGCGTGGTGACACATCACATCCTGGGAGACGGGTGGTGTCGGCTCGGCCGCATTTTATGGCTAAGTAAACAGGCCAGGACACTGTCTGCTAAAGGGCGCACGCGGGGCCTGGGGCCAAGGATCCCAAGGCCAACGGGGGCGGGTGGGGGCGTCTCCATGTCCCGCCCGGTCCAGCAGCTGCCCACGGGGGACATGGGGCAGGCGCCCCAGCAGCTGCCCGCTGAGCGGAGGGGGGGGCACAGGGGCTCTGGGGCGCCCCTTCCTGCCCGTCTGCCCCCCGGCTCCTGCCTGCTCGTGGGCTCGGGACCTCCGGCGGGTGCTCCCCCTTCATGAGCAGAGCTCCCAGCCTTTAGGGAAGGAAGGCAGTGGGTTAGAGACGTGTTTTACGGCAGCAGTGCCTTCTTCCTCCCCTAAAACCTTTTTCTTTTTCAGAACACTTTTAGGTTTACAGCAAATTAGGAAGATGGAACAGGGATCCCTGTGTACGCCCGCCACCCACGTGGGCGCCGCCCCCATCGCCCTCGCCCCCAGGCCGTGCGTTCGGGACACCCCATGAATCGTGGGGCCGCTCTTTTATCCCAGCAGTTTCCCGTGGTCTTAAAATTGAGCACAGATACGAGGGCGAGCTGTGCGTGCCGTCCTGGCCCCCCCTTACCGCCCACACGTAGCAGGGCTCCTGCTCTCGGGTGGGGAGCAATAGCGCTCCCCTAGGAACAGCCGTTCGCCCAGGCTGTGCCTCCACAACGTAAGCTCCAGGGACCAGGCTTCGCAGAAACTGCAGTAAAATAGGATGTTGTGCTGAGGCACCGCTGGGGCGAGCGGGCGCGGCCTTGGGGACCTGCTGCGTCCACGGCCTCGGGGCCTGCTGCGTCCTCGGGGCCTGCTGTGTACATGGGGCCTGCTGCGTCCACGGCCTCGGGGCCTGCTGCATCCTCGGGGCCTGGTGTGTCCTCGGGGCCTGCTGCGCCCACGGCCTTGGGGACCTGCTGCGTCCACGGCCTCGGGGCCTGTTGAGTCCTCGGGGCCTGCTGTGCCCATGGCCTCGGGGACCTGCTGCATCCATGGCCTCGGGGCCTGCTGCGTCCTCGGGGCCTGCTGCATCCACGGCCTTGGGGCCTGCTGCGTCCTCAGGGCCTGCTGCGTCCTTGGGGCCTGCTGCATCCACGGCTTTAGGGCCTGCTGCGTCCTCGGGGCCTGCTGCGCCCACGGCCGGAGGTGGCTACACGGCAGTGCTGCTGCCCATCGCTACCCGCCCGCCGCCGTGCCCGCGGCCCAAGTGCAAGAGCGGGAAGGGCCCCCTCCGTTCCCTGCATCGGGCCTCCCTTTCCTCACCGTGGCCTGTGGCGCCTGGAGCAGCAGGGGAGCATCCCCCCCCGCCCCCCCCTCAGGGCTCCCCGAGCCGCCTCCTTCTCGCGGCCTCTGGCCGGGTTCGCGGCCCACAGCGCACAGCGCACAGCCTCAGGCCGTGGAGCACCTTCACTCGCCTCGTCCTACTTTTACTTCTTCAGCAGTGACTCTTCCCTCCACTGTCCCCTTGGCCCAGTCGCGCAGGAAGCGTGTCCCTGGGAGGCCACCCGGGGCCTCGGGCGCCCAGTAGGATGAGGGCTCCAGAGAGACGCCCGGGAACCCCGGGCACCAAGGGCGCCAAGCGTGCCCCCGTGCGGCCCCCGGGCCAGGGGACGGGCCAACCTGCCGCCGTGCCAGGCCTTCCCGCGTCCCCCTGCCGTGTGTCATCCTCGCGGGGGGTCTGGAGGGGCCCTAGGCCTGCGGTCCCCCTGCCGGGGGGTGACAGCCAGAGCCGACCCCTCGGGCCGCACAGGGGCACGGGTGCACCCAGCCCCCCCACGTTGGCCGCGAGCCTGCCCGTCCCTGCGCCCGGTCACAGCGGCCCTGTCGCCCGTGTCTCAGCCCGCCCGCCGGATCAGTTCCCACAGAGCTGCTGAACTCGAAGTCTCAGGAAACGTGTATCTTCTAGACTCCGGCAGGGTGCGGGGCAGCTTGGGGCGAGCCCCCCCCCCGAGGGGCCAAGGGGGCCTGGCTCTGGGGCCTGGGGCGGGGGCGGCTGGGAACGACCCGATCAGGGGGAGAGTCACAGCCGCCGCCTCGGGACTCGGGCCACGCTGTGTGGACGGCCACGGGGCCCGCACGGCCGGGGGGGGGGGGGCACGGACAGCAGCAGCTGAGCGCCACGCAAAAGGAAGGAAAACGCTTTTGTGAAAGAAGATTGTGAGGGGCAGTGAAACGGAGCATGTGGCAAGGGAATTTTCCTTTCTCTCTTTTTTTTTTTTTTGTTTTTTTGAGATATCATAATTCACAAACCACAAAATTCGCCCTTTAAAATGTACAGTTTGGGGCACCCGGGGGCTCAGTCGGTGACTCGTCTGCCTGAGGCTCAGGTCACGACCCCCACCTGCGCTCCTTCCCTCAAGTTAGGAGATCTTCAGAATGACCTGGTGGCGGTGGTTCCGATGGTTCCTGCGCGGTGGCTGTTACGAACCATATTGCTACCGACACGCACGTGCAGGTGCTAGTGTGGACGTCAGCCCTCGGCGGCCTCGAGTGTTTACCGGGAGCGGGATTCCCGGGTCATATAGTGATTCTGTGTTTAACTTTTTGAGGAGCTGCCGTGAATTGGGGATTTTGATACCTTTTTTGTTTTTGTTTTTGTTTTTTTGGTTTTTTTTGATACCTTTTTTTCCCGATTATAAACATGTTCTTTGTAGGAAATTTATGACATATGCATATGTACTCAGAAGAAAATAAGATTCGCTATATGACCCGGCAATAACTACCTTTAATATATCATCTATTTTTTTAAAAAGATTTTATGTATTTATTCATGAGACACAGAGAGAGGCCAAGGGAGAAGCAGGCTCCATGCAGGGAGCCCGACGCGGGACTCGATCCCGAGACCCCAGGATCATACCCTGGGCAGAAGACAGACGCTCCACCACGGAGCCACCCAGCCATCCCACTTTTTTAAAAGATTTTATTTATCAGTGTATTTCGTATCTTCTTTATGTACATGACTTGAAAATGTATTGAATTCAAAAATATATAGTTTTGTGTCTTAATTCTTTCACTTTACCTTCTACTGTAAGCATTTTCCATGTCAGTAAATATAATATTGTTTCTGACCACGTTCTATCATCACTTGATGCATTATTTGATTAACCCGCTATTCTAGGACATGTAGATAATTTCCACATTTTTGTGATTATCACGGGTGGTGCAGTATCTTTGTATGTAAATGTCCATCTGTATCTCAGATACATTTTTTTGAAAATATGTTAGGCTTTTTAAAAAAATGTGCTAGGTGTTGTGTGTGTGTGTGTTTTAAAGGTTTTATTCATCCATTCATGAGAGACACAGAGAGAGAGAGGCAGAGACACAGGCAGAGGGAGGAGCAGGCCCCCCGCAGGGAGCCTGATGTGGGATTCGATCCTGGGACCCCGGGGTCACGCTGGGCCAAAGGCAGGTGCTAAATTGCTGAGCCACCCAGGGATCCCGGGGTTGTGTTTTTGTTTTGTTTTGTTTTTTTTAATTTTTTTGGGTTGTGTTTTTTAAATATTTTTTCTAGGTAAGCTCTATGCCCATCATGAGGCTTGAACTCGTGACCCTGAGATGAAGAATTGCATGCCTGGGACACCTGCGTGGCTCAGTCAGCGGAACGTCTGAATCTTGGTTTCGGCTCAGGTCATAATCTTAGGGTGGTTGGTTCAACCTCATGTCAGGCCCCAAGCTCAGCTGGGAGCTGGGAGCTGAGATTTTCCCTCTGCTTCTCCCTCTGCCCCACCCCTGCTTGCACTCTGTCTCTCTAAAATAAATAAATAAATCTTAAAAAAAAAAAAAGAAAAGAAAAAAAAACAGAGTTGCATGCTGTACTGATTGAGCCGGCCAGGAGCCCCGTACATCTCTGATAAGTTTTGAGATAAAATCTTAGAAATGAGGTCTTTGGGTAAAAGAACATTTAAAAAATAAACCTTTCGTTTTGAAATGATTTTAGATTTACAAAAAAGTCGCAAAATAGTACAGTTCCCATATCCCCTTCACACAGCTCCCTCTAATACTATCTCACCTAAATGAGTATATTCATCAAACCCAAGACATTAACGTTGTTACGTTACTATTAACTAAGCTCCAGACTTACTTGGTTTTTGTTAGTTTTCTTATTAATGTCCTTTATCCATTCTGGGATCCAGTCAAAGATAGCATGTTGTTAAGCATGTGAATATTTTTAAGGCTTTTGGGGTGTGTGTGTTTGTGTGTGTGTGTGTGTAGGAAAGTTGTGTTAATTTATATTCCCATCAATAGTATAAGGGAAAGACTTTGTCAGTCTAATAGGTATTACAGCAACAGCTACAACATCAATTTAGTGGGCATTTATGTTTCCTTTAAGTATATGGATATTTTATTAGATAATACATGCAGGACACTTTAAAAAATTCTTAAATTTATTTATTCCTGAGAGACCCAGAGAGAGAGGCAGAGACCCAGGCAGAGGGAGGAGCAGGCTCCCTGTGGGGAGCCCGATGAGGGACTCGATCCCGGGACCCGGGGTCTTGCCGTGGGCCGCAGGCAGGTGCCCAACCCCAGAGCCCCCCAGGCACCCTGCAGGAGTGTTAAAACCACCTCATCAGTGAGAACATTTATTTTTTTATTTTATTTTATTATTTTTTTAAAATTTTTATTTATTTATGATAGTCACACAGAGAGAGAGAGAGAGAGAGAGAGAGAGGCAGAGACACAGGCAGAGGGAGAAGCAGGCTCCATGCAGGGAGCCCGACGTGGGATTCGATCCCGGGTCTCCAGGATCACGCCCTGGGCCAAAGGCAGGCGCCAAACCTCTGCGCCACCCAGGGATCCCCCAGTGAGAACATTTAAATGGAGCGATGCCAGCTACAGAAATAAACATATAGTTTTGGAAACAATACATCCCTCTTTTTAAACATGGTTCTTTCTAGATTTTTTTTTTTTTTTTAATTAAAAAACTTAAGGGATCCCTGGGTGGCGCAGCGGTTTAGCGCCTGCCTTTGGCCCAGGGCGCGATCCTAGAGACCCGGGATCGAATCCCACGTCAGGCTCCCGGTGCATGGAGCCTGCTTCTCCCTCTGCCTGTGTCTCTGCCTCTCTCTCTCTCTCTCTGTGTGTGACTATCATAAATAAATGAAAATTAAAAAAAAATTTAAAAAAACTTTTAAGCGTCGGTTCCAGAGTAGTCGGCCGCCGTTGGGCTCAGTCCGGGGGCAGCAGTCGTGCCCCTGGCCCGCCCCGGCACCCCACCGCCGCCCGCCCGCCCCGCGCCGAGGCCCCTCTGGTGGTCAGGTCCTTCTCCGGGTTTCGGTTTGTCTCCTTTTTCCTTTGTTCATTCGTTTTGTTTCTTAAATTCCACGTGTGAGTGACATCGTGGGCTGCCTGCCTGTCCCTGACTTCCCCGTGCATCACGCCCGGTGGCTCCCTCCACGTGGGCCCCAGGATGGCCTCTTCCCAGGGCCGCATGGCCCGTGTCTCGGGACACCTGCACGGCCGCTCCGCCTGCCGGTCGCAAATAATGCTGCTGAGAAACGGGGGGCCATGCACCCCTGGGATCAGGGCTTCTGTAGTTTCGAAGTAAATACCCGATAGTGCGATTCCCGGGCCGTAGGGTCGTCGCCCTGCTTTTCCCTTTTCGAGGAGGCCTCACGCTTCTGCACAGGGGTCGCCCGGGTCCCAGGAGGTCGCCTCGGTCCCTCCTCCTCTGCACCCTCACCCACAGCCCCTACTTCGCGAGCTCTCGCAGCCATTCGGCAGCTGTGACGCGGTGGCTCAGGGTCGCTTGGATGGTTTCCTGCGCCAGCGCTGCCGAGCCCCGTGCACGTGCCTGTCGCCGGCCCGATGTCTTCTTTGGAGAAATGTCCCTTCGTGTCTTGTGCCCGTTTTTTAAGTCCGTGAGCGCTTCTGGGTCGCTAGCGGGTTTGTAGATTTTTCCCATCCGTCTGGGAACCACTTATACGTTTTGGTTTTGACTTCCCGGTCATGATCGGGGCTCTTGTCAACACCTAAGCCTTCACGGCCCACTCAAGCGGACACACAGCCGGTGTCAGAAACCGCCATCAGTGCATCCTGCAGAGTCACCAGGCGCTGTCACCCGGGAAGGGGAGGCCCGCCAGATGTTTCCTGCAGAGGCCTTCCCAGGCCTGCGGAACCTGGGCGATAGTGCGGTGTGTGCTCTGGGGGAGCCTGCCCCGCTGGTGACCCAGAGGCCGGCCGCGGGCGCAGTGGTGCAGGTGGCAGTGACGTGCCGCAGAGGGCCTGGCCCGGGCGTCGGAGAGCGCAGGCTTCATCCTGCCCTCCTACTCCCCAGCTGAGCCTGAGCGCGTCTGCTCCATTTTCTGGGCTTTCTTTCTTTCATGTGGTTAATGGCAGGACTCGGGGGCTGAATGGACTGTTGCCAAGCACTCTGTAGAGCGCTGTGCACACGGGTGGTGTGGCCAGGGGACTGAGGGGAGCCTCGGGGGCAGCGTGAACCTCGGTCCACCATCCCGGAGGGCAAGACACGCTCCTGACCTCAACTCTGCTCCCACCCTGACCTCCCACCTTACGTGATGGGAGGGAGCTCTAGTGCTGTCATTGTGGGCCCCTCCTCACAGGGTCACCCCAGGATCTGGGAGGCTCCTGGTGCCGCCACCTTCTCGCTCGTGGACCCGGTACCCTGTGAGGCTCGGACCCCGCGCTCAGGCTCTGCTGGAGGCTCTGTGCCCAGGGCCCCACTCACCGGAAGTGGAGAGCACGGGTCTGGATCCTCCTGCCGCTCTCCAGGGTCCCCCTCCCCCCCCTTTCATTGTCTCCCTCCCAGGGTGGCCTCCAACACCCTCCTCGCTCCTCGGAGTCTGCCAAGAGCTCAGGCCCAGGAAGAAGGAGCGGAGGAGGACGGGCCCTAGGGTGGCCTCTCTGCAGTCCGAGCCTCAAGGAGAGCGGCTCCACGAGCTCCTGGAATGAGAAGGCAAAGGGAAGTGCAGCCTTCTAGACACAGAGTGAGGCATCCCCGGGCGGCTCAGCGGTGAGCACCTGCCTTGGGCTCAGGGCGTGACCCCGGGGTCCTGGGATCGAGTCCTGCATCAGGCTCCTTGAATGGAGCCCGCTTCCCCCTCTGCCTGTGTCTCTGCCTGTGTCTCTGCCTATTTCTTTCCCTCTCCCTATGAATGAATAAATAAAATCTTAAAAAAAAATAAACACAAAGTAACATCTGAGAAAATGAGGTGGCCCCAGCAAAGAAACTGGGAGAAGTGTCCTCTTGTCCAAATGCTGTCAGGAACCTGTGGGGTGTCCCCAGGCGTGTCCTTCTCCACCCTGCAGAGAGGCGGGTCCCAGAACCTCGGAAGCATCCCTGGACACTTACCTCCTCGAGCTGGTGCTTCCAGGCAGGGGGCAAGGGTGTCTTTGGACATTTGGATCTCTAATCTCTGTTGATTAGAGACAGGAGGAGCAGAGGCCCTGCGAGCAAGGAGCCCAGGTGGGCTGGAGCCAGGACGCTGGGATGGTGGCCTGAGCCAGAGGCAGGAGTCCCGGGCCCCTGGACAGATCGCACCTCTCGAAGGCCGCAAGGTCTCGGGGTTTTCTCGGTCTCCACTGCCCACTTTTAGCCTGTGGGCGCCAAGGAGAGAAGCAGGAGCTCCTCGGTGGGGCGTTGGGGGCCCAGTGGCCGGGCCACGGGGGAGGCTTCTTGCCTGAGCCCCCCGCGGGCAGGGCTGGAGCTGCCTCGGGGTAAGGAGCCCCCGTGTGGGTACCGGCCTGGGGGTGCCCCTGGGGGCGCCCAGCGAGAGGACAGGAGCACAGACGCCCCTCCATGGCCCACTCCGGGGCCTGTGCAGGAGCCCAGCTAGCCGCGGGCCGCCCGGGCGTGGGGAGGAGGCCAGCCCTCCGCAGGTCGGCTCGCCCGGGCCCGGGGCGTGGGGGCAACCCCGCGTCTGAGGGAGGCTGCTGTCACTCCAGAGGGCCCTGGGGGCGCCTGTGCTCATCTCTTCGGGGCGCAGGGAGACTGGGGGGCTTCAGGGGGGGTTTCCCCAGATGGGCTGCGGGGTGGCCGCGGCGCCTTCCCGGGGCGCTTGCCGTCCCGAGCCGATGCGACCCAGTCTCTAATCAATAAATTAAATAGTAAAAGAAAGTGGTTCAATTAAAAAAAGATGCACTGTAGCCACCCGACGTCTGTGATGAGCTGTTGGGGGTGACGCCTTAAGCCAGGTGTGCGGTCACAGCGACTCAAAAATCGCGTCGGACGGGCCGCCTGGTGGCTCAGTGGGTCAAGTCGCTGACTCTTCATCTCAGCGCAGCTCGTGGTCTCAGGCTTGTGAGATCAAGGCCCGCATCGGGCTCCACGCTCAGCGCAGGGTCTGTCTCTCTCCACCTCGCTCCCTGCTCGTTCTCTCTCTCTCTCTCTCTCTCTCTCTCAAATCTTTTTAAAAAACATCACGTTGCCTCATTTGTTCTCTTGCACTTCCCAAGCCCTCCTAGGCGGTGCAGGACCAGGCAACGTGGAGGCAGTAGAAGCCCAAGACAGAAGGCCCAGGGCCGTGTTTGCTTTGACAGGGGAGGACAGGGCGGCCCACAGATGCTCGGGAGCTCGCCGAGGGTCACGCGGCTACTTGGGGCACTTGTGGGTTTGGGACCTGAGGGTCCCGCCCTTCAGCCCTGTGCTCTTCGACGGCCGTACGCAGCGCACAGTCCGGGTGGTTGCAGGAACCATGGCTCTGGAACAACTAGAGAACTCTCGGGGGCAGGGGGGGGGGTTCCCCTTGCTGGTGATTTCCCACCCACGGCCTTGCTGCCAGCGTCTTTATGTGGTTTACTTGCACATGCTTGTCTCCGGGTTGTCATTTTCTTTTGAGACACTGGAACTCCCATACTTAAAAGAGAATGATTTGGTAAAATGGGATTCCTGCATTTTTGCCCAGTTTGCGTGTTGCGGGGGGCATTGGAGCAGCCCCGGCCTTGGGCGGCCTCACATGGGGGCCCGGGTCAGAGCCCTGCACGCGTGCTTGGCATGGGGCCCCAGGACTAAGGACGGGGGAATGAAGTGTGCGGAAGCGCTAGGTGGGGCACACGGGGGAGTCATGCCGGCTTCCTGGGGGGGCACCCTGGGCCTGCAGGGACCGGGCTTCTGCGTGGCCGCCCGCCGCTGGGGGCAGTGGGGGCTCTGCCTGCGTCCCCCCTGCCTCTTCCGGGAAGATGCGAGCAGGCCCGGAGCCAGAAGCGAGCCCAGGGGGTCTCGGGGAGCGAGGACCCGTGGGGCACAGCCACCGCCACTTACCTGGGGGGCCCGTGAGGCGGCCAGACCCCGTCCTGCTGCCGGGCCACCTCAGGCCACCGCCGGGCCACCGCCGGGCAGCAGCAGGCCGTCCAGCAAGGTGCTGGCGTTTCCGAGGGAGGACAGAGCGGCCCCCTGCACCCCGAGGTGCGCGTCTGCAGCCCGAGGCCGTCTAGCGCCTGGCCCTGGCCCGGTCCCACCCGCGACAAGCTCCTGGGCCTGGGCCCGCGGGAGCCTTGGGCACGCAGCCCCGCCCGCGGCAGTGGACCTGCTGACCTTGAGCTCGGGGTTGCTCGCCAGTGGCCGTGGGGCCGCACCTCCCGGCGGGGAGGACACGCGGCCTGGCTTCTGCTGCTGACCGGGCCAGGCTGGGGGCGGAGCCGCTTGGCAAATTCAAGTAGGTCTGCTGCAAACACAGCCTTCCCATCCCATAATTCTGGGTGCTTTCCCGGCTTACCAATTCCCTAAAGAGTGTGTGTGTGGGGGGAGGCCAAGAGGCTCTCCAGGGAGAGGAACTCGGTGACACTGGAGACACTGGAACTCCCATACTTAAAAGAGAATGATTTGGTAAAATGGGATTCCTGCATTTTTGCCCAGTTTGCATGTTGCGGGGGGCATTGGAGCAGCCCCGGCCTTGGGCGGCCACAGGCCTCCCCCTTTACCAACCCGAGGGACAAGGGACGGCAGGTTGACAAGGACGGGAAGGGGCGCTTGCAGGCTGGGCTCCCGGGGTAAGTGGGGTCCCTCTGGGAGCCTCACTCTCCATCCCGCTTCCCCTCCCTTGTCTTCACCCAGGACACCCCTTTCCTTCCTCACATCTCAGTCCAGGCGTCCTAGCTCCCAAGGAAAACTGCCACCGCGGCTACCCCGGAACGCCCTGTCCCTGTCCATTTAAGCAGGGGGGGCTTCGACCCACAACTCTGAGATTTCAACCTGAGCTGAGATCAAGCCCGAGCCACGCAGGTGCTCCTGGGCCTGCACTTCCACGCTCCCGGTTGCCTTCATCACTATGGAATCCCCATTATCCACGCCGGATGGAACCCCCCTCTGGAGCTGGTCTCCAACCTTGACGGTCTTCCCCCTGCCGCCCACCCCCCAAACTGCATCACGCGGAGTGGCCTGCGGTTGTTTTGTACCATCGTCCTGGAGCATCCCCACTTTCTTCCTTAGCCAACCTCTACCCCTCCGACAAAGCTCAGGCCAAGGCTACAGCCCCCAGGAGCCTTAGTGAGGGCACCGCCCCTCTGCTCTTCCCAGCACCCTCCGCGGAGCTCTGTCAGGGGCCGATTGCCCTAGTTCTGTGCCCCCGTTAGAGCTCTCCAAAAGCCCAGCTCCCCTCTGCATCCCCAGGACCTAGCGGAGACTCTGGCACATAGTTTGCAACAAATAAAATGTAGTAACGAAAGAATACATGAGTGAACAAGTGAATGAATTCTGCTGGGACTTGGGGTGCTCACTAGGGAGATAACATCTGAGGCGAGGGCAGAAGAATGACCAAGAATTTACAAAGCAGGAATTTTGATTTCAGGGAAGCCACGAGGAAGGGGGCCAGGAGGGAGCAGAGTCAGGCTGTGGGAGGCCTGGAAGGCAGTGGGGGGTGGGCCTGGGCAGGCCAGGGGTCAAACGTGGGGGTGAGGTGGCCGCGGCCTGCAGTGGGGGGGTGGGGGGGAGCTTGGAAAGGAGCAGACTGGAGAGCAACAAAATGAGTATAGTTTTGCTTATAAAACCTGAAAAGTGGGGTATCCCTGGGTGGCTCAGCAGTTTAGCGCTTGCCTTTGGCCAGGGCGTGATCCTGGAGTCCTGGGATCGAGTCCCATGTAGGGCTCCCTGCATGGAGCCTGCTTCTCCCTCTGCCTCTCTCTGTCTCTGTCTGTCATAAATAAATAAAATCTTAAAAAAACAAAACCCTGAGAAGTGGACACTGGAAGGGGCCATCAGGCGGGAAGAGCTTTCAGAGGCCCCCGTTCAAGGCCGAGCCGGGGGGATGGGGTCAGACCCAGGTGTGCTCAGATGACACCAGCCCCTACGAGCTGCTGCTAAACATTCAGGAGTCAGTAAAGCTGCCCACTACTAAAAAGTCAAATCATATAAAATTATAGTCAAGTAAATTATATTAAAAACAAAGGTATTCAACTCATTACTTCTAAGAATTTCCGAATACCTTATTGTTTATGGCTTTAAGGTCGTTTACATCGGTTACGAGTCTGGAAGTACTATGTGATCCCTTGTTACTGTGCTTCTCTTTCCCATCCCGCGTTCAGCGGCGCCGCCTGGAAATCCGCCGTGGTGGGAGCATTTGCACCTGGAGGTTGTGGAGACCGGCAGACACCGTACGCCCGGGCCTGATCCATGGCTTTGTTGACTGTCTCGAGACTCAGGAAAATTGTGGAGAAGACGTCAATAAGGCGCTTTGAATATATATGTCTCTGTATCCTGTATCCTAGAGCTATTAGGGTGTGGATGGCACAGAGAAATCGGGCCAGTGTTCTTCCAGTATGTTCCAGAAGTACCGCCCGAGTCAGTAAAGAAGCTGCCGACACCACTGACAAGCGTAGAGCTGCAACCTGGACCTTAACGGTTTTGCTCTTTCTTATGGGCCGGCACGGGCAAAAGTGCCAGCCGGGGTTCACGCTGCAACTACGCCCCCTTGTCCCGTGTATCACAGGTCATGCTTTAGCAGGCTGCTGAGAGCGGCGGACGCTCTCTGGGAGACTCGGTTTGCCGTCTGCAAGTACCGTGTAGACGACCGTGTCCTTTACTACTACCGGTAAATTGCTGAACGCCCCCTCGGTCGGCAGCGTGTGTGATGAACCCGCGTGCGCACCCGGCCTCGACCCCGGGGGCCTGTCGTCCGCACCCACGAGCCTGGCGGAGGCCTGAGCACAGACCAGATGGGACTCTGGAGAGACTCCCAGAAGGGGGAGGGAGTCACGGGTGGAAAGAGCCCCCACGAGCGGGGAGGCAAGGCTCGGGTGGAGGGAGATTCCGAGGAAGGGCCGGAGGCGGGGCCTCCGCGTGTCCTCGGCCCAGGGGGGCGCAGCCGTGTCCGGGGAACTGGAGAGAGGCCTGCGGGTGAGGAGCTGCGGCGGCCAAGGCCTGGTGGCCGAGGGCGGTGGGGGACCGAGCCCGGCCGGGTGAGGCTGGCTCGGGAAGCGGGGGGACAACCCAGCTATGGAGCTGTGACCACGACGGTGACAAGGTAGGCGGGAGCCACGTTGGGGCCACCAGGCCTGGAGACGGCGGGTGCTCCGGGGGCGCAGGCCCTTGCGGGGCCCCGTCGGGATGCGGGTCGGGTGCCAGGCCCACGTCGAGGCGGAGGCTGCGGGCAGCCCCCCTCCCCTGGGCAAAGCCCCCAGCCGGCGGCCCAGGCTGCGTCTGCCTCCAGCACGCCTTGCCAGCCACTCTACAGTGGCTGCTGGAAACTGATAATAATGGATCGGGGCTTGCATTTTTTAAAATACCTTTGTTAATTTATTTTCTAATAATTCATTTTATTGTATTTTTAAAAAATAAAGTACATGACAGACCCGAAGCTTACACAATTGGGCCTCCCCCCAGAACACTGGAGAAGCACTGTGGTGGCCCACCCTTCTCGTTTTATTTCATTTATTTATTTTTAAGTAATCGCTGCATCCTCTGAGAGGCTCAGCGCACAGCCCCAAGGTCAAGCCCCAAGGTCAAGCCGCGTGCTCCATGGAGGAGCCCGCGGGCCGCTCTCACCCACCCTCTAACGCGTTCCTCCCCGGCTACTCCCCTTACTGACCCACCGGCTGAGGTTTCAAATGGTTTGTGGGGACCAGTTTGTGGAACTTAATGGGGTGTGTCATTAGCAACATTAAAAAAAAAGAAGAAGAAGAAGGCAAATGAGTTAGAAGATAATCAGATTTTACTCCACGTAGGAAATGCATTTTTGTTTCAGTTGCTTCTGTGCTTCATATCCCGTGGTGCACACGGGTGCTAGAGTGTGATGAAAACGTCCGTCTTTCTAGGCTCACAGCGAGGAAACACGCTTGGGTGCCGCTGGTGTGCGGATAAAGACAGCACGGCCAGGCCTGACCTTCCAAATCCGGAAGAGAGAGCGACGGCGGAGGCAAACCAGGCAGAGCTTCCTGGGAAAAGGGCGAAGGTGCGTGGGGGTGGGAGGACATTCGGGTTACGGACGAACAGAGGGAACAAGAGGAGCCAAGTCGGGCCATGATTTTCGTGCCTAGATTGTGTCTCCACCTTTCAGGGGGCCTGGGAGTTTGCAGATAGAAGGGTGGCGGTCCCTGTGACGGGGGCTTGGGGGAGCCCTAAGTCCGCCGGGGAAATCAGGGGAGACTTCCCAGAGGCAGCAGAGCCTTCGAGGGAAGACTTGGGGTTCTCTAGGCACGCGGGGAAGGCTTATGGGGAGGCACAGGAAAGCCCATCGTGTCTGGGGAACCATGAGCCACTTGGTGTAGACGGAGCATGACTTAGGGAGGAGGCCTTCACCTGCGGCATGGCCACTTGAGAGTTTATTTTGGGATGAGGAGCCATGGAGGACTTTTGAGCCGAAGGATGACATGAGTGGACTTGTACCTCAGGACCCTGGCCGTCCCGAGGAGAGTGGATTCGTGGGGAGGAGACCGGCGGCACCGTCACTGCCATCGATGGGCCCCAAGGCGGGCGGTGGGGGTGCAGGGCCAGGAGACCCCGGAGGAGGAGCCAGCAGGACGTGGCCCCCGCCCGTGATGGGAGTGGCCGCCAACGGAAACTGCCCGGTGGTGGTCCCTTCAGCCCAGAAAAAGAAGACAGGTTGGGATCCCTCGATGGCTCAGCGGTGGAGTGTCTGCCTTCGGCCCAGGGTGTGATCCCAGAGACCCGGGATGGAGTCCCACGTCGGGCTCCCTGCATGGAGCTTGCTTCTCCCTCTGCTGTGTCTCTGCCTCTCTCTCTCTGTGTGTCTCTCGTGAATAGATAAATGGAATCTTAAAAAAAAAAAAAAATGATCCAGAAACTTGGGGCCCAGGAGCCAGTGGGACAGAAAAGACTTGGGAGGAAGAGCAGTGATGCAGATGCTTCAGGAAGTCAGATTGGGTTGTGGCCTTTGGAGGCCACCGATGTGCCGGGCAAGGGCGCGGAGGTGAGGGGTGGGGGGGCGGGAGCCAGGGGCTCCGGGAGCGAGTGGGTGACACGGGGAGGCAGGCAGGAGGCAGGGCTGCACCTTTGTGCGGGTC
This sequence comes from Canis lupus familiaris, assembly GCF_011100685.1. Classification (NCBI taxonomy): domain Eukaryota; kingdom Metazoa; phylum Chordata; class Mammalia; order Carnivora; family Canidae; genus Canis; species Canis lupus. The sequence continues at coordinate 69,895,233 of NC_049231.1, read as the reverse complement.
GGAACGGGTGCTCCTTCCTCCAGGCGGAGCAGCTGGTCACCCCGCATGCCGGGCTGGCCAGAGGACGCAGGCTGCACCTGAGCCCTTCCACAACGAGAAGGAACGAGGAGTTCTCGACCAAGGAAGGTGCTGGACCACGTGGGGGGTTTATTTTTTAAGATGTGAGAGACCGGTGCGGTTGACTTGGATGAGCAAGGGGAACCCATGACAGAAAAGAAAGTATAGGACGGGACACCTGCCACAGGTAGCCGGGCGGGTGGGCGCCTCCGGTGCACTGGGGCCAGGGCTGGGGCTTCAGGGGTGTGAGGGGGAGCAGCGCTGTGTGCTGAGCCCAGAGCCCGGGGCCCGGTGCGCAGGTCAGCCTGCTGGCGAGAGGTAGTGAGATTCTCCGCGGCAGGGCCTGGGAGCAGGCGCCGAGCGGGGACGCGGACACGGCCCACATCAACTCCCGGGGTGGCCAGCGGCTCTGCTGCCCGGGCTGGGCGACGTCTACACTGCCCAGGCTTTGGGCCGAGGACTAGGCCGAAGAGGCCGGAGGGGTCTGGGCACAGCGCTTGAGTTTACTTAATTTTACTTTTTACTATGGGAAATCTTCAAACACACCCAAAACTTGTGGGACACCCAAATGGACCGTCATATACCCATCATTAGCCTTCGGGGATGATTGTGACTGTCAGTGTTACTGTGTGACCTTCCCCTGTAAGGACTTTTTCAAATTTTAAAAAAATCATTGAACAGATATTATTATTATTATTTTTCAAAGATTTTTTCTTTATTTATTCATTTATGAAAGACAGAGAGAGCAGGCAGAGGCAGAGACAGGCAGAGGGAGAAGCAGGCTCCATGCAGGGAGCCCGATGCGGGACTCGATCCCAGGACCCCGGGTCACGCCCTGAGCCGAAGGCAGGCGCTCAACCCCTGAGCCCCTCATGTGTCTCAATGTACATATATTTTAATTGGACTTTTTTATCCAGAAAGTAGCCCTATCATCCCAAACCTTCCCGTGCGGCGAGTCCGTGTGAACGGGCTCAGTCCCAGGGCGCTCGCCCCAGAGCCTTCCGCAGCGGCTGCAGGCGGCGACCGCAGTTGGCCCACGTCTGTGGCTCGTGGGCGCTCTCGTCCTAGGTCTTGGTACTAATGCAGCTTTCCCCTTAACACTCCTTTCATTTTTGTTTTTCTTGGTAATATTGGTTGACTTCTGTGGGAGGAGTTGCCCCGTGCTCCTTGGCCCACCGTCCACACCCCTCTCTGGATTTGGGGCGTCTGTGTGTGAGCGTGTCTCCCAGCGCACCTGACACTCGGTGATTCATCTCAACGTGAGGCACGGTTGGCCTCAAGAAGTATGCGTGGAATTGAATCAACCCACTTACTTGATATTGCCCGTCCTCATCTTTGTTGCCTTACGCTAATTTGCAGCTCACAGCCTGGCGCCTGGCACACAGTAGGCGCTCAATAAGTGTTTGTTCCTGCTGCTACCAATGACCCGGGGTTGTGTCCACACGTTAGGGCTCTACCGGTTTTCCCCCTTTCTCCCCGCCCTTCCTCCAGGTGGTGAAGACAAGACATGACCTTGAGGAGCCACCCGGCAGGTGCCCTCACTCCCCCGCTCCCGTAAGTTGGGGGCGAATCTCGGTTGGCAGCGGGTTCCCCGGAGCAGGTCCCTGCTCTGGGGCTGCTTCACATGTCTGCGTCGCTCACGATACCAGTTATCATTAGCAGCAATTAAAAGTATTTCAGGATCAGTTCAAAGCTGCCTTTGAGGTATTTTAAGTCGGACCAAAGTCCTCCCTGTGTCGCTCCGAGCGCGTCCCCGCTGCCGTCAGGAGGCCGCCTGCGCTTGCAGATCGCCGTCTGTAGGTTCTGGTTGCCTGAACCTTCCGTGCTTTGTGGGGTGTTGGCCACAAGTGGGTCGTGCGTGTGCCACTGCCGCGAGAGCTCGGCCGGGGGGGGCCCAGGGCCTGCGAAGCGGGTGGAAAGCCGACCTGGAGGGCGGCCGTGGGGGCGGGAGGGAGGCTTCGGAGCGCCCCCGGGGGCCTCACGTCTGGTCGCAGATAGAGACCCGGAGGGAAGCACTGGGCACGTGGGACTCCCAGGGAGTCAGTGCGCGTGGCCTGCCCGGGCCTGGAGGGCTGGCGGTGGCACCGAGGGCGCTGGGCCCGGAGATGACGTTCCCGAGGCACCTGCTCCCGGCCACGACCGCCACCGGCTTCGTCCTCCCCGTCGGCCGAGGCGCCAGCTGGGGCCCGAGCGGGGCGGCCTCCCAGGGGGGCGGAGGGCAATCCCGGCGCCGGCGGAGGCCGGGGAGGGCCCAGGCTGGGAAGGCCGCTCCTCGCCGGCGTCCTGGGCCGCGGCTGCCGGGGTGCCCTCGCTCCTGCTGCGGAAGGCCCCCCCGTGGCCCCGCGGAGCCCAGCGCCCCCCGGGGCTCCCGTCTGAACCCCTGGCTGGGTCTGTGTGCAGAGTGCGCCTCTCCGCCCTGCCGCCACCCCCGGGAAGCAGAGCCCCGACCGCGCCCGCACCCCAACCCCGAGCCCGGGGCGTCCGCACAGGCCGTGGGGCTCGCGCAGGAGCGGGCGCGCAGCTGGGGCCTTGCGCGTGGTGCCGACGCCCGGCGAGGGGAAGGACGGAGGGCACACGTCGGCCGCACGCAGCGGGGGGACGGGAGGGCAGGGCGACCCACTTTCAGAGCCGCATGGCTGGGGCTGGGACTGCTGCCCATGGTCCGTGTGCGTAGACGTGTCAGCCTCAGACTCCTCAAGGTGGGCTGTTAAACGTCTGTATCCTGTTTTCATTAGCTTGTGCCTCGGCGCTGGGGACCTGCCTCGTCCTCTGAGCCAACAGTGTGCCCGGGGGCTAATAATCAGCAGGTGCCTCCAATAAATCTGCTTTTAATACTCAGTGTAAACATGTGTGCAAATACGTCTGTGAAATGAAAGGTGGGAACTGACTTCTCTACGCCAGTCACACGACTTCAGAGCTGTTTTGAACCGAGGCCGGTAGTGTGCCTGCCTTTGTGTGGACGCCACGGGTTTCACACGTGCGGGATGCGCAGACCGCGTGCAGGGAGTGCCCTTTGGTGGAAGGCTGTGCAGGCGTGCTGTGGGGGCCGTGGGGGGAGCGTCCCCGCCAGGCGGGTGGGCGCGGGGCCGGCCGTGTACGCCGCAGGCCCGCTGCAGACCAGGCTGTGGAACTGCTGGGGCCCAGCGACTGGGACTTTCTGGGAGCTTCTTGGCCCGGCCCGGCCGCCTGAGCGTCGAGCCCGTGACCTCACACGCTGCCCACCCGTGAGGCCTGCCCTGGTGGAAAGCGTGGGCCTCCTGGCTCCCCTCAGCCTTCCTCTGCTGCCCTGATCAGCTCTTGGATCCTGGCGCTCCCCCTACCCAGCTCCCAGGGTGCCCCGATCTGGGGAACGTGGGCTGCGGGCCGGGGGCAGCCCGGAGGGAGCTACAGCGGGTGGCCGGGCACCTCCTGAGCCTCAGCACAGGCACCGGAAGGTGCTCTTTGCCCAAAGCCATCTCCTGGGGACGTGCAGGCCCCCCGCAGAGGCTGCACTGCCCCGAGGGGCCTGCGAGGGCCCCGCCCATCGTGTGCCACGTGGGGAGGAAAGGGCAGAGGGGCCAGGGAGCTGGGGGCGGCACTGGCCGGCGCAGCCCACGGCCCCGAGTCCGCGTGGGGGTGTGGAGGCGGGTGGCCCTGCGTCCTCCCGCTTCGCCGTCATCCCGGGTGAGCACGGCGGGCTGCTTGCGAGCAGCCTCGGGACATGCGGGCGGACTGACGGACACGGACGGCAGGTGCTCCCGCAGCACTAACCGCGGCTCCCTAGTCCTGGCAGGAGGCCGTGGCGCTAGGACGGCAAGTCTGCGGCCCGGGGGTCGCGTGTTCCTGGCGAAGGGCACTGGGGACGGCACCTCTCCGGGTCCCCGCCAGACGCGGTCCTTGGCTCGGGCCCATCCAGCTCTCCCGGCGGCCGTGAGCCCCCGTGTCCGGGCATCCAGGTGGGCCTGTGGGCGCAGGACACCCCGGGCCTCCCGACGACAGCCGCCTGCCTCGAGCCCGCAGACCCAGACGTATGGAGCTGGTTTGGGCAACTGTGAAGGGCGGGGGGGGCGAGAGGGGGGCCTCGGGTCGAGAGAGTGGACAGGAGTGGAGATGTCGGGCACGGGCCTCGCGGCCTGGCCTGCCCCGAGACGGGGGCCACCGGGTGGTGGGGACCTGCCGGCTTTCCAGGGGGAGAGGGTCCTGGGCAGGAACCGGCCCCGTCTGTGCCCTAAATACTCCGCTGGGCCCAGGTTCAAAGCGAGCAGCTGCTTCGAGAACTGACGGACAGATTCCCGAGCGTCTGACGTGGTTCTCCCCGCCGTGGGCGCCCCGGCCCGACCCGCCTGCACCTCCCCGAGCAGACGCCCACGTGCTGTCGCCCGTGTTCACATGCTGTCGCCCGCACTGGCCCGGGATGCGCCGATGGGCTGGAGTGAGCGGGCGCCGCCAGGCCCAGCCAAGTGCCACGGCCACCGTCCAGGACTGTGGCCTCCTCACACTCCCATGTCCGGGGACCAGCTGTGCCTGGTGATGAGCAGCAGGTGCCCAGGCAGCCCTGTGGTCAGCTCCTGGGCCCAGAAGGCTGCGGTGCCTGGCCCGGGGCTTGGGAGTCAGCCCCACAAGTCTGTGTGGGGCTGCGGGTGCCGGGGTGGCAGGAGCGTCTCTGGCAGCAGGTGCACCTTCTTGCAGTCTCGGAGACCCCCTGCTCTTGCCCCCTTCCCTGTGGTTCCCTTTTGCCCTCCTCTGGGCTTCTGGAATGGCACGAGGGCCCCACCTTGGCCCGGAGGCTGCGGCGAGAGGCACTGACCCAGCCGCCTCCCCCCTGCCCGCCTGGCCGGGGTCCCCAGGGAGTCAGTGGCCCGGGGGGTAATGAGTGGTGCGGGAACCGAGGAGAAACAGGCCGGGTCCAGGAGAAGCCGCCCTGAGGCACGAGTGTGCCACCGGCCTGGCCTCTCCCGGCTGCTCCCTCCTGTCTGGGACAGCAGCCAGGCCGGGCCCAGCAGGGACACCTGCGACCCGAGGGTATGGGGGCCGCAGTCACCCGGTGTGGCTAGTGTGAGCCTCACCCTCGGGGTCGCTGCAGGAGACAACTGCGGAGGAGCCTGGCACCGCACACACGGCGACACACGCTCAGCCAGGGGTGGGCACGCCGGCGGGGGGCAGGGGGACGTCTCCGTGGAGCGGGGCATTTGAAGGAGGTCGTGAAGGTGGCCCCCAACAGCCCCAGGCTCTGTGCCCAGGCCCACGGGATGCTCCAGCCCAGCGCTCAGGGAGCTGCCTTCTGGGAACCCATGGGGGGCAGCCCACCTCCGCCCAGAGCCTTCCAGAACCAAGCCACTGGCTTTGCCACCATGGAGGGCATTTCCCCTTCTGAGAACCCAAGGGCGGGAGATGCCCCGGCCCCGGCTGCCCTCCCGAGCGATCAGGGGCGCGGGAGCCGAGGGGGCACAGGGGCGTTGGGAGCACGGGGTCAAGGGCAGGGGCCGGGTGGGGGGATGGAGGGGGCAGGCGAGCAGGGGCAGGGGCAGGGGCGCGGGGGGCGGGGGCGGCTTCCCAGCCCGGGCCGCCCGTCCGCGGCTGTCATCACCCCCGTGTCACCCGCTGTTCTGGGACACGGGCCGGGAGGAGGCTGCGCTGGGCCGAGCGGGCGGGCAGGATGCGGGGGCGGGGCCTGCTGGGGCGGGCGGGCGCCGCGGGGCGGGGCCTCCGGGGCCACGGGGACGAGCGGGGCGGGCTGGGCATCAAAAGGGCCCCGCGGGGGAGCCGCGCCGCAGTCGCTCCGGCCTCCGCCTCGGCCCCACCGCAGCGGCTCCCCGCAGAGGCCCCGACGGCAGCCGCGCTCCGCAGAGGCCCAGGCCCCCCGCGCCTGCACCTGCGCCCTCTGCACCTGCACCTGCACCTGCCCCTGCGCCCTCTGCACCTGCACCTGCACCTGCCCCTGCGCCCTCCGCACCTGCACCTGCCCCCCGCGGCCCCCCGCGCCCCCGCACCTGCACCTGCACCCTCCACACCTGCACCTGCGCCCTCCGCACCTGCACCTGCACCTGCACCTGCGCCCTCTGCACCTGCACCTGCACCTGCGCCCTCCGCACCTGCACCTGCACCTGCCCCCGCGCCCCCCGCACCTGCCCCGCGCCCCGCAGCGTGATTGCGCCCGCACGGCTCTGCGGTCTGCTGTACGCGGCGTGCGTGGCCGCGGCGCTGGCACAGGAGGGCAGCGCGATGGCTGGGACGGGGCCGGGGACGGGGACGGGGACGGGGACGGGGCCGGGGACGGGGACGGGGACGGAGGCCGGGCCCCGGGGGCGCCGCGGGGAGCGCGCCTTCGTCCCGGAGCCCTTCGACGGGGAGGGCGTGGGCGCGCGCGCCTGGCTGCACCGCTTCGAGGCCATCGGTGACCTGAACGGCTGGGACCCCGCGGCCAGGCTGCGGCTCCTGCGGGGGTCCCTGCGGGGACGCGCCCTGCAGACCCTCCGCGCGCTCGGGCCCGAGGCCCAGGCCGACTACGCGGCGGTGAAGGCCGCCCTGCTGCAGGCCTCCGGGGGCCTCCCGCCCCGCGAGATCGTCTTCGCCAACAGCATGGGCAAGGGCTACTACCTCAAGGGCAAGATCGGGAAGGTGCCCGTGAGGTTCCTGGTGGACTCCGGGGCCCAGGTGTCCGTGGTCCACCCCAGCCTGTGGGAGGAGGTCACGGACGGCGACCTGGACACGCTGCGGCCCTTCGAGAACGTGGTCAAAGTGGCCAACGGGGCGGAGATGAAGATCCTGGGCATCTGGGACACGGTGGTGTCCCTGGGGAAGCTGAAGCTGAAGGCAGAGTTCCTGGTGGCCAACGCCAGCGCCGAGGAGGCCATCATCGGCACCGACGTGCTGCAGGACCACAACGCCGTCCTGGACTTCGAGCACCGCACCTGCACCCTGAAGGGGAAGAAGTTCCGCCTGCTGCCCGTCGGAGGGTCCCTGGAGGACGAGTTCGACCTGGAGCTCATAGAGGAGGAGCCGGCGGAGCCCGGGGCAGCTCCCTCCTACTGAGGGGCCCTCTCTGCGCTGCCCCCGAGCCCCCGAGCCCCCGAGGGAAGACACGCGCGGTGGATGGCGGAGGGCCTCCGGAACCACCTGCGCCTTCGCCCCGTCCTCCATCTGCAGGGGCCTTAATCTGTCCCTGGGGTGGGGGGGGCTTCCATCCTAGGAGGCCCCGGTGGGGGAGAACCGGCTGTCCCGGAGGGAGGTTGAGTCCTCGTGGTGGCCAAGCCGCTGTTGGTGGCAATGATTGGAAGGTTCGGTTCCAAGAAGGCCAGAAAGGACTGCCTCCCCCAGAGGACGGGGTGTGTCTTCAGACCCCTGAGCTGTGGCTCCTCCACACCATGCTGTGCCCCGCTGGGCTGCGACCCGGCTGCAGGGTCCTGGCAAGCGAGACCCAGCTCCCGCAGGTGAGGCCCGCAGCTGCCCCGGGTCACGCCCCCTCCCCGTCGGGTCTTCCCACCCACCCACCTACCCGTATGGTGTAGTTTCCTTCTGTTGTTCGCTTTGAAGCTCATTGAACCTTACGCCAATAATTCCTTACTTCAAAAAAACAATAAAGATTGACTCATGGAAAAACTACGTAACGTGTTGATTGGGGATGAATGGAATGGATGTGAGAGGCTGGGTAAAACAGAATGTCAGAGGGAAGGAGGATCCAGGAGCTCCGGGGGCCCCTGGAGATGGAAGGGACTGTATAGTATCTTGGATCTTCTAAGATAGCCTCAAAGAGTTTTACCGATTTCTTCCCTGAGGCCTGTAATCATTTCAAGCTACGGCATTTCTGCACCCAAATTGCCTCTCATACCCCAGAACGAGCCATATGATACTTGTGCGGCGCTGACTGGGGATCGGTGAGTCACGGCCGTTGTAAGCAAGTGGGGAGGGTGCCTGCACCGGGTTCTTGCAGCCCCCCGGGACCGAGGCACACGGGGCCGTGGGCAGCCCAAGGGGGTCTGGAGGGCGAGTGGCCGTGAGGGCTCTGCTGTGGCGAGGACGGCCTCTCCCCGGAGGGCGTGGAGCCTGAGACGGGAGAGCCGGTGGAGCCGGGAGGACCTTCCCAGATCTGGGAGGGGGGTGTTCGCCTTCTCAGGGTCTACCTCATATGTGCCTCCAGGTTCCTGCCTCTCCCCTTGGAACTCGGCAGGCCTGGGAATCTGGAAGCAGCTGGAAGGGATCTGCAGGGAGCCGGAGGGTGCAAAGCTCAGGAGCTTTTGATGGGAGGTGGGAAGGAAGGGATGTCTTCCTTTCATGAGGGGGGGCTGAGCCTCTCCGGGAAGTTTCCACCTGAGCATCTCCAGGGGAGAGAGAACCAGCTGAGCGGGAGCCCGAGACAGGGGTGAGTGTTCGTCCTCGGCAGCCTCTGGGGCCGTGAGGCTGGTCCTCCTGCGCGGCTGCGAGCTCGGGCCCGGCTGTGATGCCCGGGACGCGGCCCAGGCCCGGCCCCCCAGCCCCCCGGTTGGCGCGGCCCAGCGGGCAGGTAGTCGGAATCGGCCTCGGCAGCCGGACCGCTTCTGGGCAGGTGAGGCCCGGGGGGCCGGAGCCCGGAGGACGCAGGAGGTGGGCTCCTTGGGCCTTGCAGGTCCCTGCTCCCGCTCCCGTTGGGCGTTCGGATCCCAAGGAATGTGGCTTCTCCCCCAGGCCGAGCCCTCCCCCGAGGGGACAACCCCGCCCGCACCTCCCTGTGACCTATTTTCCTCCAGGTCCTTGGGATCCGAGGCCCTTGCTGGGCTGTAGGAGGGAGGGGGCGGCGGGAGGCGGCCGGGCCAGAATTCCAGGCCACGCCCGGGCTGTCCCCCGTGTGCGGTCACCGCAGGCTGCAGGGCCGGCCCTCCGTGGGCTGGAGCCGGCGCCGTGGGAGGCGGGAGGGGGGGTTACAGGTGCAGATGCGGGAAGGCGGAGTGGGGCGGCGGGGCGGCGGGGGCAGGTGGACAGCGCCCCGGGAACGGGCACGGGGGCTGCCCTGGAGGCACGGGCAGAGGAGGCTGCGGGCACGCGGCTGCCCGGTGGGGAGTGGGCGTGGGAGCCGTGCGCTCGCTTCGAGCCGTGTGCCAGGAGCGCTCTGCAGGCTCCGGGGTGCCGTGGGGCCGCAGAGGGTGCAGCTCAGAGGGCGCAGCCCTGGCGGGTGCTGTTCACACTCAGAGGGGCAGGGGAGGCACCAGTGTGCGGGGTATCGGGGTCGGGAGGGTCACCTGCGGAGGTCAGCTAGAGTCGGGTCTCCGGGTCCTACTGTGCAGCTGCCCGAGAGCCCGTCTACACCCCAGCTGAATTTTTCACCTCCCAGGGACCCAAAGGGGGATCCCCAGAGCAGCAGAAAAGCAGCATTGGTGTCACCTGGGGCTTGTTAGAAATGCAGACTCTCCACCCCCCCACCCCCCCCCCACCTGGACCTGCACCAGAGCCTCCACTGGGGGAAAACAACCCCAACCACTGACCCGTGGTTCTCCTGCACGGGATGCTTGAAAAGCTCTGGCCAAGAGCCTTCTGATGCCTCCAGTTGCGGGGAAGCTCATGCCCCAAGGTCTCTGATTGTGACCAGCACGCCCTGGATGCTGTTCATTCCCCGGACGTTGCCGGATAATTCCTCGTGCCTTTATCCCACAAACACTTATTTTATTTTTAAGCCTTTGTTTTGAACTAATTTTAGGCTACAGAAAAGTCGCAGGAGCACTACAAAATTTCCATCCATGTTACCTAGTTTCCCCAAATGGCGACTTTTTTTTTTTTTAAAGACTGTATTTAAAAAATAAAATAAAATAAAATAAAATAAAATAAAATAAAATAAAATAAAAAAGATTGTATTTATTTGAGAGCGAGAGCAAGCACGTGTGCCCACCCCCGGGGCCGGGCAGGGGGAGGGGGAAGCGGGCTCCCCGCTGAGCGCAGAGCCCACCGCACCCACCCCGCGGCCCAGAGGTGGGGCCTGGGCAGAAGTCAAGTCGACGGTGAACCGACTGGGCCCCCCAGGCGCCCGGTCACCTCGACCAGCTGCCCTGGCTCCATCTCTCCCGGGGCTTCCTGCGTGCCTGTGAGCTGGGAGTGCCCGCGTGTGTGCGCTCCCCTCGGAAGCCTCCAACGTTCAGATGATCCAACCGGGGAGCTCGCGGGTGCGCGCCCTCCTACCTGGCCTGTCCCCCAGGGCCACCTCGACAGCGAAGGGAACCGTTGTTTTGCACCCGGGGTTCAGTCCCGCCGCGGCCTTCAGTGCCCACGTCTCTTGGCCTCCCCAGCCTGGGCGGCTCCGCCGTCTCCTGGTCTTCTGGCTCTTCTATTTATGAAGAGGCCAGGTCGCCATCCGGGAGCGTGCGACGCCGCTGTCAGGGGACTGATGCTTTCCCGTGAGCGGATCGAGGGTGTGCGTCCCTGGCAGGAGTGGCCAGAGGAGCGGCGACGTGCTCAGCGTGCATCAGGGTGCGGGACACCTGTGGGCCCCTCACTGGGGAGGTTGACCTTCATCAGTCCCCGTGTCCGGTGTCCCCGCTGGGCCAGGCCACGTGTAGCGCGCACTCCGGGCCGGGGCTGCAGGACCACGCAGGTGGCTTACCTGCCGTCGGGGACGCCCCCACAACGCGCACTGACGGCCTCGCCAGCCGGGAATGCCTGATTCTACCCCCCGTGGGTCCCAGCTGGCTCTCGGCTCTGGGCTTTCCCGTCCCTTTTATTATTTATGAATTTAATTTACTTATTTTTAACCAGGCGCCACCCCCGGCCTGGAGCCCAGCGCAGGGCTCGAACCCACAGCCCTGAGATCAAGAGTCAGACACTTCACTGACTGAGCCGCCCAGGCCGCCCCCCCCCCCCCCCCCCCCGTTTGTTATTTGTGTCACGTTAGACTCGGACTCTCCTATTCAGGGACTTATCCTCTGTTAAATCATCGTTCCGACGCTCACGTTGTGGATTGGGCCTTGGGAGCCTCCGCAGACTGGCCTCCGGCCTGGTCGGGCCCTTCCTTGTTTTCTGGCGCGAGACGTCCCGGGTTCGCCTTGCGTCTTCCCTCGGGGTCGGCTCTTCCTCCCGGGAGCCCGGGATCCCCCTGGAGGCGTCGGCTATTCCGAGGCCCGGATCCGGGTGTTGGGTGCGTGGTCGCTTGTGGGGTGTCCTTACGTTACTGAGCTCCCGGCGTGGCCGCACCTAAGGGAAAACCACACGTAGCCCGTGTGCGTCTGTCTCGCTCTACGCGTAGTAAACGTGAGTTCATGGTGATACGTCCAATTCCAACCCACGGCAAAAGGATTTATTCTTTTTTTTTTTTTTTTTGAAGATTTTATTGATTCCTGAGAGACCCAGAGAGAGGCAGAGACCCAGGCGGAGGGAGGAGCAGGCTCCTGCGGGGCCCGATGCGGGACTCGATCCCGGGACCCGGGTCACGGCCTGGGCGGCAGGCGGGCACTGCCCCGTGAGCCCCGGGCGCCCCGGGGGGTTCACTGCGGCGTCCTCCCGTCCTGTGTCTGCGGCTCGTCTCCGGCGACGGCTGCCGCTGCAGGTGCCTGCTCCGCCTGGGCCTGTCCCTGGGGCGTTTCGGCGCTGCCAACGGTGCACCTGTGACGACGGCCACCAGCGACCCAGTGTGAGTCGCCTGCTCGGGGCGGGCGCGGGGCGTGGGTGGCGAGTGAGAACAGATGGGGGGTCAGAGCGCAGTGGTCCCCGGAGGGCCCACGTCTCCAGGACCCCGGTGTTCTCGGAGCCGCTGGGGTCAGGGACGGGAGGGCGCCAGCCTCAGGCCGCGGGGTGACCTGGCCGCCCTCCTGCTCCTGTGCCGCTGGTGGGACGCAGAGGCAGCTGACAGCCCAGCCACCAGACGGTCGTGCCTGGCCCAGTCCCAGCCGAGGTCCACGGGGTGGGGGGCACGTGGCTCGGCGCGCAGGGCGGCCAGGAGGCCACCGAGCAGGCCCCCAGGCCCTTAGGGCGACTTCCTTCCCTTAGGGCAGAGGTGTCCCCGGGGGGTTGACATGCGAGGCGGGCCAGGAACCCCAGGTCCTCGTGGGCCCCACACTGTGTCCCCTCCCCACGGCCGCCCGCACGGGGTCATGGGGTGGGTCCCGAAGGGCCCCTCGAGCACACGTTTTACCCGAACACACGAACACAAGTGGTTGCCGCCCAAGAAGCAGGGGCTGGAGACGGGAGAGCGACGGGCGAGCAAGGACCGGGCGGGCGGGGGCGGCGACCCGGGGGACAGAGGCCGCGTGGGCGCCTCGTGGGACTCCTGAGGGGGCCCCGGAGCCCAGGCCCCAACGGTGGTGGGTTTCCTCCGCTTCGGGATGCGCTCCAGCAGCGGCGCCCAGGGGGCTCCGGTCACGGTCCCGGGGTCCCGGGATCGAGTCCCACGTCGGGCCCCCTGCCCTGGGCCAGCCGCTCCCCGGCCTGTGCGCTCTGCCAAATAGAAACTCTGTGTGTAGAGAAGAAGATGCCCTCGCTAGAAAGTACATTATCAATTCTTGTTAAATTTTAAAGTTGTTTATTTTAATGCGTATCGGAAAAAATACGTGTATCCTCCTCGCAGCTTAGCCTTCGGCGAACGTTTGCAGCCTGTGGTGGGCCTAACGCAGCCAGAGACCCGGACCCTGGGCCAGAGAAGGGCCGGTACCGCGACGGGCCTCGCGTGTAGGCAAGACTTTGGGAAGCGGGGGGCACGTGGCTGGGCCTCCCCTCCCTGCAGTGTGAGCCCCGGAGCTGTGCTCCTGGGCCGCAGGCTTGTGCGTGTCAGGGCCGCGGGAAATGGTTGACCCGTGTTGGGGGGACGGGTGAGGGTCCGCGGCCCGTCCTGGGTGACGTGGGGCCCGCTGGGGAGCAGACGGCATGAGGGGCCCGAGGCTTCTCTGGGGGCGTTCACGTGGATCCCGGGTGCACGGCCGGCCTTTGTGGACTTGGGGTGCTCAGCCTCAGGTGCGTGGGCTCCGTGGAGCTGCGGGGGCCTTTATGGTTATGAGAGCCGCACCTGCAGGATCTGGGGCGCCCAGAGGGAGTGAGATGGCCTGTGGGGTGAGATGGCCTGTGGGGTGGCCAGGGATGGGGGGCAGCAGGGCCTCCAGGCTGGGGATGGGCTGGCCTTCTCGGGGAGCCCTTCCTGGGAGCCCCTTCCTGGGAGCCCTTCTCGGGGAGCCCTTCCCGGGAGCCCTTCCCCAGAGCCCTTCCCAGGAGCCCTCCCATGATGTCCTGAACCCGTCCAGGGTGAGCCCCGGGGCAGCCTGGGGGTGCCTGTTCTCGCCACCCGCTGCCACCTGTCCCCCCCCCCCCCCAACTGGCTGCGGTGCTGGGACCAGTGCTCCTCCCTGGGCTTAGGCAGGTACCCAGGGGAGGCGGGAGCACTGCATTGCGGGCAGCGCCAACCCCGGGGCTACCTGCGGCCCTGAAACCAGGCGTCGGGGGGACGCATCTGGAGCCAAGGCCCATCATGTCCCCTGTCCCTCCGGGATGCGCATCCAGCTCCATGTGGCCGGCACAGCGGGGATGGCTGGGGAGGGCTGCCACGGGGGCAGGACGGGCGGGAAGCAGCCCCCCCCCAGGGGCACAGCTGACAGGTCTGAAGACACAGGTTTGGGGGAGGGGAGAGGGGGGAGAGCTATGTCCCCCGCAGGGTGGCCGAGGGGGTGTGTAGAGGCCAGGGGTGTGGCCGGGGTCCCCCAGCCCGGGGCGCCCCGACGTGGGCAGAGCAGGTTCAAGGCTGAGGCGCCGCCTGGGGTAGCTCGCACTTTGCTGACCTGGTAAATTTCTAAGTCCTACAAAACCCCTGGAATGTAGGTTTTATCTCCATTTAACAGATGGGAAAACTGACGTCGGGGGACTGGTTGGCTGGACGTGGCCCATCCGGCGAGTGGCGAGTGCTGGAGCCTCAGGCGCCTCGCTTCCGAGGGTCGGGTCGGGTCGGGTCGGGTCGGCCACACAGGATGTGGGAAAAACGAACTTGTCTTCCTGCGTCCTGGACAGCCGGGCAGGGCCCAGGGCGCCAACGCGGCGGCGGAGCTGAGCCGTCGGACCAACGGGCTCCGTCAACGGCACAGCACGCGCAGTGCTCCTAAGACTTTGCAACATGTTCACTGTGGTTGGACACATTTTTACCAAGTTACAAAAATTAAGAATTTATAAAGATCACCAAACAGGGCGGCCCCAGGGGCGCAGCGCCGCCTCAGCAGCGGGCCGTGACCCTGGGGGCCCGGGATCGAGTCCCGCCTCGGGCTCTGCCTGGGTCTCTGCCTCTCTCGCTCTCTCTCTCCGTGTCTCATGAATGAATAAATAAAATTAAAAAAAAAAAAAGAATTTATAAAGATCACCAGGCAAGCAGCAGAGACATAACGGCCGAGAATAACCTTGAGAGGAAGGACCCCCCCCTACCGCCCCCGAATTCCAGATCCCTTTGTTACTTGATTGCTCCGTTAATTTTCCATCGTTTACATCCCTTTTGGTAATTTTGGTTGTTGTCTTTACAAAAGCAGCGAGGGCTCATTATAGGAAGGCCAGGAAATTGGGTCGATCTAAGGAGATGGAAGGAAATTTCCCGACGAACCCTCCACCCCTTAGGTCAAGCACGCATGGGGCGCGGGACTTGCCTCCGACGTTCGAGCGGGGGATCCTCCTGCACCCTCTCTTTGCCTCCCTCATGCTTGTCGTTCCTGTCTCCGTTTTTAGCAAAAAACAGGCTCACGCGGCCCGTCCTCCGTGTGAACGTCCATACTCCGTGGACCTAATCACCTATTTTGGGCGCGGATCGTTGGCGACATGTCGCTGTGACAAGACGGGGGACGAGGAGCGAAGGGCGGCCACCCGCGGCGGCTCACACGGCCCGACGCCGGAGGCCGGACACCAGCGTGGGCAGGGGCTCCCGTGGACGTGCCACCCTCTGCGGTGGCAAACGGGGGCCCGCGCGTGGAGGTGCGCCCCGCGGGGCAGGGGCGGGGGGACGGTGGCGGGCGGGCTGCGATGCTGCGGGGCCCGGTGTCGGCCGCCTCGTCACTGCCACCGGGCCGGGTCCGTGTGCGCGTTGGCTTGGCAGCAAGTCGCTGAGCAGGACGCTTAGCTTCCCCGTATCCGGGGCCTGGGCATCTCGCAAGACATTTTTTTTTTAAATGAACAGAATGACGGAGGGCGGTGGAGACGCGCCAGAGCCGCTCCGAGGGGCCCTGGAGGCACAGGGGCTGCGTCCCTCCCCCGCGGCATCGGGTGACAGACACTCGGGTGTGAGGCCTGCCTGTCCCCGGGCGGCCCCAGAGCCCCGCGTCCCCACCGCCAGCCGCCGGTCCCCGCTCTGGCCCGCACCCCACTCGCTGTGTGACCGCGGCCGCCCCGGGCACGTGGTGTGGGACGTCGTCATCCGCAGTGGCCTGGCCGGGGACAGTGCCCCACTCGGGGGCCCGATGAGGGCGGACGGTCCGTGGCAGGAAGGCAGTGGGCACGAGCGGGACGCGGCGGGACATGCGGGGCTGTGTGGCCCTTTCCTGAGGTGACCGGGTGACGCGTGTGCTTCGCCGGAGCGAGGGACGCGGGCCACGGACGGGCCGGGGCGTCGGCGGCAGGGGAGCGAGTGCAAAGGCCCTGGTGTCCGCGGAAGCGCCCTGGGGTGTGTGGGTAGGACCTGGCGGGGGGGGGGGCCCAGGCCCGGTGGGGGGACCAGCCACTGAGGGCACTGCTGACCGCCGAGAGCTGGGGCGCCTGGCGGCCTCGGGTCGTGATGTCAGGGGTCGTGGGGCTGCGCAGGGCGTGGAGCCTGCTGACGATTGTCCCCTCCTCCCGTACACAGGAGGGCAGCGCAGTCCTGGGGGACCAGCTCCTGCGCCCCGGGGCTCCCCTCCGGGTGCCCCTGCCCCCGGGACCTGCGGCTGGGCGCCCCTTCCTCCCCCGCGGCCTCGGCGGCCCTTCCGGGGACCACTGTCCGCAGCCGGGCCTGCGCTCGTCTCCGAAGACGCCCCGTGGCCGAGAGGCGCCCGCCGTCGGGAAGTTTTGGGTCCTGATTCTGTTGGGCACCCCGGGTGCCGCCCCCACCCCGGGTCACCCGCCCTCCGGCCCGAGTGTCGCCGTCCTGTGGAATGGCACAGGGTCGGGGACGGCGCCCCTCGCGGCGCTGGTGCGCAGCCTGCATGTGCTCCTGGAATCTCCCGGGACCGCGGGGCCGGTGTCCCCACTCAAGCCGGCGGGTGATTCTTCCCCACGACCGAGCAGAGCGCAGGACAGTATCCTCCTGGCGTGCGCCCGGCGGACCTCGAGTTGGGGAGACAGGCCGGGGCTGCTCCTGTGTCAGGCAGGTGGCACCGACCCAGGCCATGGCCCGGCCACTGCGGACACCGTGACGGAGCCCCGATCCCCCGACCTGGGGCCCCTCTCAGCCCCCAGGCAGCTCCTGCTCTTCGATGGCGAGTTTATTTCCCCTCAACGAAAGCCCACGCTCACCTCCCGTGTCCAAGCTCTCGACCCCGTGACCTCACCCTTGCCGAGCCACCCTCACCGCCCTGTGCACGCCGAACAAAGAGCCGGAGCGGTTTTATTATTATTATTTATTTCTGAATTTTTTTATCATTCGCAGGCAGTGCTCTTGGACAGCTGTGCCCTGTTCTCTACAAAACTGCATCTGAAACGACTTCTAAAATTACGTATATTAACATACAAGAAATTTTTAAAAAATATCAAGGTTGGGGGAAGACTAGGGGGCGTCGTAAATACGCATGTACAGATCACGGGGTCTCGGGTGACTGCTGGAGGTGAGGGGTGAGCTGGGTCGGAGCCTCCTGGCAGCCTAAGCAATAAGGGAAAGGTGACGCATTAAGCGACTCACTTTTTCCCGAGGAAACACCCACCCCTTCGGGGACAGCAACGGGATCCTGCTCCGAGTGACGCGTGGCTTCGCCGCCACCGACGGCCCTGAACGTGGTGAGGACGCGGCGCGTCAGCGAGTCCTCCCCGTTGGGGCCTGGGCTGTGTCACCCCGTGCGGGCCCTGCTGTCCCACAGCTGCGCAGCCGAAGTCCTTAGCCGCGGAGTGGCAGGTGGTTGTCACGGCGGCCGTGCTCGCCACGGGGTAAGCGCTGGACACGCGTCCTCGGCCCCGCGGCTGTGGCTCCAGAAGAGCCCTCGGAGCCGTCCCAGCGCCGCCTTGCAAGGGCCTCGCCCGCCTCCCCCGGGTTCCCTCGCGGGCCCCTGTGTGGCCTGCCAGGGCTGCCACCCGCCCTCCTGGCGGCCCAGAGTGCGTCCCCTTCCCTCAGATCACGAGGTCCCCACGGTCCCTGCCCGCGGGGCGCTGCCCGGGGTGCCACCTGCCCTCCAGGTGGCCACAGGGTGTCCCCCGTCGGGGTCCTGGTGACGCGCAGGTGGGCCGGCAGGGCCGGGGGTGAGGGGAGCGTGCCCGTGAACAGCCCAGAGGACGCGGTGCAGAGGGGGCGTCCTCCCCGCGGCCACGCTGCCCCCGGCTGGGCTGTCGTCCCAGGCCGTGTCCCACCAGGCGGGGAGCAGGACGGCGCTGGCCGCCTCTGCGCTCTCGCGTGTCTGGGCTTCTGCCCCATGGCCTGACCTGAGGCCCCACGGGGCGCACGTGGGGCACAGGCCGGTGCCAGGGACTGTGGGCTCGCAGCCGCCCACCCGTGACCGTGTCACCCGGGCTGAAGCACCGTCAGGAGGAGTCACAGGCGTCCTGCTGCCCGAGGCTCCCGTCAGGCCTGACTCGGGGCCCTGCCCGCTGCCTGTGCCTGGGGCCTGCCCTCCCGTTCCAGAGGCAGGGTCGGCAATCACACATGTCGGGGCCACAAGGACCCTGCGTCGGGGAGAAAGCGGGGGGGGGGGGGGCGGCTACTCTTCCCACAGAGAAGCACCAGGAAGGTCCCCTTGCATGATCCCTGCTGGCTGCACATCATCACGGATGACCGCCAGGGCCCCATGGGTGACCTCCTGTGCCCCACGGGTGACCTCCAGGACCCCACAGGTGACCCCTGGAGTCCCACAGATGACCTCCAGGGCCCCATGGATGGATGAGCTCCAGGGCCTTACAGATGATCCCTGGAGTCCCACAGGTGACCTCCAGGGCCCCATGGACGACCTCCAGGGCCTTACAGATACCACCAGGGCCTTACAGATGACCTCCAGGGCCTCACGGGTGACCTCCAGAGCCCCATGGATGACTTCTAGGGCCCCACAGATGCCCTCCAGGGCCCCGCAGGTGCCCTCCAGGGCCCCATGACAGCCCCTCAGGATGGGGGTGGTTTAGAAGGCTCCTCCCAGAGGCCTGCTGGGCGGGCAGTGAGGCCAGAGCCGATGGTGACCCGAGGCAGTGGCGTCAGGGCGCTGAGCTGTGTCCGCGCTGCCCCCCCCACCCCGCTCTCCGCAGGGCCTGGCTCAGAGGTGACTCCTGTCCTCTCGATGGCACGCGTCCTGCAGTCTGTTGTCCTCCCCGTGTGTCCCCGGCCTGCAGGCCGCTCCCCGCCCGTGGGGCTGCCCCGTTCCCTCCTCGTGGAGGCCTGACCCCTCGTGCCCATGGGGGCCTCCTCCTCTCGTGGGCCAGCCCCGCTCGACCCCACAACCGACTGCGTGGCGTTAAACTGCGACCGACCGCGCCTCTGTCCTTTGCAGCGGAGCGTGGGCTGGGGGCCGGGGCGCGGGGGCAGGTGCGGGCGGCGCTTCTGGTGGACACGCGAGCTCCAGCCGAGCCGGGAGCCCACAGCTTCCGGCCGGGGAGTTCTTCACGGAATTAAAACGTCTGGCTGGTCACCGCTCAGCTTTGTGAGTAAAAACCACGACAACGGTGCAAAACATCAGGAAGACCAAAATTTCTTTAATAACGAAGTGACTTATTTGTTAATAGGGGACAACACAGAGGATCTCACGTCCACAGCCGAGAGTCCCTACGGCACGTAGTGGTTCTAAAACCGCCCGTGCTACGTGTCGTACGAAGCGCATCGTCCAGACCCCGACACACACTCACGCCCGCCTCGTATTTACACGAGGAGGCAGAACGAGAAGCCGCGCTCCCCGGCCTGTGTGCCCGTCGCAGGGCCCCAGCCCCCCCCCCCCCCCCCCCCCCCCCCCGCAGCACTTCTAGCCACAAGGGGGAAGGCGACTGGTTCTCAGGCCAAAGCTAAAAGGAAGCCTGCCCCAGGGCCCACCGCCCACGGGGTACGGGGCACAGGTGAGAATCCGGGTGAGGCCCAGCATCGGGTGCCTCGCCAATCCTCACTGGAGGATTCTGAGCGAAGACAACGACGCTCCATCGCTTCAGCCCCCAGTGCCGACCCTAGCAGCGCCAGGTGGTTACTCCTTCAGGAGAATCCCAGAAAGTCATCCATGGGATAGACATTAATGAAGAAGTCACGATAAATCACGTATCGCGCGCACACACGCACCCCCCCATCCCCAGGGATCTCTGAAGACAAAACATCCCACAGTCCCAGAGATCTGAGAAAAACCACCCCCCGTGAAGGGGTCTGTGGCTCGTCTTCTCCCAGAAAGGGTTTACGCCCCGGGAGCCAGCGAGCCGAGCACCCTGCACCCGAGAGTTAGACGCGGAGAAAAAGCAGCCAGGGTGACCTGCAGGAAATCGCTCTGCAGCGTTGACTTCCTGGGGTTCAACACACAGGGCAGGTCACGGAGGAAGGCAGGGGAGCTTAGGGACCAGAAGGAGAGAGGCAGGGTCAGGAGCAGGAGACCATGGGGCCGTGTTCCGCCCGGCAGTAGGGCAGAGACCCCGAGACGACGACGACGTGCATCTCTGTACTCCCCCCAGACAAGCCTTCTCTTTAGAGGATGGGGCAGAGGCGAGGAGGAAGGGGCCCGTCACACCCCCAGCGGCCCCAGGACCCGCCACAGTTATTTTGAGCATCAGCATCCTCACCATCCTCTCCCCCGCCCCCACGCCCCCACGCCCCCACGCCCCCAGGATTTGCTCTTGGCCACTTCAGGGACGGACCAGAGAGGCCCACGGGAAACCCAGGTAAGGACCCTTTGTGGCTTTTGGGAAAAAAGTAGAGGTTTAGGGAGACTAAGGAGGATGCTTCCCTTCAAGAACAAACCCGCTCCAGCGGCCGCCCCACGGCCTCCTGCAGTGCTCAGCTTTGAGGCAGCCCTGAGCAGAGTCTGGGGTTGAACAGGAGACTCGAGGTCCTGCTCAAGCGAGTGATTTAGAGGACAGCAGGCTAGCGGCGGGTCTGTGACGGGGACAGGAGCCAGCGGTCACTAGCAGCTCCTTGATCTCAGGATCTTCGCTTAGCAGGAACCCCCCGCGTGGCCCCTGCGTGCCCCGCCCGCCTTTCTGAGCCCTCAGGCGGGGCGAGCTGGCCCTGCTGCGATGGTCACGGGTGGATGTTCTCACTGCGTGGAAGTGGCCTACGGACTTCTCCATCCGCATCGCAGTGGAATCAGTGAGTATAGATTTGTTTCGTAAAATCAATTTTACACAAAAATCTGCACGTGCCTATGTCTACACACACCTCTGGGCACGTACAATTGTCAAAGTCTTAAAGGCTGGGGTTTCTGTCTTTGCCCGTCGCCCCTCCCCCCCCACGACAACCCTCACAGAAAGGTTTTTCATTTTGCTTAAAAAACCCAAAACAACCAAAAAGACTTTATAGCTCTGAGCAGTCACGCTGGTGGGTCAGTGCACAAGGGGACAGGCCGGCGCCGCGTGGGGACGGGGAGCAGCTGCCACCGGCTGTTTGCCGGTCCTGAAGGTCACAGTTTTGGTCCGAGAGAGGCCTAGCTGGCGCGTCGATTCGGTCCACCTCGCGCTTTGAAAACTAAGGTCTGGGCCTGGTGTCGGTTTATCACACGTGCATTAAAAAATCTATCAAGTCGCACATTTATATATGCAATCAAATTGAAAAGGACCAGACGAACAGTGCAAAGGTCAAATAATTACCGTTTTATATCGGGACAGTACATTTCATATTTCAACCAAAAGACAAAAATGCAGTTTAACTTAAACACAGAAAATAATGGCATCTCTCAGATGCCTTATTTCTAAATCAAACAGATACACAAATTCTGTTCCCTTCCCTCCCCCAATGCAAGCCCACAAGCTTTGCCCAAAGTCTTGAGTTTTCGATGCCATCAGGGCATCCAGCATCTTGGACTTGGGAGGCGCTTGAATGTAGCAATTAAAACGCTTGAGAGGTCCAGCGAATGGCATTCGAAAGGGACCTCAAAGTGCAGGTACATCTTTTCAAACATGTTACAGGCTGAGCTGGCTCTTTGAACACTATCACTCTGCTTAAATCAGGAAGCAGGCTTTAAAAATGCAAAAGGCATACAAGTTGTATTTCAGTGCAAATCTTCAGCTGGTCATTGGAAAAGATTCCAACAATTAAAAAAAAAAAATCCTTTGTGTCACCTGCCCCTCCCCCCACCCAAAGCTGAAATGCAGGAAAAAACAAAAACAAAAACAGAAGTATAGAGGACTTTGGAATCGTTTAAGAATCAGCTACTTCCAATTAAAAAAAAATTAATAGAGAATCATTAAAATGGAGAAACAAAAGTAATCTTGTTTAGACCGCTCTTCACGTCTAGCACGAGCTTCGGCGTGGAGCGGGTTTGAACTCGGAGTGGTGTGGAAGGTGGAGGCGCTGCAGGCGAGGCCGGGGCCCCGGGCCCGAGCGCGGGGTGGGCGGCCGCCGCTTCGGCCGTGGAGCCCTTAGGTCGCGGTGCGTCTGTGCATTTTAGGAATGTTCTCGTCACTTCGTGACACACGCTCTGTTTCGGCGTCACAGGTTTTTTTTTACAAATGGTTCAGATTCAATGAAAAAGATTCGCCAGAGGCTGAAAAACCTCGGCCCCAAAAATATGAATGCAAAAATAGTTGAGGGGAATGAACCAATTTTGTAGATACCTACATACAAAGTTTCTAGAACATCTATAAAAGCACAAAGTCATAAGAATTTGTTTTCCATTACATTAGTTTATATAAAATGAATAAATAGTATTTATAGATTTAATGTGTCTTATGTACATATAACATGTGCTCTGTTTTTTTTTTTTTTAGCTTAAATAAAAATGCTACAAAGTGGGAAACCACTTGAGGGAGAAATCATAACCAAAAGGGAAGATCAGCCTTTTAAACCATCGACCCGGAAGCCTCCACAGGGCAGTTCCTGGGTGCATCCACACGGGGGGGGGCCCTAGTGGCGCTGAGCCGTCCCCTCCTGTTCACCTGCAACAGGGTAGACACGCGGCTTGTCCTTCACTGACGAGGACACTAGCTCAGTTATTGCTGAAAGTCAAATAGGAAAATAGATTAGACTTGGACCAAAAGTCACTTATCTGGGGGTGAAAAAAAGGCATAATCGCTTCGTGTTAAGTGGGAAATGGAGATCTCGTTTATCTCTGAGGTAGGAAAAAAAAATGTTCCAGAGACAAGTAGCAGAACACACTTCGGGGGAAACCGAGTCTGGGGGAGCCGCGGGCGCCGGGGGCGTCGAGCGGGGCGCGGGTGCCCAGGCCCAGGCCCGCGTCCGCCCGCGCCGGGTGTCGCCGCGACCTCGGGGCGCCCAGGAGCCGGTCCACGTGGAGGGGACCCGCGGCAGCCGGCGCCCGCGCCCTCAGAGGCCCCCGCGCGCGTGCGGGGCTGCCGGCCGCCTCCTGCTGGAGCTGGCGTAGCCCTCGTCGCTGCCCGCGCTCCGCAGGCTGCCCCGCTCGTCCGAGTCGCTCACGCCGCTGCTGCTCCAGTCCAGCTCGCCCGCCAGGTAGTCCGCGCCCTCCGCGTCCCCGTCCACGTCCACATCCACGTCCACGTCCACGTCCACCTCCTCTGCGGGGCGACACACATGGGTGGCGGCGGCCCGGCCCGATGCCCCCACGGCGCGCCCCGTCACCCCCGGGCCTCGGGCTGCCCCGCCCTGGGACACGCACACTGGCACGCGCACCTACCGACGTGCATCTGGCACACGGGCACGCACGCGGGCACCTGCACACGGGCACGTGCACACAGCACCCGCACACGGGTACCTGCACACGGGCACGAGCACATTCATACGTGCATCCAGCAGCAAGGCACGCACACAGCACCTGCACACAGGCACGCACACATACGGACGTGCATCTGGCAGCACAGGCACACACGCGGGCACCCGCACACGGGCACCTATACACAGGCCCCTGCACACACGCACACGCACCTGCACACAGGCCCCTGCACACAGGCACGCGCACTCGCACGCACACTCGGGGCGGGCGCTCACCCCTGTCCGAGTCCGAGCGCTCCGACGACACGGTGGAGCCGATGCTGTCCATCCGTATCCTCTCGATGCCCAGCTTCTCCAGCTGCCGCTTCAGGTGCCGCTGCTCCCGCTGGAGCTGGTCTATTTGGTGAATGGCTCTTCGGTCACAATCCTCCAGTTTCTGCAAGTCAGGGGGTGCTTGGTGCCCGGGCACAGCTCCTGCGCGGCCCGGACTCGGCCCCTCCCCCGGCGCCCCACACGCCAGTTGCCCCCAGGAGCCTGTCCCAGGGGACCGGCACGTCGCGGGGCTTGAGGGTGCAGGGCTTCGGGGGGTGCCTGGTGCCCCGTCCCCGGGGGCTGGATCCCAGCGGAAGTGCGGCTGCTGAGCACCTGCGTCCATAGGTGAGCCCCTGAGCTCCACTCAGCCCACACCGCAGGGACCTTCTTACAGCGGGAAGTGTCCCTTCAAGTCCTGATTCCACATCGTCCAAGAAAGGGCTTAAACACGTTTCCCATCTGTTTAACTGTGGTTACGCTGCTCTAAAAACGGGCTTTTTCCCTCCAGAACGCTCACGTGTGGAGGCTGCTGACCATAAGTGAAGGGACACTTGGGCAATAGCGACTCCAGGGTTCTAGAAACACGCTAAACGGTGAGCGTTGGCTACATGCCGACTGTTTCCGACCCTCTGGGGGTGCTGGGGTCTAGGGGGACCGAACAGACCTGGGCCCCTCCCTCTGACAGTGGGGACAACCAGTCACATAAGCCATGGTCTGAGGTCAGCTGTGATAAGTGCTAAGAGAGAAAGATCCAATAATGGGCCCGTCCGTGGCAGGAAGGCCGTAGGCAGGGCAGGAAGGTTTCCCCGAGCTAGTGATACCTGTGTTGAGATCTGAAGGATGACAAGAAGTCAGCTAGGTGAGGGAGGGAGGGGAAAGCATACCAAACCAAGGGAACAGCACGTACAGAGGCCCTGTGGTAAGAGCGTGACAAGTGCAAGGGGCGGACAGGGCACGAGATGCTGCTGTACCGCAGGCGACGGCAGGTCACGCGGCCTGGGGCAGGCCTGTGACAGACTATCCCAGCCCACTGAAGAATTCTAAGCAGTGACATGTTGATTTGAGCTTTGAAAGATTATTCTTGGGGATCATGAGGCTTATCTTAAGGCTCAGAGGCGGCCGGAGGACCACAGGGAGGCCTCTGAGGAGTTCCCTGCAGTGCTCGATGGTGGGGCCAATGGAAGTTAGCCTGGGAAACATCTGGGGCCTGGAGAGGACTAGGCACGCATGGCTGCGGAGCAAGAAGAGCTAGCAGGGATGAGCCCAGGTTCTGGCTCCAGCAAACGGACAACTGCAGGGTCATTTAACTTCTGATACGCAGGGGTGAGAAAGGCCCGGTGGGGTTCCGGACGTGCTGGGCGTGGGACACCCCAGGTGCATCGAGAGGCAGGCTGGAGGGCTCTCCAGAGGAGAGGACGGTCACGGAGGTACACAGGTGCTTTCCCTCAGAAACAGACACACCGGGGGACCCCTGGGTGGCTCAGCGGTTCAGCACCTGCCTTTGGCCCAGGGCGTGATCCTGGGGTCCTGGGGTCCCGGGATCGAGTCCCGTGTTGGGCTCCCTGCATGGAGCCTGCTTCTCCCTCCTCCTGTGTCTCGCCTCTCTCTCCAACCACCCCCCTATCATGAATATATAAATTAAAAAAAAAAAAAAAAAGAACAAACAGACACCCCCTCACTGGATGGGGAACGCTAAAAAGGAATCCCAAGGATACACTCACCTTTATGTGCAATTTGGCTTTTGTCAATAAACTCAGTGTAGTGTGTCGGTTCGATTCGGGCCCAAGCGGCACGAGCCCTTTCAGCTTCTCCAGGCACAAGCGAAGATGGGCCCGCCTACAAAAACAAGGTCACAGTGGCACTGAGGATTTCACGGCAGGCTGGAAGGCACCTGAAAGAACAAGTTCTAAAAGAGCAGGAAGTTACCCAGGCAAATGCCACCAATGACCTCTGGTCAAACGAGCATCTTTGGAAATTGGACAACTGTGGTGGAAGCCGCAGAGAAGCCCAAACCGGGGTTTTCGCAAGTCTCTATAATACAGGTGTTTGGGCAGGACTAAGACCTACTATTAGTCATATTTATCCGGTTAGCTCCAGGTTTCTGGGTTACGGCGTAACCTGACAACACCCTTTCAACCCATACTTCCTCTTTCCCATTTATGGACCAGTAGGTCTACGGCACGGCCGTGTAGACTACTGCCACATGCGAGCGACCTGTGCGGGGATTCGTCACGGCTTGCCTCCTAATAGCAAAGATCGAAACCACCCAAGTCACCATCAATGGGGAGCTGCTTAAATAAATTACGTATCCATTCAGTGGAATACTATGCAGCTATGAAAAGACCCGAATGTGCTCTATTTACTCCTAGGAAGGAAGTCTCCGATACATTGTGAAATGAGGGAAAGCAAGATATCAAACCCTGCCAGCCCTGGGCAAAACAGAGGCAAAATGGTTCTGTCTTCTTATATGGACATAAAGTCTCGAAAGAAAGTTGGGCCTGCCACTTAGTCCTTGCTGAGTTATCCCAGCCCCCTCCCCCTTAATAAACGTCTGCGGAGTGGCTTACGTCGCCTATTCAACGAGGCCGTGGCCCCTGGAGGACACGGGCCATCTCTACTCCACCTCCTCACCGCGCTCGGCCCACACGACCACCGGAGCAGGGTGCCCCGGAGCCTGGGGGCTACCCTCCGGCTGAACCGGGGGACGACCCTAAAGCTTAATTTGCCTGCCCCTCGCCCCCACTTCAAATTGTTGACCGTATTAGCAAAAGTTGGGACCAAAACAAGAACACGGCTTCAGAAAGCTGGAGGTCGGAGGCGCGGTAACGACCGGGAAGCCCGCTCACACCCTGCGCGGCGAGACTTCAGAACGTTCCCCTCGAGGCAGATCCAGCCAGCGGTGCGTCGCGTCCTTCCCAGCCTCCTTCCGGGCCCAGCTCTCGGAGGAGCTCCCCCAGCTCTCCCAGGACCCTCTAGGCCTTGACAGACTTGAAGAGTACAGCATCCACTCTCGAGCCAGGCAGATCCTAGGGCACAAAAGCGCCCTGCTCTCCGGTAGGTCTTCCGCTTGCCTCAAAGCCCCGTCCCTGCGGAACGGCCACAGGCAAAGACTCCCATGGGAGGTCTGCTCCTGCCACCACTACAGGAGGGCGAAAGAAAAGCAGAGCCCGTGTGTAAAATGTACCTGTTCACCTTCAATCCTAGTGTTCAAGAAGAGCCACGGGCACAGACCATACTAGAAACACTGAGAAAGCATAGTCACTTATACAGTTATCCAAACTATTTCTCCCAAAGTGTACAAATTGTCAAGTTAGGAAAAAAGTCTAAAAATTAGATGTAGACACTTTCCAGCTTACTTGTTATCTGCAAACACCGCATGATTCAGAACAGTGCCTGCCCTATTAGTCATTTTACGACGTGGGGTTATCTACAAAAATGAGTATGTAAATTTTTTAGGAAGTTTGTCTGCTGATAAAAACATAATAAAGTCATCTTTCCATGCATCGTCATTTCTAGTTATATAGGGAATCTAGCCCAGAAAGTAGAATTCTCACTACCCAAATGTAGGTTTTCCAAAGAACGCTTCTGTTGTGAAACTAGAAATACGCCACTTGACTAATTCAGGCGAAGGAGAATACATGTTCACTCAGTACCTTTTGGCCTGGTTCTAGGAAAATAAGACCAGAGCTCTTCCTGGGTTTGTGTCGGGGCCCGAAGCCAACTTTGTCCACCCGCCTTGGCCTCCTGCAGCCCCCACGGCTCCAGCCCCCTGGCCGCCCTGCCCACCTGCCCCCTGGCTGCAGACATCCCCGGCTGGCACCTGGGCCAACCACAAGGGAAGGGTGAGGTCTGCGGAGCAGGCCCAGTCCGTCCTGTTATAGGGACACTCAATTCCTGAACGAGATAAGCAAACAACCCCCGCGTACCGCTCCCCCGGGGCTCCTGGGCCGGGACACAGGCACCCCGGCGTCTGGCCGCGTCCCTGCGCAGCCCTGAGAGCACGTCCTCCTCACTCCTGACTCTTCCCCTGCCCCGGGCTCCGGTCCTCTCCCGGGTCTAGTGTCCCGCGGAACTAGTATAACTCCCCTCCGGAAGCCAGCAGCGTTTTGCCACGTGAACGGAGCAGGAAGCCGCTCGGTACCCCGGTCGGATCCCCACCTTAGACCTCCTCCCGGCCGGTCCCGCCGCCGCCCCCCAGCGGAGGAGGGCTGGGCCGAGTCCTGGCTCCCTCCTGTCCCGCGGCCTCTTCTGCTTGCGCTGATCCAACGGCTTCGTGCCTAGGTCACGAACCTTGATAAACCTTGCGTGCTGACTCTTCAGAAAGAGCGCTTTAATTACTCTGAACGGACGATGTACCTTTGGCCTCTAGGAGCACAAAGAGACAGATCTTTGATCGGAGCTATCACCGGCAATGCTCAGAACCAAGTGTGCCCTATACCTGTGGGTACCTGGATTAGATAAAAACTATAACTTTTCTTCGGTACGGTTTTGAAAAGGATCTCAAATTTTATTATTATTATTATTTTTAGTTCCTTTAGTAGTTTGAATCTGTGAATCACTACACAACCAAATGTTACTGTAGCGTGTAAGAGTAAAGGCTTGGGATCCCGGCTCTGCCACTCACTTCCTGTGTGACCTTCAGCCAGTAACTTAACTCCAGGTGGCAACAGCCTCCCCAGCAGTAGACAGGAACACCGTGCCCAGAGGCCAGTATGTTATCTGGGACAAGGTACAGAAGCCCCCGGCCAGGGTCTGACATGAGTGCTCTCCATATGGCGACAGTTATTCATTCAATCCTAGCTTCTTCTGCAGACCGGGATCAAACAGGTATGTACGGCACTGTAATATTCCTTTGAAAAATCAATAGGAAACTCAAAGCGTCTCACAAGGCAGATGGAAGCTATCTGGTAAAAATCCAATTCTTCCTTAAAGAAAAGTTATCTTTTTGTCATTAAGGAAATTTAATGGAAAATGTAACCGATTTTCTATGACAATACAGATCTTACTTTATGCTAAAGATACTTTTTTTTTTTTCATTTAAAAAAAATCAGCAAGGACAGTGAAGGAAACCATCAACAAATATAAAAGGCAGCCTACCGAATGCGAGAAGACATCTGCGAATGCCATACCCAGTGAAGGGTTAGTATCCAAAATATATAAAGAGCAGATACAACTCAACACCCAAAAAACAAATAATCCAATTAAAACTGGGCAGAAGACATGAACAGAGATTCCTCTAAAGAAGACATACAGCCGACGGACACTAGAAAAGGTGCTCAGCATCACTCATCACCAGGGAAATGCAGATCAAAACGACAAGGAGATACCACCCCACACCTGTCAGAATGGCGAAAATCGGAAACACACACCAGTAGGGGCAGGGATGTGGAGAAAAAGGAACCCCGTTACACTGTGGGGGGAACGCAAGCTGGTACAGCCACTGTGGGAAACTGTGGAGGGTCCTCAAAGTTAAAGATAGGACTACCCCACGGCCCAGCAACCGCACTCCTGGGTATTTCCATCAAAAATACAAAAACACTAAGTCCAGGGGTGCATGCCCCCCCTGTGTTTCTCGGCAGTATTTGCAACAGGCAGAGCACGGGAGCAGCGCGGGTGTCCGTGGAGAGACGAGCGGATAGAGAAGATGCACACAGCGCAGTACTCCCCAGCCGCGGCCGACAAGGAAGTCCTGCCATTGGCAGCGGCGCGGACGGAGCTAGGGGCCAGGATGCCGACTGCAGTCAGAGAGCGACAGCGCAGGAGCTCGTTCACGGGCGGAATTTAAGAAACAAATGAGCAAAGGGAAAAAGGCAAACCAAGACTCGGTCACTTACTTCTAGAGAACAAACCTGTGGTTACCAGAGGGGAGGGGGGACTAGGCGATGGGGACGAAGGAGGGCACCTGTGCCCAACACGGTGCTGTACACCCGAAATCTTACACTGTATGCTGACTATCCTGGAATTTAAAAAAGTTTTAGATTAGCGAGGATCTTATCAATCCTTATAAAATGTGTGCGAAAGAAAGGCCTCCTTCTTGGCCAACATCCTGTCGAGTCTCGGGGAAGGGAGCCTGAGGCTGGGCGGAAAGCACCGAAGGGCACCGGGTCCCCCGCTACGGCGGCTCCGCGGCAGCCCGAGGACAGTAGGGGCAGATGTTGGCCTGCGGGACCCAAGCGCGTCCCCGGATGTGCCGTCTGTGCCCAAAGAACCTAAACGCTCCCTCCTACGACACAGAGGAAAGGGCAGCATGTGGAGGATCAACTAAAAACAGGTTAGGAGGGATTTGTAGGAAGGAAAGTCTAAAACTTTGCTGAGAGACCTAAGAAAATCTGAGTAAATGTTTGATAAAAGTAGCGCATCCAAAAGTAGTAGATTCGAAACCTGAAAGCAACTGCCAAGGTTACCCAAGTTGGTCTACAAATTTAACATAATTCCAAGAAAAAAATCCCAAGGGCTCTTACTAACTCTAGGAAATTAGTGTAAACTCCATCTTGGGGGCCCCCCAGGCGGCTCAGTGGTTGAGCATCTGCCTTGGGCCCAGGGCGTGACCCGGGGGTCCCGGGATCGAGTCCCGCGTCGGGCTCCCCGCAGGGACCTGCTTCTCCCTCCGCCGGGGTCTCTGCCTCTCGGGGTCTCTCATGAACAAGTGAAATCTTAAATAAACTCCATCTTGAAGAGTAAATGTGTGAGGGATCGCCAGATTTTTGAAAAAGGAAAGTGAGGAAGAATGTGCTATACCAGACACGAAACTGCATTATAAAGCCTTGATAATTAAAAAAACAATATCAAGTGAACGGATTTTTTAAATTCCCAGCAACAGACTGGAGAATGGGTATGAGTTTACCCGAGGGAACACTGCAAATCCTTGGGCAAAGAGCGGGTTACTCAGAGAGTAGAGGAGCGCGGAGACGAACGTCAAAATAAATCCCAAGAATATTGAAGATTTAAGGGTTCGATCCCACTCAGTTCCGTCGTTGGTTTGAGCCCGTCAGCCACGAACAGGGAGAGCCGGGCACCGGCTGAGGGGCACCTGCGCCCGCCGCCCTCCAGGCCCCCGAGCCGAGCCGAGCCCCGGGTCTCTCCGCGCCTCTCTCCCGCCAGCACGTCCGCAAACTGGGGCACGGACTGGGAAGGACGGAGGCCGCAGGGGGCTGCCGGCTGCGGACCGCGCCTCTGAATCTGCAGGTGAGCCCAAGCTCTTCCTGACCTGGAGGCGGTCCCGGGGTCCGGGGCGGGGCGCTATCAGGTCGGGCCCACGCGTGTCTGTCGTGAGGGAGGCGAGGGAGGCGCCGCCACCAAGGAGGATCGTTAGCTTTTTGATTGAAGCAAAGGAAGGGCTGGAAGGTCGGAGCGGAGCATCCGGGGTGGCGGCCCCGGGGGGTAGAGAAGGGGGGTTCACGGATGG
Organism: Canis lupus familiaris; assembly: GCF_011100685.1. Lineage (NCBI taxonomy): Eukaryota > Metazoa > Chordata > Mammalia > Carnivora > Canidae > Canis > Canis lupus. The sequence goes on along the minus strand of NC_049231.1, from coordinate 69,864,598 downwards.
AAACGTGGAAACACACACGTGGCGCGTCCATTCGTTCACTGCACCGGCCTCTCTAAGGACTGCCGGGCACGGCCGCGATCCTAGGGGCCAGGATGCGATGTCGGCTAGATCCAGTCCCCGCCTTGGAGCTTCTTGAAACTTAGTTGGAGATGGAACATACACAGAATTCCTGATTTGAGCTACCTTTAGACTATGACCAATGGCCGCTCTCACCGAAAGTTTACAACAACACGCCTCCCCCCAAAAAACCTATTTCTCCTTTCCCCTCACCCGTATCTTGCTTGACTGAAGAGGATGTCAAGCTTCCATAGACCGCCGGAACCTGTTTTTTCCCCTTTCCCAATGGATCACACTTCGCTTGTTCACACACTGCAGACTTCCTATATACCCAGGCGTTCTTTCATCACCAACTAATGGGAAAGACCAAGATTTTTATTTTGTGTTACCCCACTGGGGCCTAGAAACAAGAAAGCATCCGCAGATGCTGACTTGAGGGTAGAATCTGGGATCTCAGGCGATGCATGCGCTTCTCTTTGAGGAAAGTCCTACCTAACGAACGTGATACACGGCAGGCCCCTCACCGAGCACCACTTTTCATTAAAATTGGGCTTCAGGTTCTTCACCGAAGAAGCAGCAAACAATAAACAAGAGCGTACTTTAAAGTTTAGTCATCTTATTTCCTCACTTTGAGCACAGATGTAGCCAATTAAATAGCTCTGAATTCTATAGGCTAACTGGAGGTCTGATAAAAATTTCCGATATGGCTACGCACGAGCCACATAGTGAGAAAAATAAGTTTAGTCTAGAGTAAGAAAATCATCTTAAGGGATCAAAAATCACTCCCTAAAAGTGGTCACAGGTCACAAGAGAGACTAACTTTTTCCAGATTTGGGGTTGAGAACAGAGCCTTACTGGGTTAAGCAAGAAGTCCAGGTGAAGACTGCAAGTCATGCTTTGAGGGGAAAAAAGTACTCTGCTCTTTTCCCTAAAATGATCCCTTTATAAACAATTGCCAGATGAATCATGATTACCAACTTAACTGGAATCTTAGAAGGCTTTGGAGATTTTTGATAATCGTGATAGTAATCTTTATAAAAAAAAATACAGTGGTAGTTATATAGGCTAGCTGTAGGGGAACACATCAGTGAACAATTCATAAAGAGCAATTCATGGTAACTACTACATTTTGAAGTTATAACTTCTGTACTAAAACTATGAAATACATAAGTATATTAACATTTCCATCCTGGAGCCCAATTTTAAGAATGTTCACGATGCGTGTCATGGTTAGTCCTTGCTAGCTTTCTCAGCCTGTGACTATTAAGGTCTATGACAAAGTCAGGCGGTGCCCTCAGTGCTCCAGTAGGGACTGGAAATTAGTTGAATAACCAGCCTATGTCTCTTCTCCAAGTTCTTCCGAGGGCAGATGCCATCTATCCAAGAGATACAGTCCAAGATAGATTCCGGTGGCACAAATCTGGGTGTTCCTCCACACGTCAACGTAGGCCGGATTTGCACACTGATAACTACATCCCTTCTTTGTAATAACCAGGCCACGCCCTCGGCCCCATGTGGCAACAAGGAATGTGGATTTGTTACAACACCTTAGGGTGAAATCTGAATGTGGTCAAGAAAGTTCAGAAACAGAGTGGTGCAATGCCTACCGCAACTTGGGACCAACGCAAAAGTTACACCCCTACCCTCTTCCGATATAAGGAGCTTGGCCATTTGAGAAGCCAAAATAACTACAGGGGCCTGCAATCAATTAGAGTGTCGTGCCAGAAGAGACCTGATTGCAGGAGTTTCTCAGACCGGACCAGATGCCACTGAAATACTGTGAGACCAAATGAAAATAATAGCTTTAGATCAGGCTGCTGAGTCCTCCCCACAGAGTGCGCGCACACACACACACACACACAAACCTTTTGTCATGGGGTCAGAAGACTCTAGCAGAGGTAATCTCTCTAGACCAGCTGCCTAATTCCAGCAAGGCCTGCATTTGTACCATTCCAGAAAAACGAGTGTCTATTATTAAAGAAGATGCCAGAGCCTTCTTTTGAAAAAAAAAAAAAAAAAAAGATAAAGAAAAAAAAAAAAAAGTCCATTCTAGCACCTGACTCCCGGCCCCACTGGCTGCAGCTTATATGCATTCACTCAGTCTCCATTTGCTGAAGTGCTACTGAAAGGCATTCAGACCAGAAGAATTACCAGCTAAGAGAAGGAAAACAGTAGAATTTTCACCAACAAAGCCATATAACATCAGCAGCAAGATTAAAAAAATTTCCTATATTCCAACAAGAATTAATTAGTGATTACAATGGGAATATAATAGAGACTTTAAAAATATATAGAATGCAGGAATACCTTTTATAAGAAATATGCAATATCTATGGGGAAACACTATAAAACCTTAGAGACAGAAAAAAGATCTGAATAAATGAAGACACATACCAAATCCTGGATGGAAAGAGCTAATACATGAATGTGAACTTTTAAAGGTTAATTTATATTGAAATTATTAAATTTTGACTTTGAAAATCCCAAAAGGATTTGAGGGTCGGAGAGATGGACTGACTATACAGTTTATAGGGAAAAACAAACTAGTGAAAATAGCTAACAACATGGTAAAATTAAAAAAGGAGGAGGGAGGAGGAGGGATTTGCTTTGCCAGATCTTGAAGTGCATGATAAAACCTCAATGACTGAAGCAATGCTCACTGGCAGAGGACAGCAGAGCAGATGATCACTGGAACCGAAGAAGCAGTCTAGAAACAGACTTCGCCATGAACTGAGAATTTAATATACGACAGAGGCAGCAAGTTCAAACAGTGAGAGAAAACGGATTCTGTAGAGGAAATGATAAACTGGACAATAACGTGATACTCAAAGGGGCAATCTCCTTCACATGATATAATCTTTTCAAAATAAGGAAAAAGAAACGCCTGAGTAGAAAATAGGCAATACCAACACACGAAGATATGAAAATTATTCATGCTGGTAATGTAACAAATGCAAATTAAAACAAGTTGGTTGTCTGTTTTTTTTTTTTTTACATATCAAACTCATAAAGGTCTTAAATTAGAATATCACGTTGTGAAGGTATAAGGAAAATACAGCCTATAACCTGCCCAGTGGGGAGTCCAGCAGTCAACATCGAAAACCATAACAATGCGTACATCATTATTTCCACAACTATAAATTTGCCCTAAGGATATAATTATGGCGTTGGACAGAGATTTATCTACAAGGTAGTTTAAGGAAGTATTGTTTATATTAGCAAAATACTGCGAAGAACCTAAAACAGGGGATTGGTTATAGGACTTATGGCCCCTCCATATGAGGTAATGCTGGGCATTCACTAAAAGTAATGTTACAAAAGGAGACTTAAGGACACTAGAAAATATTCATAATGTAGATGAAAAGACCACAAATTATTTACTATGATCCCAGGTTGATTTCAGAAAAGCATGCACAGAAGTCTAGATGGATACAGAACTTGGCAGGAATGGTGGCAGCTGTTACTGCTGCAAGATCTATTACAGGTGATTTATATATATATATATATATATTTTTTTTTTTTTTTGTATTTTTTTGAAACTTCTCAATTTTCTACACCAAACCATGTTTTTTCCAAAAACAACCGTTGGGATCAAAAGTTCCACTGCTTTCCCCTGGCAGCTAGAATCACAGACGACTTAATTTTTTTTTTTTTTTTAAGAAAGACTTTCTGTAGTTCTCAGATTTTTCTGTAAGATTAGTTTTAAAAAGAAAAAAAGCAAAACACCACCACACACTCGAAGGGTTTCCTTAGGTGGCTAGACCCACAAAATGACAGTTCAGAGAAGCACAGGCCTAGTGACAGACACTCCGATCTCCAGCGACATTAAGCTGAACCCTCTGCCCCAGGGGTCTGGGCTCCTCGGGGCTCTGTAGTCCCAGCACCTAGTAACGGCACCTTCATGCTCCGCGGATGCTCATCTAGCGAATGGGAAACACCCCACCTCCACCACCTAGAAGGCTAGTTTCTTCCGACCAACACCAAGGTTATCAAGGTGGTGTTGAGCACCACATCCTCGTAGTGAGCCCTGATGAACACCAATTACTCAAAAGCTCTAAAATGCCACAGAAAAGGTTTCTGTTTAAAAATCCAACCCAATTATAATCAACTCTGCAATATCATGGAGGAAAATAAATTCCCATTGTTAGAAGTTCTTTTCCTGAGTTGGGTTTTTTTTTTTTTTTTTTTGAGAGCCATGTTAATCTTTTTATGTGAGGTTTTAAGGTAAAAAAATGGCTAAAGTGTATATGCACTTAGCCAAGCGGGATTCTTTGATAGGAATCGATTGAAACCAGGGCAGCTGTTCCGTGGACTTTAAAACTCGAAGCTTCTTAAGCACCTACACTCAGAAGGGGAGAAGAGCCCGACAACTTTAAGTTCCTCCTCTGGGCTGCAGCAACCAATGTTTGGTTAAATTAAGAAATTTGAGTCTTTACTTCCTTCTTTTCTGTTCACATGCTCTGGACTAGAGAAAGAATTATCAAGGCTTTAAAAGACCAAATTCCAAAAAAGAAAGGACAATAAGGAAACTAGATAAGTTAACTCTTCGGCAAGCACACATTGACCGGCGACGCGGAAGCAGTCGGAATTAAAAGTGGCTTGCCCGGTGAGGACCTCAAATCCAGTTTTCTAGATTCTTTGCCTCCAGAGCCTCTTGTGCCTCCCCCCATCTGAGCACATCGTGTGTTCACTGAAACTCTGCGTCTTTCTCATTAGACAAACTACATTTCTCTAGGATGGGGAGCATGCTGGCTTAAGCCTCCAGTGTGAACTCATTTAATACCTGGTGTTGAGCACAAGTTCTTGAGGCAAGGTAGGCAAAACATAAACAACCCTGAACTGCGAAAATACAAAGGCAAAATTGACATTGTGTGCCATTCTTGCAGAGGTGCAAGGCACAAAGTTGTAGTAAGCCTAAGAGCCCTTACCTGAAGGGGTAAACTTTTAATAGCGACAAAAATAAGTGCCTAATGGAAATATAAAAAGTAAACAAATTGGGCAGCCCGGGTGGCTCAGCGGTTTAGCGCCGCCTCCGGCCCAGGGCGTGATCCTGGAGACCCGGGATCGAGTCCCACGTCGGCTCCTTGCATGGAGCCTGCTTCTCCCTCTGCCTGTGTCTCTGTCTCTCATGAATAAATGAATAAAATCTTTTTTTTTTAAAGTAAACAAACAAATGCCTAAGTAAAGGTGGGGGTGGGGTGGGGAAGAACTAGAGACTTTTCAGCAGAAAGAGTCCCATTTACCCAGTTCACCCCAAAGGCAGAAAGTTGAGTTGAGAAAGAGAAGCCACATCGGACTACCTCTCCACCTTGAAAGATCCTTTTGAGCTCCCAGTCCATGACGTGTCCATCCCCAAAGCATAAGGGAAGCTCGGACTTAAAACAGTCACCATCAGAAAAATGAAAAGGGAAGAAGAGGGATGGGGAGCAGCACACGCGTACACACAAAATTCCTTAGTGCGAAACGCTAGACGTTCACCCTGTTCCAAGATTCTCCTTCCTAGGAAGTCTGGCCTTCCACTGACGGAGCAGGTCGTTCAGACCCTGACTTTCGGAGTCGGGCTCCCTCTTCGAGGAAGGTTTGCGTGAAATAACCACGTGTGTTTACAGAGCCACCCTTACGCGTCATCTGGTTCATGCAGAGCACGCGAGAGCTCCTCCATCCGAATGGGTGGCCTGCGCTTCAAACTGATGGGCGCTCGGAGACCAGACGGAGGCCTGTTCAGTGGTTCTCAGCACTGGCAGCACACGAGAATCACCCGGGGAGCTTTTGAAAAAAATACTAGAGCAGAGTCTCAACCCAGACCAATTAAATCAGAATGGCTAGGTGTGAGGTCTGGGCCTTGGTTTCTTTTTTTCTTTCCTTTTCCTTCCTTTTCTTTTCCTTTCTTTCTTTCATTTTATTTTATTTAGTTTTTCTTTCTTTCTTTCATTTTAAAGCTCCACAAAGAATCACTATTAATTTTTCCCCCCAGCATGGTAAAAGTGGTTATGTTTTTTTTAAAAAAAGTCTTTATTAGAGATAAAAGATTTGCCTTCAAACGGTCCATTGGGAGTGGTAGTTATGATTATACAAGATTGACGAAATGTCGATAATTGCTGAAGCTGGGTAACGGACACGCGGGACTCGACTACATTGTTCATTCTCATATTTGAAGATTTCTAGAAGTTCTTTTATAAAATTTGTTCCTTCTCCCCCAAGTATAAAAATGTGTGTAATGTATTTCATACAAAAATATTTCTTAGAAACATTAAAATAAAAACTCAGCAAGTGACTCTAACGTACAACCGGAGCCGAGAACCACAAGGCTACATCATTGAAGGGGACAAGCCACATTTGGAAAATGAAGATTTAAACAAACAGCAAGAGGCAATCCAGGTGAGAGAGATCAACTCGGGCTCAGCCAGATGGATCCCAAGGAGGGTGGCAGGCTTCCTCTGGTGAATCACCATCTCCAATTTGTGCTATGCATATATTTGCCTGAATTTTGAGAATCTTTATTCACAAGTAAACTGTAAATATACACACACATATGTGTATTTATATATATCTGGGTGTGTACATGATTTAAGACGGAACTACCAATTATATTCAGTAGCATGTAATTTTTTTTTTTTTTTAAAGACACTATTTGTGGAAACACTGCTCATGACCTAAAATGCTTTGGCCTGTGAAACGGTCACCCAGAAAGGCACTTCTGAGGAGGAGCAGGTCCCAGGAGCGAGGAGAGGGGGTGGCCTCTGGAGCCTGCAAGCCCTGCATCTACTTAAGTGGTTTAGGGGCGCGCTGCCTACATGACTTGAGGAAACCCTTACATCAGGGGCTACTTGTGGGAAGAGCCAAGAAAAAAAAAAAATCCAAGTCTCTGAGATCAGAGGATACATCAAAACGACCCTCATCCCACCCTCAAAATCCCCAACTCACCTATTCTTCTCCATTTCATTGTGAGTTGATCTGAAAGAAGGAAAATAAGAAAAGAGTAAGATTCTTCTGGTCTTAAAGGACTATTTCAGCACCAATACAATTATTTTGACCTCTTTCTCTCCAAAGTTGGTAAAGAGAAAACAGAAAAAAGGAGGAAAACTCGGCGGGCTCTGCTAAAGAAATGAGCCCCTCTGAGGAGTTAGATAAACGTAAATATCTAAGATAGAGTTCAAGGAGAAGTGACAAACTTAAGAGGCACGCGATCCCTGGTGGAAATGTAATCCATTTTAAGAAAGGAAATAAAAGGGGTCTATTTATACAAAGAGAAAAACAGCTGCGCAATGTGATGTGAATTCGGGTTAGAGAACACCAGAGCCTCCTCCGGGCTGGGGGCAGAGCAGCGGAGGTGCCAGGCCTCCAGTTTTTTCTACGTGTAGTGTATACGCCAAAATTTTATGCTAAGTTATTTAACAACAGGATACGATTTTAAGTGGGTAAAAATAATCCCTCTTCCCTCAATCTTTCTACTCTGTGATGCCATTATTTGATCACGTACAAGCTCCTGAAAAACGCTGCTGGTGAACAGCTACCAAATGATTTCAAGAAGGGGCCTCTAAAACTCCGCTGCACGTAAAGAGGATCACACCGGTCAAGGCCACAGGTGGGTGCAGTGTGAAGTCTAGCCTCGCACTGACTGGCACTGGAGAAGAAACACAGCTCTTTACCTTCGCGTCCTCGGTTAACCCTTCTGTAAAATGGGAGTAAAAATGATCGTCCATTATCTACTGAACACACGTAGATCAGTGAGGAAGCAGCTGTAAACGTGATTAGAGAGCCCTGGACGAAAGCTGCGGGAGGCGGGAAGTCCTGTTATTAAGGGGTTTATAGCCGACCTTGAATTATAAGGTCTGGCCTAAGAATTTGTGGACAGGTTTTCACAGAAGTCACAGGAAGCCCGTCAATGTGGCCAATTCAGTGTCCTCCTCACACAACTCCTCCCTAATGATAAATTTGAGGAATCTCCCTCAAGTCTTGACCTTTCTTAATGGACATTCTCTGGAGTCTAACCAGTTTGGGAGAGGACACCCTGGCTCAGATCATGAATTCTATGTGGCCACAGTCAGAACCTTTCTGGACCTATAGAGAAATTCTCATGGAGAAACGGGACCTCTGTGAAGGCTCAGCCACTCGTTCCTATCAGGGGCAACCACCCGCGAGCTCACTCACACCAGAGAAGGGCGGGGGGTGGGGGAGGTAGGCGTGTGGCTTTATAAATGGGAAATTTCCAGTCCAGCAATAAAACTTCTCTTCCACAACATCAATTTGTGGGACGTCAATTTTTGTTAGCCAGGAAAAAAATAAACATTAAAAAAAAAATCAAGAAAATAATGGCAGTATTTGAAGTTTTAGAATATTGGTTTTCTAGATAGAGGACCTCAAAATTGGTTACCTTACAAGCTCTACATTGATTCACTTGGTTTTTCCCTCAGCCTTGTTCAGTTACATTTTTCTGAAGGTTCGCTTCCTGCCGCGGCCAGCAGGATAGCGCAGTGGACAACAGGCCAGCACTGTAAACCTTTGGCTTTAAAGCACGTGGCATTTTAGTTTTACCAGGGAACAACAAGTTCAAAGTCTGACAGGTTTTTTAAATGGATAAAAGTATATGATAGCAGCTGGTCAGGATTTCCCTGCTTAACTGCAGGCCAGGACCCTCCCAGGAACGGGGTGGAGGAGAGACGGGTGGATATTTGAAGAGAATAGAATCTCTGATTGCAGCAAATAGCACACAGGGCACTCTTACCCAAAATTTCTAGATTCCTTAAAGGTATATATATAAGAAAAGTTAAACTTTTAAACAAATCCATAGGAAGGACAACTCTTTCCAAACTTTGAACAGTCTTGGAAACTCCAGATGGTATTTGCTTCCTTAAGAGTATCCGACACATTGTGATCTGTACAAGGGGACGTACATCTACCGGCTAAAGCATTACTGAGGTGCACCTGGGGGACTGAACAGAGTTTGTCGTTAATGAAAGTAAGCCTTTCAAGAACGATCCTGTTCAGAGACTGCCAACTCTGTTAATGGGTAAAGACTTCTATTTTTAATTAAAGCATAAGAATACACAGGTACCTTGTGTCAAAAGTATTTTTTTTCCATGTGGTTACTGGAAGATTTGATGACTCTGGAATGGCTGGTAAAGGTCAAATATCACCATTTAAAAAATATATCCTAACAAGGGGCACCTGGGTGGCTCGGTCGGGTAAGCGTCGGACTCTTGATCTCAGTTTAGGGCTTGATCTCAGGGTCATGAGTTCAAGCCCTGCACCGAGTTCCCTGCTGGGCACGGAGCCTACTTTAAAAAAAAAAAAAAAAAAAAAAGGAATATCTGTATATTCATTCTCACAAAAAGATGACTAAGCCAAACTACAGAGTGTAGGAGAATGGGGAAAGTTGTTGGGTTTAAAAAGACTCTCCTTGTCAGCTCAGCTGAATAACCACTGTTACATTCAAGAGCTAGCTGGCGGGTCCTGAACTTCCTCTTTCACGAGGGCCAAAACCTGCTTTACAATTTAGCAAAATATACCTTTAAAAACTCTGGATTTCAATTCTAAATTATTAGTAACTGATTTAAAAAGTCATTAGGGGGAAAAAAAAAAAGATTCCACTTCCCTGTATTCCAGTAGCTCTCTGGATGATTCTGAAACAATCAATATTCACGATTTCATTTTTGTTTTTGTTTTTTTAAACAAGCAACTAGAGGAATTGGATTAAGATCTGCATTTTTAGTTCCCAAGAGGCTGGGATATGTGGCTAAATTTTATTTTTTTAATTGTCCAAGGAAAAGTAGCCTCCGACTCTACAAGCAAAGAGCACAGCGTTTCAACCTGAATTAAGAATAAACTGTTATCCGGCGGTTATGTAAAGCGGCAGTAATCTCTCCATCGCCCTTACCTCAGTTCAGAACCCTGCCCATATGTGGTCTTGGAGAGGAGTCTAATTCAAATCAAGGGTGGGGGGCAAACTGCGTTCTCTGGGGAGACAGCTCACGGCTCAGGTAAGGGTCATTCCCAACGGGGCATGAAGGAAGTGACCACAGTAAAACAAAACAACCTGCTCTTGCTTCACGTTTGCTTGGTGCCATCTCCAGGCTTAATCACGGCCTCTCGGAGATCCGGCACCACGCAGGTACTACGCTAATTCATTATTAGTCAGGAATATGGGAAACTGTGACAGCCTCTGGTCTGTAACCGTGGAAAGCACACCAAGCCCATTAACAGAAGAGAGCTCTTCCCAAACTCAGAAGTCACAGCTATTTTCTCCGTAATAACGTTGGATATTAAAGAGAATCTGCTTCGTGGCTTGCGATTCTCAGCTATCATTATTTTTCTTTCCTAATCACCTTCGGGGACCAGCCTACTTCTCTCTCTCAACACCCTTTGCTCTTCCTCTCCCCACCACTGAACCTCCCCCAACTTTCCTGCGAAACTTAGGAAAAAATAAAGTGCTGAGGATTAAGCCTTGACGAGTAAGGTGGACAATTCCTCCTAAACCATGAACGGACAGGAATAAAAGCAACAGTTGGGCTACCTTCTCAGGAAAAAATACGCCAACAAGCTTCAAAATTCTTCCAAAAATTAAAAAAAAAAAAAAAAAAAAGACTAACAAGATGCAACACAGCTAAATTGTTTTATAGCACTGCAGGATACAAGTCAGGCCCTAATACCCACACACGGATCTATTCGCTACCACTTTCAGGTAACGCGGAAGATGGGAGGGAAAGAGAAAACTGTGGGGTGGTTAATTACCAGGTTCATCCCTCACGTGCCTTCCTTCCTCGGCAAGAGCCCAGCACATGGGTGCTGCTCACATCCTGTGGTTCTAGCAACACTAAGGACAATGGGATGAATCAAGGACAACAGCAGCAGCAGCAAGAACAAGTGGGTTTAGGTTTAAGTGGGACCTCCTGGCTTTTAGTGGTGTGTGTGACGTCACAGGGGGTGACCAAATACAGTTACTTGCAGGGAGTTATACATGACGGCGGGAGAGGAATAAGGATTGTAAGCCAGTGATGAAAATGTGAGGGGCTTTAATTTACTGGAATGAAAGGTATAAGTAAAGAGACCTAACAGGTTTCCTAGCTAACTTATATTTTAAGGGCAAAGAGGGGGGAAAAAAGGGGGTAGGTTTATTGAGTTCTCATTTATAGAGTACTCATAGGTACTCAGGGCTTTAATGTGATTTCACGGACCCTTAACCACCTGCTTTCCAGTGAGATTCACAGATTTTAAGAACTATAAGCCAAACGTAAAAGGATCGTGGCATATTAATATTTTAATATTAATCCTCCATCACCAAAAGGGAGGTTTCAACCTCAATCATTCCTCTTTGCCATTATAAGTAGATGTAACAGAGGAGATAAACCATTGCATTTAATTTACATGTCGAATATGAAGTCCTACCCCTAAGGCTAAATCAGATACTTTAACGTGTCTGTACAATCTTCACTATGAAAAGTAAAAGAAACGGATAACGTCCAGCCTCTTTGATTATTTAAAAAAAAAAAAAAAAAAAAAAAAAAAGCTTGCCCTGAATCTGCAACTTCTGTAGGCAAAATATTGTCACGGTTACCAATCTCACTGGAAGTTTCCACAGATTTTTGTTGTTGTTGTCGTTGTTCCAAAAGGGAAGAAAAGCAAAAATTAAGTTTAAAAAGTTCATAAAGAAGCGCAAAGCTTTTCCATTTCTCCTTTCTGTCCCCTCAACCCAAACAGAAGGGCTGCTTCCTCCAGTGGCTTAGGACCATGTGCGCCTTCCTGAATCCTGATCGCCACTTAACGCATTTTCCTGGGTCATAATCACCACAGGCCACTTCCATTCTGCAGTTTGTATCGTGATCCGAGAGAGAAAGAGAAAGATTTACGAAATTACCTGCTACTGCTGTTATTCTTCTTGGATTTGTTCCTCCGTTTTAAGGCATCTCTGTCCTTGTTACTGTAGGGTAACATGGAGGCATAACCATGTTCAGCTTCTAGAAAACCGGAGGACCCAGTTAATGAATGAGCCTGGAACCTTCAACACTCCCCCCCCCCCCAGCCCCCTGCACAGGAGCTCCTTGTAGACCTTATTTTTCATCACGAGCATGTGATGAAAAGAAATTTCTGTGTCAAGAAATAAGCGATGCAAGGTGGAATTCTTAGAACAAGGATTTCTTTTTTTTTTTTAAACTCCTCCCTTAAATTGTGTGAGCACCCTCAGTCCGGAGCAGGTGCAAGGAGCGAGCGAGCTGCTCATTGTTGAGGCTCAGCTCGCGGAGCCCGGGCTGCCCGCTGGGGACGTCCCGCAGGTTGGTGCGCCCTGCGCGGGGCGGCATCCCGGGCACCCCGAGCACCCCGGGCACCCCGCGCACCCCGAGCACCCCGGGCACCCCGCGCACCCCCGGCACCCCGAGCACCCCGTGCACCTAGCGCACCCCGTGCACCCCGAGCACCCCGTGCACCCCGAGCACCCCGTGCACCCCGAGCACCCCGGGCACCCCGCGCACCCCCGCCCCCCCGGGCGGAGCGGCCTCCCCTCGCACCGCGCGTGGGGCAGCCGGAGGGTTGGAGGCGCTCGCGGTCGCGCCCTCCGCCCCCCCAGCGGCCGTGCCCCGCAGAGCCCCCGGCCCCGGCCCGGCGCGGACCCCCGGCCCCGTGCACCTCTCTCCCGCCGCTCCAGGTAGTCGGCCGCCTCCAGCAGCATCTGGATGTTCATCCGAACCGCCGCCGCCATTCTGCACCGGGGGCCGCGGCCGCGGGACCAACCCCCACCGCTCGGGCTCGCCGCCGCCGCCGGGCCCCGCGGAGCAGGGCGGGGAGAGCCTGTCGGGCGACCGCGCTCGCCGGGAGGGAGGGGCCCGGGGCGCTGGGCGCCGCCGACACCGTGACAGCAGCCGGGGAAGAGCCGCCGCCGCCACCGCCGCCGAGTGTTTATCTCCGACTCACCATCCCCCCGCCCCCAGGCCCTGCTCTTGACAGGCCCGCTCCGGCCGCGCTCCCCATTGGGCGCCCGGAAGAACGCCCCGCCCCCGGCCTTGCCCGATTGGGGAGACGCGCCGCGGCCCCGCCCCCTGGGGTCCGCTCCTCTCTCTGGTTGGTCACGCTTGACAAGGCCCGGGCTCCGCCCCCTCCTCCCAATTGGCGGCCGGGTTCGCGACTCCGCCTCGTGCTCCTTGCCCGCTGCCCATTGGCCCGACGCCGACGGCCCCGCTCTGCCTTGCCGCCATTGGCCGGAGCGGGGGCAGCGAGCCGCCTTGCCGGCCTCCCATTGGCGGAGCCGCCGAGACCGCCCAGCCCCGGTGACGTCACCTCGCCGGCCCGGCGGACCCGGGAGGCGGTGAGCGGCCGAGCTCCCGAGCTCCCGAGCTCCCCGGGCCGCGCCGGCTGCGGGGCTGCCCCGGGCGCGGCGCTGACTCACCGGCCGCCGCGGACCTGGGCGCCGCCGCGCATCCCCCGCAGCGAGGGCGCCGGCGGCCTGGAGGGGCCGGGCCCCCGCGGGCGCCACGTGGCTCGCGCCCCCGCCCCCGCCCCCGCCCCGGGCGCCCTGCACCTGCGGGATGACCCGCGTCCTATCACGACGTTCTTTGACCTCAGTCTCGTTCAGGGTCTTTCCTTCCCTTTTAATTGTCGATGAAAACGTTTAAGAAAAAAAAAAAAAAAAAAAAAAAAAAGCTTTCTCTGCTCAAGACTATGGATGGGGTTTGTGGGGGGGGGGGGCGGTGCCAATAGAAATATATGGAACTAAAAAAATTAAGGATTTAAGCCCTATCAAGATTTTTGAGAGGAGAGCCGGCTGGAGGCCCAAGTTACCCTGTTAATATACTGACATCTGCATTTTAAAAAGGAAGAATAAATGTCTTGGTCAGCTTGGACAGATTCCATACAGCTTAAAAAAAAAAGTTTACTGTTGCCAATACATGAAAATAAGAGCTTTACTGTTTCACGTGCATTATCACTAGTCCTCCGTGCAACCCCATTAGGTAGGTTAATTATCTACATTTTGCATACAAGGAAACGGACCCAGAGACGCTAAATGACTTTCCTTGTCATCCATTTAGCCAGAGATGGAGACTGAACCCAGATGTGTTTCGCCTGGAACCATATAAACACTTGCTTTCAACAGGAGTAAAAAAATAGATTTCCAAAAAAAAAAAAAAAAAAAAAAAAGAAAAAAGAAATAGATTTCCAGACTGACTCACAAACTCTGACCCCCAAACAGTGGGGGGAAGAAGAAGAAAAACATGTAAATGTAATCATGATGGGAATTTTTTGAACATGTCCTTTTTAATGGTTGACAAATCCATTAAAATTAAATAAAGTCAACAGAACTAACAACTAGAATGAACGTTATAGACCATGCCTGGCGTATAGGGAACATTTCCTGGTTTTGATGGTAAACTGAATAAAAGCTTATTCTTTATGAAAGCTAATACACTCAAGATAAAGGTTTTCAAGAAAGCACAAAGAGAAATGAGAATGGGGATATAACATTTTTAACGAGTATTTCTTAATTGCAAGTTATTTATAAAACAAATTTGAAAGTCAATGAAATGAATTCTACTAAAGTACTAAAACTAACAATAGTAAAAACACTGACTTCCTTATCTTAAATTTGGATTTTATATACTTTTATATTTTCTCTGTGTTTTATCATAAACATTCAGCATATTTCTTTATTCTTTCTCTTATCCTTAATTTTCTTTCAGCCCAGTCTTATTTCAATACCATGATCCTTCTCCTTGAATCAATGTGATTGAAAACCACAAAGAAGGATAAAAGGTTGAAATCTGAGGCAGAAATAGCAAATTAATAATTTAAACACCAACAGGTTTATCTTTAAAAACATTTCTTAAAAACATTTTATTCTTAATTTTTACACCTAACATGGGACTTGAACTTACAACCCCAAGATCAAGAGTTTCATGCTTTTCTGATTGAGCCAGCCAGATACCCACCAACAGGTTTATCTTAAACCATGGACAAAAATACTAGGTTGTATAATAATCACAGAATTAGATGAAAGAACGGACTCTTTCTATTCCCTGGCAGTGGTGGAAGAAATTATCAAATAGCCAGGAACACCAAGTAGGAATTAGTATCATGAACTTCAAGGGGTATTTGGTGCCATCTACTGGACATCAAGTAGTATAGAACAAAAATTTTGTTTTGTTTTTCTAGATTATTTTACACAAATGTACACAATGCCTAGTGAAGATAACCTAAAAGTATAGGTTTTGAAGAAAAGTGGAAATCCTAAAACAAGGTATAAGTGGTGACCCCTAGCACCTTGTGCCTCAAAGGCATTATAAAAGCATTGACCACTAGGCACAAACCCAAAAATAAAAATTGGGAATTCCAGAATGTTTGAAATTGTTTTGTGACCAGAATTTTAAATAAAAAGTTATGCATAAACATGGGTTGTCCAACAATCATTCACATTTTCAAACAGACATCAAGATAAACTAATAGAATTGGGAAGGAGAAAGAAAATGCTGAAAATGGGGATGCATAAACACAGTAGATACTATACTTGCTAGATAATTTTTACTGCGTCTTTCAGAAGGCTAAGACCCAGCCTTTTTCCTGTGAGGGGCTTATGTCCCAGAGGCATAGGATAGTAGGTAGATGCCAATGCCAAGTCGCAGGGTCATTAAATGCTATGGGAACTGTGACGTGGAGATGCCTCTTCAGTGAATCCCTCAGAGCGGCAGAAAGACTACTGTTGTATCCTTAACTGTCTAAAAAGTTCCAAAATTGTGGGAATTAAAAAATTATTTGTAACCGAGCTTGACATCTAACTGCTATGACATTAAAATGTATTTTGCTCTTACATGTCTGAGGTGTGGATTTCATTCTTTAAAGTGTAAAAAGGACTGAAATTTGCTACTTCCATATTAATCCCCTTCTTTGTGGCTACTTTGGATGCTCCAATATCATATTATTGGATGATCTAGTATCATGATCTTAAGCTCTAAAAACCTTTAAAAATGCTGCTTTCCAAAAATTAGCTACTCCATGAATATTTGTGATTTTAAAAACAGAGCAACAGCTAAACAGTGGTAGTACATTCCACAAAATACTTATGGTAGCAGTTAAAAAAAAGTAGAGGTATATATATTGGCATGGAAAGATCTCCAAGGCAGTGTTAAATAAGCTGTAAAATGTTCCTATAGCGTATAATTTATGTAAAAAAAAAAAAAAAAAGCCCAAATGATGTACTTTCCTCATTTGCAACGTTACACAGGTCCATAGACAGAGGTCTGGAAGGATACACTGCAAAGGCTTCACAGTGAAGAAGGGGCAATAGGACCAGGACGGTCGGACTGTACAAAAGGGGTCTAGCTTTGTCATGTTTTAAAATTTTTATGGGAGAAATGTGTCCATTTATTATGTGTCCATTTATTACGTGGGTAACTAAAAGTTAACATAAAAGATCAAAGGAAGTGGTTGGGGCACCTGGGTCCCTTAGTTGGTTAAGCATCTGCCTTCAGTTCAGGTTATGATCCTGAGTCCTAGGGCCAAGCCCCGCGTTGAGCTCCCCACTCATGCCATCTCTCTCTCAAATAAAGAAAATCTTTTGTAAAAATCAAAAAAGAAAAAGATCAAGAAAACAAAGGTCACTGAACAATTTTCATGGGTTGAGCAGGTGTTTAATGGGTGCTTTACTCTGTGCCAGTCACTGTGTGGGGCTGGGGCTCCAGCAGCGGGGGACGGAAGCCCGAATCTCAGGGCTGGATGCCTAGTGTCAGATCCAGACGGGAATACCTGAGTACAGCGTGGCAGGCAGGGGAACTGCCCTTAGGACAAGGAGACTGCAGAGCACATGAAGAACCTGGAAGCCTCCCATATGCCAGTGGGAACATGCAACAGTACAGCTACTCTTGAAAACAGTTGACAGGGCTTCAAAAAGTCAAACAGGATAGGACCCAGCAATTCCATTCCTATTTATATACCCAAGAGAACAAAAAATATGTTCATACAAAAACTTGACCACTTATGTTCATAGCGTCATTATTTATAAAACCCAAAAAGTGAAATGCAAATGCCTATCAACTGATGAATTATAAAAATGTGATATTCACAGAATATTAATTGACCATAAAAAAGGAATGAAGTACTGACACATGCTATAATTTGAACAAACTTCGAAAACATGAATGTTAAGTGAAAGAAACCAGATATAAAAGGCCATATACGGTATGATTCCTTTTATATAAAACGTCCAGAATTAGCCACATCTTTAGAAACAAAATGGACATTAGTGATTTCAGGGGTGGGGAATGAGGGTGGCAGGGAAGGTTACGGAGTACTCTTGATGGGGTCTTTTGGAGTGATGACAGTTTTTTGGAATTAGTGTTGATACATAACTAAATATACTAAAACTCACTGAAATGGTACCTCTGTGAAAGGGTGAATTTTGTGCTGTGTGAACTTTATCTCAATTTTTTAAATGTTAAAATAAGTAAGGGTAAAGGGATAGAGAGGGAAGTGGGGTTGCCCTTTAGGATAGGCTGGTCAAGATTGACCTTATTTTGGGCAGAGATGTAAAGCTACCCATGCAAATCGGGGTGGAGGTGGGGGAGCAAGAGCAAGTGGGAGACTTTTGAGGTAGATTCACACGTGTTCTCAAGGAACAGCAAGGCCAAGGGCAGAAGCCATGGTTCAGACTATACAGGCTTGGGCACTAAGTTAAGGGCTGGACTTCATTCTATTTTTTAAAAATATTTATTTATTTATTTATTTATTTATTTATTTATTTATTTATTTATTATTTATTTATTTATTATTTATTTATTTATGATAGTCACAGAGAGAGAGAGGCAGAGACACAGGCAGAGGGAGAAGCAGGCTCCATGCACCGGGAGCCTGACGTGGGATTCGATCCTGGGTCTCCAGGATCACGCCCTGGGCCAAAGGCAGGCGCCAAACCGCTGCGCCACCCAGGGATCCCATATTTATTTATTTTAAATGGGAGAGTGCGAAAGCACATGCTCAGTGTGTGTGTGGGCGGGGGGGCAGAGGGGAGGAGAGAATCCCAAGCAGACTCTGCGCTGGGTGTGGAGCCCGATGCTGGACTCCCATCTCACGACACTGAGATCATGATCTGCGCCGAAATCAAGAATCAGAGCTCCATCGACTGCACCACCCAGGTACCCCAACGCTGGACTTTATTCATATACTCCGGGATTAGAGCCAAAAGGTTTGCTCATGAACGTGGGGAATGAGGAAGAGGAGTCAAGGATGACCCTAAGGATTCAGTCTGAGCCAGGGGTGAGGATGGGCCACTTACTGAGACGGGGAAGCCGCCGGGAAGGCTGGGCAGCAGAGGACAACTCCGCTAAACCGAGCTCTGAGGGGTCTACTCCTCTGGGCACATCACTGCACGACTGCACAAGCCTGCAATTCAGTCAAAGGGCCAGGCTGGAAGTACAAATTGGAGAGCCACAGAAGACGTTTGAAGCCACACTGAGGACTCAAAAAGGGAGACAACGGAGAGTCCAAGAATTGAGCCCCAGAGTACCCGAACATCTAAATACTTAAAAACAGAAGACACGGCACAATTTATGTCTGACAAGCAGCAGCTTGTTAGAGGAAGAGAAAGATGCTCCATCCGTGTTTGGTATTCGCACAGAATCAAATGATCTGGTGGATAAGTTATTTTGAACTAGAACTTCCTGGAGTGCCTGAGGGGCTCAGTTGGGTCAGCACCCGACCCTGGACTTCGGCTCAGGTTATGATCTCAGGGTCGTCAGGATGAGCCGTGTCAGGCTCCACGCTCAGTGCAGTCTGCTTGTCCCTGTCCCTCTGCTCCTCCCTCCTGCTCATGCTCTTTCTTCCTCTTAAAATAAGTAAAAAATCTTAAACAAAAACAAGACTTCCCTTAGGATCATAGGTGTCTTACCTCTGGCTTTTCGGATGTCTTCCTCTTCCACTTCTTGGTGTTAGCTCATGCAGAGTGCACCTATTGGCCTATGAGGTATTCTCACTTCTTTACAAACTATGCTGCTATGAGGATCTGGAGTCAAATCTCTATTACCTCACAAAGACGACAATCTAAAAGTCTGTAATTTGGCTTTGGGTATATTATTTTATCTCAGAAGTTTTAACTTCCTTATTAAAACCACAGTTTGGTCTGCCTTCCTTAAGTATGCACAAATGTGGTCAGAAATAATCCTTATTGTGGATAATTCAGAGATACGCAGTATTTTGGTAAGTAGGGGTATAGGAGGAATTATTTAGCTCGGTTGGCAAAAACTCCAAGTGAAACAACCACCTGGAGGTAGTGACACTTGTGCAATACAAGTTGAGCAACTAAGGTAGCATAAGTACCAGTATTTTCTGCTTTTATGGTCCGAAGGCTCAGCTGTCTCATCTGGGAAATGGAGATAATAGCACTTGCTCTGTCTCATAAGGACTAACTAAACCAAGGTGTTCTGTACACGATTATGCAATGCATTCACATTACTATTATTTTCTTTATAGGAAATGAACTTGACAGGAAAGTTTTGAAAAAACTACAATAGGTAATGAAGTTTCAGATGCAGTAAGGATTTAAAATCCGGCTAAAAATGCTCGTAAAAACATTTGTATCTAAGGATAGTAATTCTAGAATTCTTTTTTTAAAGTAACCTCTACAGCCACCATGAGGCTGCAACTCATAACCCAGAGATCAAGAGTCACATGCTCCACCAAATGAGCCAGCAAGGAGCCCCAGAATTTTAAAAAATAGCGAAAGACTTAAGAAAAACAACAGGGGCAGCCCAGGTGGCTCAGTGGTTTGGTGCCGCCTTCAGCCCAGGGCATGATCCTGGAGACCTGGGGTCAAGTCCCACATGAGGTTCCCTGCATGGAGTCTGCTTCTCCCTCTGCCTGGGTCTCTGCCTCTCTCTCTCATGAATAAATAAATAAAATCTTTTAAAAATAAAAAAAAAAAAATTAAAAAGAAAAGAAAAACAACGTGAGTGCCCATCAATGGGGACTATTAAACTACAGTCCATCCTATAACACTCTGTAACTGCTGCCCTTAAATAGAGGCCATATTACATGTACTGAAAAGAAACAATCTTGGGGCACCTGGGTCGATCAGGTTGCTGGTTTAAGCATCTGACTGTTGCTATCAGCCTAGGTCTTGATCTCAGGATTGTGAGTTCAAGCCCCACGTTAGGCTCTACACTAGGTGTGAAGCCTACTTAAAAATTTTTAAGATGTATGAGTAAGTAAAAAAAGGGATAAGCGTAGAATAATGTGTAGAGTCTGCTTACATGTGAATAATAAAGTAAAATATGTACACATATGTTTGTAGATATATGGAATATCTCTGAAAGGATGCACAGTAGCTCTTCACTATATACCCTTTGTTCTGTCTGCATTGTGTTCCATGTGTTTGTCTTACTTACTAAAAAATAAAGTAAAATAAAAGCTAATCACAGAGCCTCAAATATCAGCAAAGGGTACTGGTTGTTATCTTCAATATAAAAAGGACTTCTGTCACCTAAGGAAAAAAAAAGCTTGCATTTCACACATACCAAAAAATATGGCTAACACATTTCTTAAATGTTCATCCTCCTTAGAACTGAACAAATTGGGGATCCCCGGGTGGCTCAGCAGTTTGGCGCCTGCCTTTGGCCCAGGGCGCGATCCTGGAGTCCCGGGATCAAGTCCCACATAGGGCTCCCGGCATGGAACCTGCTTCTCCCTCCTCCTGTGTCTCTGCCTCTCTCTCTGTCTATCACGAATGAATGAATGAATGAATGAATGAATGAATGAATGAATAAATCTTTAAAAAAATCTTAAAAAAAAAAGAACTGAACAAATTAAAACCAAATATTATTTTACCTACCAGATTGGAAATTTCAAAATTAATATTATTTTTAAAGATTTTACTTATTCATGAGACAGAGGCAGAGGAAGAAGCAGGCTCTCTCAAGGGAGCCTGATGCAGGACTTGATTCCAGGACCCCAGGATCACAGCCTGAGCTAACGGCAGACGCTCAACCACTGAGCCCCCCAGGTGCCCTAAAAAATATTATTAAGGCTGATATTGGTGTACATGTATGAAATTGGAATGCTCATACTTTACTGGTGAGTTGTTACCTTTCTAGCCATACACATATCAAAAGCCTTAAAATATGTATACACACTCCTTTATCTCATCCAGCAATGCCACATCTAAGAATAGAACCTGAGGAAATAATTCAACAAGTACCAAAAGATATATGTAGCAGGGATACTACTCACAGTTTTAATTAAAACAGCAAGCCATGGGAGGGAAGCCAATGTTTGCTCATAAAAGATTAGTTAATAAATTATGGTACACCCAAGTAGCTAAACTTAAAGTTAAGCTTCTAAAGAACATGTAATAGTATTAAAACCTGTTCACAGAACATGGGAGAAAAAAGATTAGCAAAAGGGAACAGCCTATAAATTCTGATATAATAGGTGGGGGCAATAAATATACACCACAGGAGGCTGGAAAGACATGTAACAAAGTATTGTTTCTGGGGGATAAATTATAGGTGATTTTGGCTTTTCTTTTTACTTTTTGGTTTCTCCCAAGTTTTTCTTTTTTTAAAAAAAGATTTTATTTATTTATTCATGAGATAGAGAGGCAGAGACACAGGCAGAGGGAGAAGCAGGCTCCATGCAGGGAGCCTGACGTGGGACTCGATCCTAGGACCCCGGGGTCACGCCCTGAGCTGAAGGCAGATGCTCAACCACTGAGCCCCCAGACGTCCCTCTTCCAAGTTTTTATATAATAAGTATATATTGCTTTTAAAATGGAGAAAAACAATATACAGGGGAAATACTAATTGGGGGGAGGGAACCACAGAAGATAAAAAATCCAGTTATTTATAAATTACTAATGGAATCTAAATCTATGTAGGAAAAAAAACCTAACATGTACGGGGACAATTTTATAATAGTAACACAAATATTTATCAAATACAAAAGGGTAGAAATATTGCTTTATTTGAGAAACTTACAACCAAATTACTTTTATGTTTTAAAAAGTCCTAACAAGCATCCAAGAAGAAAACATATACAGCTTCCACAACAGTAAGAACAAAAAATGGGGCTGACGATTGCCCCAAATGATATTTCCTAAAAGAAAAAAATGCAATATTTAATCTTCTTTTTTTTGAGTCAAGGTAAGTGAACTGCACACATCATAAATAAAATTTTCTTACTTTACAAGGAGGGAGGACTGTGATCCTGTTTTTTATGCATATTAAATATGAAATACAAAATCCACTCTTCTGAACAAGGTAGGGGAAAGAAAAATCATTTCAATTCTCATGCAATGAAATCCAAAGGTCTGTTGAATCCGCCTTTTCGATTCATGTACTGCCTATGATGAGAAGAGAAAACTCATTGTTTATTAAAAAAAAATTCTGGACTCCTCTTATAAATAAAAAAATATATAAATCATCTTTAAATTGCAAAAGGTAAATACTTTTTTACTAGGGTATAAAGTATTCATAGTCATTTAATGCACATTAAGGATATTATTTCACTTTTTTTTTTTTTAAGATTTTATTCATTTATTCATGAGAATACACAGAGAGGAGAGAGAGAGAGAGAGAGAGAGAGAGAGAGAGAGAGAGAGAGGCAGAGACACAGGCAGAGGGAGAAGGAGGCTCCATGCAGGGAGCCCGACGTGGGACTCGATCCCGGGTCTCCAGGATCAGGCCCTGGGCTGAAGGCAGTGCTAAACCGCTGAGCCACCCGGGCTGCCCTACTTCACTTTCAAAATAATCTAAAGCCTTTCAGATTTCTTTAAAATCTAAACAGAAGTATGGAAATATACTTTCAAAATTATTTGGAAAGATTTTACAGACTTAAAAAAAAAAAGTCAAAAATCCAGATTTATAGGTAACAGTAAGGAAATAGAGAAGAGCTCTAAAATAGGTACCCATCAGGTAAATCTGATTGCATATTGTACTAGTTCTCCTCATAAGACTTATTTGAAGATAATTTTACAAAGGACCGTCAACGATGATTCTGGTCATCACCTTGAGCCACAGCATTCTCTTTTTTTTTTTTTGAGCCACAGCATTCTCAAATCACATTACTCATATTCTAAATTAGGTGGAATTTATTTTTCAATTTCATTAGGAATTCAGTGTGATTTCAGGTATGGATTGTTTTTTTTTCTGTGGTATTAATAAAATATGCCTATAACTTAACAGAAAAATGTATTTACAGTTAAAATCCTTACACAATCACTCTAGGTAAATGATTCAAGATGGATCTAATTTAAACCTATAATTATAAGGAAATTAAAGCCTAAAGACTTGAGATTATGCTGTTTATTCATTTATTTATTTATTTACTTATTTATTTATAGAGTTTATGCTGTTTTAAAGAAAGAACTATATATGGAGCTTTAGAACATTTAAGGCAATTACCCTTCTCTGTAATAGGTATTGGTTCACATGTAGATTGGAAATTATTTTAACACACCAGAATATGAGCAAAGAAGATTAAAACAAGGGACCAAATGGAAACTGCTACATTTCCTACAAACACAACTATCTCATACTTACTTTTCTAAGCACGTAATTTTTATCGTTAGTTCAAACATAATAATGGGGACTACACATACCTGTACTTCCTCTTCTGAGACACATTTATGGCATAGGCATTTACAGAGCCATCCACCTTTTTCCCCTGGAGAAAAGGAATAAACAAATATAAAAAATGGGAAGGATATATTAAAAATGCCTGATCAAAGAGCTGGATCCTATAGATATACTTAAATGGCAAAATCTATTTAAGCATGAGGAAGCCCAATGAGAGGATTTTCAGATCCTGATGATAGTCAATGAACTCCCAAGTAATACAGCTCTGTTCATATTTTTACAGTCATACATAATTTAACATATTCAAATATTCAAGCCAACAATCATGGTGTATATATTTATGTGCGAGGCATGCAGAGAAACAGGGTAGCAGACCCTAACCTTTTTTGGTCTAAGAATTCTCTGAAACCAAATACGAGTTAGTTATTTCCTCTAGAAAAATTTAACTTATGACCCTTAGCTCACAGTATTCTCAAGTCACAGCTGAAACAGTCACCATTCATGGAGATCTCATTTCTTGCACAGGTTTTGAAAAATTAAAAATTTTCAAATCAAGAATCAGAATACAGGGGCACCTGGATGGCTCAGTTAGTTGAGTGTCTGACTCTTGGTTTCAACTCAGGTCATGACCTTAGGATTGTGAGATGGAGCCCCACATGCAGCTCCATGCTCAACGGGGGATCTGCTTGGGCTTCTCCCTCTAACCCTCCCCTACCTTCTATAATAAATCTTTAAAAAACCAAGATACAGAATACCAGATGCTAAAGTTAAGTGTCACTTTTATCTTAGCCTTTCTTATGTGGCATCTACCCTCTTTTTCACTGATTCCTTTCTGGGTCTTTTGATTTGTCCAAGTTAACTCATCACTTGCTGTCCTCATGTCTAAAATGCCTTCTCAACTCCCATCCAAGAACCCTAACCATCTGGTTCTTTTTTTTTTTTTTTTTAACCATCTGGTTCTTATCCATCACTCAAGACTCAATTCAAGTGATCCAGCTGCCAGAAAGCACCCTCTACCTTTCCATAGAATGTTAACTGTGCTTTCCTCGTAATATCTTCCATTTTCTAACTTGCATTATCATGATGCTACTTCCCCTTGCACTGAAAGCTTCTTGATGGAGGGAAATGGATATGAGTCACCTTTGTGTTCTCACATCCTAGGCCACTGAACTTGCAGGTGCTCAGAAAATGACTGTTAAATACACGACACCACTGATTTGTGCCATCTCTCTCTCTCCCCCCCAACACACACAGACACACACACACACACAACCTCCAGCTCTCTCTCTCCCTGCCTCATTATTACCCAGAGGAGCATATCCTAACTGTAGCACTCTTACTAGGTATCTGTGTTAGGGTTAAAAAACAAAAACAAAAACAAAAAACACTGTTATCCACTGCCCTAGAGGCATGCACAGGTAAGGTACATATTTGAGGTGGAGATAAATGTATTTGGGGGCACCTGGGTGGCTCAGTTGGTTAAGTGTCTGACTCTTGATTTCAGCTCAGGTCATGGTCTCAGGGTTGTGGGATTGAGCCCTGTGTAAGGGATCTGTGCTCAGCGGAGGGTCTGCTGGAGATTCTCTCTCTCCCTCTGCCCTTCTCTCTGCTTGCGCTCTTTCTAAAAATGAATACATAAACCTTAAAAAAAATGTATTTGGCTTTACTTTTCTATTCCTATTGTCACTATATTATTGGGGTGGGGGAGAGAATACTAGGTAAATGATTTGAGGTCTATAATTCTGCCCTCCCAAGAACAGGAAGTAGGCTTGACTTGAAGATGAGCTTAGAAAAAAAGTAAATGATACTAACCATTTTATTAAGTTCAATTCCTAGAGGATTACTGGTTTTTGAAAACTATTGACATAGTTGTATATTGTTACCCTGTTTTGATTTACATACTGAAATAGAAAATTACTCATTAATATATATAACCAAACTCTGAAACTTTCTAGAATGTGAAAATGGAAGGTAAAATAAGTGACTACATTGGTACATGAAAAAGTACCACCATAGATCAATGATGAACTATCACAAGGTACACATTACTGAAAAGCACAAATGAGCTGAGACAACTTGTAACTGATAGCCATGAAGCCACCTGCATACAAACTAAATGAACATTCTTGTAGGTATTTTTAAGAAATCAACTGACAGGGACACCTGGGTGGCTCAGCGGTTGAGCGCCTGCCTTCAGCCCAGGGTGTGATCCTGGAATCCCGGGATCGAGTCCCACACCGGGCTCCCTGCATGGAGCCTGCCCCTCTCTCTGTGTGTCTCTCATGAATAAATAAATAAAAAATCTTAAAAAAAAGAAATCAACTGACACCATGTGTCCTCATGGTACTCCTTAATTTTCAAGGGATCTCTGAATTCTCACCTATTTTTTCCTTAAAAACAAACACTTCAGCATTGACAACATGAAAGTGAAGTATGGCTCCATTTTCACATCTGATGCTCAGAATTTCAAACTTAACATGGGGTGACAGTAAACCTACTGCCCCAGCCCAACCCCAAGAAAATAATTCTGATAGGTTCCTTCCCTAATTCTTCTGCTTTACTTTGGAGATATTTTTGTTCACCCAGTGTATATATTAATAAACCATTTCACTTATAAAATATTCTTTGGAAAAACAAATAAGGATTTGGTGTATTCAAGGAAAAAACTACTACATAAACTGCACTAAATTCCAAAAGGGGGTTTATAACTATTTGTGAGAACAAGAACTCATAATTTTCTTACCTCAAAACAATCATGCCTCAGTATCCCTCCTCAGTTATACTCTGCCATTTTAAAAACTTGTGAGCCCTACACAATCACAACCATTAGAAAGAAACTTCTACAGCACCTGAGATTATCCCATTTCATTTACAAGTTGATGGAATACAAGATTAGGGGAAGTGGATTATTTTTGACAATTTAAAAAAAAAAATCTAGGGATCCCTGGGTGGCGCAGCGGTTTGGCACCTGTCTTTGGCCCAGGGCGCGATCCTGGAGACCCGGGATCGAATCCCACGTCAGGCTCCCGGTGCATGGAGCCTGCTTCTCCCTCTGCCTGTGTCTCTGCCTCTCTCTCTCTGTGTGTGACTATCATAAATAAATAAAAATTAAAATAAATAAATAAATAAATAAATAAATAAATAAAATAAAATAAAAAAATCTCAATTTCCATTTACAAAATTAAATACACTTAAAATTCTAGAGAAAAATGTTTTTAAACCATATTCTCAAAGAAAAAATACATTCTTTCCACACACACGTTTCCTCCATCTATTCTCACTAGCTTCCTCTATGCCCTCTCTCCTCTCCACATCCTCTCCACCTTCCCCCATTTCTCTACCCCATCTCCTTATCTCTTTCTACTCCCCCCATAGTCCCTCTCTTCACCTCCCTCTCCACCAACCCTCCCCCTTTTGCTTCTCCATTTCCTTATTCTCTCCGGTATTATGATCAAGGCTGGACAGCATTCACTCTCCAATATTCCCCTCTTCTGAGCTATGAGATATGCATACAGCTCCCCAATGTCATCTTTCTCTGTAGCAGAATTTCATTTTTAACAGCACTTCCCCTTTCCAGAACCCCTTCTTGGTTACCTCTATCCCCCAGTCTTTTAGCCTGTCACTCCTGAGTCATCATCACTGGCTATTCACTCCCACTCCTACCACCACCACCAACTCTGGCTCCTGAGTGGACTCAATATTCTGGCC
This sequence comes from Canis lupus familiaris, assembly GCF_011100685.1. Classification (NCBI taxonomy): domain Eukaryota; kingdom Metazoa; phylum Chordata; class Mammalia; order Carnivora; family Canidae; genus Canis; species Canis lupus. Next base: position 69,837,290 of record NC_049231.1, on the reverse strand, counting down.
TCAATTCAGGCCTTCAACTTTTACTTGCATGACCTAGCAGTTCTCCTTGCCTCCAATCTAATCTGTCGCCCAACTGTCCTCCATGTTGCCCTAGCTCATCTTTCTAAACACACATATGATCCTACAAACAAAACAAAACAAAAACATTGCTTCCTCTCAACATCTAAAGAATCAATTTTAGATTCCTTAGCATCGCTAAGAATATCAAAAGCTTCCACAATTTGCTTTCTAGCCTCATTCATAGCTACTATCCCATTAGCATCCTCTTGCCAGTCACTGAATTTCAAACTCCTGCAATACACTATGCTCCTTTATGCCTATATGGCATTTTCATGAGCCCTTCCCTCTATTTCAAATGATCTTCCTCCTCTTCATCACCTAGAAGATCAAACATCAGACAAACATTCCCTGAATTTGAATGGCAGCTCAGTACTTCCTTCTCTGTGCTCTCAATGCCCTTCAAACAGATACTTAATGTTTTCTAAGGGAAAAAACTTGCATGAATGGAAGAAATTACAAGCAAGAGTAAAACAATATGGAAAAATGTGACAGTAATAATGGATTAATTCAAATCAGAATGTTTACTTGGCTGTACATTTTACTTACTTTTGTGGAGTCAAAAGAGGCAAATCCCATTAACTTCATCATTTCTATTTCTTCCTCTGTTTTGCCCTCTAAGTCCTCCTCTGCAAAAAATAACACAAAAATAAAAACATTTTTTAAACTCTCATCATTTTATATATAGGCATCCTGCCTTCCCAAAGGTTGTGATACACCACTTTGCTTTTAGAAAAGACCAACATTAGGGGCGGCTGGGTGGCTTAGTCGGTTAGGCATCATCCAATTCTTGGTTTTTGGCTCTAGTCATCATCTTGCAGTTGTGGGGCCGAGCCCCATGTTGGGCTCTGCCCTCAGTGCGGAGACTGCTTCAGATTCTTTCTTCCTCTTCCTCTGCCCCTCCCTACTCATGCTTGGTCTCTCTAAAACAAATAAAATCTTTGAAAGAAAAAGACCTGTATTAGTAGTTATTTTTGCTAACCAAAAGAAATCTGAAGAGGATTTTTACTTTTAAGAAAAAGGCAATTACTGTACTAACGTAGGTCTTTCATAAAAGCAAAGTGGCTTACCACAAGCTTCCAGAAAGCATGGGATACTCTTTGCTTTATGCCATTCCAGCTTAGGAAAGGTTTCACGGGAAGGCTCTACATCTGTACCCAGAGGCAAGGGACAACGACATGGAATATGACCTATATCAAAAGAGAGCTGGCAATAGGTCAATAGTTATTCCACCTCAGCAGCAGAGAACACACAAAACAATTAGCTCAAGACTTGGAAACTGGAAAAAATTCCAGTGGAATTTTCTACTGGAAAAAAATTCCTTTACAGTTTGGGCACAATGTAACTTACAACGCATGGAAGGAATATGCTATCCATTTGCCATCAGAAGAGACTGCTTAAAAGGACATGCGTGGAGGAAAGCTTTTGGGCAGGACAACTTTTAACACATTATATGACACTAGTTTTGAAGGTACTTCAAAAATTGAATATTCTCAGGTTTTTAACTGTCCATGTCAGGAGCTCCACAGATAACCAACTCACTAAGGTACAATGATAACAAAATATCAAAACCATATGCAATGAACACTATAAAAAATTTAATATTTAAGTACCTCAGAATTATAGTTTTATAATTTTATCATGACTACAAGCTATATAAACAAGGTTGTATTTTTCCTGCAGTTATTTATCTAATAACATTACCAGTAATCTGACGTTCTTTGCTTTTTGTTTCCTTTGTTTCTTTCTTTTCCTCATCTCTTCTTTCTTTGAGTCGAGAAGGGGAAGGAGATGTGGATCTATGTCGTCTTGGGGATCTAATAAGAGATCAGAAACAGAGACATAACTGATGACTTATGCTGACTGGCAAAGACATACACGAGCTCCTAAGAGATAAAGGCTAAACAAAAGCCAGGCTTCAGAGAACCAGAAGTCCACTCTCCATAGCAGAAGAAGGAAGGAGGTTCTACTTAGACTCTTTTAACAAAAAACCAAAACTACAATTTACTGCTTTAACCATCGGTCCAATACAGCTAGAGCTAAAGTTTTTTTTTGGAAGGCAGGAAAAGATGTTTCTAGCAATTACAAACACACAAAAAAGTTGACTTAAACACCAATTATTACTTATTAAGAATCAACAATCAATTCCTAAGGTTCTTTCAAGATCTCACATTCTTGTTTATACATTTGAATAAAGCCTCATCACTAAGAAGTTAATAAAAACACAGGGGCAACCTGGCTGGCTCAGTCAGTGGAGCACCTGACTGTTGATCTCAGGATTGTGAGCCGGAGCCTCACGTTGGCTGTAAAGATGTTCCTTACAAAAATGAATTCTTTAAACAACAACAACAAAAAACAAAAACAAAAAAAAACACTTACTTCCTACGATGGACAAGCACCACGGCAGTACTTTTTATGTATTATATCTCATTTCCTCCTTGGGCATGTCAGTGGTATCGACAGTGTGATTAACCGCATTTTACCAATGGGAAATGTGGGCTTTAAAATAAGGTGGGCTGACACCGTCATTTCAGGGCAGCCGGGGGCCCAGGGCGTGACCCCGAGGTCCCGGGATTGAGTCCCGCATCGGGCTCCCTGCGTGGAGCCTGCTCCTCCCTCTGCCCGTGTGTCTGTCTCTGCCCCTCTCTCTGGGTCTCTCAGGAGTAAATAAATAAAATCTTAAGAAAACAAAACACGAAGTTAAGGGCGGAGCCTAGTTTCTCGGGGACCTGCGGGGCACCTGCAGTTTGCGGCACGCACCTGGAGCGTCTTCTGTGCGGCGACCGCGAGCGGCTCCTCCGCCGGTCTCTGTCCCGGGACCGGGACCGCTCTCGGCGCCTGCGCTCTCGCTCTCGGGACGCGGACCGGGACCGCCTGCGCTCTGACACACACACACACACAGGGCCTGTTGCAGAGGCGAGCGCGCGCGCCAACCCCCGCGCCGCGCGCCCCGCGAACCCCCGCCCGCCAGTCCCAGGAGTGCCGTGGAAACAGGAGGCGAGTCGCCTTTCCCACTCTGCGTGATGCGGCCCGGTATGTCCCGCCGGCGTCGCCCGCCCCGTCACGGGGCGCCCGCAGCCGCCGCACCCACACAGCGCGGCGAATCCGGACGCAGCACGTGCCCAGCGCTGCCCGCCGGCGGGGGATCGCCGCCTCTTCGGCCTTGAGTGGCTGGAGGGAGGCTCTGCGCTGGCGGGCGGCGTCCACGTCCTGGGCTTAGGGCCGCTGCCTCCCGGATGCCCGCGCGCGCGACATGCCGCGACGTGGGCTCCGGGGGCGGCGACCCAGGCGTCCACTTCCCGCCGACAGGGCCGTCGCGGAGGCGGACACCGTCCCCTCGGGCTCTGCGGGCCGGAGGCTACCCCCGGGGTCTGACGACCCCCGCGCCCGCGCAGGAGCCCGCTGACTTGCAGAGACCCAGGGACTCGGCGACCGGGCCGTGGCCCGACCCCGCCCGACACAACCGCAGCCCCGACCCCCGGCCCGACCTCAGGCCCGACCCCGGCCCGACCGCAGCCCTGACCCCGGCCGACCGCGGCCCGACCCTGACCCGACCGCAGCCCTGATCCCGGCCCGACCCCGGCCCGACCTCAGCCCTGACCCCGGCCCGACCGCAGGCCCGACCCCGACCGGACCCCGACCCCGGCCCCAGCCCGACCGCGGCCCGACCCTGACCCGACCGCAGGTCCGACCCCGACCCCGACCGCAGCCCGACCCCGACCCGACTGCAGCCCCGACCCCGGCCCGACCCCAAGCCCGACCCCGGCCCAAGCCCGACCCCGACCCCCGGCCCGACCGCAGCCCGACCCCGACCCGACCCCAGGCCCGACCCCGGCCCGACCCCAAGCCCGACCACGGCCCGACCCCGACCCCGGCCCGACCGCAGCCCGAGCCCGAGCCCGACCCCGGCCCGACCCCGACTCCGACCCCGGCCCGACCGCAGCCCGACCCCAGCCCCGACCCCGACCCCGGCCCGACCCCAGCCCCGACGGCGGCCCACAGGCGTCGCAGGTTACGGTACGAGGCCGACGGCGTCCGGAAGCTCCTCCTCTCCCGGGCCAGGAGGGCCCTTCCCTCCGCCGCGCGCGCCCTCGGGGCAGAGAAGGGGGGGGACACGCCTCCGCCCGAGCCCCAGCCCGGCGCTTCCCCCCGGGACTCACCCCTCCGCGGGGAGCGGCTGCGGCTGCGACCCATTCGGAACCTCCCCGCACCTCAGGCTGCCCCGGAAGCGCCTGCGCAACCACTTCCGGGAGCGCGGGGCGCTGCGCTTCCGCCGCCGACGGGCAACGCGGAGGGGCCCGGGGGGTTCCGGCCGGCGGAGGGCGCCGGCGGCGCGGCGTTGGGGGCCCCGGGCTCGGCCCCGCCCGGCCGCTGGGTCGTGGTCCCTTCCGGCTCCGCGCCCGCGGGGGGGAGAGTTGGGCGGCGTCGCTGCTCGGCCGCCGGCGTGGAGGAGGGGAGCCGGCGATCCCGGCCGCGGCTCCGGGGTGGGCGCCCGAGGCTCCAGGAGCCTGCTCCAGCCGGGCCTCCCGCGCCGACGCGCCTCTCGGTTCCCCATTCTCCGTCCCGCTCCTCGTCCAGGTGCGTGAGGTCTGCAGACACGTGGAGGCCCGGCCCGGCCCGGCCCCGGGGCCTTTCCTGCGCGGTCGGGCGCACGCTCACACGGTGTGCTTGCTCCTATTTATTTTTAGTTATTTTTAAAGATTTCTTTCATTCATGCATTCATTCATTCGTTCATTTCATTCATTCATTCATTCATTCATTCATTCATTCATTCATTCATTCATTCATTCATTCTTGAGAGACCCAGAGCGAGGCAGAGAGCCAGGCGGAGGGCGAAGCAGGCTCCGTGCGGGGAGCCCGACGCGGGACTCGATCCGGTGACCCGGGGTCACGCCCTGGGCCGCGGGCAGCCGCGCCGCCGAGCCCCGGGGTCCCCGCTCTGTTCCTAGAGGGGGACACAGCGCGTGTGCGGCGGGCTCGGGGCCGGGATCTCCAGGTGCTGTCTGACCGCCCGCCCGCCCCGCGCCCCGAGCGCACAGACTGAAGATCGGTCAGAGAAATTGGGGACGCAGGGGCGACCCCGAGCTGTTTGGTTCCTGGCCCCGCAGTCATCAGGGCAGAGCAGGAGGCCGTGGCTCGCGTGACAAGGTGCTTGGAAGGTCCGCGTCGTTATTGCCCAGAAGGAGGGACATCTGCTACCTCTGGGAACAGTCGGCCCGGGAAGGGCGGTCTCCGCAGCGCTCCAGATGACATCAAAAAAATAAATAAAAGAGCATTATCAAGAGTTTTCTCCTAGACCTGTATCGCACACCTACGTACCAAAGGATTACTCCCTGAAAAAGACACAAGTCTCCTCTCGAGTGGCTTGCGGTCCACAGGTAAATAGTGTGGAAGCGCATTGACGGGAAGGATGCGGTGTGGCGAGGCCACAGGACAGGTCCCTAACTGGTTTTGGGGGCCGCGGGGATTGTGGAGAAATTGCCAACAGGAAGTAATGTCCAGACAAGACCTTAAGAATGAGTACAAATTAGCCAGAAATGGGGTGACAACGCCTGGGTGGCTCAGTGGTTGAGCGTCTGCCTTTGGCTCAGTGCACGATCCTGGAGTCCCGGGATGGAGTCCGCATCAGGGTCCCCGCAGGGAGCCTGCTTCTCCCTCTGCCTCTCTTCTCCGTGTCTCTCCTGAATAGATGGCAATCTTAAGAAAAAAGAAAAACGGGGTGACAGTTGTGGGGAGCTGGAAGAGATTGTCCAGGTAGAGGAGACTGAATGTGTGAGGGCAAGAGGAAAGGGAGAGGAAATACAAAGGCCAGAACCCCGAGGCAAAGGCCACAGGTAGTCTGAGGGCTTCGAAGGATGGGAGGGAATCAGATTAGAGTCTATTCAGAAAATACTGGATGTGGATACTTGACTAGAGGAATAGGATAGGAGGCTGGTAGAATAATCTAGATTAGACACTCGAGTGGCACGTACTAGAATGGCGTCAGTACGTGAGGGGAATAGTGGCTGCGTTTGAGAAATAGCTGCTGAAACTGGAAAAAACTTGATTTTGAACATAGACGATGAGGGAATCAGAAGAATCAAGAATGACGTCCAGGTTTCCGGCTTGTGAAACTGGAGAGACTGGTAGCATCATCTGCTAAGGCAGAGCATACACGGTGAATTCAGGAGAAAGCTGCTGTTCACACCTGGACCTGCGAATGTGAGGGGCCATTTCAGACACTTAGGGGGAGATGCCACCTAGATGTGTATCTGAAGCCCATTAGAGATCCAGGCTGGAACTACAGAAAAATAAGTCATCAGAGGGGCGTCTGCCTTGGGGTCAGATCGTGACCCCGGGGTCCCGGGATGGAGTCCCACATCGGGCTCCCCACGGGGAGCCTGCTTCTCCCTCTGCCTGTGTCTCTGCCTCTCTCTCTGTGTCTCTCGTGAATAAATAAAGTCTTAAAAAAAAAACTCCACTCACAACGAAACCACTAAAACCTGTGAGTCAACAGACTTTGATGCTAAATTCTATAGGTTAGATGTGTTTTTTTCATTCTTTTTAACCGACACTTAAAATTAACCACTGTCCTTAAAAAGCAGCCTTCTCATGAACTTCTTGGACATCACAGTCACCCAGTTCATTCCGCTTCTGTGCCCACTTCTTAGTCTCTTTCTGGAGACTCTTCGTCCCCTCTGGCTCTCTCCAGGCTGTCTTCTGTCCTGAGCCTGCACCAGGTGATCTCACATATACTTATGGCTTCAATTGAGCATCTGTAATCCGATGATATTTTTGTTTATTAGGGAACATGAGCAAATGGGAGTGGCAGGAGGAGAGCAGGGAGCCTGATGTGGGCTAATCTTCTAATTCCCTCATCATCTATGTTCAAAATCACCAAGTTTTTCCAGTTTCAGCAGCTATTTCTCAAACGCAGCCACTATTCCCCTCACGTACTGACGCCATTCTAGTACGTGCCACTCTAGTGTCTAATCTAGATTATTTTACCAGCCTCCTGTTATTATTTCCCCTCTAGTCAAGTATCCATATCCAGTATTTTCTGAATAAACTCCAATCTGGGGATCCCTGGGTGGCACAGCGGTTTGGTGCCCGCCTTTGGCCCAGGGCGCGATCCTGGAGACCCGGGATCGAATCCCACGTCGGGCTCCCGGTGCATGGAGCCTGCTTCTCCCTCTGCCTATGTCTCTGTCTCTCTCTCTCTGTGACTATCATAAATAAATAAAAATTTAAAAAAAATTTTAAAAAAAAGAAAAACTCCAATCTGGTTCCCTCCCATCCTTCGAAGCCCTCAGACTACCTGTGGCCTTTGCCTTGGGATAACTCTCAACCACGGAGCCACCGAGGCGTCCCTATGAATGGGTTTTGAAGTGGAGACAGAATTTGGAGAACGCTTATGAGAAGTTTAGCCGACTCAGGGCAAAATATGGCAACAGGTGGAGGTCAACATTTGAAGGTTTTTCAAAGATGTGAGAAACTTAAGCACATTTAAATATTGGTGTGAATGAGTCAGTATAGAGGGGGGAAAAAGCAAAATACAAAAGAGAAAGGGAAAAAACCAAAGGAGTAAGTTCTCCAAAGGAGATGGGAAAAGAAATGGTGTGTCTCCAAAAAGCTCCTTCCTCATTGAAATGTGGGCCAGAAACTGGGTTCTGCGAGGGCTCCCTCAGGATGCAGGTTATCCAGCACTGTGTACCTTTCAGCACTGTATCTGGAAGAAAATCCTTTATATTTCTGATAAGTAGCTTGAGGTACCCTCATTCCATTTTAATGGAATTTAAGTGGGGTAAGGTCAACACTTGTGATCACACTTGCTTAATTTTAAGTTCCCTCCCCAACCAGTTTTTCAATAAAGGCAAACTGTATTCAAAGTATGTATGTACCTTACTTAACCAACATTCACAGCCTGTGATGGTCTGCAAATGTGCTATTCTCTAGCCTTGGCTAAATTGTTCTACTTTGCTAGCCCTATTTTAAAAAGGCCACCAGCTTTTACAAAAGTGTCCTACTTTATCATTACGTGTGGATGCATGCTGTTGAGTCAGTAATCTCCCCTCTAAATTAGATGCAGTCTGACTGACCACTGGTTAACAGTGACTGATGACGTCTGAGGCTTTTTGCTTTTATACCCCTATACCTGGACCTTGGGAAAGATGTCAGACTCTCTAAGGAGGAACTGTAGGGTCTTCTCTTAGCTCCACGTTGCTTGAAATCATGAATCAACGTATCATTTCAAGTATTTGATCTACCATTTGCACCCCTGGCTCTATTATCTGTTATTTACATGGGATCATCTTTAAGGGAATACAACTTTTGATATTGTTTCAATGTTAATAGTTCGATATTCTGGACCAACTGTTGAACAGAAAACTTTCTGCAACAATGGAAACAGGTTGTGAATTCAAACCCTAAGTTGGGTTCCATGCTGGGTATTGAGCACTGGGGATGAGCACTGGGGGTTATATTTAAGTGATGAATCATTAAATTCTACTCCTGAAACCAGCACTACACTAACTTGAATTTAAATAAAAATTTAAAATATAGCCACAGTGACCCTTGGTGATCTCACTTTTGCACTTGATATTGAAGATCATTCATATATCATGGTAATCCCATTGAAAGACTTAAAATGGGGCAGCCCGGGTGGCTCAGCGGTTTAGCGCCATCTTCAGCTCAGGGCATGATCCTGGAGATCCGGGATCGAGTCCCACATCGGGCTCCCTGCATGGAGCCTGCTTCTCCCTCTGCCTGTGTCTCTGCCTCTCTGTCTCTCATGAATAAATAAAATCTTAAAAAAAAAAAAAAAGACTTAAAATGTGATAAAATGTTAGCCAATGAACACAATAAAAAGCTAGTGACTACCACTGTTCATTTAATTTTGCCTATACCTTGCTAAGTTCCAAGGCAAATCCATTAAAGAAAAAGGTACATCCATATTCCTTTTTAGTAACTTAGCATGAGATCTTAGAATATTTTCTCTTAAGGATCTCTTCTTTACTGATAACGAAGTTAATTGATACTACTAACCAAGTTACTACTAATAATTATTAATGGGTTAATATTGTTTTTAGCCTTAGTAGTTAAAATTAAAAAAGACTTGGCAAAGGCTATAGGGCAAAGGCAGACAAACACAAAAGCTTTCATACATAACAGTTTCCATGACACCTCAGCTCACGCTTTATGGAAAATAGTCCTATTGAAACAGAAGGAAAAGTTGCTGCTAAGGAATCAAAAACAAAACCAGATCTCATACTAACAGTAGCTAAAAATTATCAATTTCTCAGATGAGAACACAACCTACTCATGATTGAAGAGTAGTTATGGTTTGTGAATGATGTAAGCAATTTGGCTAGGAAAGAACCAAAGGACAGGAACCATATATAATTCCAATTTGGTTAATTTACATGATGAAATAGTTAATTTTACTAATATACTCAAACTTTCTCTTTACTCCCAATATTTCTAAAACTTTAATCACATAATTCAAATTAAGGTTATTTATATTTTTTAGCAAGCAAACTTTGATGCTAGAATACGATAGGAAAAAAAGCATCTCAAAAAGAGAATTATAGTTAAATATAAAAATAAGAAATGTAGCCTCTTGATATGGCTAAATTGTTGTATTTAAACATTTAAACTACAGTTCGACGGGTGGGGGAAGGAGAGGCATCAAAGGTTCCTTTACGTCAAAAAGGATGAATTTTGAAAGGAGAAAAGCAATTTATGAACCTATGGACATATTACTGGAGAAAAAAACTACCAAATTCCAAAAGTTAAATCTAATTGGAAAAAATCTAGAAAGAAAAAAATTCTGCTTTCAACTAAGTTTTTTTTGTCCATTTTATAGAAGAGCTTATTTATTCTTTTTCCAAATGGGTATTTATTATTTGTACAGATACATAAAAATGATTCCCGTTTTTAAAAACATACTAAAAATATACATTAACCACAAAAAGCTTAACTCTGACTGGAAAGAAGATGAGCATGGTTATTTGCAAAAGAGCAATAAACACAAAAAGCAAACATAAATTATGACAAGTGTACATCCATTTTTGATAAAAATAAGTTCTATTTTTACATTAATACTTTATTATAATCTTCTATATGAGATCCTCCGACCTTATTTACATTTGCTATGAAATTTCTATTAGCATGTATAACTCAAAGGCACTCAATTCAGAGGTTTATAAGGTCCTGAGCTTAAGTAGGAAATAGGATTCCCAACCAAAATTTGAACATAAATAATTCTGCAGATCAGAGAATATGAAAATGTTTAAAGTATAATATTTGGTACATAAATAATCCATGACCAAGAATAAAGTACAGAATGTCAAAGAAAAGACCATGTAAGGCAAAAGAATATCCTCAGGTTCAAATTGATTTTCTCCCCCATTCAAGTTCATTTGAAAGTCTAAAGCTGATTTTGTTAAAAATCCTAAGAAAACTAAATTAAAAGCAAAGTAAAATAGCATGAAAATGCTTACATTAAATAAAAAGTTCCCCAGCTTAGTCTCCAAAACCACAAAAAAGTATTTAATGATTAAAAATGAGCACAGCTTAGAGGAATAGCAGAATACGAGGAGGAATTAATGAGCAGTTGAAAAAAATTAAAGGACAGCTTTAACTGTAACAACTGAAACAGCATTTATAATTAGCCATTCAAATAGTTTCTTTAGCATTCTTTTAGCCAAATAAAAATAAGTTTACAGGTAGATAACTGACAGTCACTAACATTAGGTAGGATCAAAGTTTAAACCAAAAATTAAATCTATATTAGGCTTCAGAGAAATATGAATTTTACCTACAGCAATTTTCTACTGATGCTTAAAAATTAAAAGCATGAGTCAACATCTTTGTAACAAATGGTTTGACAGACATTTTCTTGGCTTTAAAATGTTTTTTTTTCATATATGCATAGAAATGTAATGAGCATAAGAATAGTCCTCTGTATTATCTGTACAGTTCATAAGGCCTTTGTCTTTGTTAGTCACCTTAGACGTGAATATCAGTAGGGCCATTAAATTAAAGCTGGCCGAAAAAGTTTTCAAAGTGCTACTGTTTCCAACTGATGAGATCCTCAGTTTTCTGGATTTTCTGGATGATTATTTTCAGTTCTTTTTTCTGGTGATATATACAGGAAGTTACAGCAGATGTATAAAGGGAAGATGAGAAGTCTGCTGTCCAAGTTCATCACTACTTGTTCCTATAAAACAAATTTGTAGCTTTAATAACAAGAAAAAATAAAACAGAAAACCAAACTGTTGAATCCAGTTAACAGAAGGAGATCATATGGTGGTTAAGAGCTTTGTATCCAGGGGCGCCTGGGTAGCTCCCTCGGTTAGGTGTCTGCCTTTGGCTCAGGTCGTAACCCCTAGGTCCTGAGATCAAGCCCTGCATTGGGCTCCCTGCTAAGCAGGGAGCCTGCTCCCTCTCCCTCTGCCCAACCCTCCTCATCCTCTCTCTTTCAAATAAATAAACTCTTAAAACAACAACAACAAAACAAGAGCTTGCATCCAAAGTCTCAAAATCACTGTTCAGATCTTGAAACTCCTACCTACTCCTACTGGCTGTGAGGTTGGGCAAGTCAATGACTTGTCAGCTGCAGCTTCCTTACTGTAAAATGAATAAAAATACCTACCTCATATGATTATAGTGAGGATTAAATGAGACATAGAGGACTCAGCAAAGCCAGCCATGTAGGAATTACTCAGTCATGGTAGTTATTTTCATTATGAAAAATTTCTATCCAGTATCTACATAACGTATGAACAGATGTAGTCCAGAAATACATAGCAATTTGGATTCATTTCATGATGGCCTTATTTATTGTTTTTAAAAAGATTATTTATTCATTTGAAAAAGAGGGAGAGAGCAAGACACAAGCCGGGGAAGAAGAGGGAGAAGCAGACTCCCCACTGAGCAGGGAGCCCGATGCACAGCCGGAGCCCGATGTAGGGCCCGATCCTGGGACTCAATCCCAGGACCCCGGGATCATGACCTGAGCCCAAGGCAGATGCTTAACTGATTGAGCCACTCAGGTGCCCCTCCTGATGGCCTTTAGGTATTGCAAATAATAGGGAAGGTGGGAAGTCATTAATAGCACCAATAAGCATGGTTCCCATATTCCCACTAATTTTTTAAAAAGATATTTATTTATTCATGAGACACACAGAGAGAGGGGCAGAGACACAGGCAGAGGGAGAAGCAGGCTCCCTGTGGGGAGCCTGATACAGGATTCCAACCCAGGACCCCGGGATCATGCCCTGAGCCGAAGACAGATGCTCAACCACTGAGCCATTTTTTTTAAGCCCACATTCCCACTCTTGTCCTATATTTTCCACTCTCTCTAATGAAAACATATTATTTGTCTCTTGGAATTTAAAATACATTATCTTGTAAAAAAATAAAATAAAATAAAATACATTATCTTGTAAAATCAATTTCAGGCTCAATTAAATCAGTACACGTGAGAATGCCCTGAAATCTCATAGAGACAGGAGTCGATCCTGTACCTGAAAGGCACAAATGTGATCATCTTTCATTCTACAAATCTCCATTTGGAACCCTGTACGAACAGCATTTGGTGAAAAAAGTCATCAGAGTAAAAAGAGCAACACTGGAACTTCTACTTTTTGAATACTTACATTCTTTGCAGTAATATACATTAGTTTTGCTTTATTTTATACATTTTGAAGAATGTATTATTTTTTTAAAAGATTTTTTATTTATTTATTTATAGAGATGCAGAGAGAGAGAGAGAGAGAGGCAGAGACACAGGCAGAGGGAGAAGCAGACTCCATGCAGAGAGCCTGACGTGGAACTTGATCCAGGGTCTCCAGGATCACGCCCTGGGCTGCAGGAGGCGCTAAACAGCTGCGCCACCGGGGCTGCCCTGAAGAATGTATTATTAAGTACTGTTTAAACCTAAAGTTTTTTATTTTTTACTAAGGAAGATGCTCCTGCAAAGAAGGATGAACACACTGGAACATGTGAATGATTGGTGTAGGCTTAACTGGACATAGCTTCTGTGGTGGAGGAAAAGCAAGATAAATTGGATAAAGAGGGTAAGGAACACGAACACACACACACACACACACACACACACACACACACACACACACACAATATCTCTAGATACCTCCAAATGGGGGAAGTGGTGTTTTTAAAAAAGTGTTAGTGAACAAGATGGGTGAGATGATGGATCAAGTGAGGCGATCACCTAGGCTGATGGTACTAACAGGGTTAGCAGAGAGAAATGATGTCAAACATAGTTGGTCTTTAGAAGCTTGAATCACTCTGGTCTAGACAAAGTTTGTAGCTACAACCCAGGTGAAGACACACTAACTGAATTTGTTGAGCACATATACTTTGACGATATGTACATTTGATGATTAAAAACCAAGATTCAGTGCCACAACAAAACAGAGTCCAAGGAAGATTCTAATATTTCAATATAGGTAGGGCTGGGGGTGGGGGTAGGTCTAAGTGCCAACTTTGGGAAAAGAGGGGAGCCATGTAGACATCATCTGAGAGCTGAACGGACACACTGATTTCTGAATATTAGGTTCTATTAATTCTCAATCCCCATCCCCAAACTAGAGAGATCTAATCTTAGCTTTACTAAACCTCTAACTCCACCCGAGGGCTCAATTTACAACTGTTTGCACTGAAGCAACATAACGTTCATTTCCTTTCTTCCCCTACAGAGTGGAAGCTGAGAAGCCCACACATCACAGCATCAGACAGAGCGGCAGCATCTTTCTAGGTCTCCATTTCTACTTCCAGACTGTTACTTCTCCATCTTCATTTACAAATCCCTGCTTCTCTGAGGCTCATCACTTATTCTGTACTATAGCTCTATCACTTCCCCACATGTTCCATCTAGGTCTAAATTCCAAGGATTTATAAATCTCTCTATTGGAAATTGTCACCTAGATATAAAGCAGCCCCAATTCAAACCATCAGCTACTTGCTACTACCTCTTCTTTTGGGGCCATCTAACTTTCACTCTTGCAATTTGGCTTGGACTGCCCAACCTGGCTCTTGAATGTCTCACCAGGTTACTTTTTTTGCTCACCTCTCAAATACCAGTGTCCCCTAGGTTTCTGTCCTGTCAGATTCTCCACACAGTTCCTGGAGGCCACCTCATCCAGTTCTTCCTAGTCTAGGCATTCTTTTAAACCCCAGATCCATTTACCCACTGCCCATCACACTTTCCCCTCAGTGCCCTGAAATTAAATATGGCCTAAGCTGAATTCATTATCTTTTCATCCTCACTTTGTCACGTTCATTCTCCTTCCTGTAATCCAAATCAAAGGAAAAATTACCATAAATCAAGTTGCCCAAGTCAGAATATTAGGAACTATCTTTACTCTCTTCCTTCACATAATTAGGCATCAAATTCTATCAACTGCACTTATTTCTAGAACCCATCAACACTTCTTCATCTCCACTGCTACCTTCCTTAAGTTAAGGTTTTCATTATTTATCTGGATTATACCAATAACTTCTAAATCATCCTCTAATTATTACCATGTCTCTAATCCTTCTTATACAATGCTAAGACTCTTCATCTTTTTTTAAAAGATTTTATATTTGGGGATCCCTGGGTGGCTCAGTGGTTTAGCACCTGCCTTCAGCCCAGGGCGTGATCCTGGAGTCCCGGAATCGAGTCCTACATCAGGCTCCCTGCAAGGAGCCTGCTTCTCCCCCCTCTGCCTGTGTCTCTGCCTCTCTGTGTCTCTGTGTCTTTCGTGAAAAAAAAAATAAAAAATAAAAAATTCATGAAAGACACAGAGAGAGAGAAAGAGGCAGAGACACAGGCAGAGGGGGGAGAAGCAGACTCCTTGCAGGGAGCCTGATGTAGGACTCGATCCTGGAACCCCAGGATCACGCCCTGAGCCAAAGGTGGCACTAAACCGCTGAGCCACCCGGGCTGCCTGAGATGCTCCATCTAATGCAAATCTAGTCAGCATAGTTTTATAAGATAGCTATAAAAACAAAAATCACTAGCTTTCATCAAAACTGTCATTAGAAACTATTAGGAAGAAAATTCATTTCATATTAGCAATAAAATATACTTAGACTTTTGCTTCTAGGAAATATATGGGGGGAAACTATGGGGAAAATAAAAATTTAAGGGAAAACTATAAATTTTAGAGAGAGACATAAAAGGAGACCTATGTAAAGCAGAAAATACCATATGCCAGAAAGGAAGACATCAGTTTTCCACAAATCATATATTTAACAAATATAAATCAAATCCTCCTAAGATTTTTTGAGAGGAAACTTGATTCTATATGCTATTAATAATAATAATCATGGACAAAGACCCCAGAGGTTTCTGAAAAGAATAAAGGTGGGTTTGCATTACTAGGTATTAAAATTCATTTTAAAGTTAGTCTAGTTAAAAGTGTATTGTTTCTGCAAAAAGAAGTCAATAAAGCCTAACAAA
Source organism: Canis lupus familiaris (assembly GCF_011100685.1). NCBI lineage: Eukaryota > Metazoa > Chordata > Mammalia > Carnivora > Canidae > Canis > Canis lupus. The sequence continues at coordinate 69,821,782 of NC_049231.1, read as the reverse complement.
GTTCAGAAATGAAAGCAAGTATAAAAGGATTTAGTATGTGGTAAAGTGGCATTACAAATACACTGATACATCTGATACATTCCATCTATGTCATCAGAATATACTCCAATATAAAAAAGGAAATAGAAGTAGAAAAAAAATACAGACATAATCCCAATTAGAAGTCCTAAACATCACATGAAAAGAAATCATTAGAGGAATAGACTGACAAATTGTTTCATGAAGGTTCAGAGACAAGTAACAAGAATGGAGAAAGCTACAGCATACCACAAATATTGTTATTCTTAACATACAAAAGCTGTTAAAAATTAACAAGAAAACAGACCACACCCTAATAAGGACTTCAACATTAACAATATAAACTATCAACTAACAAAATCTAGTATATCTAATGTGCATACAAAATACCTAACTACACCAGTAACTAAAAAAATGAAAATTGTTTTAATTTTTATTTTTTTAAAAATATTTTATTTATTTATTCATGAGAGACACAGAGAGAGAGAGAGGCAGAGATACAGACAGAGGGAGAAGCAAACTCCATGCAGGGAGCCTGATGTGGGACTCGATCCCGGGTCTTCAGGATCACGCCCTGGGCTGAAGGCAGGTGCTAAACCGCTGAGCCACCCAGGGATTCCCCTGTTTTAATTTTTATATAATCTGTTTCTACATTTTGTATTGGGGGAAAGATTAGAGTGAAAAGACCACTATTTTGGGTAGACTCTTGTATAATGCTAGAAGAAACATAAATTGGACAGTCTATTTATTGGACAGTCATTTTATTTTTTTTAGATTTTATTTATTTATTCATAGACACACAGAGAGAGGCAGAGACACAGGCAGAGGAAGAAGCAGGCTCCCTGCATGGTAAGCACACTTACCCTTTTCCATAAAGTTTTTCCTAGTCGCCATCACATTCTTACTTTTCGATCTAGAAATTGCACTACTCCTTCCACCTCCCTGAGCATCACAAACTAACAAACTAACAACAATACTCATTATAGCACTCCTACTAATCTCTTTATTAGCCATCCGCAAGCCTAGCTTATGAATGAACTGAAAAAGGACTGGAATGAACTGAATATAATTAGTTTAAACTAAAACAAATGATTTCGACTCATTAAATTATGATTTAACTCATAATTATCATATGTCCACAGTATACTTTAACATCTTCCTGGCATTTATCCTCTCTCTAATGGGCATACTTATCTACCGATCCCACCTATTATCATCCCTATTATGCTTAGAGGGCACGATACTGTCACTATTCGTAATAATATCTGTAACTATCTTAAACAATCATCTCACATTAGTCTGCGTGATACCAATTGTATTACTAGTATTCGCTGCACACGAAGCAGCGTTAGGATTGTCTTTACTAGTTATAATATATAACACCTATGGGACTGATTATGTACAAAATCTGAACCTTCTACAATGCTAAAAATTATTATTCCCACTACTATACTTATCCCGCTGGCCTGAATATCAAAACCTAATATAATCTGGATCAACACAACAACATACAGCCTATTAATCAGTTTAATTAGTCTGTCCTATCTAAATCAACCCAATGACAATACCCTAAATTCCTCATTACTATTTTTCTCCGACTCCCTATCAGCACCCTTACTAGCACTCACAACATGACTCCTACCTCTTATACTAATAGCAAGTCAATTCCACTTATCAAAAGAGCCGCTAACCGAAAAAGCTATGTACCTCAATACTGATTCTACTTCAACTATTTCTAATCATAACCTTCACCACCACAGAACTAATCCTCTTCTATATCCTATTCGAAGATACGCTAATTCCAACCCTTATTATTATCACCCGATGAGGAAATCAAACCGAACGATTAAACGCAGGACTATACTTTCTATTTTACACTTTAATAGGATCTTTGCCCCTCCTAGTAGCACTTCTTTATATTCAAAACACCATAGGCTCCCTCAATTTCCTTATAATCCAATACTGAATTCAACCCCTACCAAACTCCTGATCTAATATTTTTCTGTGATTAGCATGCATGATAGCTTTTATAATAAAAATACCCTTATATGGACTCCACTTATGACTGCCAAAAGCACACGTAGAAGCCCCCATCGCCGGCTCCATGGTACTTGCAGCTGTACTTCTAAAATTAGGTGGATATGGCATAATATGAGTCACGACCCTATTAAATCCCCTAACCAGCTTTATAGCATATCCCTTTATACTACTATCCTTATGAGGCATAATTATAACGAGCTCTATTTGTCTTCGCCAAACAGACCTAAAATCCCTAATTGCATACTCCTCAGTCAGCCATATAGCACTTGTCATCGTAGCAGTCCTCATCCAAACACCATGAAGTTATATAGGAGCAACAGCCCTAATAATTGCCCACGGCCTAACATCGTCCATACTATTCTGCTTAGCCAACTCAAACTAAGAACGAATTCATAGCCGTACCATAATTCTCGCACGAGGACTTCAAACTCTCCTTCCCCTAATAGCAGCATAATGACTACTAGCAAGCCTTACAAACCTAGCCCTCCCTCCTACAATTAATTTAATCGGAGAACTATTCGTAGTAATAGCCTCATTTTCATGATCTAACATCACTATCATCCTAATAGGAACAAATATTATCGTCACTGCCCTATACTCCCTCTACATACTAATTACCACACAACGCTGGTAAGCACACCCACATTAAAAACATCAAACCATCTTTCACATGAGAAAACACCTTAATAACCCTGCACCTATTACCATTGCTTCTCTTATCTCTTAACCCTAAAGTCATCCTAGGACCCATCTACTGTAGGCATAGTTTAATAAAAATGTTAGATTGTGAATCTAACAATAAAAGCTCAAACCTTTTTGCCTACCGAAAAAGTACTGCAAGAACTGCTAACTCATGCCCCCCATGCATAAAAGCATGGCTTTTTCAACTTTTATAGGATAGAAGTAATCCGTTGGTCTTAGGAACAAAAAAATTGGTGCAACTCCAAATAAAAGTAATAAATATATTCGCTTCCTGCATAATTACAGCCTTGATCATACTTACTCTGCCAGTTATTCTAACTTCTAGTAAACTTTACAAGAATAAACTATACCCATACTATGTAAAAACAACTACCTCTTACACATTTATAATCAGCATGATCCTTACAATAATATTTATTCACTCAGGACAAGAAATAATTATCTCAAACTGACATTGAATAACAATCTAAACCATAAAACTATCCTTGAGCTTTAAACTAGATTATTTCTCAATAATTTTCGTACCTGTAGCTCTCTTTGTCACATGATCCATCATAGAATTCTCTATATGATACATGCACTCAAACCTTTACATTAACCGATTTTTAAAATATCTCCTCATATTCCTTGTCACTATAATAATTCTAGTCACCGCAAATAACATATTCCAGCTATTCATCGGCTGAGAAGGGGTGGGTATCATATCTTTCCTACTTATTGGGTGAGGGTATGGCCGAACAGATGCAAACACAGCTGCCCTACAGGCAATCCTCTACAACTGCATTGGAGATGTAGGATTTATCATAGCAATAGCATGATTCCTATTAAACTTAAATACATGAGACCTCCAACAGATCTTCATAACAACTAACAACAACCTCAACCTACCATTACTTGGCCTACTACTAGCAGCCACCGGTAAATCTGCCCAGTTTGGCTTATACCCATGACTCCCCTCAGCCACAGAAGGTCCAACCCCTCCCCACCCCACCCACCCCTGTATCGGCCCTACTCCACTCCAGCACAATAGTTGTAGCAGGAGTGTTTCTACTCATCCGCTTTCATCCCCTGATAGAACAAAGCCAAACTATTCAAACACTCACCTTATGCTTAGGAGCTATTACAACACTATTCACCGCAATCTGTGTCCTCACACAAAATGACATTAAAAAAATCGTAGCCTTCTCCACTTCAAGTCAACTAGGACTCATAATTGTAACAATTGGCATCAACCAGCCCCATTTAGCATTTCTACATATCTGCACCCATGCATTCTTCAAAGCCATACTATTCATATGTTCAGGGTCAATTACTCACAGTCTAAATGACGAACAAGACATTCGAAAAATAGGTGGACTGTTTAAAGTTCTCCCTTTTACCACAACCTCCCTTATTATTGGTAGCCTCGCACTAACAGGCATGCCCTTCCTCACAGGATTTTACTCTAAAGACCTAATCATCGAGACTGCCAACACGTCGAATACCAACGCCTGAACCCTCTTAATTACTCTCGTTGCCACATCCCTAACTGCTGCCTACAGTACTCGAATTTTATTCTTTGCATTACTAGGCCAACCCCGTTTTAACCCTTTAATTCTCATCAACGAGAATAATCCACTCCTAATTAACTCTATTAAACGTCTCCTCCTTGGAAGTGTATTCGCAGGATATATCATCTCCCACAGTATTACACCTACCACCATCCCACAGATAACTATGCCTCATTATCTAAAAATATTTGCCCTTGCAGTGACTATTTTAGGTTTCATCCTGGCACTAGAACTAAACCTCACAATACAAGGGCTTAAATTTAATTACCCGTCCTACACCTTCAAATTTTCAAATCTTGGCTATTATCCAACCATTATACACCGCCTCACACCTAAGATAAGCCTGTCTATAAGTAAAAAATCAGCATCAATACTCCTAGACTCACTCTATTTGACTAGAAAATATTTTACCCAAATCAATCTCACATTTTCAAATAAAATCCTCCACCTTAGTTTCTAACCAAAAAGGCCTAAACTATACTTTCTCTCCTTTATAATTACCATAACCCTTAGCCTACTAATCCTTAATTACCACGGGTAACCTCCATAATTACCAACACACCAGTCAACAATGACCAACCAGTGACAATCACTAATCAAGTACCATAACTATATAATGCCGCAATTCCCATAGCTTCCTCACTAAAGAACCCTGAATCCCCAGTATCATAAATAACCCAGTCTCCCATTCCATTAAATTTTAATACTACCTCAACCTCATCATCCTTTAAAATATAACAGGCAGTTAACAATTCAGATAATAAGCCAGTAATAAAAGCTGCTAATACAGCCTTATTAGAGACTCAAACTTCAGGATACTGTTCAGTGGCCATAGCAGTCGTATAACCAAAAACTACAAGCATACCTCCCAAATAAATCAAAAAGACCATCAACCCTAAAAAAGACCCCCCCAAATTCAACACAATTGCACAACCAATCCCACCACTAATAATCAATACAAGCCCACCATAAATAGGAGACAGCTTTGTAGCAAAACCTACAAAACTCATTACAAAGACAATGCTTAAAATACAATGTATGTTATCATTATTCCTACATGGAATTTAACCATAACTAATGACATGAAAAATCATCGTTGTATTTCAACTATAAGAACATTAATAGGGATCCCTGAGTGGCGCAGCGGTTTGGCGCCTGCCTTTGGCCCAGGGCGTGATCCTGGAGACCCAGGATCGAATCCCACATCGGGCTCCCGGTGCATGGAGCCTGCTTCTCCCTCTGCCTGTGTCTCTGCCTCTCTCTCTCTCTTTGTGTGACTATCATAAATAAAATAAAAATTAAAAAAAAAAAAAAAGAACATTAATGACCAACATTCGAAAAACTCACTCACTAGCTAAAATTGTTAACAGCTCATTTATTGATCTCCCCGCACCATCAAACATCTCTGCTTGATGAAACTTTGGATCTCTGCTAGGAGTGTGCTTGATTCTACAGATGACAACAGGTTTATTTCTAGCTATACACTACACATCAGACACATCGACAGCCTTTTCATCAGTCACTCATATCTGTCGAGATATTACAGCTGAATCATCCGTTATATACATGCAAATGGAGCCTCTATATTATCTGCCTATTCATACATGTAGGACGAGGCTTATACTATGGATCCTATATATTCATAGAAACATGAAACATCGGAATTATTCTCTTATTCGCAACCATAGCCACAGCATTCATAGGTTATGTCCTACCATGAGGACAAATATCATTTTGAGGAGCCACAGTCATCACAAATCTTCTCTCAGCTATCCCTTATATTGGAACTAACCTAGTAGAATAGATCTGAGGTGGCTTCTCAGTCGATAAGGCAACCTTAACACGATTTTTTGCATTCCATTTTATCCTCCCATTCATCATCGCAGCCCTAGCAATAGTCCACCTATTTCTACACGAAACTGGATCCAACAACCCCTCAGGAATCACATCTGACTCAGACAAAATCCCATTCCATCCCTACTATACAATCAAAGACATTTTAGGAGCCCTACTTCTATTTTTAGTACTGATATCACTAGTTTTATTTTCACCAGACCTACTAGGAGACCCAGACAATTATACTCCTGCAAATCCCCTCAACACTCCCCCACACATTAAGCTGAATGATACTTCCTATTCGTCTACACCATCCCACGATCCATCCCCAAATAAGCTAGGAGGGGTTCTTGCCTTAGTATTCTCCATCCTAATTCTAGCAATTATCTCCTTATTTTACACATCCAAACAATGTGGAATAATATTCCGACCCCTCAGTCAATGTTTATTCTGATTACTAACAGCCGATCTACTCACATTAACATGAATCGGGGGACAACCAGTAGAGCACCCCTTTATTATTATTGGCCAAATCGTCTCCATTCTATACTTTACCATCCTCTTAGTCCTACTACCAACTATCAGTATCATCGAAAACAATCTCCTAAAATGAAGAGTCTTTGTAGTATATTTATTACCTTGGTCTTGTAAACCAAAAATGGAGACTAATCACCCTCCCTAAGACTCAAGGAAGAAGCACCAGCTCCACCATCAGCACCCAAAGCTGAAATTCTTCTTAAACTATTCCCTGATAACAAACCCTCCTCTATTCATATATTGCAACAACTCTACTGTGCTATGCCAGTATGTCCAAAATTTCTTTTTTTCCCTCCTCTATGTACGTCGTGCATTATTGGTTTGCCCCATGCATATAAGCCCCGCAGGGAGCCGGACGTGGGACTCGATCCCAGGTCTCCAGGATCACCCCCCAGGCTGCAGGCGGTGCCAAACTGCTGCGCCACCGGGGCTGCCCTGGACAATCATTTTAAAGCGCAATCTAAACAATAGAAAATGTGTACACCATTTGACAAGAATTTTCCCTCGTGGAATTAATCTTTAAAAAAACCATAAAAATGTGTGAAGATATATGTACGTGTTTTTATAATAGTGAAAAAACAAAAAACTTTACCCCCAAAGGAGGAATTATTTAAATCATAGTATATCCAAAATAACTAATATTATGTAATAATAAAAATGACATTGTGGATATACATTTTATTGATAAGAGCTATATATAACAATGTGGAAAAATAGGTCATAAAATAACAGCAAGATCTAATTTTGGTGTTATCTTTAAGTGAGATAAGTATGATTTTTCTTTCTGCTTTTTTATATTTTCCATTTTTTTCTTTAACATCTATAACCTATATAAAACACACATATGCAACTCCCAACCATAACCCTTCCAAAGCTTTCTACAGATTTCAGGAAAAAGTCCACGCTCCAGCCTCAGCCCATCATGCCTTGGCTCTCGTCCTACTGAACTCTTCCAAACCTCTCTCAATTCCTCCAATGACCCTTGTGCTCTCTTGCCTCCATCTTATTCATCAATTGAGGCTTCATTCAGGTATCCATTCCCTTTTCAATTTTTCCAGGAAAGGAAATTTTCCAGGAGCTGTTGTCTCTGTTGTCCCTTCTCTTCCTCCCCCAACAACCACACCTGCCCTCAACCCCACAGTCAAAGTTAGAAACTTCTCCTTCAACATTACATTTATACAATACACAAATACACATTATATTATATATTTATATATATATATAAAGAGGAACACAAGTTTCTCTTTATTTACTCTACTCCTAGCACAGAACCTAGCACTCCGCAGGAACTCCAATGTTTGCTGAACAAACACAAGGAGCACTTGAAATACAGTTATCTTGGCCTGGTGCTTTAAATCTGTGGTTGTTTATGACATTCCAGGTAGAAAGTAAAGATAGCCATTGTTCATGCAGCTCCAGAAGGACCAACAGAGTTCTACTGAAGGCAGATTTGAACTTCTATTATCTATCTTCTCAAATACTATCTACCATGTGAGAGAGTCAGCTCATTGTTGCTAGAATTACAAGTGGAGGATCCTCTATAAGAATGTTGTTAAAGGTGTTCTCATACAGGGTATGTGAGGTTAGAGCTACGTGAGGTGAGAATTATCACCCCAAGGTTCCTCGCAATGCTAAAATCTGATGTTCTGTAAGAGGCCCTTCAGTCTGGAAAAAACTGCTAACTGCTAATAATTTATGTAAACTCTAGGCTCTTAACCCTTTATTAAAACAGTATGTCCCTTGGAATCGTGGTTAGTCTTAACAGAAGTACACTTCCTTAATATATATATATTTTAAAGATTTATTTGAGGGAATCCCTGGGTGGCACAGCGGTTTGGCGCCTGCCTTTGGCCCAGGGTGCGATCCTGGAGACCCGGGATCGAATCCCACGTCAGGCTCCCGGTGCATGGAGCCTGCTTCTTCCTCTGCCTGTGTCTCTGCCTCTCTCTCTCTTTGATGACTATCATAAGTAAATAAAATTAAAAAATAAATAAATAAATAAAAAATAAAGATTTATTTGAGAGAGTGTGTGTGCTTGCACGTGTGCACATACAGGTGAGCAAGAGGCGGGAGGAGCAAAGGGAGAGGGAGAAGCAGACTCTTCACTGAGCAGGTTGCCCAATGTGATACAATATGGGACTCGATCCCAGGACCTGGGATCATGACCTGAGCTGACAGCGCTTAACTGACTGGGCCACCCAGGCGTCCCCAAACTTAATATTTTAACAGATCTCATATTACTTTTTTGAAATGGTTTACTTTCTCATCATGACATCTTGAAACTTCTACATGCATGTGATACATGAAGAAACAGATGGCTTTAGAGAGAGTTTTGGGAATATTACAGATGCTTGCTACTTTACAAACCTGTTATGCTAAAGCATAATGTTCTCTTAATATTCAGAAGCTATGGAGACATACTGGATTATCTTCAAGGTGTTTGCTAATAATCTATAAATAAATGCACTTATGAACACAATGGATAAAGCAATTAAGATTCATAACTTTCTGAAGAAGTTATTCAGGATAAACAATTATTTCCCTATTATCAGCATTTCCCTGCCCCTCAAATCAAATTGAGTTTTCTTTTTCCTCTTTTTGTCTTAGTTACACTTTTAATAAAATGAGGGCAAACTATGCATAAGTGAACAGAATATTTCCATTCCTGCCTTCAAAAAAACTTTTAAACCAGTCTTTAAATCAAATGTTAATTCTACTTAAGAATTTTCAAGAGAGGATTCAAAAGACAAATACCAGAAAGGTAATCAAACATACCTGGTCCTTTTCAAGTGTAAGTATTTGATAGCCAGTTGTTCTACTACATATTAGTTTTCCACTACTATCAAAAGAGGCCAAACGTAATCTAGGATTAAAAAGAAAAACAGAAATAACAAACATATGATCTTTTTTTTAAGATCTTATTTCCAAGTAACCTGCACACCCAACGTGGGGCTGGAACCCACTACCCTACAATCAAGAGTTGCGTACTCCTCCGACTGAACCAGCAGGTGCCCCTAAATGGTTTTTTAACCACAGATTAACTTAAACATGCTCTCCCTCACTTTAATATTTAACATTTTCACTTTTTCTTCCATATTCTTTTATTTGATAAAAGGTCTTAAAAAGTCTTTTCAAATTCTAAACCGACCCTGTTACAGATTTATACGCTTGTGCTGTTATACGTACCTGGGATCTAAAATAATACATAAATGTCTTTTTGTTGTGGTAGAACATACATAAAATTAAAATACCATTTCTAGGTTTACAGTTCTCAGCCTTAAACACAGCCTCATGGTCCTGCGGTCAGCACTGCCCTCCACGTCCAGAACTTCCTCCCGCCTGGACTCTGCACCCAGCGCACACAGATCCCCACCCCACCTCGCCACTGATGCCGTTCTCCTTTCTCGGTGAACCTGTCACTCTACGTACTCTGTATGAGTGCAATCGTACCCTATTTGTTTGTGACTGGCTTATTTCACTTAACATAAGGTCATCAAGGTTCATGTTGTTGCATATGTGACAATTTCCTTTCCTTTCAAGGCTGAATAAAATTCCTTTGTAGGTACGGACAATATCTACATAGAGCTCTGCTGAGGGACACGTGGGCTGCTTCCACCTTCTGGCCACTGGGAATAACGCTGCTGTGAAAATGAATATACTGATATCTGTTCCAGACCCTGCTTTCAGTTCTTTTGGGTAAATACCCAGATGAGAAATTGCTGGATCATATGCTAATTCTATGTTTAATTTTTTGAGGAAATGCCATTTCGTTTTCCACCTAGGACACACCATTTTATATTCCCACCAGCAATGCACAAAGATCCAATTTCTCCACATCCTCATCAACACTTTTTGTTGTTTTTGATAATAGGCATTCTAATGGGTTTGAGGTGCTATCTCATTATGATTTTGATTTGCATTTCTCTGATGAGTGATGTTTCATGTTTGAAAAGATGCTCATTAGCCATCTGCATATCTTCTTTGCAGAAATGTTTAAGTCCACTGCTCATGTGTGAATAAAGTTGTTTGTCTTTTTGTTATGGAGTTTTAGGAGTTCTCTAAAATTCTAGATATTAGCTCCTTATCAGATACATTGTTAGCAAGTTTCTCCTATTCTCTGGGTTGTTGCATTTTTACTCTTGTGCTAGTGTCCTTTGGTACACAAGACTTTAATTTTGATGAAGTCCAATTTATTTTTTTCTTTTGTTATCTCTGCTTTGGTGTCATATTGAAGAAAGCACTGCCAAATCCAATGTCAAGAAGATTTCCCTCTATGTTTTCTTCCAAGAATTGTTTTATAGTTTCAGCTCTTATGTGTAGGTCTTTGATCCATTTTGAGTTAATTTCACATATGGTAGAAGGTAAATATATGACTTTAAAAAAACCCATTCATTAAGCTATTTTCCAATTCATCAGCATCTTCTCCAGATAGAGCCAGCTCAACTATCTGGCAAATTTGGGACTTTTGAAATCCCACAGAAAGTGAAGGACAATACCAGACATGTTTTCCTGGAAAAATACCTTGCTGTTTTTACATTCTGGACCTATAATCTGCAAGAACAGCAGCAAAGCAACAGCTTCAAGTCTATTACCAATCCTGTATCATTCATATTCTAGCCTATTCTTTCTGACATACTAGATCCAGACTTTTTTATTTTGATTATTACTAACATGTCACAGCAATAAAAGCTTATTATTATTATTTCCTTGCACATTCATATATATTTTCATATATATTGTATCTTATCAAAACTCTACTATGGTTGGTGTAAATTATTGGGTTTTATTTCATTTCTTTTATTTTTTCTGGAGGAGGAATGGGGCAGGGAAATTCATCCTACCTAAATGCTATGCTCCTTCGAGGTTGTAAACTGACAGATCCACTACATGGCTGATTCAGTGTGTTGCGTTTGAAAATGATGTATCGATTGGTGTAAGTTACAAGCAGGTCAAAGCCGAAGTTAAAACCTGTCCACCGCCAGCAGTACTAAGGAAATACAAAAGAGAAAGATTTACTTCAGTTTATCACACTAGCAAATCAAAAATAAAAATTTCAAAATGTCCTTTCTTTAACTCCTTTCAAATATTTATCCCTCATGGGTACTTTTCCTTTAAGGCTTATCACACAGAATATATATAAAGGTTTACCGTGTCGGTATAGTGTATTTCAAAACCAGAAAAGCAGCCCTCATGGTCACCATTCTTTAAGGTACTTTCATAATATCACTTCTTCATGATCTGTTTTGTTATGTCTCCACACTGTTATTCTATCGTAAGTAATATGGCTTTTGACTGCAACTCTAAGGAGGTATAGCTTAGAGGGCTAGGAGGCTATATGGAGGTATTAAGAACCCATTAAAATCTACCTTGCTTTAAAAATACTCTAAATTCCTTAAATAACTAACAGATACATAGTCACTTTAATTAATTTATTTTTTAAAGTTTATTTAGTTATCTCTATCCCCAACTTGGGGCTCAATATCATGACCTTAAGATCAAGAGCTGCAAGCTCTTCAAGGTCATCCAGACACCCCACAACTGGGTTATTTTAAATACCATCATGCGGTTCACAAGTTTGTTTAATCTATCACTATTAATGGACTATTAAGCAAGCTGGTAAGGTATAGTGAAGGAAAGTTAGGGCTTCAAGTGTTTGGTTGACACTAAGAGTTACAACATTAATTCAATAGCTCACAGGTATTTATTGAGCACATATTATGTGCCAAGTACTGCTCTAGGCATTGAAGTAAGTTTCTGCGCGGGTACAATGTGCTATTTTAATATGCGTATGTCTGTGTGGAAGGAATAGATGCAATGGAATGGAAGACAACAAAACAGAATAGAATGGCAGGACAGAGAAGCTTGCAGCTGGGGAATCTGCTGGTTCAGACAGGTGGTCAGGTAAAGTCTCTCTAAGGAGACACTAGGTGAGCAGGGCCCTGAGTCTAATAAAGGGCAGACCAGTAACTATCTGCAGAGTGAAGTAGGCAGAGAGGACAGGAGGTACAAAGCTCTGGAGATAAAAACATGCTTAGCCTCTTTGAGGAACGTCAAGAAGGCTATGTGGCTAGGGCAATCACATAGGTGGACAGAAAAATAGGAATACATTCAGAGGATTGGTCAGGGGTCAGGAAATGTAGGGCTTAGGAGTCCTTAGTAAGGAAGAGCACGCATTTCTTCTAAGTGCAGTAAGAGGCTGATGGAAAGTTCTAGGGAAGGGAGAAACATTTGAGATGATTTAACTTGCATCTAAAAAAAAATGATTTTGGCTGTTATATGGGAAACAAAATGTAGAAGATCAAGAGCAAAAGTAGGGAGAGCAGTTATGATGCTGCCACGATAGTCTAGGCAAGAGATAACGGTGGCCTGGACTTGGGTGTAGTGGCATACATGCTAAGAATCTATTTCATAAGTAGAGCCTGGAGGAATTTCTGATGAACACCAGGTATGGTATTTAAGATAGAAGTATCTCAAGTTCGCAGCCTATTCAACAGATGAATGAGAGAGAGGCCCTTTATGGGTTAGAGAATTCCTTGGAAAGGAGAAAGTCTGGGGATGAAAATCAAAGAGTTCAGCTTGGGACTATTTTATTCAAGATGCTACTAGGATTCTAAGAAAGGTATCAAGTGAGTAGCTATATATATGAATCTGGAGTTAGAAGTCATCAGTGTGAAGTCATTTGAACTAGGTGAGATTCCTTTGGAGTGAGCTTAGACAGGGAAGAAGTCCCAAGTACAGAGCCTCTAGTCATACCAACATTTGTTGAGAAAGAGAAGGATCTAGGCGAAGACTTGGAAGGAATAGCCAAATAAATTGGGAAGAAAACCAGCAGAATATGCTGTCCCAAAAGTGAAATGGAGAAAATCTCCAAGAAAGAGTGACTGCAGATGTGTCATGCTGCCAAGAGCTTCTGGAAGACTAAAAACTACCTACCTCACTTGGCAATGTGGAAATCATTGGTGACAACAACATGGCAGTTTCACTGGAATTTACTGTGATAAATGAATTGGAGTGAATTCAAGAGAGCATCAGAAAAACGGAAATATAGACAAATATGAGCAACTTTTTTCAATGAGTTTTTTGCTTTCGAGAGATACAGAGACATGGAGTGGTAGCTAGAGAAGAATGTGGGGTCAGGGTGTGGTTCCAGATGGGCGGTGGTATGGTATATTGAATGCTCAATGAGAATGACCCAGTAGAAGAGAAAATGATCCTGATGCAGGAGAGGCAGGTGATAACTGAAGGAGCAACGCCTCTGAATAGGTAAGAAGGGATGGTGGAGTTTGCCATGAGGGGAGGGGATGGACTAGATGGATAGAAGCAGATGGTTCATCCATTCTAATACGAGGAAAAGCAGAGCGCATAGCTATAGCTGCAGACAGATCACCAGAACTGTTCGGCAAGAGGATGTGTAGATTCTCTTCCTATTGCTTTTATTTTCTGATGGAGGAAATAAGGTTATAGGTAAGAATGAGACAGATAGCACTGCCCCTTTTAAAGAAGGTCTGACAGGTACTCAAAGAATGACAGGATAAATTCAATAGGTAAATATAGGAGGGTCACCATGCAGCACCTGAAGTTTAGTTACAAACATTCAAGTGAAACCTGGTGGGGTACAGTTTTTCTTTAGTCATATCCATCTATTTGAAAGCAGGAATGGAGTACATGGCAAATCAGGATTTAATAAGAATTGGGGTTTAGCCAGCTGAGCCTGACAGAGTGAAAAGGGAAGTTAGGAGTATTAACCAGGAACCAATTTTAAGATGGAACATAAAATGTAAGTAAAGAAAGAAGTAGGGATGTGATGAGAGGGTAATGGGAAAAAAGGTAGTAAGAATAATGTATTATACATCCCAGTGGAGTTAAAAAATTGTTGGGAGTCCAGGTTCTAGAAAGAGAGTGCTAGAAAGATAATAGAAGTGGAATCTGAAAATGGTATGCTTGAAATGGCAATTTTGAAGGGGGTGTATTGTTTAGTAAAGCAAAAAGTGAAGATATGCTTCTTCCAGAAAATGGGTGCTGGAGGTAGGGTAGAGCTAAGATCACTGTGGGGACAAAGGTCAGGGAATAGAGACACTGAAATCACCAAGACTGACAACAAGAACAGTGATAAATATGGAGAGCCCAGTGAATGATGCTATTCAGTGGTGTAGAGTATTGAGTGGTGTAGTAGAAGCATGTGCTTCAAAGGAGCTGTGGTTCAGTGAGGGAGGGAGTTGTGGAAGTAGCAACAAGGAAGACTAAGGAGTAAAGAAGACACCTACCTATTCCCCTTTCATATGCTACTAATATTTATCACAATTATTGAATGTAAACTTAATTAATGTCTAAAAACAAGAAAAGTTAAAATGAGGGAAACTTTGGGAGAAAAATAACTGCTTATCTAAATTAGACTGATTTATTATTATCTTTTAGAAGAGGGATGGGCAGAGGGAGAGAAAGAACCTATAGCAGTCTCCATGCCCAGTGCGTGAGTCCATTGCGAAGCCTGATCCCACAACCCTGGGATCATGACCTGAGCTGAAATCAACAGTCGGATGCTTAACCAACTGAGCCACCCAGACAACCCAGGCTGAATTATTTTTTAAGATGAAAATTACAGGGATCCCTGGGTGGCTCAGCGGTTTGGTGCCTGCCTTCAGCCCAAGGCATGATCCTGGAGTCCTGGGATTGGGTCCTGCATCGGGCTCCCTGCACAGAGCCTGCTCCTCCTCTGCCTGTCTCTGCCTCTGCCTCTCTCTCTCTCTCTCTGCGTCTGTCATGAATAAATAAATAAATTTTAAAAAAAGATGGAAATTACAATTAGAGTGGGATTTTAAAAATTGTAGTTCATGTCCCATTAAAATCAATTTAATGAGTCACAATAAGCTTTTTTAAAAAATTAAAAAGAAAATAGGATTTTTGGATACAGTAATAGTATTGTTTCATAATACTTTTGTTTCACTTATATACATTTATATATAGTGGTAATGAATAAAAGAAGTCTAAATGCAGGTAGCAATCAAAGGGTTTGAATGTCTTTGATTTAAGGTAATCATAAAATTTTAAAAATGACTTTTAAGACTATGTAAGAGCTCCCATATAATTTCTTATTTATCTTAATTTCTGGATTGCAGAGGCCTCTTATATCTCTTAGTTAGACACAAAAGGTCTAATCACCACTCCTTGCCCAGGAGACCATGCTACAGAAACTACCAAGAAAGCTCTTCTGAGGTATGGCAGGTATTGTGATTGTTACACAAAAGTGTATTTTGCACTAGTAGTACAGTAATTTGCATGAGAATATTAAGAGTCATAACCCATACTTACTTCACCATCTTTGGCAAGCTTTCTACCACACCGCATACTATTTCCCTCTAGTTCTTCTTTATTGATTTCTTGAGGCCTAGAAATATACATAAGATGTGAAATCTCATAGAAAATAGGCAACTAATAGTTTAAAAAGAATTAAGTTTAAAAGAAGAGAAAAATTGGCTAATGGATTTAAAAATATCTTTTTGTGGTTACAAAAAAATACAAAAAGCACTGATTAAATCTTGCCCATTGCCTTTGCTAAATTAAAAAAATTAGTAACTTTAATGTTTTTCTTAGCTCTGACTTTTGGACTACTTTTATTAGGGCTTAGCCAAACCAGAGGGAAAAAAATATCTACAAGAAATTGTTCTCATCAAAAAAATAAAACACTGGGATCCCTGGGTGGCGCAGCGGTTTGGTGCCTGCCTTTGGCCCAGGGCGCGATCCTGGAGACCCGGGATCGAATCCCACATCGGGCTCCCGGTGCATGGAGCCTGCTTCTCCCTCTGCCTGTGTCTCTGCCTCTCTCTCTCTCTCTCTCTCTGTGACTATCATAAATAAATAAAAATTAAAAAAAAAAAAAAAAAAAAAAAAAAAAAATAAAACACTGAAAAGTCTAAGTAAAATACGTTAAAATCTATTTAAGATGAGACTTGGTATCATCTACCACTGGACAGTACTTCATATCCAAGCTATCTTTTATGTAGTATAATCATGCAAAGTCAGTATTTAATAGAAGCAGCTATAGAATTGTATCAATTGATCTTTCTTGGTTCCCAAGAAAGCCTTAATCAACTAAGAAAAATACTTTATTTCAAGTTATGATAACAAAAAGCCATGATTAGTTTGGAACCCCAAATGATAGAAATAATACAATATATTCATCATATACAACATTTATTAAGTGCCTAGATATAGATACTAGGGACTTCAATCATCATCAAATTAAAATAGTGAAACAAATATACAAAAAATAAGTAAATGTAAACATGTCCTTGACATCCAAGAGTTCATTCTAGTAGAGATATAAGTAACAATTACAATTATGTGGAGAGAGTTGTGAAGTTAGGGCAGGAAGAGGGCACAGATTTACTGCCTGGGATTAGAGAGGGATCATCACAGAGGAGGTATTATTTGTGCCAAGTGGGAGTTTGTTGAAGTAGAGGTTAGGGGTGGATTCAATGCAGGACAAGGGCACTTCAGGTAGAAGGTCTAGTAGGTAAAAAGAATCTAGAGCATAAAAGAATCCCAAATATATGAAGAATTTCATACATCAAGAGTTTAAGATGAGCACGAGAGGAGGCGAAGTGAAAGACATTTGGGATAGACTTGGACAAGCCCCCCAGACTATGCTAATAAGAGTTTTAACTTTTCCTGTAGATCGTAGAGAGTTCCCAGGCATTAGTTCTGTTACTTTGACATTTTTTATTATGAAAAATTTCAAACGTAAAAGTAGATAAAATAGTATAATGAGCTAAATTTTTTCACCATCTAGCTCAATAATTTTGTTTTAGTTTACTCCAAGCCTACTTCTCCCCATATCCCTTCTGGCTGATCATTTTGAGGCTAATCCTCCAGGCATATCCTTTAATCTGTAAATAGTTCAATATAAATTTCTTAAAGACAAGGAATTTTTTTAAATGTTAATATAATATATATCACATATAAATAACAATAGTCCCTATCATTAAATCCTTGGACATATTTAAGCAGGGAAGTGACACAATTATATTTCTGCTTCAGAAAGATTATCTGTTGGCAATGTGGAAGGAAGAACATGAAAGAAAACTGTGGAGGTAGATTTTATTAGATTATAACCTAGCACTCAGGAAATACACGGTCTTCTTCACTTTAGTAACCCTGCAGCAGTAAGCAGATGCTCAGTGTCTATAAAACAGAGCACTTCATTGGGGTGCTATAATCATACATAAACTTCTGAGGGGAGGAAACCCACTTATTCCAGCTCAGTCTTTTGGGTCAGACTCTATGTTCAACTCAGTAAAGATACAGATGAGGAAAATCTTGAAAAATAAGAACACCCAACATCTAAAAACTGAATATACAAAAGAATGAGGATGACTTTGAAAATATTTCATATATTACAAAATGCTTTGAATCTGAATTCCATTAAATAATTAACTTTCTTTTTTTTGGTTTTTGTTATTTCTTTTTTTTTTTTTTTTAAGATTTTATTTATTTATTCATGAGAAACACAGACAGGGAGGAGAGAGAGAGAGGCAGAGACACAGGCAGAGGGAGAAGCAGGCTCCATGCAGGGAGCCCGATGTGAGACTCGATCCCGGGTCTCCAGGATCACACCCTGGGCTGAAGGCGGCACTAAACCGCTGAGCCACCCGGGTTGCCTGATTTGTTATTATTTCTATTTCAACAATCTTAGTGTGTTTGTGTAGGATAAGTATGCTGTGAATATATTTGGAAAAAGATGGAATATAAATTATAAAGTAGAAACCAAGAATCCTGGAAAATAACCTCATAATCATTACCATGAGTTTGTATAACACTCTCAGACAGTCACTGTGTGGATAAAACATAACTAGGTCATATATTTTAGCAAGTTTTTTGGTACATGAAAATGTGTTAAATCAGGGGCAAAAAAAAAGTCAAACTTAAGGCCTCTTCCATATATACTCACAGATGGATTGTCTCCTCACATGGCCTATAGCCAAGAAGCTAGTATAAAGATCAAATAATAAATGTGGAAGTACTTCTGTGAACTGCAAAGCACACTGAAAGAATAGATATCTGCTTTTCCTTCAAATGAAAAAAGCACAAAAATATTGTGTGTGTGCGGGGGGGGGGGGTCATCTATAACTGGATTATGTTAATTCATTTTAGACTCAGAGATCTTTAAAATACTTCTTAGATAATTAATAAAAAGTACAATATCACAATACTACCACAAATAAGATTAGCTTTACCTATAAAGAAGTATGAAAATCATTCTTTGTGAAACCATTACTCCAAGTAATATTTCAGTATGTTGAAAGAAAATCCTAATATAACACCAGGTGAAACACAGTTTATGAATTATTCAGTTTTTATAAATAAGTAAATGACTATTCAAACATTTCACTAATTGACCAGAAAGATTATTAATATTGATGTTACATAAATATAAGAATAAAAGCTGATTAATGATCTTTTCCCTACTTTAACACCTCTTGATTTTTCAATATAATAAATGCATTTTAAAATTCATAGCAGGGTTTGTTTGTTTATTATGAACAATGAAATGACCTAACATACTTACCCCACCTCACTGTCTTGTTCTGCCCGGAGCATAGCAAGCCATTGCTGTTTATACACTGAAGACAGCCATTCTAAATATAAAAATAGATAAATGTAAAATAATAATAATATGAAGAACATAAAACATTAAAAAATTTTAAGAACTAGGGGCAGCCCGGTGGCTCAGTGGTTTAGTGCCACCTTCAGCCCGGGGCGTGATCCTGGAGACCCGGGATCGAGTCCCATGTCGGGCTCCCTGCACGGAGCCTGCTTCTCCCTCTCCCTATGTCTCTGCCTCTGTGTCTCTCATGAATAAATAAATAAAATCTTAAAAAAAATTAAGAACTGGATAAAATTGTTACTTTTTTTTTTAAAGATTTTATTTATTCAGGAAAAACACAGAGGGGGGGCAGAGGCAGGCAGAGGGAGAAGTAGGCTCCATGCAGGGAGCCTGATGTGGGACTTGACCCTCAGCCAAAAGCAGACACTCAACCCCTGAGCCACCCAGGCATCCCAAAATTGTTACATTTCTAAGCTTAAAATAGCAACAACTAGATCTGGCAGTTTAGATTTTACAAATGCTCTTTAACAATATGGCTAGGGCAGCCTGGGTGACTCAGCAGTTTAGTGCCACCTTCGGCCCAGGGCATGATCCTGAGGTCCTGGGATGGAGTCCCACATCAGGATCCCTGCATGGAGCCTGCTTCTCCCTCTGCCTGTGTCTCTGCCCCCTCCCCCATATCTCTCATGAATAAATAAATAAAATATTAAAAAACAAAACAATATGGCTTAATGATTTTTAGTGTGGTAAACGCTATTTTGCTTTGCTTTAAGATGGACTGTACTTAGATTATATGCATTCACATTAGGATTTAAATCTTTAAAGTAGATTTTTGCATTTAATAGTTTCCTTGTCATAGCTCATATTAATTTTTGTGAGAAACATACGCAAAGTACTATTTTGTTTTCATATAATTTTTATAGAAAACTGAATATATATTAATTTATTAAATTATATAAAAATAACAATTAATGGGAGATAAATTATCAGATGAATCATGCATACTCAAAAATAATTTTGCAGGGTACCTAAGTGCCATAGTTGGGTTAGGCATCCGGACTCTTGGTTTCAACTCAGGTTGTAATCTCAGAGCAGTGAGATATTGAGCCCTGTGACAGTACTGTGTGTGGAGTCTGCTTGATATTCTTTCCCCTTCACCCCCTCCCACTTGTTATTTCTCACTCTCTAAAATAAATAAATCTTTTAAAAAATAATAATTTTGCCATATTAGATTTAGGTAATTTATTAAAAAGAGATTTTAATTTATTCTAAATGGAATAAAAGTTACAGTTATATCTTTTTTTTTTTTAAAAGCGTTTATTTTTAATATTTTTTTTTCAATTTTTATTTATTTATGATAGTCACAGAGAGAGAGAGAGAGAGGCAGAGACACAGGCAGAGGGAGAAGCAGGCTCCATGCACCGGGAGCCCGACGTGGGATTCGATCCCGGGTCTCCAGGATCGCGCCCTGGGCCAAAGGCAGGCGCCAAACCGCTGCGCCACCCAGGGATCCCCAGTTATATCTTTAATAAGCATATAATTTTTACCCACAGGTCTATGTAAACTGAAATTTTAGTTAAAATTTATTAAAAATATAGATAGAACTGGCTTAGTACCATACTTATTTTTGTTTTTATTATATTCCCAACCAAAGAACAGATTTTCTGTTTTTTTTAAGTTAAATGATTTTTCAATCTCTATTAGAAGAATGTAAACCCTACTGTGATTAAAATCCACATTTCACTTCATAAGTCTTTTAAAATAAAGGTATCCAGATGACTTGCACTGTTTATTGGTATCTTCCCTTAAAACTCTATAAATACACTTTAACAAACAGTGTATATTCTCATTCATTTGGGGAATATAAATAATAGTGAAAGGGAATATAAGGGAAGGGAGAAGAAATGTGTGGGAAATATCAGAAAGGGAGAACATAAAGACTCGTAACTCTGGGAAATGAACTAGGGGTGGTGGAAGGGGAGGAGGGCGGGGGGTGGGGGTGAATGGGTGACGGGCACTGAGGGGGACACTTGACGGGATGAGCACTGGGTGTTATTCTGTATGTTGGTAAATTGAACACCAATAAAAAATTAATTTATTAAAAAAATAAAAAATAAAAAAAAAATACACTTTGAATGTTTCGTTCTGTCAAAATATTCTTGTTATTATGCAGAATAACTACTAAATATCTAGGCCACATATAATTTGTTTTCAGTAGGTAAAGACTAGTAAAGTTTATGTGAGTCAGTATAAATGCATACATATTGTGTATTTTATTTGCAATGCATTCTGATTTTTAAATTCTGTTCTAATGTATTTTTTTTATAAAGTTCTACAACTTGGAATAAATTGTAAGACTTGATTTTTTTTATTTATTTATGATAGTCACACAGAGAGAGAGAGAGAGACAGAGACATAGGCAGAGGGAGAAGCAGGCTCCATACACTGGGAGCCCGACGTGGGATTCGATCCCAGGTCTCCAGGATCGCGCCCTGGGCCAAAGGCAGGCACTAAACCGCTGCGCCACCCAGGGATCCCTAATGTATTTTTTAAGAAAAAAGGAGCTGATCTTTTCTCGTTAAAATAGATTTCTTAATTCACTGATAGTTATGCCTCTAAGATAAAATGCATTGATCTAGGGATGTAGAATATAGTTTTCATGATTCATTTATAAAACTGGAATGAAAAGGTTACACATAAATATTGATATTCTCAAATATCATGTAAGATACAGCATGTGAAAAGGTTTTAAAATTCAATTTTAAAATTTAAAGTTTTGGGCAGCCAGGTGGCTCAGTTGTTTCGTGCTGCCTTCAGCCTAGGACCTGATCCTGGAGTCCCAGAATCAGGTCCCACGTCGGGCTCCCTGCATGGAGCCTGCTTCTCCCTCTGCCTGTGTCTCTGCCTCTCTCTCTCTCATGAATAAATAAAATCTTTAAAAAATAAATAAATAAAATTTAAATTTCTCACAACCCTGTGGAGCCTGGGTGGCTGAGTCAGTTAAGTGTCCAACTCTTTTTTTTTTTTTTTTTTTTAAAGATTTATTTTATTTGAGAGAGAGAGAAAGAGGATCTTAATGCTAGGCATGGAGCCAAGATGGGCCTAATCCTAGGACCCCAAAATCATGACCTGAGCAGAAATGAAGAGTCATGCTCAACTGGCTGAGCCACCCAGGTGCCCCAAGCCTCCGACTTAATCTCAGCTCAGGTCATCATGATCTCAGGGCCGTGAAAATTGAGCCTGCATAAGATTCTCTCTCTCTCCCTTGGAGCCTCCTTGCCCCTACTCTCTTTCTCTCTAAAAACATAAAATTTTCACCTTTCAATAATCTCCTTTAAAACCAAAAGCACCAAAGAAAAAAAAAATTCGAAACCAAACACCCCAAAAAACCAAAAACCACTTCAACAAATTAAAAACATGGGTACATAGTTCTGTCTCTCCTTTCTTGTCTTACTTTAAACAAGTAAAAAGTCAAACTAGAAATCTTTCTAGTCACTGGTAGTTTACCCTGTAGCCCAAAAATAAGTCCATAGAACAGTAAGTTCAAATGCAATGTTGAAAAAAAAAAAAAAAAAAAAAAAGAATCTCTGCTAAAATGAGTTTGAGAACATGGGATGAAAATAATTAAGACAGGTTCATCTTTATATCGTTTTTAATACAATTATATGCAGTCCTGTCTCCAAAAGGTAGATATACTACAGAGTTTGCCAGAATCCTTTTTAGCAGAGTTAGTATTCACTTTTTTTTTTTTTTTTTTTTTTAAATTTATGATAGTCACAGAGAGAGAGAGAGGCAGAGACACAGGCAGAGGGAGAAGCAGGCTCCATGCACTGGGAGCCCGATATGGGATTTGATCCCGGGTCTCTTTTTTTTTTTTTAATTTTTATTTATTTATGATAGTCCCAGAGAGAGAGAGAGAGAGAGATAGGCAGAGACATAGGCAGAGGGAGAAGCAGGCTCCATGCACCGGGAGCCTGATGTGGGATTCGATCCCGGGTCTCCAGGATCGCGCCCTGGGCCAAAGGCAGGCGCCAAACCGCTGCGCCACCCAGGGATCCCAGCAGAGTTAGTATTCAATGCAAAGATTCCTTTAAGAAACTTCCATCCAGGAAAATAATCTTAAATACTTATTTTAAATGTTGTTAGACCAAAGCCCCATACAAAAGCTCAAAATGGGCGTTAACAAGGTGCCATCTGACTGTGCCTTGGACTCAGCTACAGATCTAGCATATAGTAATTCTGAATGTAAACAGAGTATTTTTCCAACAGAATAGATGAGATAAGTCAGATAAATTTAGATTACTTCTCTTGTCTTACACAAAGGATATGGTACAAAGGGTCTCCAAAAGCATAATATTTTAAAATCTAATGTCTTAGCCTTACAAATTTTAAAAAAACAAAAAGATAAAGGATGCCTGGGTGGTTTGGTTTAAGTGTCTGTTGACTTCAGCTTGGTCTCCAGGTGGGTTCACACTGGGTGTGGAACCTACTTAGGATTCTCTCTCCCTCTTTTTGCCCCTCTCCCCTTTTTAGACAAACAAAATAAAAAAGATATGTTCCTAATTTACTCAGTATTTTATTACTTAAGTGAAAGAAAAGGTGTATTTTTCAGGTATATACACACAAAAAAATTTACTTATAATCAGTAAAGTTTATAGCAAAAAACAGCCTACAAGTTGAACTGCTATACAAAACACTTAAGTCAGATGTAGATCGTGAAGACCAAAAGTTTACATAATAAAAAAATTCCCATATGGACAAATAAGAGTATTTTGAATAGAGCATCTAGGTATGAAGTATCAGTAACACTATGGAAAAGTCTGACTTTTAAGTAACCAGTAAGAGTGAAAACAATATGATTACAGAACAAGAAAGACGTGGGGCTGCATTTGAGCTGTGCTTCTCACTAGCTGTATGGCAGGACAATTATACTTTACTTCGTCTGTAAATGGGGACAACTACCTTGATGAATTTCAAAGTTATGTTACAAAATAGACATTAAATGCAGTATCTGGCATACACAGAATACTTTGAAGAATCTACACATATTTGCTTACTTTTCCCCATCCTCTCCCTTTACAGTTTTTAGGTTAGCAGCTAGAAATGAAATTTGAGAGCGTAAATGCACGATTAGGCCATATGTAAATCAGTATGTTTTAGAAAACAATTTTAGTTTTCACAGAGTGCCTACTACTTGTCAGTCAGTGCCCTATGTACTAGAAGGAAAAGGTTGTAAAACCTATGGGCCTCACAGTTCAACAAGAACACAGATACATTCTGCACTTAGGTCATCTAGCAAACGATGACAACGTCTTAATCAAGGGAATGCCTTGGGTAAAGGAAGGTGGTGATTTTGAGAACTATCTATGAAAATATCTACAGGGCTTGGTGAATGGATGTGGAGGAAAGAGTTTTAGGAGGAGTGTAGGCTGACTTCCAGGAATTTGTCTTTTTCGTAAGGCTGGGCTATTTATTAATGGTGTTAATGATTAATAGGAACACAGGAAGAAAAAAAGCAGGCAGGGATTGGGGCTGAAGAAGAAATTTAAGTACTGTTTTGAACAGATGGCCGGAAGCAATTTATAGATGGCAAGACAGCAGTTGAATATCGAAGTATGAAATTCAGGGGAGAGGTCAGAACTGGAATCTTTTAATAAATCATATGAACAAAGAATATTACTCTGGGAGAATGAAAAAATCAATGGGTCAAAAGTATTCTCAGGAAGTTAAGAAGTAGGCAGACTAAGAGACACTTACAAAAGAAAAAGAGAAGGAATGGTTAGAGAAATAGGAAAAGACTCAGGAAAGAACAGCATTTCTAAACCATGGGAGTACAGTAGGGAATTTCAAGAAAAAAACAAACAAACCATAACATAAAATGCTAAGTAGGCTAAATGAGGCCAGTAGACTTTGCAAACAGAACAACCCTAACTTTTGCTAGAAGGTCTGAGTGAAACAGTGAGGGCAAGGGACAGACTGCAGAGTGCTGAGAAATTACTAAAAGGAAGGAGACAGCATCTGAAGAAGGGGGCTTAGAAGGTTGCTTTGTAGGGGAGGGAGCAGCGTCAAGGGAAGCTTTCTGGTCTTGTTTTGTAATAAGAGATTTGACCATATTTTAAAGGCTAAGGTAGAGTAGGGAGGGCAAAGGCTGAAGATACAATTTTAATGATAAGGTTTAATTTCAGAACAAACATGAAGTGATAAGATCATGACATGAACAGAGCAGGAGGTTGGCTTGACAGGGAGGGAGCACCTCAACTGTAAGACAGGAAGACAGGTGAGGAAGAATAGGAATTGAACAAGTTATTACCTGATTACCCCAAATTTATATTAAAAAAAAAAACAACAGAATTCCCATACTGACTGGGAGGTGACTGATAGGAAGATTGAACAGAATGGCAGAGGTCTAATACAATTAATGAAGTAAATGAAAAAGAGAGTGGCCAAAGTGACCAAATAAATGCAGTGTAAGAAGTCCCAAAGTGCAAGCTTAGTGTTGAAATGTGAATTTGTAGTGCACCAGTACAAAATTGGTAAAAAACCTCTGTA
Organism: Canis lupus familiaris; assembly: GCF_011100685.1. Lineage (NCBI taxonomy): Eukaryota > Metazoa > Chordata > Mammalia > Carnivora > Canidae > Canis > Canis lupus. The sequence continues at coordinate 69,795,946 of NC_049231.1, read as the reverse complement.
GCAATACTCCTCTGAGAACTGCTACAGACCCTTCTCCCAGGGACTGAATACTCAGTGGAACCCAGAGCTCAAATGCTATAGAAACAAAATTTAATTTAGTTTTAGGATTTTGCCAAGTGGAAGGACACAAAGGTGAAGGCAACTGTTGAGAGAGAGTAGTTCAGATGATCAATCATGAAATCCAGGCCCTAAAAAGGAAGGAGGTTTGAAAGCCTGGTAGAAAATGGAGGGCTTAAAATGGACTGGAAATCAAGTAACAGTATAAAAGGAAATGAAGCTATGAACACGCTATACGGTTGGTTATACGTGGCCTGAAAACTACTTGATTTCCGATGCTGAGCAATTCTGGGTTTCAAGGTTCACGGTATTTCTGTGGATGGTGAGTGTCCAATGATCACAAAACATGTTACTGTGGTGGAGGTCCAATTAGTCGGAGGCCAGGGAACGGAATAGAATGATCATTTAAGTACATTATGTGACTGGGCAGACGTGGAAAGGTAAATCCAGTGTCTTCAGTGAATGCGGAAGAATGATAGGGTCAAGAAAGTATAGAGGGTGAGTTAGATGCTATGCAGTAATAGTTTCGGAAAGGGCACTGAGGGACTAGGACCATGAACGTCTGGCCTCCTATTCCTATATTTTCAGGGTGTTTTAACTGACAGAAAGTCCTCTAGAGAGAGAATATAGTGCCTTCTAGGAGAGTTAAATAAATGGAGAAAAGTGATGGAAGACATGAGAGTTTGTTGACCTGGGTCCCAGAGTACATAATGTAAAGGTCTGGGAGGAATGGTAACAAGATAGATCAGATGTACCAAGGAGGGCTAAGGCAGGACAGTAAAAGTATACAGTAAGACAGTTTTTTTTTTTAAGATTTTATTTATTTATTCATGAGAATACACAGAGAGGAGAGAGAGAGAGAGAGAGAGGCAGAGACACAGGCAGAGGGAGAAGCAGGCTTCATGCAGGGAGCCTGCTTCTCTCTCTCTCTGCCTCTCTCTCTGTATCTCTCATTCATAAATAAATAAAATCTTTAAAAAAATAAAAATAAAAAATAAATAAAATGGAACATTCTAAAGTAAAGAAAAAGCCCTCTACTGTGATTTTAGGTCTGGAAAAAATGGCTGAAATCTGGTCAGAAATGTGGAATCTAAATTATTTTCAACTTTATACTGAATAAAACATGTCAGACTAAAATACTTTCACCCACCTTATATTCAAAGAATATAAAGCTTACGCACGTGCATCATAGATACACCTACACTGAATTACTTCAGAACAGACTTTTTTCCACTTCTTTCAAAACTCATCTCTGACAAGCCTTGAAAGGAAGTACAGTTAAGAGTGTAATTGGCCCTAGCATCTAGTATTACACCTCTCTAGGGCCTGGCATAGAACACACATGAGAACTATTAGAGATCTGCTATATTACAGGGAACATAATCTTCATAGAAACTGTCACTGGAAAAAAAAAATACCACAACCATGCAAATGTAATATGCAGCCTTTTATCTTGGCTTTCTAAAATTACTACTATAAAAACAATTTATACAAAATTAACAGAAAAAGTGTCTATAAACCTGCTAGAGTGATTTTATAAAAATGTGTTACTTTCAAATAGACCAGAAGTGTTAACTGTAGGTTTACTTTCCATTTAATACCTAACTATAGATTTTGAGAACAATTTAAATCCATAAACATACATCTATATTAAAAATTGAGCTATCAAAAACAATATAACTTTTTAGACAAATCTATAACTAATTATTAATGTTCACAAATTTAGAAATAAATCTTCAAATTCTATTTCCTATTTTTTATATGCATATATAGTACTAAGCTAAATCTCACATAAGCACTAGAGACTTAGAAAATCAAATCTGTAATTGTTTAACAAACTTAAATTATTATAATTAGCAAAGATATTACATTTGCTTTGACATAAGGTTTAAGACTAGAATAAGAAAAAAAGCAAATTTAAGGAGTATTAATAATAAAAGCAGTAATGATCTTTAAATGATACTTTAGGGATGCCTGGGTGGCTCAGCGGTTGCGCACCTGCCTTCGGGCACCTGCCTTCGGCTCGAGTCATGATCCCAGGATCCGGGATCGAGTCCCACCATCGGGCTCCCTGCGAGGAGCCTGCTTCTCCCTCTGCCTCTCTCTCTCTCAGTCTATGTCTCTCATGAATAAACAAATAAATACATCTTAAAAACAAGCAAACAAACTTCATTTACAGTATACTTCAAAACTCATTTTTAAAAGTCTGGTCTAAAATAGTGCATTAGTTAAATTAAAGAACATCCATATTAATAAAAATTTTAGTATATATTATATATTTTTGTTTTTGTTTTAATGTGTATATATTAATAAAGAGGACTAGAAGAAATTCACCAAGATATTAACCCTAGATAATAGGATTTGTTTCTTTTTCCTCATACTTAAAAAAACAACACAAAACAAAACTGTAACAGAAAACGAGAGTCCTTTAAATAGTCTGGATTGTGCTAAGTGATATGGGAAAATACTCACTATAAAATGTGGACACAGAAAATTACCTATATAATATGATTTCACTTTGGTACAAAAGTGTGTCTCTTAATGGGATTAAGGTTAATTTCTATTCTCTTTATTATTCTTTTTTACAACATAATCAGAAAGATATTACTTAAAATCATAATTTTGTCATGTTCTCTTACCTGAAGGTACCAAAGAATCTTGTTCGATAATTCTTGCAGAGGCCAAATCACTGATAATATACTGTAACCTTAAATGTCTGAATACTGACACAAATGGTTTTCCTTGTTCGGTTTCAAGGAAGGTCATACCTTCAAAATCTATAAAAAACAGTTTAAATCAATAGGCATTCTTTTCAAATGTATCTAATTTTATTCCTAAATGTTTTTATGGGCAGGGAGACACAGACACACAGACACATGTATGTCTATCAGAATACAAATAAGCTACTTTACAAAGATTATACACACCTGTGGTGTATGGATAAAAACCTGGGAAAGATTTAGGAAGAAGCCCCAGGAAACTAATTTTGGTCCCAAGTGGCCTTTGGGCTGAGAATTCACTTGTGTACCTTGTTTCTGGAGTTTGGAGCTTCCAGTGCAGCAAGGTTTGGAAAAAGAAGGCTTGAGAATGGTAGTTAGGGTTACGGTCTCTCACCAGAAACCTTCTCTCAGAGACTGAACACTCTAGTGGAACCCAGAGCTCGAATGCCAAACACAGGACATGCATGGGTTTGTCTTTTGGGATTCATCTAATTTATGCTTTAGCTACATGTGATGAACACTACTAGTTAATATGTTAATTCTCTATCATAGTACCAAATAAGATACAAAGACACTATAGCCACAAGGATAGTATTTATTATTAAAACAATTCAAGTTTATGAAGTATGTGAATTTTTTCTTTTAGGGAGAATTTCAGGTTATTTCTAAAAATAGTTGCTCTCAGTTGTATTCAAATGTGCTTTCATGAGTGTGAAGGAAAGGTCTAGTTCCTACTATCATATAGAAACTTGTGCAAAAGCCCTAGCCTATTTTCTATTAAAAAGGGATACCCATGTGAGCATACTCTGTGCTGCTATTAAGGATGGAGAAAAAAGTTGAGTTGCTACTGTTATCTATTATGGCTAAAACTATGTTTCACATGGAACACAGTACTGTGAACAAGAAAGTAGATGATGTCCACTAAAATAATTTTTTCCTGAAATCAGCAAAAAGACAGTCTATTTAATGAAAAGTATTTTCATAATTTTCTAATTTTTACCCCATACATTTTTTGTATTCCTTTGGTGTCTGCTCAGAGTCAAAGTAAACAAAAAAGCAGTAAATTCATTTTAAAAATTAAGTTAACTTTGCTTACTTATGTGGAGTTAACGTCCTTTTTTTAAGGATAACATTAGTTCTAGTGTTCATATGTTGAATCAAATGTGCCAATTCATGGGCTGTACTATGAATACCATTATGGTCTTACAGATGCCCCATCACATGAACAAGTAATAAAAATCTAATACCTGGAGTGGGCACCTGGGTGGCTCATTCTGTTGAGTGTCTGACTCATGATTTAGGCTTGGATCATGATCTCAGGGTCGTGAGATTAGGCCCAAGTCAGGCTCTATGCTCAGCAGACAATCTGCTTGAGATTCTGTCTCCCTCTCTCTTTAGCCCTCCTTCCCAGTTCATGCACATGCGCACTCTCTCTTAAATAAATCTTAAAAAAAAAAAAATCTAATACTAGATCATCTAGAAATCTGGAAATTATCTCATGAAGCCCTTTTTTCAAGAGTATAGAAAAGATTAGCCAATTTACTTTTGTAAGAATTCATGAATTAAAAATATATTTTAAAGATTGTAGCTGGCCAAGTATAGCCATATTAATTGCACTAGCCAAGTTCAATGGCAGTCCCTATGAATAACTGTGTAGAACAAAGTCTAAATTTCCACTGTTTCTTGTAGTCCTGAGCAATGTATATGAAAAGTCAAATAATTAATAAAACCTAAGAGAAATGTCTCAAAATATAATGGGACAGGGGACTACAAGTGGTTTTTCTGTCCTATTTCCTGAGTCCTCACCACTTTGATAATTTTTTAAAAAGATTTATTTATTTGAGAGAGACTGAGAAAGAGAGTTGGGGGGGAAGGGCAGTGGGAGAGAGAGAATCTCAAGCAGACCACCTGCTAAGCTCAGAGCCTGATGGGGGGGATTGATCCCATGACCCTGAGACATGACCTGAGCCAAAATCAAGAGTCAGACCCTCAACCAATGGAGCCACCCAGGCTCCCCTCTCTTTGATCATTTTAAAACCATATGACATGGGACGCCTGGGTGGCTGAGTGGTTGAGCATCTGCCTTTGGCTCAGGGCGTGATTCCAAGGTCCTGGGATTGAGTGCCACAACAGGCCCCCTGCAGGGAACCTGCTTCTCCCTCTGCCTGAGTCTCTGGCTCTCTCTCCCTGGCTCTCTCTCTCTCTCTCTCTGGCTCTCATGAATTTTTTTTCTTTAAAATAAAAATAAAACTGTATGACATGACCTTAAAAGTCCTCACTGAAACACAAGGCATCATACATTTTGTTTTATGCAATAAGTGTCTCCCTGAAAAGTTATCTAAAACTGTGTACTTCTACACGACTGAGGCCAGAATGAAGAGCGTAGAGGAAAAATCTTAATGGGACTGCTGGAGTTCAAATGAGCATAAGTTTCTGTTGGGATTCACCTAACAGCTCCCCAGTTTCCAGAGTGCCTTTGTCTTTTTAGCTTCTCCAACACCTCCTTAACCTCTTTCAGTTGTTCTCTCTCTCCATTTGGTTTTTTGTTTAAATTTTCTCCTCTATAACTTCTCTAATGCCTCTTTAATTGCCATAATGTAGCTCTAAAGTATAATTTAAAATATAAGTTTAGAATTTTGTTCTTCAAGGCAATCAAGTTAGGTTTTTTTGGTATGGTCCTTTGTATTTTTGGTTCATGAGCTTGACAGGAAAATAACTTATCTGGCTCTGAGTTAGGAAATCTCTCTGTATAAAATAACTTCACAAAATTTATTTAAATAAGACATAAAGAGCACTAGATTTTAAATTAAGAACTTCTACTCATCAAAAGATATCCGTAAGAAAGCAAGAAGGCAATCTACAAACTAGAAGATAAATGACAAAGGATTGGTTATCAGGAATAAAGAATGCCTATTGTGTTATTAAGAAAACACAAATATGATATTAAAATAGGAAAAAGAATGGATATTTCACAGAAGAGGAAACATATGGCTAATAAACATGTAAAGAACTGTTCAATCTCCTCAAGGAAATGACAAATTAAGACCACAATATGAAACTGTCCAATAACAACTAAAATCAGATGCTATGTTGTCCAGTGGTGCTAGAGATGGCCTGCACTGGCTTATAAGAGCTGATGGTGTGTATTTCTTAACTCTGCGTTCAATGTCAGTGATATCATGTTGGTAGCTTGGAATCAGCCACATTGGGAGAATTTGTATCATGGAAATTTAAAAAACTGCAAATCAGGGATTATTTTTTCAGAGACCACCTTACTAGTACACCACTATGTTACATATATTAAGACATACATGCATAATACAATAACATTTTCTTAAGGGAATAATAAACACAAAATTCAAGATAGTGGTTGGGAAAGTCAGAGGAAACAACAGGAGAGAAGCACAAGTAACTGAAGTTACTAATGTTCTAGTACTTGAAGATTAGTTTGTGGGGGTTCAGTATATTATTAAAAATAAAAAACGTGGCCATCCATGGACCAAAAATGACCATGAACTAATAAGGATTATGATTTATCCACTTCTTTGTACCTAAAAAATTTTTCTCTATTATCTGTTCTAGCAAAGTAAAAAATAAATACACTGCATGTTCCCTCTGTCCCAATAAGAAAGAATTTAATGGCAGCTGATCTTAATGAATTTTAGAACGATTTTCTCTAAGAATCCAACAAAACTTATGAGAACTTATGGAAGTTCTCACTCTGCAAAATGCATGCAACACACACATACCTGTAAAGTTGTGCATGTTCTTTTGGGGTTAGTGATACACTGAGGCCTGTAGATGGGCCCCCCAAGCCCGAGTTAAGAACTGTTGCTTGATAGGGCTAATGTGTTAGGGAAAATTCAATGTAGTCAAATAAAAGATGAATGTAATCACCAAGACCTGTTGGTGATAAAATGGGAAAAATAATAGTTTGGGGGAATCAAACTATGGTGTTAGTTCGAGGGAAAATAATTGTTAATACTTGGCAAGGCATTTTTCTTATTTTTACTTTTCTCAATTTATATTAGGGGCTGATGTAGATAACTGCTTACTGTCCTCACCAGATCTAAAATTCTCTAGGTCTACAAATAAGTTAGAACCTGATTTTAATAAATTTCAATTAAAAAGGCCCAAAAAACAAATTCTCAAAAGTTTCAGGCATACCTTTTCTCCTCTTAGAAAACCAGACATCTGTTTCAGTCAAAAGCTGTTTTAAAGATCCATTCCATGAAGGCACAAGTTGAAGGAACATCCACTTAAATTTAAGAAAAAAATTACAAGATTTCATGTTACAATTTTACATTCAAACTGCTTCCACCTTAAAACATAGTATCTAAAAAATTTAATTTCCAATACATGCAGTTGAAAGAAGTAGAACTATTATGTGATATGCTTACAAGCTTTAAATTCATCATGGCTTTGGACTACCTGGGTGGTTCAATTGGTTAAGCATCTGATTCTTGACTTCAGCTCAAGTCATGATGTCAGGGTTGTGAGATCAAGCCTTGCACTGGGCTCCTCGTTGGATGTGGAGCCTGCTTAAGAATCTCTCTCCCTCTCCCTCTTCCTTTGCCCCTCTGCCCCTCTCTCCCATTCTCCCTCTCTAGGAGAAAAAAAAAATCATCATGGCTTTAATTGTGGTCCAAAGATAAAAACTGGGATCCCTGGGTGGCGCAGCGGTTTGGCGCCTGCCTTTGGCCCAGGGCGTGATCCTGGAGACCCGGGATCGAATCCCACGTCGGGCTCCCGGTGCTTGGAGCCTGCTTCTCCCTCTGCCTATGTCTCTGCCTCTCTCTCTCTCTGTGACTATCATAAATAATAAAAAAAAATTAAAAAAACAAAAAACAAAAAACAAAGATAAAAACTAAAACAGTGTGTGATAAAGAATGATCAAATTCCTAAAAAATATGGCCTCAAACACAGTATAGTTACACAAATTAAAATGGTAAAGGTTGGGCAGCCCAGGTGGCTCAGCGGTTTAGTGCCTGCCTTCGGCCCAGGGCCTGATCCTGGAGTCCCAGGATCGAGTCCCACGTCAGGCTCCCAGCATGGAGTCTGCTCCTCCTACTGTCTGTGTCTCTGCCTCTCTCAAGAATAAATAAAATCTTAAAAAAAAAAAGAGGGAAAGGTTTTATATATGTTACATTAGTCATTTTACACTAATTTATTCTACTCAACTCAATTTTGCAAAATATTGTGTAAAGTTATAAAAACAATCTTAATTATCTAATAATAATTTAGTAGATTATTTAATAATCGTCTATTAAACAAGGGAAAAAGGAGTTTCTTACTGTTTTATCCTGGTCCTGCCAATTAATAGCTGGACAAATTACCTAATATCTCTGGGCCTTAATTTTTTCATTTATAAAATGAGCATGATACTTCATGGGACACTGAGAATTATTTTTTTTTTAAGATTTTATTTATTCATGAGAGACAGAAAAAGAGAGAGGCAGAGACATAGGCAGAGGGAGAAGCAGGCTCCATGCAGGGAGCCCCATGTGGGACTCGATCCCGGGACCCCAGGATCACGGCTTGAGCCAAAGGCAGACACTCAATTGCTGAGCCACCCAGGCTCCCCATACATTGAAAGAATTATTAGGTGTAACTTACTTTGAATAGTGCCTGGCACAGAGTAAGCACTTATCATTACTGGCATAAAAGCAATTACAACAATAGGAAACAAAGAATGCTACCAGTGGCTCAGAGATAGAAATGGGCTGTCCACCCTTCAATGACTGCATAACTAAGTTACTAAACTTCCTTGAAAAAAACCAAACAAACAGTAATAGAATCTCATCCCTACCACAAAAACAAGCAATTGCAATAATATAACTTAGAAGATGTCTCATTCCCTAATTTCAAAGCTGTGTTAAACGGAGATTGTATTGCTAGGGCCAAAAGGTTAGCGGCAAAATTATTCAGTGGGAAAAGCAATGGACTAGGACTCACAAACCTGGGTTCTACCTCAAATCTGTCAGTAACTATAAGAGTTCTAAGTCCTACCATCTACAGAACAAGAATGATAGCTGATTTGTCTCTTCAGAGTTATAAAAATAAAAATGTTAAAACGTTTCAAATGGATGAAATAAAACATGTGCCTGAAGTACAAATAAGGTCTTTAAAAAATTTCACCATTTTCTAGAAAAAGTGAAATTTTCATCATGAAGTCATTACTTCAACTTTCAAAACATTTCTAAAAACCATATAAATTAACATTTCTGATTATGTAAATAATACATCCTCATGGTTGAAAAAAATCTGGGAAAAAAACAGAAACATATTCCTAGGATAGAAAAGTGTATGTGAAACCAAACAAAAGAAACAGGATGGGAGCTCTCATGGCCCAGCACTTGTCATCAATGCAGACCCAACAGTAAGACAGGTGCCTCACATTTCCAATAGGAAGAAACCTACTTTACTACTCTAGCAGGAAAAAGGAAGAATTTCTCCTTGTCCAGCAACAAGCTCAGCCAATAAGAAGACACCACAACTCAGACAACAAGGAACTCACTTTCCTCCAACAGACTTTCATTCAAAGCAGCCCCTCCCAAATTCTTTTTTTTTTTTTATTTTTTTTTAAATTTTTATTTATTTATGATAGTCACAGAGAGAGAGAGGCAGAGACACAGGCAGAGGGAGAAGCAAGCTCCATGCACCGGGAGCCCGATGTGGGATTCGATCCCGGGTCTCCAGAATCGCGCCCCGGGCCAAAGGCAGGCGCCAAACCGCTGCGCCTCCCAGGGATCCCCCTATCTTTTCTCTATAATGTTCCTTTCCTTTGAGGTCTGGAGTTGCCTATGGTTTGTCATAGCATACATGTCACAAATTGCAATTCCTCTACTATTCCCAAATAAATCCATTTTGCTGGTAAAATAACTGGCTATTATACTTTTAAGGTTGACAAGTATAAAGAATGAAATTAAAATCACTCATGACAGCAAATCCCTAAACAAATAATTTTTTTAACATTATGGCATATTTCCTCTTACATTTACACCATTCCTTTTTCCCCGGATACTAGCTGTTTCTAATTTTTCACTATTGTAAGTAATGCTGAGGTGATGCCCTTACATATTATGTCAATACCTTTTTAAGAGCTGTGTATACATCCATCTCCACTTGCATCACAAATAAGTTAGATGAGCCAATGAGCTGTTTCATGACATTTATACTAGAAAAGATAAAGCAGAGGTAGAGTTTATTCTTGTGCAGACTAAAATACTCTGGTGGAATTAAAAAATTTTAATTCTTTCTTATGAAAAGAAAATGTGGAATTAAAAATTATATCAGTCTTTTTGCCCAAGACGGAAGAATCTTAGACAGAAACAACCTACGTGAACACAAGGATACTTTTAATTCAGACAGTATACTATGAAAGGTCTTTCTTTGAACAGGAAAACAAAGAGCTTTGATCTGCTAATTAACCCAGTTAAAACAAGGTTCTCCATGAGATAACTTTTAGTATGCTCTGATAAAGTGGCAGGGTTCTTATAGGTCTTTCTTGCCCATTCATTGTTGTTTTTTGTTGTTGTTTTTTTTTAAGACATGTCAAAATTTCACTGAAATGTCTATTATCTTCAAAGTAACCTTTAACATCAAAGCCTGAGAAAACTGCTTGGTCATAAAACATATTATTACTATTAATGAGTAAGATCAAGAAATATGTATTAGTGGAAAGGATATCACCAGCTGTTTTTCCCCCCTTCCTTTAAGCCATAAAAAGCCAGAAGGACATCTAGGTTTTTAAGATGACCACTACAATTTCTTTTTGAAAGAGCTCAATGAGAAATTATAAACAAGAAAAAAAAAAAAGTGTTTCTAATGATATTCAAACCAAACATAATGCAGAGCTTTGTTTATACCCTGATATCACTAGTAATACTTCTCAAACTTTTCTACCAAAGTACCTCTTAAGGGCAGAGGAAAGGAACGGACCCAGGAATACAAGAGATGGTCTAGCAATAAAAATAACACATTTACTACTTCTTGTATTTCATCTTTAAAGTTCAAAGAAACTTGAATTCTCTCTATTCCATATTGTATTTAAACATAAGAATGTTTGTCTTTTTCCTACTTGCCCACCCACCCCTGCAAAAAAAAAAAAAAAAAAAAAAAATTCAGTAAAATTGACATCACAGGGGATGTTTTGAGGGCAGAAACCATGAATTAATAATCTCTGAATCCTTCACAGCCCCTAACAGAGTACCTTCATATATAGTGGACATTCAGGAAGTATTTGTTGAAGGAAGGCAGGCAGGAAGGAATATATTCAAAAGGCCAACCTGACCATGAATTTAACTTCATTAGACCTAGTATAAAGTTTAAAACAATTTTCTTAAACCTAATTTTGCAGGGGTGCCTGGCTGGCTCAGTTGGTGAAGCATGTGACTCTTGATCTTAAGGTTGTGAGTTCAAACTCCATGTTCGGTGTGATTACTTAAAATAAAAATCTTTAAAACTTAATTTTGCAATGGTAAAGATGGTTTTTAAAACTTTTAGATTCTCTAAGAACCTAGCAAAAGTGAGGTAACACTTGATACTTTTCTATAGTTTTATATTAGCAGTAAGTTTTTATATTAAAATTGGTTAAAATAGTAGACATACATATTATTTTTTCATATTATTTATGACAAAGAAATTTGTGAAGCATTTCTTCAGTTCATAGATGTCAAGATACCTTTCATTAAATTGTTCACTTTTTCATAAGTAATATATTTTTGCATAAAGGAAATGCATACCTTAACAAATAAACATTATTTAGAATGATTAATTACAAAGTTATTTAAAATTAAAATACCTGAGTTCCTTAAAAAGTTCAACATTCTGGTGAGTCATCAAATTGTTCAGAAGCCATTCAAGGCACCTGAAATTAAAACATGGAATTATTTATTACATGATATGTAAATATATAATGTATTTATAACTTACTTAGTAGAACTTACAGTTAAAATAAAAAACAATTAGTCTTGCTAGAACATGCTCAAATTTTTAAATTAAACAACCAAAAATTTAGTATTGTTTTTGTCAGCAGTTATTAAGGAAATATTCTCTTTATATTAATAAGTGCATATCTAATTAAGAAAATCTCATTTCAGGTTTGAGTTACATCATTTATGAAAGTACTTGCATACTTCTATAACCTTCTTTGTAATTTGAAAATGGGTACTGAAATTCTCAGGAGTTAAAAACATTGCCAGTAGGTGTATTGATACAATGTCTATTATGCCTACTACTTAAAAAATATTAATAAAAAAAGACACTGTAAAGAGTGACCAGAGTTTTCATAAGCCACATATAAACATGTATAACCCACCCATGGTCACTTACATAGACAACACTTTCAAGAAATTTACTAATTTATCCAAATGTAAAACAGGACTTTAACAAAATTCTAGTCCTGTATCTTTTTTTTATTTCTTTCTTTTTTATAGCTATACATTCTCTTAAGAAACCAAAGCAGCCAAATTCCCACAAGTGGGATGGGAGGAAAAATAAAAAAGGTAACTCACTTTTTCTTTACAGAATCTAATCCATAGGTCCCTGCTGATGTGTAATAGCCACATACAGTTTTCACATTAATTGTTTCCTTCATTGTCTCACCACACTGCTGTATTAAACCATCCTGCAAATATAAATAAGCACTGGAAAGGCCCATTTCACATGGGAAAAATTAGCTCTGAATATGTGCTTTTACATATTAAAAAGTTAAAAAAAAAAAAAGGAGAAATGAAAGAAAACTCATCAAGTGTAGCAAGCCTAAATCTGAAGTCCAGTAAAAATACTGAAAAAAATCCAGCAAGTATTCAACTAAATACTTGGAATTGAAAAGCAGAATGGAGGGGGTAAAAAGCAGTAAGGTAGTAAAGTAACAGATGAACACTGCTATTCTTTCTTTTGTATTCTTCCCCTCTCCAGGACCGGCAAATTTAAGCACCATTCGGCCTGGTTCGCCTATTCTCTTTCAATTAAGATCTCTTAACATACTCAGTCAACCATGTGATGGAGCTAGGCAAGTGAACAGTATGAATCATCAGAAGTGTTTATAACTACAAAACACTTATCAATTTCTAAGAGATGTACCTAAAACAAATATATTATTATTTACATTGAAATATTAATCTGAAATGTTTAGATGTAAGATTTCAAATGAACTAATTTTATTCAATATATGAAAAAATGTTACTTTTTACCTAAATTTCTGAAATACATTCACCATGCAAGTATATTATTAAATTAGTTAGTGAAGTCATAAAGATAATGCAGAAAATGGATTTAGGACAAAACCAAAAGGACTAAAGTTAGAAAATAAAGTGTACTTGTTGAAAATTAAGTATTAAAAGGATCACAGCATGTAAAAAATCAAATGATTTCAACTAAGTATATTGAGCAAGCTATTTACTAATACTTCACACAGATCAGCATACAAATGTCACAGAAAAGGAAACAATTAACTTTTTCTAAAGATCAAAATAAAGTACTAACTCTGTTAGGATTTTAAACTTACCTGGAAGTCATTTGAGACTACCTGCCCCCCTCTAGCTCCTTCCGCTTTCCTCTTAATATCTTGTCTGTCACCAAGTCCGTGGATTATCCCGGATTAATCTTTCTGTGATCCAGTTTTTACTCTCCATGCTTATCACTACTGCCCAACCTTAGACCCTCACTTGGACTACTGCAGTAAGATTACTCATCTTTTCTTCAATACATCCTTCACATGATTTCTGAAGTATTCTTTCTAAAACATAACTGTCTTTCCTCTGATCATTATCTTCCAAAAGGGGGCACATGGGTGGCTCAGTCAGTTGGGCACCCAACTTTTGTTTCGTTTCGGGTCATGGCCTCACGAGTCATACAATCAAGCTGGACATGAGGCTCTGAGCTCATCAGCAAGTCTGCTTGAGGATTCTCTCCCTCAGCCCTATCTCCCACTCACATGCACACTCTCTCTCAAATAATTAAATTTTTTTCTTTAAAAATTTTACTTTTATCTATTTTTTGTTGTTGTTATTTATCTATTTTTAAAGATTTTATTTATTCACGAGAGACATAAAGAGAAAGGCAGAGACACAGGCAGAGAGAAGAGGCTCCATACAGGAAGCCTGATGTGGGACTCGATCCTAGGACTCTGGGATCACGCCCTGAGCCAAAGACAGATGCTCAACCACTGAACCACCCAGGTGTCCCTCTTTAAAGATTTTATTTGACAGAGAGAGAGTGAGAGAGCACAAGCAGGGGAAGGGGCAGAGGGAGAAACAGGCTCCCCTGCTCAGCAGGGAGAGAAACAGGGCTCAATTCCAGGACCCCGGGATCATGACCTGAGCCAAAGGCCAACGCTTAATCAACTGAGCCACCGAGGCATCCCACAGAAGTTTTTAATTTTAATGAAGACCAGTTTATCAGTTATTTCTTTCATGGTTCATGCTTTTGGTGTTGTTTCTATAAATCATTACTATAAAAATAAAAATAAAATAAAATGCCCAATATATTAATATTTTTTAAAAAATCTTCCAAAAGTACCTACATACAAAGTCAAAACTTCTTAAAAGGTATAGAGGGATTTTCACAATCTGGCCTTGCTGCCTTCTCTACAACCCTTCTTAAACATTGTGTAAGCTAAAGAGCTTATATGTGCTTATCTCTGTGCTAGAGCCATATCCCACTCAGATTCTCTGATCCTCCACTGTTTCACATCTTACATCTGTATAAAAAGCTTCCTTCCGCTCTTCTTTCTTTGCAAGATAAATACATTTTCAGTCTTCATGATTCAACTTCCTCTTCTGCACCACCAAATTGAACTGACCACTCCCTCTGTTCATCTGCTAAATCCTACAGGATGTTTATTACCATACCTATAACACCAGACATTTCTTTATTACTGGGTCCCACACACACATTTTTATATATATATATATTTTTTTTTCCCCCCACTCACACATTATATTGTGAGTTCCCTAAAGGTTGGGACTAGGTCTTAATTTACCTTTGGATTCCTATGTCTAGTTTGACACATTGCTCAATATACTTCTTCTGAAAGAACAAATCTGTCATTCTACCAATGGATTTTATATATTTGTGTGGTTTACCACAACAATTTCAAAATTAAGAAAAAGCTGACAAAGCACTCAATGCTTTTCAAACCCATGACCCATATGAATCAGTAATCTTAAGTGATCTGCTTGATAACAGTTAAATCATTAATGAACAGAAATCTGTAAATGGACTTAGACAAGTAAATTCTAACCACATTATAGTAATTCTAAGATATCCTACACTGAAATTGCTTGCATTCATCTTACACAGACACGATGACCCCCTTAGCTATAATAAATCGGTTTTCGTTAAGCATTTTATTTTATTAGTATTTTTTTTTTTTGGTTAAGCATTTTAAATGACTTATCACAAATGATATATTTACACATTTTATTTTATTCTAAAAACTAAAAAGCTAAGCTTTATTTTTGTTTTTAGAATAAATACTTTGAAACAAAGGTCCAACTGTGATCCTTTCTTTGAATAATGTGCATACTCACCAACTGCAACATACAAGCTGCTGCCAAAATGGCAATAACTCGACTGGGCTTTATTAAGACATCATCGCGATATAGTGACCCAAATGCAACCTGTAGTGCTGAAAACAAAAGTAGACATAGGGAATGAAATAAGAACAGTATCTATAAAAGTATTACTAAACTAACAACAACGATCATCTTCATACTCTAAGACATACATATAAATTTAGGATGTACATAAAAGGATAAGAGAAGTATCAATAATTAAAATGTTAGTAATGGTTATCGATTAATGGTGCTAATTTAATAACAGTGTTACAAATTTCCATTTATTCTACCTAACAGCTGGATTCTTCTGTATCTAATCTTGACAGAGATTAAGATATTAATCAGAATTAAGACACCCTTGGAGGGACACCTGGGTGGCTCAGTGGATAAGCATCTGCCTTTGGCTCAGGTCATGATCCCAGGGTCCTGGGATTAAGTCCCACATCAGGCTCCCCACAGGAAGCCTGCTTCTCCCTCTGCTTGTGTCTCTGCCTCTCTCTCTAGGTCTCTCATGAATAAATAAAATCTTAAAAAAAAAAAAGACACCCTTGGAAAAGTTTTATAAAGATACCCTGAGTAGACCAATCATTAAGTACACAGACCCCATGATACTCTTAACCCTGGTGCTTTCAGTGCTTCATTACTGGGGAGTGGGGAATAGCTCCAGGTCCTCTCCATGCCACACTCTCCCCCAGCCACCACAGCTATTTAGGCCTATCCTTCCTTCTCTCTATTGCCACTTTTGCATGTGTTTATACATATCCTTAACTTTTTTCTTTGCCTCCGTTTTAAGTACTGGGTACTTAACATTTGGATAAAGAGGGGAGCAGAGAATGAGCACTGGAACAGTAATTAGAAAAACTATAGGCCGACTGAGGTTCACTAAACTGCTAAAACCTAAAATAAGTCCCTAAATCCTTTAAGCCTCAGCTTCCTCATCTAAGAACTCGGAGCTCTAAAACACCAATTACATGAAAGTCTTCATACATGGGGAATACTTCACCCTACATCTTCCACATCCCAGGCAGATATATTTACAAGCTTAAGTAAGCAAACTGATAAGACCTACATGACTAAGTAGGTTAAGGACAGATAGAATAGAATTGATAAAAACTATGGAGCAAATCAACACAAAACTGTCACCCTGGCATATTAAATGGGGCTTTTTTCCTAGCCTACAAGGTTAGAAAAAAATATTTATTTTCTACCAAAAGAAAAAAAAAAGATTATGTTATAATTTTTGCATAATAGTAATTATGGTGGTGGTTACCTTCTATATCAATATTCTGGTCAGGAATCTCCAGTTCAATAATATTCATGCTGGATTCTTTCCAAGAACCACTGAACATACTAGAAAAGTAGCCAGACTTAAAAAAAGAAAAACAAAAAAAAAAAACCACGATTATCCAGTACTTTGTTTCTTCCAAATTACTTTCCCATTCCTAATTCCAAACAACTGTTCAATCAAAAAGAATACATATTATTTCAAGAGAAAAAGAATTGCTAAATATGTCTACAGGAAAAATGAAATTAAGGACACTTAAGGTATGTCAGAATACTTTGTTGAGCATTAATTTAATGAAAACTAAACCAAATTCTCATATTACTATCTGAACTGAATCCCTATATTACTATTTGAAACTTACATTAGCTTTTTACTTAGTTAAATCAATTTCTGCATCTTGTATATGCTTTCCTTATCAATGACATCCTAAATTCAAGCTTTGTAACACATATTTAAGACTCTCATAAACATCTGACAACACACAAGGTGAATACATAATTACATACTCAGAAGGAGTGAACCTTCATACTGTTGAATCCTTACTGTGTTAGTGGCTGTAAAGGGTCCAAACCAGTCCCGAGTCAGCATTAAAGGGATGTTCCCCAGAAATTAAGATAAATCCAAAGTTTAGTTTTACCCTAATCAGAAAATTCCAGAATGGACTTAAATTCTTGGAAAGGTACCAGAACAGATGAAGTCTTTAGTTACAATCTAGATGGCACCTCTCATAATTAGAATTACTTTGGAATAGATCAGATATTGACTAATTTTACAGAATACTTGAATGTATAAGGCACTGTGAATACAGCAGTAAACAAAATATTGTTTCACTCCTTAGAGGTCTTACTATATTTTAGCATTTGACTTGCACTATTATCAATACAGTTTCTCTTGAGAGGCAAAGCCTTCAGAGACGTACTCTCATCCTTAAATTCACAAAACTGCTTTCATAGATTAAAAAAAAAGAGGACATGGACCCTAGCCTCAAGTTGAGGCCACTGTTCTGATATATTCCCCAGGCTATATACTTCAAGCCAAAGTAAATTTATTCAAAAAAATCAAATAAAAACCATGATTAAAATGTTATCTTTTTTTTTAAATGTTATCGCTTTAAAATATTCGTACTGAAAATCTTGTACTATACTGTCTTACCAGTAATTACTGTCAAACAGTGAAGAAGGGAGAAAATATAAACTCCAGAGGATAAAAACTGAACTGTCCACTGTTCTATTCCCAGTGCCTAGAACAATGATTTGAAGAAAGAACAGATAGATTTGATGAAAAAATGAGTAAAATATTTGAGCCATTAAAGTGACTCTTTCATTTTGAAAGTTTTGAATCTTTAAATTAAATGAGGAGGCAGATAGTAATATTTTCAGCACACAAACCAAATATGTATATCAGCTGAATGAATTAGTTTGTATTTGTTGGGTCTGGTCTTTAATTTAGCTGCATTTTCCAGAAGAAAAGAATAAGTGTCAAAACTTCCCATTCATATTCAACCATAACTACAAATAACATTTCGGCTAAATTCATCCAATTTAAATAATTATATACAAATAAACAAATTCAGCAATTTCCCCTTTTTTCTCTTTTGTCAACAAAAGGCATCAATACAAGAACCTCATTGAAGTAATGACAAAAATTTGCTGGGCTGGTATGACAATAAATATTCAAAATCTGTTTTCTAGACCAAACTAAGTATATGCTGTATTTCTAATAAAACAAGACTTTGGAATGAGATGTTAGGACTTAAACAACTGTCCATGCAAAGTAGTGAAATGCAATTAGAAAGAACATGACTTGAAAGAGTTTGAGCTATTTTTAAATAACTACCTAGATTACTGAAATAGAAAAATACTTACTTGACATAAATATATTTTGTGTAAGTTCCACTCTTCTCCTAGAGCACAAATCTTAATGTCACTATTTTCACCATTCAAAAATAATGTTTGGTAAATATATTTGGATGTACTCTTTAATTTTTTCCTGTTAAAAGAAATGCAAATATAATATGTGTATTACTGAATGTTTTATTCATATTGCATAAAACAAAATATTCTTGTTGTTCAATTTCTATTAAACAGAGCCAACCTGTCCACTGTGTAAAAGGATAGAGGAATATTATATGCAAATTTGCATTAGAACATAAGAAACTAATTAATAGTAGTTATCTCTAGGGTATTCTATTCCCAAAAGGGTTAATAGTGGCTAGATGGGACATCATATACAGGTGACCTTTCACTGTGCACCTTTTTGTAATTTGTGATTGTTGAACTAAGTGAATTACCTGTAAGTCAGCACAGTGATTTTTCTGACTTCCTTGTTTAGAGAATAGTACTATGAAGGATCTCAATACAACTGCAATGATACTTTTTTGCAACTACAAAATGGAGAACAAGAGTAAAAATTTTACCTACCCAAGTAATTTTTAGAGTAATTTACATTTAATCTTATTTTGGTACCAAACTATTCTTAAACTAGTCAAACAACTTTTTTTCCCCGTTAGACAAATGGTTTGCAGCCTTACATCAAAGGTTTTCAAAACTAAGCTCAATGAAGAGTGTCTTCGGGGCCACCAGAAGAAAGAGCTAAGAAGTAAACCCTGGACACCCTCACCTAACTTCAACTAGAGCAGCATCACATCTTGGGGATTTCCTTTTTTTTTTTTTTTTAAGATTTTATTTATTTATTCATGAGAGACACAGGCAGAGGGAGAAGCAGGCTCCAGGCAGGGAGCCCGAAGCGGAACTCGATCCCGGGACTCCAGGATCACGCCCTGTGCCAAAGGCAGGCGCTAAACCGCTGAGCCACCCAGGGATCCCCAATATCTTGGGGATTCTGCGTAAGATCTCATTTAAAAGATGAATTGTATATATTTTTAAGTTTGATAATCATTGTTCAAGATGGTCCAATGAGTAAGAAAAGCCGTAGGCAAAGGCCAATGCATACTTTTTCATATTCCTGGCCAATCCTGACAAGTTTTCTTGGTAGTTAAAATGTTTCATCTTTCAAAAAAAAAAAAATGAAGCTATCATTTCAGATGATGTCTTGAACCAGTGTGTTTGACATGTCTTCCCAACAGATAGTAAAAAGAGCACATGCTTTGGTGGTGGAGAGACTTGGGTTTGAATCCCAGCTCCACCACAGCTCAGTTACCCTAGATGTAAAGAGGATATTAATAATAACCACTTTATTGGGTTACTGTGAGAAATAAATGGGACAATATAGTTTCTAGTTCCTGATGGCACCATCCCCAAATTACATTAAAAGATTAAAAGCACAGAAAGGAATAAGCCTACAACAGCAGAGAGTAAGGATGGGTTTATCACCTGGTGAGAGAATTCAGTAGATCTGGAAGTTAGAAAATGAAATGGAACACAAAAGAGCAGCAAAAGCCCCAACCTGGAATACATCGTGAAGGTCTAGGATGGAGGCTGAAACCCATCTGCCCTTCAGAAGCCTGTGTGGGTTGAGGGGAGGAGGTCTCAGGGGAAGAAAAGGCAAAAGTGAGGCCAAAAATGGGAAATACGTTCCCCTAATGGCCTCTTCCACCATGTATGAATACAGAACACAGATAGCCAGAATATAGATAACTCAGACAAAGGTTCCAAGGCTCTTCTAGGAAGGAGAGGACAAATCTATCAGGAAAAGCTAAGACTTTAGTGTAGGTGTTGGCACCCCGGACAAAGCAATCCTCATTCTGGCATTTGAGGAATCTGTAGTTTGTGAGCTCTTAACCCATTCACCCTGAATCATGGTCCCCAAACCATGTGTCTAAGC
The DNA here is from genome assembly GCF_011100685.1 of Canis lupus familiaris. Classification (NCBI taxonomy): domain Eukaryota; kingdom Metazoa; phylum Chordata; class Mammalia; order Carnivora; family Canidae; genus Canis; species Canis lupus. The sequence continues at coordinate 69,775,538 of NC_049231.1, read as the reverse complement.
ACCTGGAGCACCACAGCAAACTCAAGGATGCGTGTGGAGTATTTTATATTGGAAGGAAACAACACAGCAGTATCTTTCAGGTACTATACTATCTACTACTATTAAGCAGTAGTTTGAGCCTAACTGTGAGGTACTTCTTTAGGACTGGAGGTACCATGAAAAATATTACTGAGACACTAAGGGTTCTGTGAACAAAAAAAGTTTGGGAACCTCTACTCTAAAACAAAGCATGTTCCACTCATATCCAATTCAGTAGTCAGTCTTCCTAAAGCAAAGGCTTGGTAGCAATAGATCTATTTACTCTATTAAAACATACACACACGCACACACACACAAACATACACATACCAGTTATTCATTCTTAAATATAAGCAGACAACCAAGGATGACCCAATATGGAGAGAATTGGGAGATTAAAGACTATTGAAAAGAGAGGAACTGGCCCCAGAAGAAATATATTAATTTAGGAAAAAGGGAACTTAAAACACTCTAAAATTGGTGTATCTAGAAATCTGAGAGAATATTACATTTATAAAACAACAGGATACTATGATGAAACAAGGAGAAAAAAGAGCTCTTAGAGACTAAAAAGCAGGTTACTGAAATTACAAAGCCAAACGAGAGTCAGACTGATAAAGTTAAGGAAACTTCCCAGAACTTAAAGCAAAAAGCACCTAGAAAGGAAAAAAAGAAAAAAGGAACAGGTACAATCCAAGAAATCCAAAATCTGATTAAGAGGAGTCCAAGAAAGAGAAAAAGATAATAGGAAAAAGGAAATCCTGAAAGAAAATGTCTCCAAACTAGTCTCCAGATTGTAAGGTCAACCAAGCACTGAGGCAATTAAAAAACCCGCACTTATGGGCAGCCCAGAGGCTCAGTGGTTTAGCGCCATCTTCAGCCCAGGACGTGATCCTGGAGACCCGGGATCGAGTCCTGAGTTGGGCTCCATGCATGGAGCCTGCTTCTCCCTCTGCCTGTGTCTCTGCCTCTCTCTCTCCCTCTGTCTCTCTCATGAATATATAAATAAAATCTTAAAAAAAAAAAGAAAAACCTACACTTAAGCACATTCTAGTTAAATTCCAAAATACCAAAGAAAAAAATTCCAAAATTTCCAGAGGGAAAAAAGGTCACCTAAACAGAAAAGAGAATTATTATTATTTTTTAATAGATTTTATTTATCTATTCATGAGAGACATGCAGAGAGAGGACGTCCCAAGAAAAGAGAATTAATTAGACCAGCATCCTATTTCTCATCAACACTGTAGGCTAGAAGACAAGGAAGTAGTATCATCAAGGATATGAAATTATTTTAGATTAGGTTTCCATACCCTGCCAAAGGATGAACAAAGTCAAAGGCTAAATTTACATTTAGACAAGCACAAATTACCTCCTTTTGCATCCTTTCTGAGGAAAATACATGAGGATGCAGATCCCTAAAATGGGTGAGAAAGAAAAAGACACAGGCTACAGAAAAATTAGATACAATCCTAGAGATGTGGTAAAATGAAGTCCCTGGATAAGCGCAGACCTGGAGAATGATGGATACAGAATGGAATAGGAGGATGAGGGACGCCTGGGTGGCTCAGCGCTGGAGCATCTGCCTTCATCTTGGGATCGAGTACCGCAGCAGGCTTCCTGCATGGAGCCTGCTTCTCTCTCTGCTTCTCTCTCTCTCTGTGTGTGTGTGTCTCATGAATAAGTAAATAAAATCTTAAAAAAAAAAAAAAGGAATAGGAGGATGAAGGGTGGAGGCAGGACTTGGGTTTAGAGGAGGACACCATGAAAATACATTTGGAAGATAGAAAAGCCTGAATATATAATGAAGAAATATTATTCTTTTGCCAATGTTGAGGAGGGGAGAGTCAAACTCTAGGAAAATAAAAAAGCAATACAAAAAAAGGGAACTATGCAATAAGATACAAATGAAAACAGGGTTTGACTTCTGAGCACTTGATGGAATATAGAAAAAAGATTGCACTTAAATGTGAGGTTAGAAAACGTCAACAGAAAAACGAGTTGTGACATCGCACACAGGAAGTATAATATATAATCCTAGCACACTACTTGTTGGCAGTGAACGGTATGTACATAGTTATAACAAACACTGTCTACTAGGTCTCAAAATTTAATGACAATCTAGACACAGCAAAACCCAAGATCTGGTTGCAGAACAGTTGAGTTTTAATAGTTACGTTGACATAGAAGCAAAAAGATGCAGCTGTCAAGGCGTTAAATGAGTGGAAGGTGGGTGGGCCTGGAAGCCAAAGCTCTTCATGGAGTAGATGGCTAAGGTGGGAGAGCACATCTGACAACCTCAGGGACCATGACTGGTGCCAACACACAAATTTCTATTAAATTTCTTAATATTTTCTTACACCTTTCATCCATGCTGGGCTGAACAGCCAGGCCTCTTCTACTGATATAAAACATACTAAATTCTCGATGTATTTTGTAATACGGCTTTATACACTTTCTAGTCCACTCATGTAGTTCAGGGGTTAGCAAAGTTTTTCTGTGAAGGTCTGGACAATAAATATTTTTGGCTTTGTGGGCTCGACAGGCTCCAAGCGAGTGTGTTGGCATCCCAGTGGGCAGCTGCCTGCCTGCCCGTCTTACCCTACCACATCTCAGCAAACTTCTCTACTGTCTAGTGCGGGCTACAGCCACACCACCTCCAATATCTGAATTTCAGTTTGGGAAAGATGGCTATATTCTACATTTGTTCCTTCCTTGGGTATTCGGTCTCAGTCCAAGTCGTGATTACACCCTTATACCCTCTATTCCTGTATATTTGTAGAGATCTCTTTCCTTAGTAGTTTACCTTCAGTCCTTAATTCCCCATTACTTGTTAACAATGGTTGTGTTAAATTTTCCCTGTTCAAATTACTGCATAATTTCTTTTAATCAGACCCTGACACACAGATTTCAATGACATTAAACATAAGTGGTCTAAATAATAGTTAAAAGGCATAGATTATCCTAATGGATTAAAAAAAAAAAAGGCTACACCCAACTATATGCTCTCTACAAGCTGCCTATTATAAAGATACAGGTAAAAAAGGAAACAATGGAAAAGATATATGTTTTAACACTTATCGAAAGTAATCATGGAAATATTACCAGGGATAAAGAGAGTGTGTAATGATAAAGGGGGCCAAGTTTTCAAGGAGACATAATATTTACTGAGTGCTTCAACATCCGGCAGGTCGGGCTATGGCTCAGCAGTTTAGCACCACCTTCAGCCCAGGGCGTGACCCCGGGGATCCCTGGCTGGAGTCCCGCATGGAGCCTGCTTCTCCCTCTGCCTGTGTCTCTGCCTCTCTCTCTTTCTCTGTATCTCTCATGAATAAATAAATAAAATCTTAAAAAAAAAAAAAAGAACCACACTCATTAGGCACTGTTCATTATACACAATCTAATATCTGTCAAACCGTAAAATGCAAGTACTAGCATCTCCATCTTCCTTATGAGGAAATAAGGCTAGTGAGCACAGAATGCAGACTAGACCTCAGAATCTGAGCTCAGCTCACCAGACTAACCCTCCAGAGAAGGAAACTCGACGTCTGGGCGGGGGGCGGTGCGAGGTGGGGGGTGGGGGTGTCCATTTTTGTAAATAAACACGGCCCTCCCTGCAGAAACCTGCACGAAAGGCCTCTAGACATCCAACTACTGAAACAGAGGGTAGGGATCCCTGGGTGGCGCAGTGGTTTGGCGCCTGCCTTTGCCCAGGGCGCGATCCTGGAGACTCGGGATCGAGTCCCACGTCGGGCTCCCGGTGCATGGAGCCTGCTTCTCCCTCTGCCTGTCTCTGCCCCCCTCTCTCTCTCTCTATCATAAATAAATAAAAGTTAAAAAAAAAGGAAACAGAGTATCCGTGAACGTCTCATCTAACGACACATACGTCATACTCGTATTAAGTACAGCGGAGGTCTTTTAAAGTTTCATTAAAAAAAAAAAAAAAGTACATTTGTGACCCCCGCTGACGATCTTACAAACAAAACAAAACAAAACAAAACACCAACCGGGTTGCTTTGCGTGAAAACACTGTACGCATAAACTACATTCTAATTTTTTTTTTTTTACATTCTAATTTTCTAATTCACCAATTAACATCCTGTTCTTCAACTCTGAGAAGAAAGAAAAAAAAAAAAAAAAGGCGTGGGGGGTGGGCAGAGCAGGCTGCAGCGCGGGCTGGCGTTCCGGGTCCCCGTCGGTGAACGTCCCCGTCGCGGCCGGGAGGGCGCCCCGCGGCTCCCGCCACTGCCCTCCACACCCGCGGGCGGCGGCACGGGGGCCCCTTAAGGTGACCGGACGCAGAAGGACGCGCTCTCCCGCCGCCCGCCCGGACAGGAGGCGCAAGCTCGGCCCGGCGCCCCCGGGTCACGGCCCCCGGGTCGCGGCCCAGGTCACGGGTCACGGCCCCCGGTCAGGGGTCACGGCCCCCGCCCGCCGCCCCCACGCACCTGCGCGGCGTGTTGAGGAGCCGCTGCTGCTCGTCGCCTTCGTCCTCGTCGTCGTCCGTGTCGGAGTCCGGGTGGCAGTAGCACAAGGCCCCGCCGCTCCGCTTGCGCTTGCGGCCGCCGGGACAGTAGCAGAAGCCGTGGCCGGCCCCGCCGCCGCCGCCCCCGCCCCCGCCCGCGTCCGGCCTGCGAGCCGCGCCCCCGGCCCCGGAAGCCGGCTCCGGCGGGGCTCGGGCTCGCCCGCGGCGGCGCAGCACCCGGCTGCTCAGGGAGCCCATGGACCGCGGCTCCCCGGGGCCTCGGCGCTCCTCAGCGAGCGCGGCGGAGACCGCCTCCCGCCATGGCCCGGCCGCCCGCCGGGTGCCTACGCCGCCGCCTCCTCACGCGCGGCCCCAACCGTCGCCGCGGGCGCCGCCGCCTCCATCCTCCGCCCCGCCCGCCGCGTCCAGCCGCGTCCAGCCGCGTCCAGCCGCGTCCAGCCGCGCGGCGCGCCGGGCCCGCAGCACCTCGCCCCTCGCTGTCGCAACAAAGCGCGGACCGGAAGGCGCGTGCGCGCGGCGAGCCTCCGGAAGGGGCGGGGCCAGGGGGCGGTGGGCGGAGCCTGCGCCGGAGCGGCCGCGGGCGGGGCGGGGCCTCGGCGGGGCGGGGCGGGGCGGGGCCTCGGCGGGGGCGGCCCGGGTCGCCGGCTCCCGTGACCCGCGGGCCGACCTCGGCGTGCGCATCCCTGCCCGCAGCCCGGTTCCAGCGCGGCCGGGACTTGCAGCGCGGGGGTCCCCTCCCCTGCAGGAGCCGGCCCCTTGCCGGGATCCCGCGGGCGGGGGTTTGCCAAGCCTTCCTGGGGAGGACGACTGCGCAGAGGGGTGGGCCTCGGCCTGCTTCTGCCCTAGGCGCTTAGGGCGGGCGTTCCCGGCCCTCCGTGGCTGCGGTCCTCGCGTGGAGCGTGGAGCGAGGGGCTCGGGGACGGCCAGCCTGCGCCCCCTGACTCCCCAGTGCTCCTTTCCCAAGTACGGGCCATGGCTTAGTGACACCATAACCCCCCCCCCCACGTGGCCCCGCCGCAAGTATGAGGATTCAAGACTAAAATCGTTGTGATTCAGTCTTTCAAATAGAACGATACAGAACGAAGCTCGCCCTCCCCCTCGGGCTTTCCCATGCATGTTCCTGTACCCAAGAGCAAGGTGTGTTCTTTAACACATTCAGGCACGTAATTATACCGCACCTGTCATTCTGCACCTTGCTCCTTTCTCAGACTTGCACTTCGGGAGGCTTATCCAGTTGACGTTTCTCCAGGTAATTTTCACTGTTGATTGTGTCCCTACCTCGCGATTTATCTTTTGAGGGAGCGAGGTCGTTCCTAGAGTAGCAATGAACACTGCGTGCAAAGGTTCACGGAGCAAGGGGCGCCTGGATGGCTCAGTCGGTGAAGCGCCCGCCTTCTGCCCAGGTCAGGATCTGAGTCCTGGGAGCAAGCCTCACATTGGGCCCCCAACTCAGCCAGGAGTTGGCTTCCCCCTCTCCCTCTGTGATCTCTCGCTTTTGCTCTCCCCTCAAATAAAATCTTAAAAGATTCATCAAATAGATTCCTAGAAGCGGATTTCCTGGGAACTTTCCATCTTTATTAGCTGTTTCCAGGTTGGTCTCTGAAATGATTGCACCAGTTTATGTAGTTGAGGGCCCCAGCGGGCTGGTGTCTGACTTATCCCCGAGAAATCTGAATGGGGAGAGGCCGGTTGAAGCAGCTTCTTGGGAAGGGGTGGGATGGAAAGGGGCAGAGAATGATGGCAGCAAGGGGATCAGTCATCATGCCCGGAATTTGTCAGCACAAAGGATGTGCAAGTGTCTCCCATGGAAAAAGCATGGGCCACCAGAAGACAGCCAGCATGGGATCATCTAAGGTTCTGTCCCAGAAGCCTGTGTGGAAGGATAAACTGATTTTAGCAAGAGTAACTGAAGAATGGAATCCCCAGGGGCTGGAGAAGGAGAATCCATTTGCTTTGCCAAAGGAACAGAAGATGAGTAGTTCCCTGGTGATGGGGTTGATAAAGGAACCTAGGAGAATGCCCTCAAGAATCAGCTTCAGGGACGCCTGGGTGGCTCAGTAGTTGAGCATCTGCCTTTGGCTCAGGGCGTGACCCTGGGGTCCTGGGATCTAGTCTCACATTGGGCTCCCACTTTACCGGTTTTAAAGACCCAGGTGAGTAGAGCCGGGAGACCCCTCCGGACCAAGGAGCTGGCCACGAAGTGAGCATTTCCCAGGTAGCAGCTCAGAATCAGCTCCTCACCAGTGAGGGGCCAAAGCAAACCAACCTGCCTGAACAAACGACATGCACTGTGACCCCCATGGTACCTGGTAAACCCTGGTGTTGACTTGGCAGCTCATACACTTCCAAGATCCCCGCAGGGAACCTGCTTCTCCCTCTGCCTGTGTCTCTGCCTCTCTCTGTGTCTCTCAGGAATAAATAAAATCTTTAAAAAATCAGCTTTAAAGATCTGGCAATGTTAAAGTGCTGACCCTCGACCACCACAGCCATAACAGGTAAGAACTTCCCTGCTTCCCTTTAAGTCTTCTCCCTCCTGCTACACCCAGGCTGTTTGGGCTGGGGTGGAGTGTTGGGTGTGTGGAAGGAAACTCAGGTGGAGAAAGAAGAGAAGCCCACTCTATTCCATATTCCTGCTGCCAATAGGCCAGAGCTGAGCAAGGGAAGAAGCCTCAACTGTAAATCCAGTTTGCAATTTTGATCAGACATATTAATGACTAAAGTGACCTTAAGGGACTACACAGTAGGACTTTTTAAAACCTAAGAGTTACCAGAAAGGTTCCAGCTCTATCCTCTGAATTTTCATCTAAAGCTGGGAGAAGAGCTGGGCCCATGAACAGTGGGAGAGAAAAACAAAGTGCCTCATAATTATATTCCAGAGTCATGCTTGTCCTTGACCATAAACATCCTTCCGAGATATAATCCTGGCCATTATACCATCGCCAAAAAAAAAAAAAGAAAAAAAGCCTTATCCTGCCTCCAGTGAACAAATTAAATTTAAAATTTTGGCTAAATTATATATATAACTTAAAAACTACCAAGAACTTGTAATGCTTCCAGAGTCAAATAAAGTTGGAGATGCCATACTTTTCTAGGTAGGCATCAAAGCAGGAGTACTGTTTCCTATAATTAATGCGAATGACTAAGTAGTCATACAAATAACCTTTACCAATAACTCAGGCATTTATAATGGGCAGGTAGAAACAAATTGAAAAAAAATTCATCTATCAAAATACAATAGATATTATAGAGTGAACAAAGAAGGCAGTTATTCTCACTTAATTCAAATGTTCTATTTAGTAGAACAGAGAGCATCACTCATTTCTGGAGAATAAATTAATACATTATTTTATATCATTAGTGTTTGGTGTATGTGAACATTAGTGTTATAGCAGTGAGTGCACATAAGACTAAATATATTATTTTTTTCTTAATGTTGTAGTTTCTAATAGAAACTGAGCGATACAAGCTTTTTAAAGACCTCTCCTTTTAGGGTCCATGGTGAAAAATCTCAGAGGTGGAAAAGTAAATTAGAGAAAGAATACACCTCATTTTAAAGATACCATATTTTATTAAAATTATTTTTCCATGTATACAAACTGAACTTTTGATTAAAATCAAGTACAACTTCAGAATAATTCTAGAGTTGAAAGGCACATGCAAACGTAAATTACTACAAATTAACAGAATTGAAAAATATTTTTTAAATTATTTTTAGCACAAAAAGAATTCCTTTAAGTAAATTCAGAACATTATACCATCACAAAAAAAAAAAAAAACCTAGTTGCACACTTTTTTCCATTCATCTTCCAGCTAGATTAAGATATTAACCGTAACAACATGGAATGTTCAGCATTTATGTTTGTTAATCACACATATATAATCTATATCACCACACCTAGAATTTAATTTGTCAGAAAGCTGGCTGATTTTTGGTATACTTCAACCCGGAGAGAGTAGTAATCTTAACATAAGATGTGAGGAAGGAAGTCTCCAATGCAAACGTTTGTAGATTAACTAACAGTACAGACAAAATCTAAACAAAGGAGATTATTGGATGTCTTCAAAGTATGATCATGCAAAATAGCAAATTGGATAGATAGTCTTATGAACTAGATACTCACAATTTCAAATCAAGAAATTACTAGTCACTTTGAAATCAGAACTAGGGAAGCAGAGAGTGATTTTAGAATAATCTTTCAATCTTCCATTTCAATAGTTTTTCACCAAAATCATGAAATAAATTTAATACATTCCAATTTCTGTGAAACACAGATGAGGAAGAAATCTGTTTAAAAGGTGGAGTACATTTTTATTTCTAATTTTAAATCTCCTTTTAGGTTTTATAAGCTTTGAAATGCAAGTACAGCTTTAAAGCATCATAATGAGTAATTGCTGATGAATAATAAGAGTCAGTCTGTATGTATCCTAGGAAGCATCAGTAGGCGTTTTAATTGGAAATAAGCATTCTGAGATAATGCTAATAGCAGTGTAGAAAAACGAAGTTAAAAAAAATTTCAAAGTGTTGGGAATCCTCCTTTCCTTCTTGGATTTTATTTTAATCATCTCCTCCACAGAGAATGAGCAGAACCTTTCTGTAGTCTCCAGATGTGTCACCCTGGGAACAAGGGAAGCAAAGATACAGTCAGAAAAAATGGCTTTTAACATGGAATTCACAGCTCAGAGTCATCAGAGTGTTAACTCTGTTAACTCAGAGTGTTAACTTTTTAAATATTCTCTGGCTTTTTCCAGAAAGGTGTTTTTTTGTTTTTTTGTTTTTTTAAGAATATGTGTTATTTTTTTAATTGCAAAAAATAATACATGTTCAATGTTGAGAATAAAGACCTAAAAGAAGATAAAAATCCTAATTCCACCATCTAGAGATTACTATTCCTCACACTTTGGTGTGTGCATATCCTTACAGACTTTTTTCTATATGTATAGATTCCTGTGTGATCGCCCTAGAGTGTTCTGTATTCTTTTTTCTTTTTTTTTTTTACATAAGTAGACTCTTTTAATTTATTAGATATTCTCCTACAACGTCATTCTTTGATGATTAAAAGGTATTCCATTGTATACAAGTAACATAATTTATTAGATCACCCTCCCCCACTGTTAGGTATTTCTTGTTTCCAGTTTTTCACTATTATAAACACTGCTGCAATAAGCAATTATGGTTGAATTTTTGTGCATTTCTTGATGAGTCAGGATAAAATTTTCATAAAATGGGAATTACCAGATTTATGATCATGTATTTTCCTAACCCTTTCAATATGTGTTGCAAAATAGCTTTCCAGAAAGGTGCTGTAATTTCTACATATAATTTTTATGGTCTAATTACTAGATCAATTTTTGTTTGTGCTTCATGGGCACTAGAAAAGAGGGAATGCCAGGGCGCCTGGGTGCCTGGGATAGTTAAAAGTCCTACTCTTGATATCGGCTGAGGTCATGATCTCAGGGTCATGAGACTGAGCCCTGCATTGGGCTCCACACTCAGCAGGGAGTCTGCTTGTCTCTCTCCCTCTGCCTCTCCCTCCTGCACACTCTCTCTTTCTCTAAAATAAACAAATCTTTTTTTAAATTTATTTTTATTATTTATTTTATTTTTTAATAAATCTTTAAAAAAAGAGAAAGAAAAGAAAGAAAGAAAGAGAGAAAAGATGGAACCTGTCTATAGGATTCAAAGTTTAATACATATCTTTTAAGATAAATCTTATATATCCTTGTTTATGCTTTGCCTCATCAATCTGCCAAAGAACGAGGCTGTGTTTGTTAAACTCTATCTGGCCTACTGTGGCCATCAAGGTCTTTTGGAGCTTCAAATTTCTTATAGATTTGAATGCAATACTTATTTGGTACCTAAAGTTTCATGACAATTTAATCTTTGTTGTGAATACTTTTCTTAATATAAAGTGATCTTGGGTGCTTGGGTGGCTCAGTCTTGAGTATCTGCCTTCAGCTCAGGTCACGGTCTGGAGGTCTTGTGATCAAGCCCCACGTTGGGCCCCATGTTGGGCCCCACACTTCCCTCTCACTGTGCCTCCCCCCCACACTGTGCTCTCTTGCTCCTGCTCTCTCTCTCAAATAAAGAAATAAAATCTTTAAAAATATGTATAAAGTCATCCATTTTTTCCTATTTAATGCTTTTTCTCCTCAAATTCTTCTTTTTCCTGGTAGGGTAATCCCTTTCTTTTTTATATTGTCAAATGTAAGCTGCCTTTTTTTAAAGTCACTCATCTGTCACTATGTTTTAGTTGTTCCTTATAAACAGCAGAGACTAGGATTTTACTTTTTTATATAGCCTGAGGGATTATTTTATAACATATTTATTATTGACATATTTTATATTTCTGTTCTGGTTCTTCTGACAGCTGTTATTAAATGAGCAATGTATTCTTTATTTCTAATATTTTCCAGTGTTGTGTGTGTACACATATATACTTACGTATTTATATATATACAAACATAATATAAATATATTTATAGTGATGTTGCCCAAGCCAGCCAATATTTTTGTGCCCCATCATTAGAGTGCCTGTATAGTATTACATCGTATAAATTTTCCGTAATTTATTTGAGTCATCCCCTATTGGTTATCAAAAATAATAATATATAATGAATTATGTGCCGTAAGTCTATGCCATATAATTTATACAAATATAAAAATATAAAGTAATGTAAATATAAATAATTCTATGATACAATACAATATTTAGTTGACTTTTTCACATTTCACAAAACAATTTTATTTAAATTCTTTCACAAATCTTTATTATTATGATAATATATATATATAACAATTTGTCATTTTAACCATTTTTTAAAAGATTTTTTAATTTATTTACTTGAGAGACTGAGAGTGAGCATGAGCAGAGGGAGGAGCAGAGGGAGGAGCAGGCTCCCTGCTGAGCAGGACCCTGGGATCATGACCTGAGCTGAAAGCAGATGCTTAGTGAACAGAGCCACCCAGGCGCCCCAGCACTTTAACCATTTCAAGTGTATAATTCAGAGGCATTAATTATATTCACATTGTTGTGTAACCATCATCACTAAAATCCTTTTCATCTATTTCCAAAACCTTTTCATCTTCCCAAGTCTGTCACCACTAACCAGGAACCTTCCATTTCTTTCCTCCTCCCCACCCTCCATAGCCTCTAATCTACTCTCTGTCCTATGAATTTACTTATTCTAAATATTTCATATAAGTACATAGGATCATATAGTATTTGTCCTCTTATGTCTGGCGTGTTTCCAAAGTGCACCCATATGTCGAAAAGTCATTCCTTTTTGGGTACACGAATATACCCCACTTTGTGTATCCATTCATCTGTTGCTGAATGCCTAGGTTGTTTCCAGCTTTTGCTATTATGAATAATGTTTACATTGGTGTGCACAGAGTCCCTGTTTTAATTTCTTTTGAGTATATATAGCTGGGAGTGGAATTGCTGGGTCATAGGGTAATTCTACACTTAACAATTTTTTTTTAATGTTTAACGTTTTGAGGAAGTGCCAAACTGTTTTTCCCAGTGTCTGCACCATTGTACATCCACGCTGGCGATGCACAAAAATACCAATTTCTCCATGTCCTCCCAACATTTGTTATCTTCTGGCTTTGTTTTTTAAAATTATAGTCAGCCTAGTAGGTATGAAGTGGTATTTCATTGTGGTTTTGATTTGGATTTCCCTCACGATTAATGATGTTGAGCATCTTTTTTATGTGCTTATTGACCACTTGTTTATCTTCCTTAGAGAAATGTCTATTCAAATCCTATCATTTTCATTTAATTAAAATTTTTTAAAAAAATATTTTATCTATTCATTCATGAGAGACCCACAGAGAGAGAGGCAGAGACACTGGCAGAGAGAGAAGTAGGCTCCATGCAGGGAGCCCGATGTGGGACTCGATCCCGGGACCCCAGGATCATGCCCTGGCCAAGGGCAGGTGCCAAACCGCTGAGCCACCCAGGGAGCCCCCTCTGTCATTTTTAAATTGGGTTGTTTGTCTTCTTGTTGAGTTGTAGAAACACTTTACATATTCTGGATAGTAAACTCTAGTTAAATGTGACTTCCAAATATTTTCTCCAATCCTCTGGATTAGTGCACTTTTAATTTATTATTTTCTCTAAAGAAATTCCTAAACATATAATAGCTAAGTAAGAGGTATAGTTTATTATTTTTTAAAGATTTTATTTATTTATTCATGAGAGATACACAGAGAGAGGCGGAGACCCAGGCAGAGGGAGAAGGAGACTCCCTGTGAGGAGGTTGATGCGGAACTCGATCCCAGGACCCTGGGATCACAATCTGAGCCAAGGCCAGATGCTCAACCACTGAGCCCCCAGGTGCCCCAAGGTATAGTTTATTTTTTATACATTTATTGCCAGGACGCCTGGGTGGCTTAGTCAGTTGGGTGTCAGACTCTTGATTTTGGCTCAGGTCAGGATCTTAGGGTCATGAGATTGAACCCTGCGTCAGGTCCCACATTCAGCAGGAGTCTGCCTCTCTCTCTTTCTCTCTCTCTCTCTTTCTCTCTACCTCTCCCTCTGCCCCTCCCCCAAATCACACTCACTCTCTCACTCTCTCTAAAATAAACAGGGACGCTCGGGTGGCTCAGCGGTTGAGCGTCTGCCTTCAGCTCAAGGCGTGATCCCATAGTCCTGGGATCGAGTCCCACGTCAGGTTCCCTGCATGGAGCCTGCTTCTCCCTATGTCTCTGCCTCTCTGTCTCTCATGAATAAATAAATAAAATATTAGAAAATAAAATAAATAAACGTCATTTGCCAAAATACCCAAACATTTATTGCCAAACTGCCTCCCAGAAAAGTTAGACCAATTTACAGTCCGTCTTTCCACAAGAGATGGTGAATTTTCCCCAAGCTCTTCTCAATGCTGGTTAGGATCTTTTTAAAATTTGTTAAGGTGCGGGTACCTGCCTAGCTCAGTGGTTGAGTGTCTGCCTTCGGCTCAGGATGTGACCCCGGGGTCCCTGGATCGAGTCCCACATCGGGCTTCCTGCATGGAGCCTGCTTCTCCCTCTGCCTGTGTCTCTGCCTCTCTCTGTGTCTCTCATGAATAAATAAATAAAATCTTAAAAAAGATAAAATAAAATTTGTTAAGGTATTAGGTGAAAGGTGGTGCTTTGTTTTTACCTGTAATTTATCGTACATTATTTGGATTAAACACTCTATATTTAGAATGTCTGTTAAGTGTTTCATTTTTTCATGAAATGCATGTTTTCTTTTTGGATTTTTCTCCTTTTTCTTAGTGTTTTGTAGAAGCTCTTCACATAGAGATATTGACTCTATAGTATATATTATAAATACATTTTCCCCATAACTTCCCTACTGGTCATCCCTGAATCTTAAAAGTATTTTACTTAAAGCTAGCTCTATTTCAGCTCTGCAAAATAGTTACCTCACAGACTGTCCAGAAATAGAAACAGGTTCCTAAATGCTTTGTATACACAGTAACAAACTTAGCAGCTCAAATCACCTCATAATTACACCCTGCAAGCTCGGTGTAGGATTCAGAATACTTAATTCATGGATCAAATCCAGATTTGAAGTCAGCTGTGCAGGCAACATCAGCTCCTATAGGGAAGTGGGTCTTGCCTTCATATTCATGAGGCCCTTCTGGCTTCCCCAGGAAGCCAAATCCCAGTAATGAGGGGTTTTGAGGGATGGGAATCATTTGTCGTCACGCCTGGCAGTCTGCTGCCAGGTAGAGAAAGGCAGCAATCCGGGGTAGCTAACGTGCCTTCCCATGTTTGGCAGATCTCAGCTGGCGCTGAAGAGGGTTCCGGAAGACTGATTTAGCTGTGTAGTGGTCACCGTAAGCAGGCGGACAAGGAAATTGCACTCTTTAAAAAAATTTTTTTTTAAAGATTTTACTTCTTTATTCACGAGAGACACAGACAGAGAGAGGCAGAGACGCAGGCAGAGGGAGAAGCAGGCTCCATGCGGGGAGCCCGACGTGGGACTCGATCCCGGGTCTCCAGGATCAGGCCCTGGGCTTAAGGCAGACGCTCAACTCGGTTGAGTTGAGCCGCCCAGGTGCCCCAGGAAATTGCACTCGTAAGAGTATTCATTAAAATCTACTCTGTCTTGGGGCGCCTGGGTGGCTGGGTCAGTTAAGTGTCTGCTTTTGGCTCAGGTCATCGTCCCGGAGGCCCAGCCCAGCAGCCCAGAGCTCCCTGCGCAGCGGGGGGCTGCTTCTCCCTCCCCCTCTGCTCCTTCCCGCCCTCCGAGCCTCCTCTCTCTCTCTCTCTCTCTCTCTCTCCCTCCCTCCCTCCCATCTGTATCTCCCCTTTCTCTGTCTGAGCTCAACATGAAATAATCGCTGCCTTTGGAAGGCAGACATTTCCAGCCTCCAGCCTGGCAGAGATTGAAACCGGAAGGACCAGCTTGGTAGGGGGCAGCCGAGAAGGGTCCGAGCGCCCCGTTCCAACCCTTCCTTTCCTCAGGGCTTTCCCGGGGCGAGGCCGGGCTCCCGACCCACCTTGATGAAGGAGTACAGAGACTTTCCGTAAAGCCTCTTGAAGCTCTCCCGGATGTCCATCATATCGATCTCCGCTCGAGACACCATAACCCTGATGAGGGTGTCATCATCTGTGCCCAAGCCCTAAGGAAGAAAACGAGACCCATGCTGGTTTCCAGACGCTCCCTTCCTCAGCTTAGCACGGCCAACCTGAGCAGGGCTCTCTTGAAGGAGACGTGCTCCGCGGCACACTTAGAGAGCCCGGGACTACTGCTCCCACCCGTGTGCGGGGGTCCCCACTTCCCTCTCCAACGCTCTGGATTCCCACCACAGGAGACCACTCCCTGCCAAGGACTCCTACCCTGCATTCTCAGCCTGCTGCCTCCCTGCAATGATTCCTCCCCCCCAATGTCCCTCCCCACAGCCTCACCATCCTTCCTACCCTATCAAACCCTCCCAGGTTAAACTTCCTTGAAGGTCCTGCTCAAATATACCAACTTCTCCGTATAGTCTCTTCTGATCCTCACCCCCTCAACAAATACTGAAAAGAAAAAAATACTCTTCTTTCTGTGCTCCTATGTATTTGGGTCCTCAACTACTGTCTTACATTCTGTTTTGTTCGTATTTGCATTTTGCCCATACCTGCCTTCCCCTTCCTACCTTTTGATCTCTCCTGCATCTCCCATGGTTCCCAGCAAGGGGGTCTGCACACAGTACAATGCACATTTAGGGGCCTGGGCTCTGAAGCCAGACCGCCAGTGCTTGCATCCCTGCTCCTTTACTTCCTCACTGAGGACCTTGGGCAACCTGCATACCTCCCTGTGTCTCAGTTTCCTCATCTGTAAAATGGGGGTTTACAACAGCACCTGCCCCATTCAGCTGCCCCATATGTATACAGCATTAAAAATAGCAATCACATGTTATAACTACTCAATAAATATTACCTAATATTATTATTATTATTATTATTATTATTAGCAGGCACTGATTGAACTGAATATCTCGGGCCAATTTTGGTTAATTTGTGTGGGAAACAGAAGTAAACATGCAGTGGACACAAGACATGTTGGAGTCATTCAGATGCCAAGAATGAAGCCATTTACCTTCATAGATTTATAAAGCCTTTCAGCAAAGTATGCAGATTTGTTCCTCATGCACTTTACTGTTAAGAGATAAAAAAAGAAATTTAAAAAATTACAGATAAAATCTATGAGAAAAAAGTGACAGTTGTTCTCTCTGTTTCTACAAGGTATGAAATTGTATCTCTAGAAGGCTTTTTTGGAAAAATTTTAGCCAAACAATGTTTTATGAACATAGGCCATGGAGAAGTAATTAATAAAGCAATTAACTGAAGAATTGATTAATAAAGGCAATTAAAGCAAAAGGCAGCATATAGTTTCAAAATGATTACTATCTGTACCATATGAAACCTTTATTAATTCTAACAATTCATAGACCCGCGAGAGACCGCTAATTTAGGATTATCTTTCCAGTATACTGAGATGCAAAAGCACAAAGGATATACAATACGTAAAGCTACATAATACAATAACACATATAATAGTTCTTGTCTAAAATTCTGGATCTTGGGGTGCCTGGGTGGCTCAGCGGTTTAGCGCCTGCCTTCGGCCCAGGGCGTGATCCTGGAGTCCCAGGATTGAGTCCCACGTCGGGCTCCCTGCATGGAGCCTGCTTCTCCCTCTGCCTGTGTCTCTACCTCTATATCTCATTAATAAATAAATTTTAAAAAATAAAATAAAATTCTGGATCTTGGGGTGCGTGGGTGGCTCAGTTGGTTAAGTGGTTAAGCAGTTAAGCATCTGTTTTGGGCTCAGGTCATAATCCTGCGGGTCAGTGGGGAGCCTGCTTCTCCCTCTCCCTCTGTCCCTTCCCCTGCTCATGCTTTCTCTCTCTCTCTCTCTCAAATAAATAAATAAGACCTTACAAAAATTCCAAATCTCATTATCAGTGATTTAAGCATTTTTTTAATCCCTGAAAACAAATACTATATCCCCATGACAACAAGTGGTAAGGAGGAAAGTCTATAAACATTTGTTTCTCTGCTCCCCACCCACGACCCACCAGCTTACCTATGGCCAGCAGAGCATCTTCAAAGCTACCGGATGTTTCAGATTTAATACTCTGCTCAATATCCTTCTGTGATATCCTTTTGTATTCATCAAACACTACAAACAGTAACAAAATGGAATTATAAATAATAACAAAAGGGAGGAAACTAAAATTTAGGGAGAGAATGGGCATCTTTCTAGAGCTCACTACTCTTCGGCGTACATCAGGAGCAAACTGACATCAGCAACGTCAGTGAGGACCAGGAGGCGTGTGGCCAGAGGAACAGGTGCAAGGAGAGGACGAAGGGATATATGGAGAGTCTCGGAGGACAGCAGGCAAGCCCTTTCCCTTGTTTAGGACCCTGTTTGCTCACACGTAAAGTGGGGATAACGTCTAGAGAGATTTGCGTTCTTTTCTCGTTGTTCCCTTGACGGGCAGAACACGTCTGAGTGTGACGGTGGCCTCAGCCGTCACCTGTATGTTCACCCTCCTTTCGGCTCATCCAAACCGGAGTCCTTCACCCCCTTCACTACCGAGTCACGTTTGATAACAAATGGTTGCATCTTCTAATAAATAGACTGTAACACAATTTTCTCTCACTTTAGGACAAGTGTTTTGGAATGTGATGAACCCTTTTGGAGATTCTTAGCCAGTCTGCAGTAGGGGTTCGAGGAGCAACATTTTCAATGAAGACTTTGGGAGACTCTGCCTTACAAATAAAATATGGGACTCCCCCTTCCCCTGAGATGCCTGGATCTGCCTTGACTTCTGTACCTCCTGGAAATGTTCGGCTCTCCCTTTCCAATTCAATGAGCCACCAGTATTTTCCCTTTCCCCTCTTGTCCCATTCTGTAGGATTCCTTCTTCTTACTTAGATGGGAATCAGCGTCTATTGCTTAGAATCAAAAGATCTAATGGACACAGCTTCTAAACCTCAGTTTTCTAGGCTGTAAAATGGGAAATAATGGTTGCTCCAATGGGATGTCGCAGCGAGCAATGCTTATCACGCGCTTAGCGCTGCACCTAGAAGATAATGAATAAAACCTTAGTTACTTGAATCCTCCCTAGTAGTGTCGGTTGGTAAGTAAATCATGAAGTTTTCTTTATCCAAATAGTGCTTCTTCGACTGTCTTCCAGGGCAGGTATGTTATGACTTCCCAGTAACAGACCTGTGCCTAGAAGTGAAAATTGTTACAAAGCTGTTTGCATCTTTTGGAGGATCTGCCGTTTCTGGAAAATAACCACCAGGGGGAGGTGTATGTAATTAGTCCTCTGGCAAGGGAAGGCAAAGAAACAAGGAGCTGAGTCAGAAGTTGGTGCATCTGATGGTAGCTCATGACATTTAACAGGTGCAATCACCTATTTTTAGTCACTGTGGAATATCCGAAATAAGTGCAACTTCCAAACGTGCCGTAATTTTCAGTTACTTTATGTTTTCAATTTACCGAACTCATTCTTCTCAAATTTCCCGTAGGTTTTATAAATTGTAATTACAAGGCATGGTAGGTTGACAAATTTATGATGCAACATAAAGACCTAAAGAGCTTATATAAAAGATGAAATATCTTATTAAACCCTCATTGCTGTTCATAAGAAAGTAAACCTGACGACAAATGTTCTACAGTTTTTCCCCCCAAAGATGTTAAAAGCACATTATAAAGACTAGCATTATCAGAAGCAAATTAGAAACATTACACATAGGAAATAAAATTCGAAATTATCCACTATTTATCTTATGCAACAGACTCCCTAAAGAAATCATGTCTCTCAACTTTACAACTTGGATATTAAATAAGAACAAATGTCAACCCACAATTTTATTTTATTGCTCACTGACGTACTGAAGATTTTTTTCTTATGTAACTAAAATTAAACGGGGCTGCTTTAGAAAAAAGACTATGAAGGTTGGTTTCCTACAAACAGGAATGTCAAAGTCCTACGAATACGCTGTATATGCTAAGTTTTCATAATGAATCTTTCAGAAATCGACCCTCATGCACATTGCTGCGCTCCTGCATTTCCAAGGTTAGGCATCTAAGACCCTTCAGTACGATCTGTTTCTTGTACCAAGTAAAGGGAGAAAATTCTCAATTAATTATGGACAACACAGTTTTCATTGTCTTTCAGGTCTTTGGAAGATGAGGCAAGGGCCTTACCATGCAACAGGTGATTTCGGTTCCGGGAGCAGAGAACAGTCAGAAATTTCACCTCATCTGTCCCCCATTTCTTCTCTCCAGCCTCATACAGGTCCTGACGCCAAACAAAGCACAAGTTTAAAACATCACAGAGAAGGTGCCAGGAAACATGCAAATATTTCCAGAACATCAAAGAGCCGAGCTGGCTTCGTTTTATTTTGTTGGTAATGGGTGTGGAAGAGCTGTTTGTGGTGAGTGGCGATGACTCAAGATTTTCCCTTAGGTATAAAACTGATGGGACCTTGGGGCGCCTGGGTGGCTCTGTTGGTCAAGCATCTGATTCTCCATTTCAGCTCAGGTCGTGATCCTGAGATCAAGCCCCGCCTCGGCTCCCTGCTGGGTGTGGAGCCTGCTTATGATTCTCTCTCCCTGTGCCCCCTCCCCATTCCCCCCAAAAAAGACTAATGGGGGAGTCAAGGCAAGCACCAGCAGCTCCCTATATGTGGACTACATGATTCTTTTTCTTTTTTAAAAAAATATTTTATTTATTTATTCATCAGAGAGAGAGAGAGACAGAAAGAGAGAGAGGCAGAGACACAGGCAGAGGGAGAAGCAGGCTCCACGCAGGGAGCCCAATGTGGGACTCGATCCCGGGTCTCCAGGGTCACGCCCTGGACCAAAGGCAGGCGCCAAACCGTTGAGCCACCCAGGGATCCCTCTTTTTTGGGGGAGGGGGATCCCTCTTTTTTTTAAGATTTTATTTTTAAGTAATCTCTACACCCAATGTGGGGCTCGAACTCACAACCCTGAGATCAAGAGTTACATGCTCCACCGACTGAGCCAGGCAGACGCCCCACACTGTTCTATCTTTCAGAGCTAAAAGGAATGCCCTAGACCCAGTATTCTGTACAGTAGCCACCAACCAAATGTGGCTATTTACATTTTAGCTAACTAAAACGAAATTACATTTAAAATTCAGCTCCTCAGTCACACAAGCGACATTTCAAGAGCTCAGTGGCCTCGTGTGGCTGGTCCGACTGAAGAGTCAAATTTTAAATTTTATTTTATTTTAGTTAATTAAAATTAGCTAGTGGCTACCCATCCTAGACAACGCCAATGTGAACAGTTTCAGCATCACGGAAAGTTCCATCGGACAACACTGCTCTAGAAAGATCTGTGATTTGCTCGAGGCTATCGAAGGTCTCACAGTAGGACCAGGACCCATCAGTAATTGCTTACATTCTAAACAGGTAGGACTATCAGAAATTCTGCTTGCTTTTACTATATTATTGATAAATCAAAGCTACTATTCATATCTCCTCACTGCTGTTTATTTTTACTTATTTTAAAGATCTTACTTATTCATGTGACAGAGAGGGAGAGCACAAGTAGGGGAGCGGTAGGCAGAGGCAGAGGGAGAAGCAGGCCTCTGGCTGAGCAAGGGGCCTGATGTGGGGCTCGGTCCCAGGACCCCAAGATCATGACCTGAGCCAAAGGTAGAGCCACCCAGGTGCCCCACCTCACTGCTATTTATTTATTTATTTATTTATTCATTCATTCATTCATTCATTCATTCATTTCTTTAAAAGATTTTATTTATTTATTTATTTATTTATTTATTTATTTATTTATTTATTTATGACACACACACACACACATGTAGAGACACAGGCAGAGGGAGAAGCAGGCTCCATGCAGGGAGCCCTACGTGGGACTCGATCCCAGGTCCCCAGGATCACACCCTGGGCTGCAGGCAGCACTAAACCGCTGAGCCACCCAGGGCTGCCCCCTCACTGCTATTTAAAAAAAAAAAAGCAAAACAGAACATAATAGCGGGTGTTGGCGAAGATGTAGAGAAAATGGAACCCTGTGATTGTTGAGGATGGAGAACGGTGCAGCTGCTACAGAAAGCAGTATTATAGCTGTTCCTGAAAAAATTAAGAATAAAATTACCGTACGACCTAATAACATGACTTCTGAGTATACGGTCAAAAGAACTGAAAGCCGACCTTACGGGGATGCTCCCAGCAGCAGTACTCACAACAGCCGAAAGGTAGGAGCAGCCCAACTGTCCCCTGGCACCCGAACGGATGAGCCCAATGTGCAGGCGTGGCATGGGTACCACGCAGCCTTAAGGAGGAAGGGAACTCGGACCGTGGCTACGACGAGAATGAAGCTCGCGGACGTCACGTGAAGCGAAATAAGCCAGTTGCACAAACACGGGTCCCGTGTGATGGACTTGGATGAGGCGCCCGGAGAGGTCAGACTCCTAGACTCAGGAAACCGAATCGTGTCAGTGGCTGCGGGGAGCGGGAGATGAGGAGTCGTTCAACGGGTTTAGTGGGTACGGAGTTTCCGTCTCGCAAGGCGAGAAGGTTCTGGAGACTGGCTTCACAAGACTCTGCAGAGTCAACACTCCTGAGCTGCACGCTTGTTAAATTTCTCAAGGTGCCCTCACTTGACACGTTGGGCCACCTGCTGGGCTGACCTCCGTCTCCTCGTCTGGGTCTTCGTTCCTCACTGCTTTAGAGTCAATTCACCGAACCCTGGAACTTTAGAGCCGGGAGGGCCCGGGGCTCCCTGGGCAATACCTCATCACCCTCACGCCCAGAGTTGCACCCAAGATCCTCCGGTCGGCTCCTCTAGCTTCCTGCCAGCTCTCCTCGCGCCTCATCCGCCCATCGTCACCTGTTATTTTCCCACTGCACTCTCGTCGGTCTGTTTGTGCAGCTCTTGTTTCATCGGAATGTGTCTTCTCTCGTGCGTCTTGGGGTCCGAAGCTGAAATCTGCGTCCTCCTCCCTGCCTGGGCCCACCTGCCTCCCTCCCGCTCCTGCTGGTCCCCCGGCCACACGGTGCTTGCGCTGAGGGTGTGCTGCTTTCCGTGCTCTTCTATTCTTCCGTGATGAGCAGTCTGTCCAGAGCTGCTTTTTCCCTGTAGAACAAGACAAGCGGATTCTTCTCGGAGCGAGGCCTCGCTCCTTATTTGGACGGATGTCAAGCAGGAGCGTGAGTGGCGAGCACATGGCGAGCATGTGGCGTGTGGCGAAGACCTAGGATTCCCCAAGGAGCCTCGGCCTCCGCATAAAGCTGCTGTGCCTGCTTCCAGCTTCGAGGGGGGTGGACGCCCTTCCGGGGCGCTTGGCCCAGCGGTGCTGCCCACCTGGCATTTCAGTGGGCCTCCTCCTCCTCCACAGCTTCCAGTGTTCGTGCCGATGTTTCCTATGCCTGTATTTGTTTGTTTCCCAGAAGAAGGGAATCAAGATGCGTCAGCTCGCAAAAGCTCTTGAGGGCGTTTTTAATGTAGTCTTAATATATCGCACGTTTCTTCCTCAAGTAAGAATTCTGAGTGCTCCTTATGACGTCCTCCCGTGCGAGTTCCATCCCAAGAACAGATAAAATTGGACTAAAATGGGACTAGTGGGGTAACAGCCTCCGTACTTTCAGAGGCCCACCCTCCAGAAGGAACCACTACCTAACTCCACCTGCCCGGATCAGTCTTCTCATCTCAAACTCACTTACTTTCCTCCGTCAAAATCCAGCTTCGGTAACGCAGTGTTTGCAGACACCGCCCCGGTGCTGCTGATACAAGTCACAGAGCAAAGGCTGCCAAGGTTTTCCTACGGCCTTATCCTACAAGAGCTGAAATCTCAGCTGCAGTTGTTCTCAAGTTCCTCACCTCCTGGTGAGACTCGAAAGGATCCAGAAAAACTGACTGTGAACTCTACTCCCTCCATCTGACTCCCCCAGCCCAAACTTACTTGGAAGCCCCTTTGTACCTCATCACACCCCCACGGGGAACTGTGCCCCTTGAAGAGCCCCCAAAACACCTGTTCATTGAGTTGCACGGCTGCAAAGAGCCCAATTCCACCAGCTATGTGGTCTTGGACGAGGTATTTAAACCTTCGCATCGCTGTCTTATCTCTAAGCATACGAAGGAACACTACCTGCTTCACAGATGTGTGGTGAGGAAAAAGTGTAAGGTGGTCCATGGGACGCCCGGCGCCCAGGAGACCCCCCAGGAACTGAAGGCGGGTACGGCGTCTCAGGAATGAAGTGCCCGCTGACTCTTCACTGAAGGGGAGATTCCCCTGGGCCACGGAGGCGCCTTCCCACATCCACAGATGCTGTCCTTGAGGTAGCTGAGCCTCACAGCAGCATCCAGGGTTTCCAACGTTTTCAACACCTCCTCCCTCCTCAAAGCTTCCGGATTAAAGGCAATTTCCTGTTTTTCCAGTATGGGATGGTCCTCCTTGTACCTTCGGGACTCCTGTGGCACGTTCACCCCCTCCCTTCTGGAGAAAGCAACGGGTTCTCTCCTGCAGAACCCAGAGTGGTTCACGCCTCACGTACCGAATGGGACCAATCCTCCCCTGTGGCTGTACGTTGGTTAAGAGTACAGCATCTAGATCCCAACTGCCTCGGGCCCCATGCATTCCCCATGAAGCCTGAGCGAGGGACTGAGCGTCTGCAAGGCTCAACTTCCTTGTCCACGAGCTGGGGAGAGCAGCGCTCGGTTCGTAGGGTTACTGCAAGGATTCAATGACATATCTCGTGTCAACAGCTCACAACAGTGTTTGGCACCTGGTAAGGACCCATTTCTTTCTTTTTTTTTTTTTTAAAGATTTGCTTATTTATTTATTATTCATGATAGAGAAAGAAAGAGGCAGAGACACAGGCAGAGGGAGCAGGCTCCATGCAAGGAGCTCAATGCGGGACTCGATCCCAGGACCCCAGGATCATGCCCTGGGCCAAAGGCAGGCACCAAACCCAGGGATCCCCCCATTTCTTTTTAATCAGCTATTATGATTAGTGTTATCTGGCCACTAATTCAGTAAAGGAATCAGGGGTTGGCGCCAGGGCAGGCATCGGTGGTGGGCCGGGCACCAGGCAAACAACTGCCTCTTGGACTTTGAAATTAATTTTACCCGATAGGGTACATACTGCGCAGGCTGTTTTACACAGGTTCTATCAAACGTAAAAATGCAAGGTAAATGCGGCAAAGGCAGGTCCCTTCACCTCCAAGTGATTCAGAAGATGCTCCATGGCTCTCTGGGGGGGCCAGACCATGGTCCCAATGTCAAGAACCCAGGGATGCTTATATAATGATCCCCTGTGTCACCCGGAGCCCCAGGTATTTCTGCAAGAAATTTCTGCTGGGAAGCCCCGGTGGCTCAGTGGTTTAGCACCGTCTTCAGCCCAGGGCGTGATCCTGGGGACCCGGGATTGAGTCCCACGTGGGGCTCCCTGCATGGAGCCTGCTTCTCCCTCTGCCTGTGTCTCTGCCTCTCTCTCTCTCTCTCTCTCTGTGTCTCTCATGAATAAATAAATAAAATCTTTAAAAAAAAATTACTGCTATTGAAGGTCATCTGCGGGAATCTTTTATTTTTTTCCATAGGACATCTCCCAGCCTGGACGACACACACTGAAATATGAAAGGGGGGGGGGGGTCCACCCACTAAAGCCTTGTTGGCAACAGAAAAGAGAGAAGCTGCAGTTCTACTGACCTGAGCATCCTGTCTCATGAGAGCATCGTCCAGAAAATTTCCTTCATCCCTGCCACCCTGAGAAAAACAAGGCAAAGGGATGAGAGAGTGTCCATGAAGGCAGGGGCGGGGGGCACTGTGCAGACCGAATGCCGGGTGGGGGGGGCGATGCCCTTCGAATGTGCCTGTGTTATTCCCGCGGCTCTAACCGGAGCCAGTGGCTCCAGCGGACGGGGAAGG
Source organism: Canis lupus familiaris (assembly GCF_011100685.1). Classification (NCBI taxonomy): domain Eukaryota; kingdom Metazoa; phylum Chordata; class Mammalia; order Carnivora; family Canidae; genus Canis; species Canis lupus. The sequence continues at coordinate 69,750,634 of NC_049231.1, read as the reverse complement.
AGCGCGACCACGGCCTGCTGACTGCTGTCACCCACCCCGTCCCTCGGACGAAGGCCTTCCCAGCTGGCAAACCCGCACTGATAGACTCTGCCAAATGGGGGCTGGGAAAAGGAGAGACCCAGGGCCCAGGCCGTGGAGGGATGCTAGGCCTCCCCTCCGCTCTGCCGGCTGAGGTTTGTTGCCACGCGGCCTCCGGCCCCTGGGCTCCAGGCCGGGCCCGCCGGATGCTAAGTCTGGGAGGCGAAGAGCAAAGTGGGCAAAACAGGAGAAGCGGGCGGGCGCTGCGAGGAGTGGGGGGGCTGCGGGGGGCTGGAGGGCGCCCTGGGTCGTCCTCTGTTGGAAGAGCAGCAGCACTGGGACAGGCACGTCAGGAGATGAGCTGCTCTGGGGGGCCACTCGGGGAAGCGCCCCCCCCAGGAAGGAGGAGGGGAGGAGCCGCGTCTGCTGCCTCCGGCGCCCCTGCCCTGGGTCACCCGGAATCCCGAGGTCACCTCCAGGCCAGGCCACCTGCACGGTGCGGTCCCAGGACGCCCGGAAATGCCGCTCACTGCGGGGCTCCCAGAGCCTTGGTGGTCCCCACCCGGCCCCCGCGTCCCAGGGCGTCCTGCCCCCTGCTCCTGGCAGCACCCGGTCCCCCTGCCGGGTGCCCACCGGCTCCCCTGCCCCGAGGCCCACACCCCCAGGCCCCCGCGCCGTGGGCGCCTCGCTCGAGAAGCCCTGCTCGGTGTCCGCCGCCGCGCTCTCGGCCCGAGCCTGTCCCCGGCCCCCGGCAGTGTCCCCGCCTTGATGACAGGAGCCCGGTGCCTGCCCCCCTCCCTGGGGAGCGTGGGAAGCCCTGGGCAGGGGCCCCGGCACCTGTCACGTCCCTGAGGAGCCCGGGCCTGGGAAGGCGGGAGGGAGGGAGGGGAGAGGGCCCCGCGGGAGGACTCACGGCCGACAGCGACACCAGCACCCTCTGGAACATGAAGGACGTGTCGGAGCGAATGTCGTCCTCGAGGCTCCGGCCGTACTCTGGGGACAGAGCGAGGGCGCCCGTCAGCCCCCCGAGGCCGCCGGCCCCGCACCCCAACCTTCCCGCGGCCCGGGCCCGGCTGGTGGCACAGGGCGGCGGGGTGGGGGCGCCGACGGGCCGAGGACAGGCAAGCGGAGCAGTGGGTGCCCGGGGTCGGGCCCTGGGAGGGGGCTGTCAGGGCCAAGGGCCGGGGGGGCTCCCCAGAGAAGCCCCAAGCCTCACGCCCCCGGGGACAGAAAACCTTGAGCCAAGAGCCCGGCTTAGGGCCTCCTGCTCTGAGCACTGACCCAGCCCCCACTATCTTGTTCTCCTTCTACAGAGCAGTACACACTTGCTATGGAAAACTAAGGGAAAAACACATAAATAACACAAAGGAGGGAAAAACCCCACAGAACTCCTCCTCCTCCGTAACCCATTTCATGGAATCTGATAATATCCTTCAATGGACGCTCCGATGCCGACACACGCTCCAGCGTGCGGAGGTGCCGCGTTGGTTGGCCAACCTGCCACTGGTGGATGTTTGTAGCGACGTCAACAATACCAAATAAGCTTTGTAGGATCTAAACCTTTGTGCAATTTTTTTTTTTTAAATCGCATTCGTAGGGCAAAAAGGTGTATTTTAAAGGCTCTTCCTAGGTGGGCTTCATCCTCTGGAGATTTTTAAGAGGGGAGCAAATGTCCATCTTTCTGAGATGCCTGGAGGGGATACAGGCCAGTCTGGAGGTAAGAGGTGGGCCCAGAAGCCCCTCCGGGCCAGCCCCTGGGACGGTTAAGGCTCGCTGGTGCCCCCCCTTTTCAACACACCTGTCTGATCGTAAGGAACAACCCTCCAACCTCCAGAATAATAGTAATGCTACACCGGGGGGCTCCGGGGCAGTGGCATCTTCACCAGAAAGGTCCTGAGAAGCCACGGGACTGTCACTTCCCTAGACGGGGACCCGCCTGAAAGCACAGCCTGAAGCTGGGGATCCCCCGTGGTCAGGGTCTCCATGAGGACGGCTGAATCGGTGGGCACCAGCCCCCGCGAGTACTTCTCAAATCACAAGGAAAGCCCAACGGGGCCACTGGGGGCTACATACGGAGCTGGTAGGTCTGGTTTATGCGCCGGAGCTCCTCGGGCGTCCGCGAGGCCAGGATCTCGATGAGGCAGCCCTCATCCGTGCCAGCTCCCTGAACGCCAGGCCGGGAGACAGCGGGTTAGGAGCCCGTCTGCGTGCTGAGCGCGGACCTAGGCCTCCGGCCCAGAACCCACGGGGCGTAAAGACAACCCACGGGGTTCTAGCACCAGGATTTGCCCATCTTAATTGTCCCGCCCAAACTGCAGGGTGCTTCACCACGACGCTGTCTAGTGACCGCAACCCCTCTGGGCCGTTTCTGCCGGACGGTTGCTGCGCCAGGCTGTGCCCCGCGTCTGCCCGCGACGGGGGCCGGGGCGACTCTCCTCGACCTCCCCCAGGCTTTGAACCTCCTGGCAAAGACCAGCACCTCTTCGCCTGGCACGAGGCTGCTCGCTGACAGGGATTCAGGACGGGCAGGCGCTGGCCGAGAACCCCCTCCGCCAGCTGGGAGCCCCTGCCTCGGCAGCCGCGAGGCTTCACCTCTCCAAGGCCGCGACGGCGCCGGGAGGCCGTGGGGCTGGACCCGGGGAGGAGCGGGCCCGGGCGCTGCAGGGCAGGCGGGCGCGTACCTTCATGGCCCTGCGCAGCTCCTGCACGTCGTACAGCACGGTGGGCGTCATCATCCCCACGATCACCCGCTCGAAGTTGCCGCTCAGCTCCGACTTCAGGTCGTCCATCAGGTCCTGCGGAGCGAGCCGGGGGCCGTTCACCCGCCAGGCTCACGGCAACCAGCGGCCCTTGGGGGGGCCCGGGGACCGGCCGCGAGGCCTGCACGGTCCCAGCTCCCCTGCTGGTGACTCTGAGTCGCCCCTGCCTCCTCCCGGGGTCCCTCTCCCGCAGCCGCAGCCGCACCGCGGAGGTCTGCAAAGGCTCCCTGCCGCATCCGCGTGCCTACCCTTATGCTAAGAGGCCTTTATGAGGCCCTTCGCCCTACGGCTCTGCGACACCAGCCTTTCTTCCTGTGCTTCGGCCAAACCCGCGTGTCACCGCAAACAACGCAGAGGCAGATTTGAGGAGCCGAGCATCCCCCGTAAGCAGGCGTTGAAGAGCTTTGCAAAGGGCCCCGGGGGGCTCAGTCAGTCCGGCATCTGCCTTCAGTCAGGCCATGACCCCGGGGTCTTGGGATCGAGTCCCGCATCGGGCTCCCTGCATGGAGCCTGCTTCTCCCTCAGCCTGGGTCTCTGCCTCTCTCTGTCTCTCATGAATAAATAAATAAAATCTTTTTAAAAAATTGATCAACTAAAGTAAGAAGCTGAGATACTGTTCAAGTCAGATCTCCGATTCTCAAAAACCTGACTGACAGCCCCGTGTTTCATCTCTTGTGCAGATTTCTAGGCCAAATCCACAGACACCGAACAGGTGAACAAACTACTTAGTGCTCAGTCCGCTAACGTTGGGCATCGTGCCAAACGGCCGTCAGATTAGCTTAGTTCTGAGGCTGAATATTCCAGTTCATCTATCCCATGCGTGTTCACACCGGTTTGTGCTCATTAAGTGTCTGTGGGACGGAGGGGAGTTTCAAATGCCCAAAAGACAGTCTGAGCTGCGAAGAATCCCTTTCCCTGCCGGGTCCCCGCCACAGCTGGCCCGCAGACGCGCCGGTGAGCAGCCCGCCACCCTGTCCCCGCCACCGCCACCGCTTAGCCTTCGAGAGCAGCTGCGGTCGCACAAGCCGAAAGGTCTCCGAGACCTCAATCACCCCTTGACAGCCCTGCCTCGGTAAAAAAGGCTTCCTGCCAATCACACAGGTGGGTCCGCAGTGACGAGGGAAGTTTGGGTGCAACGGTCCTGCTAAGTGAGCGCCGAAAGCCGAGTTTGAAAGAGGCTCCCTTTCTGAACACGTCAGCTGAGCTGACAAATCGACCGCGTGTTCACAAACACCCAGGCCCCGCTCGGGAACTTGAGAGGGTGCCCCTCGGCTGAGGATCATCAGAGGAATGAATATACGCTACAGGTGGGCGTGTGCGGAAGGGTCAGCAGGGACTCTCAGGCCCAGGAGAGCCTTTTTAAAACAAACAAGGTCTAAGCACCGCTTCGTCGTCCGCGGTGGCCTAAGCCCGACCAGGATCAGGGGAGGTGCTCCCAAGGGTGGCGGCGGAGTCCGCTGAGCAACCGAGTCCCCGCGAGGGGCCGAGTGGGAAGACAGCAAGAGCCCCCAGAAGTCACTCCTGCCCAAGGGCAGCGGACGGAAGCTGCTGACATCATTTTAGGTTTTTTCCCCCAAAGAACATCTTTAAACAAGGCAAGGATCCGCTCTCGCGAACACAGGGCCACTGCAGGAATCGAGACGGGGAGGGGCCCGGCCTCCCTGCCCCGGGAGGTCCTGGGGGGCCGCAGGGGCCGCAGCCTACCCTGCCGATGGTGCTCTTGTAGGCCGTCCTGATCTCCTGGCGCTGGGCCGTGTTGCGGTGGGCAAGGACGCCGATGATGGCATCTTCGTCGGTGCCTGGTGGGGAGCGGGGACAGCGGGTGAGGTGATCTGGGGAGGAGCGAGCAAAGGGGTTCCCCCAGGGACGCCAGCGCTACCCAAACACACACTTTTTAAGAAAAGAGGTTCTGGTTCGGTAGGTTCGTCTATTTTTTCAGGAACCAGACACGCGATTTGAGTCTCGGCCTCTCCTTTCAATCACCTGTTCGCCACTGAACAGAGAAGCTACCTCGTGTGAGTGTGAGCGCTGGCGTCCTCCTGCATCGCGACCTCCGGACCCGCGGCCTCCCCGGATTCCCTCAGGGTGCCCGCACTCGCTGAACGGGCGCCAACTGCTGACCGGGTCAGGCCCTCGGTCCCCCCTGCAGTTCTTGGCATGTCTTCTGGTTCTCCTCTGTCTTGTGTTCTTGCTTTTTCTCTCATTTTTTAAAAAAGGATTTTATTTATGTATTTGAGAGAGAGAGGGAGACGCAGACTCCCGGCTGAGTGCAGAGATCCGAAGTGGGACTCGATCCCTGGACCCCAAGATCACAACCTGAGCTGAAGTCAGATGCTTAACCAACTGAGCCCCCCAGATGCCCCCCTCCTCATTTCTAAGTTTGTTAAAATTTCCTCTGAGTCTTGAAACCATTTGGACTCTTGATTCACTCAGCCTCTTGCAGGGGTTTCCCCCCCTTAATTTCACTTTAATTACCAAACAGCACCGTGCTGGTTTCAGGTGTACAACATAGGGATTCAACAATTCTGTACGTCACCGAGCGCTCATCACTAGTGTACCTAGTGCCCTGCACCCCCTTCACCCAGCGCTTGCAGGGTTTTATTTTATTTATTTTTTTTAGGGTTCTGGTGGGCTGCTCACTGCCTGCCCTGAGCTTTCAGATCCGTAGGTGTGGCTTTTCATTTCCAGGCTCTTCCCCGACCTCAGTGGTTCCCTTCTTAGAACTGCTAAAAAAAAATTCCCACTGTGCAATATCCTACCAAAACTTCGTGAGAATTACAAATCGTAAACGTTCTGAATTTTGTTTGCAGGCTTCTTGCAGCAACTTTTACCGGGACGGCTTTATTCTGATTTTTCAGAATCGGTCCCTTGTCTTACTAACAGCTGGACGTCCATGTATGTTTGGTGAGTTTTCCGCTTCCTCACTGTTTAACCTGTATGGGGAATTGTGTGGGACTACGGAAAAGATTCTGCTGGGAGATTTCAGGGAGAAATGAAAAAATATAGATTTACCATAGGTATTCTTCGCAAGATTAGAGATCCAGAAAAGTGTGGGCTGTGGGGAGGAAGCTATAGGACTGTGTTTACGTATCTTAGGGCTCTACTCTCTGTCATATTAGGAAAAAAGTGGAGGTATGCCTGGGAGGCTCAGTGGCTCAGCACCTGTCTTCAGCTCAGGGCGTGACCCCGGGATCCCCCGTGACCAGGGGTCCTGGGATCGAGTCCCGAATTGGGCTCCCTGCATGGAGCCTGCTTCTCCCTCTGCCTGTGTCTCTGCCTCTCTCTCTGCGTCTCTTATGAATAAATAAAATCTTTAAACAAAACAAAACAAAACAGGTCTCTATTATATACAAACTTCCTGTTCTCCTTCAGAACTCTGAGTGGGGGGAGGTCCATCTTTTGCTCACCCCTATTTCTATAAAAGGCACCATCCTTTCAGTTAGTCAAATCTGAATCCTCAACATAGCTTTGATTTTTTTTTTTTTTTTTTTTTTTTTTTTTTTTTTTTTTTTTACCCTCACTCATCCTCTACATTCAAATTTCCTGCCAAGGCATACAAAAATCTAACTCTAAAATCTTTTTTGCGTGTTTCTCCTCTTTGATTCCTACCACTGCTACTCAGATTCAGGACTTTAGGGGCTTAGACAAATGTAAAGTCTGGTAATTGGTATTCTTATCTCCTAATTGGTCTTTCCAAACTCTTGCTAGATTAATTTTCCTAAAAAGTAAAACTCCCGAGTGTCCCCCGCCCTCAGGCTCAGGAATGTCCCCCCGCCCCCATCTGCTGGACTTCTACAGGAGCAGCAGTCTGGCATTGGAGACTTTCTGCGAGATCCTGTGTGCTGTTGTAAATACGCACAGGAAAGGAACTCAGGCAGCCAGATTTCACAGACCTCGCTCTGGAATGATGGTACTTGCTCCAATGTACTGCACTCCTTCCTCCCGACCTCCTTCACTCTCGGTCTAGTGGTTTGTACGCCCCTCTGGCCACTGCCTAGGATGTTGATTGTGGCGCTGGTTTCCTGGCCAAGGGCTTTGGGCCGCCTCCCCACATCTGTGATTCTCCAGGGGGCCTTCTCAGCGGCAACCTCAGGACCGCCCTCTGGACCAGCTGACAACTGTTTTCCAACAACCTCCTGGGGCAAGCCACATTTCCATGTATTTTCTGTGACTCCCCTAGGCCTCCACCGACCCGGAAATTGGGACAATACTCGCACTCATCCCATGCCTTTGCTCATGCGACTCCATTCAGCTGAAACACATTCTCTCTTATCTCTGTTGCAACAACCTATCTCGCAAGGCTCATCTCAAATTCTACAGTCTCTGAGAAGTTTTGCCTGATGTCCCCAAATTAAATATGATCTCCTCTCTGAACCTAATGGTACCTTATTTGTGCCCCTCCTGTCACCATCATATTATGACAGCTGTTGTCACATTATTACAGTCATCTCCGCTCACGCCATGCCCATCCAGCACCCACGGCCTCCGTGAAGTGGGTGTTGTAATCCTTGTCTCCCAACTATCTACCTCCCACTGACGGGTCTCCACACAGCAGACACTGACAAGCATTGGCTGTCAAACGTCTCCTGACTTTTATTTTGAGAATTCTGAATGCCGTGTGGTCCACACCCTGAATTACGGTGTTCTTGCTGTATACCAAAGAAGCAGGAGAACGGGGAAAAAAGAGTGGGCCAACCACATTTTCCATCTTATTCATGAAAGAGGGAAAAATGAGGAGAAGGCTGTCTAGATTCAGAACAATGTTCTGTTCAGAGCGGGGCAGCAGGAGAGCATAGGGACTTAAACTCCAGCTCTGGAGTCAGACTGCCTCGGTCTGGCTGCCTGGAATTGCCTAGCTCCTGACTCTAACGTCTACTGGCTCTGGGATGTTGGGCAAGTTCGCCAACCTGCCTAAATCTCAGCTTCTCAGCAGTACAACAAGCTTTTGCCTGTTATTGTTCTGGTCATATCTGCTGCTAATAACACTGGGGCTAAGTAAAATGAGCTCTCGGAGGGGAGAAAAATTGGGAAATAAGCCTTCAAGATCAAATGTTTTAAGCCACATCTCAAGGAAATTATAAATAGCAGCTATGAACCAAGGGCACTTCTCTGGGTAAACGTCTACACAGGCAAGAGAATAATCCAGGGCAGCCTGCAGTGTGCCCGCATGCCTACAGGAGGCCCTGCCTGCCAAGTGTGACCCCTGGCTCAGTTCCACTTACTATGCGACTTCACTTCTCTGGGTCTCAGCTTCACATTCCATGAAATGCGCTGATAATAACAAAAGCAGTCGCTGCTTTCACTGCATTACTGGGCTGTCATGTTACGCACCCATCGAAATAATATTTGTGAAAGTGCTTTGTAAGCCCTATGGCAGGGATCCCTGGGTGGTGCAGCGGTTTAGCGCCTGCCTTTGGCCCAGGGCGCGATCCTGGAGACCCGGGATCGAATCCCACGTCGTGCTCCTGGTGCATGGAGCCTGCTTCTCCCTCTGCCTGTGTCTCTGCCTCTCTCTCTCTCTGTGTGTGACTATCATAAATAAATAAATAAAAATTAAAAATAAATAAAAAATAAACCCTATGGCACTATACATATACACACTGCACCAGCTGGAAAACAGGTACATTGCTCAAGTTTTATATGTAGATTCGTAATGTCCTCATGCAAAACAGAGTTTTTTTTTTTTTGCAAAACAGAGTTTTAAACAAAAAACAGATTTAAATGAGGAAATCCAGAATGAGTGCATTAAATGTTATTTCTGTAAAAAAAGTGATTAATATCCTCTCATCTAATTTGTCTCAAAAGCCAGTTTGTTCCCACTGTATTTTCTTAGAGACCTACTCATTTTTTGCCAGTGGACACAACACCCTCTGTGTGACTCTGTGACGCACAACACATCAGGGAGCATTCACCTCCGCTGGGACACTCACCAAGCCCCTTCATGGCCTTCCTCAGGGTCTGTGCATCCTCGGTGGCACTGAATCCTGACGCTGGTTTGACGGTGCCTCCCTTGGCTGCCTGAGCACACAGAGGAAGATGTAAGTGAGCGGCGTCATCATCCCTTTCAGCCCACAGCTGCTGCTGGGGCTACAGCAGACTATTCTAGATACCACAGTGAGCATGAGAGATGAGGTTCTTGCTCCCATGGAGCTGAGGCTCTAGTGCAGGAGGAGGGAGACAATCAACAAGCCAACAAATGAATACATAAATGGTGTCCAACGGTGGGAAGTGCTAGGGCGCCAATAGAGAGGTCCTGCAGGGGCTGCTCTGAGCAGCAACATGTAGGCTGAGATCTGAATGACATGAAGCAGGTGGCCATGCAAGGATAGGGGGTTGCAGGGTGGGGTGGTGGTGGTGGCGGGATTACAGGCAGAGGAAAGAGCCAAGGCAAAGGCCCTGAGGCTGGGCCTAGCTTGTATGCGAGAAGCAGGACAGGACGGAGGCCAGTGTGGCCCCAGTTGGAGGTGGGCAAGGAGGACAGTAGTAAGGGAAGTTCCACTATCACCTGTGCAGTCATCTCACCTGCACCCCCTGTCCCAAGAAAGGAACAAATCAAACCTGAATCCAATCAAGCCCCTAGAGCCAAATACCAATTTACAGAAAATAGAAGGGAGAGGAAAATGTCAACCCACAGTACAGGGGTTGTAATCCGCAAAATCCAGGGTTTACAGGGTTAAAGAGGATAAGATTCCAGAATTTGCTTCAAAATAACACAGGTGGGGGGAAGTTGGAGATAAAGAAGAAACAGGACTGACCATAGGTTAATAATTATCAGTAGGCACACCGGGGTTCTTTTTGATATTCAGTCTACTTTCTTAGGTATTTACACTTTTCCATAGAATTTTCAAAAGTGAAAAAGGATGAAAGAGAATCAGAGGGGTGGGCTGAGGCTAGAGCAAGACAGCCCTCACTGGGGTAAGGGGTTTCTAAGTCTGTCCTAAGTGCATTGGGAAGCCACCCGGCAGGTTTTAAGCAAGGGGATGAGGGGGGTGATCTGATTTACATATTAAAAAGATCTCTCAGGCTGCTGAAGGGAGAAGCAGGGACCAGATGAGAATCTGGATCAAGCCCCATGGATATAATGCTAGAAGAGGGTAAAAGAGCTGAAACAAAGAAACAGGCAGAGTCAGGGCATGTTTTGAAGCAAAGGTGACCGAACTTGCTGATGGACTGATGGATGGGAGGTAAGGAAAGAAAAGAACCAAGTGTAACTCTGGTTCTTGTAACCAAGTGTGAAGCTTTTCCCTGAGCAGCCAGGCGAAGAGCGGTGTCATTTACCCAGATGGGGAAAACTGGAGAAGAGCTACCAGATGTGGTGGGGTGGGGGCACAATGGGGAGTGAGGTTTAGAAGTTCTATTTTCAAAATGTTAAGCTTGGGATGTCCATTAAACACCCAAGTGGAGTTGTCAAAAGGACAGCTGGTTATAAAATATAAGTAGAGGTCAAGTCGACACATCAACATGTGGATGGTACTGGGTGACATGACCTAGGGGGAACGTGATTTCAAGAACAGGGGTCCTAGGATAAGCCTGGGCCTCTCTGGTAGTAGAGAGGACCCTAGAAAGGATGATCGAGAAAGATCAGTCCTTGAAGTAAAAGGAAAACCAGGATGGCATGTTGTCCGGGGGCTGAGGAAGGAGGGAGCGGTCAGTGCCGGCCAAGAGTAGTGGAAGAGAAGGACACTGAAGGGATGGTCACATTCGGCAGCACGGAAGTTCCCGGTGACCCTGACGAGGCCCCTTGCAGTGGAATGGAGGAGAAGGACGCCTGACTGAGTGGGCAAAGGGGAACAGGGAAAGTGGTGGGAGGAGAAGAGAGGCACCTAGACGACAGAGGTGACGACGAGCATCACCGGAATCCTAAGCAGTCTCCATGCTCCAGCTCGGAGCCTGATGCGGGTCTCGATCTCACAACCCTGAGATCCTGATCTGAGCTGAAACCAAGAGTCAGAGGCACCTGGGGGCTCAGCGGTTGAGCGCCTGCCTTCAGCTCAGGGCATGAGCCCGGGGTCCTGGAATCAAGTCCCACATCGGGCTTCTCGATTTTCTCGATTTTCAAAGTACACGTGGGAAAAAGGAGACCCCCCTACAGACAACCCAGCTAGGAAGGGTTGAAGCCAGGATTCAAGGCTGGGAGCCTGCTTCTCCCTCCGCCTGTGTCTCTGCCTCTCTCTCTGCATCTCTCATGAATAAATAAATAAAATCTTAAAAAAAAAAAAAAAAGTCAGGACGCCTAACCAACTGAGCCATCCAGACACCCCACCAGCTTTGGTTTTAAATACATCTTCCCTCTGTATCTGACCCTAATAAGCATGATTAGAGCCTTTTAGCTCTAATATTCTGAATTCTGTTCTCTTATCTTTAAAAATGACCTAATTAGTCACAACCGGCACGAGAATTGTTCTGCATCGTCTCCTTTCACGTAGTTAATTTGTCTGGCGTCTGCCAACGTGGTGTTAGACTGCACACGGGGAAGGGTCTAAGTGATCTGCTCGGTACCAGGATGTCAACGGAATTCAGACCAAGCTGCAGACCTTCCTCTGCTCACAGCCGGTGCTTTTAGGATGCTAGGAGCTCACAAGCTGAGGGAAGGCAGAGACAGCCGAGGCTGCATTTAGGGCACAGGTCACAGAGTAGGTGACTGTTTCTCATGACTTTTCTGATAATGGCCTTTTTTGGTGAATGGTGGTAGGATGTTCTGGTGATGGGAGGAAATAGAGCGAGAGGATATGTGTTCCTGCAAGGGGGGAAGGGTTTTACATCTTAGGTCAGCCTTGGGTGAAATGAACCCGTAGCCTTGTGCTCAGGATCTAGTAAAATCTAATATTCATGGAGAGAGTTTTGTCACTGTTACATCACTCTTGGGGTCACAATCACTGTGAAGGGAATTCTAACATTGAGGGAAATTTCATCTGTGGGTCTTTGTGAAGCAGACACAGCGGGCTCCAGGGAGAGGTAGCAAAGCTTCGTGGGGGGAACACAGACGTTGGAGTGCCACAGACCCAGCCTTGAATCCTGGCTTCAACCCTTCCTAGCTGGGTTGTCTGATCTTCCTTTTTCCCACTTGTACTTTGAAAATAATGATATCAACTCACAGAGTTGTTGTAATAATGAAGCAGAATAAGATAGCAAAGCGTTTAGCACAGAATCCAGCAAATATTAAACACTGAAACAGACATTCACACTCAGTGGCTATCACCATCATCATCATCAAGTATGATTCCAACATCTCCACAATAAATAGGAGAGTGAAATTCTTTTGTCTATTTCTGATAATGTCTCTTTAAAAAAAGGGGGGTATTTTTTCAAGATTTTATTTATTTATTCATGAGGGCCACAGGGAGAGAGGCAGAGACACAGGCAGAGGGAGAAGCAGGCTCCATGCAGGGAGCCTGATGCGGGACTCGATCCCGGGCCTCCAGGATCATGGCCTGGGCCAAAGGCAGAGGCTCAACCGCTGAGCCTCCCAGGCGTCCCACTGATAATGCCTCTTAATGTAAGCCTATGGGGTAACGTCAAAGCAAAATCCAGAAGACAGAGTTTGTACAGGTGGAAAAAACAACGTAGAATAGATCTAAGGCTCTCTGGTGTTTTAATTTCATCCAAGGATATAATGCGGACCATCTAAAGGAACAGAGGATTTTTATGTCCTCAGGGAAGTTCTCTAGTGAGATGGACCTTGCTCACTGGGGCCCACATCAAGCCCATCCAAAGGCTTGGGGTACCAGACAGTGTGGGCCTGGTTTGCCAAAAGCCCAGGCTTTCACCTCCTGGATGCGGTCAGCATCTAGCACTTGGAGACCACCCTCTATACACCTGACAGAAGGAGGTAGAAACCATTGGGTACTGTTAGAGGTCAAGTGTAACCCCCAAAAAGACACGTTGAAGTCCTAACCCCCAGCACCTGAGAATATACCCTCATTGGGAAAGGGGGTCACGGCAGATGTAATTAATTACATTAAGATGAGATCATTCTGGAGAAGGGGATCCCCTAATCCAATATGGTTGGTGGCCTGCTAAGAAGACAGCACATGAAGACACAGACACACAGGAAGAACAGGACATGACCCTGAAGGCAGGGATTGGGGTTAAGAAGCCGCAGGCCAAAGAATGCCTAAGACTGCCAGCAAACCACCAGAAGCTAGAAAGAGGCAGGGAAGTGTCACCTACAGGTTTCAGAGGGATCTTGGCCCCGCCAACATCTTGATTTGGGATTTCTGGCCTCCCGAACTATTAGACAAATTCCTATTATTTTAAGCCACCCAGTTTGTGAGACTTTGTTACGGCAGCCCTAGGAAGTTAATACAGGTACCTAAATTCTTTTCTTCCACTGTGCATCAACAGCAACTGGGTGACGTGCTGTCAAAACTCCAACCTGGCCTAACTCAGCCACTGGTTCCACTATGAGACAGCTTTCCGGGTGAAATGTTTCACGGCATTCTTTTGAGCTCTACTGCAAAATTTTGGATGGTTCCCAAACACTGCATTGACCTTTAACACAACCTGCATTGCTGAGGGATGCCATTGTGGGATTAAAATTAATATCTAACAAGAAATATCGATGGAGGCATTTGCAAAGATGTTTCAGCTTATCAATGAACATTCTCAGTGACTCTCTCTTCCAGGAAAAAGATAAGCTCAGGAAACTTGTTCCCGTTAGCCCTACGGTAAGCGTATTGATCAAATTCCAGGGCATAGTGTACCATTATCCGTCCTGGCACAGCGAGGGATCCTGTACCAGGAAGGCTTCGTGTGGCAGCAGCAGACAAAGGAAACAGGGAGGATGCAGGAAAGAATAACGAAAGCGAATGGCTAGACAAGGTGTTGGATCATAATCGATGAAATATTATCCAGTTATTAAAATAATCAGGAAGGTAATAAATGTCAGAAGTTGGACTAGGATAGACTAGAACACGGTAGGTCCACAAGCCCTCAGGAGCTTTCCCGGGTCGCCCGAAACCGCCCCCCTGGGCCGGGGGCAGGGAGAGGCTGAAGGGAGGTTGGCAGCGGCTTTAACAACGGCAAAGGGAACTTAGACACAAGGCTTGTCTTACGCAGCAGCAAGACAAATCGATCCCTGGACTCGGCCCCGAGATCTTCAGGTTATAAAGAGGCCCTGAGCGGGCTCAGTCACGTTCACGGTGCAGCTGTCTTCAACACCGCATGGCCATCTCAAGGCTGTAGCCTCGGTAAGCAGATCCTCCAAAGACGGGGGCGGGGGTGAGGAGCCTCCGGCGGCCCCGGTCCAGCTCCCTGGCCAGTCACTGGTCACATCTTTTTGATGACACTCCCCAGTAAATACCAATCAGCAATCAAAGGGCATGAGGAAACAAACAGCTGATACGGCAACGCGGACGGAGTGCCGAAAACGTAATGCTCGGTGGGAAAAAAGCCAGACGCAGAAGACCATATACTCTATGGCTCCGTTGATAGGATGTTCCGGAACAGGCAAAACTCATCTACGGTAATAACAATCAGAACGCTGGCTGCTGGCACAAAAACAGACATAGAGATCAGTGGAACAGAATAGAAAAATCCAGAAATGGACCCTCAACTCTGTAGTCAACTAATCTTTGACAAAGCAGGAAAGAAGATCCACTGGAAGAAACAGTCTCTTCAACTGTGCTGGGAACACTGAACAGCCACACGCAGAAGAATGAAACTGGGCCACTTCCTCACACCACCCTCAAAGCTACACTCAACATGGATGAAAGACCTAAATGTGAGACAGAAATCCATCAAAATCCTAGAAAACAAAAAACCAACCAACCAAAGGAACAAACAAAAAATCCTAAAGGACAACACAGGCCACAGCCTTTGTGACCTCGGCCACAGCAACTTCTGGCAAGACACATACCAAAGGCAAGGGAAACAAAGGCAATAATGAACTACTGGGACTTCATCAAGATAAAAAGCATCTGCACAGCAAAGGAAACAGTCACCAAAACTGAAAGACAACCGACAGGATGGGAGAAGATATTTGCAAACGACACATCAGAGAAAGGGCTGGTGTCCAAGACCTATAAAGAACTTACCAAACTCTACACCCAAAGAACAAATAATCCAATCATGAAATGGGTAGAAAAGAAGAAACACATGGGTGTTATGCTACATGTTGGCAAGTTGAAGTTAAAATAAATTTTTTTTTTTTTAATTTATGATAGTCACAGAGAGAGAGAGAGAGAGAGGCAGAGACACAGGCAGAGGGAGAAGCAGGCTCCATGCACCGGGAGCCCGACGTGGGATTCGATCCCGGGTCTCCAGGATTGCGCCCTGGGCCAAAGGCAGGCGCCAAACCGCTGTGCCACCCAGGGATCCCAAATTAAAATTTTAAAAAGATCTAAAAAGTGGGCAGCCCAGGTGGCCCAGCGGTTTAGCGCCACCTGGGGCCTAGGGTGTGATCCTGGAGATCCAGGATCGAGTCCCGCATCAGGGTCCGTGCGTGGAGCCTGGTTCTCCCTATGCCTGTGTCTCTGCCTCTCTCTCTGTGTGTGTCTGTCATAAATAAATAAATAAATCTTAAAAAAAAAAAAAAGATCTAAATAGTGGGAGGGCACCTGGGTGGCTCAGTGGTTGAGCATCTGCCTTTGGCCCACGTCATGGTCCCAGGGTCCTGGGATTAAGCCCTGCTTCGGGCTCCCTGCTCAGTGGGGAGTCTGCTGCTCTCTCTCCCTCTACTCCCCCTTGCCCCCTGCTCATGCTCTCTCTCACTCGGTCTCTCAAACAAATAAATAAAACTTAAAAAAAATAAAATAAATAAAATAAAATGATGGAAAACAATTGGGAATTACAATATTGCGACTATTGTGTGTTTTTCCTAACCTTTAAAAACGTCCTTTAAAAAAAAATAAGAATAAAAAAATAAAAATGTCCTTTATCTGTCCAACAAATATCAGTGATGATGGAGAAACAGGTACTAGGAGGAAAGATGAGAGCAACTGAGGTCACCTTCCTCGAGTGGACAGCACAGTAAAGGGTCCCTGGGCCATAGGCTTCCTATGTGAGCTTGCTGCAGGCAGGAAGACTGTCCCATTAATTTGGAGTCCCCAGGGCCAAGTACCACATCTGGCACAAGGTTGGGACCCTGTAGACATTTCTGAATAAATGTTCTGTGTCCAGGGAGAATCAAGAAGAAACGAATTGTAAAACAAAGCACGGAGATTTAGGGCAGAGATGAGTGAGGTTTTGACTGTCATGGATGATGAAGAAAATTCTAGAATGTCTAAGGTAAAACGATGTTAAGGGTATATTAGTCATTGTCCTCCCCGTTCCTAGAGGAGGCCAGTTAGAGCTGGCGGGATCTCCGTATGTCTACTACTCCTTCCAGGGGCCGGGGGTCAGGATCACCTGTGTGTCCAGATACCTTATTTGGGCGGGAGGAGGGGAGGAGACGGCCACCCGCGGGGAGAGCTGGAGGAGGCGCAGCTTCCGCTCAAGACCGGACTCTGTGAAACTCTCCAGGCTCCAACTCCCAGCCCGCCCCAAAGATCCGCTAGTGCAGCCCGAGGGGCCGCTCACGCCCCAAACAGGAGGCAGGTGGCGAGCCTGCCCGCTGACCCGCACCCCTCCCCATGAGCCTGCGGTGGTGTCGCACCAAGGTGTGGGTGGACTTGTGTCCTGCAGGTGGGCCTGGGGGATTTTTCGTTTTTCCTTTTCATGTGCCTGCAGTTTGTACAGTGAACACACAGGAGCTCCTGGGATGAGAAAACTACGACTCCTTTTTGTATCTCAGGATGTTGGAAGAAGGATTCAAAGGGTTCTGCTTTTGAGTAAATTTTCAGGGTCAAGTGACTTCCTGTCCTGGGAAGAAATTAAAACGGTGGTTGACTGAAAGAAAGTTAGGAAGTGAGGGAGGGAGAGAGGGAGGCAGGCAGGCCCTTTTCACTTCCCTCCTCTCTCCTCTCTATTGAGGAAACAGCGCTCTGCAAGGTCCACTGGCCCTGAGTACACATCCTGCACCCTCGGCGGGGCGGCAGGTGGGGAGGCGCCCTGCACCCTCGGCGGGGCGGCAGGTGGGGAGGCGCCCTGCACCCTCGGCGGGCGGCAGGTGGGGAGGCGCCCTGCACCCTCGGCGGGGCGGCAGGTGGGGAGGCGCCCTGCACCCTCGGCGGGGCGGCAGGTGGGGAGGCGCCCTGCACCCTCGGCGGGGCGGCAGGTGGGGAGGCGCCCTGCACCCTCGGCGGGGCGGCAGGTGGGGAGGCGCCCTGCACCCTCGG
Organism: Canis lupus familiaris; assembly: GCF_011100685.1. Taxonomy (NCBI): domain Eukaryota; kingdom Metazoa; phylum Chordata; class Mammalia; order Carnivora; family Canidae; genus Canis; species Canis lupus. The sequence goes on along the minus strand of NC_049231.1, from coordinate 69,733,641 downwards.
CGGGGCAGCAGGTGGGCCAGGTGCCCCCGCACTTACCATGGCGGCTCCGCGGGCTCCACGTCCCGGTCACAGTCGCAGTCCAGAAGCTGCTCTGTGAAAAAAGCAGAGGGGCGGTTTCCGCGATGAGCGATGTGTCGCTAAAATCGCTGACCACGGCGACTTGCGGTTTGCTCAAAGGTGGGTCACCAGGGAAAGCCAGCGCCGTCCCCGCAGGCCAGCCCCATGGATCGCCGAAGGCACCGAGGCCAGGTGGGTAACAGGGAGGCTGCCGCGGACACCGTCCCCGCTGCTCTGCAGACGCGCGTCCCCCGAGGGGACAGGAGGCCGAGGCCCCAGGGAGGGACGGCGTGGGCTCCGCGGCCCGGCCACCGCCCGGCCACCCCCAGCCGCTGCGCGCTCGGCCCCCGCTCTGTCCCCGCAGCGAGGCTGCTCGGTCCGGTGTGCGGGCGTCTCGGCCGGGGCTCTGGGCTGGCGGCGGCCGGCCTCGGGGGGCACCCGGTCCCGCGGGGCCCGCTCCCGTCCCGCACCTTCCGTGGGCTCCCTGGTGTCCCAAGGAGCATCCGGAGCCAGGGCAGCCCGCAGCAGCCTCAGGGCCCCTCCCGCCGAGCCCGCCTGGTGTCCACGCGCTGGCCGGGCCACCACTGAGCCCCAAGGGCTGCTCCCCGTGGCCCGATGCGTGGGGAGCCGAGAGCCGGGCTCCCGGAGATGCAGCGGCCACTCGCTCTGGGCCCAGCCCCGTCCTGGGAGGGCTCAGGGGCGCCACCTTCCCTGGCAGTCGGACGGAGCCTGCGGATGCGCTCTGCGGAGCAAAGTCTCCCTTCACTGTGCTTTCCACTCGAGGAAGGAAAATTCTAGAATGACTAAGGTAAGACATTGGTTTCTCCATCGCTTTGGAATGTGGTGACCCTCCATCATCTGTGGTCTCGGTCAACTGCGATCCCGAAGCAGGTGGTCCTCCTCCTGACACCAGGTCAAAGGAGACTAAAGCTGCTCCCAACGCCCACGTCCCCCAGCTCACTCCGCCACGTGGCACCCCATTACCCTCCCTCATCGTCATAAGAAGGAAGACTACAGCATCACAAGGGGTCTCGAGAGAGGGAGACCCCATTTTTATGACTTTTATTACAGAATATCCTTAGACTTATTATTTGTTCTTGTTGTTAATCTCCTACTAGTTCACCAATCAGACTTTCCCACAGGTACGTCTGTACGGGACAAAGCAGCTCGTGCGCCGTTCCAGGCCACCTGCGGTTCCGGGCACCCGTCGGGGTTCCTGGAACACACACCCTGGATACGGGGGAGCCGCTGCGGATGACAACACGTAAGGAGGCCGGGAAGGAAAACTCCTCCCCCCAAAAAGCCGGCCTTTAGTAGAAATACTGCCAATCCTTTGACCACATCAAGAAGTAGAAAAAAATGCTTGAGCAAAACCTTCTGGAAATACTGAGCGTCATTATTCAATGAGCTAGAAATAACTTACTAAAGGGGAAAAAATGTATCCTGCGTGAACACGGGGTACATTTACCAGACGGGACAGCCCGCCGCCTAAGTCCACTGATCGAGAGACAGCTGTCGGGTAGTCGTTACTTACCAGCACCAAATGAGTTTCTGAGTAGATTCTAGAAATGGGGACACCCGGGGGGCTCAGCGGTTGAGCATCTGCATTTGGCTCAGGGCGTGACCCCAGGGTCCTGGGATCGAGTCCCGCATCGGGCTCCCTGCAGGAGCCTGCTTCTCCCTCTGCCTGGGTCTCTGCCCCTCTCTCTGTGTATCTCATGAGAAAATAAATTAAATCTTAAAAAAAAAAATTCTAGACATGAATGCTGGAAATGCTACCCCTTGATTCTTCCATTGGGTATTAACATGTAACGTTACCCCACACTCACGCTTCCTGGCGCGGTGTCTGGCACCTGCTGAGGGGCGAGTCGCTCCCAGCACGGAGGGAAGGGGTTCCTCAGACCACCCCCCGCTGTGGGATCGCCCCAGGCCTCTTCTTAGACCGTGGGCTCCCAAAGAATGCCGGGCCCTTCTTCCGGGAGCTCGACCTCAAGGTCCTTCCACGTTGCCCTGCAGCCCGAGGAGCCGGGACTCTTTCTGGGGGCCCCTCCTGGGCCCCGCTCCCTTGGTCCGTCCATGCTCCTGTCTGGAGGCCGGCCTACCAGCCCACAGACCGAACGACGTCGCCGGGATCACAGTGACCCAGACTTTGTGCCGGGCTTGTAGAAGCTTCTTGGCCACTTGCAGGTGGGGCAAAATAATGAGTAACCGTGCCACGGCTTTAGGAAAAGGGCAAACCCACTCGGGCTTGGGCCTGCGGCTCGAATTACCTTAAATGCTCCGGGGCTCTTCACCACGGAGAGAGGGGGCCATGTGTTAGTGATGCCCCCCAAAATCCAAGGGTTACCCAGTCTATGGATAGGAAGCTGCACCTGCTTTATGGGATCTGGACTCTACAACTGGGGTTCACAATAGGGCTCCTGAAAATTATTTTTTTAAGATTTTATTTATTCCTGAGAGACCCAGAGAGAGAGGTGGAGACCCCCAGGCAGGGGGAGAAGCAGGCTCCCTGCAGGGCGCCCGATGCGGGACTCAACCCAGGACGCAGGGTCATGGCCTGGGCCAAAGGCAGATGCTGTCCCGGGGAGCCCCCGGGCGCCCCCAGCACCGGGTTTCCACCGTCCTCACAGCAGACACACGGATGGATCAAGGCCGTCCAATCCCGAGCACTACTTGAGCGGCTGCCGTGCAGGCAGCAGCGTGCCGGGTTCCTCCCCACTCTCCCGGAATTTGGAAAATAGGCAAATTAGATGGTTTCCTGAGCATCAGACTAGTGAAATCAGCGAAGCGCCCTCCAAACAAAGCCACGCAAATTCATTTCAGGGAGAAGGACCCGCCCCTGACCTGGGGGCGGCCCCGAAGGGACGAGCGGGTTTGAAGCAGGGTTGCGCCACAGGCGACACCTGGACGGGCCATCGGGCGCAGCCCCCAGGAGACGGTGGCCCGGCCCGGCCCAGGGTCACCCCCTGCTCTGATTCCACGACGGCCACGCCCGCCCTGGTCTGGAGTCAGCTGCCGCAGGGCCCGTCCTCCAAGTCCCCGCACGGCTTCAGCTGCAGGTGTCGGCAATCGGGGGTGTGTGCCAAGGGGGGGGGAGCCTGTCCCAAGCGCCACCCCGGGGCCTGACCCACCTAGAGTGCGGGGGCCAGGCGTCCTCCCGGGGCGCTGCTCGCGGGGGGCAGGTGGAGCCCCCGCCAGTGCCTGGGACGCGGACGGCCCCTGCCAGCCCCCGCCAGCCCACGGCCCAGGTGGCCTCCACTCCGTCACCAGGTCGCCCCAGGCCCAGGCGGCGCAGCGGGGCCCTTACCGAGGGATCTGCGGTCCTGGAGGCGCCGCTCTCCGCGTCTCCCCCGGAGATCACACGTGACGGAGTCCCTCCCCGGCTGTCCCTGGCCCTCGGTTTCAGTTTACACCCCACAGCCTGACACATATACAGTCCTCCGCGGGGTTGCGGAGGGTGTGCCCGGGGCCCCGCCCAAGGCGCTGGCTTTGAAGGGCTTTCCAAACCCTGTGGAATCGGGAAGTGAATGCACCCCTTTGTCCTTGGAACTTAGATCCTTCTAAAAGTAAAGGAAGGTTGTTGCCCGGATGGGGTTTGAGTCTGGAAGAAATAAGCATTTTGTTGTTTAGCTGGGTTTTTAAAATTTATTTATTCGAGAGACACAGAGAGAGGCAGAGACCCAGGCAGAGGGAGAAGCAGGCTCCATGCAGGGAGCCCGATGTGGGACTCGATCCTGGATCTCCAGGATCGTGCCCTGGGCCGAAGGTGGCGCTAGATTGCTGAGCCCCCCGAGGATCCCCCAGAAATAAGCATTTTGAGACACTTCCTCAAAGGCAGAGCGCTAAGGGGAGGCCGACAAACCGGCAAGGCGGCCCGCTAAGAATCTTCCGGACGGATCTCTTCCTACCCAATAGCGGGCAAACGACTTAGTGACAGTCTTTTGTCCAAATTTTAGCCACCGCTTCGCAGTATTGTGGGGGACAATAATTTCAATCCACAAGTGATTTTATTTTATTTTTTTAAAGATTCTCTTCATCTATTTGATGGAGAGCGAGCGAGAGCGGGCACAAGCAGGGGGAGCAGCAGCGGGAGAGCGGAGCCCGACGTGGGGCTCGATCCCAGGACCCGGGACCATGACCTGAGGCGAAGGCAGACGCTCGACCTGCTGAGCCTCCCGGGAGCCCCGACATATAATTTTAAAGCTCCCCCTCCTCTGTCGCCCCCACAGGCAGCAAAGTCCGTCGGAGCGGCCCCCCACCCGGGATGCTGTGTCCCAGGGCGGGAGGGGAGAGGTGCAAGCGGCCAGCACCCCTCCCGCCCGTGGCCCATCTGACCCGACGGCCCCCTGCAGCCGGGCCCTCACCTGCGCTCCCCGAGCCGCAGGACGGTCCCCAGCACCAGCCCGGGGCGAGCTCCGGCCGCTCACTCTGGGCCGCACGACGGGAGAAACGGAACCGGCGGCCCGAGCGCGTGCTGGGCGAGGGGCCGGGTGCCCGCCTCTGGGTGCCGGCCGTGCCTTGCCAGACACACGTCCCGGGGCGGCGCACCGCACGGTCCCCACGGGAAGGCGTCTGCTGAAGCCTGTCCCCCCGCTCCTGCGGGTCAGCCTGCGTAGACTCGTGCTCGGGTTTTCCTAAGCGATGCTCTTGGTCAGCTGAGCCGCGCCGGGGGTGACGCGGGGCCTGGAGGCCCCAGGCCCTCCCGCCCTCCGCCCTCTGCCCTCCTCTCAGCGAGTGCAGCCGCGCTCTATTTTGTTGCTTTTGACCATTAAGCCTCTTAACTGCAGACAAAGTGCTTGGATTCCCCCCTCTGGGGCCAGTGGCGCAGACACAGGACGGCGGGGACCGAAGTGCTCACGGTGTGCTCACGCTCAGCGCCCACGCGACAGCTCACTGACGTTCCACGCACACTCGCCCGCCCGCCCGTTCCGCAAAGGCGACGGGGACCGCTGGGTGCCAGGAGCCGCGGCCGATGGTGCGGCCGTGCCCCGCGGAGAAGGCCCCGCCGTGGCCAGCAGCAGGCTGCCGAGCCAGACCAGCCCCGCAGGCCGCCCGCGGTGCCCGCGCTCAGCCTGCTGCCGCGGCCGGGACTCCGCGAGGCCGTCCGGGGGGCCCGCAGCCTGTCCCCCTCCCTCGGGCGGCCGAGAAGCTGGCCGGGACACCTGCTTGCACGGAGCACCCTGCACCCGCGGGCGTCCTGCTCCTTCCCCGTCTGGCCCACGAGGCCCGGCGCCGACCACGGTCCCACGCGGTGCCCGAGGTCACTCAGTCGGAGGCGGCCGGTGCCCGAGGTCACCCAGTGGGAGGCGGCCGGTGCCCGAGGTCACCCAGTCGGAGGCGGCCGGAGCTGCTTTTGCACACGTCTACGCGACCCTGGAGGCCTTTGTGTCCTATCGCGCCAATGCACGTGTGCGAACAGGCAGGTGACAGCACGAGGAGCCTTCAGAGGAACAAGGACTAAACCTGCCAACCGGTCCGTGTCCCCCGAGCGGGATGCGCTCGCGTCTTCCCGTCTTCAGCAAGCGGGTGAGGGTGAAGCCGGAGCAGGCTGCCCGGGGGCCCTGGCGGGAAGCGGCCGCTTGCACAGCCGGCCCGACCGGGTGCTGGGTCAGGAGGCCGCGGGGGCAGCTGCGGGGGCTCGACGGGGCTCCGGGCGCTGCAGGGACGCCCTCCGGCTGGCGCGGCCGCACACCGGTTATACGCTCCGTCCGAACGGGTTACACTCTCCTCACACCCACCGGACGCCTACTTCGAGGAAATAATAGTGTTGGTGAAGATGTGCAAGGAGGGGAACACTCGAGTACCGCCGGCAGGGATGGAAGAGGGCACGGCCTCTATGGAAACCAGTAGGACCGGGCCCGGGGGCTCAGCGGTGGGGCGACCGCCCTCGGCCCAGGCCGTGAACCCAGGGTCCCGGGATCGAGGCCCGCCTCGGGCTCCCCGTGAGGACCCCTCTTCTCCTTCTGCCTCTCCCTCTGGTCTCCCGCGAATACATAAATAAATAAAATCTTTAAGATAAGTAAATAAAAAAGTATGATACGATCAAATCAAGGCTCCTAAAAAAGATGAACCAGCTTTTTCGATGTGGACGCAAATATTAAAGTAAAATTATCTTTTGGTGCTCATGTCAGATACGGGAAAACTAAGTATGTTTAAAATAATTTGGGTGTGTGAATCTCCGTCAAAGGTGACTCTTAGGAAATCTAAATACAAATCAAACGTTTCTGGTGGAAATTCAGATTCAGATGTCCTGTCAGTGTAAAACACTCACACCCGACTGTTAGGACTCGGCTCGAAGACTAGAAAACAGCTCAGGATTTCTTCCTATTGATTAGACGTTGGAATGATACTACTTTGGGTCCACTGTGAAGAGTGTAAAGTTTATCATTAAGGTTCATTTCGCCTGTCTCTTTTGACTTCTTCGAATGTGACCACCAGATAATTGGAACGAGTCCGTGTGCCTCGCCCTTGGTACTGCAGACCACGCTCCGGACACCCTGGGCTTGTCCGACAGTACTGAGCGTAGCTATGATCGAGCACCTATTCTGTTACGTGTCAGTGTGCGCAACACTTTACATGAATGACCAGATGATTTCTCTTTTATTTCTTAAAAAAGATTTAGCTTATTTATAAATAGAGACAGAAATAGCGAAGGAGAGCCGGGGCAGGGAGCAGAGGGGGAAGCAGGCTCCCCGCTGGGCAGGGAGCCCGAGGTGTGGGCTCCATCCCCGGATCCAGGGATCACGACCTGAGCCGCCCAAGTGGCCCCAGATGGTATCTTTTAAATCCCACAAAAAATTTTTGTTCATCCACTTAGTACCTTCATTTCCCCATTTGTTAAATGAAGAAAGAAAACACTAAAGTAGCCCAGGACAAAATGCTAGAGAAGAAGGTAAAAGGAATAAGGCCTCGGAATATTCAGGGGGAAAGTCCATTCCTGAAAATAACCCACTTAATTGTTCAGAAGCAAGGTTCAGGGAACTAGCGGCGCCCTCACTATTCTGGTGAAGCAATGAGGCCTTCAGCACAGGGGGGGAGGACGAACGTGGCAACCCCAAGAAATCCTTTGAGACTAAAGACTTTGGCTTAGATGTTCTGTACTCGGCACATCACGGCCCAGGTTAATTTCCTCTGACCATCCCTTCCCTCCTTTTATTTTTTTAATGGTTTTAATTACTTATTCATGAGAGACACACAGAGACACAGAGAGAGAGGCAGAGACACAGGCAGAGGGAGAAGCAGGCTCCGTGCAGGGAGCCCGACGTGGGACTCGATCCCGGGACCCCGGGTCACACCCTGGGCGCTAAACCGCTGAGCCACAGGGATCCCCTCCCTCCTTTTACTGGAATCAAGTGATGAGGCATCTTAGATTTTGTAAAACAAACACATGCATTTAAGAAGGCTTACCAAATTCGTATCTAAATAGCATTCTTTTCGCTACTGTTTGGTTTCAACTGCACTGTTTCTGTGGGTTTTTTTGTTTTGTTTTATATTCATAAAAATAGAGTCCTCCAGCAGGAATCGCGCTAGAAGAAATGGAGTCTATCTGCAGAGATCATAAAAAATTTAGTATTACCACCTCAGGAAATATCACAGGAAGGATAAAACAGAAAATATGGGTTAGCTTTTTAAAAATAACCTTTATTCATTTTTTAATATCAAACATCATCGATGTACATGGCCAAAAGTTACTTGGCTTACTCGTTACAGTTTTGTTTCAGCAACGGAATATAGCAACAGAAATTTAAGTCTGGTAAATTCAAATTAAGTTGTAATTTAATTTATACAGTAAAACTTATTATTGGGTTATTTATTATGATTTTATTTTCTGTTTTAGCAACCTCAGGGTTTTTATGGTGGTAACAGGACAGTTAGTGCTACCTTTACCCCCTACTGTTAACCTCTCCTTCCCTCCAGCTGTTATTAAATTGTGTGATCTGATAAACTTGTTTCTTAACAAGCAGAATGTGGGTAGAGGAAAAAATTTCCGTTGCAATGCTAAAAATTATGAATCTTTCCACTGCCTATGAAAGGAAACAATGAACTTTCAGAGAATCGTAGGGACTGAAACCTTAGGCAATCCCCTATTTCTTTCATTTTATTTTGTAAATTAATCGACTTTATGCACCTACTGTTATTTCTATTTGTGCCAATCTTTTGGTTGTAGTCACAGTGTGTAGATGATTTTGTGCTGTATTCTTTCCTCTTCATTTTTTGTGCTCCACGCAATCACCATCTAGATCCCTTTACTGAATTACACTCTTTCATGACATGATATGTTAAAATTTATTCACTATTATTGCTTGCTTAGGGTTTTTTAAAATTTACTTATTTATCTTCTTTTTTGGTTGTTCAGGTTTTTAAAGGCCATGGCTACAATCTCTACAATTTGCTTTGTAAGATATTTTATTCTTTTTTTTTTTTTTTTGCTGTATTTCTTGTGATATCTGATACTTCTGAATATTTCCAGTTGTCCTCCAAATTTACAAGGACGTCCAAGGCCCAGCCAAGCCATAAGCTTGCTTGCTTTATTTATTTCTTTATAACATAACATTTGGGTGTAATACTAAATCTTATTATTGGTTTAACTTCCTTTTTTGAAATTAAAGTAGGAACACTGACTTTTCCTTTTCTCAACTCATATCCATATCCTCCTTTGTGTATTATCTGCATTTTTCACCCATTTTTAGCATCTTGGTGCTTTCCTAAAATTTATAGAAATTATTCCTATATTATAAAATTTAGTATCTTATATCTAAGGTGTATTATTAAGTATTTTACCAATTTAATATTATCCTTTTAATTCAGTACAGCCAAGATTTGTAAGAAACATTTTGAATCATATCTGGCCATCTTTTCCTTTGTACTCCTCCCTCTTATCACTTCAATAGTTGGAAAGTCTCTTTTTTGGTGAAATATTGATCACTGTGGAGCTGAGAGATAAATACATAGAAGTTCATTTTAACTATTCCCTCACTTGAGCATATGTTGGAAAATGTCCATAATAAAAACTCTCTTTAAAAGCATCTCTTTCCCATTTTGAGAGCAATCACTTGATTTTATTTCTACTAGTGTCTCCCCCGCCCGTCTTCACGTTCCAGTTGAGGAAAATCTCACCCGGGATGTTAGAGTAACTCATTTACTCTATGACTCATTTTGTTTCCCACCCACTAAACTTGGCCTCACCCTCTTGTTCCCTAGGCACCCAAAATACCCAACCGCCCGGCTGTTTGGAAAGGGCTAGAATTCAACGTAAGCAAGTTCCCCGGAAGATCCCAAGTAGCTGGAACTTCATTCCTACAAACTTACTTCAACCCTGACCCACCAATAGCACGTGGTCAGGCGACATTTTGGGGATAAACTTAACAGCTGACTCTCCAGAGAAAGAAAACCCTGCTGTGCAGCCATTTCTTTGGCATGAATATTTGCAACGTGACTGATTTCAAATCACAATGTGATGTCACTGAACCTAGAACTAGGACTAGGTAGGCAATATTTCAAGACAAAACAGGCATGAGTAACCACAAGAGCATTCAGGATAATGAAAGGTAGTAAAATAATTAGGAAGTGATGTTACTTTAAATATAACTTATTTAGAGACATATTTTAATATAATTTATTTATTGCTAAGTTCATATAAGTGAATTGAATCAGGTCACAAAACCCCTGAAAATGTCACAGTTACTGCTAATAGGCTGATGCAAGGACGCTCCGGCACCCACCGGGAGACCGAAGAGTAGAGAAGGCACATTTTTAGAGAAAATTGTGATAAGATACACATGACGATGTTTACCATTTTAACCAGTTTTAAGCATATAATTCAATGGCATTTTTTAAAGATTTATTTGAGAGAGAGAGAGAGAGAGAGAGCGAGCGCGCACGAGCAGGAGGGGGCAGAGACAGAGAGAGGGTGAGGAGCAGCCGATGCCGGCTCGAACCCAGGCCCCTGGGGCCCTGAGACCACAACCCGAGGCGAAACCAAGGCCGGGCAGCTCAGTCGGGGCAGTGACCGCGTTCCCGGGTCAGCACCCACCCCCAGCCTCCGATTCCAGAACTCTTCGACGGGCCCAGAGCCCCGGAGCCCCCGAGCCGGCTCCCATCCTCGCCTGCCTCCCTCACCTCGGCTCCGGATTCGGCTGTGGGCCCCTCGGGGGGCGCACGGGCGTGGGTTGTTCCACAGCCCCGCGTGGCCTGGGGGGCCGGGGGTGTCGCCTCCCCTCTCAGCTCCGGGCGACCCGCGGAGCCCCGGGGCGGCCGGGCCTGGCACCCGCATCAGGAGCTGGAGAAGTGGGAGGCGCGGGGGCGCCGGGCGCACAACTGCGCTCGACCTTCCGGTACTTCACCCTAAAAGACGTTCACGCGGTTCGCTGTTGGGAGACGGTGGTTTGCACGCCGTCACACACGCTGGGCGCTGGGTGCAAGTGCACACTCCTGGGGCCCCTGGGGGCTCAGCGGCCGAGCGGCCGCCTTGGGCCCAGGCCGTGACCCCGGGGTCAGGGGATCGAGTCCCGCATCGGCCGCAGGGAGCCTGCTCCTCCCTCTGCCTGCGTCTGCCTCTCTCTGTGTCTCATGAATAAATACATAAAATTTTTAAAAATGTTATAAAAATAATAAAATCAATAGTGGAGTTCTCAAAGCCCTCGCTGCAAACATGCATCACTCCGGGCAGAGCTGCGCGGCCCTGCTCCGTGTGCGGGACCCTCTGAACTCCCGGGCCGGGCCCCCTGCCGCCAGGGGCCTGACGGAGGCCACCCGTGCGGGACAAGGCGGCCTGCAAATCCCAGACAAGGGCCAAAATCCAGGCTCGGCTCTGGCCTGCAGACTTAGCCCCCCGACACAGTCACTTAATTTGGCCTGACTTGACGGGGAGGGACCACTGCAGGGCTCCGGACAGGACGGGCTCCGCTGCCCTCGCCCCACCTTCCCTCCGCATTAAGAGAACCTGCGCGTGCAGGGGTCGGGCTCGGAAGACCGCGAGGGTAGGCCTCATCCCGGGAAGAAATAACGATGGGTCCAAGGCAACCCCATTCCAACGGCAGCTAACGGTTTCCAAGTGGCCAAGTGACCCCCTTCAGGGTCAGAGACAAGAACAAACCCACCAAGAGGCTTTGGAAGAAAGACGCCCCCGCACTAACCTCTGCCAACTTCCTTCTTTCTTTGGCCTTGGATGACGTCAGCACACTGTGGCTGCAACCGATCCTAATTACCATACAGACCATAAAGCACCTAACGTGATACCCAGGGAAAGGTCTCGAATTTCACTGTGCACAACAATCACCTGCGGAGGGTTTTTTCTAGGGGCGCCCTCCTCTAGAGCTGGAGTCTGGAAGCCCTGGGTGGAGGGAGTTCACCTGCACAAGGGGCTCGTTTTGTACAGGTTGAGCTCAGGTGCGGGCCTCGGTTTGCACACATTCCTTCAGCCCTCGGGGTGACACGCGACGCGCTAGGCCAGGGCCACAGCTCGAGGAGCTGGACCTGGGGGCCTCGGTGCAGGTGCAGGCGGGTCGGGGCGCCCTGGGTCAGGGGCCTGCTTCTCCCTCTCCCTCGCAACCCCCCCCCGTGTCAAATAAATGAAATCTTTTAAAAATCCTTGATATCTTTTAAAATCTTTGTGTTTATTTTATTCATGAGAGACACAGAGAGGTGGAGACACGGGCAGGGGGAGAAGCAGGCTCCCTTCGGGGACGCAGGACTCGATCCCGGGACCCCCGGGACCCGGGGTCACTACCTGAGCCCAAGGCAGGCGCTCCACCGCTGAGCCCCCGGGGGACCCATCTCAAACCTTTAAAAAGAACTGTTCAAAGGTGGTGGGTCAGGTTCCCACAGCCGAGGCCCTTAGTCCAGCTCAGACACACTCACAAGCTCAAAACAAGCAACGGGGCTTTGAAATGCCAAATTCCTAGGTCCGTTATTCCTGACACAGCAACCCATCCCAGGTCCCGTGAAGTCTAAAAATGAAACCCTTTTACTTTAGACCCTCTATTCGGTCTGGGGGGGGTCAAGCAACGTAAAACTACGGGGTGAATCCGATGTGACAGGTATAATAAAGAGCTGTCCCTGACAATGGGGACGGCATCAGCTTTTACCGCATTATTTATAATTTGCAGCAGGACGACACACCTACGTTCCCTGAGGTCCCGTGTCTTTGTTAAGGCTCTAAGCAATTTACCAAGCGTGCATACGCTCATGTAAGTGTTTCTGAAGCTTCCTTGACTCAAAGCAAGGGCCTGGAAACATCCAAATCACAATCATCCGGGGAACCGATTACACATGCATTCTCCTGGGCCCAACCCTGTCATACAGGGTGAGATTCTGGGGAGTGGGCAAGGGTCTGCACGCCGTGCAAGCTTCCTGAGGAATCCCGATGTACCCCGAAGTAAGGAAGCTACGCCCTTAGAGGTCATCCCAGTTTGACCTTCTACCTTCACAGGCCCAGCCAAAGGTACTACACCCCTGCCCAGACACCTCTGCTCGGAAAGCTCTCCATCCCAAGTGCACCCAGCCCAGGGGACTCGAAAGCCACAACTCACGTTCAGTGGAGCCTGCCATCCACCCCGGCCCTGCCCGACACCACGAGGAGTTCATTCTCCTGTCCACATGCCAACCCCTCAAGAATTTAGGACCATTGACAAGTGTCCCCAGGCCCACCTCGTCTGTAAAACAAGGTTAGGAACCCCACCTCAAGTTGAAATAAAGAGTAAATGAGTAACCAAGGACGACCACTAATCCGATCCCTCCAGGTAGGACACAGCAGCACCCATCACACTACTTGCAGTGAAAGCAAACCCTCAGGGGCTACGTGGGGGGCAAAGCAAAGCCCAAAACCCCAGCAAAAAAAGTTTCTTGTTTTATATTAAAAAGGTATAAATTTGGGGGGGGGGGCAGGTGACTCAGTGGGTTAAGCGTCTGCCTTCGGCTCAGGTCATGACCCCAGGGTCCCAGGATGGAGCATCCCAGCACCCGCATCTGGCTCCCTGCTCGGCGGGGAGCCTGCTTCTCCCTCTCCCTCTCCCCCTGCTTGTACTTCTCTCTCTGTCAAATAAATAAATCTTTTTTTAAGGTATAGATTTTGAATTCTACTCCAAAATATATGATTGTTTTAGCATAAAAAGTGTTTTTAATCTCAAATATCTCGGTCAAATTGACAGCACGGCCCCTGGTTTACAGTAAAGCCTCAGCTGTTCCCGGCAGTGGGCAGAGCGTAGCACCTGCTCCTGCAGAACATGGGGCTTAGTGGACAAGCCGAGGACCCAGGTGGGGAAAACGAGGGAGGGGCTGGACAGACACACGGGCCCAAAGGACGGGAGTCCGAGGACAACCCGGAGGCTCACCCTTCAGATGCGGAGGGCCGCTGTGATTTGACTGACCGTGCGTGTTACTCTCTAACTCGCTTTCAGAGAAAAATTATCCCTATAACCAAATGTAAGACTATTTAGGAGGGAAGTTCTTAGAGGCCCTTGATGGAAAGTTCTGTGTGCCTGCGTTTCCCCAAAACAACAGAGATCCGGCGTTGCCCAGCGAGGGCTGGGCTCCAGCAATGAAGCAGGTGTTGGGTGACCGCGAGGGCCCATGTCACTCCTGTTCCCTCTACCACCTGTCTGTCCTCTCAAATCCCTGCAACTGAAGAGCTAGGGTCTGGCCATCACCAGGGTTGCCTACAACCTACAGAGGACGGGGATGTGTAACTTGGAGGGGGACCCTGTCCCTTCTGGAGCTCAGGGGACCCTGTCGGAACCGCGGGGGGTTCCTGCTGCAGCTCAGCCTCCCCGGCTCCCAGAGCCTGACCCAAGGGGGAGCCGGGGCTATGGCGAGTGGCAGGTTCAGGTGGTGGAGGTGGTGACCGGAGTGGGACTCCTAGGTGTGGGGGATGGAGGGGTGAGGGGGTGGAGGGAGTGGAGGGGTGAGGGGGTGGAGGGAGTGGAGAGGGTGGGGGATGGAGGGGATGGAGGGGATGGAGGGGATGGAGGGGGAGGACACTCGGGGCCAGGCCGGAGGCGGGGAGGGAAGGGCCGGAGACCAGCAGGAGGGAGCAGCTTTCTTAAAAGGGGAAAAGAGAGACTCACCGGGGCAACCTGGGTCTCGGGCCGAGCCAGCTGCGGGGCTGGGGCCTCAGCCGCTTCCTACCCCCGAGCCTGCGCCCGGCTGTGGCTGCTCCTCCCCGACGGGGCGGGCGGGACCCTCTGGGCGCACCCGGGCCCCGCGAGCACCCCGCCCGCAGGCCGCCCGCACCCGCGCCCCCACCCGCACCCGCACCCGCACCCTCCAGGCCCCCCGGCCCCGCCAGGCGCCCTTACCGCGGCTGCGGACTCCGGCTGCGCTCGAGCCCTGCGGCCGCGCGGACCCCGCCCAGGCGGCCCGGGAGCGGGTGTGACCCCGGACGGACCCGCCCCACTCCGGGGTGGAGACTGAGCCCGGGTTCCTGCGGGCCTCTGCGCGCGGGGCCGGAAAGCCGTCCGGGGGCGGAGGCGCACCTGGGGGCGGGGGCAGGAGGGGGCGCCCCAAGCCCGCTGGCCCCGCGCCCCCCGCTGACCTGGCCCGTCGGGGCGCCGCGGCCGGGGAGCCGCCGGGATCACCCCCGCCCCGCCCCAACCCCACCCGGGGTCACCGCGCTCGTCCCCCGCGCCCCCCAGGTGCTAGGCCCCCCGCCCCCAGGTGCTAGGCCCCCCGCCCCCCAGGTGCTAGGACCCCCGCCCCCAGGTGCTAGGCCCCCCGCCCCCAGGTGCTAGGACCCCCGCCCCCCAGGTGCTAGGACCCCCGCCCCCAGGTGCTAGGCCCCCCGCCCCCAGGTGCTAGGACCCACGCCCCCCAGGTGCTAGCCCTCCCCAGGTGCTAGACCCCCCCACCCCTCCAGGTGCTAGCCACTCCCAGCTCCCAAGGTGCTAGCCCCCCTCCCCCCTCCCCCAGGTGCTAGACCCCGCCCCCCCAGGTGCTAGCCCCCCCCCCCCCCAGGTGCTAGGCCCCGCCCCCCAGGTGCTAGCCCCCCCCACCCCCAGGTGCTAGCCACCCCCGCCCCCCAGGTGCTAGCCCCCTGAGGTGCTAGCCCCCCTCCGCCCCCCAGGTGCTGGCCCACCCCCGAGGTTCTAGCAAGCCCCCCCCCAGGTGCTAGCCACCCCACCCCACCCCACCCCCGCCCGGGGCTCGCACAGCTGCCCTGCCGCCAGGTTGGGAGCCAGGTCCACCGCTGACTTCACGGGGTAGAAAGGCAGGGACACATTGGTGGCTCCCCCGCTCCCGGTTCCGGAGCTCGGGCCTGGAGCTGAAGCGCCGGGGAAGCCACAGCCGAGCCGGCTTCCTCCTGGGCGCTGTGCTGCCCGCGCAGGTACAGGCCTGTGCTGGGAACCCGCCTCTGCTTCCAGGGAGTCTCCCCTAAGACGGGGTGTTAAAAAAATTAATACAGTTGTTGGAATTAAAGACTCAAAGGAGCCTTTAAAGATAGCAGAAGGAACACGTGCATTTGCCTCAGCTCTCTCTTGAAATACCACTAAAACAAGAGATTTATTTTTTTAAGAATGTTATTTATTCATGAGAGACAGACAGAGAGGCAGAGACACAGAGAGACAGAGACAGACAGAGAGAGGCAGAGGCAGCGGGAGAAGCAGGCTCCCTTCGGGGAGCCCCATGTGGGACTGGATCCCGGACCCCAGGACCACACCCTGGGCCAAAGGCGGATGCTCAACTGCTGAGCCCCCCAGGCGCCCACAAAAGCAGATTTTAACAAGAATAAGGTAACAAGAGAGGAAAAAGAACAAAATTTGGAGGCTGGAAAGCAGACGGCCCGGGCTCACGGACCTAGGCTGCCTCCTAAGCCAGAGGGGTGAGGCCAAGCGGCAGCACAGTGCGTGGAATTTCTCAGCACCTGCAGGTGCTGCCACCCCCGCTGCTCCTGGAAGTGTTTATATACGTAAGAATAAGAACAGGGATTTTTTCCTACGCGTGTAGGATCCAGAGGCTGTAGGGAGAGATTGAAGCCCTGCTGGAGGGTTAGAGCAGAGGATCTCTTGAATGGGCCGGACCCGTGTGGTCACGTTGTTCTGGTTACTTAAGTCTCCCTCACGAGGTGCCTCAGAACTTAGTCGCTTAAAACAAGGATCATTCCCACCCCCCTCCTTGCACTCTGCAGGTCGTGCAAGTCGCTAAGGCTAACCCGGATTCACGGGACCCGATTCACGGGACCGGAATTAGGCTCCATCCCTGACGGGGGGAGCAACAAAAAATTTGCAGCATTAAATAACAAAAATTCAGCCAAGTAAATTTTAAAGATCTAATTGGCCCTATCGGTCGATTCATGAATCAGGCAGCGAACTAGTCAGTCCAGCGGGTTAGAGGCGTGCTCCAAAGGGCTACAGAAAGGGAAAGGTTGTTAAAGGTAAGGAAGGAGCAGAAAAGAGGAAATTATTAGCAAAGTCTCCATTGTTTTAGACAAGGTGGAGGGCACAGAGGGTCTATCCGTAAATTTCCTAGTGCTGATCAGGAAATTCCATGACTGGTTAGAACTTACATTCCTGGGGGGCTGGAACTGCAGTGAGGTCAGGGATTAAGTCTTGGTTTAATGACGTGGGGCCGTCTCCTAAGTGACACCACTTGGGGCCTGTGGTTTGCTATTAGTCCAGCCTGCCACGCTTAGCTAGGGAAGCTGTACTGACACTGAAGATCGATATGAAACTTAATATGATGAATATCGAGCGGGTCAGTAATCTTTCTTATGTGGTTTCTAGAATGTAGAGTTTGGAATATTCTACTTTGGGGAGAGTAAAGACCCAGAGAGACTGTCATCAAGTATTCAGTGAAAACAGGAGCAAGACTTTAGTGAACTTACCTTAGTGAAGCCAGCCCACCTGCACAGAGCCTCCAGGCAGCACTTAGGATCTGACTCTTAGGGTTGCTACATAAAATAGAGGACACCTAGTTAAATGGAACTGCACATAAACAATCAATAATTCTTCACTAAAGTATAAAATACTTAAATGCCATAGTGTGTCCTAAATGTTGCACAGGACATACTTATACTAAAAATTATTTACTGTTTATCTAAAATTCAAATTTAAGTAGGTGTCCTGTTTTGTTTTGTTTTGTTTTGCTAAATCTGACACTCTTGCCTGAAGCTGCAGGTTATCAGAATTTATGGAAAGGATCTGACATAAATCTGAACAGGAAAAAAGAAATCTCAAAGAAACAGAGTACTTAGAGAGAGGAAAACTTTCAAAAATCCATTATCAATTTCCTTTGAAAAATAAAAAGAATTAGAACAAAAATAGAACAGATTCTCTTAAAAAATGAACAGAGAACCAGAGAGCTCTTGTACATTAAAAATATGATAGCAAAAATGAAAATCTCAGTACAGTGGTAGGAAGATAAAGTTAAGGAAATATGCTAAGATGAATAGACAAAAGGCAAAAAGGAGAAAGAGATAAGAAAATTTGAAAATCAGCCCAAGACATCTGGGAAACAGAGAAGAAATCAATTAAATAATACAATTATATATTTTTCAAACTACAGGATATTATTATCCCAAACTGGGTTTGCCTCTTGGTGAATGTCCAGTCAAAAGACACAACCAAGCCAGAGACTAGGCAAAGGAAGTATTTAACTTGCAACTTGTGAAGGGATATTCCCCAAAAGAGTGTCTCCGGGAACAACTGGGGAAGGTTTAAGCTAGGGTTCATGCATATTCATGAAGGGGCTTGTGCAATGAGGAATTCGGCAGGGAATTTGGCCAAAAGTCATTTTAAGGTAATAGAGTCCCGGGTCAAAGTCACAAGGGCCGGCAGGGGTCAGCATCATCAATTCTCTGGCTCCAGTAGGTCTGGTATCTGAGTGCTCAAAGGAGTTTAAGATCCCACAAAGATAATTCAAGAATTACAACAGGTCAGTCTTCATTTTTGGATCAGCCCCGGGAGTGTTTCCACTGCTTTACTGTCCCTGATGTGATCGGGTTATCTCCTGGCCTAAGAGTGGCTGTTTCATCTTACATTCTTCCACCAGATGGTGGGGAGCCTACCATGACTTCTCTCATGTCGAGAAGTCTGTGTCTGTCTTTTTCTGAGGACCCCTAATCCTTTCTGCATACAAATTGAGTTTCCACACTGAAAGTACTCGTTGAGCTCAGCACAAAAGACAAAAACAAACAAAGAAAAATCACATCAAGGCACACCTGGATAACATTTCAGAAGACCAGGGACATAGAGAAGGTCTTACAAGCACCTAGAGGGGAAAATGAGGTTGCATACTATGGGCGGGGCTGGTGGGGGGAGAAGAATTTCCTCTGCCCTTCAAGATCCTTCCAGCTGGACTAAGAATCAAATCGACAGAATAACAGGAGGAAGTCAGACTGAAGAGCGTACATACAGGAAATCGACACAGTCCAAAGACGGTGAGGCTCTGTGACACGTATATGAGCTCAGAAGAGGGCTAGAGGCCTGAGGGTCCCGAGAGGAGAAAGACCATTAGCAGGAAGGGAAGGAGAGATGCTTGGAAAACAAACGTTGCCCTATTATGTAGGTAAGTTTCTTAAGTAAAGAGGAATCTGTTAATAAGTCTCTTCCTGGTACAGCCAGGCAGTGGAGGGGACGGAAAAGAACTTTTCTTAATTCAGCTGGGTTTTGATTGCTTTTTTAAAAAAAATATTTATTTATTTACTTATTTATTCATGAGAGACACAGAGAGAGAGAGAGAGCGAGGCAGAGACACAGGCAGAGGGAGAAGCAGGCTCCATGCAGGGAGCCCGACGTGGGACTCGATCCCGGGACTCCAGGATCACGCCCCGGGCTGCAGGCGTCGCTAACCACTGAGCCACCCAGGGATCCCCTTCTGATTGCTTTTAGCTCAAAATACTGTTCATCCCAAAGCAGCCCACCTTGGAGCAACCTACCATTGATCCCTACAATCAGATTTCTGCACAGCAACACATCAAACTGAAAGACTGTGGAACAATGTCTTTATAATTCTGGGAGACAGTTATTCCCCACATAGATAGCCATTCAAGCTATTGGTCAAGTATAGGGGTAAATAAAGATATTTTCAGACGTGCAGGATTTCAAAGAAATTGATCTTCCATGTACCTTTTCTTAAGAAGCTTTCAGATGGTATGTTCCATCAAAATAAGTAGGTTAACCAAGATTAAAAAAAAACAAAACTTGTTGAATAGTAGAATGGACACCTGAAACTGAATGGCAGGGAGGAGGGGTCAGTTGACACTATAGTCATTGATCTCTAGTTTTCTTTACCTGTAGAGCACAGCCAACATCTATAGAAGCACTGACTATGTGCCAGTCACTACCTCACGTACATTAGATCTACAGTTTTAATCAATTTATCCTCACAACAGCTCTAATGGTTAGATACCCCCGAAGAGTAGGTGTCAAGAAGTATTACCTATTGATGGTATAGGATCATTTATTAATTCAAAATTGTATCAAACTTCCTGTGGCGGAGTGTATTTTTCAAAATTGGTCACAACATGCATTCCGTCTCACATGCTCTTCCAAAACCCTGCCCTCCCTCACCCCTAGTCAAGAGATGGCCTCTCACAGGGCCCCTGGGTGGCTTAGTCAGTTAAGGATCTGCCTTCGGCCCAGGTCACCCTGGGATCAAGCCCCACGTCGGGCTCCCTGATGAGCGAGGAGTCTTCTTCTCCCTCTCCCCCCTGCTTGTGCTCTCCCTCTTTCAAATAAATGCATAAAATATTTAAGTGAGGAGGAGAGAGAGAGAGAGCCTCTTTGAAACTGAGTGGGCTCCTCGGATGGGCTGCTGTGACTGCACGACTAAAGTGACTCTATGTGGCTTTCGAGGCTGGGTCTTAAAGGCTGATACAGCTTCCATCTAGTTCTCTTGCTCAGAACAAATGCGTGTGGCACCTTGAGTGGCTGTGTGGCAAGTACAGCTGCCCCGGAGCCACCATGCTGCAGAGAGCACGTGGACAGACCACACGAAGACAGAAGGCAGAGGAACCCTCGCTGTCCCAGCCCAACAGTGTGAACTTCGCCAGTGCCAGTGCCAGGCCTGCAGATGGAAAGGCCTGTGAGCGGACTCCCTCATCTTCTCCGCACGGAAGCCAACTGAGAGCCCCTGCGGGTGAGAACCACCTGGCTGAGCCCCGTCGCTCACCAGCCTCAGGAGAGGTAACAATAGTAAATGATTGCCGAGGTTATCGCCCAGGGCTGTAGGGAACCAGAACATTCCCACAGCAGAGTGTGGGCTCAGCCCAGTTTTTTGACTCTCTCTTCCTGATACTTACTGAAGTGACCTAAGGCAAAAAGGAAAGCTTTGAACGGCCAGGGCCAGCTCCTCTCTGATATCCAGTCTGGCCGTTTGCCAGGAAGGAGGCAAGGACAAAGGCCACAGAACCTCTGGCCCCTTGGGACAGTGGCTTCGTAAAACATTGGGAAGAAATCTTTCAGCGGTGACATTCCTTGCCAGCTGGCTCCCACCACAGTCTTCTCAGGCTGCCAGAAGGTAACCAATCCTTCAGCTTAAGATATGAGAAGTTTCCAACCGCATCCAAATAGACAGGCAGGGAGCCAAGAAGAATTACCTCATCCTGTTTGGGAACAAATGCAAAGCATATATAAAACTTTTAACATTCAAGGATGAGTAAGCATAAAAAAGTATATAGAACTATGAAAAAATTCTGGAACAGAGAAATGAAAACATAAAAGGTAGAAGAAACTTAAATTTTTTTTTTTTACAATATGAAGGAGAAATAAATGTTTTTAAAGATTTTATTTATCTATTTGAGAGAGAGAGAGAGAGAGCATGCACATGCATTTGGGCAGGGGAAGGGGCAGAGGAAGAGGGAGAGAATCCCAAGCAGACTCCCTGCTGGGCATGGAGCCTGACTGGGGGCTCTGTCTGAGGACCCCAAGATCATGACATGAGCTGAAGAGTTGAGCTCTCAACTGACTGAGCCACCCAGGGTGCCTGGAAGAAATATATTTTAAACAGTCTCTGCTCTGATGTTGACAAATGAAACAAACCAAAAAAAAAAAAAAAAAAAAAAAAAAGCAGTAATCAGAACAATATTGTACTGACATAGAATTAATAGTTACGAACCTAACTGGCATCCATATTCTACAGAAAAAGCACCTTCTTTTCAATTGTCTACTGAATATTTACAAAACCAACAAAATATTTATTTGCAAGGAAAATCTACTTAAATTCCAAAATAGAAATAGAGTTTGAATCTCAGACCTACCATTTATGAGCTGGAGACCTAAAGAAAGTCACTCATCTTTTCTGTGCTTCAGTTTTCTCATCTGTAGAATGACGATAATGATAGTACTTACCTCATAGGTGTAAGGATTAAATGAGTTAATATATGTAAAATTTTTAAGAGTTCTCAGACTGTTGTAAGCTCTATATTAGTGTTGGCTATTTTCCTGGTCACAGCTAAATAAAATGAAAAGTCAATAATAAAACTTTCAAGCAATCACTCCCATCCCCGATCAATAGTATTTACTACAAATACTTACCTCATAGGTGTAAGGATTAAATGAGTTAATATATGTAAAATTTTTAAGAGTTCTCAGACTGTTGTAAGCTCTATATTAGTGTTGGCTATTTTCCCGGTCACAGCTAAATAAAATTAAAAGTCAATAATAAAACTTTCAAGCAATCACTCCCATCCCCGATCAATAGTATTTGCTACAAATATATATATTTATATATTACCATCTAATATACATATATAAACATATATAATAAACATTTTATATATATATTTATATATAAATATTTATTATTTTATAATATATATTAATAAATATAAATATAAATATAATAATATATTTATTAATATATTATTTATATATGTATATAAATGCTATGTTTGGGGGATCTAAAGGAAACTAACTTTGATACTGTCCTTCATGATATTTCTTAATTGTTCCCTAGAATCCACAGATATCAAAGAAAAATCTGATATTGTACTGATTCTTGTTCCTTTGTAGGTAATCTAGTTTTTCTCACTAGAAAGATTTAAAATTGTTTCTGCCTCTCCCTACCTGTTTAGGAGGGAGACCTGCTTCCTTAGTCCTGACTGGCATTATTAGGTCTGTTTACTCAGAAGACTTTCTGAATTCAGAAATACCCTTCTTTTATATCGTCTCTCTTCCATTATCTCCATTCTTTCCGTCTGGAATTTCTGTTTGATGCTGTAGGAACTTCTGACCTTATCCTCTATGTCACTTAATTTTTCTTGCAATGGTTGTTTTTGTTTCTTTTTGTTTTTGGTTTTGCTTTGGTTCTTTATTTCTGAGTCTGAGAGGCTCTTCAGGATTGATTTTACATGTTCATTCATTCTGTTTTTAGTTGTGTCCATTTTATTCAGCCCATCTACCACATTTTAAAAAATAGCTTTTATTTTATTTTATTTTATTTATTTTATTTTATTTTATTTTATTTTATTTTATTTTATTTATTTGAGAGAGAGAGAGAGAGAGCAAGAGAGCCCAAGAGAGCTCAAGAAAGAGGGAGAAGCAGATTCCCTGCTGAGCAGGGATCCTGATGTGGGGCTTGATCCCAGGACCTGGAGATCATGACCTGCGCTGAAAGCAGATGCTTAACCCACTGAGCCACCCAGGTGCCCCAATAACTTTTATTTTAATCAAAGTAGCAAATGCACAGAATTGTATTTATTTGAATCAAAGTTGCAAATGCACAGACTTTTAAGAACCAAATAGTTCAAAAGCCTGTTGCAACAAGAACAGCAATGCTCTATCTCCTCCTCTCCATCTTTCTGCCAGGCAACTAGTGGTGCTTTAGGCACAAACCCTCTGGAAGACCATAGAATCCAGTGATTCCTGAGGTAATGTAATAAGGTATCCCAATCACAAGTCACAGCAGTGTATTAGACTTGTTTAAAAAAAAAAAATCTATGAAAAAAAAATCTATGCAAGGTTTGTAAGAGGGATTCTCATGTAGAAAACCTGTGTTTCCTAGTTTGAAGAGGTATATGCACCTCATGCTCATTGCAGCATTATTTACAACAGCCAAGGTATGGAAACAACCTAAGTGTCCATTGAGGGTGAATGGATACAGATGTGGTACACACACATATACACACACTGGAATACTATTCAGCCATAAAAAAAGAATGAAATCCTGCCATTTATGACAACATGGATGGACCTTGAGGGTATTATGCTAAGTAAAATAAATCAGACAGAGAAAGACCAATACCATATAATTTTTCTTATATGCGGAATCTAAAAAAGAACAACAGGAACGCCTGGATGGCTCAGCGGTTGAGCATTTGCCTTTGGCTCAGGGCGTGATCCTGGGGTCCTAGGATCAAGTCCTACATCAGGCTCCCTGCATGGGGACTGTTTCTCCTTCTGCCTGTGTCTCTGCCTCTCTCTCTGTGTCTCACATGAATAGATAAATAGAATCTTTAAAAAATAAAAAAATAAAAAAGAACAACAAAAAACTGAGCCAAAACTCATTGCAGGGAACAGATGAGTGGTTGCCAGAGAAGATGGGGAGCAGATCAGGAATAAAATGGGTGAAAGAGGTCAAAAGATACACACTTCCAGCAATAGAATAAGTAAGTCGTGGAGATGTAATGTGCAGCATTATTAACTATAGGTAATAAGACGCTATTGCATATTTAAAAGTTGCTGAGAGAGGGGATCCCTGGGTGGCTCAGCGGTTTGGCGCCTGCCTTTGGCCCAGGGCGCGACCCTGGAGACCCGGGATCGAGTCCCACGTCGGGCTCCCTGCATGGGGCCTGCTTCTCCCTCTGCCTGTGTCTCTGCCTCTCTCTCTCTCTGTGTCTCTCATGAATAAGTAAATCTTAAAAAAAAAAAAAAAAAAGTTGCTGAGAGAGTAGACTTTAAAAGTTCTCATCACAAGAAAAACAAAAGAGAAAACTGTAACCGTGTATGGTGACGGGTGTTGATCAGGTTGTTGTGGTGAGCGCGTATCTAAACGTCGGGTCATTGTCTGCACACCCGAAAGGCCACTGGCTTGGAGAGGGGAACTGCCCAACATATGGCACGGTTAGAAGCGAGGATCTCGGGATTCATGTTTGCTGGCAGATAGACGGCGTCAGCCAAGGCAGTGGGTCCGTCTGAAGCTCATTCTCCATCAGGAGGCAGGAGGCAGCCTAACGTTCTACGGGAAGGATCTCAAAGCAACGCGGCAGCATTTGCTATTTTCATTTTTTCATGTCTCCAAAGAGCAACGCCTTTCTCCCCTTCTTCTCCTTCTCCACGCTCAGTTTTGGTTACCATGAGCGGCTGCAGTTCAGCCCAAACAGAAACCCGATTAGATCATGTGGAGGTTAATCATTTGCATCATATCAACAGAAACCCTGCTGCAAAGATTTGGAATCCGATGACGGTGCGTTTGCAGGTCAACGGCCTCCCTCCACTGCTCGCCCCCTCGGAAGCCTGTAGCTGCTGAGGCAGATACTTCTTCAAGGCTGTTGACTTTGAGCACCTGTTCTTCTAGCTTGGGCCTCTCCTGCTGCTACTCCTGTAGCTCTCCTACATGGCTAGTGTGTAAAATCAAGGCATCACTAGGAAATTAGCTCTGGCTAGAAAGAAAGAAAGAAAGAAAGAAAGAAAGAAAGAAAGAAAGAAAGAAAGAAAGAAAGAAAGAAAGAAAGAAAGAAAGAAGAGAAAACAAATTAGCTCTGATCAACACGGTCTCGGCTGCTTCTGCAAGCGCTCAGGCGAACGCGGACAGCCCCGAAGGGAACAAGGCCACGTTAGCTTTCACAGAACACAGCGGCCGCCAGTAGCACACGGGGAGTGGCCCCCACTCAGGACGCTTGTGCTCCGGAGACCCCGAAACCCATCCGCTAAGGAGGGGCCCGCGGCCGCTTCATAAGACAGTTGTGCGTCCCTTGACTGCAACTCCCTCCCGCCGTACGGGACAGAGCGCACACGTGTGACCCTGGTGGTCCTTGCTCCTCTGGTCGCAGGCCTTGCTACTGGGCCGTTACCCAGCAACGCCGGCGGCAGAGATGACTGCAGCTGCTGGGTCAGTTGAACACACTTCTGTAGACTCAGCCAGTGAAGAGCCAAGAAGCCCAGATGGATTTGCACAGCTTTATGACCCACAGCCAGCAGGTCGATGGGCTCCTTGCCTCCCAGTCCCATGGGGGCCTCGGAGGGGGGAGGCTGAGGTGGACCCGGGCATACTGTGCATCTGTCATAGGTGAGGAACAGGGAGCCTGGGCAACCCCCAATCTTATAAGGGGCCTGCTAACAAACCTGCCTATCAGCCCCCCGCCCCCAGAGGTATTATCTTTTTATTACACTAAAATGTAAGCAAATAATCTCCAGGAAAGGAAGGGCAAGGTCTCTAGCTTTATTACCCTGGACTATCTCCAGGACGAGATGTCTCCAACCCTCCACAGGGAGCCTCTATCTTTATGTTTCCAAGGTTATCTGTTATGCAAACATCCTGGAAGAAAATGGTCTATGTCTTTTGCTCAGAAAATGTACGGAAACCCAAACCCATGGAGAATTATCTCCCAACAATTATAACACCCGTTTTATAAAACCCTGAGAATGCCAAGCTTTATTCACACTCCAGTAGGAAAGAATAACATTAATATGATGAAAATGTCACTGTAGATCACCATGTACATGACATACAAAAATCCTTAAATGATGTATAAAAAATAGTGACTATTAAGTGACATTTTTGGAGAAATTCTTAACTCTATCTACACTGAAGTTTCTTGACATTTTGGCTATCTAATTTTTCATTGTGGGAGAATGACTGACCTGGGCATTGTAGAATGTTTAACAGCATCCCTGGCTTTCACCCACTAAAGGCCACTAGCACTACTCCCATGTGACAAATGAAAATGTCTCCAGGTGCTGCCAAAGTCATCCTGGGAGCAAAGTCACCTCCCACTGAGAACCACTACTCTATGCTCTTCTCTTCTCACGTAGTTCCGTATTTCAAAAATTGTTAAACGTCAAATATTTAGGAATAAATCAATGAAAGCTATGCAAGACCACTACACCAAAAACAATAAAACGTTATTAAGAACATGTGATTAAATGGAGGGAAGTGGGCAGCCCTGGTGGCTCAGCGGTTTAGCGCCGTCTTCCACCCAGGGCGTGATCCTGGGGTCCCAGGATTGAGTCCCACGTCGGGCTCCCTGCGTGGAGCTTGCTTCTCCCTCTGCCTGCGTCTCTCTGTCTCTGCCTTTCTCTCTCTCTAATGAATAAATAAATAAAATCTTAAGAAAAATAAATGGAGGGAAGTACTGTGTTCATAATTTGAAGATTCAATACCGTAAACACATAGTGCTTCCAAAATGACCTATAAACTCAAGGCAGGTCCAAATCATCCCATCAGAGGTTTATGTTGAAAATCTACAAATGAAAAAAAAAAATTAAGGGGATCCCTGGGTGGCGCAGTGGTTTAGCGCCTGTCTTTGGCCCAGGGCGCGATCCTGGAGTCCCGGGATCGAATCCCACGTCGGGCTCCCGGTGCATGGAGCCTGCTTCTCCCTCTGCCTGTGTCTCTGCCTCTCTCTGTCTCTCTCTCTCTGTGTGTGACTATCATAAATAAATAAATAAATAAATAAATAAATAAATAAATAAATAGAAAATCGACAAATGGATTCTGAAATCTAAGCCGAAATGCAAAAGGCCTAAAATAGCCAACTCTATTCTGAAAAAGATCAAAGCCAGAAATATAAAGATATCAGGAGTTAATAATGTGGTTCTTAAGTCAATATGGGAGTCACGTAGGGATAGACAAATGAACCAATGTGACAAGAGAGTGCAGAAAGGGACCTTCACCCATACAGTCACCTGATTTACAACAAAGGATGGATTTCCCATAAATGGTGCTAGGTCAATCTGATACCATGTGAGAAAATAATAAATCTCGACACTTGCCTAAAAGAGAATCAATTGCAGATGGATTATAGATCCCAACATGAAAGACAATAAAGTTTTTAGAAGACATAAGCGAATACTATAAATTAGAAACATTGGAGAGCATAAGAATGACAAGAAACACAGTAGGTACCTCCTGCGTTACTAGATATTTACTAACTACAAAGGGAAAAGTAGTCATTTTAAACTGGAGACATTTTAACTGGACATTTTAAACTGGACATTTTAAACTGGAGACATTTTAAACTGGGATCCCTGGCTGGCTCAGTGGTTTAGCACCTGCCTCCGGCCCAGGGCGTGACCCCGGGGTCCCGGGATCGAGTCCCACGTCGGGCTCCCTGCATGGAGCCTGCTTCTCCCTCTGCCTGTGTCTCTCATGAATAAATAAATAAAATCATTAAAAATAAATAAATAAACTGGACACACCTGGCAGGCACCAGCCTAACCAGTGATCAAAGGTGACATCACCACTGATAAGATGTGTTGACACCATGCTCCCCCTGCTACCACGCACTGAGAATACAATATCACTCCTTCAAAGAGGCATAATCTGAATTTAATCTTGAGGGAACATGAGACAAATGCTAACGGAGGGCATTTTACAAAACAACGAGTCAATACAACTTTTCTAAAGTGGTAAAGGTCATTAAAGACCGAGACTAAAGAACTATCCCAGATTAATGGAGAGCAAGACGACATGACAACTAGAGGCTGGCTCCTGGTCTGGAAAAAGACATTAGAGAGACAACCCATGATACTTTAATAAGGTCTGTACATGAGTAATGTTAACTTCTTGATTTTGATAAGTGGACTACAGTCAAGCAAGATACGGATACGAGTTAGATGAAGGGAATGTGGGATTTTTTTTGGTACTTTTTTTGCCAAAGTCTGAAACTGTTTCATAATGGAAAGTAAAAAAAGAAAGAAAAAAATTAAAAATGTATGTCAAGTGTCTTACGGAAAACTGGCAAAAGACTTGAACAGGCACTTTACAAAAGAAGACATCCAAACAGCCAATATCCAGGATGAATAAAGTGCTCGACTTACGTCGACTTACCTACAAATGAAAGCCCTGGTGAGATACCACTGTGCATACCAGAATATCTAAAATGAAAAAGATTAGTTATATCAAATGTCGCCCAAATGGAGCAAGTACTATTGTCAGACGTTGCTGAAGGGAAGATAATCAGCACGACCATACTGGGAAGCTCTTTGGCAGCTTCAATTCCAGCCGAACAGATGTAGGCCCCGGCAATATGTCAGTAATGTGCATCGAGAGATTTTTTTTTTGAGAGATTTTTTTTAAGATTTTATTTATTTATTCATGAGACAGAGAGAGAGAGAGAGAGAGAGAGGGGCAGAGACACAGGCAGAAGGAGAAGCAGGCTCCATGCAGGGAACCCAATGCGGGACTCGATCTTGGGTCCCCAGGATCACGCCCTGGGATTTGAAGGTGGCACCACAGCACTGAACCACCCAGGGATCCCCAAGAGATTTTTTTTTTTTTTAACTTCGTAGCAGCCTTATTTGTAACAGTCAATAACTGGAAACCGTTCCTATGTCGGTCGATATGGAATGGATAGACAAGGGCTGGGATGGCCACCCAGGGGGATATACGCAGCAAGAGAAAGACGATGAATGTCTTTCCATACGTCATGACTGTCTTTCTCAAAAAGATAAACAACCCCAAAATATCGAGGGGTGGAAGCCAGGCATGGAACAGCACCTAATACACGAGTCTATTCTGGAAAGTTCAAAAGCAGGTAAAGGGGGCACCCTGGGGGACTCAGTGGTTGAGCATCTGGCCTTGGCTCAGATTGTGATCCCAGGGTCCTGGGATCGAGTCCCACGTCGGGCTTCCTGCACGGAGCCTGTTTCTGCCTCTGCCTGTGTCTCTGCCTCTCTCTCTGTGTCTCTCATAAATAAATAAATAAGTAAATAAATAAATAAATAAATAAATAAATAAATAAATTCTTTAAAAAAGAAAAGCCGGTAAAGGTCATCTGTGCTCTCAGGCGGTGAGGTAAGGGGTAGCTCGGGTGACCAGAGGCCTCCCTGTTCCCTGGCCCGCTGCTGATGACCAGGGTGTCCACCGCCAGCCGAGTCACTGAGCTGTGCCCCCGCGTGGGCTGCGCTTCCTCCGTGAGAAGCCACCAGCAGGCAAGCACCCCGGGGTGGCAGCGCTGCACTTCCGTAGCGCGGGGACAGCTGCAGTGACCCGGGCTGACCGGCGCCTCCCAGGTGCTCCAGGAAAGGTGTCGTCAGAACAAAGCTGGGGGCTCACGGAGCGGGTTGCAGGCTCCTCTGAGCGGCGGCCCCACGACCGCAGCGCGTAGGCCCTTCCAGGAACCAAGCCGTAGGGCCACGACTGCACTGATTTTGGAGAACTTGGTGCATTTTCATGCTCGGAAGAAAATTATGTCATAAGATGCTGGGTAAAAGGAACTGATTCTTAAAATGTCATTTCTTTCTTTTTAAAAATAACACGTTGCTTGATTTTACCAAGAAAATACAAAAGCACAGGCCTTTGGCACGTCAGGGCCCGTTCCCCCAGGTCCCAGCCTCCCGGCCCTCCCAGGGCCTTGGCTTGAGGGTCCCAGGATGCTTTAGCGCCACGCCAGAGGCTGCCGTGTCCCGGCTGGGCTGGTGGATCCCCCGGGGCGCACACCTAGGACAGCTCGCGGAGCTGCGTGCCCAAATGAGTGGTACCTTTGCGTGTAATAGAAATGGTATTTAAATGAGAGAGAGACAGAGAGAGAGAGAGAAAGAGAAAAAGAGAGATAGACAGAGAGACAGAGAGAGAGAGAGAAAGAGACAGAGAGACAGAGAGACAGAGAGAGAGGGCACATGCGCATGAGTGGGGCGGGGAGAGGGAGAGACAGAGGGAGGAGCACATGCTCCCTGAGCTCAGACCCAACTTGCTCCCCGCAGGTAGATCCCTGACCCCGGACCCGAGATCCTGACCTGAGCTGAAGCCGGATCCTCGAGCCACTGCCAGCCTCGAGCCACTGAAGCCCCCCCCCCCCCCCCCCCCCCCCCCCCCCCGCCACGGATCAACAGGGCCCCTGCTACTTCCCAGGGGTACTAGTTCTCGGGGCGCTGGGTCCCCGCAGCCTGACCCGTTCTCCTGAATTTCACTCCCACAGACTGAAACAGAATCAGTGCACAAGACAGGAAAGGGCCCGAGGGCTCGGTGGGTGTGACAACTGTCACTCAGTGGAACCAAATGGCAGGACGCCATGGTCACTTGTTTCCCCATCACGTGCTCAGGAAGCTGGGCCGACCCAGAGCGCTCCCCGCACGGGCAACCCGGCTCCCTGCACCCTGTGCCCTGGGTCCCTGCAGCTCTGCACCCTGTTCCCTACGGTCCTGTTCCCTGCTCTCTGCTCCCCACGGCCCTGCACCCTGCGGTCCTGCTCCCTGCTCCCTTCTCCCTGCAGCCTGTGGTCCTGCATCCTGCGGCCGGCTCCCTGCTTGGGGTGGTCCTGCACCCTGCACCCCACGGCCCTGCACCCTGCACCCTGCAGTCCTGCCCCCTGCTCCCTGTGGCCCTGCTCCCTGCGCCCCGGGTCCCTGTGCCCTGCAGTCCTGCACCCCGCCGCCGGCTCCTTGCTCCCCGTGGCCCTGCACCCTGCACCCCACGGCCCTGCACCCCGGGGCAGCTCCCTCCTGGGCTGAGGCCTCGGGCAGGTGCTTCCAGGCGGGGGCGGCTGCCCTCTAGCGGCGGGTGGGCGCGGGAGGCCCAGGCTGCCCTCTAGCACCGGGTCCCTGCTCAGCGGGGGCCTGCTTCTCCCTGGGCCCCTGTCTCTGTGTCTCAGAAATAAATAAATAAAGGCTTAAAAAATATCCAGATCTTTTGCTTTCTAGCTCAACTCTATTTTCATCCTCTCTTGTTATTTTGCCTGTTGTTTTGGACAAATTATTGATTAAAAGTACCCGTTTCCTACTGAAGACCCATGACAGGAATGTAATAAAGGTTTTTCTGTAAAAGAGCAGGGGAGGCTGAGGTGTCTGGATTCGTCTTCATTAACTAGTAAAATCTTTCCTATACTTGGGATTTCAACAATCTCGATTGACTTTTAAACAATGTTTTACTTATTTATCTGAGAGAGAGAGAGAGCGAGAGCACATGAGGCAGGTGAGGGGCAGAGGGAGAAGCAGGCTGCCCGGCGCAGGACTCGATCCCAAGACCCCGGGGTCACGGCCTGGGCCGAGGGCCGAGCTCAGCGGACAGACCCCCCGGCGTCCTGGACTGACCTTGTACGTGTGCAGATTTGATCCCGCTGCTTGGTGTAGCCCCGTCCACGGCCTGCGGGTCCGGCTCTGTGCCTCCCGGCCCACCCCGACAGGCCTCAGCCCAGGAGCAAGTGGCAGCCGGGCCACCGAGCTGCGCGGGGCCCTGGGGGGTGGCAGGACGCAGACCTAGTGCGGCCAGATCTCCGGAATTCTTAGAGAAGCAGAAACTTGGACATTTTGTGTGAGTTTTACATATTTTTGGATAGATTTTTACTTTTTTTTTAAGGTTACTTATTTTAGAGAGAATGAGAGGGAGCACATGTGAGGGGAGGGGGCAGAGGGAGGAGGAGAGAGAGGGTCCTCCAGCAGCCCCCCCACACCCGGGGCCTGGGCCGGCTCCGTCTCTTGGCCCTGAGACCGTGACCTCGGCCAAAATCCAGCCCGACGCTTAACCTACCACCTACCTGGCCACCCAGGTGCCCCAACGGACTTTACTGTTTTTAGAGAAGCTCGAGGTTCGTAGCAGGGGTGAGCGGTGCATAGAGACTTCCCACGGCCCCTGGGCCCGCGCACGCCAGGCCTCCCCGCCAGGTCACCGGCCTCCACGGCGGAGCAGGTCACCAGGGCCGCCGCTCCCTCTCGGTGCTGTGCGTTCTGAGGCTTTGGACAAACGCGCGGTGACACGTCGCACTTCCACCGCGTCACGCGGGATGCTCTCGCTGCCGGAAAACGCTGTGCACCACGCGGCTAAATTCAACAACCAGTTGGGCCAAAATGAGTGTGAATCTGAGAAAACGGGGTGGGCTGGGTGCTACCCCAGGGCGCAGGGCCCCCAGCCGGCTCCCTGCACGCTTCTCCCGCTTTGCCCGGCCAGGGAGCCTCAACACTGGCTGCACCTGGGGATCACGGGGAGCTGGAGGGGACAAAGGTGGTGTCTGGTCCGCCCGTCGATGTTCACCTTTAAGGCTCCCCAGGTGATTCTCATGTGCAGCAGGACGGCCTCCCGGCCTCCCTGCCTCCGGCTGTGCCCTCCTCTGGTTAATTTTTCACACGGCAGGAAGGGGAATCTTTTTAAAACATAGGTCTGATCGAGTCTCTATCTTTTTGAGGATGGCAAAGCTGCCATCCTGCTCAAAGCCGTCCCAGGGCTGCCCCTCGGCATCAGGATCAACTCCTCGGCGCGCTCCGGGACCCTTCAGGGTCCGAGCCCCGCTGAGCCTCTGGCCTCACCTCGTCCGTCAGCCCGCCCCGCCCCGCCCCGCCCCGCCGTGAGTGCACTTTATTTCACTTACACTGAACTTCTAGAGTCCCCGATGTGCCCCGTCCCTCCCCCGTGAGCCCCCGAGCACGGGCCACCGGAGGGGCGGCTATGACAGTGGTGGGCAGGGCAGCGCTGGAGGGCCGCGGGCGGACGATCCGAGCAGGCGCACGAGGAGGCCAACACCTGTGTCATCCTCACGGACTCGCAAGGCTTCTCGGGGCCGAATTACAGTTACTATGGCTGTTTTCCCTCTCCCCGACCCTCCGACCCTCCGGGGCCTCGTCTCGAGGAGGGGAAGCAAACCCTGCACTGAAGCGAATATAATTGAGTCACGCTTTTGAAAAAAAAAAAAAATATCCTCTCGCTGCTTGGGTATTTGGGGACGAGGCTCGTTCTTAACCAGGATGAGAGGCTGAGCCCAGCAGCGGCAGTAACGATCCGTTTATCGGATCCGTTCGAATATACTAATATTTGTCGGTCCTTTCCGGTGCGCCTGGCATATTGGGTCTGTCGTGACGAGGAGGGAGCTTCTGCCGTTGGCTAAGGCTGGAAAACCCATCAGCGGTTAGGAAACCGTGTGAAGGGTCGGGGAGAGGGGGGCCAGCTCGGACTTGGAAGAGCGGGGAAAACCGGACCGACGGGGTGACGCCTAATGTGAGTCCCGAGGGCCGCAGAAGCCACTCGGCGCTCTCTGTGTCTCTGTGTCTCTGTGTCTCTGTCTCTCTGTGTGTGTGTCTCTCTCTGTCGGATGGGCCTGGTGAAAAGCTGGGAATTTTAGGCAAAGGGGCAGCAGATCTAAAGCTTTCTAGCTAAAGGAAGGTGTGGTGGGTTCCAGAAGGAGGAGCTCACGCTTCTGCAGCCCAAGGCCAGGATTCTGGGCTCCGTCCCAGGGCCCGCCCGTCCTGGCGCTGCGGCTCACGCCCGGGGACTGCGGGGGACAGTGGGGCTGGCACCACCTGAGGAGGCTCCGTATAGCTTGGCTTCTGGCTCGTTGCCTCCCCCGAGTCTCCTCAGAGACGGTGGGAAAGAGGGGAGGGGAGCGGGAGGCGCGGGAGGCCGGGGAGGTCCGGATCCCCGCTGCTGTCCCGACAGTCACCTGCGGGGCGCCCGGCCGTCGGGGAGCAGCACCCTTACCCAGCGGCTCAAACCCACGTCCAGCAAATGTACAGTCCTTGCCTCTGTGACGTCGGTGGGAGGCAGAGGTCTCCTGGGGGGCCGCGGGGGCTGTGACCGAGGAGTCCTGTCCTCGCACAGAGCAGCCGCCACCCGCCACCCCGGGCCGAGAGCTCCCCCCCAGCCTTGCCCCCCAACAGCTGCCCTTCCCGGCGCTCTTCCCGGAGGGTGCCACTAACGCGTCCCAGAGGGAAGGGAGCCCAGGTTGCCGGTCCCCCAGCCCCCGGGGCCCCCGGGAGAAAGCCAGGCCCCAAGGGTGTGCGCTGTAGGGCCGAGGCCGGGCCTGCGCCACCTGAGCCGGGTAGAGCGAGCCAAGTGCCCGACTCGGGCCTTATGAGGCTTTGGAAGGGGGAGGTCACCGGGAAGAAGACGTTCCAAAGAAGAGAAAAGCACGGGTGGATGAGGCCCTTGGAGGCACCCCACCTTCTCTACGAGTTTCTCTGGGACTAATGCCTCAGAGGCCTGATTCAATCTGTTGCCTTTGTCCCTCCCCTCTTCTCCTCGAATCACTCTCTAGGGAAAAAAAAAAATCTATTAATTGCAATAGGTCCTTTATATAATCAACGAATGGTTCACAGTCCTTTGGGAAGTCTTCAATTCTCTAAGACCATTAGTACCTGTGAAGGCTGAGCCGAGGGCCGGGCTCGCTCCCTAGGAGCTGAGAAAAGGTACAACAGTCCGGATTCCAGTCCGCGTGGGGTCTTCGCAGGTTCCCTCTCGGGTAGAGCTCCGACGGATGTGGAGGGAGCATCGTTAACGGTTTCTAAAAGTACCAGCACGCGTAGCCTTTTGGTGTTACCCTTGCACGCCAGACATCGGGGGTTGCAAGTCCAAATGCACGGACCTACTCGGACCTGGATGTTGCACCTCTACTTTATCAAAACCTAGTGCGTAAAATAAGACAAGATAAGATAGGATAAAATAAAAAAATAAAATAAAATAAAATAAAGTAAAACCTGGTGTAAAATACCGTTAGATGTCAACAGAAATGAGTGCTTGTATCCACCCAAAGATATGCACACTTTTATTTGTGAAGCCAAAAACTAGAAAAACCTAACGTCCATCAAAAGTAAGTTGTGGGGCGCCTGGGTCAGGCGGCTCAGCGTCTGACTCTGGATTTCAGCTCAGGGCACAGCCTCAGGGTCAAGAGATGGGGACCCACGTCGGGTCCGTGCTCAGCGCCGTCTGCTTGCCCCTGCCTCTCCTCCCCCTCGTCTTCTCTCTCTCTGTCTCTCAAATAAATAAAGTATATATATATATATTTTTTAAAGATTTATTTATTTATTTATGAGAGAGAGAGGCAGAGACACAGGCGGAGGGAGAAGCAGGCTCCATGCAGGGAGCCCGACGCGGGACTCGATCCCAGGTCTCCAGGATCACGCCCTGGGCCAAAGGCAGGCACCAAACCACTCAGCCACCCAGGGATCCCCCCCTTTTTTTAAGGAAATTGAGAGCGAGTTCCCCAACAAGGAAGCGCGGCGGACTGCTGGCACAGGGCTGCGGCTGGGGACTGTCGCAGGGCAAGGTGGAATGAAGGAAGCCCGACACACCGCGTCTGGACCCACGCGTGAAGCTCAGGAGCAGGCAAGCGTAATCTACGAAGCTGGAAGTCAGGGTTGCACTTGGTGGGCCTGGGGTTCAGGGGCTACCTCTGGGGGGAGCTGCGGAGAGGCACCAAGGAGCTCGGGAGTGTTGGAATGTTCTCCACCGAGGTGAGGGTTGCCCAGGTGCACACGTGGCCGTGACGGAGGCTCTGCTCGCTCCACCATCCACATGATCTATCCAAGAAACAAAAACAAAAACAAATCTGTGTGAGAAGCGTCTGCGTCTCGTCCTATCTTCTAGGATTCAGAACGGATAAGAGTCGGTACGTATGGAAATGAACCAAAAAAACAACAAAAAAAAGTGGTGAGATGATCCCCGAGAGAAGGGTAAATAGACCCCACGGGCGGAGAATGCGTTAATGGTAACTTACAGGTAGAACGGGTGGTCCTGGCTGGTTATAAGCGCACAAGTCAGGCCTGAGTGTTCTTTCAGCAATAAATCGTTTAGATTCTCTGAATGGGTAGTTTTTTATTTTAAACCTTTTTTTTTTTTTTAAGAATGGCAAAATAGAGTAAAAGGAATAAATCGTACCTTTGGGAAATCCATGCATATACATACATAAGGGCATGGATGGCTCTCAGGTGGACACATCCAAGTAGCCACCTACCACCCAAGCCGAGAATAAGAGCATCACCTTTATCCCAAAGCTTTCTTGTGTCCATTTCCTTGTTTTGTGGTTGCCGTCGTTCTTTTCTTGTTAATAGTGCGTTGATCTTAGGTGAATTTATCCTGCGGTGTGACCCTCACCATAATCCACTCTGGGGACACTCCCAGCATCCCCAAAAGTTCCCTCTTGCCCATATGGTCGGCGCCTACTCTCACCATCAGCCTCAGGCGACCAGGGATTTGCTTCCTGCCTCTACGGTTCTTCCTTTTCTAGAAATTTCATATAAATGGCATCGTGCAGTACGTTGCCTTCTATCCTAAGCACGGTATTTTTGAAGCTCATTCATTTGTTGCACGCTTGAGTAACTCGTTCCTTTCTTGTTGCTGAGATATACGCCATTGTGTAGACAAACCACGCTGTTTGCTCATCGGTCGAGGGACACTTGGGTTACTTCCGATTTGAGGCTATCATGGACAAAGCCGCCGTGACTCGTCGCGAGCCAGTATTCTGGTGGACGCCTATTTCCATTTCTCTTGGATGCGTATCCATAGAAGTGGAATCGCTGGGTCGCATTTATAGTTAAGAAGCTGCCAGGCTTTTCCCGGGCAGCTCTCACTTCACATTCTCACCGGGAATGTCTGAGAGTTCCGAGGCCTGTACCATCCCACCAAGGTTGATTTTCAGCCCTTTTTGCTTCTCGGCGTTCTAGCGTGAGTCTGTGGTTCTCGGTCTTATTGACTCTCATTTCCCTAGTGATTAATGACGTTGAAGACTCCTGCGTATGCTTATTAGCCATTTGAATGTCTTCTCTGATGAAACGTCTCCTCAAGTCTTTGGCCTATTTTTTATTGGGTTGTTGGTCTCGTGTTATTACCTTGTAGGAGTTCTTTGTGTGCTCTGGGTACTAGTCCTTCATCAGACGTATGATTTGCAAATATTTTCTCCTGGTCTACTTGTATTTGCATTTTCTTAGTGATGTCTGTTGAAGCGCAAACATTTTGACTTTTTAATTATTTGTTTTTAAATATTTTATTTATTTATTTATTTAGAGAGAGAACACGAGTGGGCAGAGTGGCAGAGGGAGATGGAGAGAATCTCAAGCAGACTCCCAGCCGAGTGAGGAGCTGGACTCAGGGCTTGATCCCATAACCGTGGGATCACGACCTGAGCCGAAATCAAGAGACGCTCAAACAACCCACCCAGGTGCCCTCGAAATGTTAACTTTTTAAATTGATATACATAATTCACACGCCATAAAATTCGTCCTTTAAAGTGTACAATTATATGGGTTTTATTTAGAGAGGCAGTGGGGCCGGGTAGAGGGAAAGGGAGAGAGAATCTTAGGCTCCTTGCAGGGCTTGATCTCATGACCTTGAGATCATGACCTGAGCTGAAATAAAAAGTCAGACACTTATCGACTGAGCCAACCCAGGTGCCCCCCTGTGGTGTTCAGCGTGGCCGCCAGGTTGTGCAACCACCACCACTATCTAATTCCAGAACATTTTCAGCATCCCAAAAAGAAACCCCTTACCCATTAGCAGTCACTCCCATTCCTTCCTTTTCCCACCCCCTGAACCACTAATTTATATTCTGTCTCCATGGATTTGTTTATTCTAGACATTTCCTATAAATGGAGATTACACTTTCCGGTCCTATAGCACTCTCGCAAGTGGGTTCCTAAAACCCGCCAGACTTAATGCAAGAAGCGTGGCAAGCACCAACCCCACAGAGTGACACGGAACAAGGAAGGCGGAGACTCTCTTTACGCCCAGGGGAGGCGGCATTACAGCAGGAAGCAGTGGCTACGGTAGGCAGACTAAGTCAATTTTCTGGAAAAAAAGGCTAAAACTACAAAGAGGATTGTGCTGAAGCTGGAGTGTTGAGCCCAATTGCAGATCCAAGAGCGTGCGGCTACTAAGAGATGCAAGCATTTTGACCTGGGAGGGCCGAGTGATCCAGTCCTAAGCTTCATATTTTGTTACAGTATGAAGAAAATAAAATCTTGAGGTTATGTTTAAAAAAATCAATGGAGTATTGTAATATGTGGACTTCTGTTTCTGGCTGTTTTGCTTAGCATTTGCTCTCAAGGATCGCCCACACTGTCGTCGTATCAATACGCCATTCCTTTTTATGGCTGAGTGATACTCCCCTATATGGATAGGTCACATTGTATTCATCACTCCTCGGATGGTGGGCATTGGGGGTCTGTACCCTTTTTGCTAACGTGAATGCTGCTGTGAACATTAATGTGCAAGTTTTTGCACGCACAGATGTTTTCAATTCTCTTGCATATGTACCTGGGCGTCGAATTGTGAGGCCGTGTTGTAACCCTCTGTTTAACTTTTTGATGGGACGCCCGGGTGGCTCAGCGGTTGAGCGTCTGCCTTCGGCTCAGGGCATGTCCCCGGGGCCGCGGGATCGAGTCCCGTGTCGGGCTCCCCGCATGGAGCCTGCTTCTCCCTTGGCCTGGGTCTCTGCCTCTCTCCCTCTGTGTCTCATGAATAATAAATAAAATCTTAAAATAAAAATAGTATCTTTAAGTGTAATGGCAATTTTGCCCTCATACCAAGGGCCCTAAAAAAAGGAAGGAAGTCATCCAGTATCGTTAGTACTTTCCGTAGCACTTCAATCTAAAGAGGTTCTGGGGAGAAAAGCCGAGGGATTGGGTAACAGGCGGGGTGGATGAAGCAACGTGACCGCAGGGGCCTTGAAGCCAAAGTAAGTGTTCGGTGAGGCTGTGCGGCACAGGAGGCCGCCGGCGGGAAGCAGCGCCTGGCAATTCCTGGAGGACGGAAGGCCCAGACGTCGAGTATTCGACGTCCAGGGTGAGATCCCTGGACTCAGAAAATAACTGTGGCTGATGCTTGGGAAGCCGAGGCCTCTGTTGCCCCCTTTTGCGGTGCAGGGATGACAGCCAGGGCTGCTGCTGCGGGGGAGGCAGCGGGGGTGCTGGGCGGTGGTGTGAGGGCGCTGGGCCCCCGCCTCTCCGCAGGCTGTGCTGGCCTGGGTGCTCCCCCGAGGAAGGCGAATCACAAAACGGATGGACTTTTTTTTTTTAAGATTTTATTTATTTGAGAGAGAGAGAGAGCGCACAAGCAGGGGGAGGGGCAGAGGGAGAAGCAGCCCCCCCATGGAGCAGGGAGCCCTAGGAACCCGGGGTCCCAATCTGAGCCAAAGGCAGGCGCTCAACCCCTGAGCCCCCCAGGTGCCCTCATCTATGACTTAAAAAAAAAATCAGGGAATCCCTGGGTGGCGCAGCGGTTGAGCGCCTGCCTTTGGCCCAGGGCGCGATCCTGGAGACCCGGGATCGAGTCCCACGTCAGGCTCCCGGTGCATGGAGCCTGCTTCTCCCTCTGCCTGTGTCTCTGCCTCTCTCTCTCTCACTGTGTGCCTATCATAAATAAATAAAAAATAAAAAAAAATCAGTATTATAGTTCTCAGGACTCTTGGTTTTGAGGGACAGAAGTGTCCCTCAAATGTATTAACTCACATAAGTAAGGACTGGATGGAGGCAGCTTCAGGAACGGCTGGATCCAGACACTTAACTGATGTTATCACTCTCTGCCTCTACACACACACACACACACACACACACACACACAGAGGTATTTTGTCTTGTTACGAGTTGATTTCACTCTCTCTTGTGAAGGAAAATGTAGTCAAGGGAGCTCCAGGCTTACATACACTCTGGTCACCCCAGGAGGAGAATGGAGTCTTCTTTCTCCTGGATTCAGCTTATAAAAATTATGGGAGACTCTAAGATGAGCTTGGCTGTAGTCGTGTAGCCAGCCATTGGCTTGGGCAGGAGGGGAAACGTCATGATTGACCAGGGAGGGACTGTCCCTTACGCCTCGGGGAGGGGGAATGTGTACTCCGTTTGTTGGGGAACCTTCTCCAATAAAAGAGAACTGTCCTCAGGAGGAGGGAGTCGACCGCCAACGCCCACTACAAGGAGCTGCTCATCCCTCCCTCCCACTCCTTCCGGGCCCTGTTGTCCTCCGTGCAGAGGGAGGCAGAGGCTCCAGTGGAGCACAAAACAGATTTCCGGGCCAGACATAGATCCGGTTACTGGCTTTATAATGACTACGTCACCTGGAGGAGGCTTTAGGCCTGATTGTGCCTTTACTTTCTCATCTACCCAATATTTTAGGATCGGTGTGAGGACCAAGACAACACAGGTCGAGTACCTGGCACACGGTAGGTGCCAATAGTAGTCCTACCTGAGACTTGTCTGTACTTGCCCATCTCCTCCTCCCAGGCCATGAATTACCTTTAGGCAGAGCCTTGTTTTCAGTGCAATAAAATTCAGTTATAAGAGCGTATCTCAACTATGTCACAGACGTGTGTGTGTGCACGCGCGCCCGCACCAGGGTTGCCATAACAAGTACCAGAGACCATGTGACCTGAGTAACAGAAATTTATGTTTTAGAGTTCTGGAGGCTAAAAGTGGAGACGTTGGCAGGGTCGGTGTCGTCTGAAGACTCCCTCTTTGGCTGGTGGGCGGCCTTGTCTGCGTTCACGGGGTCCTCCCTGTGGTGTGTCCCGTACCCTTCCTGTGAGGACCCCCTGCATCCTGAATTGGAGCCCACCCTGATGACCTCATTCTAACCTAGTCACCCCTCTGAAGGCCCTGTCTCCAAACAGGCGCTTTCTGACTTTCGGGAGGTCAGCACGTCCACGTGTGAATGGGGGGGGGGGACACAATTCAGACCAGGGGCTGGAGGCTGAGGGCCAGCGGGTCCTGCCCTTCCCAGGCCTGGCTTCATGAGGACGGGCCATCGCCTTTACCGTCCCCTCTTTTCCGGACTCCTGAAGCGCCTCCACGTCCGTGGTCTGATTGTCCCGCGTCATCCCAAGCGGCCCTGGATTCCACTTCAGGGGCACAGGTACCAGGGCTTCGGAGAAGCTGAACCAAGCAGGGGCCGCGGGGGCGCACCCCCCTGCTCCGCATCCGCCCGAGGGCCTGGCTGGGGCGGGGCTCAGGCCGGACCAGGGCCGCCCTCCCTGCGACTCGCTGGGCTCAGCGGGGGTCCCGGTCCCGCCCGGCCCGCCTCACCCCTGCAGGTGCCCGGGGCCGCGCAGGTGACAGGTGCGCCCGGGCCTCCTGCGGGGACGCTCGGAGCCGGCCTGGTCCCGCGGGGCGTGGGCAGTGGGGGGGGGGGTCGGGGCCCGCAGCGCCCCCCGCCCCCGCCCCGGACTCGGCACAGCCCCGCAGGTGCCCCCAGCTCCGCGGCCCGGGGCCCAGGGCGGGGCCGTCCCAACGGGGTGCGCGGGGTGCGCGGGGTGCGCGGGGACCCGGGCCGGCGGGCGCAGCGGCTGGTGGGGGTCACGCCCCGAGCGCCCCGCAGGCTCAGAGGTCTCCGGGCCCGCAGTCCCGGGAGCTCCGCGGGGCGAGGATGGGGCCGGAGGTGTCTCGGGGCAGCGCAGGACGTGGCGCTGGGGGGGGGGGGGCGGGTGCTGCTCGTCCCGCTGCGGGCTCCCCCTGCCCCGGCAGCCGCGCCGCCCTGGTGCTCCCTGCGGGGTGCGTGCGGGGGTGTGCGCGTGCCTGTGTGTGCACGTGCGCGTGTCTGTGCGTGTGTCTGCGCGCGTGCACGTGCGTGTCTGTGTGTGTGTGTGTGTGTGTGTGTGTGTGCGCGTGCGAGCCGCGCCGCGGAGCCTCCGGAGCCCGGGCCGCCGAGGAGGAGCGGGAGGAGCGGGGAGCCCCGGGGCGTCCGTGCGTCCTTCGCCTCGGCCCCCGCCCCGTGACCGCCCCCTCCCGGCGCCCGGGACCAGGAGGCCGCTCGGCTCGGCTCGGCTCGGCTCGGCTCGGCTCGGGCTCCGTCGCCCTTGGCCGTGACCCGGGCCGCGCCCTCGGGGCCCTGCTCCGCGCCGGCCGTGGGGCCTGCGGACGTTCTCTCCTGTGACCCGGGGCGTGACCCGGGCCGGATCGAGGCCCGCGGGGGGCTCCTGGGGGCCCGCTGCTCCCTCGGCCTCTCTCTCTCATGAATAAATAAAATATTTGGGGAAAAAAATTCTCTCTCTCTCCTCTCCCTCGGCCCCTCCCCTGTCTCTCTCTCTCTCAAAATAAATAAAATAAAAAACCTTTACGAAAAGCCAAACTGGAGATGCCATCCCTAACACCCGTCCTTCCGTTCTTCTTTATGAGAGGGTCGGTAGGTCTCCTGGCTTTTCCGAATTTTAATTTCTGGCCACAGCAACTTCTTGCAAGATACATCCACGAAGGCAAGCGAAACAAAGGCAATAATGAACTGCTGGGACTTCATCAATATAAAAGGCTTCTGCACAGCAAAGGAAACAGTCACCAAAACTGAAAGACAACCGACAGGATGGGAGAAGATATTTGCAAACGACACATCAGAGAAAGGGCTGGTGTCCAACATCTACAAAGAACTGATTAAACCCAACAGCAAAGAAACAATCCAATCACGAAATGGGCAAAAGACATGAACAGAAATGTCACTGAGGAAGACACAGACATGGCCAACAAGCACATGAGAAAATGCTCCACCTCCCTGGCCATCAGGGAGATACAGACCAAAACCACGATGAGGGCAGCCCACGATGAGGACTTCATAGTGTGGCGCCACCTTCAGCCCAGGGCGTGACCCCGGGGTCCCAGGATCGAGTCCCACGTAGGGCTCCCTGCATGGAGCCTGCTTCTCCCTCTGCCTCTCTCTCTCTCTCTCTCATTTTCTCTCTCTGTCTCATGAATAAATAAATAAAATCTTAAAATAAAACAAAACCACAGTGAGATCCCACCTCACCCCAGTGAGAATGGGGGAAATTAACAAGGCAGGAAACCACACATGTTGGAGAGGATGTGGAGAGAGGGGAGCCCTCCTGCACTGTTGGTGGGAAGGTGACCTGGTGCAGCCACTCTGGAAAACTATGTGGAGGTTCCTCAAAGAGTTAAAAATAGACCTGTCCTACGACCCAGCAATTGCACTGCTGAGGATTTACCCCAAAGATATGGATGCAGTGAAACACTGGGACACCTGCACCCCAGTGTCTATAGCAGCAATGTCCACAGTAGCCAAACTGTGGAAGGAGCCTCAGTGTCCATTGAATTTTAATTTCTTCATTCATAGGATGGAAATAAAAATACAGCCTCCTTGCCTTTTGTGGATACAGATGAAAAGGCCCAGAATGTTTTAACCATTGCAAATGTGTTACATTTTTCTAGAGTTTCCCAGTTGGATTCAGTTAGGATCATGACTGGTATGGTTGCCTCCCCTAGGCTGAGAGGAAAAATGCCACCATTAACCTTTAATTATTCACCACAAATCCCAAGGAAAAGTCCTTGGCCCAAGTCCTAATGGAGCTATTAAAGCTACTTTCCTACTTAGAACTTCAACAGCTGGTAATAAGCTGGTTTAAATAACCTAGTACTGGGCAGCCTGGGGGGCTCAGCGGTTTAGCGCCACCTTCAGTCCTGGGCATTGATCCTGGAGACTTGGGATCGAATCCCATGTCAGGCTCCCTGCATGGAGCCTGCTTCTCCCTCTGCCTGTGTCTCTGGGTCTCTCATGAATAAATAAAATCTTTAATAAATAAATAACCTAGTACTTTTTTCTATTACTCTTCTCCATAGACTATGAAGGACCAAGAGTGAACCTTCCCTACTAATGCATGTTGGGAAGGTGCCAAACTTCTTCACCTTCTTGTTTTCTTGGTTTACTTTTTCCTCCTACTATTCTCACTTGGTTGTATTGCTGGGGGGTGTATGCACGCACATGTACACGTGTGTGTAGGAATGCATGTGCGTGGTCTGTTTAGAGGAAGACAGACTTTGGAAGCACAGAATGGTAACATATGGTGTGTAACACCTCCCCCCACACACACCTGAAACACACACCCCAGGAAAAGGAAAGACCGAGAGAATAAACAAGAAAGAAATGAAAATAAATTGAGACAAAAACAGGCAACACAAAAAAGCCTATGTACAAAAGCCAAGTCTTTCCTTTTCTCAATTTCATGTTCTCCTTTTTCCTTTTTTTTTTTTTTTTACTGAATTCAGGATTTTTTCCTTCTCACTTCTATAGGTCTCTTTTCTCTCTGTATGCTCTTATTAACTCAACCTCATTAACACTTCCAAAACCAGAAATCATCATCCTGACACCATTTGCTGCACTCAAGTCCTACTTCTCTCTCTGAATGGATCCCCCATCTGTTCTCAGGTTCCACTTTGGATCAGCTGCCCAAGTTAAAACAAACAAACAAACAAAAACAACTCAGAATCATTCTTTATTTTTAAAGCCTGCTTTATCAAGATCTAACTCATATATGAGAAAACCTCACCCATTTTAAGTGTATGGTTTAATGCATTTTTAAATAAACGTGTACAGTCAAATAACCACCACTATAATCAAGACATAATGATTACGTTTAATATGTTCATCATTCCAGAAAGTTTTCTTTCTATCACCACATTTTTGCCTTTCCTAGAATGTCATATAAATGGAATTAAATTGTGGGTAGCTTTTTGTGCCTGGCTTCTCTTGTCAGCACACTGCTTTTTAAATTTGCCTATGTTGTTGCATGGATTGGTAGCTCATTCATTTTTATTGCTGAGAAACATTGCACTGTACAGGGACATTGCAATTGTTTGTGTATCCACTCACCTGTTGATAGACGTGTGCATTGTTCTCAG
Organism: Canis lupus familiaris; assembly: GCF_011100685.1. Taxonomy (NCBI): domain Eukaryota; kingdom Metazoa; phylum Chordata; class Mammalia; order Carnivora; family Canidae; genus Canis; species Canis lupus. The sequence goes on along the minus strand of NC_049231.1, from coordinate 69,689,188 downwards.
GGGTTATTATAAATGAAGTGTTATGAGTGTTCACATATAGGTCTTTGTGTGGACATGTATTCTCACTTCTCTTGGGAGTAGAACTTTTTTCATTTCTAGGAAGAGAATTGTTGGGTTGGATGGTAAGTGTAGTTGAACCCTTATAAGAAATGAATAAACTGTTTTCCAAAGAGGGTGCATCATTTCCATCCCCACCAGCAGCAATATATGAGACTTCCAGTTGCTCCATATCATCATCAATACCTTGTACTGTCCGTTTCTTTAAATTTTAGCCATTTTTGTGGATGTGTAGTATTGCCTCCTTGTCCTTTTATATTTCTCAGATGACTAATATTGTTGAACATATTTTCATGTGTTTATTTGCCTTAAGTATAACTTCTTTGGTAAATTGTCCACATTCTCTGCCCACTTAAAGATTGGGTTGTTTTCTTATTGATTTTTTAAGAACTCTTTACATATTCTGGATATAAGTCCTCTATCAGATACATATTTTGCCTATAGAAATAACCTGAAATTCGAAGAGAAATGGATGAGGTTTTCCTAACAATGTTAGGTACAGTTATGATGGAATTGGAAACAAGTTACAATCTAATAAAAGGGAAACTTTCCATTTCTTTATAATGTAAAGGAATATTTTACAGTCATTTAATAGTAAAAATTTAAAGATTTGGAGACATTTTGATATAATTTTAAGCAGAAAATAAAATTATGTATAATATCAGCCATGCATGAAAAAAGCCTCAAAGTATATTATACACTGAAATAATAAGAATCGTAATACCTAAGAGGTAGGATGATGTCTGGTGTTTAAATTTTCTATACATTTCTATAGTTTTCAAGATTTATACAGCAAGCATGCCTTAGTTAAAAATGGAAAAGCATCTCATAAAAAAAAGTACATGGTTCAGCAGTAGTTGATGCTTCCTTTACAGGCTCACTTGATTTGTGATACATTAGTAACCAAGTGAGTTAGCTAATTCCTTAACAGACCACCCCAAAGCTTTGAACTCTAATTCCAGCTCCGTCCTTGAACTCCAGGCAGTTTTCCTTCCCGTCTAGAACGCAATTCAGGACTGTGAAGTACAAGCAAGGCCGCCATGCAGCTTTCCAAGGAACCGCTCCCCAGGTGTGTGCTCTACAACATGCAAAAGCTCCTGAGCTTATTTACATTCAGTGGCTTGGGAAGTCCTTGAGAGAGGTAAGACATTATTTTATTTTTTTAAAGGATTTATTCATTTTATTGGGAGAGAGAGAGTGACAGATAGAGAGAGTATGAGTGGGGAAGAGAGGGAGAAGCAGGCCCCTCGCTGAGCAGCGAGCGCAACTGGGGGCTGCATCCCAGGACCCCAGGATCTTGACCTGAGCTGAAGGCAGATGCTTAACTCCCTGAGCCCCTCTGGCGCCCCCAGACATGACTTCAATGCTTAGAAGACAGAGTATCTGTGTTTCAGTCAGTAGAGAATGAGACCAAAGAGACACGGACTCAGAGAGCTAGAGGGAAAGCAGTGTGGGCAGAGAAGAGGCTTGGGTTGAAGAAAATACTGGAGCTAACAACAGGATGGTTGGGAGGGAAAGAGGAAACGGAGGAGAGAACAGAGAATGGAAGCAACCAGGTTTCCGGACTGAGAAAGGTCCGACTTTGAATCAGAACTTTGTAGATACATTTTGCACCTGCGAAGTCTTAGCCTGCAAATAATCGGTAACCTTTTACTCATTTTCATTTCTAGTTCTGAAGTTATTTGTTCTCTTATGAACACTGGAAAGAAAGTACATTTACTACTGGGTTTATTGAGAGGAAAGAACTCCGATGTCCCTGTAGGGATTACTCTCGGAAGAAGGCAATTTCCTAAGGTAAAATATCCTGAGAAGGTCAGTGATTCGGCTGATAGCAGAGATATTTTTGAACCTGGTCAATTCTTTTTCCTAAGGCAGGCACAGTATATATGTTGGCTGATGAGTCATCCATGAAACCAAGAAATAACATTCAAATGATTACTCAGAAGATCCAGTAGAGGTTTGTTTTTTGGTAGCCAACAAAGTCTAATTTTTTTCTTTGAAGCTTGATAAGATGGAAATGCAAAGGGCCAAGAATAACCCACACAATGTAAAGAAGAACCAAGTGGGAGGACTTCCTTTACTGTATATTTACATGCACTATAAATAATTTTGGCACAAGGATGGACATACTGACCAGTGAAATAGAATAGAAGTCTGGAAAGAGATCCATGTGTATATGGATATTTTATTTATGACAAAAAAAAAAAGGCACTGCAAAAAAAAAAGGCACCGCAAAGCAGTAAAGAAAATATAATTTTTTCAATATATGGTGCTGGGACAATTGGATAATTATTAGGGGAAACTTGACCCTGACCTTACACCACACCTAAAAATTCATTCTACACATATCATAGACAAAAATGTAAAAGGCAAAATAAAGCTTCTAGAGGACGATATTAAACAAAAGCTTCGTGACTTCAAGGTAGGGAAAGATGATTTAATAAGTACTAGCCATATAGAAAAGATTGATATATTTGAGTACATTAAAATTCAAAACCTCATTAAAGGTAAGGAAAGATTTTTTAAGATTTTTTTTTTTTTTTGAGAGTGTGTGCATATTCACGACAGCAGTGGGGAGGTGGGGAAGGTGCAGAAAGAGAAGACTCTTAAGCAGGCTCCATGATCAGCATGCAGAGCCCTACATGGGGCTTGATCTCACAATCCTGAAATCATGACCTGAGTGAAAATCAAGAGTCAGACACTCAACCAACTGAGCCAGGCAGGCACCATGGAAAGATTTTAAAAATAGGACACAAAAGAACTAATTATAAAGAAAAAGACAGGTAAATTTGACATTTATTTAACATTAAAATTTAATATTAGTATTACGAATGTCTACTCATTAAAAGATATGGAATGTGGAGAAGATATCTGCAACACCTATCACATACAAAGAGGTCAAGAATGGGATACATAAAGAAATTCTACAAACCAGGGGCACCTGGGGGGGCTCAGCAGTTGAGCGTCTGCCTTCGGACCAGGGCGTGACCCCGGGGTCCTGGGATCGAGTGCCACATCCGGCTCCCCACAGGGAGCCTGCTTCTCCCTCAGCCTGTGTCTCTGCCTCTCTCAGTGTGTCTCTCATGAATAAATAAAGAAATGAAATCTTAAAAAAAAATTCTACAAATCAGTAAGAAACGACAGACAGCCAACCCAAAAGAAAAAAATCAGCAAAAGACTTGCACAGATACTTTTTAGGGGGAGAAAGGATATCCAGCGGATAACAGACATTTGAAATGATACTTAGTCACTAATAATCAGGGCAATGCAAAAATCGTAACCAGACACCATTATATACCCACCAGAATGGCTAAAACTAAAAGACCAAACCTGCCAAGCGATGGTGAGGATGTGGACAAGAAACATTCATATGCTGCTAGAGGAGTGTAGATTAGTATGACACTGTAGAAAATTCTGGATAGTATCTAATAAAATCAAAGTTATACATAACCTATGTCACATATAAATAAGAGTATCATTTATAGGAAGTATACCCAACAAAAATATGTGTACCTATCCTCTACGAGACATATACAAGAATGATCACAGCAGCTCTGTTTGTAAGCATCTCGATCTGGAAACTGCCTCAAAGTCCATCAACAGATGAATGAAGACAGAAATAGCGGGATATTCATGCAGTACAGTGTGTTATTAAGCAAAGTAAAAGAATAGCAAGAGCTACACACAATAACCTGTGTGAATCTTAAAAACACATTGTTGCATAAAAGAGGCTAGATCCACAAGAACCTGTATGGCATAATTCCATTTATATAAATACAGGCAAAAAAAAATTACTACTTAGGGTTCCATGCTTAGGAGATAAAACTATAAAGAAAGGCAAGAAAAGAGTTATTCCAGAAGTTAAGGTAATAATTATCTTTGAAAAGTAGTGATTACAGGCAATCGCTTTGGGGATTTCTGGTGTGTTGGCAATGTTGTCACTCTCAGCCTGGGTGTCGCTTTGTGACATGTCATCAAGTTGTGTAAACTTCACCGTTTGTGTTTCAGACAAGCCCAAGAAGAAAAAGCGAGGAAGCCAACAGCCATAGAGGACGGTAGCCACAGACCTGTTTCCTGAGAGGAACCTGAACCTGGGACCCTATGCTTAGATTCTAACAAACTTTCGGGGAACAAATACCTCCCATCTTATACAACGGTTCCTGTGCCAGCATGATCTTATAACAGAGCTAAATAAAACACAAGTTAAGCTCACTTATGAAAAGATTCCAGCATTCTAAATAAAGCACAATTGACCCTTGAACAACATGGGCTTGAACTGCCTGGATCCACTCATTCAGGAGTCGTTTTCTTTTTTTTTCTAATTTTTTAAATGATTTTATTTATTTATTCATTGAGAGACACAGAGAGAGGCAGAGACCCAGGCAGAGGGAGAAGCAGGCTCCATGCGGGGAGCCCGACGTGGGACTCGATCCTGGGTCTCCAGGATCACGCCCTGGGCCGAAGGCAGCGCTAAACCTCTGAGCTCCCCGGGCTGCCCAAGGAGTCATTTTCAATGAATATGCGTACAGTACTGTAAAGGTGTTTTCTCTTCCTTATGATTTTTAAAAATAATTTTCTTTTCCCAACCTTTCTTTATTGAAGGAATACAACATCTAATACGTACAACATTCACAATATATGTTAATGGACTATTTATGTTACCGGCGAGGTTTCCAGTGAACAGTAAGCTAGGTTAGTAATTAGCTAAGGTCTTGGGGGGCCAAAAATTATACGCAGATTTTCAACTGCACAGAGGTTGGCAACCCTGTTTCCCTGTTGTTCAAGGGTCAACTCTACTAGTAAGTCAGATCACGCAATTCATCAACAGAATAATAATTATGCCCAAGCAAGATTTATCCCAGGAATGAAAAGATGTTTCAACATCAAAATATCTAGAATGCAATTCATTGGAAAAGCAAAATAAAAGAGGAAGATGATATGATCACTCACTCAGTAGGTGACACAGAAGTAAACATCCACACCACACATAAATGGGGTATTATTCCCGTTTATGATATATTATTCAGCCATGAAAAAGAATGATGTACTGATACATGGAACCTTGAAAACGTTATGCTAAGTGAAAGAAGCCATACACAGAAGGCCACAAATTGTATGGTTTTATTTATGTGAAATTTCCACAGTAGGCAGATCCATTGAAACATAACCTTCCTTTACCTGTAAAAACAAACAGACAAAAAACAAAAAACAAAAAAACCCACACACCTCAAGCAGGTGTCATGCCAGAAATGCAAGTATGGACCATTATAGGGGTTGGTTTTAACATGCCATGATATCAACAGAGCAGAGGAGAAAAACAGCACAATCATCTCAGGATGAAATGTCACTTAGCCAGACAGAACATCCACTCCTGCTTAAACAAACAAACTGAAATCAAAACAAAACCCAGGGGATCCCCGGGTGGCTCAGCGGTTTGGCGCCTGCCTTCGGCCCAGGGCGTGATCCTGGAGTCCCGGGATCAAGGTCCCGCATCAGGCTCCCTGCATGGAGCCTGCTTCTCCCTCTGCCTGTGTCTCTGCCTCTGTCTCTCTCTCTCTCAGTCTGTGTCTCTCATGAATAAATAAATAAAATATTAAAAACAAAACAAAACAATACCCAGAACATCTTAGTATCTTAGGAATAGCTAGATTTTTTTTCTACCATCATAAAAATCTGGCATCATACTTTAATTTCCATTAAAATAAGGAAGAAGACATCATCATGCCTTAATAATGTTCCAAAAATCTTAACCAGCAGAATTAAGGAACAATTTTAAGAGGTAAAGTGCTTCTTGGGTTGTTCTTCTTTTTGTTAATGGAGGGGAGGGGGACCAAGTGGGAGGGAGAGAGAGCATCTTAAGCAGACTCCAGCTTGGCATGGAGCCGGATGTGTGGCTCCATCTCATGAGCCTGAGATCTATTATTTGAAATGATATTAAAGAATAACTGGAGAGGTACCTGGCTGGCTTGTCTGTGCACCGTGTGAACTCAGGGTTGTGAGTTCAAGCCCCATGTTGGGCATGGAGCCTAGCTAAAAAACAAACAAACAAAAAAGAATAGCTAGAAACCTGAAGACAATAGGTCAAGGAAATACTAGAAAGCTGTGGGAAGTTGCAAGAATGGTTATGCTATTTTGCAGCTCTTCTCAGAAGTGGAGTTTATTTCTCCACATTTTGAATCTGAGTTGGACCATCGACTTCCTTAGATTAGTAAACGTGATGCAAGCAGGAACTTGCAGAGTGCTTATGCAATGGAACTCGCCCTCTTTTATAACCGTTTCAAGGAACTTCGATGCCACTACTCTTTTAAAAAAAATTTAAATTCAATTAGCTAACATATAAACCCAGTGCTCATCACATCATATGCCCTCCTTAATGCCCATCACCCAATTACCCCATCCTCCCCGCTGCCTCCCCTTCAGCGACCCTCAGCTTGTTTTCTAGAGTTAAGAGTCTCTCATGGTTTGTCTCCCTCTCTGATTTTTTTCCATTCCATTTTCCCTTCCTTCCCCTTATGATCCTCAGTGCTGTTTCTTACATTCCACATGTGAGTGAAACCATATGATAATTGTCTTTCTCTGATTGACTTATTTTGCTCAGCATAATACCCTCTAGTTCCAACCACATTGATGTACATGGTAAGTATTCATCCTTTCTGATGGCTGAGGAATATTCCATTGTGTGTGTGTGTTTGTGTGTGTGTGTGTGTATACACACATATATCTCACGTCTTCTTTATTCATTAATCTGTCCATGGACATCTCAGCTCTTTCCATAGTTTGACTATTGTGGACATTGCTGCTATGAGCATTGGGTTGCAGGTGCCTCTTGGGATCATCACATTTGCATCTTTGGGGAAACCACTACTTTTGAATTGAGCCCATGTCAGCCTGCTGGATGGTAAGAGACATGTGGCTAAGTCACCCCACAGCCCTACTGACATGGAACCAGCTACCAAATATATATACGTGTGAGGCCATCCCAGACTAGCTATATTAGCCAAGGTGTTAATTGACTGAAGAGATAAACCCAATTGGCCTAGACCAGAAGAACAACCTGTTGACCCACAGAGATACAAGAAATAACACATGCAAGTTATTTCAAGCTACTAAATTTTGGGGTGGTTATGCAGCAAAAGCTAAGTGGAACAGAAATTATACAAGGATTTATTAAGACGGTTAGCTGCTTTTTGTACATTTACTGTGCAAAATTGATACATTGCTAGAAAATACAGTGGGAGAAAAGATCTCATGTACAATAGCAATACTACCATCAATTTACCTGAAAATAAACTTAACAAAAAATAGGAAGGACCTCAGTAAAGAAAATGTAATATCTCTCTTAAGGGGTATTAGTTCTTGCTAAATTAATCTATAAACATGATCTCAATCAAAATATCAAGAAAATGTTAAACATTAAAAAAAACAATTTTGGGTTTCTGTAGAAATAAACTAGAATCTGAACAGAAAGATATTGAGAAGAGGGTGGTCCAATTAGACATTTAAATACATTTTAAAGTTACAAGAATTAAAAAGTTTGATGCTAGAAAAAATTCAAACAGATCAATGGAATAAAATAGAAAATCCAGAAATAGACTGCAATACACGTGAGATTTTAGTAGATGATAATGGTGACATTTCCACTCCATGAGAGGAAAGATGGATTATTATTAAAAAACAGTGTTGGGACTATTTGGGGGAAAAAATTAAGCTGTATAACCCCACTCCTTTCATCAAAATAAATTCCCAAGGGAAAATAATAAAATGTTAAAATGAAACTACAAAAGTAATAGCAATAAAGAAGCCAGATACAAAAGGCCACATATTGTATGATTCCTTTTATAGGAAATGTCCTGGGAACCCATAGAGACAGAAAGTAGATTGCTGACTTGCCAGGGGGTTGGGGAGACACAGAAATGGAGAAGGACAGCTTCATGTATATGAGGTTCCTTTGGGGGTAAAGAAAAAAACTCTAAAATTAGTGGCAATGGTTGCATGACTTTGGAAACATTAAAAAACCACTGCATTGCACACTTTTAAACTGTGAACTTGAAGCATATCAATTATACTGCAGAAAAACTCCTATTTGGAAAACAAGGAAAAGAAGAAGAAAGAACCCAGAATTTGGCGAGTCCAGAGGGGACTCTGACCCCAGGAGTTAAGTCAGGGCACAGGGGCTGGGTGTGGAAGGGCGTTTTTGAGAAACAGATGTTATGATTTGTAGGTGAGAAAGGTAGAAAAGGGATTAATGTCTCCTGCCTCTGACTGTTCCATTACTCTGCCTTTTCCCAAGACCTTAGGACTCTGCATGCCCTGGGTAATCATTATGGTTTTGGGTTTTAAAAAAAATGTTAGGGACGCCTGGGTGGCTCAGCAGTTGAGCACCTGCCCCTGGCTCAGGGCGTGATCCGCGGTCTCAGGATCGAGTCCCGCATCGGGCTCCCTGCATGGAGCCTGCTTCTCCCTCTGCCCGTGTCTCTGCCTTTCTCTCTGGGCCTCTCATGAATAAATAAATAAAATCTTAAAAAAAAAAAAGTTAGAAGAAAACATGACTGAATGCATTTATAATCTTGTCAGAGAGACATTTCTAAGCATGGCACAAAACCTGGAAGTTAAATGAAAAATGATTGGTGCATTTGCACATAAATTAGTTTTTCTACTTAAAAGCCACATATATATATGTGAAAACAGTATTATGGTTGCTGTTTAAAAGTTTTTAATCTTTAAAGATACATACTGAAATACTTGTGGATGAAGTGAGATGATGTCTGAAATCAACTTCAAAATAATTTTGGGGGGCAGCCTGGGTGGCTCAGTGGTTTAGCGCCGCCTGCAGCCCAGGGCATGATTCTGGAGACCCGGGATCGAGTCCCACGTCAGGCTCCCTGCATGGGGCCTGCTTCTCCCTCTGCCTGTGTCTCTGCCTCTCTCTCTCTCTCTCTGTGTGTGTCTTTCATGAATAAATAAATAAAATCTTTTTTAAAAAATGAGTACGCGGGATACTCTTTTCTCTGCTTTTTGAATGTTTGATTTTTCCATAATAACAAGTAAAAAATAAATAGCGATAAAAAAAAAAACCATGTACAAACTTCAAAGATGAACTGAAAACAAATATTTGCGGCATAAGATATTAAAAGGGCAAATTCTGGGATTCCCGGGTGGCTCAGCGGTTTGGAGCCTGCCTTCGACCCAGGGTGTGATCCTGGAGTCCCAGGGTCGAATCCCACATCGGGCTCCCTGCATGGAGCCTGCTCCTCCCTCTGCCTGTGTCTCTGCCTCTCTCTCTCTGTGTCTCTCATGAATAAATAAATAAAATCTTAAAAAAATAATAAAAGGGCTAATTCCTTAATTTATAAAGAGCTCATAAAAATCACTACGACAACCCAAATGAAAAAGTAGGTGACAGTATCAATAGACGGGACAATGCAAAGGAAACAAAATAGCCAATAAACTTGTGAAAAGACCAAATCAACCTGAGCACACAAGCAAAGGAAAGTGATACTGAGATGCCGTTTCCCATCCCGCTGACTGGCAAACTTCAGGAGTCTGCTAGAAAGCCGTGTTGGTTTGGGAGGGAGGCAGCTGGACCCACACTGTGGTGGGGGGTGCAGGTTGGCACCACCTCATAAAAAGACGACCTCACAATATATGGCAACTTGTTAAAGACCCACATGCTGTACGTGAAATGGAATATTATCCAGCCTTGGAAGCCAAGGGAAGTCTGACAGGCGAGACAACATGGACAGACCTCGAAGACATCATGCGACACAGAGGGACCATGCTGTGTGCCTGCACTTACCGGACGGCCCTCGAGCAGGCCAGGCCGCACAGGCGAGGCGACCGTGGTGGCTGCTGGGCCTGGAGGCCGGGATGCAGGCAGTGGCGGCTTTGTCGGTCGGTCGGTTTCTCGGCAGTAGAGCTGAACCACAATGTTACCTTAGTTTCGGGTGTGGGACAGAGGGGTTCCACGATTCTGTTCCCTGTGCTGTGCTCACAGGGGCAGCTGCCATGCGATGCTGTTGCAGAACCGGCACTAAATTCCCTGTGCTGCACTTTCATCCCCATGACTTACTCCTTTCATAACTGGAAGTCTGTATCTCCCACTCCCCTTCACCCGTTTTGCCCACCCTTCCATCACTCTCCCCTCTGGCGGCCGTCACTGTGATCTCTGGATTTATGGGTGAGAGTTACCTTTGGATGGGTAGGGAGCTTCAGTTTCACGAGATGGAAAGAGTTTTGGAAATAGATGACGGTGATGGTTGCAGAGCCGTGTGAACGCGCTTAACGCCACTGACCTGCACTGTGCACTCACTCATTAAGACGGTAAATTCTACATTATGTGTATTTTAGCACAATTAAAAAAAAAATGGAAAAAGGGGGACACCCAGGGGGCTCAGCGGTTGAACGTCTGCCTTTGGCTCAGGGCATGACCCCGGGGTCCCGGGATCGAGTCCCGCATTGGGAGCCTGCTTCTCCCTCTGCCTGTGTCTCTGCCTCTCTTTCTGCATCTCTCATGAATAAATAAAATCTTTTAAAAAAAATGGAAAAAGAATACATATCCCTTGACTCAGCAATTCTACTTCCAAATGTTTATCTTATGGTAGAAAGTAAAAATATGCTGAGTATTTCATTCCCATTGTAACAGCAAAAATCTCAAACAACCTGAATGTCCAACAATAGTAAGTTGGTTAAGTAAATGATGGTGAGGTGATCCAACATCCCTGTATAGATTTCGATAAAGGTAAACTGAGTTCTGAAACATGTTACCTGTAATCAAGGCAACAGGGTTCCACGGAGTGTGTACTGTAGGGGCCATGTGGACATATTTTTTTTTAAAAATGTGTATGCTCTGTGCTCCTGCATTTTAATGATAATTTTTAAATAACCATAAAATATTTTTCTGCAGTCACAAATAAATAATTAACATTGGGGAGAGGGGTAGTGATGGTGGCGGTGACGGTAAGACATAACAGTAAGCCTTTTCGGTAGTGTTTGGACTTTTCCTCCCATTTGAATGTATTCACTTTTAGTTCTTCCAAGCGTAAAGGAAGTGTAACATTTTGTGTTCAGATGCTGAGGCTTGGCACATGGTTCACAAGATGTACTTCCATTTGAGTGTCTTATCTAACCATCCTTATTAGAAAGGTCAAAATTCAAAATCATAACGTTAAACGTTATTTTGACAGTCCACGCCCTTCTCTCTTTCCATTCCTCCCAGGTGCTCACTTCCCTGCCTATATTCAATCACCACCTCAGGGCTTGGGACGTCTTTGGAGACGCTGCCTCCAACTTGCTTTGTGGCTCTCCTTGTACCTGGAACATGCACGGCATGTCCTGAGAGTTCAATTCCTATCTGAAAAATAGATTTGTCTTGGTCGTGATTGATGCTCCTGCTTTGAAAGCCTCCACACTGCAGTCCTGACACTTTGTTCCCAGCACGTCCACCCTGCGCCTCTTTGCATCTCCTGGCGTGTTCAGTAGAGTCGTGTTCACCGCAACTGGTGAGCCTGTGCCCGTTTGTATGTGGGTGTCCTCGAACGTCACACGGACGGTCTTCCACATCTTTGGTCCTTAGCTCCCTTCTCAGGGTGAGCAGAGCAGAGTAAGGAGCCCTGGACCCCCGAGTCCCGGACCCAAAGTTTAGCCCCGGCTCGGTCACCAACTTACCGTGCAGCTCTGTGAAGTGAAGATGAACTCTGGCCCCTCAGACCCTCCAACCGCCCAGTTCTCATCTCAGCAAACTCCTCTCGGCTCACAGTGCGTGTCTCACAGGCATCTTGGTCTGGAGGTTCCTCCCCAGCCCCAGAGTCTTTCCTTTAATTCATTAGCTCTGCAAGATATCAGCGCAGCATATTTTCCAGACTTCATTGGTTAGCATTTCCCCTCTCATTTCTCTCCTTATCCTCTTATTTCCCTCGGAAGGATGCTGACTCCTTCAGTCAATATTTCAAGTCATAAAAACAAATCTAGTTTCTGTCTTTTCTTTCTGCTCTTAGTTGAAATTGCAGCTCAAAAACCACCTCTTGCTGAGCATTTGTAGCTTAGTGTGGAGAAGCAGAGCTAAAGCTCAACACGGTAGAAAGATCACGTCCTAGAGCAGAAAGGACTAGGGTTGACGCCAATGCCACCGCTTATTCTCTTGACTTCTTTGGGCTTTGGGTCCTTCAGTGTACAGACCTTCCTCAACTTAGGGTGGGGTGATGTCCCAATAAATCCATCATAAATGGAAAATATCCTGAGTCAAAAAATGCGTTTAATATACGCAGGCTACTCAGCATCGTAGTGCAGCCTAGCTCCAACGTGCTCAGAACACTTACATCAGCCCACAGGCAGTTGGGGAGATTCCCCAACACAAAGCCTATTTTATAATAAACTACTGAATATCTCATGTAATTTATTGAATACTGTGCTGAAAGTGAAACACAGGATGGTTGTACGGGTACAAAATGGTGGTAAGTGTGTGGGTGGTTGGCCCTTGTGATTGTGGGGCTGTTCGGGAGCTGTGTCTTGCTGCCACTGCCCAGCATCACGACCGAGGACCCTATTACGTACCCCTAGCCCAGGAAGAGATCCAAATTCGAAACTCAGTAGGGTTTCTGCTGACTGTGGACCACTTTTGCACGGTGGTAAAATTGAGAAAAAAAAAATCGTTCCTTGATGGGTGCCTGGGCGGCTCAGTGGGTTAAGCCTATGCCTTCAGCTGGGGTGGTGATCTCAAGGTGCTGGGATAGAGCCCCACCCTGCCCCCAGTGGTGATGGCAGGCTCCTTGCTCAGCGGGAAGTCTGCTTCTCCCTCTCCCTCTGCCCCTCTGCCCTGGTGCGCGCTCTCTCAAATAAATAAATAAAATCTTAAAAAAAAAAAAGTCATTCGTGAGCCATCATAAGTCCGGGACTGTGTGTATTATGGGCAATAAATAGTATGCTTGCCCGTTGCCCAGTCGGCCCTGCCCTACCTGGTCAGAGCCTGCAACTCAGTTTGTCCCCAGGATCCCTCCTTTTTGTAGGGACACCCAGGCCCCCTGGTATTCCTTCTCTCCCACTAACTGGGCCTCAGGCTCACCCTCCTGGAGTCTGTCCTCTTAGCGAACCGAAGGGTGGGGAAACAGTGGGAAGAGGCGGGTGCTGTGAAGGAGGTGGAGGGGGAGGTGAAGGAGGCAGCTCTTCAGCTCCAGAACATTCCTGGGGAGCGGCTCCCTGGGGTCTGGTCCTCAACCCCCCAGTACCCACTGTTTCCCCAGGGGATATTCTGAATGATCTCAGAGATCGGATTGCTGGTCAGTCGGAGATTAACCCTACAGGCAGAGGAGAGTCCTGCTTTCATCCCATTGTTTCCGGGCCAGGGGCCACTCAGCAGAGGACGCCAGCTCTCCCAGGACGGTTTCTCCTAAACTGTGGGGCTTCCATCCAGTCAACAAGAGCATGCGGGTGTTGTTTTATTTCACACTCATGGTGTGCTGCTCTGTGCTGTTTGTTATAACACTTTCTACAACTTTCTTTCTCTCCCCCACCTCCAAAAATAGCAAATGACATTGCTTGCCCAGATTTTCCACCTGAGTTTGTTTTTCATTTTGAGAGAACTCAGCAGGGTGCTGAGAGCTGCCTCAGCACCAACGAAATACTGGTATTTAACCCCAGGACAAAGTCAAAGGTCATACATTTCTGCTATGCAGCTGCAAGGCTGTCTTTATTCTTGGATTGAGAAAAAAGGATATTGTTCATGATTTGAGAACTATATATGGGAATATCCTGGGTGTGCATGGGTTTTTGCATTAAATACATTCCTGGAATTTATTGTGTACGTAGATTTATCTCACAGCAAAGGAAAGCTTACCCAGTATGGCTGGGAAATAGGGTTTCTATGAGAGTCAACTATTTTTTTTTTTAAGATTTTATTTATTTACAGAGAGAGAGGCAGAGACAGAGGCAGAGGGAGAGGCAGGCTCCCTGTGGGGAGCCCAATGCGGGATTCGATCCCGGGACCCCCAGGATCACACCCTACGCCGAAGGCAGATGCTCAACCACAGAGCCCTCCAGGTGCCCGATCTTGAGAGAAGGAAACCGCCTTCTATAGAACATGTGTGTAACCTGGTTTCTCAAGGCTACATTAGCCAGAGGATTCATAGGATCTGTGACAACTCTCTGGCAGGGCCAGCTCTGTGGTCGGGCAACCTGTGCAGTGGCATGGGCTCCATACTCAGAGGGCCCTGTGCTTCTAACTCCCTGCTGTGGACATCATGAAATTCTTTTTTTATTTACTTTTATTTTATTAGTTTCAGGGGTAGAATTTAGTGATTCACCAGTTGCATATAACACCCAGTGCTCATGCCATCACGTGCCCTCCTTAATGCCCATTACCCAGGCACCCCATCCCCTACCCACCTCCCCTCCAGCGACCCTCAGTTTGTTTCCTAGAGTTCAGTGTCTCTTCTGGTTTGCCTCCCCCTTAATGTTCATCTTATTTTATTTTTCCTTCCCTTCTTCTATGTTCATCACTTTTGTTTTTTAAATTTCACATGTGAGTGAAATCATGTGGTATCTGTCTTTCCCTGACTGAGGGTATTCGCTTGGCATAATACCCTCTTGTTCCATCTTCCTTCATGAAATTCATAGTGCAAAAACAAGGGCCCACATTTTCATTTATCACTGGGCCTTGCAAATGACTTAGCCAATCCTGTCCCCTGGCTCTGCGTCCATCTACTCTTGCTCCCCGTCGCTACAACCCCTTGTCAAAACTAACCCAACTTCTGTCCAGTAGCTCCCTGGGTTGTGGGCTTCGCAGATTTGGTGAAATCACCTGGTCACCTACTTGGTGCCCCTGCATTTCCTCCCTCTCCTGCCCCCACAGAGAAACACTGTGGCTGGGAGGTGTGACAGCTCCAGGGGAGCCACAGGCAGGGGGCCCGTGTCCTGTGTCCTCTGGAGTCCCCATGTTCCTGCAGAAGCGCTCTCTGCTCTCTTGGTGATAACATCTTATATCTTGCCCTAGAGCCCCCAACACTTCACAGAGTTTAGCAAGAAAACAGCTTCCCAAATGCCTGCCTGTGGCCCTTGTCCCCCGTCGCAGACCCTAGATAGGACCGCTACCCTCCCAACCCTCTCCTCTAAACCTTCTCTTCTCCCCAGCTACCTTCTGCCCTCTACTCCCTAGAGCTTTACCACCAGCCCTTTGACTCTGGCTCCTATTTTCCTTTGAAGTCGCCACTAAACATGGGTGAGAACTTTTCAAAGAACAGGTGCATTTACCAACTCTGTGCTTTTCAGAACACTATTTCTGGGGTATATGAATAAGCACAACAACAAAAGGGGGTGTTTCCCTAGTCAAATGGATTTGTGAAACACTACAAATTTGGCGTCGTTCTTGGAGATTTAACTAATCACTATTAAGTATGAAAGTTTAGGGAAGAAACTACTTAATTTAATCCAGTGTTTCCTAAGTTAAATTGGGCGTTCAACTTGCCCCCCCCCCCATCTCTCTCTCACCACTCTAACTCTCACCCACACACAATTAAGGTAGCATTCTGCAGACAGGTTCTTGGGTGATGCTCACTTAGGATATAATACATTGATGTAAACCAATTCTGAACATAATTTAATCTTTCTCTGAGGACTTAGAGGTTCTAGCATTCATCTTTTGATCTGTGGACAAACAGAAATTAAGCATACTTTGAATCACATTTAAAATACACTAAAGACATTTAGCCTCATACAGCTAGGCCCATGCCAGATACTCCGCAGACACTTACTGCATTACTGAATCTAAAGAAACACTTTGGGTCTCAGCTTCTTATACTTAGATGATTAGTTGGTCCTAGGTTGGTCTCTACACTTAATAAATATTCAATGTTTTTTTATGTCAGGCGGTTGGCCAGCCACTAAGGGGTAAAGAACAGGCTCCTCTTCCAAAATAACTCATGGTAGAAAACAAGCAATAGACAAAGGGATCGGAACACGACATGATGCTGTGATAAGAGATATATATAAGTGTTATGGAAGTAGAGAGAGGAAGGAACACTGAGTTGGGTCTTAAAGAACGAGCAGGAGTTTATTAGGATGAGAAGTTACAGGGAAAGGGAACTCCACGCTAAGTGCACAGATTGTATAAATGCTTAGAAAAAGCACTAAATTTTTCTGAGACATTGCTAGGTCTAAATTCCTTGACTTTATAAATGTTGGAGTATATTGCATAATGCAAATTATTATGACCAAATTTATACTTTTTAATTCAGAGTTCTAGATGTTAAATCTCCCTATTAAATCTCCTTATCTCCATCTGAGAAAAATTAGTTACTAGATAGTAACTAATTAGTACTAGGGAAGTACTAATCTCACTTCCCTTCAAGATCTACATATGCCAAGAAGCCCAGCCACAGTGGCCCAGTAGCTCTGGTTCACATTCTGTCAGCTTCTGACAGCTCAGGAGGGGGACTCTAGACCTTATGTCCCAGGCCTTTCCAGATTGTGCTCCATGGCTCTCTGGATTTCAGTGGCAGCTTCCAGGGGTCAGTGGCTGGTTCTGATGAAATAGCCTATAGTTGTGTGTGTGTGTGTTTGCATGTCTGTGTGTATGTGTAAAATTACTGAGGTTTTTCACTTTTTAACTTTGAGCCTATAATTTTTATTCTGGTTTCCTTTTCTCTTCTGTCTCCAGAATAAACTCTCATCTTTATCCTGTAGTGGGTCATCTGTTTTTCAGTGTAAAGACTATCCCAGGAAGTTGTGGTGCTCCATCTGGGGCAGAGTGTTTGTTAAATTTGTATTTCTGTGACCCACATAAGGCAAACAAATAAACAACAAACAACAAAAAAACTACCATACTAAATTATAAGAAAAACTGTTGCCACATCTTCCATCACCAACATTCTTATGTACATATGATTTACCATTATTGTTATTTATTGGTTACTTCATTTTTTTTTTTTAAGATTTTATTTATTTATTCATGAGACACAGAGAGAGAGAGTGTCAGAGACCCAGGCAGAGGGAGAAGCAGGCTCCATGCAGGGAGTCCGATGTGGGACTCGATCCCAGGACTCCAGGGTCACGCTCTGGGCTGAAGGCGGCGCTAAACCACCGAGCCACCCGGGCTGCCCTTATCAGTTACTTTGGAATGTTTGTGCCCAACAAAGTCCCAGGATAATTTTGATTGTGAGTTGCTTTGTTTATTTTATGAGTTGAACTAACCCTGAAGCACTATCAACTGAAACATGGTGCTTAATAAAGCAACCAGTGATGCCCTGATATATGTGCATCGGAAGTCAAGGCCTCCTGTTACCCAGGAGAGGTGACTCATTGGGTGGGTAAAACTTTTGCAGGAGTTATTTTTAAATGAACTCCTCAGCATGCGTTGCCACCTCAAAAAGAGCAAGGTTTTAAGGGGATGGACCAAAAAAAAAAAAAGGCTTAATTTAGATGACTGAGAGAATTGTTTGAAAAATATAGGACATTTGCTCAGGCTAGAGAGTGTTCCAGTGATAAGGGTTTAGGAATTGGACAAATGGCGCAGGGCTTCTAAACAGGTGGGAGACAGAAACTGAGGGCAAATTTCCAGGGGTGCCTAAATTTTATCTTGGCGGACCATGTTGTGTGTTACAATGCTTTAAATTTTTATTTTGATTAAATGTGCCTAATGTTCAAGTAAACAGTATGTTCATCCACACAATGGAGTACGACACAGCTGTAACAACAAATGAGGACAACAGGCAGCAATTCTGAGAATATACAGTTAGTGAAAACAAAGCAAGCAGGAAAAACTATCGAGTACTCTTGTTTTATCTAAGGAGAGAGTACTCAATATATGAGAGTATTTGCTTATTTTTTAAATGAAAGAATAAACCATAAAACTTGGTTTTTTAAAAAAGATGATCTATGTGGAAGAGGAGGAACAAGGGAGAGAAGGACACTCCTCTGAATGCACCTGGGATTATAGATTTTACTTTAGAAACTTATAAACATTTTACATAATTTTCTAATTTTTTAAAAAAAATTAAAAAGTAATTCCTAAAAACCAAAATCAAAATGAAACAAATGAACTAAAATGTGTACTCTGAGTCTGTGGAATGACCATGCAGAAAGACACTACTTTGGGGGCTTTATTTTGATTTTCATTGTTATGTTAAGCACTACAAATAAAAATAACCACATAACAATATTAAATGGATTTCAGTAATCCTATTAGTGGTAGTAGTATTGGAACAGTTGTTCTAAGACAGTTGCATGCTTCCTGTGAAATAAAGCAAATAAGTAACTGTACTGCTATCTTTGAGAATTGGGATTTCTGATGAGAGAAAGAAAATATAAGTTTAACACTGATGAAGTTTTTCTTTTTTTTTTTTTAAAGATTTATTTATTCATTCATTCAGAGAGAGCGAAGAGAGAAGCAGAGACACAGGCGGAGAGAGAAGCAGGCTCCATGCAGGGAGCCTGACGCAGGACTCGATCCCAGGTCTCCAGGATCACACCCCAGGCTGCAGGTGGCGCTAAACTGCTGTGCCACCGGGGCTGCCCTGATGAAGTTTTTCTCTTGAAAAAGAAGGAGGAGGAGAGGAAAGGGGGAAGAAAAAATGTATTTCCTAACTCTTTCTACAGAAATGTCCTAGAAAGTATGATCAACTCTGTGGCCTGACAACCCTAGAGCCCAGAATATTGTCTCTAAATCTCATTTCCCATTAAAAAGAATTGGAGTCCTTGGAGAAATGGTTGATTTCAGATCTGAGGCAGAAAATATATGAACCTAGTCTAGCCTAGAACCTAGCCCCACCGGGGCTGCCCCTTACCTATAATTTAGGAACCTACCAAGAATATAAGGAATCTTGTCATACTACAAATCAAGAAAATTACTAGGATCATGTTAAAAAGGCTTGGGAGCCAACACGAATAAACCTCCAGTATCCAAAGATGGCACAAGTTGAATATTAATAAGAATAGGAATAGCAATGGATTGAAATACATTTTTAAAGATCCATGCATTCCCGACGCCTGGGTGGCTCAGTGGTTGAGTTCTGCCTTCAGCTCAGGTCATGGTCCCAGGGTCCTGGGATCGAGTCCTATATCAGATTCCCTGCATGGAGTCTTGCTTCTCCCTCTGCCTGTATTTCTGCTCTCTCTCTCTCTCTCTCGCTCTCTCTCTGTGTCTCTCATGAATAAATAAATAAAATATTTAAAAATAAATAAATAAAAATCCATGCGTAATGATACTTAAAATCAAATACTGACTTCTGGGGAAGATGGTGGAGTAGGAGGATCCTAAAGAAGGGAGGTGGGCGGGGGGTGGGAGGTGGGTGGATTAAGAGTACACTTACCATAACGGGTTGAGAAATGTATGGAATTGTTGAATCGGTATACTATACACCTGAGACAGATGCAACACTGTTTGTTAACTATACCGGAATTAAAACTTAAAGCAAGTCAGGAAATAACTACACCAGGGACATGCGAAAAAAAAAAAATCAAATACCTCAGTGGTCAACTTTGGCAGATGCCAGGAAACAAATTCATCATTCTGAAAATTAGTAAATACACATTCATCTTACATTTTCTGTATAATCTGTATTTCAGGGTACCGACAGTTGAGGAAATGAGATTTCTCTTTATAGAAGCTTCCAACTAACAAATGAAGGAATGATAGAATTGGAATATTACCATTTGCAACTTCTAATGGATTAATGGACCTAGACACACACCAGTGGCTGCTGACATAGCAAAAAGAGAGCCAGACATTGTTTGTTCCCTAATGAGAAATACACAGTACCATCCAGCAAGTGTTCCTGCCCACCCCCGAATCAAACATGGATCTAATCACAGGGAATACAGGAGACAGAGGAACATGTTAAACACATCATGATAATGTGGTCAGAAAAATCCACATTGGAAAATTCTCAAGAACAGATGGACTCAGCACTTTCAATAAATGAATTGAAAGGGGAAAAAATAATGAGAGGAAAATCTGTGGATTAAAGGAAACTTAAGAAACACATCAACCAATTGCAAGGTGTTGACCTAAGTTAGACCCCCATTTGAGCAAGTTCAAATAAAAAAATTCATGAGAGAATTGGAAAATTTAAGCACTGACGTGATTTTAGATGTTACTAGGGAGTCAGTAATAGCTTCGTAAGTGTGATAAAGGCATCGTTGCGTATATTTCCAAGAAGTCCTTACCTATAATTTATTTATTTTTTATTTTTTAAAAAGATTTTATTTATTTATTCATAGAGACGCAGAGAGAGAGAGAGGCAGAGACAGAAGCAGGCACCATGCAGAGAGACTGATGTGGGGCTCGATCCAGGGTCTCTAGGATCATGCCCTGGGCTGCAGGCGGCACTAAACCACTGCGCCACCGGGGCTGCCCCTTACCTATAATTTAGAGAACCTACCAAGGTATTCATGGTAGTGGTGAGGTGTTGTCAGGGGTGTGCTTCTCCACAGTCCAGGGCAGGAGGTGAGTGTGTGTATGTGGGTATAGATGATAGGGATCGGGCATAAATTGATTAACTGTAGAAACATAGTCATGTACTCATGATATTCTACTTTTTAATATTTTATTTTCTTTTTAAAAAATATTTTATTTATTCATGAGAGACCCAGAGAGAGAGGCAGAGACCTAGGCAGAGGGAGAAGCAGACTCCCTGCAGGGAGCCCGATGCGGGACTTGATCCCAGGACCCCGGGGTCACGCCCTGAGCCAAAGGCAGACGCTCAACCGCTGAGCCACCCGGGGATTTGATTTTCCTTAATAAAAAGTCATTTTAAAGTGTACTCTACCATCCTTCTTTTATAGTTAAATAAACATACAGATATGTATTTATTTGGTTGGAGAGGGAGGGAGAATCTCTAGCAGACTCTGTGCTAAGTGCAGAGCCCCACGACCTTGACCTTGAGGTCATGACCTGAGCCGAAATCAAGACTACCCAGGCACCCCGTACCACCCTTCTAATACGAGCCAAGTAAAGCCAGGAGTGGGACATGCCTCTTTGCGTGGACCTGGAAAGAGCAGTAGATCAAAAATCAGGAAATCATAGACTCCAGGGAGACTCTATTCCTTCTTCTGAGACTGGAACCACCTCTACGTTGCCCCTAAAGGTTGCTGCCCACTTTCTGCAGGGTAGCCCTGTGACAGCTTTGAAAGTTCTTTTCTATATATTTCATTCATTCACTCATTCATTTGTTCTTTCTTATATTGAGCAGAAATCTGTCTCCCTGTATCTTTTTTCTACCCATAAATTCTAGGCCTAGCCCTTCTTTACACAACAGTCCCTCAAATATTTGAAAACAGGCCTTCACCTGTTCTTCTCACCCTAACCCCATTTGCAGGGCTTCTGAGCTCCAGCCCTAATTCTGTCCACTGCTCCACAAACCCATGACTTTGGTCCCCTGCCATCCTGGCTGCTCTGCTCTGATCTCAGAACAGTCTGACTTGAAAGTTATGTGTCCTGGAATGAAGTGATCTGGGTGTGGCCTGACAATTGCAGAGAACAACAGGGCTATCGCCTCCCTTGTTCCAGTTACTATGGGCTGGAGCCTGGGTACACAAAGTTCCAAGGGCTGAGTGTTAAATTTTCAAGAGTTCTTTGAGCCAACTGTTAAACTCAGTTATAATTAAAAGTTAAATTACATAAACTTACAATTACCTATAGTTTATTAAAAACAAAGGAAATACAGTAAAGAAACAAAACAGATGAACACAGAGAAAGGGAAGGAAAAATACAATAAGATAAGAATAGAGGGAGTCGCAAACCATAAGAGACTCTTAACTACAGAGAACAAACTGAGGGTCATAGTTGGGGAGGTGGGGGAGGGATGAGGTCACTGGGTGATGGGCAGCTGAGGAGGGCATGTGATGTGATGAGCACTGGGTGTTATATGTAAATGATGAATCACTAAATTCTATTCCTGAAACCAATATAGTTAACACTGTATGTTGACTGACCTGAATTTAAAGAAAAACTTGGAGGAAAAAAAAAGGAAAAAAATCAACAAAGGTAATAAATACTTAACACTTATCATTTTCTAATTATTATACTACTTATTACTATTATTTCTTCTCCTGAGCTTATTTATACTTATTGTATTTGTGTGATGTGCCACTGTGAGTCCCTTCCAAACGGTGCTCAGTGACATCATGTTGGTAGCTTGAAGTTGGCCATGATGAAAGTAATTATGTGACAGAAATTGGCAAGTGCTATAAATCAAGGTGCTTTTTCCTCCAGAGAGCCAGTTGTTTAACATTTACCACCACCCCTGGATGCAGCTTAAAATCTTAGGGTTTTTTTGGCAACCACATTACATTTCTGACTCAAATTGGGCTAAGGCTGTCGGCTACTGCTAAAGCAAGCATAAGCCATTCTTACTGATACAATTATTCCTTAAGACCTTGTACTGATTGATTTTAAATGCATCCTTGTAGGGACGCCTGGGTGGCTCAGCGGTTGGGAGCCTGTCTTCAGTTCAGGTCGTGATCCGGGATCCGGGATCGAGTCCCACATCGGGCTCCTTGCGAGGAGCCTACTTCTCCCTCTGCCTGTGTCTCTGCCTCTCTCTCTCACTCTGTGTCTTTCATGAGTAAATAAATAAATCTTAAAAAAAAAATGCATCCTTGTAGATTCAAGTCACTGATTCTCATTTTGTCATCCAAGTATTCATCACACCTCTAGCTTCAGGTTGTCTATAAAGGGTTGACGAGCACACCCTGTGTATATTTATTGAGAGCCTTTATGAGGGGCAGATGAAGGACACAGCCCCGGGACTCACCATTACATACTTCCTTGTAGTCTGGTATCAATTCACCAGTTGGCACCTTGTGTATATGATCAACTGGTTACTAATTCATTCACTATGCTAGAGTCCAACAATTCGTATTTCTTCCTCTTTTCCAAAAGAATATCATGAAAAAGCTCATTAAATGTCTAACCAATGACAAAATACTCTCTATGTATGGGCCTCCCCAGAGCTACAGGGCTCATAAGCTTGTCAAAGAAGGAAGTTGATAAGCGAATAAAGTGAATTCATTTGGGATCTTAATTCCTTCTTCACTTAGTGCCTGAAACTCTTCCTCTACTAACTCCTTCTAGAGTCTTGCATGAGATTGAAGTTGTAGACAATTGTCTATAATTTTTCTGGCTCTGGCTTCGCTTTCTGAAAATTAGGCTATTCCACGGTCTCTAGTCCTCTGATACTTCTCATATTCTCCACAATGCCCAAAAGATCACTGACAATTATTTGGTGGTTCCCATAATAACTTTTTCTCGGGGCCCTAAGATGTTATTCCTCAAAGCTGGGGGCTGAAACTCACCGGCAGCCGCTCTGGGCTTTTCCACATTCTATTATTCCATCTTGGGCTTCCAACTCTGGTTACGAAGGTTCATTTCCTTTTTCTGTTCCTCTTCACCTTATTCATGTGGAGAAGAAATGTCCTCACCCTGAAAGTCGGAAACAAAGAAAATGGAACAGCTCTGTTTTCTCCATATCCCCTATTGACACTGGGCCCCACGTGGCAGGTTCCACCCCTTATTTGAAGTTATTCCTCAAACTGTCCTAAATGGAAGGACACTCAAACAACAGCCAGAACATAAAATTGTAGTTTTGGAATGACTTGAGCTTATTTGCAGCTATAGACCTTCTGATACTTACAAACACAGGTAATGGCAATTTCACAGTGGGATATTTGATAAGAGATTCATGACGTCTCAGAGGTTGTGAAATCACATCCTTGTTTGAATTTGCAACAAGCTCCCCATCCCCTAAAGTGCAGCACCAAATACTATTATTCTTTAAATTTTTAATTAATTTGGTCTGGAGAATTATTCATCTTGGAAGTTTTTTGACAAACGAACCCTGTAAATAGCTCTGATGCTACAAAAGTCACAATCAAGGGGACCTGCAAACTAGGGAAGAACTCAGTATATTTAGGTGTTTCTTTAATATTACTTAGCTGACCTTTGACATAAAATAACTGCAATATAATCAACTCTTGTTATACTGCATTCTTTTACATGGAACTCTGTAAGTTGCCCTTATGCACAGTTCCGAAAAATGTTTATGGGTTTTAACCCAGAGGCCCTGAAACGTAGGTTTTCCACTTTGTTCTGACACTCACCGACTGTGCAATCCTGGACAAACCCCTTGGCCTTTTTGTTCACATGTAATTATTGGTGTAAGTCCCTTTCAGATCTAAGAGAAACATCCAGCTATCTTATCTGTAGGTTCTTGGCCACCACCATCTACTCTCTATACTTGACATGAATGTACAGGTTTTGTATGGAGGGATGGGGAAGAAAGATTGGAGTTGAGTCTTGGTAGGGAGGGAATGAGGAGGAGGGGGAGGGGGAAGACAGCCCATGTCATTTTCCTTCTAGGGTTTTCACAAGAGGTAATTTCAAAACAAAACTAAGTCAACCTATCAAAACAAGATAATGACAAGGGAGAAAGTAAAAGTTTTTGGCCAAATTCATCTCACAATCCTTCTTTCCTGCCCCCACAAAGCTATCTGAACTGAGATCTTGCTAGGGCACCTTCATTTCCAGTAAACATCACTCACTTAGAACAAAAACGGGAAGCTCCCACGTGTAGCCACTGGAAACATTCCCAGATGCAGGAAGAGGTCTGTATGACATCATCCAGAGAGTTATGCAGTAGGAAGGTCTCAGATTAGAACAGCTCACCGGAGAGTTCTTTTCACTCAGAACTCTTACCCGGTATTTAGGAGTCCCAAGTTTCTTGGAAGATGTATTTATTGACATGTGTGTATATTTGACCCATGGGTAGAAATGTACATACCTTTCTGGAAAGTGCTCAAAATGCTAAGGAAAATGTTATTTGCGCACGTAAATACTCAGTTAAAGACCAGGAGAAAAATAGGCAAATATTATTGTCCCTCTGTATGTGAAAAAAGTTTTGTTCGTGCTTTTTAAAATAACTTGGTTGAAAAAAAAATAAATAAAATAACTTGGTTGTTTTAGTAAGATTGATTTGTGTTCGTTGTAAAATATGGGGACAAATCAGAAAAACCACAAAGAAGGTACTAAATAAAAATCACCCGATGACTAATGATCTAGAAATAAACACTTGCAGATTTTTGGTAAAGTCTCTCCAGATGTTTTCCTGTGTACATATATGTTTAATTTGACATGAATGGCGTGCTCTTTATTTCCTGCGTTAGATTCTTCCTTCCTCTTCAATAATGTCATTAACATCTTTCTGTGTCACCAGATAGAGCTATATTTCATGACTTTAAAGGACTCCGTAGATTTCCACTTTATTTTGTTTGTTCCATATACTTAGTCAATTCCATATGGATGAAAATATAGGTTGTTGAGAAGGAACTTTTTTAAGCTTCAAAAGAACTGTTATGTAAAAAATATAAAGTTATGTAAAGTAACACATTTGCACAAGAATCTGGTTTGGTTGTTTCTACTGCAAAAGCTTGAAATAGTGCATGGAAACTGAGTGTCAGACCTCTAAGATGTATTTTTATTATTACTGAGCCATCAATAAAATCAAACATTTTAAAAAGCAAAGATGAATTACTAAGTAAAACTCAATAATTCTGACACTATAGATATGTAAAATATCTTAAAGTCAAAAAATAAGAAACAAGTTGCAAAGTAGCTAGAGCAAATATGACAAAGGGTTAACAAGCTAACACATAAAGAGTTCATATAAACCAATAAGGACGGTAACTCCCAATAGAAAAATAGGCAACTAATGATTTACAAATAACACTTAAAATAATGGCTTAAAAGTAAATTATAGCTCAACATAAACCAAGTATCTTAAAAATAATTTATAATCTTTACTTAGTAATTCTAATTCTAGAACTCTCTCCTAAATAATAATGTGAAATGCAGATAAAACCTTATACCTAAAGAAGCAGATCACATGATTTATAACAAAAATTGTAAGTGGTCTTAAATGTCCAACAATAAAAGAATGATTAAGCAAAGTATGATGCAGCCATAAGTTAGAATACTCTGAAGACATTTCAAAGTGTATTTATAGATAAACTTTAATAACTAAAGTCATATAATATTGAGTGAAAAAAAGAGGGCACAAAATTTTATGCATAGTCATTTCAGTTACATATACAAAATAGCCTGAAAAAAAAATACACTAAAATATTAACAAGTACCTATTAGAGTTGGGAATATGGGTGATTTAAAATTTGTATATACTTTCTTATTGTCTAAATTTTCTACAAGGATCATATATTCTTATAGCTAGAAAAAAATTTTTTTTAAAGATTTTAAAATTTATTTATTCATAAGAGACACAGAGAGAGAGAGGCAGAGACACAGGCAGAGAAGCAGGCTCCCTGCGGGGAACCCAATGTGGGACTCAATCCCAGGACCCAGGGGTCACAACCTGAGTCAAAGGCAGACTCTCAACCCCTGAGACACCCAGGTGCCCAACTTTGTATAGTCTTTTTTAAAAAAATTCTTTACTGCAGTAAAATGTGCAAAGATAAAATTTACCATTTTAACCATTTTAACAGTTCACTGGTGTTGAGTGTATTCACATGGTCCTACAATCATCACACACCATTAACCTCCAGAACTTTTCCATCTTCCCAAATGGAAACTCCCATTAAACAATGGCTCCCCCTTCCCCTTCTACCCCCTGCTCCGGGTAACCACCCCTCTACTTTCTATCTCTATGGCTGACTATTCTAAGGACCTCAACTTTATTCAGCTTTAAGTCCTAAATAATTCTTTTCTCTTATCTTGAGAACACTGCTAGTTTGAAAGAGTCAACTTCACAAAAAACCCCAATTAAAAAATTTATTTATTTATTTATTCATGAGAGACACTGAGAGAGGCAGAGACACAGGCAGAGGAAGAAGCAGGCTCCTTGCAGGGAGCCTGATGTGGGACTCGATCCCCGGACCTTGGGGTCATGCCCTGAGCCCAAGGCAGAAGCTCAACCACTGAGCCACCCAGGCGTCCCGACCCCAGTGTTTTTTAAGTGGAGGTAATATTTACATACAATAAAACGCATCCGGATACTTAAAAATACACAATTTTTTATCTATCTCGTGTGCATGTGTATGTGACAGTGTATTGTCAGTACAACTACAAAGCCATAAGACTCGTGTGCCATTTTATTTTGAAGTCGCATTATACACCTAAACGGAACAGGAGACAAATCTGCATGTTGTGATTCCACCAGGTAAGAGGAGTTCCTTTGTACGGAGAAAGACTGGAAAGGAAGACCATGGGAAATAAAAATGGCTTATTTTTAGAGTGGCATAATTTTTGAAATGAGATTTAAAAAAATAATTAATAGTGTTATCAAACTGGAGACGAAATAGTTTTGATTATAAGAGGATGGCAGGAAACAGATAATGAATCACAGATTAATAACTCCGTGGAGAAAGGGCTGATAGTATCTTATATCTTGATGTTTCTAAAAAATTAGCTCTTGCGAAAACTTTTTCCAAGCCTAACCAATTTGAATGTTGAAAGCATATGTATTTTTTTTCCTTCCTGAAAATAGACACAGAAATCGCTGGGTGTATTTGTAGAAAGGCTGACCCACAAAACGTCCGTTATACTTCTGCACATTAGGTACATTTTCTTTTGTTAGCTTGCCCAGGAACAAAAACGAGTGTCAATAGTTTGTTCTTATCAATTCCTAGTTCTCCATTTCTGTCACTCTATGTTCCCATTGATTACACACCGGGATAAAAATAGAAAACTCTGAGATGGTGCTTTGCCAGTTGCTCAGATGACTTTCTGAACAAGAAAGTTCTATATGGATGGATGGGTGTAAGGACTCGGCTTGACATATTAAAAAGGCAGGAGAAGACAGCAGAGTCTGCTTCTCTTTGGCGTCCAGCCCAGATTGTCCTGCTTAACCGAAATTCAGCCCAAATCCTAAAGAGTCTGAGTACCTGCTGTCAGCCCTCTGCAGATGGGCCAGGCTTCCCGGAGAATGCCCGCTGGAGCGCTGGCAGAGGTGGGCAACTGACCGCGTCCCTCATGTCCCCAGCGGCTCACCGAAGTGCCGACTCGGGCTGGCGTCGGCTCAACAAACACATGTCGGGCACGTCCTTTGTGCCAGGCGCGTGTAAGGAGCGTGGTGGAAAACCAGTTTCCCTCAGGCTCCCTCAGGCTCCCTCAGGCCACTGGCTCCCTGGGGAACAACCCGGAGCAAGGAGCAGGGAGCAGCCCGCCCTGGGCCTTCGTGGGCGGGGAGCAGACCCCAGCAGGGCCCTCCCGGCCCAGTCATGTTTGGGGCTACGCCGAGCAAGGAGAGGGGTGCAGAAGTCGGCTTCCACTCAGGACTCAGGGAAGCAGCAGGGGCGGTTTCTCCCTTTGCGTTTTTGTCTTTGGAAAACATTTTTACTATGTTTACCAACTGATTGCATAGAAACAAAAAAATAAGAGACTAATGTATATCCAACCACCAGCTTCATCAAGTCTTCACATGTTCCCATAATTGTTTTAGATTTTTTCTAAAAAGAAATAAAGTAATAACACAGTTTGAAACAGTTTATTAATTTCTTCCTGAATCTATTTCCTTCCTCCTATCCCCACGGGCGACTATTATTCTGAAACTGCTGTTATCCACTCACAAGTACGCTTTTAAACTATTTCTATACATGCAGGCATTCACAAAAACATTTCTTGATTTTGCTGTTTTTGAAATGCATCTTTATAAAAATGAAATTAAACTTATTTATTTCAGGAAGATGTGTGTGTGTGGGTTTTGTTTTTTGGATTTTTTTAATTGTTGTTGTTCAGTAGTACTTTATATTCAACCATGTTGATCCATGTAACTGCAGTTCATGAATATTCCACGACTTATCTCTAATCTATAAACGATAGATTGTTTCCAATTGTTTTTGTTATTATAAACAATACTTTAAGATCATTTCCACATTTTCCATTTTCTATATTTTATTTCTTATACTTATGTGCAAAGTTTCTCTAGGATGTATAAGAGCTGAGTCACTGAGTTGTAATGTTTGTGCATCTTTAGCACAAAATATCAGACTGTTTTCCAAACGTGTACAGTCTTGACAGCACTGGATGAGCCCGTTAGCTGCTCTGCATCTTCATCAACACTTGGCGGCTCCTGACGTTCTCATTTTGTGCCAATCTGATAGCTACGATAAAATATCTTACCATGGTTTTGTGTTGTATGCCTCCGATTATGAATGGGGTCAATCATCTGTTGTGTTGACTGACAGTTTATTATTTTTAAATGTTTAGTCATGTCCTTTTGTGCATTTTTCTATTGTGTTGTCTTTTTCTTTTTTCTTTTTTTTTTTTTAAAGAATAAGTCTTCTTTTTAAAAACTTTATTTATTTATTCATGAGAGACACAAAGAGAGAGAGAGGCAGAGACCCAGGCAGAGGGAGAAGCAGGCTCCATGCGGGGAGTCCAATGTGGGACTCGATCCTGGGTCTCTGAAAGTGGCGCTAAACCGCTGAGCCACCCGGGCTGCCCTGTGTTGTCTTTTTCTTATCGACTCATAAGAATTCTTTACATGTTCTGGACCCTAAACCTCTATTACAGGAGTTGCAGATTTATTTATTTATTTATTTATTTATTTATTTATTTATTTATTTATTTATTTATATTTATGATAGTCACACACACAGAGAGAGAGAGAGAGAGGCAGAGACACAGGCAGAGGGAGAAGCAGGCTCCATGCACCGGGAGCCCGACGTGGGACTCGATCCCGGGTCTCCAGGATCGTGCCCTGGGCCAAAGGCAGGCGCCAAACCGCTGTGCCACCCAGGGATCCCAGTTGCAGATATCTTGAGTTTGTAGCTTGTCTTTTTAGTCTCTTTATGGTGTCTTTTCATGAACAGAAATTACTGACTTTAATATAGTTAAATTATCAATTTTTTTTCCTTAAAGTTTTGTTTTTTGGGTCTCATTTAAGGAATTTTTTCCCACCCCAAAGTCATAAAGCTCTTCTCATTTTTTTCCTCAATATTTTAAACATTTGCCCTTCACACTTGAGTCCATTCTGAATTTATTTTTATGATGGGTGTGAGATAAAGATCTACGTTCACTTTTCTCCATGTAGATAACTAAGATTTTCGGGACCACTGACTCTTTCCCTACAGATCTGCATATGCCAGGTGCCCATTATCTGTAGGCTGGTTTCTGGTCTCTTGATTCTGCTGATGGGTCTGCCAATGTCTGTCCCTGTGCTGACGCTGCATTGTCTTAAATTCTACAGCTTTATGGTTAGAGAAACATTGCTCAGGCTGACTGTGGCCCAGCTGTCATGCATTTGGCATCTGTCTCAGATGTGTCATTTTTTAAAACCAAATACCATCATTAATAGTTGCATTACAGTACGCTGGAATGAGCTTGGTAAGCCTCCACTTTGTGTGTCAGCTTCTGTCCTCTGCGGTGTGTGACACACGTATGCAGCAAACAGATTATCACGGCGGGGACGCCTGGGTGGCTCAGCGGTTTAGCGCCGCCTGCGGCTCAGGGCGTGATCCCCGGGGTCCCGGGATCGAGTCCCACATCGGGCTCCCTGCATGAAGCCTGCTTCTCCCTCTGCCTGTGTCTCTAGAGGCCTCTCTCTCTGTGTCTCTCAGGAATAAATAAAACAAAAACAAAAAACCAATTCTTTATGATGTTTGGTAACACTTTTTTGCAATAAGCCCTTTGACAAAAATGAGCTCAAGGAAAGAAAAAGATAGTGCATATTTAATAAAAAAAATAAATACTTAATTTTAATTTCTCAAGAAAATTTATAATTAATATGCTAACTTTTACTAGAGAAAGAGGGGGACCTTGGGGATCCCTGGGTGGCACAGCGGTTTAGCGCCTGCCTTTGGCCCAGGGCGCGATCCTGGAGACCCGGGATCGAGTCCCACGTCGGGCTCCCGGTGCATGGAGCCTGCTTCTCCCTCTGCCTGTGTCTCTGCCTCTCTCTCTCTGTGTGACTATCATAAATAAATAAAAATTAAAAAAATTTAAAAGAGGGGGACCTTGAAGAATAGACATCAGGAGAGACCATCTCTATAGGTAGGGGAAATGACATTTCCTTATGCTAATTTTACCTGTTTATATTTTTTCTTTTTTTATATTTTATTTCTTATACTTCTGCAATAATATGTAACAATAGAAGAAATTTTACTTCAAGAGGTACTTCTTTACTTCAAAACTAAATTCACGATATGAAAGAAACTATATTGAATTTATTAAACGGATAAGCAAAGCTTATAAACACAGCTATGTATTATACCAGTGGCCCCAGTTGAGGGCTCCTTGTCTCCCCGTCCTCTGCTTGTGACTCTGGAGTCCCGTCCCCCTCTAAGTGTGGGTTCAGCCATGTAACTCACCCAGGCCAGCCCAATGTGATCAGACGTGAACAAGCAGGGGCTTGAAAAGCACCTGTGCATCTCTGCTCGCTCTCTTGTGCAATGAGCTTATTCACTCCTGAATCTCTGCCCCAGCGTGGCAACTTGCCCCAGCTTGTCCGTCGCAGGGATGTGAGAGACCAGTGAAGAGCAGCAGAGACCATCCTCATCCAGAAAACAGGCAGCCGACCTCCGGCCCGCGGGAGAGCTCAACCACGATCCACGCGAGCTCCGATTAAGGCTCAGCTTCCACAGACTTGTGAGCAGCAGGACTAAGTCTTCGGCGGGTTTGTCATCAGATTATGGTGTCAACGGATAACTGATACAACACAGAAAAATGAATATGCTGTGTAGAGAGGAGAAAACCCAGAGACAAAGAGGAAAGTTTGGGTAAATTTTGCCGCAGCATCTTTAGACCTCACGTCACAGAGTACTCGGTTCCCTTCACTAAGGACAGGCCGGAGTACTTCTTAAACTAGATTAAATCTTAGTCTGTAACACTTTTATGGGACTTTTTTTCAACAAGTGAATATTGAGATATTCACATAGCACACAGTGCTCCTACTTAAAATGTACAATTCAGCGGTTTTTAATATATTTGCAGAGTTGTGCAACCATTACCACAATCAGTTTTAGGTCAGTTTTAGAACATTTCATCACTTCAAAAAGAAATCCTGTATTCATTAGCAGCCATGCCCCACTTCCTTCCAACCGTCTTGTCCAGTTACTGCAGCCCTAGGAAACCACTCATCTATTTTCTGCCTCTACAGATTTGCTTATTCTGGATATTTCCTATAAATCGAACCAATTTGTGGTCCTTGACTGGCTTCTCTTAATAAGCGTAATGCTTTAAAGGTTCATCCATGTTGTAGTGTGCCAATACTTCATTCTTTTTTATGGTTGAATAATATTGCATTATATGGATTATACTCTATTTTACTTATTTATTCATCAAGTGGTGGACATTGAGTTGTTCCTACATTTTGGCTAGTATAACATACTAATATATACTAATTTATATACGATATATTAATATACTGTATATAGTATACATTATATATTTTATGTACTATAATATATACTATGCAATATATGCTATTAGTATATATGTTATGTATAGTATAATACAGAATGATGCTTCTATGAACATTCATGCATATTTTTGTGTATAGCTGTATATATTTTGCTTTTGTTTCTCAAGTATATAACTAGGAGTGGAATTCCTGTTACATGGTTATGCTATGTTTAACCTTCTGAGTAATTGTTTTTCAGACTGTTTTTCACTGGCTGCACATTTTACATTCCAGCAGTATATGAGGGTTCTAATTCCTCCACGTCTTTGCCAAACTTGATATTGTCTCATTTATTACAGCCATTTTAATAGGTGTGAAGTGGCATCTCATTGTGGTTTTATTTGCATTTCCCTAATAACTAATGATATTAACATTTTTTTTAATGTATTTGTTAGTCACCTGTGTATCTTTTTGGAAGAAATAACAATTCAGATCAATTCAGATATTATGCACATTTTTTTTATTTTTTAAGATTTATTTATCTTAGAGAGACAAAGCAGGGGGGAGGGGCAGAGGGAGAGGGAGAGAGAGACTTTCAATAGGCTCCACTCTCAGTGCAGAGCCCGACACCAGGCTGGATTCCACGACTCCAAGATCATGACCTCAGCTGAAGTCAAGAGTTGGACGCTCAACCGACTGAGCCACCCAGGCGTCCCCTTACGCACATTTTAAAATTAGGTTGTCCTTAAAACAGAATAGAGAACTATGCTCAACTAATCTTTGACAAAGCAGGAAAGAATATCCAATGGAAATAAGACAGTCTCTTCAACAAATGGGTTTGGGAAAATTGGACAGCCACATGCAGAAGAATGGAACTGGACCATTTCCTCATACCACACACAAAGATACACTCAAACTGGATGAAAGACCTAAAGGTGAGACAGGAATCCATCAAAATCCTAGAAGACATCATGTTTTAGGAGGAATCCCACGGGGAAAGAACAAAGAAAGTGTTGGTAAAAAAATACTGAAGGCTATAAAGAACTTTTTAAATATAAGCAAATTCTTTTTTTTTTAAATTTTTATTTATTTATGATAGTCACACAGAGAGAGAGAGAGAGAGAGAGAGAGAGAGAGAGAGAGGGGCAGAGACACAGGCAGAGGGAGAAGCGGGCTCCATGCACCGGGAGCCTGACGTGGGATTCGACCCCGGGTCTCCAGGATCGCGCCCTGGGCCAAAGGCAGGTGCCAAACCGCTGAGCCACCCAGGGATCCCAATATAAGCAATTCTTTTCCGCTACTCTTCATACTCATCCTGAAGAGACATGATTAGCTGGAAAGAAAGGCATCTTCATACTGAATAAGCAGGGCAGGCTTGTGACACTGACTTTTAAATGTAAATTGAGTGTTTTCTGGGACTACTACTACTATAGGACTTTTGCCAAAAAGCTTACTTAATTTTTAAAAGAGTAGTGTGATTCCATAAATTAAACTCTGTTCTACAAATAATATAATGAAATATTTATTTCACCCAGTTAAACGCTTAATATTTTCTATTTCCTAGTAAAAACAAAAAATTAGGGACTCTGGGTGGCTCAGCGGTTTAGCACCGCCTTTGGTCCAGGGCGTGATCCTGGAGACCTGGGATCGAGTCCCACGTCGGGCTCCCTTCCTGGATCCTGCTTCTCCCTCTGCCTGTGTCTCTGCCTCTCTCTGTGTCTCTTGTGAATAAATAAATAAAATCTTTAAAAAAAATTCAAGTATATGCTAGCTGCCAGGCCAATTAATTTTTAGTTTGTACCTTTCTCTTTTATTAAATACACAAGGAAAGTTTGAGCATAATATCTAACAGCTAACAGGGCTATTTCTCATTTTTATACATGATTCTTATTCTAAAAAGCCAGCACTTGTATGTCATACATTCTACACGTTTAACAAAAAGCATGCAGTACTTTTTTTTTTTTTAAAGCTTTTATTTATTTATTCATGAGAGACAGAGAGAGAACGAGGCAGAGACACAGGCAGAGGGAGAAACAGGCTCTCCACAGGAGCCTGATGTGGGACTCAATCCTGGACCCCGGGATCATACCCTGAGTCAAAGGCAGATGCTCCACCGCTGAGCCACCCAAGCATGCAGTACTTTTTATCACACTCCTTGCTTAATAAATGACTTCCTTACAACTTTAGCTACATTTTTATTTCATTACTTCAAAATAGTAACAAAGAAATAACACATTCTTTTCATCATGTTTTATGACATAAAATGGAAAAGCCAGTTATAGTAGATCTATATTATTATTATTATTATTATTATTATTTTAATTTTTTTTATATTATTATTATTACTATTATTTTTAGACAGGGAGAGAAAGAGGTGGGGAGGGGCAGAGGGAGAGGAAAGAGAATCTCAAGCAGGTTCCACACCCAACACAGAGCCCTATGCGGGGCTCATTCTCACAACCCTGAGATCATGACCTGGGCCTAAATCAAGAGTTGGACTGAGCCACCCAGGAGCCCCAGATCTATATTATTTTAACCATGATTGCTTTTAATATTGCTGTTAGATACTATCTGTAATTCACTTCTCATTGTTTTATAATCTTTCTTGAAACATTTAAACACATATTTGCACTGAAAATAAAATTGGAGGGAAAAGGAAACTAGACTTTTCTCACAAAATAAGTTTGATTTACCTGGTGGTTTGACAAAGAGGACTGACTTTACTAATTAAATTAGATTATGTGACATTTTTATACATTAAATGAGTAAAATCTATTTCTACAGTTTTGACAAAAATATATTTAAAGCACCTTGTAGAAATAGCATTATATTAAGAAATATTTTATTGGCAAGGGTGGTTTGAAATTAACATTATTAACCCTTTTTGAGAATATTGGGTTAAATGAGATACCCCTGAGGGAAAGAATAGCAGTCTTGTGCTTTATCTTGGTAAAACCTTTTTTATACATTTCCTAGAAAGAGAGGAAGAAGATGGCTCCTGTGATGGGGTAATAAATTTCTGCAAGTCGTAGTTTTCATTTTTTTGCTTTTGATTGAATTTTAAGAGGATCAATTCAGGTAAAGTTGACACGTTAAATGTAATTTTTGAGAGTATATCCCTCTGAATTTTTTGGTGTGTGTGCACATCTCACGAGTGCAAAGAATAAGTGACAGGGCTAAAGGAAAACTCCTTCAAGTCCCATTCATTTATGTATTAAAAAAGTTTTCCCAGTGCTTGCATCTATAAAAATAAAAAACAGGCACAGAACTGATAGGATTAATGGATTAAATTTTAAATATATTGTGAATTCTCATTCACAATATATTTTTGCTTTTTATCAATTTATCAAAATTTGTATCACATTTGTTATTTCAATCAATTGTATAAAGCTAATAATTGTTATGATTAACAGAGTCAAACAGAAGAATTTTTTTTTAATACTTAGAGACCTCTACTTACAGGAAGTTAAAAACTTAAGTTTGTTATTGAGAAATATAAAGATATAATCAATGAAAAATTTTCAAGCATATAATTCTATTACTTTAGGATAAAATTCTGTGGGGGAATTAGAAACACATGTTCCAGAAGAAAAAGGAATAATGTGAAATTCCTAGTTGTAGAAGAAGAATTTGAGTATTTTTAAATGGATGCTGATATTTATATTCCATCGAATGTGTGCTATTTAGTCTCCCTTGCATACATTGGAAAGAGTGATGCAACAGTTTTATTTTTAAATGACAGAATTTTTAAGATGCCATAAATGATATCCTTTGTGATTATTTAAACTTTTGATGAAAAAAATTAAAAAAAATTTTTTTTTAAAGATTTTATTTATTTATTCATGAGAGACACAGAAAGAGGCAGAGGCACAGGCAGAGGGAGAAGCAGGCTCCATGCAGGGAGCCTGATGTGGGACTCGATCCTAGGTCTCCAGGATCATGCCCTGGGCTGCAGGCGGCACTAAACCGCTGTGCCACCGGGGCTGCCCTGATGAAAATTTTTATATGCCAATTTAAAAATGTATGAAGGAGGGGCACCTGGCTGGCTTAGTCTGTAGAGCATGCGGGGTGGTGAGTTCGAGCCCCACGTTGTGTATAGAGATTACTTTTTTAAAACTTTAAAAAAATCAGTATAAAAATGTATGAAGAAATATAGGGCTCGGGCAGCCCGGGTGGCTCAGCGGGTTAGCGCCACCTTCAGCCTAGGGTGTGATCCTGGAGGCCTGGGATCGAGTCCCACGTTGGGCTCCCTGCATGGAGCCTGCTTCTCCCTCTGCCTCTGTCTCTGCTTCTCTCTCTCTCTCTCTCTGTCTCTCTCATGAATAAATAAATAAAATCTTTAAAAAGAAAAAATACAGGGCTTAAATAAATGAACTTAGTGATTATGTCATTGAAAATATTTGAAGACCACTGTAATAATTCCCAAGTAACATATATTTCACAGAGGCCTAGCTGAAAGACTGTAGCTTTCAATGTGCTCTAATCTCTGCCACTTGTTAAATCAAATCCACTTGCAAAAGGAACTATTTGGAACATATCTGCTGAGAGGCACTTGACTTGCGGTCAATGCAGCACTCAATAGTTTATTCAAAGGTCATGATCATGAATGATTATTTTAAACTCCTCATTGAGGTATGGTTGAGGACTGGAGCCTGGCCTTCCAAGATACCCTTGTGGGGAGATAGTCACTGGTTAAAGTCTCTGCTTGGGCCAAGTGGGCAAGACACAGTGTCTAATTATGTCAGTGTCCAGGAATGGTTTAGGAAGTGGTAGGCACAAGGGTTATTGAGGGGCTATCTTATCAGTGTGTAGGGCCTGGGATTTGGGAGTTAGGGTATATTACACTCAGGAAAAGAAAGGCTTAGGAGGTAGTTTGATAGGTGTGTCCACAGAGCTCTTCCTCTAGTAAATTCTAAGGATGAAGTAACCATGTTCCAGTTTGTCCAGAAGGTAACTGGACTCTGTTGTTGTGGTATAATTATTAGTAGTCCCCTGTGATACTGTGCTTTATAATAAGAAATACATATTTGGTCTTCCTCCCTGCTTCTGGTACAGAGCTCCTAAAACCCTTGGAATTTCCTAAGTGATAAGAGTGATAGACATGTGGGCTCAGTTACTTAAGTGTCCACTTTTGATTGCCCTCAGGACATGATCTTGAGGTTCTAAGACTGAGCTCCCATGGGGCTCTGCACTGGGCATGGGACCTGCTTAAGATTCTCTCTCTCTCCCTCTACCCCTCCCTCCTCCCTGCTCTCTGTCTCAAAAAAAAAAAAAAAAAAAAAAAAAAAAGAAAGAGTGATAAAGGTAGCTTTGTTCATAGCAAACCTTTTTTAACCACACCTGAGTCTAAGTCAGTAAGATGACTTTCAGAAAGTACCTAAGGATTGGGGCTGGTTGCCAGGGGAACCAATCATGTGATTGAAGGGTTGAAACTTTCAGTACTGTATTCCCCTCACCTCCTGGGATGGGTCAGGGCTAAAGGTTGAATAATTGTCAATGGTCAATGATTTAATCAACCATGACTATGTAATGATGCCTCCATAAAAACTCAAAAGGAGGGGGTTCGGAGAGCTTGTTTTGGTAAACACGTGGAGATGCCACGAGAGCAGCTACGAGAGAGCATGGATGCTCTGTGCCCCTTCCCACATACCTTGTCCTATATATCTCTTCCATCTGGCTGTTTCTCAGTTACATCCTTTGATAATAAATCAGTGATCTCTTGAGTAAAATGTTTCTAAGTTCTGTGAGCCCATCTAGCTTATTAATAGAACCGAAGGAGGGGGTCATTGTAACCTCCAATTAATTTATTTTTTTAAAGATTTTATTTATTTATTCATGAGACAAAGAGAGAGAGAGGCAGAGACATAGGCAGAGAGAGAAGCAGGCTCCATGCAGGGAGTTCAGTGTGGGACTTGATCCCGGGACTCCAGGATCATGCTCTGGGCTGAAGGCAGACACTTAACCACTGAGCCACCGGTAAACCTTTGATTTATAACAAGTCAGAAGCCCAAGGAGCAACCTGGGCTTGCTACTGGCACTGAAGGGGTGGGCAGTCTTGTAGGACTGAGCCGTTAACCTGTGGGACTTGACGCTATCTCCAGGTAGATAGTATCAGAATTGAGGAAAATTGTAGGATACCCAGCTGGTGTCAGAGAATTAGCAGTGTGGGGAAACAATAGACTACTAGAAATAGGGGTACAGAATCATATCCCCCTTTCATCTCCAAGTGTTTCAATGGTACTGTAAATTATATGGAGTTTATTATAAATGTTTATTCACAATTTATGTACTTATCTCGTTGTGGACCCATAACGAAGAGTTGGAAGGACTGGCACTAGTCCACAGACCATGCTTTGAGTATCACAATTCTAAGCAGTCAGAATAAGATTTCTAGGAGTATATCCTTATTGTGGGTATTCGATGAGTGTTTGTTCAGGCAAACAGTGCTGAAGTACTTAGACCAGAGTCCTAGATTTAACACTCATGTGGATGAGGGGTGGCTTCCTTCTTGTTCCCTAGACATAACCATACGCCTTCAAAATCCAACTAAGAGCATATGGACTGCTGGTGAAATGATCTCAAGAATCCATGGCTCACTAAGAATGGCCCAGGGATATTCATACTGCTCTGACCATTTCAGGGACCTCAGTTTACATTTTACATCACTTATAACAAGTACATCTTAATTCAATTCTTTAATGTGCCCATTTCAGTCAATACGACAAATTTCCAAAGTGAAATTGGCTTGATTCCCAATTTAAGAAGGAACCTGGCTAGATGTCCATTAGCTTCACCCAACACTCCATTAAAATTCCTTAAGTGACTCAGAAAAATATTAAGAC
This sequence comes from Canis lupus familiaris, assembly GCF_011100685.1. Classification (NCBI taxonomy): domain Eukaryota; kingdom Metazoa; phylum Chordata; class Mammalia; order Carnivora; family Canidae; genus Canis; species Canis lupus. Next base: position 69,649,956 of record NC_049231.1, on the reverse strand, counting down.
TCATAACAATACTGCTTATCTAGGATAAGTAAATAGGAAAAAAACCTAATAGGTTTATAAAAAGATTCCACAGCATAAAAAAGCAAAACTCAGCGCTCAAGACATCAAAGAAGGCTACCTTTTGAACAAAATTTACTAAAATCAATTTCTGAAAAAAAGCATCTACTTCATATTTGCAATAAAAATTTTAAAAAGTGGACCTACATACACACAGAAAACCTGGTAGATGAGACACAAATGAAGATGAAAAGGAGGAACCAGGAGTCATGGAAGAATCAAAGGAAGGTAGATAAGGCAAGGGGCGTATGTAAGGAAACTAAAATGCAGAATCTAATACTACACTAGATGCAGTAAAAAGCTAAATGGTACGGAGGACAAACTACAAAGCAGAGGAAATGAAAGAGGCATGACAATGATGAGAGATGACATCACGGACTCAAAGGACAGAAAATGGAGATCTGACATGTACACAGCTGTTCCAAAGAAAATATGAAATTTTAGAGGCATGAACCCACAAAGGCAAGAAGAAAAACTACAGGAGACAACAGCACTAAATTTTTGGAAGAAGGGAGCATTTAAGATTAGTAAATACTTAGCAGAGGGAAGGGTGCATCTAAGGGCAGCAGCAGAGAAAGCTGAGAATAAATGTCATATATACTACTGAGTCTCCAAAAGGCTCAGGAGTTGATTGCAAAAGGTACCTATTGAAGAACCGGTTGAAAGTTTAAGAAGCAGTCCAGATCTCCTCCCCGAGTCTGCAGGGCCAGGTGACTGCCCTCCCCAGCCCTGGCAAAAGACTAAAGGTTGTTCTCTGAAAAGAATAAAATAGAGGACCTTTCCTCTGGCAAACCAAAGTAAAGTACTGATGCTGAGAAGATTGAGGAATTGCACACTGCATGCTGGGTCCCCTTGGCTTCTCCTTTAGCCGGGTTCTCCAACACAGATGACTTGGTCTTCACCTCCTGGCAGTATATCAGACACATCTTTTCTGGGGAAATCTGACCAGCTTAGGCCAAAAGAAATGAAAATGATCTTCAGAGGTTTACCCTAGAGTGCTGCTTATAGTCAACAAATCCTATCAGAGTACTTGGTTTCTAGTCAGCTTTTCAAATCATCCCCCAGTCTCAAATCTGAACACACAGCCAAGGATTGTCACATGTTAATTAAGGAAAGTCTTGATACGACACAGACCAAGTCAGGCAAATAAGTAAGTAGGAAAAGGGCACTCAATGGAAACAGAGACCACACAAGGAAAACAAACAAACAAAAATCATTAATCCTCAAGGAGATATTATATTCATGAAGAACAGAATCACATAAAAAGAAATGATTAAAGAATGAGTTCTTGAAATTAAAAATATGATAAATATCTTAAATATTCAATGGAAGAATTAGAAGATAAAGGTGAGGAAATATTCTACTAAATAAAAGAAAGCAAATGAAAGACATTTTTTTAAACAGAGAGATGGAAAAGTGAAGGAGAAAATTCCAAAACAAAAAATAGAAGAAAACAGATGGGTAAAAAAACCATCAGTGAGATAATTTAAAATTTCCAGAACTGCAGGATATGCATTTCTAGAAAAATACTGGGAACAAACAGAATATCCTATAAGCAGTGAGAAAGGGAGAGAAAAGAGAAAGAGAGAAAGAGAGAGAGAAAGAGAGAGAGAGAGATTCACATACAAAGAGTCAGTTATTGGAATGGTTTTATACTAAGAACAATCCTGAAAGCTAGAAGATAATAGAATAATGCCTTAAAAATTCTGCAAAAAATTATCTCTATCCTAGATTTGTATACCAACAAATAATCAAGTGTTAGAGTAGAATAAAAACATGTCAGACATGGTTTTTTTTCCAAAAATTTACCTTCTGTCCACTATTCTAGACAAGGTACTAGGCCTATATCAAAGTAAGAGGTTAAACCAGCAAGATGTGGGATACAGAGAACACAGGTTCCAACAGAGGAGGAGGGCAAAGGGAATTCCCAAGATGATGGTGAAGGAAAATCCAAGGATGTCAACTGCATATCAGGCTCAGAGGGCAAATAGGCCAAATGGAAGCAGTCAGAAGATTTATACAGGAAGATGAGATTGATACAATACCTAATGTGAATGATCATCTCGACAACTGGTAAAGAGCTTGGAGCTGAATTAGTAGAAAGTATACAGAAAACTAAGGAAATGAAAAAAGAAGATAGCTATTAACTTCAGGAAAACCAAAATGTTCCATGACAAAAGAAAAGAAATAATCATACCACGTGGCTCCAGTGTGAATAGTGTTTACTTATTAATGATAATGTAAACACTGACTACCAACCTAACTCAAATTATGATATAGTTATGTTGCAAGATGGACATGGGAAGGATAATTGAATGTGGTGGATGCTGGAGAAAAAAGGAAGCAAAGTTATTTTCTACCATAGTGGGAAATCAACAGATTATGACAAAAAGTAAAAATCTAAAAGTAGCAATAAAGGCATATTGTTTAAATACAAAGAGTTAAAGACCAAAACAATCAACCAGGAAAGGTGAAAATAATTACTTCCTGGAAGGGAGAAATAGGAAGCAAGTGGGGAGGAGACTGCTATTTTTCAAAATGAACCAGAGGGAACTCCTTTGACTGTTCAAACTGTGTCATGTGTAACTTTGATATAAATGAAAACTTAAAAAAAATTAAAGCAAATAACCAAGGATTGCATTTCAATATATAATACTGACAACTTCCCTGAGGTGAAAAAATACCGGATTTTGTAGGCACAGTTAATTAAAAGAAACTATTACCTAAACTTAACCCTTGTAAGTTTTGAACTTTAAGGATAAAGAATCCTACAGTAAAATTTACTACAAAGGAACAAAAATAGGGGAGGTTTTAGACTTTTCCTCAAAAATAAACATTAGACGACAATAGGGAAATTTCTTTCTTTTCTTTTTTTTTTTAAATGGGGAAATTTCTAAAGATTTGAAGGAAAAAAATATATCCAGGAATTCTAGAGTCAACCAATGTATCTTCTCTTTAACTTTAAGGGCAACAAAGACAAATTCACAGATATCTTTAAAAGCATATCATCCTCACATCTTTGTAGAAAAACACTGCTTGATGATATATTCCACCTGTTTGAGAGATGACTCAAAAAAACTCAACTCAAAGATCATGGTATAAAAGAACCCTCTAGAGGCATTAAAATAAGCAAAGAATCTCATCAATATATTTTTATAAGTGCAGTTTCAAAGCAATTCAAATATGAAAATTATTATTGAAAGACAAAAAATAACTTCATAATAGTAACAGCTAACATATTTATAAAGTTATAAAGATAGGCTCTAGTCTAAATGCTTTACATGAATCATCTCATTTAATCCTCAGAATACCCCCATGATGCTAAGTACCATCATTGTGCCCATAGTCATACAGCTAGTAATACTGGCTATTTAACTGTCTCTATGCTGTGATCCTGAGGTAGTAACTCATATTTCCCAAACTTCCTTGGCAGCTGGCTCCCTGTTTCTGCTAATCAGAGGCACTGGGAGACCGTGGGGAGGCAGCAGGAGAGGAGGCCAGTCCTGGCTTCCAGTACACTGTCAACAGCACACTGGCTCTAGCTCCCAGCTTCTTTGGGCCCTCCCAACATGATGGTAAAAACAAAAACAAAAACAAAAACAAAAACAAAAAACCAACAAACAAACCCAACTGTATTTATATCTGGAAAAAATGCTAAAAGTAAATTGATCAAAAGGTCAATAGCAGAAATAAATGGAAAGACATTCTATGCTCATGGATTGCAGAATTAATTTTGTGAAAATGTCTATACTACTCAAAGCAATCTACAGATTTGGTGCAATCCCTACCAAAATACCAACGGCATATTTCACATAGAGTAAAAAAATCTTAAAATTTGTATGGAACCATAAAAGACCCCAAATATCCAAAGCAATCTTGAGAAAGAACAAAAGCATCATGGTCCCTAATTTCAAACTATGTTACAAAGCTATACTAACTAGGGGTGTCTGGGTGGCTCAGTCAGTTAAGTGCCTGCCTTCAGCTCAGGTCATGATCCCAAGTTCTTGGGATCAAGCCTTGCTTTGAGCTCTCTGCTCTGTGGGGAGCCTTCTTCTCCCTCTTCCCCTGCCTGCTGCTCCCCTTGCTTGTGCATGCTCTCTCTCTCTCTCTCTCTCTCTCTCTCTGTTAAATAAGTAAGTAAGTAAGTAAATAAATAAATAAATAAATACTTGAAAAAAACAGAGCTATACTAATTAAAACAGTATAGTACGGAGATAAAGCAAATATATCAATGGAACAGAACAGAGAGTCCAGAAATAAATCCCTGCATATATATGATCAATTAGTTTAAGGCAAAGAAGCCAAGAATATACAATAGGGAAAAAAGTCTCTTTAATAAACAGTGTTAGAAAAACTGGATAGTCACATGCATAAGAATGAAACTGGACCACTATCTTACTTGAACCTGAAACTATAAAACTAGACGGAAACATAGGTAGTGAGCTCCTTGACATAGGTCTTAGAGGTGATTTTTAAAAATCTGACACCAAAAGCAACAAGAGCAAGAATAAACATCAAACTAAAAAGCTTTTGCACAGCAGAGAAAACCATCAGCAAGGTAAAAGGCAACCTACTGAATGGGCAAAAATATTTGTAAATCATATATCTGAAAAAAAGAACTCATAAAACCAACAGCAAAAAAAACCCCTCAAACAATCCAATTAAAAGATGGGCAGATGTTGGGATCCCTGGGTGGCGCAGCGGTTTGGCGACTGCCTTTGGTCCAGGGCACGATCCTGGAGACCCGGGATCGAGTCCCATGTCAGGCTCCCAGTGCATGGAGCCTGCTTCTCCCTCTGCCTGTGTCTCTGCCTCTCTCTCTCTCTCTCTGTGACTATCATAAATTAAAAAAAAAAAAAAAAATAGATGGGCAGATGTGAACAGAAATTTTTCCAAAACCCCCCCAAAAACAGATACCCAATAGGTACACTAAAAGATGCTCTATGTTATTAATCATTAGGGAAATGCAAATCAAAACCACAATTAGGCATCACCTCACACCTATTAGAATGACTAGTAATCAAAAAGACAAGAAATGACAAATGTTGGTGAGGGTGTGGAGAAAAGGGGATTCTTGTGCACTGTTGGTGGAAATGTAAATTGGTATAGACATTATGGAAAACAATATGATGGTTCTTCAAAAATATTAAAAATAGAACTACCATATGATCTAGCAATTTTACCTCTGGGTATTTATGTAAAGGTAACAAAACCACTAACTCAAACAGGTATCTTCATCCCCATGTTCATTGCAGCATTATTTACAATAGCCAAGATATGGAAATAACCTAAGTGTCCATCAGTGGATGAATGGATAAAGATATTGTGGTATATATATACATGACGGACGATTACTCAGCCACAGAAAAGAACGAGATCTTGGCATTTGTAACAACATGGATGGACCCAGAAGGCATCACGCTAAGTGGAATTAAACAAAGCCAAACACTATATGATCTCTTTTACATGTGGAATCTAAAAACATATATATATTAGTCTGTACAGAGAATAGACTGATAGATGCCAGAAGCAGGGTGTGATGGGTGGGAAAAATGGGTGAACTGAGTTTTTTTTTTATTTGTTTAAATTAATTGAATTAAAAAAAAAGATGGAGAGCTGTTTATTGGACATAGTAGTATGGAGAACTGGTAGAAAAGGCAAGGATAGACAATTGCACTGACGTGCTTTGCTGGAAAGAGGTGGAAAAAATGGGGTAGTTGCTGGAAGAGAATGAAAATTCATGGTAAATTGATATTAAACGAACGACCTCAAAATAAACTGCAGGAGAAGGTGGATATGAGTGACCTACAACGTCTTAGGTGCCTTTCATATTGTTACAGAAGACTTAGTATCCTGTATATTTTCTTTATAAATCTTTTGGGATTTGCTGATCATCAAACATGGGCTTTCAGGTCTAGAAACTTTTGTTTTTGTTTTTTTGTTTTTTTAGGTCTAAAACCTTTTGTGATGAAGGAATTCTTCTAAAAGAACATTTCTGTGGTTAATTAGACTATTAGAACTCAATCTAATTAGGACCCTGATAAGCATGAAATATGTCTCAGTATTTTTTTCATTAAATTGTTTTCATTAAATTACTAATTCATTTGTTTGAAATATTTCTTGAGCACTCACTATGTATGTGTGTGTGAGTTGATTGCTAAGGACAGAAGGATGGGCGTGATGTAATCCTGAAGGGATAAACAGGTAAACCAATGACGATGCTATGAATTGATTTGGGCTATGATGGAGGTACATTCAAAGTTCTGCAGTAACAGTTAAGCAGCAGAACAGAAGGAGAAGCTGAGATATATAGGGCAGCTAAAAGGAGAAAGGGAGATTTAGACCTCCAGTAGGCTGTTGGACTGGATATGCTGAGAGGTCCTTGAAATTTTGAACTTCTTGGAAAAACAAACGGTCAATGCAAAAAAACAAAAAACAAAAAACATTCAATAGCAGTTATCTCTGAGTGATTTTTATTCTGAGTTGGTTGTTACTCTTCATGCTACTTTGAATGATTATGTAATTATTTCTCTAACCAGAAAACAAAAACATTAAGTGCTCTTGTTAAAGAAGGAAAATGGTTGTTATAATTTCCCTTCTGCTAAATAGTGGTTCTCAAACATGAATATGAATCAGAATCACCTGGATGGTTGACGAAAGCAGATTGCTGCCTTCGCCCCTACCTAAATACGTTCTGGCTGTTTTTACTATGTGCCTTTCTTAACATTTTTAGTTCTCTGTCATTTAAAACAGTTAATTTTACAGGATACTTTAAATTCCTTGAAAGTGAGGATTATATTTTATTCACTTTTAACTCTCTGCTTGCTTTTTAAGCACTAAGGAGTTGCTGAAAATAAATTTCTGCAAACTATATCCCTGTGTACATTTTTAGTGTCGGAGAAAAATATAACAATGATAAATATGTCAATTATACTTCAGGAGAGCGGGCAAAAATATTTAAATTAAAAACATTTTTTAAAAATGTTAACCGAAAGTGGAGAAAAATATTATATGGTTCTTCCCCTTAAGCAATGCATTTGATTGGTTCCTTATTTGGTAATCAAAGTTAATGGTCTGAAGGGGGCCTGATAATCTGGATTTCTAATATATTCCATTGGACTAACAGCTGGCAATCTAGAATGGCTACATGGTGCAGGGGAGATGACAAGGGTTTTGATTCTGCCTCTGTCCTTTGCAGGCTCTGTGAGCAACACCTGACATATGTGAACACTTGGCCTGTTTCCGCATTGACAAAATTAAAAGTAACGCGCCCCTCGTAGGTGTATTGTGGAGGCTGAGTGATACGATTAAATATCCAACACGGTGCGGGCCTTGGTTAAGGTAGTTAAGTTTATGTTGGTCCCCTTCCTTTTCATTTCCTCTTAGGATGCACCACATCTTGCCATAACTGGGTTTACTGTGACAGGAGTTAGCCAACACCACAGAGCAAGTCATTTTCTCCTAACCTAACAAACCTTGCACATCCCTCTGCTACTGACAAACTCTTCACCGTTCATCTATAAAATTGGGGATAATAGTATAATAGTATCTACTTTAATAGATAAAAGTATCTACTTTGCAGAGATACATACCTGAGGATTAAAGATAATATGTTAAGTGCTTAATACAGGGAGCCTGGGTGGCATAGTCGGTTGGGTGGCAGCCTTCAGCGTGTGTCATGATCCCAAGGTCCTGGGATGGAGCCCCATATTGGGCTCCTTGCTCCCGCTCCCTCTCCCTGCTGCTTCTCCTCCTTGTGCTCCCTCATGCTCTGTCAAATAAATAAATGAAGTCTTTTTTTTTTTTTTAAGGTGCTTAATATAGTAACTGACATATGAAAAATACATAGTAAGTCATTTTCTTTTCCCCTTTTCTCTCCCACCCCCCGGGGAGGGGGGAACAGAGGGAGAAGGAGAAAGAGAATCTTAAGCAAGCTCCATGCCCAGCATAGAGCCTGATCTCACAACTCTGAGGTCATGACCTGAGCCAAAATCAAGAGTCATCTGCTTAACTGATGGAGCCACCCAGGCACCCTTCTCTTTGATTAGGTATTTATCCATAGCATCTCCTAGACTAAGTTCAAAAGCTTACCTAGTCCAGAATACTTCAAATCACTTTTTCTACCTCAAATCAGATGGCTCTCTTCTATGTCACATTTAATTGGAAGTCAGTTATTCGGCTTGCTCAAGTACTGGAAAGGACACACACGACATAAACTACTGTATTGAATGCTCAAGGAGACAAGTAGAAGACTATGCCCTGACTTTGAGTACTTGAGGTGACAATATACACAAAAAGTTGAATAGGAACGCAACAAAGGGTGGGACAAATTACACAGACAGTAACTGTGGTAGGAGCTTTGGGATGCTAGTGGCTGGTCTGTGATTATTTCGCACTCAGGAACAAGAAAATTATTAAGAGTTGTAAGAGAGCACTGGTTTTATGGCTGAGAAAATAGGTCCAGAGATCTAAGTGATCTAGGGGAGAGCTATAGAGTGGCAGAGACTTCTTGTCCCCTGGTCCCTTGCTGCTTGCAGATACATTTCTAACTATTTTCAAGTATTTTAGTCAGTCTATATTTGTTTTTTCTAAGGAGGCAGTGCAGCGTAGCTAGTTAAACACTGGGCTCTAAAGCCAAAAAAAAAAAAATCTGTTTGAGCCCTGGCTTTGCCAGGTCACCATCCGTGTGACTTTGGGCAACTCATTTTTCTCTATGCTTTAGTTCTTCCATCTAAAAAATGAGTACAGTAATATTACCTTATTTCACAGGGTTGTTAGGAGGATCAAATAATTTATTATATGTAAATAATTAAAAACTGGAGTTTTGTCATTACAATTGTCATTTGTCTCTGACAGAGACTTTTTCACATTTTTTTGTTTTTTCTTTCTTTTGCTTCTTTTTAAAAAAACCTCCTTAAAGCATGCAGGTGAATGCTCATTAGCTACCTTAATCCTATTAGATAAAAACAAGTTTTTGTTCCTCACGAAGGAGAGCTGGGATTTGCATTAAGTCTGGCCTAATCTGGTAACAGGAATGTCTAGGATAGTAAAAACGGAGATAGCAACAGATTCTAGGACCCAATAGAACTTCTTCAAAAAAGCCAACCAAGATCAATAGACATTGAGAAAGATGGAGTCAATGAACTTAATTCCAAATAAGCTTTCCCATCTATTTTAAGGTCTATTCCAAACTTCCTAAAGACAAAATCTAGCCTTTTAAGGAAAGCGCAGAGAACATGCCTCCGTGGGCTTCCTTTGAGGGAATGTTTTAGCAGGTGCTGCATTCTACCCTGGAGGTGGCTGCATGAATTTGTGAGCTGAGGTGACAACATTGACTCCCTCTGGAAGAAAAAAATGCTGTCTCTACATAGGAAGCTTAACTACAAAGGCACTACTTGAAAAGGAGGAGGAGGAGGAGGAGGAGGAGAAGGAAAAGAGGAAGGAGAGGCACCAGTCACGGCTCAATTCAGTATTCAGAGTCAAGAAAGCAAGAACCATTTTTTTCTTCTTCTTCCTGGAGTACTTCTCTTTCCTCCCCTCAAATGCCTGTTGAAAAAGTTCTGGGATGAATTACAAGCCAAGAGTGCTGTCACAGAATTAGGGAGAGCAGGGTTGGGGTGAGAAATAACCTATATTCAGCTGGTCAGAAAAATCATGGATTGTTGGGGGGAGCAGGGAGCAGGGATTTGGAACTACCTTCAGGATCACCCATCCGGAAATCTAGGGATGGGGGCACCTGGGGGCTCAGGGGTTGAGCATCTGCCTTGGGCTCAGGTCCTAATCTTGGGGTCCTGGGATCCAGTCTCCACATCCTGCTCCCTGCAGGGAGCCTGCTTCTCCCTCTGCCTGGCTCTGCCTCTCTCTCTGGGTCTCTCATGAATAAAAAAAAAAAAAAAAAAAAAAGGAAATCTAAGGATGGAGAAGGGTACTAACCGGCCTTCCAAATCTTCTGCATTTGGTAGATGAAAATCACGTTGTCCACCCAGTGGACTTTGTCACTCAGGCGGTGTCAGGGTAAAATAAGCATCAAGGAGGAGATCTTGAAGTGAAAAAGAAACAACAGGTCAGCCTCGGGCTCCTGGGTGAGGGGATTTATGAAGGTCCGGCCCAGCCAGAGCATCAGCAAAGATGGAAGAATCAAGCACCACCGGCGGCGGCGGCCCAGCCGGGAAGTTTGGGATCAGAGCCAACGATTTGGACCTACCGGCACCCCCGGGATCTGCCGGCTCCCCAGGACCTGCCAGCCCCCCAGACCTGCACACAACCCGGACCTGCCGGTACCCCAGGACCTGCGGCTCCCCCAGACCTGCCAGCACCCCACGACCACCTGGCATCCTAGACCTACTGGCACCCCCGGATCTGCTGGTACCCCAGGACCTGCTGGTACCCCAGGACCTGCTGACTCCCCCAGACCTGCCGGCACCCCCAAACCTGCCGGTACCCCAGGACCTGCTGGCTCCCAGGACCTACCGGCATCACCAGATCTGCCGGCACCCCTGGACCTCCCAGTACCCCAGGACCTGCCTGTACCCCAGGATCTGCCAGCTCCTCAGGACCTGTTGGTACTCCTGGACCTGCCGGTTCCCCAGGACCTGTCAGTACCCCCAGACCTCCCAGTACCCCAGGACCTGCCGGCACCCCTGGACCTGCCTGTACCCCAGGACCTGCCAGCTCCTCAGGACATGTCAGTACCCCTGGACCTGCTCATTCCCCAGGACCTGACTGTACCCCAGAACCTACCCGGTACCCGGACCTGCCAGGACCCCCGTACTTGCCCTGCACCCCTGGACCTGCCGGCCCCCCAGGACCTGCCAGCACCCCCAGATCTGCCTGTACCCCCGGACCTGCCTGCTCCCCCGGACTTGCCGGCTCCTCAGGACATGCCGGGTTCCCCAGGACCTGCCCTGCACCCCGGACCTGCCGGCTCCCCCCAGATCTGCCGGCTCCCTAGGACCTGCCCTGCACCTCAGGACCTGCCTGCACCCCCGGACCTCCCCTACACCCCAGGACCTCCCGGCTCCCTGAACCTGCCCTGCACCCGGGACCTGCCGGTACCGCAGGATCTGCCGGCTCCCCAGGAGCTGCCCTGCACCCAGGACCTGCCCTGCATCCCCGGACCTGCCTGCATCCCCGGACCTGCCTGCACCCCAGGGCTTGCCTCGCACCCCAGGACCTGCCTTGCACCCCAGGACCTGCCCTGCACCCCCGTACCTGCGTGCACCCCAGGACCTGCCTGCCCTGCACACACCCCTTTAGTCGCCCGGAGTCCCGGAGCGAACACCGCCGGCTGCGCTTCTCCTCCGCGAGCGGGTCCCCGACAGCTCGGAGGCTGCGGGCCCGGGGGCTCGGCGGGTCGCGCGTGGCCTCGCCGCAGCCGCCCGCACGGCTCTCGCCCTGGCCCCCGCCGTCCACTCCGGGCCTGGCGCCGTCCGAGCCCCGCGGGGCCGCCGGGGGCTGAGCCGCCACGCCGCGTCCTCCAGGTGTCCGCCTCCATCCTCTCGGAAACAACAAGCCCCAGAATCCCTTGGGCGGGGAGGTCCCGCCGCGTAGGCGATGGCTCCCGAAGGGCGGAACACGCAGCGGCCTCCTCGGCCCCGGCAGCTCCTTGAGCGCATGTGTTTAAGCAGCCGAATCCCCGCTCGCGCAGCAGCCGCTGACACCGTCGGGCCTCGGAGGCCGCCGCGCCGCCTCGCTCGCCCCCGTCCAGGGGCATCCTGGGAGTTGTAGTCCAGCCGCGGCCTGGCGCCGAACTACGTGTCCCAGGGTGCCGCGCGGCCCGGGCCGTAAAAGTTCCCCTCCGACACGGCCCCCTCGCGGAGACGCCCCGCCGCCGCCCCCGCTGCGGGGTCTCCCTTCTCCCTGCTCGCGCGTCGCGGCAGAGCGGCGGCCGCGGGGCGGGGGGAGCGCCGGGGCCGGGGCCGCGCCGCCCCGACAGGCACTTCCGGCGGCGGGTCACTTCCTGGTTGGGCGGCCGGCGGGGCGGGAGGGCGGGCGCGGGGGAGGGGCGGCGGGCCGGGCTCGGCGGGGCGCTCGGGGATCAGCTGGCGGCGACCGCGGCCCCGGCTCTCGCTGCAGCGCGCGGGCGGGCCCGGCGGCCGGGGCGATGCTGCGGGGCCGGTAGCGGGGCGCCAGCCGCCGAGCCGTCGCAGGTGGGTGCCGCGGGGATGCTGCCGCGCGGGGCGGGGGGGGCAGTGCCCCGGGGTCGGCGCTGCGGGGGGGGGCGGGGGCCCGGGGCCCGGGGACGGCTCCTGCCCCGCGGGGACCCGCGGCCGGACCCGTGAGTGTGTCACCGACCCATCCGCGGTCGCCCTCTGCTTCTGTCATCACAGGCTTGAACTTACACGGATCGCTCCCCCGAGCAGGAGCAGGAGCAGGAGCAGCAGCAGGAGGAGGAGGAGGAGGAGGGCACCGCGGCGCGATTGACACGCATATGCCTGCAGGCATCCTCCCTCGGCCCCCACCCCCACGGCCGGGTTCGGGTGGCTCCTCTCCGAGCTGAAATCCGAGAAGAAATCCTTGCATCTCGCTTGTTGGCTTTTTTTTTTTTTAAAAAAAAAAAAAAAGAAAAAAAGAAAAAGATCCAGAAACCCGTCGGTATTTTTGCTCCACTGCTTCCCATCCGCAAGATGAAGAAGTTTTTCGACTCCCGGCGAGAGCAGGGCGGCTCCGGCCTGGGCTCCGGCTCCAGCGGAGGCGGGGGCAGCACCTCGGGCCTGGGCAGCGGCTACATCGGGAGGGTCTTCGGCATCGGGCGGCAGCAGGTCACGGTGGACGAGGTGCTGGCGGAAGGTATGGCCCGACCCCTCCAGTGCGCCGGGAATCAGGATCTCGTGCTGATGCAGCAGGACTGCTTTCCAGTTGCCCGGTGTATGAATGGGCTTTGACCGGTTGACCCTCCTCCCTTTCTGCTCCCCCCCCCTCCACCTCCACCTCCCTTTCCTTGCTCAGTGAACCCTTGTCCTTGAGAAATTTAAAACTGAGATTTGGAAGTGACAGTGTTCACGGGGAGGGGAGGGGGTGGAAGGAGGTTGCTGGAAATTGTTTACCTGCAGGGAGGAGGGAGGAGGGGGGGGACTTGTATTATCATTATTATTAATTAAAAAAAAAAAAAAGCTGGCAAGCCAGTGCTTGTCGGCTTCACAGAATTAGGAGGATCGGGTGAGAATCAGGTACGTGTGAAAGTGCAAAGGCATCCAGTGTCGGGGGCTGGGCTTGCCGTCCTCCTCAAACTTGAAATTGTGATGCGAGGGCCCAAGGGTGCAGACGGAGTAGCTTTAAGAAGAGAGAGGGGTTTCTCGTTCTGCCCAACTTTCCCTCTCCCTCCGGCAGGCAGGCAAGCGTTGGAGGAAGACAAGGGTTTTCAGAGAACGGGAATGTGTTTTTCTTAAGAGCCAAGGCTCGCTCGCGCTCTCTCTCTCTCTCTCTCTCTCCTCTCTCGGTGGATTGGACTAGTTTTGTTTCCTGACCCCAACTGTAATCAGGTCCCCAGGATGTAGCCAAGATAACAGAAATTACACGAGATGGATGTGGTTATCTTGAAAACCAGTCTAACTAGGCCCCCTCTCCCTCCTGTTTTAGTTTTTTATTTTTATTTTTATTTTTTTAGCGAAAAGAATTACTGGAGAGTGGCACCTGATTTTTGTTGTTCCTCTGTCGGGGAAGATGTCATTTAGGTCTGCTGTGTAAATTCCCTCCAGGTGTGCTCATCTGTGTATATTTATGTATACATAAATATATGTATTTTACATCCCTCCTCCCCCAGGCTTTCTGGAGATCTTTGCGCGTATCTTTTGGTAACCTTAACCTCGACCTTCATAATTACGCCAGACTCCTACTTTTCACAGCCCGTTGCCTGCCTTGTGTGCTTTTATTTTTAATAAAAGTAGCAATTTCCTTGGCATGAGGCTATTCAAACTAATTGGATGGGGCTAACCTGCTTTAGGTTGTGTTGTTGGCTGAGAGGGGATGGAGGAAGGGGGAGGCCTCTGCTACTGCAACATGGTGGTCTGTGGGGGGACAATTTATTAGCTGGAGAAGGAGCCTTTTTGTGAGCTAAGGTCGAAGCAAGGGTCCTAACCTGGGCCTGGCAGATGCCTGTCACGGGTGAGTGTTGCAGGCTGGTGGGTTGGAGGAGGAGGAAGCTGTGTTTGGCTCTCAGCTTGTGCAAGTACTGGGTTCAACTTGGTCCCATTTTTCTGGGGTTAGGGTAGAAGCTTTTAGTTTAAAAACACTTAAAAAAAAAAAAAAGATCTGACAATTCATGTCCTTGTGAAATTGTTGCTCTTTCCCATTCTCAGTACTGCTCTAGCTGGACTTAATCCGGGGCCTGAGTCACCGTCCCTCTGGATCTTTCCCTGTGGGCTTTGGTGCAGGATGGGAGATGCTTCTGTGCCCGCTGCCAGATCCGCACCCTTGAGTCTGATCTGTGTCTTTCATCCCTGTGCCAAAGCCCTTAACTGCAGTGGGTTGGAGAAATGGAGAAGAAGAGTGTGAGAGAGAAATCAGGAGGAATGAGGGGGCACGGAGCTCTTTCCTTCTCTTTGAATGGCCTCTGCTGACTTTGTAGCCCAGGAGCATTTTGTTCAGCTAGGATATTGTCTCATTGAAGTTGGTGCTACCCTAAGCGGTGCCTGTTCTCCGAGTCTAAATGGTGGGGAAGAGAAAAGACAAAATTGGTCTTTGTCATCCAGGCTGTCCTCCTCTTCCCTGGAATTCATCCCTGAGAATTGCACATCATGCATTATGATATTTTTAAGTGGAACTTAGGGCTTGCAGCTCTGCATTCATATTCACCCAGCAAGCAGTTATGGAGTATTTATGATGTGCCAGGCACAGTGCTAGGTCCTGGGGTATGACATCAAACTAGATGCTGTAGTTTACGAACTACGTTGAAAGATGGAAAACAACCAGCTCGAATAGAGTGATCTGTGCAATCTTGGAGATGAGCTTAGGGTGCCGTGGCCCCCAGTGTTTAGAGAGCCAGGAATCGCTTTCTGCAGGTAGTGGCTGACCAAAGAGTGAGTAGGGGCTCCCCAGGTGTGGAGACCGCGTGGACCAAGACTCAGAGCAGCAGGAGAGAGTCTTGTGTAATACTGGGTCTGGTGATATTGCCCTCTCTATCTATGTTCATTGACTATAAGCAAGTTTGAATATGTGGCTCTAAGAAGTATATAACTCTGTAGGAGCCGGTATACAAAGTATTTACGTAGCACCTACTAAGTGAAAAGGTACTACTGAATTCTGAGAGGGGTATAGCGTGATGTCTGCCTTTAAGGAGCTACCAGTGACTTTGGGAAGACAAGGCAAATATTCACACGTACAGGGTAGCATGGTTACCAGCACTGTCTGTCGAGTCGGGCAGGTCTAGGTTCGGATTCTGGATCTGTTTTTTACCAGCTGTGAAACCTTGGATAAGACATTTCAAATCTCTATTGAATCTGTTTCCCTATGGCAGTGGTTCTCAGCCTGTGGAGTCCTGCATCAGTAGCATCATTACGGAAGCTTTTAGAAATGCAAATTAGGCCTCACCCCATAAGCCAGGAGTGTGGGGCTTTAACAGATTTCTGGAGAGGTTGTGATGCAAGCTAAAGATCAAGAGCCCCTACCCTGTGGAGTGGTTGTGAAGATCAAGTGAGGCAACGCGTGTGAATTCTTTAACGTTTTTCAGGTGTTCAGTGAGTAGTAGCCATTATATGCCAGCAACGTTACATCCTATATATATAGTTCAGAGGTGTTGGGGGGTTGTGAGGGTTAGTTTGGCTCCAACAATCTGCAGCAATCCTTTTCCCCCTTGTAGGTGAAGAGAGTCAGATACTTTTCTGCAGAAGCCTCACTGGCTCCTTGAAGGGCTAACAGATAGATGTTTTGGGTAATCATGTTCCTTCCTGCACCCTCTTCTCTTCGAGTCCCCAGGTGCAGACCTAACCAGGATTGCCCCCCCAGGATTGCCCAACGATGGTGAGAGTTATGCATCGAGCGCCCAGGGCAGTGGCCAGGCAGTTTGGGGAGGGTGGGTTTTAAACACAGACTCTCTTAGCATCACAGGTGGGAACCTGTCACCCCTGTTTCTCTAATCTGGGTATCGGTGTGTGCCCTATAGTGAGGAATGCGAAAGCACCAAGGAAGAGGTGCTGGAGTAGGACAGGAGAAGGCGTCCACAGCATCGGCGCTGCTCGCCTGCCTTCACTAGCTAGTCCACCGGGGCTTGTCTGGGGGAAGTGAAGGCTCTGTCGTCGCATGAGTTCAAAGGGACGTGGCTATCTCTAGGCTGGGTGCAGAGGAGGAGATGCCCTGATGACTTCCTCATCATGTCTGAGGTAGTGGGCATATGAGGTCAAGGGAAGATTTGGTTTAAGCTTCCAGAATGAGTTCAATGGAAAAATTGGAGCGATGCTCGGAGGAGGACTGAAGAGCTGTGCTTTTGTTAAACACCCTTAGCTATATGAGGCCTCACATCTAAGCTTTAAACAATAAATATTGAACACCTGCTGTGTGCAAGACCACATTGCAGAACCGCGTCAGTTCTCTGTAAGGTGGACCACGTGCCCCTTCAGAGCAGTTTCCTTACTTACACTGAGTAATCCAGGTTTAGAGTTAACGAGAACTACTGAGTGACTTTCTATAGCAGTAAACTGGCAATTTCTCCTACCAACACCACAAGGTAGTGAGGTTGAAACACCTAAAACAAACAAGGATACACGTATGTGTACGTATGTGTACACACACGTAGCGTATGATTATGTTGCGTTGGTATCGCTATGACGTATGCGTGTATCCATTTAGTATTTGTTAGGCCTTCTTTGTGGCAGGCACTGTGTTCGAGTCCAGAGCTACTAAGATGAGTAGGATGTGGGCCTGGCTCTTAAGGAGCTCATTGACCAACAAATGACCCCAAGATCAGTGTCCAGCACTTAGCATGGCCCTTGGCATATAGTAGATGATAAAAAGATGTTATGGTTATGAGGTGGTAAGGAGGGAGGGCCTGAGGGCAAGGATTTCTGGATGAAGTGTGGTTTGAACAGGAATGAAAATTGCCCAGCAGATGATCCAGATGAGAGTTACCCGAGGCCTTCCCAGCAGAAAGAGTAGGATACGCAAGGGTAGGGTGGTAGAGCCGTTTGATGAGCTCAGGGATACCGAGTAGTCTGGTGTTATCGTTTAGGTTAGTCTAAGTTTCCCTTCCAGAATCAAGGAAAGAAGGACATGGAATAATAGAAGGAAATTCTTTCACATTTGTTCCTTGGCTGTTCCCTGGCCGCTGGCTTTCTTCCGTGGCCCTCGGTCTTGGTCCTTCGAGTAAGTATTGAATAGCTGCCACCCGGGGTGCCCCGGTCCTGTGCTAACTGCGGGGCTAGGGAGGGGATAGTGTCTGGGGGAAGGGGAGCCGTCCTACAGGTTCAGTGAGAGGCGAGCGGCGTCAAGGAGAAGCAGGTGGGGAGTGGGATGACCCGTGTTACAGAAAGGAGTGGACGGGGCGGGGATGATGAGGATGTGTGACCCGAGCAGAAGGTATGTTGGAGAGAAAAGAAGGGGCGGTACCGTGATGGAGAACTTTAGTGCCAGGCGGGGAGGTTGGTTTTAAGCACCTGAGGTTTTCTCTGACGCAAACACTGATGTGATCCCTCCCACTTCAGCTGTCTTTGCCTGCTGGGAAGTCTGGTTTTTTAGTGGCAACTGCAGATTTTCAGGGGGTGGTTTGTGAATGGTGTCTTCTTCCTGGCTTCAGGCATGATGACGGTTATAGCTTTGCTAAATATAGCCAAATCTAGAATTCAGAAATGAAATCCAGAATAAGCATTTGCATGGTCAAAGCCTTTCCTTTGGTCTTTCTAACAAAGTCACACTCACTTAATGAGAGATGGTAACGAGCGACAGTTTCACGTGGGTTTTGAGTGGGAGGTTATGAGGGGAGGCGCACACTTGAACCTCAGTGGCTGAGACTGCACGTGGAGTACACAGGAGAAGCTCGGTCGCCGCTAGTCAGGTACACGTGAACTGTGACTGCACCGGCGCGATCATTGCAGTGTTTGAAAGCTGACACGTCAGGAAGGGGCTCACACCAGCGGGTACCTTCGTTTTGTGCTTTGCAAAGGGTACGTGCTTTCTGAGCCTGCTTAGGGACGGTGACATCTGCATCCGAAAGAGCCAAACAGTGAGGCCCATGGAGATGGTCTTGTCTAGTGAAGTGGCATCTGGCCTGTGAGTAGCCAGGAGGGGCCTTCCGTCTGCTTTTCTGGAGCCAGCATTTCGGTGTGGGGGAAGGAGCGCCGCAGGTCTGCGCGGGGAGACCAGGGTTTGTTGGGCCATTCGATGCCGCGTCGGGGCGGTTACTGAGCGCTCCTACGTGCTGGACGTCAGCCAGCGACAAGGGAGACTCTGCCTTGAGGAGCTCACCCCGATAGAACTGCGGATACAGGAGTCCGTAGCTCCCGGTGTTGGAGGGGAGGGGCCGGGGAGGGAACGGCCGCGAGGCGGCGGTCAGTTCTGTGGGGTCAGGAGAAGTCAGGGAAAGCTAACGGAACGTGATGCTTGAGGTAGGTCTTCAAAAATAAGAACTTATTGCTGGATGGACAAGGTTGAGAGAACATTCTAGGCAGAGAGAATAACATGGCCAAAGACAAAAAGCAGGAACGTGTACTGCCTGCTGGGAGCTTTGTGTTTGAAACCGCGTTATCTGTGGGTGCAGGGCTGTCCTGTCCCGTGGGGCAGCCATGGCCACGCACGGCTGTTTAAGTTTAAATCATCTAAATCGGGGGCGCCTGGGTGGCTCAGTTGGTTAAGCGGCTGCCTTCGGCTCAGGTCATGACCCCAGGACTCGGATCCCCGAGTCCTGGGATCAGGCCCCACTTCCACCTCCCTGCTAGGCGGGGAGCCTGCTCTTCCCTCGCCCCGTCACTCCCCCTACTTGTATGCTCGCTCGCTCTCACTCTCTTTCTCCGTCAAATAAATAAATAACCTCTTTAAATTATCTAAATTAAAATGCAACCTTAATTCTACGGGTGTACTAACCACTTTTCAGTTGCTTAATAGCCACGTGTGGCTTGTGCCTACAGTTCTGGACAGCGCAGATAGAAAACATTTCACCATCACAGAAAGTTCTATTAGACCATGTTGGTTTAGAGCAATGGTTTCTACACTTTTTGGGTGGAGTAGCACTATCAGTTAAACATTTTAGGCCTTTTCCTGTAGGTGTGCTTGTTTATTTATACATTACCTGCACGTCCTGCTATCGTTACTTAATACCCGCAGGCACAGTGTGCACCGACCTGAGGTTCATCATATGTGATGGTAGACGCAAATCTGTATTTTAAGTTATCTGGGTAGGTTTTGGTGAGTTTCTTGTCATCTTAGATTGTAATTATTTCTGCATTGTAATGTGACTGATGAAAAGGACACCAGGAATAGAAAGTGAAGCACTATTTTTCTGTTGTTCATATACGCTTATGTTGTCTTTAATCCAAGGTATCTTTGCAAGAAGTTTTTGAAGCCCCTTGTTTGCTTTATGAGGGTTAATTCATTTAAAACAAATGTGATCAGTAAATCCACTTAACCGAGCACATGAACTGGAGTACATCTCAGTCCCCGTCAGCCCGTGCTAGGGAGCTTCCAGTCTTTCCTCATTATTCCATCAGATTCAGGTGAGACACGGGCCTGACATGGAACCTGGATGGGAGCGCTAGTGTTGGGCCATCTAATAAATGTTGATAAAGATAAAATCTCAGTTCTTAAGAGGGATATTAATATAAGTAGAGAGTTTCATATATGTACTTTTCTACCCCAGGGGATTGTTCTGTGTACCTCTGCTTGGAGACCACTGGTCTAGAGCAGTGGTTCTCAGCCAGGAACAGTTATCCCCCAGGTGACATTTAGTAAGGTCTGGAGACGCATTTGATTGTTACAAGGTGGGAGGTAGTGCTGGCATCTAGGGGGCAGAGGCCAGGGATTCCGCTAAACATCCTCCAGTGTACCCAGTAGCCTTCCCTTTCCACCGCAACACAGAATTATCCAGTCCAAAATGTCAGTAGTGCCAAGGTGGCACACCGTGACGTGTTGACCATTGTGAGGGAAGAGAGAGGAGTCAGGCATGGCGCAGAGCGTCTAATCTGATTTTAGGCAAATCACTTAATTTTTAAATTCGTTTTCTCAGCATCAGTAAGCCAATCTTTCTTAACCTGTTATGGCTAAACATCTTTATGTATCATTTTCCATATGAGATGGCTGCTTCAGAAATAAACCAGTGAACTAAAGGAGATCGAATGGTAAGTCTTTGTAGGCTCTGGCTGAGGGAGTTGTAGCTGTACACCACCCCTGGCTGACTGTGGATCATCAACGTTAGACAGTTCTCCCTGTATTCTCATCGCTCACATCTGGGCAACCCCAAAGTATTGTGAAGCATTTTCTCACCTGAGGGGCTTACAGGGAGGTTCAGTTGAGAAGGGTTATTAAAAATCAGAAAGTTGGGAACAGCCGTTTGGCTCAGCGGTTTAGCGCCGCCTTCAGTCCAGGGTGCGATCCTGGAGACCTGGGGTCCAGTCCCATATCGGGCTTCCTGCATGGAGCCTGCTTCTCCCTCTGCTTGTGTCTCTGCCTCTCTCTCTGTGTGTGTCTCTCATGGATAAATAAATAAAATCTTAAAAAAAAAAAAAACACGTTGTGAGAGAAGATGCTGATAAGGCTCTGTACAGAGAAGAATTTTCAGGAGGAGTCTAGCACTTGCAGTTAGGGATATTGGGTTCAAGTTCTTTGACTTCTATTTACCAGTGTGGCCTCGGGGAAGTCATTTAGCCAACGTGAGCTAGTGGTTCCACATTTCTAACAAATGTCCTTCCTGCCTCTGTAGAGATGTCGTGCTCACAAAAAGAGAGGGTGTAGGTATAATGTAGAGTGCAGAAGACACAGCCACGTCAGCGGGGAGTTGCAAGGTTTACTGAGCATCTTACGGTATTTTCAGCTCTAGGATGCTGTGGCATACAGAGAAATAATGGAAGATTTGCCTTCTGCCCTTCTTGTTGATATAATTTGAGTAATACACATGGAACAAAAGTACCACAGGGCGTGTGGTGTAGTCTTGAAATTCTGGAGGTGTTGAGGAGAGAGAGATCAGTGAGGACTGAAATGGTTAGGAAAGGTTTTGTGAAGGTGGATTGCTCTTAACTGAGTCTTCTCTGGAACCCCTCCTTCAAGTAACCTTGTTTTAGGGAACACGTCTAGTTCTGCACGTTTGCATATGTTATATTCTTAGTAAAGTTGAAGTAAGTATTGCAACATTTTTGGTTTCTCTTGAGGAACGAAATTGCCTACATAAATAAATCATATGTTCTGTGCGTACACCCAAAGTAAAAAAGCCTTTTCATTCCATGTGATTTCAAATCACTCAGCAGTCCTGGCCGCAGTATTTTGTGCCTCCCCCCCGGTATCTTTAGTATTACTAGTCTGCTATTTTTATTTTTAGTGTATTATGTATACTTTAAACAATCTCAGTTCTTCTTTTGAGTTATGGAGAATTGTTAGGAAAGAGGAGTCCTTCATAATTATGAGTGAGACTTCCACGTTGGCAGAGGGCAAATTCCTCGAGTTGGAACAAAGTTGAAAGAGTGAAAATCTGGAGTTTTCATTTGGGGCCTGCTGTGAGTGAATCAACCTGAACTGGTCAGTTTTCTCCTTGGGCTCTGAGTTAACCTTGGCAGACAGTGGATGGCAATGCCAACTGAAGCTTTGTTATTCATGATTTCTGAAGAGCCGAGAGATAATTGGATGAAAGATTTTATGGCATTCCTGTATTATTATCATAGAAGGCCAAGCATAGCACTGATGTTAGATTATCATTTGTAATTATAATGATCTTAAATAATGATGCCTTTCATCTAGGACTTGAATCCTGGAGAAAGCAATATAATGCCATGTAATTTTGTTTGCTGCCTGTTTTTGAGGATGCTTACAGCTATTGTACTGGGACCTTTAGGGTGAGAGAGATTATTGTCCCTCTGGTACTGAGCATGAATTTGAGAACAAAATGGAGACTTTATTACCCTTTGGGAAGAAGAAAAAAGAAGACGACTCTGGCCTCATCAGTTTGGGCCCTTCGTGGAAGATTGGGGCTTGAGCAACATTTACAGAGGTGGCAAGTGTCCTGCTAGCTCCCTCCACTCCTCATTTCCCCTGGTGAGTGAATCTTGTTCGCTCGGGAAGGAGTATCTTACCGGTTTGTTAAATTTGTTTGATTTCCCCTTGCCTAGCCCTGTTCCTCAGACCTTTGTCCTCTACTGTTTTTAGAAGCCTGGGCATTTCGGTGCTGGGATTAGGCAGTGTTGGGAGGAATAATTCCGTCTGAACTTTGGGCTGTGAAACAACCTTGGTTTGGCCAGAAGGGGTAACTCAGTAATGATTGGGGGAAGCCTGCTATCCGTACTGTCTTTCCTCCCCTGGCCCTGGAATAATGGAAGCCCTGCAGTGTTCTCCTTAGGAGAAGACTTGTAAGGTTGGCCGATGTGCGGTGATTTAAAAGCATCGGAATTGGAGGTAGGCAACCCTTGGCCTGAATCCTGGACCTGTCCCTGTGATGTTGGGCAACAAAGATCCCGGCTTCTCATATGTAAAATGCAGCTAATACTGTGGGTGGTTGTAAGGATTAGATGAAATTATGCAAAGTGCTTAGCATAGTGCCTCGCATGTAGTTAGCAGTCTGTAAATGGTAACGCTTAGTATTCGAGTGCATGAATTTTGTTTTTCTCGGGCAGTATTTGTTTTGCTGTGTGTATAACCCATGAAGTTAGTTAGAGTCCTGGAGAGAGAGGTGTGTGTGTATTTATATATGTATCTCTATATAACTAATGTTAGTTTAATTTTATATATATATGTAACTGTCAATCTCAAAAGTAGAAATATGAGTAATAAGTATCTTAACTATGTGAAGGAACACAGACTATTTAAATGAATGCTATACTCTGAAGATAGATGGACAGATTTAGATAAGGTTAAGGAGATGAGAATCTCAGATAATTACTGTGGTTTGAGGTTTTTTTTTTTTTTTCCTGCTTGAAAGCCACCTGTGTGCTGGAAAATCTCCCTCACCTGTCATGTTGCTATTAGTATGAAGGGCCTCTCTGCCCCTGAGAAACATGTGATCCTCGCTGCCTATCCAGCTTCAGATTCTTGTGCTCTGACACAATCAGGCCTGTGCCCTCCTCATCTTCCCTTGTACCGTGGATTTAGTTCTTTCCAGTGCTCCCTTTATCTGGGATCCTCTCCCTTGCCCACCTACCTTCATCCCATCTAACCTGCATACTTAGAACAGTTGATCCATCTTTCCTTCCGTCCTGTAGTTGCTTGTCATTATTGCTGCCTTTGTTGCCCGGCCGTAATCTCAAGGTTTTGTTTTGCTATTTATCTATTTCATTTGTATCTACTTTCTAGTGTTAGATAATTCTTAAGAGGCAGGGTGTAAACCTTAGGTTTATTTTGTATCCAATTTAGGACTCTTATGTTTGAACAATGCAACTGTGGGTCCTGGAGAATAAATTAACTGAAGAATAATACAGTAAATCAATGCTAATTCAAATTTACTGGGTAGGCACTACAGACCAGACAAATGTGAGATACATAGACCTCCCTATGCC
Organism: Canis lupus familiaris; assembly: GCF_011100685.1. Lineage (NCBI taxonomy): Eukaryota > Metazoa > Chordata > Mammalia > Carnivora > Canidae > Canis > Canis lupus. The sequence goes on along the minus strand of NC_049231.1, from coordinate 69,626,284 downwards.
TATTCCAATAATATAATAGATCTGTTTGGGACCTTATTACAATGATAAGAGCTCTCAAATCTTGTAGGTTTTTGATAAAGGTGAAAAATAATAAAATTCAAAGCAAAGTAGAACACCTTCTAGAAAGTCATGTAAATCTCTTTATTGATCAAATTCAATTATAGATACCTAATTCTTTCAATCTCAAAAGTAGAGATATAAAATATAAGTATCTTAACTATGTAAAGGAACCCTAAAATTATTTCAGTCTATATTGTAAAGATGGAGAAGATTAAGTGAAGTATCAAACCTCAGAAGTAACTGGAATTTGTCTTTAAGGGAGGCATGCATTAATTTTCTAGCTCATGGTAGATGTTGGCCTCGTTAAATTAGGATAGTGATTCTCAACTTATATTTAGGATTGTGAGCATGGGAACAAAGAACAGATAGGAAACAAATATATAATTTGGAAGGGCACAGACTAACCCCAGGTCCAGCTAGGAAAGGAAGGACCTCAAAGAAAATGAGGAGTGTTGATATACCTTCTTAAGAAGTATTTTGTAGCCTTAAGAGACGGGGGGAAGGGAGACAGGAGACTTTTATGTTTATCAAAGGGAATGTGATTTTGTTTTTAAAATATTTTATTTATTTATCTTGGAGAGAAAGAGAGAGAGAGAGAGACACACACAGCACATGAGGTAGGGTCCAAAGGAGAGGGAGAAAGAGAATCCCAAGCCTACAATGGCTCGATTGCAGGACCCTGAGATCATGACCTGAGCCGAAACCAAGAGTCAGGTGTTTAACTGACTGTGCTACCCAGGTGCCCCGAAAATACAGTTTTTAAAAGGTTCATGAGTATGGCACTAGCTGCTCAGTTATAAATTGAGTCTAGAGTGGTGATATCTAAAATTGATTGCTGATGTAGCTCTTAGAACATAGATAGGCCCTTACTTCCCCCTGTTCTTGCTATTTTCAGAGAGAAGCAGTGAAAAGGAGGATTTTTAGTAAATCTTGCCCAGTGTTTTGCCCTGTGAGTTCCATGACCTTGTTGCAAGATCAGCTCTGGAGCGCCTGGGTGGCTCAGCGGTTGAGTGTCTGCCTTCAGCCCAGGGCGTGATCCCGGGATCCAAGATCGAGTCCCACATCAGGCTCCCTGCACGGAGCCTGCTTCTCCTTCTGCCTATGTCTCTGCCTCTCTCTCTGTCTCTCATAAATAAATAAAAAATCTTTAAAAAAGAAAAAAAGAAAGATCAGATCTTGGTGGCTCCCTGACCAATGATGAGAATTCACTTGAAAAAAGTTACTTTGGAATAATGTAGACTGTCTCAGAAAATGTAGTACTTCTTTCTCTTTTAAAAACAGAGTTTTAGACTCTTAGTATGTTATGTTAATAATATAAAATGGCTCATTTAAGTGGCTCACCTAGCAGTTTTGAAGTATTTTAGGGTGATATGATAGGCTAACGTCTGAGTCTATATATTCAAGTTCTTGTTCGAGGTTTAGCTCGTAATGAACAAGGTGAGGGAAGTGGATCCTGTGTTCTCCTCAGTGATCTGGGACGCGTGACTTCCCTTCTGTGAGCGTGTTTTTTTCTTATATAAATATGGAGATCATTGGGGGTCCCAAAGATATCTTCTCCTGGAAGACATATTTAAGTTTGTGTAGTTTGTGTTGAGGCCATTTGAGAGGGACAGTGGCATGGAGTTGGTCAGATTGAAGTGTTAGACTTGTGTGGCTGTGACTAAACAACATTCCTGAGATGGGTTGTTAACCTTGGCTGATGTATGAGCCATACTGGGAAGTGTCATTCTTAGGGGAGGCAAAAGATTGCATTCCTTTTCTGTTTACCTGCTTCCATATCCCTATTTTATTTTAAAAAGATTTTATTTATTTATTCATCAGAGACAGAGAGAGAGAGAGGCAGAGACACAAGCAGAGGGAGAAGCAGGCTCCCTGGGGGGAGTCCAATGCAGGACTCGATCACGGGGTCACAGGGTCACGGCCTGAGCCGAAGGCAGATGCTAAACCTCTGAGCCACCAAGGTGTCCCTCTGTATCTCTCCTTTAAACTAGAAAAATCTGTGTTCAGAATTCGATGTTGGAGGAGAGAGGAAGCTAGGATGAAGCTTGGGCTTCTGGCGTGACTAGGTTGGTAATGGTGTCAACAAAATGAAGAAGGAAAAGTGTATGAGGGAAAGAGAATGACTTTAGTTTGGGATTCCTTAGCAGGAAGCACCAACGAAAATCCAAGTGTGAATATGGTTTAGGACATTGGGGAATAGGACTGGCCTGCATTTTAGAGAAAAGTTTGGTGAGAGTTGTCCCATAACCATATGATATTAATGAAAAGTGAAATGGAATGAGCCCTCAGAAGGAGACTGGGAGAGAGAAGGGGGCTATGGATACGTGGAGGAAGAGGTGCACACCAAACTCCCGCACTCTGACCTGCAAACCCCTGTGTGCTCCTTATCTTTATCTCTTTTGAGCATTTAACATTGTTTCCTCTTTGGTATCTTAGGCTTGGTTGGTCCTTTTGCCTGGAATGTTTGTTCTTTTTTTTTTTTTTTTTTTTTAAGATAGGAAGAAATGAAGGGCGGAGGGGAAAAAAGAAAAGATAAGAAACACAAAAGGAAGGAATGAAATAAGGAAAGTGAAAGAGGGAAGGAGGGAAGGTAGATACACAGAAAAATATATTAAAATCTATTTTTAAAACTAAGTAATTTTTTATTGAAGTATAATTAACATACAGTGTTATATTATTATTTTATAAATTTATTTTTTTATTGGTGTTCAATTTGCCAACATATAGAATAACACCCATCATCCCATCAAGTGCCCCCCAGGGCCCGTCACCCAGTCACCCCCACCCCATACAGTGTTATATTAGTTTCAGGTGTACAACATAGTGATTCAGCAATTCTGTACGTTACACAGTGCTCATCACTAAGCGTAGGCACCATCTGTCACCCAACGACATTATGACGATATTATTGACTATATTTCCTATGCTGTACTTCTCATCTTTGTGATTTATTTATTTTATGACTAGAGGTTTGTGCCTTTTGATCTTCTTTATTTTACCCCCTGCCCCACCTCCCTTCTGGCAGCCACCAGCTTGCACTCTGTATTTAAGAATCTGTTTTTTTGTTTGTTTCTTTGTTCATTTGTTTTGTTTTTTTAGATTCCCCAGATAAGTGAAATCATGTGGCATTTGACTTTGTCTGACTTATTTAACTTAGCATAATACCCTCTAGGTCCATCCACATTGTTGCAAATGGCAAGATCTCATTTTTTTCTACAGAGTAATATTACATTTTATACATATATTACATCTTCTTTATCCGTTCTATGTGTTGATGGACACTTGTGTTGTTTCCATATCTTTGCTATTGTAAATGTTGCAGTAAACATAGGGAGGCATGTATCTTTTTGAATTAGTATTTTTGTTTTCTTTTAATAAGTACCCAGTAGTGGAATTACTTGATCATACGGTATTTCTTTTTTCAATTTTTTTGAGGAATCTCTGTTCTGTTTTCCACAGTGGCTGCATCAACTTATATTCCTACCAGTAGTCAACAAAGGTATCTTTTATTCCGTATCCTCACCAGCATTTGTTCTTTCTTGTTTTTTTGATCCTAGCCATTCTGACAGGTAGAAGGTGATATCTCATTATGGTTCTGATTTGCATTTTCCTGATGATTAGTGATGTTGAGCATCTTTTTTTTTTTTTTTTTTTTTAAGCATCCTTTCATGTATTTCTGGCCATCTGTATTTCGTCTATGGAAAAATGTCTTTTCCAGTCCTCTGCCCATTTTTCACTTGGATTATTGGGGGTTTTTTTTTGGTCTCGAGTTACATAAGATCTTTATATATGTTGGATATTAACTCTTTAGCAGTTATATAATTTGCAAATATCTTCTCTCATTTAGTATGTTGTCTCTTTGTTTTGTATAAAACAAAAGCTTTTTATTTTGGTGTAGTCCCTAATAGTTTATTTTTGCTTATGTTTCTTTTGCCTAAGGAGATCCATCTAGAAAAAATATTGCTGTAACTGACGTCAAAGAAATTACTGCCGGTGTTTTCTTCTAGGAGTTTTATGGTTTCAGATCTCATATTTAGGTCTTTAGTGCCTTTCTGGTCTTTCCATGGCTGACTACTCCTTCTTTTTTTTTTTAATATTTTATTTATTTGTTTATTAGAGAGAGAGAGAGAGAAAGCACGTGTGTGCATACACGAGCTGGGGGGAGGGAGAGGGAGAAACAGACTGTCTGCTGAGCAGGGAGCCCGATACAAGGACCCTGGGATTCTGACCTGAGCAGAAGGCAGATGCTTAACCAGCTGAGCCCCCCGGGCGCCCCTGGCTGACTTCTTGCCATTCAGACCTCATTTAAATCTTACATCAGAGAGAGCTTCCTTCACCATCCAATATAAGGAACTTACCGTGTTTTGTTTTGCCATGTAGGCTGTATCAACTGATTCTTGCTTGTTGTTTATCTCCCTCTACAAGAATATCACGTTCATGAAAGCAGAGACCTTGACTGACTTGTTCATCATATATCCCCAGCGCCCAGTGTAGCACCTGACCTATCTGAGGAGCTCAGTGAAAACTAGTTGAAGGAAGACATGAGCAGATGAAGGAGGCAGAATGATTGGAGATATAGATGTAGAACCAGGAGAGATTAAGCGATGGAAATGAATACTAAGTAGATTTAAAAGGAGGGGAGTATGGATGCTTTGGTTGGGGTGTTAGAGATCAGAAAGGTCATGATAAGGATGGAAGAGTGTTTATTGGGCTTGGAAATATGAAGATTATTCCTGAGCTCTGTTAGAGCAGTTTAAGTGGAGCAGTGGAGGCAGTGGTATGAGTGAATGGGAAGTCAGTCGGATGCTGAGTCACGGAGGAATTTATTATTATTTTTAATGGTGGAAGAGTCTCAAGTACATTAAGCAGAGAAGAAGCAGCCAGTAGAGAGGAGGGGATGGAACTAGAGTACAGGGGGGTTTGTTTGTTTGTTTGTTTGTTTTGTTTATTTATTTATTTATTTATTTTTACAGGGGGGATTATTATTTTTTTAAATTTATTTTTTATTGGTGTTCAATTTACTAACATACAGAATAACCCCCAGTGCCCGTCACCCATTCACTCCCACCCCCCGCCCTCCTCCCCTTCTACCACCCCTAGTTCGTTTCCCAGAGTTAGCAGTCTTTACGTTCTGTCTCCCTTTCTGATATTTCCCACACATTTCTTCTCCCTTCCCTTATATTCCCTTTCACTATTATTTATATTCCCCAAATGAATGAGAACATATAATGTTTGTCCTTCTCCGACTGACTTACTTCACTCAGCATAATACCCTCCAGTTCCATCCACGTTGAAGCAAATGGTGGGTATTTGTCGTTTCTAATGGATGAGGAATATTCCATTGTATACATAAACCACATCTTCTTTATCCATTCATCTTTCGTTGGACACCGAGGCTCCTTCCACAGTTTGGCTATCGTGGCCATTGCTGCTATAAATATCGGGGTGCAGGTGTCCCGGCGTTTCATTGCATTTGTATCTTTGGGGTAAATCCCCAACAGTCCAATTGCTGGGTTGTAGGGCAGGTCTATTTTTAACTGTTTGAGGAACCTCCACACAGTTTTCCAGAGTGGCTGCACCAGTTCACATTCCCACCAACAGTGTAAGAGGGTTCCCTTTTCTCCGCATCCTCTCCAACATTTGTTGTTTCCTGCCTTGTTAATTTGCCACAGGGGGGATTATTGATGAAAGAGGACTGAGGAGTTAAGGACAGGTCACAGAGAGAATTCTGAACTCAGGTGCAGGAGAGGGCTTTGGACAGGAGAAGGCACTTCATTCACTGACCTGGCAGGGCACAGGACAAAGGATGGGTACAGAAGATAGGGAATTGGTGAGATTTGATAGGTCGAGGGAATTCTTGCCTCCTGGCTTTAGTTTTATTTTCTTCTTCTTCTTTCTTCTTTTCCCTACACCTCCTGGCTTTTGTTTTCTATCCAAATGCTGTGGGGTGTGAGTTGAATTGCGGTTTACAGAGAGTCAGGAAGGATGGAGAGAAATTCCTTAGGTTTAGGAAGAAAAGGACTGGCAGTATAAATAGAAGAGTGGCCTGATCATTTGGAAAGCCCATTTGAAATGACTCATGGGAAGACAGGTTTTCCTGACCTCTGAGGGTTTATCAATTTTGAAAGTGTACTATTTTGGGTAGGACTTTTTCTGAAACAGATTATCTATTTCCTGTCTTCTAGATTATATGTCACAGAAGCAGCATGACATAGGTAGAAAGTATGCCTGGTCAGCACCTGTCCGGTGACCACCATGCCCTGTACTCTGGACAGATTACTTCCCACCCTGTCCATCAGGTTCCCGGTCTGTAAGAGGAGGATAATGTGATGGTGACATTACTTTTGAAGTCTAACATCTCACCATTCTTTTATTTCTCAATTGCGTTGTTATTAGGTCTGTTGTGAGCTTTGCTTGATATGGGTAAGACAGTTTGCTCCTGGCTTGTACGGCTTTTAGAACTTCATGTTTGTGCTTCATTGTGTTTTTCTGGTTCCTTTCTTGGGAGGCTGTCCCCTGTCACTTCTCGCTGCTATCCGTGTGCCTTCCTGAATTAGGGCCTCTCTGATTTGCTGCTTTAATCTGCAGTGGACTCAGAAGGCAGGTGACTAAGCCTGTTAGAGCCGTGTGCAACAAACAGTAAAGAGGCTGTTAGTGAGAGTTGGAGGGTCTTGTCTGTGATGAAAGGACAGGAGCTGCTGAGCATGGGCTGTGCCTCCTGTTGGCACAGAAATTAGTTTTTTATGCCTCATGTTCCAGAAAGGTTGAGTTCTAAGGAGATAACGAGTTACCATTTGATAGTTCTTATTAATTAAATGTGGTTAGAAGCATTTGTCTGAAAAGTTGAGTATCAATGCCATAGGGACTTAGCCTATTTCCATTTTCCTTCTCACTTTCTATCCCTTCTCTTCCTGTCTCCCACCCACCCTCCTCACACACAGAAGGCCCTTCTTCACCCTTTCAATGTAAAGCTCTGTTTTAGGCCCTGTTATAATATTATCTCAGTCATTCAATTTCCATTTATATGAAACCACAGAGAAGTTTCCAGGATTTATAGCTCACTGTTCAATGCTGTCTATGTTTGTATCTCAGTAAGAGCCCTGCTGGAGACGCTCAACTGGTATTTGGTGTTGGGGGCTGGAAGACTTGAAACAATGAAATGAATGCTAGTTCTATGTGTGATGTGTGCGTGATATGGAAGAAAGCAATCGTTAAGTCATAAAATATTTTTTTAAGTTATTTTTTATTTATTTATTTTTTTAATTTAAGTAATCTCTACACTCCATGTGGGACTTAAACTCGTGATCCCAAGATCAAGAGTTGCATGCTCTTCTGACTGAGCCAGCCAGGTGCCCCGATGAAATATTTTTTTATACAGGTTAATCTATACAGATAGTAGAATAGTTAGAAAATAAAGTTAGACAAAGAGAGAAAATACTGGGTACCTGGCTGGCTCTTTCAGTAGGACATGTGATTCTTGATCTTGGGGTTGTGAATTTGAGCCCCACGTCTGGTATAGAGATTACGTTAAAAAAAATCTTAAAAAAAGGAAAATATTACCCATAATCCTATAACTCACCATTGTTAATGTTTTGTGTGTGCCTTCCAGACTTGTGTGTTTTTAGAAAAATAAGAATATCCTTCACATCATCCTCTGTAATCTGCTTTCTCCCTTAGCAGTATTTCCTAACTATTTGTGTTAAATATCTGCATCATCAGTTTTAGTCCATTGTATGGATGTGTTGTGATTTATTTAGCCAGTCTCCTATTAGACATTTAGGTTATTTATAGCTGTTATGAAACAACCACAGCGAGTATTATTCAAGCCTTGTCCTATTACTTCCTTAGAAGAAATTTCTGAATGTGAAATGGCTGGATCAAAGAATACTCATAGGGGCAGCCCCAGTTTAGTGCCACCTTTGGCCCAGGGCGTGATCCTGGGGTCCTGGGATCGAGTCCCACGTCGGGCTCCCTGCATGGAGCCTGCTTCTTCCTCTGCCTGGGTCTCTGCCTCTCTCTTTCTCTTGTGTCTCTCATGAATAAATAAAATCTTTTAAAAAAAAAGATACTCATATTTCAACTTTTGATCTATATTTATAAAATAGCCTCCAGAAAGAGTAAACATACTTCCATAAGAAGTGTATCTTTTTTTTTTTTATTTTTTAAGATTTTATTTATTTATTCATGAGAGACACAGAAAGAGAAGCAGAGACACAGGCAGAGGGAGAAGCAATCTCAAGCAGATTCCCCATGGAGCAAGGAGCATGATGCAGGGCTTGATCTCCTGACCCTGAGATCCTGACCTGAGTCAAAATCGAGAGTCAGATGCTTAGCTGATTGAGTCACCCAGGTGCTCCAGAAGTATATCTTCTTTATGAGGTTGGACATATTCTCTTTGTTTCTTTCTGTCTCTATGTCTTTTATCTGTCCTTTATATTTCTTCTTTGGTGATTTTTTGGTTTATGTTTCTTTGCTCATAGTTTTGTTAGAGTGTTCATCTTCCTTAACAACTTACAGAAGTTCTTCACATATTTGAGATGTTAATCCTTTCTCTCTCTCTCACACACACACACACACACACATATTGCAGCTTCTTTTTTTCTGTTTTGTCATTTACTTTCTGTTAAAGTGGGGTTTTGCAGATATCTTTAATTTTTGTGCAATCATGTATGTCAATCTTTTCCTTTATGATTTCTATCTGAAGTCATACTTGGAAAGGCCTGAGGAGAAATAGAGGGCCTAGATCACGGAGACCCTTTGAGTCTGAAGTTTATTTTTCGAGCAGTAGGGAAGCCAGATTCTTAAGAGGGGATGCCATGATCAGATTTGCAGTTTAGTTGGATCTGTGGAGAATGACGGGAAGGAGCTGAGTCTAGAGCATGTGGGAGGCTGTTGCCATGATCTAGATCTAAGGGCAGAACACGAATGGGAACAGAGTAGAATGCACACAGATATTTAGGAGGTTCATATAGTCAGGATATGGTGCTTGCTTGGACTTGGAGGTTGAAAATGAGGCATGGAATCAAGAATGATTCCAGGCTTCTAGTTTGAGGGCACTAGCTGAGCTCTGTTAGTTCAGGAGGAGAGGGTGGAAAGAGGGAAGAAGCAGGTTTAATGAAGAAGATGATGAGTTTGATATGATCACTTTGCACTGTGTTTGGGTGTGTTTGGGTTTTCTGCTGTTGTGTAACAAACTACCTACACCCCCAGGGACTTAAGACAACAATGGTTCATAATTTCTCATGATTCTGTGGGTTGATGGAGGCTCAGCTGAGCTTCTCCTAGGGCTTCTGCTCATCTAATTTAGGGTCTGTTAAAATTGTCTTTACTCCTACTACTCTGTTCTACAACATACCTGAATTCAGAGCATCCCAACATGGACTAGTAGTACATCACATTTCTTTCTTTCTTTCTTTTTTTAGAGGAGGGGAGAGGAGTGGGGGAAGAAGGAAAGAGAATCCCAAGCAGATTCCATGCCCAGTGCCAACCTCGATGCAGGGCTCGATCCCAACAAACCTGAGATCATGACCTGAGTTGAAATCAAGAGTTAGACACTTGGGCAGCCCTGGTGGCTCAGCGGTTTAGCACCACCTTCAGCCCAGGGCCTGGTCCTTGAGACCTGGGATCGAGTCCCACATCAGGTCTCCTGCATGGAGCCTGCTTCTCCCTCTGCCTGTGTCTGTGCATCTCTCTCTCTCTCTTTCTCTCTCTCTCTCATAAATAAAAATAAATAAAATCTTAAAAAAGAGTTGGACACTCAACTGAGTGAGCCATCCAGGCACACCAGGGCCTCACATTTCTAACATCATGCTGCATCTCTTACGGAAACATATATGTCAGGGAAATATAAAAAAACCCTGTGGATTTTATGTGTAGAACTCTGGTGTTTTTCACACTCTGGGGAACGCACCACAGTGAGAACTGGGTGAAGGTGTGCCTTTTACAAATTTTGCTTATTTATTTCTGGTAAAGTGGGATAGGGCTTTGGGGGAACTTGGGCAAATCATTTTGGGAAAGAGAACCTAGGGAAGTTGAATATTATATGAAATTGTTTGGAGCTGTATGTGCAGAAATACTTGTACTCAAGTTTGAAAAGTCAAGAGTGAGAAGACCAACAGGCTGAGAATGGAATTGAGGTTTAGCAAGACTTAAGCGATAGCCTGGTAAGGAAAGCCCTTTAAGGAGACTGAGAAAGAACATCCAGAGAGGTTTGAGGAGAATCAGTAGACTGCAGTGTCTTACACATATGGGACCATACAGAGGTGAGAAATCGGAGTCTAGAAGAGGCTTAGATGCACCAGAGTGGCCAGGTAGGATAAAGATTGGAAAATGTCCCCCGGATTGGACAGTGGGATGGCATTGGCCTCCACAAGAGAGTGGTTTCAGAAGAGCAGTGAGTTGATGGGTGGGTGCACCAAGGTTGCATTATTTCTTCAAGAAGTGTGAATAAGAAAAGGACAGATTGTATGGTCACTGGGTCAGGAGGTGTTTGAATAAAAGAACAGGCTACTAGGAAGGCATCAGGTGGGAAGAGAGAGAGAAATTAAAACAAAAGTAAGGACAGTTGCCTATTGGAGTAAGGTTCCAGAAGAAATGACATCTTCATCTTTTTGAATTGCAGCTTTATCCTTTCAGTTATTCAGATCAAAAACATTTCCTCCAGTGAGCCAGTTGGCCCCTTCCATATTCTCAGGCCCCAAACCTCTTCTCATCTAGTGTGTCAGAAAACTCTATTTGCCATTCACCATACATCCCCCAAACCAACCAGTCCTACCTTCCTCACCTGCTGTCTCCCTAGGTCAAGCTGTCGTTGGCCTGGATTATTCCAGTTGCTTCTTCATTGGTCTCTACTTCTCCTTGAGGCTCCTGTCTAATCTCACAGGAGTCAGAATGATCCTTCCAAGTGCAGGTCATTTCATGTGACTCCTCTGCTCAGAATGGTCCTAGTGACTGCCCATCTCACTGGACATAAAACTGCAGATCCTGACCTGGGCCTAGAAAGTGCTCTTCTCTAGCCCACAGTCGCTTCTCTATTTTACCACTCTCCTCTTTGGTTTTTGCACTCTCTCCACCCTGGCCTTGTAGCTCGTTAAAGCAGGGTAGGTTCATGCCGGGTTTTGGTGCTCACTTTTCCTTCTGCCTGTAATAGTCTTTGTCTAGGTAGCCCCAAAGCTTGCTCTCCCTCACTTGTCTTGCTTAAATTTCACTTTCTCAGAAAGTCCTTCTCTGACTATTGTATTAAAAATGACAACCCTCCATTCCTCTAGCTCTCCTTATTCCTTTTCCCTGCATCTGTACGCTTTGTAATTTATTTGTTGATTATCTCCCTTCATTAGAATATAAACTCAGGGGATCCCTGGATGGCTCAGTGGTTTAGCGCCTGCCTTTGGCCCAGGGGGCGATCCTGGAGCCCCGGGATCGAGTCCCACGTCGGGCTCCCAGCATGGAGCCTGCTTCTCCCTCTGCCTGTGTCTCTGCCTCTCTCTCTCTCTCTCCCCGTCTATCATGAATAAATAAATCTTAAAAAAAAAGAATATAAACTTCATGAGCTTGTCTGTTTTGTTCACAGGCTGTCACAGGATAGGCTTAACAAATATTTATTGATTAAATTGGTGATGAATGAATGAAATCAAGGCTAGTCCTTGGAAAAGGAGGAAGAAATTTCATCCTCAGAGACAGGAGGAGATAAATGAGTCGGTGTAGATGTAGTTCAGCTTGTAGTGGGAGAGCTAGGGTTGGTTGGGGGAGATAGGAATTTGAAGGTAGTCATGGCAGATGCCCTCACTTTTCTGGATAAGGAGGCAAGGTTGTCTCCTGAGGGTAGTGGTGAGAGTATAGGGGTGAGGACACTCCTGAGGATTTGGGCTAGTCATTGAGAGGAATAGGAGTGGGAGCTATCCAAGAACAAGTAAAGGACCCGGGCCAGGATGAAGACCATCAATTGATAATGATACAGTTTTGGAAGATTGTATGATTTTTCTCCAGTAGAGCTCAGGAGACTGGGTTAGGAGCCAGATAGGTGGATTTAGCATTGATTCCAAGTTGGGTAGATGTGATGGGAAGCCAGGGGTGCAGAGGAGTCAAAGGAGCAGTCCACATTGTCGACCATGGGGCAAGAATCAGGAGAGAAGACCATCACCTAAAGAACAGGTTGGTTGATGGGAGAAATGGAAAGAGTCAGAGCCTGGAGGATGGATGAATTTGAAGAACAGATTAGGCCAGAGTGAAGGCATGAGAGACTGGAAGGGTTGGAAGGTGTGTCAGAAGGTGAACAGTTGGCATTTAAGATTTGTGTTGACGAGGTCTAAGGTGTGGCCATGGACGTAGGTGTTTGGAAAGACCAAAGGTCTTTGTAGTGAAGAAATTTAGATGCCAAAGTATAGGAGTGAATCATCCTTGTAGATTTTGAAACCATCCAAGATAGTGGCAAGAGTTACAGCAGAGAGGAAGCCAGGATGCCAAAGTTTTCAGTGAATTTGCAGAAATGAGTAGGAAAGGCAAGGAAGAGTAGAAGCCATGGGAGCCAGATGGCCTGAGCTCAGAGGGGCAGGGACTTTTACATGAGAGTGGAAGGTGGAAACAGTAATGATCTGGAATTAATTTAAGAGAGCAAGGAAGATTCTGACCTCCTACCCTGAGGTTAGTGAAGTGTAGGAAAATCTGGCATGAGAGGGCTGATGATGCAAGCCATGTTGGCTGGTGCAGAAGCAGGCCAGAGCGATTTGGATGATGTATCTTTTGGCCAGGTTATGGAGCTAAGTAGTTGTTTATGGCATTTATTTGACAGCTTTGTGTTTCCTCTTATTATTAAAAGGAGTAAACTTTCCTTTCAGTTATATTTTATACATTTATATATTAAATATTTACTTGTCATATATATATATATGTATAAATTTTTAAAAATTCTCCTTTGACTGTTGGCTTTGAGAAGAAAAAGATGTGGCCTCAGTATGTGATTTTGAATTTACCTTTTGTATTTTATAGATTGCTGGAACTTTCTGCTCACCTTTAACTTTTAGGCCTTGCTGGTCAGGTTGGTTGCCTCTTGGTTCTCTTTTGTCATGGTGGACTAATGATTAACTCTTAGAGGAGTCCTTTACCTCAGAAGTTGCTGAGTGATGAAGGACCACTTCTCCCTGAGTCTTTGCCAGCCTCTAGATAAAGGAAAAGGTCTTTGTTATTTTTTTTTTTTAAAGGCTCAATTTGTGAGTTAGACATGGTATCTTGCATATTTCCAGTTATCCAAGAACCAAAATAGTTAGCTGAGAAGTCTCCATGAGATGCTGGCTCCTCCGCACCCCTAGTGGTTGAAGCTCCTCGCTTCACCTCCTGCACAGATCAGGACTGCTCCTGGGAATACCTGTTGACTTCTTTTACATGTGATTAGTGGTTCCCAGTTTGTGTTCTTTCTTACACTCAAGCTCTTGGCACACATCTCTTTACCTTTTGTTCCATCTTAACTGTGTTCATTTATCTCGTTGTCATCTAAGCTGTTCTCCGTCTACCCCTGACCCAACCTGGGCTCCTAAGGGGTGTGGTTAGGTTTCCACTCACCTTTTATATGCTCTTTTATCTACTTAGATACTTAGTAAGTAGGTATTGAATTAATGCATTAAACTTAGAGTTCAAACAGCCTGACTCACACATTTTGCAAAGGAGAAAACTGTGCCCAGAGGATTAAATGACCTGTCCAAGGCTACACAGGTTCAGATGGAATTAGGATCCATTTCTCCTTTCAAGGTTTGGGGGTTTCCTGAAAGATTAATGTCAAAATAACTAGGCCTAAATTGATCTTGTCCCCCAAAGGTAGAGATAATTGAACTTCTCTGCAAATTTAATCCTGTCTTCTAGGGATAGGGGCTTTCAACTTCTCATTTCCCCTGTGAGCCTGTTTGGGGATGGGATGATGGGTGGGACTTTCATTGTTCTTTAATTAACTACTGAGATTGGGGGAGGAGGGCCGAGACACCGGAAGGTTCTGTCCTACTTGTAAAACTGGTAGGTTTGCTTTTTCCCTGACCCGTACCTTCAGGATGCCCTTCTGTCTCATGGGTGCTCATGGAGACCGTGAGCCGGGCACTGGGAACCTCGGAGGGGGCTACTGGATAACTTCTGGCCCGGCAGGCAGAAAGCAGCATATCTGGGGCACTTATGAGTGATTTGGGGGAACCAAGGATTAGAAGGACATTATAATCAGGTGCCAGAAGTTCATAGATAGGTCATTTGTGACTGGTAGGGTTGGCAGGAAACAGTGAGTCACACTGGCAGGTTGACAGGGGATTGAAAAAGAACAAATTCTTAGTAATTGCTGGGAGAGCCCTTTTTTCCATTTAGACCAGTGGTTCTTAATTGGGGGCTGTTTTGCCTGCCAAGGGACATTTGGCAATGTCTGGAGACATTTTAGGTTGTCACAGCTTGGCGAGTGGTATATGTGTGTGTTGCTGGCATCAGATGGGTAGAGGCCAGACTTGCTGCTGAACTGGTCCTGCAGTGCCCAGGACGACTCCTCACGAGAGGGGATTGTTTATTCAGCCACAAGTCAGTAGTGCTTGGGTTAAGAAACCCTGATGACTAGTTAAGTCATTAAAACAAATGTTTTATATGGATTATTTACTTTGAATTGTCTGGTTAGATGGCAAAGCTGGATTTATTTCCACCTTTTTCTTTTTTGAACTGAAGTGAAATTCATATAACATATAATCACTTAAAAGTAAACAGTTCATTTGCATTTAGTACATTCACAGTGTTGTACAACCACTACCTCTGTCTAGTTCCCAAGTATTTTCACATCACCCTAAAAGGTCTCCATTTAGCAGTTATTCTCCCTCTCCTCCTTCCCCAGCCACTGGAAGCCACCAATCAATCGGCTTTGTGTCCGTGGATTTACCTATCCTGCACTTTCCATATAAATGGAATCGTATACAACCATCTTTGTGACTGACCTCTTTTACTTAGCAGGATAGTCTTGAGGTTCATTTATGCTGTGGTATGCGTCAGTACTCCATCCTTTTTTATGCTTGAATAACATTCCATTGTTAAAATATTCCTCAGAATTATTAGATATATCAGTTTGTTTATCCATTCATCCATTGATGGATATTTGGGTTGTTTTCTATGTTTGGCTGTTGTGAATAATGTAGCTATGAAGATTTGTGTACACGTTTTTATTTGAAAAACAAAATTCTTCTTCATTTATTTTGGGTATACACCCAGAAGTGGAATTGCTGGGTCAAATGGTAATTTGAAGAATCTCCAAGTTGTTTTCCACGGTGGCTGCACAATTTTACATTTCCACCAGTAAAGCATGAGGGTCCCAGTTCTTGGCAAGTCCACATTCTTGCCAACACTTGTTATTTTATTTTTTGATGGTGGTCATTCTAGTAGGTGTGAAGTAGTATCTCGTTGTGGTTTAAAAACATTTTTTTTATTATGGTAAAATATATATAACATAAAATCTACCATTTTAATGTCTTACCCTTATGATACAAACTGGTCATTTGACAAATATATTTTGAGGCCCTACTCATGAGGGCAAACATTGCTTAAATTATGAACAAAACAGGTATAGGCCTGAAGGAAGCAGACATTATTGAACTCCCACCACTAAATTATCAAATCTGGAAGTGATTTTAGTAGAAAGTATAGGAGGTGTAGCTACTGCATCAGGCTTAACTGTCACAACTTTTTGGTTTCCACTGTGTGTGTAGTTCCTTTCATATAAGGACATATTCATAGTGTAAAAAACACAGAAAAAAAAAAAAAGAGAAATATAAGACCCAGCAACGGTGCTGTGGCATTTGTCCCTGTCCTGTAGTCCACTGGGAAAATCCTGTTTCAGATTCCTTTAGAAACCCCCCAGGAAAAAAAAAAAAAAAAAACAACAAAAAAAAGAAACCCCCCAGGTTCTTAAAGCATCTTCCACTGTGGTCTTCCGTCTTTTGAGTCATGCGGATGGGACAATCATATTTCCTTTCGAATTGGTGTAAAAGCAAAACTGCAACCCCCTCCCCTCCTCCCGTCTGTGTCTTCTGTAAAGGATCAGAGTCCACGTGAGATGAGGTGGGCTGGGTGCCTGGCAGGAGTGACCGAACTGTTCTGGCATGTGGAGCTCCTTTCTCTGTGAAGTGCCTGGGACGTGGCTAAGCCGAGGTCCAAGTCCACATGGAAAGCTCAATACCAAGAGACACGAAATTTCCTTGGTAGAAGATGTAAGTGAAGACCCCCCAGAAGGAAGGCTTTTGATGGTGCCCCTGAAGAGAGGGTAGAGCAAGGCGTTTGTCTCTTTTCTCCCAGGCTTGGGGTCTAGGGCGGCTGTGACAGATGACCCCAGCAGAGGTCCGCCTTCTCACCATTCTGGAGTCCCCGAGCCTGAAATCAGGGTGTCGACAGGGCCACGCTCCCTCCCCCTCCAGTCTCTAGCAGAGGATCCTTCCTTGCCTCTTGCAGCTCCCCGTGGGGCGGCCCGTGGGGCTTCTTTGCTTCTAGTTGTGTCGCTCCAGTCTCTGCCCCCATTTCATGGGACCGTCTCTTCTCCGAGTGTCTTGGTCTAAGGATACTTGTCATTGGATTTAGGGCCTACCGCTATGATCCAGGACGATCTCATTTTGAGAGCCTTAACTGAATTACATCGCCAAGACTCCTTTTCAAGTAAGCACATTTATAGGTTTCTGGCGTTAAGACATGGCTTGCCATCCATCCCATTATAAGGGTGAGGGAGACATGGTTCTGGGAGTACAGGAAAGCTTTTTTTTTTTTTTTTTTTTTTTTCATGATTGGGAGAGAAGGAGACAAAGTTGGGTAGCAAGTGGCATATTTTGCTGCAATATCGCCGTTGCCCTCCATGGAAGCTCTTGGTTTGAAATGCCAGCCCCACCAGGAGAGGACTGGGCAGCCTGACGGGGCCTGGCTTCACTGGAGCTAGTTTGTCAGCCCTCTGCCCCACTCCTACTGAGCCTATCTCCTTGTGACTCTAGCTCTGTCTTCCTTCCATGAGCCCTTCCTTTTTTCTCTTTCCTTCCTTACCAGGTGTCTTCTCTGGTATTTTGCTTTCCTTTGGTATTATTCTGTCGCCATCATGAATGGTGAGTGACACACAAGTATATATGTTAGTCATTATAAAGCTTATTAAGTGGCTCTTTGCTGCTTGTCTTCTGAACTGATTCAGCAGATGATGGTGCTGGAGCCTTGCAATGACCTTCTTCCTTCCTAGGATCTTGATCTTTGCCCACATGATTTAGGATATGATTCCAGGAGCTGTTGGGACTACAAGGCATGTGCTGTCTGTGTGTCTCACTTTCCTTGACCAGAGTACTTTTCTTACAGGGAGCCATTGGACTGGGGGAGGGGATGAGCCTCCTGAGACCTTGAGTCACCCACTTCTAGTAGATTCCCCACCTGCACCCCACCCCACACCCCTGTCGCCTGTCCCATCTAGAGCTTGGGCCATCATATATGGTTAAATGCACATCTCCCTGAAGGATAATAATACTTCTGTTCTAAAGGTCCGAAGCCTAGTCAGCACTCCTCCAAATAACACTTCAAGATTGACAAAAACATTGGCAAATCTATAAAGTTGACATTTTAGGTAGAGTGGAGGACACAAAGGATCTTAAATCTTTGCCTAGCTTAGATATCATCACTGAGTTGCTTTTTATAAACCGAATCATATCTTCCGCTGTGGGATGAAGGTGCCAGTTAATTTTTCCAAGGAATGTCCTGTCTCCTGAGGCAACATTGAGACTTGCTGGGTAAAAATTATATAGGGTGTAGTTCAACCCTACATGGGTTGAATGGTGAAGGGGGCAAGGGTGAGAGGGTCTTAATTAGTAAAATACCAAACAAAAATGAAAGCATCCTTCCCTAGATAGTGATTCACAAATACAGTTACAGTCCTTTTCTGGCCAAGGTCCTAGGAGTCAGCTGTGCCACCCAAGTAATCTTAGTCATTTTAATAATAATAATAATGATAATAATAGGAGCTAACTTTTAGTGCTTCTGGGTGACTGCTTTACTGGGATTATCTCAGCCTTATCAGGGACTGATACTACCTCGTTTTACATTTGAGAGATGGTAAGCAACTTGCCTAAGGCCACGGAATTATCTATTGTGGGTAAAGGGACTGCTGACCCTAAGCCCAAGGCTTTTTGTTTTTTTTCCCTTGGTTGTGGTGAAAAATACACACTATAAAATCATTTTAACCATTTTAAAGTGTACAGTTCTGTGGCATCAAGAACATTCCCGTTGTTGTATAAACATCACCACCATCTGTGCCCACAGCTGATCTCTGTACACATTAAATACTAACTTCCTGTTTCCCTCCCCAGCCCCTGGCAGCCACCAGTCTACTTTCTGTGTCTGAGTTTGGCTACTTCAGGTACCGCAGAGAAATGGAATCATACGGTATTGTCCTTTTGTGTCTGGCTTATTTCACTTAGCACAATGTCTTCAAGTTTCATCAATGTAGTAGCAGGTGTCAGAGCTTCCTTTTTAAGGCTGAATAATATTCCATAGTCCATATGTACATTTTGATTATCCATTCATCTGTTGATGATCACTTGGCTTGCTTCTCTTTTGACTATTGTCGTGAATGTAGGTGCATAAATATCTGTTCAAGTCCTTGCTTCTTTTTGGTAGATACCCAGAAGGGGGTTGCTGGAGCCAGTGATAATTCAGGGTTTACTTTTTTGAGGAATCACCATAGTGTTTTTCACAACAGCTGCACCATTTACATTGCCACCAATAATGCACAAGGTTCCAGTTTTTCCACATCCTTGTAAATACTTGTCATTTCCTGTGTGTGTGTGTGGGGGGGGGTGGTATTTCTGTTTCATAATGGCCATCCCATTTGGTGTGAAGTAGTAGGTCCTTGTGGTTTTGATTTGCTTTTTCCGAAAGATTAGTAATGTTGGGCTTCCTCTCATGTGCCTTATGAGCCATTTGTATGTCTTCTTTGGAGAGATGTCTATTCAAGTCTCTTGTCCATTTTTTAAATAGGGTTGTTGTTTTTTTATTGTTGAGTTGTAGGAGTACTTTATATATTCTGGATGTCAACTCCTAGTCAGATACGTGATTTACAAATTTGTGTCCCGTTCTGAGGGTTGCCTTTTCATACTGCTGATAGAGTCGTTTGATGCAAAAAACAAACAAACCCCCCAAACCACCCAACTATTAATTAATTGATTAATTAGTTAATTAATTAAAACTATTTTATTTATTCATTCCTGAGAGACACAGAGAGGCAGAGACACAGGCAGAGGGAGAAGCAGATTCTCTGCAAGGAGCCTGATGTGGGACTTGATCCCAGGACCCCAGAATCATGCCCTGAGCCAAAGGCAGACACTCAACCACTGAACCGCCCAGGTGCCCCAGAACCCAGCTGTTTAATTTCGATATAGTCCCGTTTATCTGTCTTTCCTTTTGTGCATTTGATGTCATATCCAAGATAATCAGTGCCCAGTCCATTTTCATGAAGCTTTTCCTTTATGATTTCTTCTAAGAGTTTTATAGTTTGAGCTCTTATGTTTAGATCTTTGCTCCATTTTGAGTTAATTTTTACATATATTGTAAGGGTCTCCATTTTTTTCTTTCTTTTTTTTCTTCCTTGTGGATTCCAGTTTTCCCAACGCCATTTGTTGAAAAGTCTGTAATTTCCCCCTTGAATTGTCTTGACAGCCTTGTTGAAAAATTTTTTGACTGTATATGTGAAGTTTATTTCTGGGCTTTCTGATCTGTTTCATCCGTCTCTGTATCTGTCTTTATGCCTGTATCACAGTGTGTTGATTACCATTCTTTTGTAATCAGAAAGTGTGAGACCTCCAACTTTGTTCTTTCTGAAAATTGTTTAGGCTATTCAGCGTCTCTGGAGATTTCTTATGAATTTTAGGATGGGTCTTTCTGTTCTACTGGGATTTTGATGAGGGTTACATTGAATCTATAGATTGCTTTGGTCATATTGACTTTACCCTGTGAAAGTCTGTTGGAGGACAGTATTAAGTCTTCCAATCCATGTACCTGCAATGTGTCTCCATTTATTTCTGTCTTTAATTTTCTTCAGAATTGTTTTGTCATTTTCAGAGTACAAGTCTTTAACTTCCTGCACTGTTTTAGGTTTAGTTTATATTCCTAAGTATTTTATTATTTTTGATGCTGTCATAAATGGGATTGTTTTCTTTTTTAAAAAAATTTTATTTATTTATTCATGAGAGAAACACAGAGAGAGAGGCAGAGACCCAGGCAGAGGGAGAAGCAGGCTCCATGCACCGTGAGCCCGATGTGGGATTCGATCCCGGGTCTCCAGGATCACGCCCTGGGCTGAAGGTGGCGTTAAACCGCTGAGCCACCCCGACTGTCCAGGATTGTTTTCTTAATATGCTTTTTGGATTGTTCATTATAAGTGTATAGAACTGCACCTGAGTTTTGCATGTTGATTGTATCCTGCAACTGTAATGGATTTATTAATTTTCACAGTTTTTTGTTGAACCCAGGCTTTTTTGTTGTTTTTTTTAAATTTAAATTCAATTTGCCAACATACACTATAACACCCAGTGCTCACCCCATCACGTGCCCTCCTCAGTGCCCATCACCCAGTCACCCCAACCCCCCCGCCCACCTCCCCTTCCACAATCCTTTGTTCATTTCCCAGAGTCAGGAGTCTCTCATGATTTGCCTTCCTCTCTAATTTTTCCTACTCAGCTCCCCTCCTTTACCTTATGGTCCCTTTCATTATTTCTTATATTCCAGTATGAGTAAGACCATATGATGATTGTTCTTCTCTGATTGATTTACGTCACTCAGCATCATACCCTCCAGTTCCATCCACGTCGAAGCAAATGGTGGATATTCGTCTTTTCTTATGAGTGCAGGTTTTTAACATGCTGTGCTCTTTCTCTGTCCTGTCCTTGTAAAATTAATCCCTACCTCATTTTTATCTTCTTTAACTTCTCCTCTGAGCTCTTGAGGAATTTTTAAGTTTTACTCTACTAATTTGATTTCCTGCAACCCTCAATTTAGTGTTCCTTTCCTCTATTACTAAATTGGCATTCAAAGTTTTAATTACCATTCAGTCTTTCCTGGTTTGTTTGAAGGCTGATGCTTAACTGACTGAGCCACCTAGGTGCCCCAGTCTTTCCTGGTTTAGAAATTCCTTTTTAAGTAACAGCTTACTTGAGTGTCATAGTTACACTGATTCCTTAAATCTTATTCTGAACAGAGTTTTGCAGCTGTCACCATAATCTCATGAGAGATGGATTCTTACAGAGATAACTGAGTGTCTGACGTCTTCATATCCAAGTAAAGAAACAAGGGGAAATTTTAGGTTGATTGAGTTTATGTTGGGGCTGCCCATGCCCAGCCCAGCCCTTTGGTGCCACTGCCAGACTTTTTGTGGTCTGGGCAAAAGGTGGGTGGCTGACTGCTGGCCCAAGGCTCTGAGAAGAGTCGCTTTGGTGTGGGCCTTGCCCGGTGTTGTAGCACTTCTGTGTGTGCTGCCCTCGCCCTCTTGTTTGTTCTGCGGGTGCTGCCTACATTTATTGTCAGAATACTTGTTTCTCCGTAAAAAGCTTGCTAGCCCTTCTTTGGGCCTGCTCCATCTTGAGCGTATCTAGCACAGATTCCTCAAAGTTCTGGGCAGGTGGGATGGCATTCTTCCTGGGTTTTAGCCCAGATACAGGTTTCTCTCTATTTTTGTGTTTCTTTAGTTTATTTTGAAGGAAACTGGGGGCAGGAGACACCTGTCCTCCTGTTACCATCTTGCCCAGACTGTTCGGTAAGATAGACGTTCTCTCAACTAATCCACCTGATGAGATTAATAGACTCCCCGCCCCCCCATTCCTTCTGTAACATGTGACTTCTCACAACAGGCTGAGTGGTCATGGGCTAGTCTCTGCTATACCCACAAACTTAATGATTTCAGCTGTTGACCTGACTGAATCATAGAAGAGAGAGCTTTTCCTGTATTAGTGTGATGACTTAGGGAAAAATAAAAAAAATTTTTTAAAGTAGACTCAGCACAGGTCTTAAACTCATGACCCTAAAATCAAAACCTGAGTTGAGCTGAGATCAAGAGTTGAATGCTGGGATCCCTGGGTGGTGCAGCGGTTTGGCGCCTGCCTTTGGCCCAGGGCGCGATCCTGGAGACCCGGGATCGAATCCCACGTCAGGTTCACGGTGCATGGAGCCTGCTTCTCCCTCTGCCTGTGTCTCTGCCTTTCTCTCTCTCTCTCTCTATGTCTATCATAAGTAAATAAAAATAAATTAAAAAAAAAAAAGAGTTGAATGCTTAACCAACTGAGTGTCCAGGCACCCCAGGAAAAATCAGTTTTTTTAAAAAGAATTAGTGAATTTAGAAATGGGTCAATTTAGTGTAAGTCTAATCTAGAAGGCTTTGATGATGCATTCTTACCTTTTGTTGGCCATGTCCAATAGCTTTTGCATCCTGATAGCTGGAAGTAGTCGTTACCTGTATTTGATAAATTATTTTACCTTCGAGTGCTATTTTGGGTGCTTGTGGGAGTGGGAAAGAGTAGCCAAATAACATGGGAAAGACATACAGGTGGAAAAGGATAAAGAGCTAAATGAAGTGTCAGTAATCAAGGCAAAGTCCTTCTGTGCTGTACAAGGCCCTGTGACCTCCCCTCCTTCACTTTCTCCCCTCCCCCTAATCTTCCACCTTTCTTAGCTCGTTCCCTAACACTTAGGAGCCGTTTTGCTAGTCCTTGAATATGTTTGATATGCTCTTGCCTGCTTTTCCCTCTGCTGGGACAGTCTTTCTCCCAAGTAGCCCCATGGCACGCTCCCTCGTCTCCTGCGTGGTTTTGTTCAAATGTCATTTCAAGGAGTCCTTCCCTGATCATTGATCTAAAATTGTCTACCTTCCCCTCAACACACATCACGCCCCCCCCCCCCCCCGTCAACCTTCTTGCTTTGTGTTTCTCCAAAGCCCTCCATACCACAACCTAACTTACTTTTAAATTTATTTCCTATCTCCCTGTACTTGAAAAGAAAACTCCATGAGGGCAGGTATTTTTATCAGTTTTGCTGACTGCTATGTCCCCAGTACTTTGTGAAGTACCTGACATGCAGTAGTCACTCAGTAAGCATTTATTGAATGATCAGTGATCAGTGACTTCTGTGTCACTCAGCAGCGTCAGGATCCATGGCTGATGTGTTTCTCCTCTAGGTCAACGTGGCTTAAAAGTGTTTTCAAGTGACCTGCAGATTTTCAGGATTCCCTCACTCCAGAAGTTTCTGGCGTATATTCTTAGTGAGCCAGGCACTGGGGTGGAAGCTCATTAGCCTCTCATAAGCATATTTATTTTTGCATCTCCAGCAGTAAGTGCAACTAGTGACGGATAGCACAAAGGAAGGATTTGTGAAAGTCTGTTGAACCAAACCACTGGGTCTTGTGAAGACAGAAATGAATAATACATACCCTGTGTTTGCTGGGTCGTGGTAAAGTGGGGAAGATGTGGACACACAATTCTCTGAGTGCTGTAACAGAGGGATCACAGAGAAGGGAAAAGTCAATTGCTTCGGGATGTTGGAGGTCAGGAAGAGTTTTTTATAAATATGACATTTGAGCTGAGCCTTCAGAGATGGTTTTTCTGAGTGGAAAAACCAGGGAGAGAATGTCTTAGGCATAGGAACAACATAAGCAAAGATACAAAGGCAGGAAAATGTGAAGCATGTTCCTAGGGAGTGCGTTGTCTTCTCTTGCTGGAATAGTGAGTTCATGGGAGTGGAGGTAAAGAATATGCTGGAAGTGGTAGGTCCAGACCACATCATGAAGGCTTTGAATGCCGTGCTGAGATCTGTGAACTTTGTTCTGCAGGCAGCAGGACACTTAAGAATGTTATGGAGATAGAGAACATATTAGTGGTTGTCAGGAATTTAGGTTGGTGCCGAGGGTGGGGGAAAGGAGAAGGAGAAGGATGAATCAACTGTAAAGAGGCAGCACGAGGATTATTGTAGTAATGGGACCGTTCTGTATCTTGATTGTGCTGCTGGTTACATGAATCTATACATGTGGTGAGTTTGCCCAGAGCTATACCTAGACTGACACGTGCATATAAGGGAAAATCTGAGTAAGGTCTGAAGATTGTGTCAGGGCCGATTTCCTGGTTCTGATACTGTCCTATAGTGATGTAGGAATGTTACCATTGGGGACAACTGGATGATGGGTATGTGGGTCCTCTGTATTATTTTTCAAACTTCCTATAAATCTATAATTATTTTGAAATAAAAAGTTCGGGAAATAATGCATTGACAAGAACAACATGATGAAAGAGCTGGAGTAGGGAGGCTGAGGAGAGTTTTTATTTTTTTATTCATTTTATTTTATTTTATTTTGAAGATTTTATTTATTAGAGGGTGGGGGAGAGAGTTTAAGCGAATGCACGCATGAGCAGTGGGGAAACAGAGGGAGAGGGACAAGCAGACTCTGTGCTGAGCACAGAGCGCTGTATGAGGCTCAATCCCATGACCCTGAGATCATGACCCAAGCTGAAATCAAGGAACTGATGATTAATTGACTGAGCTACCCGGGCGCCTCTAGAATTTTTATTTATTTCACAATATTTTATTGTGAAATGCTATGTTCAGATACTACGTCAGATGCTGGGGAGGTTGTAAATCTCCCCATGGTGCCCCATGGTGCCCCACATGGTACCTACCCTTGAGGAATTTGTTGAGGGGAGGAGACCCACAAGTTTTAAGTAATGATCACACTGCATGCTGGTTTTGTACGGGTAAAGGTAGGTACAAAGCACTGTGAGCACTGGTGGTGGGGAAGGCTTCCTAGTGACCCAGTGACTGAGCAGATTGAGGGAAGAGCGGGAGTTTGGGGAGCATACACTGGATTCTGCAGTAGTCCGGGTGAAAGATACAGCAAAACTAGTGGTAGTAGGAAGTGAGAACGGGGGACCAGATTCACGACCATTTTGGAATAGTATTGCCAGGTGTTGGTGTACTCTGGATGGAGGGGGAAGAGTCTGAGATGACTGAGGATTTAACTGAATACATGTGGCTCTGTCAGTCAAGATTTAGAGTAGAGGAGGGGAAAGGCTTGGGCCAGAATAGTTTAGGTTTGTGGTCTCTGAAGAACCCCACGTGGAGAGCCTGGTGTGTAGTTGGTGTGTGGCACTTGGGAGAAGCAGACTCTAGAGGTAGAGATGTATTAGTCGTTAAGTTGCATCCACGCTGGACCACTTGCCACTTCCTCAGTTGTCCCCCCTGAGCGTGGTTTTTAAGTCTGGCCTCAGCCTGGACCGTCCCTTTCTATCTTCCCCATCTACAGAAATCCCATTCCTGTCAGTGTCTACTCCAGAATACAGGTGATGCCTGGCACTTTGCTAGTATGTGAATTTTTGCCGCAAATACTGTAGAACGGCATGAAAAGAAGGTTGAGTTAGCAGCCTGCATTTGGAGGTGGTGAGCCCTAGGGACGGAGATGAGTGGCGAGAGAGTGGAAGAACCAAGAGAGTGAGGCCAAGTGGAAGTTTGGTTGCTCAGCCACCGCAGGGCTGGCCAAACAGAATTAGACACACTAGGAGAAGAAATGGGCCTACAATCTAGATTGTAGACGTTCTTGACAATAAAAGATCAGCTTTCAGTCCAAGCCTACTCAGAGCTCCATCTCATGTAGAACTGCCTGGCATTGAATGGTTCTTTGCCAGCTGGATTAATTTTTAATATCTGCTTCTCTGGTGCAGTGGCTGGGCATTGAAGTGTATCAGTGGCAGCTTTTGTCTTTATGAAGTTGGTCAAATTAATACCGGGGAGTTAAGTTACTGTAACCTTGAGCTCTGGTTGTTCTGAAAGGATGAGATCAGACTCTCTAACTTCCCTGATTCCAGAAGGCTCTTTACCTCTTGCAGGGCAAGTTATTTGGAATTGGGAGTAGATACACTCCCTGTTGGATGCTGTGCCTTTTATTTTTGAGAAATGCCTTATTATCTGGCCACAGAGAATAGCATCAGTGAATGGGGCTTCCACTTGCCTGCCCACTTTGTCCTCTGTCCATTACTTGAATGTGTGTTGTCTAAATTCTGAAAAACTACTGCCTATCTCTGAAAATCAGAGAATTGAAACACAAATATACTCTGAACAATATGCTTTTTATACTGTGTTGTCCTGAGAGCAGATGGTGATGAAGATGATGATTTTAGCTTGGGTTCTACTATCCAAGAGCTCCTTAATTTTTAAAATTTTTCCATCTTTACTTTTAAATGTTATACCTAAATGTTGTCTTTTTAAATTAATTTTTTCTCATCTTTCTATCTTTCTACAGAGAACACATTGATAACTGAGGATGGCTAGTATCTGAGTGGTGAGGACCTAAGTACTCACAGGTGCTCACAGGTAGACTGCTGCCATCTGGGTCGATGGTGATTGGTTAGGCAGGAAGGGCGAGGACAGTGGGAGGGGAGGCGCACACCCTGGTGGGTTCTGTTTCATCAGCCATGTGCCTTTTGAGAGCCCCCAGTTCTAATAGAAAGTAATTGGTAGGAGCAGGGTCCGCCTTTTGTTCTCAGAATTGGGTTTTCTCTCTCTCTCTGCTTTCTTTTTCTTGCTCAGTGGCTTGCTGTCTACCTATAAACATATTTTCACAAACTGGAAAGACTCTATGTTACCATGGATTAGTCAGAAAACTTTTGACTTTACCTGCTTTTGCATTATTTCAAAAATTTCACAATAACCATAATTACTTTTGTAGTCAGAAATGTTATAAATATTCCCAGTGGAAAAATAAACATTTGAAAATCTGGAAAAGAAGTTCAGATATTGAGAATTAATTGAATTTATGAGACTTTTTCTTTTTTGACTTACATAACTGATTATTTTAATGGATTTCTTGATATCCATCCATCATCCATCCATCCATCATCCATCCATCCATCTATTCCTTTCTGAAAGAACTTGATTTTTGGTCTATTATTCTTTTAACATGCTGCCAGATTCCATTTACTAGCATTTTATTGAATATCTCTGCATCTTAATTTGTAAATGAGTAGTCCGTAGTTTTCTTTTTCCTGTATTGAATGCCAGAGTTTCTGTAATACAGCTGTTCTTTCTTGCTTTGTAAAATTACTTACTTGTTCCCATAAAATAAATGTGGAAGCCTTCCATATCTTTGTTTTCTTTTTAAATTTGAAATAATAAATATCATCATTTATTTTGAGCTTAGTTTGTGCAAGGCACAGTGATTAGTACCCAGATCTGTGTAGCTCTGAAGCTCTGTGCTCCAGTATATTCTTTACCCATATTCACCAAAGACTGACATTTTGCTATATTTGCTTTTCATTCTATCTATATACACGTATTTTTTTTCTGAACTGTCTGACAGTTACAATGTCCCTTTTAAATATTTTATTTATTTAAATATTTTATTTATTCATGAGACACACACAGAGAGAGAGAGAGGCAGAACATAGGCACAATGTCCCTTTTACCCCAAGTACTTCAATGTTTACTTTCTTTTAAAAAAGCAAACACAACACTGTACAGTTGTCAAAATCAGATTAATTTTGATATAATACTGTTAGGTGATTATTCGGATTTTACCAGTTGTCCTATCCATGTCCTTTATAATGAAAGAAAAATGTTTCCCCTCAGTCCAGGATCTAAGTCAGGATGAAACATTGTATTTAGTTGTTTTGTCTCTTAAATCTTTTTTTAATCTGGACCAGCTCCTTAATCTTGCTTTGTCTTTCATGACCTTGAATTTTTTTAGAGTACTGATAAGTTCTTTTTTGTAAGATGTCCCTTAATTTGGTAAGTCTGATGTTTCCTATGATTAGATACAGGTTATGTGTTTTTGGCTGAAATACCTCAGTGTCATTGTGACCCTCTCAGTGTATACTATCAAGAGACACATGATGTCTGTTTGTCTTATCACTGGTGATGGACTGACATCAGCTGGATAAATGCTCTCTGCTAGGCTTCTCTACTGTGAGGTTACTATTTTTTACTGTATAGTTAATAAGTATTTTGTGGCATAATACTTTAAGACTATAAATATCCTGTTCCTCACCAAACTTTCAGTCAGTAATTTTTAGCATGCAAAATATCTTTTGAGGCAACAAGCAAGGATGCTCAAAGTGAATGCATACTTGCTTCCCTTGGAGCTAAAGTGAAGCCAGGAGAAAGTGACACATTCAGTCTATTAAGGCAGATAAGCCACATTTTTTTTAAACCACTGCCTTCGATCTTTGGGGTTTGTCTTTACATATTTTTTTTAAAGATTTTATTTATTTATTCATGAGAGACACAGAGAGAGAGAGAGGTAGAATCACAGGCAGAGGGAGAAGCAGGCTCCATGCAGGGGGCCCGATGTGGGACTTGATCCCCGGTCTTCAGGACCAGGCCCTGGGCCGAAGGTGGTGCTAAACCGCTGAGCCACCAGGGCTGCCCTGTTTTTACATATATTTTTTTTTTTTTTAGAAGTAATTTTTTTATTTTATTTTATTTTTTTATTTATTTATGATAGTCACAGAGAGAGAGAGAGAGGCAGAGACACAGGCAGAGGGAGAAGCAGGCTCCATGCACCGGGAGCCCGATGTGGGATTCGATCCCGGGTCTCCAGGATCACGCCCTGGGCCAAAGGCAGGCGCCAAACCGCTGCGCCACCCAGGGATCCCTGTTTTTACATATATTAACTTAACTTTAGTCACACTCTTGGGAATAGTGATTGGCTATAACCTATAAGCTTTGGGCTCCTGGTTTGGTCACCCAGGGCCCCAGATCCATCCAACCAGTTTATTCGGTCACAAGTGCCCTTTGGGTTTTGGCCTATGGCTTTCTTTGGTCTTTGACCCCTTATCGTTTTGCTTCTGATTAAGATGCTGTCGGTTGGAGGCCAGAGTAAATTGCTTATGTGTTGAATCACTTGTGAACGAGCATTCTGTTTCTAATCAGCTGCCTTCTGAGCCCCAGTTACGGATCCCGAGCCATGGTAAGGCTGCAGTTGTGTGAGTCCCAGGAGTTCGTTTGTAGTATGTTGGAGTCCAGCATGCACTCCAGTTGTAGTATGTTACGAAGCATAACATGAAGACATATAAAAAATACCAAGTGGCATAAAATGGTCAGTTCTTACACTTAGATGCTATAGAAATTAAAAGAGGGGTGAGTGATGTAAAAAGTAACCAAGGCAGACTTCTGGGGAAAATGAGCCCCAAATGGTAAGATAGGTAGGGATATCGTGAGAAAAGGCACATGGCTAAGAATCCATCTTTTCTTTTCTTTTCTTTTCTTTTCTTTTCTTTTCTTTTCTTTTCTTTTCTTTTCTTTTCTTTTCTTTTCTTTTTCTTCTTTTTTTAAAGATTTTATTTATTTATTCATGAGAGAGAGAGAGCGAGAGACAGAGACACAGGCAGAGGGAGAAGAGGCTCCACAGAGGGAGCCCGATTTGGGATCCTGGGACTCCGGGATCACACCCTGTGCTGAAAGCAGGCATTAAACCACTGAGCCACCCAGGGATCCCCGAATCCATCCTTTCTGATGTATGTCTGAACCAGAAGCTGAGAAGTGGGGTGGTGAGGCAGAGTGGTGGTGCTTCCCTTCGGTGGACTTCTTGCCCTGGGAACATGCGGTAAGGCGTGCTAGCTGTCCCTGTGCTAGTTTGCACGCGTTCCTAGCAGGCACGTCTCTGCTTCTGGTCCTTGGTTATGGGGCCTTCCAGCTTTTCAGTTGAACTAGAGGTTAGATCGCATGTGGAAACAAAGACTGTTGGTTTCTTTGGGTCAGTATTGGTAATGAGGAAGGTGTGCTCCCTCCTTCAGCACACACGCTTACTCAGCACGCTCCCTCACCCTTTTTTAGACCACGGTTTCTCAGCTTTTGTAGGTTTCTGACCTCACCAGGGCCCTTTTTGGGAAAGCTGGTGACTTCTGTTCATGAGACATCAGTGAAGTGAGAGGATTAATTGGACATCGTGTGCAGCACTCACATTCCTGATTGCCGTGACCTTGAAAACGCAGCTCTGCCAGTGTCACCACACACTTGCGTCATGTTGTCAGATATAAGACACTGTATTTGAAATAATTTATTTTGAAACACATTCTTATATAGATACCTGAATAAATTCAAAGTTATCCCCTAACTAACCTGACTCTCCCTCAAAGTTTGACTTTTCTTGAGTGCCAAAGGATGGTGTGGTATAGCATTTAACCCTTAGGAGTTAGGCCCAGCCCACGGGATGGCCCTACTACTTGACGTAGCCCTCACGCCAGCCCCCGGACGTCCATGTGGGTATGTGTGTAGAGGACCATGGAGTGGCTGCACTAAAACAGATTCGACTTTAGAATATACTACTGCTTCACCTCCCTTTGCCAAAGAAGATTTTTTGAGCGTCAGAAATCTTTCACAAAAGCCTCCTCTAATTTGTACCTTAGGAGAGACTCTGTGCCTTCCCTTGGTCTGTTTATTCTTTTTTCTTTTTTATTAATGAGCTGAGCACTTACACTTTTGGTTTACTACTAAATTAAAAGCAATAAATTAAAATAGAGAAAGGCAGCATCCTGGCAGTGGTGAGAAATGACAGGAGCCACTGAGTAAGAAACAAAAACGTAAAAGCTGATGGGAGAGTTAAAAGCATTGTAGTCTATTTAATGAGTGAGAGAAGTAGTATTACGCTCTCCAGTAGCTTCTGAGGGCATTCCAGTGTTGAATTTGGAATAGGCAATTAACTTGTAGTGATTTCTCCAGTTAACAATAAAAGGTGAAATTGTATCCAGTATACAATTTGGGAATAGCTAGATGTGAATGATAGCTTATCTGGAAAACTTTCACCATAACGAATTCATATTAATTGTCAATATTCAGAAGCATAAAAGAAAAAATATTAAAAACAGCCCGTATCTTATCATCCATAGATTTAACTACTGAGCACATTAGTATTTAGCTCTCTAGCTTTTTTCTGTGTATAAATAGAAATATATATAATAACATCTTTATTATATAGGAAATATGTACTATATGATAGATATTTATGCCAAATTTGTGTGTGATAACTTGAGGTCTCCTTTTGTTCTTTTTTTTTCTTTTAAAAATTGTAGTAAAAAAAACTATGTAAAATTGACCCTTTTAACTGTTTTTAAGTGTTAGAGTTCAGCATTGTTAACTATATTCACATTGTGAAGCCTGCGTTTCTTTGCTCAGTAATATAGTGTGGACATTTTCTCATCCATGAGTATAGATGTTCAGTTTTGAAGAGGTGTTGATATACCATAATCTAGTTAATTTCCCATTGTCAAATATTTAGGTTTCCAATTCTGGTTATTAACATTGCATAAAGCATCTTTAAAAATACATAACTCCGGAATCCCTGGGTGGCGCAGCGGTTTGGCGCCTGCCTTTGGCCCAGGGCGCGATCCTGGAGACCCAGGATCGAATCCCACATCAGGCTCCCGGTGCATGGAGCCTGCTTCTGTCTCTGCCTCTCTCTCTCTCTCTCTCTCTCTCTCTCTCTCTCTCTCTCTGTGACTATCATAAATAAATAAAAATTAAAAAAAAAATACATAACTCCACATTTCATCAGGATAAAGTTCCAGGAGAATTGTTGGATTAATGGATGTGTACTTTCTAAAGGCTTCTGATGTATATTGTCAAATTGCATATCTGTCACCATATTTAAGTGTCCTTTTCATTGTATTCCTGCCAATATTTGATGTTACAATTCTTTTAAATCAATGTTTATGTATCTATCTTTTAATGCAAAAAAATGCTAACAGGGCAGTAAAGGCTAAATAAGTCAGTTAGAAAAATCCATTTTAGGGAATGTGATGCATGAGATGATTATGGTTTATAAACTAACAAATTATTGGTTCTTTACAAGAAGAACTTAACATATTCAGTGCACAAGCATGCTAACTTTTGTCTTAAAACACCTATTCATGGAGTATACAAAATCCAAGTCAATCCACAAAAGTCTCATAATTTGAGTAAGAGGTATTAAGTGAGTCTAATTCTCATAACCCAAATTGTTGGGTCCCAGGATAAGATGTATTGATTTTTGTGTAACTTTTTTATGGTAAATTTTTTTTAGTTATCTTTAATTTTTTTTTTTTTTTTGCCACATGTAAGTTTCAAAAAATTTTTTAATTTTTTAATTTTTAAAAAGATTTTATTAGTTTGACAGCACACACATGCATATGTGCACATGGACCTGCACACACATGCACATATACACACACACACACAAGCAGGGGATGGGCAAGCACAGGGAGATGGAGGAGCAGGGAGCCTGATGTGGGACTGGATCCCAGGACCCCGGAATCATGACCTGAGCCAAAGGCAGATGCTTAACTGACTGAGCCACGCAGGTGCCCCATACCTCACATATTTAGATTTGAACATTTTACTTTACCTACATGATCCTTAAGGACATTTGAATTTGTGTCCCGTACTTAGTCAATTGAGAGTTTCTTTTGGTATTTGAGTGATAGAGGGTACTGACTTGAATTATCTTCACCCCAGTGACTAGTTAATAGTACCAACAGATATACTGGATAATTCTCATAGATATTAAATTCTTACATGTTTTTGAGGTCTTTGCATTTTTTCTGTTTGTTGTTACAACAATCACATTATATAATTTTATATCTGAACTAAATGTTTTAAAATTTTAATGTCTGGTAGGCTCAGCTTCTCCCAATCCCCACTTGCCATTTGACAATTTCAGTATTCTAGTGTATCTCTTTTTTTCTAGATGAAATTTAGAATAATTTGATCCCAAAACAAAAGTAACCTATTGAAATTTTCATTTTCACTCAGTTCACAATACCTTCTAATTTCCCTTTTAATTTTGTATTTGACTCATAGGTTATTTAGAAGTGTTTTATTTAGTTTCCAAATACTTATGGATTTCTGCAGAGATTTTTCTGTTGTTGATTTCTGATTTAGTTCCGTTTAAGATCATGTTAGAGAACATATTTTGATTTCAGTCCTTTTAAATTTATTGAGAACTGTTTTATGGCCATAGAATATAGCATGTCTTGGTCTTCTGTGGGCACTTGAAAAGAATGTATTCTATTAAATGGAGTGTTCTATAAATGTCAATTAGGTCAAGTTTGTTATTAGGTTAAGTTGGTTGGTAGTGTTGTTCAAGTCCTTTATATCCATGTTGATTTTCTGTTTATTTGTTCTATCAATTATTGAGGGAAGGATATTAGAATCTTTGACTACAATTATAGATTTGTCCATTTCTCCTTGCAGTTGTGTTAATTTTCACTTCATGTATTTTGAAGTTCTGTTTTTAGGTAGACATTTAAGAGTATGTTCTGTTGATAAACTGACCTCTTTATGATTACAAAATGATTCTGTAATACGCTTTGCTCTGAAATCTACTTTGTCTGATATTAATATAGTCTCTCCAGCTTTCTTTTGATTAGTGTCTTGAGTTTTCCAAAGAGACAGTTATATCAGCTGTAAGTAAAGGAAGTTTGATCTGAACATTTTCAGGATTTCTCTCTTTAATTTTTTTTTCTTCTGGCTGAATTTCATTGACTTAAACTTCCAAAGTAGGTTTAATACATTTGAAAAAGAATTTTATCAAAATAATTAAAATCGAAACATGTTGGCATTCTTTGGAAGAGCTGAAAAACCCAAAACAACTTATTTGTTTATTCTTATTATTTTTTAAAAAGATTTTATTTATAGAAGAACCAGGAGAGGGTAACTGGGAGCTATTAATAAAGTCTTAGGAAAGTTATCAGCAGATCCCTTGATGACATCTTGCCCCAACTTTCCTATTTCAGCTCCATTAGACTGTCTGTGGTCATTGTGGTTTGAAATATAGAACCAACTCTAACCCTCTTGGTTCCAGAATAAAGTGATTTATAAGTCATTTACACAGGCTTCTTCCTCAAACATGGTCTTATTTCTCCTGCCCTGGTTCACTGTGAACTGTGGGAATGATCCTTCTATACTCTGGTGGCACACAGCAGAATCTCTCATGTGGGATCAAAGTGAGGTGATCAGTAGACCTTACTAGTTTTGATTGATTTCCAATTATTTTCATACTGTAATTGAGCCAGGTAGCATAGGTTGCTGAACTGGACTTCATTTTTTGCTTTGCTGCTGTGACCCTTTGAATTGAGTTCTTTACCTATCTTATGCCTTAAATCTACCTATTTCTCAAAGTCATTGAGAGTAATAAAATTGCAGTGATATTTATAATGTTAACCTCTGAACTATAAATATTTGAACTGTAGTTTAAGTAAATGCTCTATAAAATCTGGACATACAAAATGGATTTGCCTTTCCAAATCTTAGTCCTTCGGAATCCATCCAAAGTCCCATTTGTCTCAAGAAACTTACTCTACCAGTTTCAGCTAACATGTGTCTTTCCATAGTCTTCCATTTTTTACTCATTGTTCCATGTCTTATGTCTCTTACAAATTTATAAATAGTTTTTTTTTTTTTTTCAGGGAGGTAGGAGTAGGGATTGGAAGGGACATCACATTTTTATGCAATATTAAGTCCTTTTTATGGTTTATCTCATTTGATCTTCCTGCTTACTTTAAGATTGTTAGAATAGATATGATTATTCCCATTTACAGCTGTGAAAATGGAGCTTTGGTGAAGTTGAGACTCATCCAGTGTTATCCAGTTAATAGTCGGTTAAGCCAAGGGTAGTACCCATTAGATATTGGGATTCCTAATAGAGAAATTGTTCAAACCTAAAAACTGTTTTTTTGACTTGCCATTATGTTTGCAAGGTGCAGAATCTTGTGTTGCCAGTTAAAGTATTGAGACATCTAAGCCTGCTGTATTAAGTAGGCTAGGTACAAGGTTAGTGGGGATGGCTTATGCTGAATCACTCCTGCCCTGGCTCTGTCCTCTAGGAAGGGCAGGCACTGCGGAAGAGCAGTCTGGGGGTGGGTATACAGCCTATGATCATACAACAGTTTCTCTCTAAAGCCTTCTTGGAGGGTGTGTTCTTTCCTGTTCTCAGGCACATTTGCTGACTGAAGTCCCCAGTGTCCTCTACCTTAATCCTTAGCATTTCTGCTGCTACTGATAGAGCTTTGTGATAATACCAGCTAAAACCGAGTGTTTGAGGGACAGGCTCCAGTATGCCCTGAAGTGACCAGGAAGTTAGTATGTCTCAACCAACGTGGAAACCACAGAGGATGACTCTGCTGGGATAAGAGGATGGAGCCTTGTTTTTAGCTCAGCTCACAGAATGGAGAATGAAGCTCCCAGCTTGTCTGCACGTCTGACTTATCCTATTGGTTGTCTCTCTGTCATACAGAGGTTTTTGACTTATTCCCATGGCCTGGTAGAGCTAATTTCTATAGATTATTTTATCAGAACCAGTTGGACCATTTGGGTTTTTAAAAGTCATAGTGCTTGTCTTTCTTCTGCAAGGTCAAATGGAAGCTACCTTGAAACCAGCGAGGAGCTGCTAATTCCCTGTGCCTGAACTACCTAGTCCAGGTGCTCTGTTATCTGTACTTGAATGCCTGAGGCAAGTCACGCCTAGAGGTTGCTTCTCCTTTCAAGGGCACTTCTCGGACCCAATACTCCTTTTTCTTCTTTAATTTGGAATATTGTGTATCTCTTCTGTTCACATCCCCTAGGTTTCCTTTTCCTACTGATTTTCCTTCTTGACCTAGGCTTTGTACCTCAGGGTTTGACCATTAGCCAGCTTCAGAGTCCAGTAATTGTATCATCTGCCCTGTCCAGCATACCATCAGCTAATTATCCGGGTTCTCTGTGATTTATTCCTGACTTTGACAGGGCTCCACCTAGTGTTGATTAGTCTAAGAGCTATTCAACCCCTGTCCAACTTGATGTATCTGTGCCCCCCGACCTTGACCAAGGCATTCAGTGAAAACCCTGGTTTCTCATCTGTACCTTGACCCTTAACCTCAGATGAAACAGGTGATGACTTTGTGATTAGGTTATGAGACTGGCTCTTCCATGTGTACTGTATGAGCATATTGTTTATATGTCTCTTAAGACTGAGTCCACCTTCTCTAAAAGACCTCTAAAAAGCAACAGAAAATCAGAAACTTTTTGGGGTAGAAGTTCTTTTATTCTGTTGGAGATCCAGATTGAGCTCTTAATAAAATATCCTTCCACATAATGTACCTAGTACTAACAACAGTAAACCTTGATAAAAAATAATTTGGAAGAGCCTCAAACTAACCTATTTAATGGAAACATCATAAAAACTTGTGTGGAAAAAAAAAAAAAAGCCTGTAGCTGTGGTAGCAAGTATAAAACAAATGTCAGAACTGAGGAGTCATAAAACTCCATAGCTCAGCACTAAGGGATGATTTCATAGATGCTCAGATGCTATAGCCATCCTAGACGAGACCTCATTTTGATTATTCAAAGAGTAAGATTTCTGGATACTTATGTAATCTGAAGCCATCTTTAATGATGACAAACCATTATAACACATCGAGAGTGATTCGTTAAGAGAAAAGATGGGTTCCCTCTTAATATAGGGGTGGAGAAACTAACGCCTATGACAAATATTAAAATTGGAGCAAAGTTTATATCACCAGAGTTTTCCCGAAGGCGGCAGGTGATGTCAGACACCCGTCTAATGGACATTTCCTAGGAAGGACGGGATGAGGGGAGGTAGGGGGAGACGTTTGTTGGCTACTTCTGTGGTTAGACAGGTGCCAGGTGCTTTGTGATGCTATCTCCTTTCATCTTTATTGCACTTCAGTGGAGTAGCTGGTGGTTCCTCATTTTATAAATTTGCTGAGGTGACATTCCCATGCCGCGCTTGCCTCCAGCTCTTTAACTCCAGAGCCTTGCTCCTTAGAGTGAGACAGGCTTGCTGTAGAAAATGAAAGCTGCTGATTTCGCCAGGAAGGCATAGGAAGGACTCAGTCTCAGTTCCCTCATTTCATGAAGATCGCTGCATTTGAAAGCAGGGTAGGTACATTCGTTTCCAAACCAGTTATTACGATCACCTGTGTCTTTTAGTATCCCCTGTGGAGATTTCAGAAAAAGCAAAACAAAACCCAAAAAACCACCAAAAACAAACCCACCGCCCCAAGGATTCTGAATCTCAGTGGGTCTGGATGTGGGGCTGGGACTTCCAAGGTGATTGTGATAGCTTTTGGGACTGAGACATGTTTATGTAGAGACAACTGGAATGCATGTGAGCGCTAGGGTGGCCCTGGAGGTAATATCTCCACCTTTCTTTGAGAGGAAACTGAGGCTCAGAGAGCTCAGAAGCCAGATATTTCTTCATTCGGTATAGCACTTAACCCAGCATTGACTGTTTGTTATTTTAGGTGATTCTCCAAATGCAAAGAAAAAAACACTTTCCCTGCCTTTGAAGAGTTTTTAGCTGAAGGCCACGTAGTTGGTGAACGCAGTGCCACAATTGGAATCTAGGTTTCGTGACTTCATTGGTGTTATAAAGTCTTTTGAATATTATCATTGCCAGGTCCTCTTTGAGATCCCTCCAAGCTGTGTAAATGGTTCCTGTTAACACTGTGCTAAGTGGCCTCCAAAGCCCACGGCTCGCTGTTCCAGAAGTCTCCTGCCTGCCTTTCTGCCTCATTACCAGCCTGGTATTCAACTACTCATTTTGCCGTAGGTTCACAGGCCCCCAGCTTTTTAGTTGACTGCTTTGTTCTTGGTTCATTTTTAAGTGTCTCACCTGGAAAGGCCTGAAAAGCTGCCCAGTGATTATTTTAGAAATGGGATGCTTGGACAAAACCTGCCCTATCGGTGGTCATCATGATCTCTTTGCTGTGCTTCCTAATTAGTTCACCGTCATCTGACTCGCCCTACAGTGTTTTTGTGGGCTGCATATTTTTCAGAGTTTTTCCCAGACCTCTCAGGATAGTGAACACAGCAGAGGGCAGGGGGCCATTCCTTCCAGTCACTGGGGAGGGAAAGAGGAAGGCAGTGTATGTGCCCAGCTCTGTGTGAGGCCATTTTCTGTGCATTTTTTCTTTAATGCTTCTCAATAGCCTTGGGAGAGAAAGTTTCTGCATCTGCAAAATTGGGATAATAATTGAGCCTTGTAGAAGCTCAGTAACTTTCTCAAGGTTATGTAAACAAGTAAATTTTGTTGCTAGAAATCCAACCATAGAGCCCTCTGACCTAGAGGCCTTGCTCTTTTCCTTACATCACATCCACATCATAGGGAAAGCTTTTGCTCTAGTCCAAACCCACTTTTTGGATAAGTGACTCTGAACTTGATTCCTGATATCCTCAGTAGGTTTTAGAAATCAAGGCTTTGGTTTAACAGTTCAGGAGGGATATAGTAATTGGGACAGGACTCCAGACAGGGTAGCACTAGGTGTCATAATCTGAGAATTGCGGTGAGGCTGGGCACTGAGCTCGTAGGCCAGCCCGTCAGAACCAGGGACCAAAAAGCCTCCTCTCCCAGGTCAGCGTCAGGACTTGGAATGCTCACTGTGACCAAAGCATAAATCCTAAGCCGAGGTCCTTGGGAAGCTGAAAGTGGTACGGAGGGATGGATTTTCATCTCAGAAATATCTCCCATTATACCTTATGCCAATTGCAGATCATTAATCTCTCCTTGTACTATAACAGTCTTTTTAAAAAAAAAATCTTAAATTATGGCTTGAATTTTTATGTATCTGCCTTTTTTGGTAATTATCTGGTTCTCAGTTTTTGTTTTTTTTTTAAGACTTATTTATCTGTTTTAGAAAGAGAGCCAGTGTGTGTGTGTACACATGTGCAGGGGAGGGAGGAGAGCAGAAGAAGAGGGAGAAACCGAATCTCCCTGATTCCACGCTCAGCTTGGTCTCACGACCCTGAGATCACACCCAGAGCTGAAACCAAGAGTCAGACACTTGACTGACTGCACCACCCAGGTGCCCCTGGCTCTCAGTTTTTGAATCTACAGAATGATAATTCAGGTTTACTGTGTTGAGGAAATGAGAACATATATGTGAATGATTGTTGCAAACTGTAGACCGTCCATACAAATACCAGTATGAAACTCCCAGTTTCCCCAAAAACTAGCAGATTGGTAAGAACAACAGTTTTGATTTTGGGTGAAGGGACCAGTGGTTTTTGGAGTGTGGCTAACTCCAGAAGCAAAACCAGAGTGGGGAAGCTGTCTTGGGAGCAGGATGGGAAGCTGTAGGTTTCTTGGGGATGGAGGAGGTATAAAAGAGATCTCTGAGTGCCTGGAGTTGGAGGTCTTGGGAGATCAAAGACTAAGCCTGATTCGATGCTGAGCTGGGGTCTTAGTGAGGGTAGCAGTTGCTGTGTGCTCGCGGACACCATCTTATGCA
Organism: Canis lupus familiaris; assembly: GCF_011100685.1. Taxonomy (NCBI): domain Eukaryota; kingdom Metazoa; phylum Chordata; class Mammalia; order Carnivora; family Canidae; genus Canis; species Canis lupus. The sequence continues at coordinate 69,586,982 of NC_049231.1, read as the reverse complement.
GCTTTTAGCTTGGCAATGAGTTGTTGAGAGCCCGACATGACTCCGAAATGTGATGGAGATTATCCTGTAGAAACTAAATCATGTGCCATAACACAGTGTGTATATGTGAGTCTTGTAATGGAACCAGTGCTGCTAGGGAACGGCATGAGTCTATGTGACAGGTTGGGAGACCAAGGTACCAAGACAGAGAGTTATCCACACAAGTCTGGACTACTCAAAGCTGAAGCTGAAAGTAGCATTTGAGTCTTACCCCTCCCATACTCTCTTACCCTGTTTCTTTTCCTCTATCAAAACATGGTATGAGTGCGTTCTCCAGAGCGAATTATACTTAAGTAACCACAGTGTAAAGCTCATCAACCCAGGGTCTCCGAGTGAGGTAGAGAAGCTGGTTAGAGAAGAGGCATTATGTAATGACCTAATTATGAGGCCTGCCATCTGCTTAGGAGTCACGCCTGCCTGGTTAGGATTCCCTGATTGTGTTTTTCAAGGAGGATGCTAAGATTGTTCAGGGGGCTGTGTGTGTGTGTATGGATATGCACACGTGCACGCATCATGTGTATGTGTGTGGGGGGGAGATAGGTAAATGATACAAGACATGCTGATGCCCTTTCTTGAAGGAGGTCGGTATGTTGTTGGGGGAGGGAGTAGAAACAGCCTTGGAAGGCTCCACTGACATGGAGACTCCTGGTAGAAGGTTAACTATTCTGTAGAAGAGACTCCGCATAAGACGGGAAGGGGCCGTCAGGTGAAGGGGACTGTCAGGATGTGGCCAGACACCTCAAGTTTACCTGGAGAACCCACTGAGACATTTTTTTCTCCATTTAGGAGAAAGGGTGAAATAACTGCTTTGGTTTTTCAGTGGGTGGTTTCTACGAGAGATGAAAACATTAAATCCAGGACAAATCAGTGTTAGAGCTGAAATGCAAACCACTGTGCTCAGGGCACCTGATGAGTTAGTTGCCTCTGAAGTGACTTAGGTCCAAGAATCAGTGAAGAAGTCATACAGCTGGCAGGAAAATGGCAGGTGAAGGGAGTGCCCCTTTGGACCTGCGGTGGGTCTTGCGCTCGGCTGGAAAGGAAGCTTGGCCTGTGAGCCATGAAGCTGGGACCTAGGAGGCTGAGACCTAGGAGGATGGCAACACCCGGCTTGTACGCTAGACATACAGGCTGTGACTTTCAAGGAAAATATCAAACTTCCTCAACACTCTTTAAGAGAACCTTTAACAGAAAATCTCTTTGCCTTCAGGTTTTAAAAATGTGCCAATATATAAAGAAAATCAGCAAGCGAGTGCAGTGAACATCCCAAAGGGAGCAGTGTTTTGCCAATTCCGACCCCTACTCCCATCTATCAGAGAGCTCTTTAAAATTTATTTTCTTCTCCTGCCCACCCGCCACCTCCAGTATGAAAGCAATATTGCCTTTTAAAGAATAATAATTCAAAGTCCTGCATAGAATTTGGAAGGTTATTTGATAGTTTCATATCCTTAAAGAATCATCAAAATGTGGCAGATACCAGGCTCCAAATGTCAGACACTTTTCTGTCTCTTTAATCCAGGGCCACACTTGGGTTTTACAGATAAGGAAACGGAGGCTCAGAAAAGTATAGTGACTTGCCCAAGGTCATAGCTTGTCATTTGTGGAACTTGGACCAGAACTAGGTCTCCTGACTCCTGGCCTGTTCTTTCTGTGGCCTCTTGGTATCTCTCACGTGGAGATTTATTTGAAATACTGCCAGAGTTCTGTGGCAGGGGCAGTCACACATGACTGCCGTGGGAAGGTAATCATGCGCAGTCTGGGGACAGAACCCTTTGGACGTGACGTGGGCTCTCACAGGTGCCAACGACGGCAGGGTTGTCGGAGCAGCAGGGGGGACTTTGAAGGTGCTGGACGTCAGCAGTCTTTCTCCATGAGTTTGCCGAGATTTTGGAGCAGAAAGTTTTATTTCTACAACTAAGCCCGCCTCTGACCTTCCCTTTGACCGCCACTTCTTGTTGAATCCTGTTTCTGAAACAACTTTGGGTTAGCCTTTCTCCTTTGTCCAGCTTTCCTAGCATTCAGACTTGAGCTTGAGCAGACATCTGGCAACGAGGTTTCTCTGCAGGATCTTGAGTAGCTATTTAAAATGTGGATTATGGTGTATTTTGTTTTGCGCAGTGGCAGATCTTTTCGGGAGAAGAGAAATTTGCAGTCATTAGCTTCCTTTCCTTGACAAGGACAGCCAGCATGGTCAGAGCTCCTTACCACTTCTCTTAGCCTTAAACCACTGGTAGCCTTTATTTAAGTTAGTCACACACGCACGGTTTTAGCATAAAGAGATACTCTGATTATATTCAAGTGTTCTTAGTATACTACAGTTTTTACTTTTGATTTCAAAATCCTGAAATGCCTCTGATCCTGGGACAGCAGTTCCCCAAAATGGCAGATGATCTGTATTGCCTGGGAGGCTTAAAAAAAAAAATAGATCTCAGAGCTCCCACCCACCCAGGCCTACTGAATCAGACTCCTTATCAGCATTTAGCTATTTACCAAGTACTTTATCAGTGATGTAACCTGTACTTTGTATATTGGATACTTAATAAGTGGCTTATGAATTTATCTAGAGCCTCTTGGGAGGATGCAAGGTTTTGTTCTTTTAGAACACTTAGTGCATGACGTTCAACGTGGCATTGTAAGGTGAATCTGTTTTTTTTTTTTTTTTTTTTTTTCCAGCAGTGATATAAGGAATTTAGAGAATGCTTTTCACCAAATATGTTCTGAATCGGGCCATTTGAAAATGCACTGGCCTACCTGCAGACTGTCAAATGAGCTCTACTGAAGGACAGAGAAATGTTTTAACTTAGGGCTTCAAAAAAGGAAGCAATTTTAAATTGTACATTTATGGTAAATAGATTGAAAATTGACATAAATAAAACACTTTCTTTGAGTTAAAATAGACATTCTATTAAAAACAATGTTTTTAAACTCCCCATCTTTTAGGGGTGCCTGGGTTAAGTGTCCGACTCTTGATTTCTGCTCAGGTCATGATCTCAGGGTCAGATCAAGCCCTGGGTCAGGCTCCATGCTCAGCAGGGAGTCAGCTTGAGAATTCTCTCTCTCTCTTCCTCTGCCCTGCCTCCTTCAAATAAATAAATAAATCTTAAAAAAAATACACAAAACCTCATCTTTTAAGAACTTGATTATTAAAAGCACAATCCTAAAACATTCATTTTGCCGTACATGATTTTGCACAGACTGAATATAAAAGTAACCCATGTTGTAGCACGTTGGTGTTTACTACCCTTACAGAGTTTATCTAATTCAGTCTTCTGCTTTTATGGATGAGGAAGCTGAGACCCAATGAGGAATAGTGAGTTAATCCAAAAGTATGAATCAAGACTCTATAGGCACATAATAGTTACCTGCTTAAACTAGCTGACATATAAAAAAGAAAATGATGAAAAGACGAGGTAGGGAAGAGTCTGTCATGGAACCTGAGTCCTGCTGACCCTTAGGAATGGGCCGAGATCAGGAACAAGGAGGCCCCCAGGAGTTTTCTGTGTCTCTGACTCTGTCTCTCTTGTACCGGCTTTTTTCTGCTTCTGTGTTGGTCTTTCGTTCTTCTGTGTGGACTGACTCTGCTCATTCATTCATGTGGCTCAGTATGGCTACTGTACACCTCCCACTTCTACTTAGAATTTAAGTTGCCTGCCCGGACGTATACCAGATTCCCCTTCTGTGGAAGAAAGAATCTGATGGGTCCAAGCTTGGGTCAACTAGTCCCATCAACTCTGACAAGGTGGAGGTGGAGGTATGATTTAGTCAGACATGACTGGGGCAGAGGGAATGTCAAGAGGAAGGTGAATCACTGAGTTAGGCAGACACCCCACAGCTTTTCCGAGAGTACACAAGTAAATTCTAGTGGGAAAAATGAGGATGATCTGAAATAAGGCAATGACAGCGAGTATGGGAAGAAATAGGCAGATTTGAGAGAGATGGAGAAAATCAGTAAGCTCTGGTAATTATTTGGGTATCGGGGAATGGGAGCTGTCAAAGATAGGAAATGGGGTAGGGGGGTGGTCACATTCACGGTAATGGGGGAGCCCGGGAAAGGAGGCTTGGGAGGTACGAGGAGGGCAGATGGGGCTTGGTTTCAGTTTTAAATATGTTGACTTGGGAGTGCCTGTGAAAATTCCAGGTGGAGCTGTCTGTCAGGTTAATTGAGTAAGTCCAAAATGTATGGGTCTGGACCTCTGGGGAGGGTTGTCAATACTATGAATGTAATTAAAGGATGCTTAATGGGTGAGCTCGCCCAGGGAGCATTTATAGAGTGAACAGAGATGACTCAGGACCGAACCCTGAAGAAACACTAGCATTTAAGAAGCAGGAAGAAGACGAGGAATTCTAAAGGAGATCAAGACGTGGACAGATTTGTAGGAGGAAAACTGAATGTGTAATGGCCAGCGGAAAGAGTGTGTGATTCAGGAGTGTCACCAGTGAAAAGGGCCGCGTGGCTGACGTGTGAGACGACCCCTGGAGAGGGCCGAGCAGAGTGCTGGACCAGATTACAGGAGGCTTGTGGATGACTGAGGGTAGAAGTGCAGACAGAGAAGAGTACTAGACCATTAAGAATGTCTGGTTGCAAAAGAGAGGAAAGGGGCGGTAGCTGGGTGGATCAAGAAAGGGGTGAAGACATTATTTTTCCTTTTTAAGATCACAGAGGCTTAGAGTATGTTTAAATACCTTTGGGAAGAGGAGCCGCTGGAAATACAGGAGACGAGGCACAGTTTCTGAAGTCCTTAAAGAGCCAGCAAAGGGCTCCAGGGACAGGAGGAGGCGGGGAGGCAGCCTGGCTGCTGGAGGGGACTTGGAAGAGGCTGGCGCGTGACAGCCGAGTGCGCTCGCTGGATTCAGGATTCCTGGGGACTCCAGAACTGTTCATAGTTTGGGGAGGTGGCAAGGGAGGAGATTTTAAAGGTCCCTTTCAGCGTTGACATTTTTTTTTTAAAGATTTTATTTATTTATTCATAAAAAAGAGAGAAAGAGACAGAGAGAGAGAGAGAGAGGCAGAGACCCAGGCAGAGGGAGAAGCAGGCTCCCTGCGGGGCACCCGACGCAGGACTCCATCCCGGGACCCCAGGATCACACCCCAAACCGCTGAGCCATCTGGGCTGCCCAAGATTTTTTTTTTTCAATGATGCTTTTGACCCTGCGAATACTTTTAGAAATGAAAGTGGGTGTCTGTGCTGCATGGATCAGTGGAAGGTGGAGGGGAGGTGGTTCACCTGGGAACTGGGATCTCCGTGCACGTGAACTCGTAGCGGAGCCAGGTTGTAGCCGTGCTCAGCGTTGGAGTCTCTGGTTTCCTTAGGATTGAATCACCAATGGCAATGAAGCAGGCTCGGACCAGTCGGCATCTATGAATATTCAGCATTCACAGAGAAGTCTGAAGGCATCTTGCTGTTCAAAGTTTCACTGAAAATAGTCCCCCCCACCCCACACACTCTTCCTGACATAGCCCTGTTGGGGTGTGCGTGCGGTCTGACGTTGTCTAAGGCTGTTTACCGCTGTTTACTTCATCCCAAGCCCTTGACTTTGCCGCAGTTAATTACTGCTTGAAAGCAGAGAGGTGAGGCGCCGCGTTCCCTGCTAGGCCCCGAGTGGGAGGGAAGACCTGCAAGTCGCTCCTTCCCAATGTACGCTTCCCCCTCCCAGCTGGCACCACGTTGCCCTGGGAGCCTGAGTCCCTCAGGGTGCTGTAGTGAAGGTGAAGGTGGAAGAGATAGCCAAGGCTGGGGAAAAGGAGGAGAATTTAAGAATAAGATCAGCACCTTCACCATCCTCACTGCCTCCCCGACCCAAAATGCAAGTCCCCAACCGACTGTGCTGCTGCCGCCCGGTCCGGGTCTCGGGTCTCGGGCCTCCTGCGGAAACAGATGTGGTAGGGATGAGGAGCGGTCTCTTGCCAGGACTTCTCCTTTGGTAGATCGTAACCTGCCTTCTGCTGTTAGAATGAATACAAAGGGCGAGAGGAGAGGGATTAGGGCCCGGAAGGAAGGACTGTAACTAAACTCTGTAGCTGGGATCCCTCCCACGCTCGGCCGCTGCAGCAGCTCGGGGACATGGTCCCTTCCACTGTGCTGGAAGGTAGGAGACGACGTGCTGAAAGCTGGCGCACCAGTAGCTGCCTGACACCTCCCGTGTTGTCCCTCAGCTCTCCTCGTGAAGGGGCGTGGGGGGTGGTTCACCTAGAATGGAGCCCCAAGCCTCCTCGCACAACGGGGGAGTAAACTCTACAGAGTAGCCTAGGCCCGCTCTTAAGTGCAAGGTCCCAGAGGTCAGCTAATGGAAAATGTGGTGAATGCTTTGCTTTGCGGTGTGTCGCTTTTTCTTTATTGGTGAGATGAGACTTGAGTCTCTGAGTGGACGATGAGAAGGTCGCAATAGAATAAGCTGGAGGAGCTTTTGGAAGCCTGGTAGGTGGGCTTTAGGAAATGAGTGTGTGAGGCACAGATTCAGGGCACTGGGCAAGCGCCCGGGTCATTGGCGTTTAGCTGCGTACAGAATGAACCTGCTGTTCCCCGTTGGATAAATGCATATAATACCACTTGCCTCACAGGATTGTCATGAGGATGCAATTAGATGATGCATGTGAAAGTGTTTGGCACAGAGCTGAATCTCAGTAGTGCTATTTTTGGATGTGTCCTAAACAGATGTGCTGTAAAGTAGCTGGAAGATGTGAAGATCTGGTGGAGAAGAGGCCATGTAGCATTATACTGTTTCTTTCCCTTATATTCATAATATATTTGTGTTCTTACTAGAGCGATTATTCAGACTGTTGTCCTGACCGATGATGCTTCTGTGATCATTGACTTGAACTCTCGAGCTCCAGAGGCCATTTTTTGTCTAGCTGTATGTGCCTCTGCTTGTCACCATGAGGACCTAGGCCTTGATAAGCTTCTCATAAGCACGGTTAATTGAGCTCATTATTATAATTCACTGTTGTTCCCTTACTTCCTGGATGTTAATGTGTGCATCGTGTGTTTATACCGCCACTAAACTTAAGCATGACTGTTAACATGCACATTTTTTTAAATAAATTTATTTTTTATTGATGTTCAGTTTGCCAACATATAGAATAACACCCAGTGCTCATCCCGTCAAGTGCCCACCTCAAGTGAACATGCACATTTTTAAGCAGCATTCTGTTAAGGACTGATGTTCCTTTCATGGTTGAGTGCGGGTGTCAGTCCTTGCGTATTGTATATCTTCTGAATAGAAAGGAGTTTTCTATTTTGAGCCCAGAAAAATCACTGGAGAGAAAGATTGGACTAGAGTTGGGTCAGGGGAACATGGGAGAGTGCGTGGGGCTCTCTCAAGGCCAGCACCACTCCTTCGTTCCTGCTTAGTACTGCCATCAGACCAGATGGGCACTGGTCCACCTCACTGCCCTGACCGGCAGATGGAGGGGTACAAACATTTTCCATGAAAATAGCTGGTCAGGATTATGGTAGGCATAGAAACAATTTTTTTTTAAGGTTTTATTTATTTATTTGGCAGGGAGGGTTGTGGGAAGAAGCAAAGGGAGAGGGAATCTCAAGCAGATTCCTTACTGAGCGTGAAGCTTGATGCAGGGCTGGATCTCACAGCTCTGAGGTCATGACCAATCTGAAATCAAGAATTGGATGCTCAACCAACTGAGCCACCTAGGCACCCCAAGCATAGAAGTGAATTAATGCAAAGTATCTATGATGAGCAGAATATCAGATTTTTAAGTAAAGACAGGATCAGTCACAGCATTGTGCCCAGCCATATTGGAGCCTGAGGTGAAAGGAAAAATAAATATGGATCCTGTCTTTATTTAGAAATTTGAAATTAAAAACAAAAAAATGGAAATTTGTTTGTGAAGTTTTTGCATTGATGTTCATTTATAAAATATGTTAATATTTTATTTATTACTGAGTTTTTTGGCACTCCCTTAAATTTTGTGCCAAATTTTGTGTAAGGAATGAGTGATACTTCATTCCTTACATTCTAGTCTCAGCCCTGTTTTATATCAAAAACAGAGGAAATTTTCTCCACATATAATTTAATACACTGCTTGGTGCTGGTGTGCTCCTGGTCCTTTCTGAAGACTTACCTTCTTAACACACCAACTCAGGTTTGGAGGGGAGGTTTTTCTGAAAAAGGTTGCTTTTTAAAAAACAACTCAAGGGCAGCCCAGGTGGCTCAGAGTTTTAATGCCGCCTTTGGCCTGGGGTGTGATCCTGGAGTCCCGGGATCGAGTCCTGCGTCGGGCTCCCTGCATGGAGCCTGCTTCTCCCTCTGCCTGTGTCTCTGCCTCTCTCTCTCTCTCTCAGTGTCTCTCATGAATAAATAAATAATCTAAAAATAATAAATAAATAATAAAAAACTCAAAGTGTTTTTTATAACTTAAGAATGATAATACATAGTCATTATAAAAAGTTTAGAGGGGCACCAGGTGACTCAGTTGGTTAAATGTCTGACTCTAGTTTTCAGCTCAGGCCATGATCTCAGGGTTATGGGATGGAGCCCTACGTTGGGCTCTGTGCTCAGTGAGGAGCTTGCTTAAGGATTCTCTGTCTCCCTCTCTCTCTGCCCTCCTCCCCCCAAAATGAATAAATCTTTTAAAAATTTTGGAAAATAGAAGAAAGGTTAAGGAAGAAAGCAATCACCTGTAATCCTATCATCTGTAGGCAACTCAATCTTTGAAGGTTTTGCATGTTTTAGTCATACCATTTTGTTGTATGTTCCTCTAGTCTTTTCACTACACATAGGCATTTTCACATAGTTGTGTTCTTAAAAAGGCTAGAGCTTTGTATCTTGTTTTTTAAATTTGTTAATATTATTCACATTTTAGCATATTAAAAATACTAAATATTTTAATGCTTGTACATCCCTCTCCTCAACTCTGTTTATAGCCTTACAATAGTACTGGATTCTTGAGTCAAATTGTCCTGCCTTCTTCCAGATTGGGTGGGATCCTCTGTGCTTCAGATCGACTTCCCTTCCTTGTTTGGCATAAGCCTCTTAGAACCCTGTGACATCTTGGTTTCTCCTAGTGCCCTGTCCAGGCTCTTGAGAGAGTGAGCACTTTCCTAATCAAGCTTCAGATATATTTTCCGTAGGTTCTACACCGACCGTGTAGCTTCTTTCTTCAGCCCTTTGTTGGAGGACTCACCTTTTCCCCTAACTTCTATTTCTCTGTCCTGTTGCGGTCGGTACTCATTTATTATCAGTCTAGTTGATGAGCTTATACTCAGGTGGTATCTGGGCTGTTAATACTTGACCTCAGCTTCACTGAGATTGGGTTTCTTTATGTTTGCTTGGTGCCTGAGTCAAGTCTGATCTCTGTTGTGTCCAAGAGGGCTTGGAACTGGCCATCCCTGGAGCTTACTGCATCACCGTAGTTGCCACAGAGAGCCGGACACGGGCTCCCAATACTGCGTCTCTTCCTGGTGCCCAGCCCCCACTCCCTTTAGAGTCACTCCCTGAGTTTCTGTTTCCCCCCCAGGGAGCATCTTGACCTCTCAGGTCTGCCATGGAGTAGAGTGCAAGGACAGTATGGACACTGCTGCCTGAGCAGGTTTCTGTCCTGTGCGGAGAGCAGTTTCACATAGAGCCGGCACTAGAGTGAGGAGCACCCTAAAACTCAGTAATCAACCTTAATAATATTTTGTATAATATTTAAAAAATAAAAAATGATTGCAAGAAGCCACGATGAACAGAACTATCAGAGTTTAAAATATAGGATCAGTTTGAGAGCCTCAACTCTTGATTTCAGCTCAGGTCATGACCCCAGCCATGAGATGGAGCCCCAAATCCGTCTCCTCGCTGGGTGTGGAGCCTGCTTAAGAGTCTCTCTGCTCCCCCACCCCACTTGTGCTCTCTCTTTAAAAAATAAAAAATAAAATCCAGGATCAGTTTAACATTGGTGTGCCCGGCCATACTGCAGCCTGAGTTGAAAGGAAAAAGCCAGTAATACTGACTTTGTCCTTTTGTGCCCAAGGCTGTGCCTCTCTACCCATCCTGGTCCCGACCCTGGTTGTACAGCAAAGCAGAGGACGTTTCTCGTGCGTATGAGTCAGTGCATTGGTCAGTGCTGGTGTGAGCCTGTTCCTTTGGAGACTTACCCGTCTTGCCAGCCTCTTCAGGTCTGTCCATGCCGGAGCTCACTTGCTACGGAAGGTTCTACTCTGCTTCCTCACACTGGAGAGTTAAGCCCCCTTCTTTATGGTTGCTTTCTGATAACCCTGGCTGAAAACCACCTTCCTGGCTTTATCAGATAATGAGTGTTCTGGGTGCTGAAGGTTTCTACTCCCTGACCCCGATCTGTGAGCCCCACAAAAATTATAGTGCAGACCATGTTCCCCTGTTCACACTCCTTATGGCTGGCCTTTCCCAGACAGATGTTGACCACTTTCTGTGTAAGGCGGCAGGTTCTATTTTAATGTAAATCTCGTCTTTGACTTAAAAATTCTCACTCTTCTAGTGCAATTTTTAATACTCTGTTTTAACATTCTCTTCTGGGTACTTTTTGTTAAAGGGGCCTGTTTCGGTTAAAATTACTAAAACTTTCATTGTATCAGAGCTCATGTATTCTATAATCATATTAGTACAAGGTTTCTTAGGGTCATCAGGGTCAAGGGACAGAACTGTAATTCTAATTAGATTAAGTGAAAAGGAACTCATTGGATAAATATGGTTGATCCTTCCAGAACCTAAGAGTAGGAAGTGGAGCTGGATTTTGTTAGTATTGGAAAGTTTTCAGATGGTTCTTTTGTCTCTACCTCTCCCCTTGGAGGCACACAGTCTTGGATTACAGCTTCTTCCAAGTGTCTGCTCCGTTTTCTTGCCTTTTTTTTTTTTTAGCAGAACTTTTTTTTTTTTTTTTTTAATTGAAGGATAGCTGACACACACTGTTACATTAGTTTCAGGTGTACAACATGGTGATTCTGCAAGTCTGACCGCAAGGGTAGCTACCATCTGTCACCTATGCCGCTGTTGACTGTATTCCCTATATTATAACTTTTATCTCCACAACGTCCTCATTCCATGACTGGAAGCCATCTTCTTGCCTCTGGCTCCCAAGGGAGAATGTGCGTCAGCTGCACACTCCTGGTCCAGTTCAGCCTGGCTGGGAGAAGGGAATCACTTGATGCAACACATCTAACCATTATTTCAGCACGAGGTGAAGAGTATAGTAGGCTAGACCACTGTGTTTTTACGGTGTATAATAATAAAGTGAAATCTTTGTCCTCTGAAAGAATATGGTCCTGGTGAGACAGACGGGTATACAGGCAGGTGGGATATAATCAGGATAAGAAAATGATGTGGGGATGGGCATTCTGTGGGGCGGATAGTTCACAAAGGAGTCCTGGTTTGAGCTACACTTGTATTTACAGATACAAGTTTACTAATCAAACAGAGGACAGATATTCCAGATAGAAAATATAAGGAAAAAGTATGAGGGCATCAGAGGTCACCGTCCGGACAGCTCAGTTCAGTGTGGCCTGCAGGTTGTGACGGGCCTTGTATTCCACATTAAGTCTGGGATGTTGATTCTGTAGCTGGTTGAGAGCTAGCCAGCAATGATAAGCATGGAAACATCGTTGGATTTGCTCTTTATAACTGTTAATCATCTGTCATGTACCAAGCACTGTGCTAGCCCTGAGGATTCCAAGAGGAATAAGAAGTTCTTCTTGACACTTTAATTTTCTTTGGTGACCCATGTGTCAAGTGAAGGACATGAAGGACTGTCCTGAAGGACTATGTCCGGTATTGTCCCTATGACTTTACAGTATTTAGAGTCCTTAAAGTGATGTTTAATGATGACATCCAAGTGTCATAAAGTATAAATAGTACACTTTACATAATAAAAACCACTTTGTAAAGTACCGTGTAGTGTGTCATAAAATATAACAGGGTAAGCATTATTTTTACCAAGGCAGACAAGAGTGGCTCCCTCTTTGCCTCAGCTTATCTGGTAAAGAGATCAAAGTATTGCAGGTGATCACAATACCTTGTGATAAGTGTGACAATAGAGGAAATGGCCAAATGTGTGGTAATATGAAAGCCTGTGGCGGGCGGGGGGGGGGGGGGGTTGTCTGGAAAAGGGAGGACTTCACAGAAGAGGTGCTACTTTAACAATCTTAAACTTTTATCAAGAAGATGATTGGGGGATCCCTGGGTGGCTCAGCGGTTTGGCGCCTGCCTTTGGCCCAGGGCATGATCCTGGAGACCCGGGATCGAGTCCCACGTCGGGCTCCCTGCATGAAGCCTGCTTCTCCTTCTGCCTGTATCTCGGCCTCTCTCTCTATCATAAATAAATAAAAATTAAAAAAAAAAAAAGAAGAAGATTGGGACAGGATATTCCAGGGAAGAGCACACGTAAACCATCACCACCCTCTCCCCTAGAATAAAGCAGCGGAAAGGTCCGAGTTCTAAGAGCTTGGTGGTGGAGGAGGAGGGAGCGTTGGGAGCCGGGGCTGGGGGAGGCAGGGCTGTTTTTAAATTAGAAAAGGTCTAGAGCTATCATACGTTGTTGGTGGGAGTATAAAATGATATAAGCACTTTGGGAAAAAGTCTGGCCGTTACTCGTAAAATTAAATAGACATCTACCTGGTGGCCCAGCACTTAACAGTCTTGCGTATTAGTTATTTACCCAAGAGAATTGCCTATTTTATGATACGAAAAGACTTGCATAGGATGCCTACAGAGCTTCCTGTAAAACAGCTCCAAATTAGAGATAACCCAATGTCTCTCCGTAAGAGAGCACGAACGGGTCAGCAGCACCGATATACTCAGCAATATGAGCTGTTGTGGTGAGTGAAGGATCCTTACACAGAAAACTCCTGTACTGTATGATTCCATTCATATGATGTTCTAAAGCCCGCAAAACCAGTAATGGAGGAAAAAGTAAAAAAAAAACAGCGGTTGTCCCTGGGGGGATACAAGGGTGAGACTGGAAAGGGGCCTGGGGGAATTTTCTGAGTGATAGAAAGGTTTGATACCTTCGTGTAGGGGTCAGGAGTACATTGAGTACGTTTATTTATCAAAACTCATCCAATAATAAAATTTAGATTTGTACAGTTCACTGTAAATAGATTTTATTTCTACTCTCCTGTCCCTCCCCCGCAAAAGAAGCGTGACGTGAACTCTGAACCCAAGGTAAAGGTCTGCATGCTGAGGCATTTAGGGTGAAGTGCACTGAGGTCTGCAGCTTCCTTGAAATGGGGCAAAACTAGGATGAGCTGGTTTGCGTAGATGGCTGATGCGTGTGTGATGAAAGAAGCGTACGGCAGTGGTAGCATCGTAGACTCCAGGGGCTGGGTGTGTGGCTATTCGAAGTATGATTCTCTCAACTTTACTGTGTGTTTGAAATTTCTCATAATAAAATGGAAAATATAAAGGTTCTTTCACATTGCTGTGTAAGGAATTTGGTCTTTATTCTGGGGAACTACTGAATGCTTTTAAGAGGAGTTATTAGGTAGAGTCTCAGAAGAGAAAGACGTCCGGGCACAGGCACTGAGGACCCTATTTTGGTTCTCCTGGTAAGAAGAGAGGAGAGTGTGCAGGGGCCCCAGGGATGGAGTAGAGAGGGTGGATCCCCGAGAGGTTCAGGGCATAGAGTTGTCAAAAGACTCGGCGAAGTCAGCTTGGCGACGGCAGGAGCTGGGATGGGAAGGACACTGAGCTGCTGCACCCGGGCCGTGGCAGGGGCCCCACCCAGGGCCTGGCGGCGGCGTGAGCGGTGGTACATCCGGAAATCCTGAACCTCAGAGGAACCTGGAGGTGGAATGCTCTAGAATTAACAGGTGGGTGCTGAGACCATGTCGGCCGCACTTTGCCTTTGCCGGAGCGCCAGTCTCCTCGGGAGGGCGTGGGCCCGCGGCGCGCACCAGGCTCGGTGGAGGTGGTGGGGTGAGGCGTGGGTGCCTGCCGCCGGGGCGGGGGTGACCTTGGCCGCCCGGGTGCGCACCACCTGCTGGGGGTCCCGGCCCTCCGGCGGGCCACGGGGCGCTCGGGTTTCTCTGTAGCGGTGGACTGACTGCCCAGTCCCCAGGGCACCTTTTCCCTAAATGTGTCCCTTAGATCCCAGGCTGGACTTGGGCCTCCTGAAGGCCCGGGCCTGTGGAGCGGGTCCCGCGTTGGGGGTCCCCTGGGCGGGGTGCGGGTGCTGTCCGCTGTGGTGCGGGCCCTGGACTGGCGCCGGGTGACCGGCCACCGTGACTCAGCCTGCGTCCCTGGCCTGCTGCCGCCACCCGGAGCTGGGCCCCGGGGTTGAATCCTGCTCCTGCTCGCTCTCAAAGAAGGAGAGGAGGTGCGGTGCCCTACAAGGGCTCTCTCCGCATCAGAAGGCGGCGGTGGCCCGGGGCAGTCGGGGGGGGCCCAGACCCCCAGGACCGCTTAGGAGGGGAGGAGGGGTGGCGGGCCAAGGGACCATCGGGCACAGGAAGCGGCGGCCCCGAGGCTTTCGGGGGAGGCCAGGGAAGGCGGTGGGGGCGTCCGGAGCGAGTGTGGCTGGGGTACCCCGGGGGGCCGTGGAGACCTCGGGTCGCCCCTGGGCAGGCGACAGGCCGGACCCCGAGGTGGCGCGGGCTTCCACCCGGGGCGCGCACTGCCCTCTGCCGTGAAGGGGGCCGGGCCTTGGCGCAGCGTGGGCCGCGAACAGGGGGTGCACGGCGGCCCCGGCCTCCTCCCGCCTGCCCCGCAGTGGCCCTGGGGGCAGCCGTCTCCACGGCCCTGCTGCGCGGGGGCCCCGATACTTGCTCGCTGACCTTGGCTTCCAGGCGCAGGTGCCTCCCCGGCGATTGCTTCTGTGTCTCTCTTTTTCAGAGACTCTTGCCAAACCCCTAGAGGGACCCTGAGCCGGGGGTGCCCCCCTGTTGTGCCGGGAGAGGAGGCGATGCGCCGCCTGGACCCGTGGCCCGGCCGCCGTCCAGAGCTCGCAGGGTCTGAGTGTGCTCGTTCCTGTGGGGCCGGGGCGGAGGGCGGGGGGGGGGGGGTGCCGGCCTCCCCGGGAGCTCTGCCTGCCCACGGGACCGCCCAGACGTGTTCCCCCAAGGGCCTGGCACTTCGTGATCCCTCGCAGGCAAGTAGGGAGAGCTGAAGGCCAAACACTCCAGGCCCCACTGAAGTCAGTGTTGACAAATGATGCGGATTGACCTTTCCTCCCGTAAAATCCCTGCTGCGCGCCTCGCCATCTGTTGAAAACTTTTGAGAATTTTGGTTCCTTCCGAAGCGGTTGGCAAAGTCGTCCTCAGTGTGAATCAACTGTAGATGGGTGTTTGTCGGCCTCCTGGGTGTCGCTCCCCGGGGGAGGCACCGCCGCTGCAGAGCGCGCACCGCGTCCGCCCTGAGCCCTGAACGGAGGGCTCGCTCCCGCCCGGCCCGGCCCCTGCCCCGGCCCCGGCCCCGGCCCAGCACGGCGCCCCTCCTCCTACCTGCTCGGGGCGGGGATGATGGCAGCGGGCGGTGGACCAAGGTGAGGGCCCGGAGCTGGCCCACCTGTATTCTCGCCCTGGCCCTGCTACTGAGTGACGGCACTAAGGCCACCTGGGCGTTCGTGGGTGCCTCGTTTCCCAGCTGGCCAGGTGGAGATCCCAGGTGGAGATCCTACACGGGCCCTGCTCACCTCACAGGGCTCTCAAAGGTCAAAGCAGGGCCTGGAATTCAGTCCCAACCTGGAAACAGATTTCCTTAACTGCACAGGTTTTAAGAATTTAAAAAAAAAATTTTTTTTTAAAGTTTGTTGCCTGGATTTTAAAAATCAGATTTTAGGGCCCCTGGGTGGCTCAGCGGGTAAAGGGTCCGACTTGATCTCAGCCTGGGTCTTAGTCGTGAGTTCAAGCCCCGCATTGGGCTCCCTGCTGGGCGTGGAGCCTACTTTTAAAAATAATAATAATAATAAAAATCAGGAAATTTCTCGGAAAACTCTAGCTTCTCTTGGAAGTCAAAAATCTTGGCAACCCTCAGCCTCCCTTCCCCACGGCAGCGAGCGACCGGATTGGAGGAGTGGCTGCCTGTGAGCCGGGGCCAGCGCTTTCTGGTTTGTGCCATCCCCACCCCGTGGTCTGTGACGGAGAGTCTGCGTCGCTGGCCTCGGTCTATACGTTTTGTTATACGTGGACTGTTTCCCCCCTTCACGTGATGTTGGTGGACCCTCTTGGCGTTCGGATTTATGCCCTTGATTTCAGGAGGATGGTGCAGACTTAGGACTTTATGGTAAGTTAGTATCATACGAATACAAAGGATTGGGGGCGCTGGTTGGGCCTGGAAGCCTGTGTTCATCTCGCACCTTCACGTGCTCGGTGCCCTGCTTACCCCGTAAGCCTCCCCTGAAGTATGAGGTGGATCCGCCGCCCGTGGCACATCAGCGCACGGGGCTTCACGGGGGTCGTGGGCCGCTCGAGCCAGGGTTGGAGCTTGAGCTCTTGGCCTGCAAAGCAACGCTACGGGCTGTCAGCGTGCCGTGGCTGTCGGGCACAGCCCTGCCCCAGAAGCTCACGTGTCCGCGGTTCTACTGCGGTGGGCATGTGGGCCGGGGCCCTTTGTGTGACTGGCGGTGGTGTCGTCCTTTTCTCTTCATAAAGTGATTTTCACACAGAACTGTGGGATATTCTTTGAGTACCTTTCTCCTTCGCCTTTAAAGCAGAGTCACCGGGGATCCCTGGGTGGCGCAGCAGTTTGGCACCTGCCTTTGGCCCAGGGCGCGATCCTGGAGACCCGGGATCGAATCCCACGTCGGGCTCCCGGTGCATGGAGCCTGCTTCTCCCTCTGCCTGTGTCTCTGCCTCTCTCTCTCTCTCTCACTGTGTGCCTATCATAAATAAATAAAAATAAAAAAAATAAAGCAGAGTCACCCTGGTTTTCCCCCAGTGTCTTTTTCAGAATTAATATTAAACAGGTAAAAGGGAGCCATATGCAGAGTCCTACCCTTATGTGAAGCCATTGTTTTCCTCATGGGGGCCACCGAGATACCTCCTGTGTCCTAGGGCTCTGAGGAACTGCGTAAAAACCACTAAGTTAGCCTTAATTTCTGCAGCTGAGAAAATGGAGACCAAGGAGACCCAGCAACTTGTCCAGGGTTGCTCCTTCCCCTCTATCTCCTGGTTAAGCTCCACTTTACCTGGGCTGTCCGTCGGATTCTTCAGAAAAGCTTCTGAAGGTTGTTGTATGCTCATTTTCTCTTCCCCCCGTCATTTGAAGAGGAATTGCATTAAGGAAACAGCATTCATTGGGTTAAATCTTATTTTAAAAGAGAAACAAGGGAGCACCTGGGTGGCTCACTGGTTGAGTGGCGGCCTTCGGGATCCTCCCGGGGTCCTGGGATCGAGTCCTGCATCGGGCTCCCCACAGGGGGCCTGTTTCTCCCTCTGCCTCTCTCTCTCTCTCTCTGGGTCTCTCATGAATAAATAAAAATCTTAAAAAAAAAAAGGGAATCAAGGGGTTTGTAGGGTGGAAAAATGAAACACAAGACCAGAATATGGGTCTGTCATATGTCATTTCTGACAGACCCAATGAGGTTTTTCTCATTCTGGTATCCTCTGGTTCCTCTGGTTTGTGTCTGCTTTCATCTCCAACACGTGGAAGCCCTTCTTTAAAAGGGTAGGTGGAAGGGATCCCTGGGTGGCGCAGCGGTTTGGCGCCTGCCTTTGGCCCAGGGCGCGATCCTGGAGACCCGGGATCGGATCCCACGTCGGGCTCCCGGTGCATGGAGCCTGCTTCTCCCTCTGCCTGTGTCTCTGCCTCTCTCTCTCTCTCTCTCTGTGACTATCATGAATAAATAAATAAAATCTTAAAAAAAAAAAAAAAATAAAAGGGTAGGTGGAAAAAAATAAAAATAAAAATAAAAAAATAAAAGGGTAGGTGGGACTTAGGAACCGAAGCTTCGTTTACCTGTAGGATATAAGCAGGCAGCAGATTTCTGTGGCTAGAATCTGTGCCCGATATTAAAATATCCACCCAAATGTCTTTGGGAGCAAATCCAGAAACCCCGTCTCAGCACATGTTGGGCTCCTCTTGTCTCTTAGTCCTGGGTCTAGTCATTCTCGTAACTGCGCAGCTCTTTCCCATCTCTGCACACCGCCGTGGAGATAGTCACCTTGGGGTCTTTCTTCTCTTCCCCGTCACCTAAATGCCACCATCTTTTAGTTTCCTTTGCTAAGTGGAAATCACTGGTGTCTTGATTCCTGCGGAGCAGCCCCCGGGGCACGGTAGTCTCTAACATGATTCAGTATTTGAGACAAAGCCAACAGAGGTACTGCACCTAGTTTTTCAAAAGCCCCATTGCTGATGTTGAGTATCAACGATTAGGCTCCCGAGGAGGTTTTCCTTAAAAAAAGTTCCAGCCATAAAAATGATATTGAGGACCATGATCACCTGCTGGTGTCAGAGTCGAAAAATTTTAGAGATTACCTAATTCTCCCTCTATACACATTCTCAGTTGTCTGCTTCTCACGGAAGAGAGCTAGGCACTCCTGTCATCCTTGCTTGAGAGGTAGAAGTCCACGCCATCTCAGTGATTCATCAGCGACTTTGTGATCCTGTGCTTATTATTAAAGCCTTTCATCAGGAAGGTACTGGAGAGCAACTAATCCTCGGAGTTTAAATGCTGAAGAAGGGCGTCCCTGGGTGGCTTGGTGGTTTAGCGCCTGCCTTCGGCCCAGGGTGTGACCCCGGGGTCCCGGGATCGAATCCCCCATCAGGCTCCCTGCATGGAGCCTGCTTCTCCCTCTGCCTGGGTCTCTGCCTCTCTCTCTCTCTCTCTCTCTCTCTCTTTCTCTCTCATGAATAAATAAATTTTAAAAATTAAGAAAAAATAAATGCTGAAGGATCTATAGGGAAATGTAAAGTAAAACCATAATGAAAGATCGCTACACAGTCGCTAGAATGGCTAAAAGAGAAAGATGAACAATACCAAGTGTTGATGAGGGTGTGGAACAACCAGAATTCTCACGTATGACTGTTGGGAGTGCAAAATGCTACAACTCTTGGGGAGAACTGTTTAGAAGTTCCTTATAAAGCTGAATATACACTCACCATATGTCGCAGCAATTCCGTTCCTATTTACCTAAGAGAAACAAATACGTCTACAAAAAACAGACTTCACCATGAGCCTCTTATTTATAACCGCCCAAGGTAGAAACAATTCAAACGTTCTTTAACAGGTGAATGGTTAAAGTAATTGTGGAACATTCTATAGAATGGAATACTAGTCTGCAATTTAAGCCCCCCTCCCCCGTACTACTGATACATGTAATACATGTAACAATGGGGGTGAATCTCGGAAATATGATACAGAGGAAGCAGACATAATAGTACATACTGTGTGATTCCAGTTATTCTGCAGCAAACAAAATCCACGGGACAGAAAGTGGATCAGAAGTGACATGAGATAGTTTGGCGGGGAGGATGGATGCCTACGAAGAGGCATGAGGAACTGTTCACAGTGATGGCCTGATGGTGGTGATGGTTGAAAGATAAAAAGGCGTGAAAACTCACCAAGCTCCACACTTAAAAGGGTGCATTGTGTTGTATATAAAGTTGGTTTAAAACAGATTTAAAAAGATGAGGGATTTAGTCTGCGCTCTACCACTAACTAGCTTTGTGTATTTTCGTAAAAGGAGCTTCATCTCTGTAGTTCTTTCCCATGACAAAAATGAGGACAGCGGGTAGGTCATCTACCTCATTCAATTATTTTGAAATGCCTTTGAAAAAGCATAAAGTCAAATACAAATGCTGGGTAGGTGCAAATTCCGTAAACTCCTCTTTAGGGAAGAGAGGCAAGAACTGTGATGACCAGGGTATGATTTCACTTTGTGGACCGCTGGCTGTGGCACTGCCTCCCCTGGCCATCAGTGGGATGAGGGGTTAGACTCCATCAGATGGAGGGGACCGTAGGCTCCGAGACTCGGCCTTTCAGATGTGTTTCCTTTAGCCTCTGTAGTGTTAGCCCATCCAGTGGTAATTTAAAGTGAGATTGTTGCCATTGTTTACACCTGGAAATGTCACATACAATTTTAGGTTTCTAGCTTATCTTTAGAAACTAGCAGATCTGGGTCCCTATTCCCGTGACACTCATTACCTGGAGTTGTGTAGTGGCTGTTGCTTTACGTGAGCCATTGCTTTAGTTTCCCCCGGTCTCCCCCACTTTCTATAGCCTTTTTTTATTCTCTGTAGTAACAATAAGAGGAAAATTCATTTTTGAGTGCCTGCTGTATGTTAGGCACTATTCTAGGGCGTGAGGATGCAGAGGGGAACCAAAGAGACAAAATCTCTAATCTCATAATGAGTGATAAGTACCTAGCCACATCATTAAAAATTAGGGGGAGCTACCCTATGACCCAGCAATTGCACTGTTAGGTGTTTATCCAAAGGACACAAACATAGTGATTCAAAGGGACACCTGCACCCCAATGTTTAAGCAGCAATGTCCACAATAGCCACACTATGGAAAGAGCCCAGATGCCCGTCAACAGACGAATGGATGAAGAAGAGGTTACACACACACACACACACACACACACACACACACACACACACAGGAATATGACCCAGCCATCAAAGAGAATGAAATGCTGCCGTTTGCAATGACATGGATGGAACTAGAGGGTATCATGCTAAGCGAGGTAAGTCAGTCAGAGAA
This sequence comes from Canis lupus familiaris, assembly GCF_011100685.1. NCBI lineage: Eukaryota > Metazoa > Chordata > Mammalia > Carnivora > Canidae > Canis > Canis lupus. Next base: position 69,566,335 of record NC_049231.1, on the reverse strand, counting down.
AGACAAGTGCCATATGATTTCACTCCTATGTGGAATTTAAGGACCAGATGAACAGGGGAAGGGACGGAAAAATAAGGTAAGAGGAAAACAGAGAGGGAAGCAAACCATAAGAGACTCTTAACTACAGGGAACAAACTAAGGGTCGCTGGAGGGAAGGGGTGGGTGGGGGATGGGGTCACTGGGTGATGGGCATTAAGGAGGGCACGTGATGTGATGAGCACTGGGTGTTATATGTAAGTGATGAATCTCTAAATTCTACCCCTGAAACTAATAATACATATGCTAATTAAGTTGAATTTAAAAACATTTTTTTTAAAGCCAAAATAATAATAAAATTAGGCAGGAGAAAGACCCAAAGAGCTATATATTTTAGGGAAAATGGGAGAAAATATGTTTCTTTGTGGAAATAAAAGAATATTCTTACACATGTAAGAGGCTAATATGTGTCTGTGTCAAAATTATCACACCTATTTCACTTGCTTACCTCACATAATGAGATGAATCCTTTTTCCCTCTGTGATTCAAAAAATTCATGAATTTTCCCCCAAAATGGATTCCAGTGAAATCATAGGGAATATCTCAGCGTTTCAAAAAAGAATGCAAGTAGGCCGAGGGACTGGCACAGATTCCAGTGGGCAGACTGGCACAGGCTCCGCTGAATGTTCGCTTTTCTTACCTCTGTCCGAACTATCAGCTCAGCTTTGGATTTTTCCGTTTAATCAAGGTCTTGGGATGCAACTCAATCTGAAATGAGCATCTCTATTGACAGTCTTACAGCCTGAACTGTGTTTAGCTGCGGCCGGGAGTCTTCCTACCCTAATGGGTACGATGGCCCTGGGCCTGTGCTAGGACAGTGCCTGGAGTGGTGCCGTCTCCCCTCTTCTCGCTAACCGAGCAGTTTACGTCTCTACGTGGTCAGCGACGCATCGATAGCGACCAACATCTTTAGCCTGACAAATCCTAGCAGGCTTTGAATTTGATCTCATGATCAAGGAGCTCTGACTTCTCACCTGCAGACAAGCCCCTGGTGGGCGTAGAAGCTAAATAACGTGGTTCCCTCTGTGTTAGGCGAACAGCTTCATTGCTTTGCCTTTAGATCGGTGATGGTCCCAGGCTTTGAGAATCTTGGCTGGCTCGTCCCAGCCCTTTGTGCTTGCCTGGATCGTGCAGTAGGCAGGCATCTGCCACGTTTCTTCAGTTTAGGCTGGAAAGGTCATCTTGCCTCCTGGCAAAGAAAACTGCACTGCTCCCATCTGGTGGCAGTTATCTCAAATTGCTGCATCATCCACCTGCTACTGAAAGGGCTGCCCGGCCCTTCGGTGGTTCTGCGCATCACAAAACTGTACAAAGGGCCCTTCCCCGCTCGTGCTCTACAGCACTGTCAGATGTCTCCTCATTATCTCAAGGGGGTGTTACACGGGTTTTCTTTAAGACAAGTAAGTTGGAGAGAATATTTTTTGGACAATCAGCAGAGTGATAACATTCTAGGTTCTGCATAATTAGCCATGAGACTCCTAAGCCTCGCTCTGTTCGTCTGCTCATAAAGCAAAAATGCTTGGATTTAATGCTCTCTAGGAGCACTACTGATACAAAGTCTATAGTTACATGATTTTTTTTTAAAAATTCAAATACCTATAAGACAAATACTCGGACTGTTTACGAGGTAATTACGAACACACACAGACATTTTATAATTCATATTAGCATTTCTAATTCTGACTGGTAATAAGGCACATCATGAATTTAATAACTTATGGGGGAAAGATTAAATACTACATTAAATATACATATTACAAGAAAAATTCCAATACTCTAAAAATTCAAATGTAAAAAACTGTGCACCTTAAAATTGAGATTTTGTGGGCATGTGTGTCCTAAGACCTCTACTTCTCAATACATGGTAGAGTTTTAAACAGATTTTTAAAGTCAGTTTCTAGAATTAAAATTGACAATTGAGCAGTGTAAACGACTGCAAAGTATTACAAGAAAATCGGAAATGTTACTGAGACACAAATACTCAAGATGACCATAGAAATTAAAGATTTTACGGCAGATCTTAGTGTTTATCTGACTTGTGACCAAAAATCTTGTAAACATTATCAAAATGCACACTTGGAACATTTGAGCCCATTAACATTTTTGTAAACACAGAATTATGTGTGGATTGTGTGAAAACATGCAAGAGTGCTCTAGGATTAAGGCTCTCTTCAGCTGCAAGCTGCAGAAACCTATATACAAGCGGACTTGAAGAATACACCTTGTGAGGATTCACCAGGAAATGACCATGGACCTCGGCAGACAGGTGTCAAAGTGCCGCTGAGCCTCAGAGGGGGTAGAGAGATTAAACGGGACGAAGTCTTATGTCTCAGGTCTAGAGTCCCCGCGTTTGCTCTGCATTGATTTTGCATGTGGCTGCTAGCCCCACACCACACCAGAGCCTCGGCTCCACTTCCCACGCTGGTGGCTCCCCTCTGTGTTCCTCTCCATTCAATTAGTGATCACCTCTGTGCAAAAAAGAGCCTTGACATATCTATCATCTATCTATCTATCATCTATCTATCTATCTACCTACACAGGGTAGTTCAAGCTAAATTATGATGGCGTAGGAGCAGACAGGTGGATTAAGTGCCCCGTCTAACTGCTGCCTATCCCACAGCCTTCAGGTTTGACAGCTTTGCTGCACCTTACCTCTTTATTAACCCCTGTTAGCGATGGCACTGAGTGCCTCATCCAGTGTTTGGGGAATGATATCGAAGTAAGGAGTTCTAAGAATCTGTGGACTGCTAAGGTGTAACCAGTCTGCAGCATTTAAGAGTTTCTGCTAGTGTTCTTTAGATTTTTTTGATGAATTTTGGAGTGTCTTTAAGAGAAGAGTTGGTGTGGACGTGAAAACACCTGCCCAGGAATGGAGTCATGCCTTCCTGGTGTCTGCTGTGTTGAGGAGCACTTTCATACCTATATTTTGGGTCTTCTCAACAGCCCATCAGGTAGGTAGGAAAGGCAGGAGGAGCCCTCAAGGTTGGTTGTTAGATCTGAGTTGGGGGGAGGTGGGTCGCTGAGGAAGGATGAGGAGGAACAGAAAGCTCCTTGAATTTGACAGCTATTATAGCAATTATTAAAATAATTTCTGGGGATCCCTGGGTGGCTCAGCAGTTTGGCGCCTGCCTTTGGCCCAGGGCGTGATCCTGGAGTCCCGGGATCGAGTCCTGCGTCGGGCTCCCTGCATGGAGCCTGCTTCTCCCTCTGCCTGTGTCTCTGCCTCTCTCTCTCTCTCTCTCTCTCTATCATAAATAAATAAATAAACAAACAAATCTTTAAATAAAATAAAATAATTTCCAAGCCTCTCTGGGTTAAGTGCTGGACTTATAAATACGTTTTTAAGTTGGTTGAATCTAATCTCTTTGAGCCTCGTAATTGTCTTCAAGGGAAAAATAATAGCCTCATAGGATTGTAGTAAGAATCAAATAAAAGCTCAAAGTGCCTAGGACCGTGGTTGGAATATAGTTATTTTTTCTTTCATCTATTTGTTTATCTGTTTATTTTTAGGTTCTTTGCAAGATAGTTACTGTTCTTCTTTCTTCCTGATACAGGTGTTCAGGAACCATTTTTCTGATTCTTGCCCCCCAGTCTCATGGTAACCTGAGTCCCTTGAAGCGAGGAGTGCCTTCCAGGCCAGGCCAGCCCTTGCGTCTGGCTGATGATGGCATCAGTACCATTAACAGTGACGGCACAAAGCTACGGGCACCCTGGTTATCTCACTGAGTTTTTGAACACGACTCAAAAGAGCTTGTATGTGTGTGTTTCCCTCACAGGTGGATTTGCTATCGTGTTTCTGGTGAGGACAAGCAATGGAATGAAATGTGCCTTGAAACGCATGTTTGTCAACAATGAGCATGATCTCCAGGTGTGCAAGAGAGAAATCCAGATAATGGTAAGGCTGCCCCTCAGACTTGGGATTGCTTGTGTAAAATGTCCCCTCTCCTGAGATGTCGGGGGGCTTGGGGAGGCTTGTTCCTTCCCTGAGATGGCAGCGGAGCCTCAGCACAAGATGAGAATGAAGAGACCTGGGTATAGCATGCTTCTCCCATCTCGGTCACCCTTAGCTGGAGGGCAGAGGGGGAAGGAGCATATTGGGAGGCCTGACCAGCTTTTTGGGTCAGAGAAGTGTCTGTGCATTGGGAAGAGTTTATCTCATAACATCATTCCCAGAACTATGGAGTTTAATCCAGGAACCCCATCTCTCCCTGTCTCTCTACTCTTGTCTACTACCAGTTGCCGGTCCTGGTGTTCATCCCTCTGGAGCTTCTCAGCCTTCTGTGAACATACCCTCCCATACCTTTATATTTTACACGTGCAGTTCTTTTCTCCAGAAATGGTTTTCCCTTTTTTTTTTTTTTTTTTTTGAACTAGAAACCTCTTTCTCATATATACCCTCTGATTCCATTTGTAAAAGTCCAAGAACAGGTGAAAGTGATCTGTGGTAACAGAGATCAGAAGTGGTCATCTGAGTGTGGGAAACTGACCAGAAAGAGGCATGCGGGACTTTGTGGGCCGTAGGGACGTCCTATATCTTGTTTTGGGTAGTGGTTACACAGGGCTGCACAGTGTTAGAGCTCCACGAACACCTTAACATCTGTAGGTTTTATTATATGTTAATCATACCTCACGTCTTAAAAACTTTGTTTTCACAACTCAGATTCATACTGTGTTTAAAGAGTCTCTATCTGTTAGAGTAGATGCTGAAATATTTATGGGTGAAATAACATGTCTTCAAGTAATGAGTAGATTTAGAAGAGAAACAAATTGGCAAAGGGTTACGATCGAAGCGGAGCGGTGGGTATGTGGGAGTTTGTTAGTCTCTGCTTTCAGTTCTGTTTGATATTATACATTAAGAAACTTAAAGTCTCTTTTTTTTTTTTTTTTTTTTTGAGAGACAGAGTAAGTGTGAGCAGTGGGCAGAGCGGGGAGTGGGGGGTACACCAGAGAAAGAGAATCTTAAGCAGGCTCTACAGCCAATGCCAATCTCATGATCCTGAGATCATGACCTGAGCCGAAATCAAGAGATGGAGGCATTTTTTTAAAAGATTTTAAATCTTTAAAAAAAATGAATAAGTAAAAGGGGGATCCCTGGGTGGTTCGGTGGTTTAGTGCCTGCCTTCGTCCCGGGGCATGATCCTGCAGTCCAGGGATCGAGTCCCACATCGGGCTCCCTGCATGGAGCCTGCTTCTCTGCCCTCTCTCTCTGTGCCTCTCATGAATAAATAAATAAAATCTTTAAAAAATTTATTTACTTGAGAGAGAGAAAGAGAGTGAGCGTGAGAGAGAGCATAAGTGAGGGTAGGGGTAGAGGAAGAAGCAGGCTCCTCGCTGAGCAGGGAGCCCAACTCGGGACTTGAACCCAGGACTCTGGGGTCATGACCTAAGCTGAAGGCAGATGCTTAACCAGCTGAACCTCCCACACTTCCAAGAGTCAGAGGCTTAACTGACTGAGCCACTCAGGCACCGCCCCCCCCCCGTAAATAGTCTTTTATCCCTTTGGGTTTCCACAGTACTTTGGTTTATGCCAATTATATTGCTTATCTTGTTATCTTATAAGTAATTCTGCTGTCAGAAGGTAAGTGTTTTAAAATCGAAAACTTTATATTCCAGCAGACTTCTTGACATAAAGTAAATACAGTTGATCCTTGAACAACACGGGCGGGGGGGTGTTGACCCCTGAACAGTCGAAAATCCTCATATTACTTTTGGTGTCCCCCAACTTAACTGCTAGTAGCCCGCCGTTGACCGCGAGTGAGTCCCGCTGATAACGTAAACAGTCAACGCATATTTTGTGTGTGTGTTCTGTGCTGTATTCCTACGATAGAGGAAGCTAGAGGAAAGAAAACATTAAGAAAAATCTTAAGGAAGGGGTTGCCTGCACAGCTTGGTGGGTTAAGCATCCAACTCTCGCTCTCAGCTTAGGTCTTGACTCAGGGTGGTGAATTCAAGCCCCGCGTGGAGCCTACTTAAAGAGAGACGCCTGGACGGCTCAGTGGTTGAGGGTTCGCCTCTGGCTCAGGGCGTGACCCCAGGGGCCCGGGATCGAGTCCCGCATCCGGCTCCCTGCATGGAGCCTGCTTCTCCCTCTGCTGTGTCTCTGCCTCTCTCTGGGTCTCTCATGAATAGATAAATCTTAAAAAAAAAAAAAAGAAAAAGTCATAAGGAAAAATATAGCGCGGTATATTTACAGTAGTGTACTGTATTTAAGGAAAAAATATGCGTCTGGATTCACGCAGTTCAAACTCCTGGCGTTCAGGGAGCAGCTGTGTTTGATGGGCTTTGGATGAGACGAGGGTATGAATCATGGTGACATCAGATGCGAATATTCACCTGGAGGGAGGATTCCTTGGTGCCCCGGGTTTTGATGCTTTTGTAAAGAACAAAAAGAGGTCGCGAAATGGGGGAAGGTGGTGCCGTAGGGGCTCCGGCGGGCTCCTCGCCCGCCGCCCCCCGGGCATCCGGCTGCCTCTCTGCCCCGGCCCTGCCGCCCCCGGCCCGGCGCGGCCCCTCGCTCGTCCTCTGGCTGCGACAGGCCTCAGAGACCCGACGGCGCAGGCCGCGCTGGGCTGGTGGCGCCGAGGCCGGGGCGCAGGCCCACGGGCTGGCACCGGGCACACCCGGCCACGCGCCTTCCCCGTGCAAGGTTCTGTTTCGTTGTGTCTTGAGCTTCTATTTTTTCAGGACTTAAGTGCGCATTGGGCGAACGAGCGGTTCCCCCGCACGTGGGGCGGCTCCCCGAGGGCCCCTCCTGCGGGCGCTGCACGCCCTGGACGCAGGCCTGTGGTCGGTTCATTGGAGACGTTCCTGAATAACTGCTCTAGGGCTGGTTCCTGACTTCCCCGCACTTGAGGGCTGCTGGAGCAGGGACAGCAGACACTACGGCCTCTGCTCCGCTGCTCGCTGCTCCCCGCGTACCTGCACACGCGCGCACCTGCCACCTGCCCCGGCAGCCGCCGTCCGTACAGGTGTGAGGACGCCGTTCTTGGAGACCTCCTGGTGGACCAGCGTGACTGTTCCTTTTCCATATGACTCTGTGTTCACTGGAATTAATCATCTGCTTCGATTTTTTGGTCTGTCTTTTCTGTGTACTTTCCAGCAATTTGACCCTGAACTCTCCGTAGGCTCTACAAGTGATTCTTTTTTAAAAAATTTTTTATCTTCTTGAAGAAATCTCAGTCTCCTAACTCAGGAAATCTGGATTCCTTGCTCTCTAGGCCTGATTTACATTCTTACCTTGGAATTTCTTAGTCATTCCCTTTGCCCTGCTTTTTTTCTTATGTTAGACTTCCTGACTCATTTTTTTGTTTGTTTGTTTGTTTGTTTTACTTCCTCATTTTGGTGGAGCTTATCCTGTGGTAGCTTCCTTAGGCACGATTTTGAGAACTTGCAGACCTGGGACTGTCTTTATTTCATTGTTGTGCGTGGGAAGTCCGAAGTCATTCTGATATGGGGCCTTTGGGTGGGACCCACTTTTTTTCCTCCCTAGAAGTGTATCAGTCTCCCCTTTGTTGACAACATTCTGAAATATCTTGATGATGCACCTTGCTGGGTGCATTTATTATTTCTTAATAAGTGGTGTTCCCATGTAAACTAGGAGTCTCTAGTCTTGCACTGTGAAGAATTTTAGCTTGTCTCATTTGGTGATTTCCTTTTCTGTCTTCCTTTTGTCTGAAATTGCTGTTATTTTGGATACTGGTTCTCCTGAATTGATTTATTAATTTTCTTGTTTTCTCCCTTTCATTTTTCATTCCTTTTGGGTCCCCCCCACACACAAACATTCCAGCAAATTTCCTTAGCTTTACTTTCCAACCACCCTGTTGAATTTTTCATTTGTCAGCCTTTTTAATTTCTAAGGCCTTTCTCTTTAGTTTGGTTTGGTTTTTAATTTTGATGAAGTTAGTTTATCTGGGTTTTTTTGTTTTGTTTTGTTTTTCTTTTTCTGGGACATGTGTTTGGTGTCATTTCTGAGAACCCTGCCTACCTCTTGATTCTGGAGATTCTGAAGATTTCTTTTTTTCCTAAAAAGTTTATACTTTTACATTTTACATTTAAGTCTGTGATCCATTTTGAGTTAATTTTTATATAAGGTGTGAGACTTATATTTAGGTCAATTTTTTTTTATTTTTTTTTTTTTTGGCTATGGCTATCCATTTGCTCCAGCACCCTTTGTTGAAAAGGCTGTCTTTCTTCCATTGAATATGTTTGTCAGAAATCAGTTGGGCATATTTGTAAGGGTCCATCTCCAGACCCTCCTCTGTTCTGTTCCTGTTAATCCATATGTGTATCCCTCTACCAACACCACACAGCCTTGATTACTGTAGCTTTATAATAAGTCTGGAGATAGACTGATTCCTCCTACTTTTTTTTTTCCTAAAGTTGTTTTACTTACTCTAGTTTTTTTTTTTTTGTCTTTTCACATAAATTTTAGAATAATGTTTACAGAATGCCTTACCAGTATTTTGATAGGAATTCCATTAAACCTGTATATGAATTTGTAGAGAATTAACATCTTTCTGTTTAGTTTTCCAGTGAATGAACATGGTGCATCTCTCCATTTATTTGTAAGTTTGATTTTTTCATTAACATTACACATTCTTAGATTTAGACATAGGTTTTTGGTTTTGTTTTCAGTGGTTATAAATGGTATTGGATTTTTAATTTTGGTGTCCATGTGTTTATTGCTAGTATGTAGAACACCAATTTATTTTTCTTCATTCATTCATTCTAGAGAGCCCAGGTGTGAGTAGGGGGGAGCGGCAGAGGGAGAGGGAAAGAATCTCAGACTCCCAGCTGTGGGTGGAGCCGATGCAGGGCTCAATCCCACGACCCTAAGATCATCACCTGAGCTGAAATCAAGAGTTGGACACTTAACTGACCGAGTCACCCAGGTGCCCCAACCAATTGATTTTTCTGTGTTTATCTTTTATCCTCTATAGCCTTGCTAAATTTGTTTACTAGTTTTGGAATTTTTTTTCTAGATTATTTAGGATTTTCTATATAGACCATTCTGTTACCTACAAAGAGAGGCGGTTTTATTTCTTCCTTTCTGATTTGTATCCTTTTAATTTCCTTTTCTAGCATTATTGCATTGGCTAGAATCTGCAATACTGTGTTGAATAAGAATAGTGAGTGGACATCCTTACCTTCTTCCCAATCTTAGGAGGAAAAAAAATTTCACTATTAAGCATAAGCTTAACTGTAGTTTTTAAAAACAGATTTAAAAAGAAATTTGAATAAGTTTCCCTTTATTCTTATTTTTCTAAGTTTTTATCATGAATGGGTATTGAAGTTTGTCAAATATTTTTTTCTGCGTTGATTGATAAGCTCATGTGATTTTTCTTCTTTAGCTTTAATATGATAGATTACATTGACCGATTTTCAAATATTGAAGCAGGCTTACATTCCTGCAATAATCCCTACTTGGGATGGTCTATAATTATTTTTATGTATTTTTAGATTCTATTTGCTAATGTTTTGGTTAGAATTTTTACATCTATAGTCATGAGGGATAATAGGCTGTAGTTTTGGGGGTTTTATTAAGCTTTTCCTGGTTTTGGCATTAGGTTAATTCTGGCTTTATAACATGAGTTGGGAAGTGTTCCCTTCTTTTCTGTTTTTTGGAAGAGATTTTGTAGAATTGGTGTTTGTTCTTCTTTAATTAAGCATTTTTTAGAATTCTCTGGTGAAACCATCTGGGCCTGGGGATTTCTTTTTTGGCAGTTATTAAGTTACAAAATCAGTTTCCTTAATAGTTATAGGGTTTTCAAATTATCCATTTTATATTAGGCTGGTTGTGATAGTTTGTATTTTTATTATTTCTTTTCTGCTTGCTTTGGGTTTATTTTGTTCTTCTTTCCCTAGGTACTTGAGGTGGGAGTTGACACCTTGACATCATTAGCACCTAGGGTTCCTAATTTATATTTAGGTTTACTCTGGTATTGTGCATGGAGTTTGGTATTGTATTATGGGTTTTGACAAATGAATAACATGTGTCTACCATTATTGTATCATATGGAAGTTTCACTGCCCCAGACATTGCCTGTGCCTATTGGTCCCACCAAATCCCCCAGCTATAGCCACTGATTTTTATTTCACTGTCTCCATAGTTTTGCCTTTATAGAACATCATATAGTTGCAGTCATTCACTGTGTAGCCTTTTCAGATTGGCTTCTTTCCGTTAATACGCATTTAAGTTTCTTCCATGTCTTTTCATGGCTTGATAGTTCACTTCTTTGTAGAGCAGAATAATATTCCATTGTCTGGATGTTTCATAGCTTATCCATTCGTCTATTGAAGAACATCTTGGTTGCTTCCAAGTTTTAGCAATTATGAATAAAGCTGCTATAAACATCTGTGTGCAGGTTTTGTGTGGGTATAAATTTTCAACTCATCTTGGATATATTTCATAGATTATCAACTAAGCAATTATTATTTCAATTTTGAAGATTTCTTTTTGTTTCTAAGCCAATATTTAAATTTTTATTTTATATTAATTGTAATCCAACTTTTTTTTTTTAAGATTTTATTTATTTGACACACACACAGTGAGAAAGAGAGCACAAGCAGGCAGAGCTGCAGAGGGAGAGGGAGAAGCAGGCTCCCCACTGAGCAGAGAGCACCACATGGGGCTTGATCTCAGGACACCGGGATCATGACCTGAACCGAAGGCAGATGCTTAACCAACTGAGCCACCTAGATGTCCCTAATTTTACTAACTGTTAAAAATAATTTTTTTATTGTGGTCAAAACCACATAGCTTAAAATTTACCATCTTAGCCATTTTTAAGTGTACAGTATTATTACCTGTTGGCACAGTGTTGTACAGCAGATCTCTAGAATTTATCTAAACGGAAACTTTATGCCCATTGAATAACGATTCTCCATTTCCCCCTCCCCCAGCTCCTGACAACTACTACCATTCTACTCTTTGCTTCTATGAGTTTAGCTGTTTTATATACCTCATGTAAGTGGAATCGTACAATGTTTGTCCTTCTATGACTGGCTTATTTCACTTACTATAATATCCTCATGGCTCATCCATATTGTAGAAATTATTTTTAAGGTCCAGTCATATTCCATTATAGAAATATGCCACGTTTTCTTTAGTCATTTATCCATCAGTGGACATTTCTACACCTTGGTTATTGTGAATAATGTTGCAGTGAACATGGATGTGCAAATATCTCTTCAAGATCCTGTTTTTAATTCTTCTGGATATACACCAAGAAGTGGGATTGCTGGGTAATATGGTAATTCTATGTTTAACCTTCTGTTTTTCACAGTGGCTGTACCAATTTACATTCCCACCAACAGTGCACAAGGATTCTAATATCTTCACATCCTTGCCAGCACCTGCTATTTTTGTGTGTGTATGTGTGTTTGTTTCATAAAGGTATCCTAACAGACACAAAGTGTTATCTCCTTGTGATTTTGATTTGCATTTTCCTAATGCTTAGTGATGTTGAGAATCTTTTCCTGTATTGGCCATTTCTTTGTATAACTTAAAATATTCTAATTAATGTTATACATATTAGTTATGTATTATATTTGTTATAAATATATTTAATGTATATGCTACGTATATATGTTCTGTGTTTTATATTCTATGTTTTTATATTAATTTGTTATGTACATATATCTAGTGTGTGGGTGAAGACAGAAGGCTGGGCTCCTCACTTGGCTTTTGCTGGCATGTCTGCAGGGAGGGGCTGCAGGTTTTTTCTGTGGTTTTTGGTCGGAATAGAGTAGTGACCCTTTCCTGCATTTGTCAAGAGAGAGCAGGCTTCTATTGGGGCTTTCTTTGTTTACACCCATTGGTGTTTTTAACTCACCAGTTGCTTCAGTTTCTAGTCTGGGATACATGGAACAAAAAGAAATCGCAGTCCGCTCACCACCATCTTATTCCATGGGTTCCAGAGTTTCTAGGCAGTCTGCTTTCTGTTCACATTTCAGAACCTTTTTATTACGCTTTTTAAAATATATACTACTGTCCAAAGTATTTAGTTATACTTGGAAGAAGAGGCAAAAGCAAATCGGGCAGCCCAGGTGGCCCAGCGGTTTAGTGCCGCCTGCGGCTCAGGGCGTGATCCTGGAGACCCAGGATCGAGTCCCACGTCAGGCTCCCTGCATGGAGCCTGCTTCGTCCTCTCCCTCTCCCTCTGCCTGTGCCTCTGCCTCTCTCTCTCTCTCTCTCATGAGTAAATAAATAAAATCTTAAAAAAAAAAAAAAAAGAAAAAGAAAATCTACTCCATTTTCCTGGAAATGGAAGTCTTCAGTTTGTGCTTTAAAAAAACCAAAACAAACTCTTTACATCATTTAGTAAGGCTTTAGAAGGAAGCAGAGATAAAAACAAATATTCAACTTGCTTTAAAAAATTTTTTCCTACCACTTTAATCAGAAGCCCTGCATGATGTTTTCTTTTTTTTTTTTTTTTTAATTCATTTATGATAGTCACACAGAGAGAGAGGCAGAGACATAAGCAGAGGGAGAAGCAGGCTCCATGCACCGGGAGCCCGACGTGAGATTCGATCCCAGGTCTCCAGGATCGCGCCCTGGGCCAAAGCAGGCACCAAACCGCTGCGCCACCCAGGGATCCTCCTGCGTGATGTTTTTAACCCTCCTGGGCTCAGACTTCTGTCAGATGGAGGCCATACTCTAACCCTACCTTTCTCAAACAGGTCAGAATTGTGAAAGGAATGGGAGGAGGTAACATGCTTTATAATGTGCTGAGGCTTGTATGTTAGTGATCAAAGAAGTGGAGTCGTCTCTGTACTCGTGGCAGAGTAAGGATGTGCATGTTGCACCCACTCAGACTCACAAATGATGAGTGGTTTCACTAGAGACATTTTATTTTATTTTTTAAAGATTTTGGGATCCCTGGGTGGCGCAGCGGTTTGGCGCCTGCCTTTGGCCCAGGGCGCGATCCTGGAGACCCGGGATCGAATCCCACGTTGGGCTCCCGGTGCATGGAGCTTGCTTCTCCCTCTGCCTGTGTCTCTCTCTCTCTCTCTCTCTCTCTCTCTCTCTCTGTGACTATCATAAAAATAAAAATTAAAAAAAAAGATTTTATTTATTTATTCATGAGAGACAGAAAAAGAGAAAGGCGCAGACACAGGCAGAGGGAGAAGCAGCAGGCTCCCTGCAGGAAGCCCAGTGTGGGACTCCATCCCAGGACCCCGGGGTCACGCCCTGGGCTGAAGGCAGCGCTAAACTGCTGAGCCACCTGGGCTGCCTGAGACATTTTATTTTGACAAATGTTGTGTACCACTTACCAGAGTATGGTATGAGTCCTTTGATGCACCTGGGATGTGTGCCCTGATGGAACCAAAGTGATTTTGGTTTCTGATAGACAATTGGAAGTTGGATTTTGGACTTCAGATTCCTTTACCTAAAGGCAGGAAAAGATTATCTTCAGACTTAAAGGGATAAGAACTGAAGCTCAAGATGTGCCAAGTGCTATTTTGTGTTCACATCTCCTGGCCCAGATGGATTACATCTGCAGTGAGCTTGACAGTGAGGCACTGAGCTGCCTGCCACCAGTGATGTTTGAAGACTTGCTTGCAACAGAAGAGATATCAGAAGGTTTGAGGGAGGAAAATGTTTCCATATTCCTAAAAGGGAGGAAGGTAGACTGTGCGCAGTAGGGACATCAGGATTGATAGAGGACAAGAATCTGGAACAGGTCGTTTACAAAGATGCTTTGATGCTATTTTTTGTGTAAGAAAATGGTGTGTGTGTGTGTGTTGTGTATGTATACATCAATATATACTGCTTGGATTTGCCTGAACAACACCCTCAAAGGATAAGAGAGAAGGAGAGAGAGAGAGAGAGGCTGAATGGGAGAAAGGGAAAGAGATGGGGAGTCTTCCCTATAGGGGATGAGTACTAGAGTAGAAAATAATATCCAGAGATCTCTGGGTGGCCCAGCGGTTTAGCGCCGCCTTCAGCCCAGGGTGTGATCCTGGGGTCCAGGGATCGAGTTCCACATCGGGCTCCCTGTATGGAGCCTGCTTCTCCCTCTGCCTGTGTCTCTGCCTCTCTCTCTCTCTCTCTCAATCTGTGTGTGTGTGTCTCATGAATAAATACTTTTTTAAAAAAAGAAAAAAATAATTTCCCTTTTTGAATGTTAAATATTACTTATTTTAAAAATAAAATGTTAAGCTGTTTTGTAGTCCCTTGGACAAGTAAGCAGGGATCTTCAGATTGGGTAAGAGCAGGCCATGTCCTATCAACCTCATGGCCTTTTGGGGAAGGTTTCTGGATAGGAAGCTCAGGAGAGTGCACAGTTCATGCAGTGTCTGTGGGTTGTATCACTTGGGTGAGGACACTCACCAGAGATCTGTGAGCAAGTTGGAGAGTCTAGGCTGGATGCCAGGAGTCATAGCTGCTGTGTGTGTGTAATGCTTTCTGACCAGTGGCTTGATATTAATTTGGAGGAAACCTTCTAAGAAAAAAGCCCTGCAGCTTACCATTAGTTTTATGTTATCTTACATTTAGCAAGTAACTTGGTTAAAGATTAGACACGCTTATCAATTATGTACCTAATACAAAATTGTAAGATATAACCACTGCATTGGGTAATAGAATCAGGATCCAAAATGATCCTTATGAAATTGGAGCAATGGACTGATTCTAATGAGATGAAATAACAAGGCAAGGTCATACACTTGGATTTTTATTTTATTTTAACAACTTTACAAGCATAGTTCAGGGAAGGCAGAGATTTAAAGCAGTGTAAGTGGAAAAAGACTTAAGTATTTTAGTGGTCAATTAACTCAATATGAATGTGTATGTAATGCAGTCGCCAAAAGAAAAACATGCCGTTTTTAGCTACATTAATAAAATTAATAGTAGGTGATAATGCTGGTCTACTCTGCATGAGTCACTTCACCACGCCTGAAGAATTCCATTCGTTTCCTGGGGCCATTCTTGTCAAAGGGAGATAGACAAACTGAAGCATTTAAGTAGTGATGTAAGGAGAAAACATCTCAATGAAATTAGGTACGTTTAACTCAGGGAAGAAAAAATTCCGAGTCTAAATAACAATATTTCAATCATTTAGAAAGTGGAAAAGAAGACTTGGCTCTTTCTGCTCTGAAGAGAAGAGTGTAGGCACAAGAGGTGGACATTTCCAGTTGGATGTAAGGAAGAACTCGTCAGCAGTGCAGGCTGTCTGCAGTTGGGCTGAGGGTCCAAAGAAATGACATCATTCTAAGAAAAGTACTTGTCAGAAGGCTCCAGCAGGGATTAGGATTCGAGCTGTTGAGGGCTCTAGATCAGTGCTACTCTAAGGACATTGTTTTCTTTTTCTCCCCTTCCCCCTTGTGTGTTTATTACCCTTTTCAATACCGTTTAGTGATTTTTCGTATATTCACAGGGTCACTTACCCAACACCACGTATCTGATTACAGAACATTTTTTTTCATCATCTCAGACGGGGACCCATACCTGTTAGCAGTCACCCATACCTGCTACAGTCTCCGGCAACCATCAGTCTGCTCTCTGTTATGGGATTCCAGACATGTCATATAAACGGAATAATGTAATATATGGCTTCTTATGACTTCTTCCACTTAGCATGAAGTTTATGGTTCAGCCATGCTGTAGCAGCAGCATGTGTGAGTGCCTCATTTATCCACGTGGTAGCACGTATGAGTACTTTTTTCCCTTTCATGGCTGCGTAACATTCCCTGTGTGCGTATACCATATTTTGTTTATCCTGATGGACATTTGGGTTGTTTCCGCTTTTTTTGGCATTATGAACAGTGCTGCTGAGGATATTTGTGTCCAAGTTTTTGTGTGAACATGATGTTTCATTTCCCTTGGGCATATACACAGGAGTGAAGTTGCTGGGTCCAGGGGGAACTCTGCTTTTTGAGAGAACGCCGAACTATTTTCCACAGGAGCCGCACTGTTTTACATTCCACCAGCAATGTGTGGAGGTTCCAGTCTCCACATCCTTGGCAACATTTTTTATTGTTTCTGGGTGTTTTTTTTTTTTTTTTTTTTTTTATTATAGCCATCGTAGTGGTTTAGAGTGATACCTCATTGTGGTTTTGATTTGCATTTTCTAAGTAATTAATAGTGTTGAGCATCTTTTCATGTGCTTACCAGCCATTTGTATATGCTCTTTGGAGAAATGTCCATTTGGATCCTTTGCCAATTTTTACATCATGTTGTTTTTTTTAGTGTTGAGTTTTAAGAGTTCTTTATATAGCCTGGATACTGGATCCTTACTGAGTGTAAGGTTTGCAAATATTTTCCCCCTCATTCTTTGCATTGTCTTCCATTTTCTTGATAGTGTCCTTTGCAGCACAAATTTTTAAAGACTTTGATGAAGTGTGGTTTGGTTTTTTTCCTTTGTTTGCTTGTGCTTCAGGTGTCATATCTAAGAACCATTACCTAATCCAACACCGTGAAGCTTTGTTTAGATATTTTCTTTGGAGAGTTTTTAGATCTTTGGTCCATTTTGAATTGATTTCTGTATATAATATGAGGTTGGGATATTAAGTTAGTCTTTTGCATGTAGATATCTAGTTGTCCCAGTTATCACTTTTGGAAAAGACCAATCTTTCCCTCATTGAATTGTTTTGGCACGCTTGTCAAAAATCAATTGGCTGGAAAAAAAAAAAAAAAATCAATTGGCTGTAAATGTGTGGGTGCCATTCAGAGGATGCTGTGCCAGAATGTAAATGAAGGAACTGCATTCCTCCTGGGTAAAATATCTCCAGTCAGCTTAGTTACTTAATTGATTTATGTCCTGGAGCAAGCTTCTTATCTCCTTATGGGCTGGTAACAGTTTACTAGCCAGCACCTGTTTGTGGGCCAAGTTTTGAGTAGCACTGCTCTGGATCTTTCTACTTTAAACTGAAGAACAGCATCCTGTCCATTTCCCAGAGCTACTGCATTAGAATCCGCTTTTGAACAGGACCCCCAGGTGATTCATATGCATATTAAAGTTTGAGCAGCAGGATTCTAAATCAGATTTTAGATGACTTTAAAGATCTATGCAGTAAATGCAGGATTAATTAATAAGACCCAGGAAAGGGAGAGTCCATGTGATTGTGGGAAGAGAGTATTTGGGACTTTCTACGTAGCAAAAGCCCAGACACCTTGGCCTTCGGTGGAACACCAGGGGCCGGCTGAGATCTCAGAGTTTCTTTTCACTATTGCACTGGACTTGATGTTTCGCTTTGCCTGTAACTCCTTGACGAGACTCATAAAGGAAACGCAGAGTTATTGAGGAAAGGTGGGGCAAAGAGTGGGAAGGCAGAAGACTTTCACAAAGCAGCCCGTAGGAGAAATAAACAAGTTTCAGTCCTTAGAACTGCATTTAAGTCAGAAAAAGAGGCTGAACTTTGCCTAAAAGGTTCCGTGGAACCGTGGTGTGATCCCAAAAGTAAGCAACAACAAGTGCTGAGTCATAAAATCAGAAAGTGTTGAATATTTGAATGGAGGGTCAAAGCAGGTAAATCGTGTCTTTGGAAACTTAATAATCTATTGCCTGTGCAAGCACTGTCATCATTGGGAACTTGCAGGTATCACGCTGACATTCCAAGGATGGGTGTGACCTGAGCAAATAATGTAGGGAAATCAGTCACAAACCATGCTCATTTTTACTTTTTTCAGGTGACATGTTACTGATAGGCTCTTTAAAATGCTATCTTCTTTGTTTTCCTGAATTTATATATAAACGTTTTAGTAGATGTATTTAGGGATTAAGTCCTCACTTTTCTTGTAAAGGCTATAAGATTCTTTTAACTAGGAATTCTCTGGCTGTAGGAATTTTTTAAGATTTTATTTATTCATGAGAAACACAGAGAAAGAGGCAGAGAGAGAAGCAGGCTCCCTGCGGGGAGCTCGATCCTGGGACTCGATCCTGGGACTCGATCCTGGGACTCTGAGACCACGCCCCAGGCTGAAGGCAGTTGCTAAACCGCTGAGCCACCCAGGGATCCCCTCCAGCTGTAGGAGTTTTGAAAATAGGGATAGACTACTGTTTTGTGCTACAAGCGTCATTAATTAGGAACCCCAGATAAACTTGAGATTTGTGATGACCTATACGATCTGGGTTGAAGGCATGATTTTCACATGGCAGCTTCTGCATGTATTTGTGAAGAAAGTTTTTTTTAGCACTTCAAGCAGTTAAATGTGATATTAATAAGGCAACTACAAATCATTTAAAATATCTACTTACTAAAGCAGGTTTTCTAATAACATGTTTACATCAGTACTTTATTAGTCTTGTGCCATGATAACCTAAAAATAGTTAAATGACAATACACACTCCTTAGAATCATCACTGTTTCAATCAAACCAATCTGATCTATAATTTAGCTGAACATTTCCTACTCCCCTGAAAATCAGGTTTTGATTTACACTCATCATAAAGACTTTTATCTCAATGCCCCCAAATAATGGTTGTAGCCAAGGGCCTCAGGCATCCTCCTTGTATCCTGCCTCTTCCTGAGTCCTTGAGCTCCAGGACCATGGGGGTCCCACCCCACACTTCTGTATCCCTGTCTGTTCTCCAAGCCTGGGACTGGGCTTCTAACGCCAGCCAGGGCACGCGTGGGCCTCCTCCAGCCACTGCTGCTGTGACACGGGCAGTGCACCTGCAGTGTCAGTCTCACTTTGCAGTAAGATTTTCTCTTGACCTTTTCTGCATTTCACAGCCATTCAAATCGATCTTCTCCATCAGTTGCCGAATGGTGAGGTGTTACTCTAAAATCTGAGATGTTGTTAAAAGTAAGAGCCAGGGTCCCCCTCCCAAGAGGAGCTCTTTTCTGCTTGGACGCATCTCAGGAACTCTGCAGAAGACAAAATGAACAGGAATTTGGACTTGAACTGATCAGCACACAGCTTGGCAACTATTCTAGGATGCCATCTGCAGATGTTAATTATCCAGTGTGGGTCCTCTAATAGCTCTTGACCTCTTCCTCTGGGCTCCATCACATGTTTTTTTTTTTTTTTTTCTCCTTCCTAATTCTTTATTATTCCTCTTGGGGTGAGACAAATCAGAGGTAGCATTGCTGAGTCTTTTTCAAACAGTTAAATGTAGACAAATTACTAATGTGGAAACATTAGTCTTTGATTCTTCCTGCACACATTAGATCTTCTGCTCTTCTATTTTGGCTTCAAGAACTTCTCTCTAGTTCTTCCTCCTTCCATGACTGTGTAAACGAAATCAAGTTTTTGAAGAGTTGGTGATGAGAGTAAAAAGCAGGGGGGAAAGAAGGGGCCTCTACGACATGAACCCTGAAATCACGTTCTGTTGTGGAGAACTTAAGAGATTGCTTTTTTTTTGCCTCATCATCTCCTTTGTCATCCAGAGTAGTTGCTCTGAGCCTTTTAATTCTCTCATCAAGCTTCTTTCTCATTCCCTTAGACTGCAAACGTGGTTGTGCTCTCTACCCAAAAACAGAACAATGGAACGGAACTCATTGAAGTTCCCTTTTCTCCAGCTGGAAACCAATATGCATATCCATCCTTCCTTCCGGCCCCTCTTTCCAAGACCTCAGTCCCCACGGGCCCCTCTTTCTAAGACCAGGCCCTCAGTCCCCACGCCTTCTTCCTGCAGGACTTCATCCCCTCCTGTCCACGACCATTGCTGCTCTTGGCTCCTTCCACTCTCCCATGCTCAGTTCTCTCTCATCCTAAGAATTCCTCCTGGCAGTGCCATTCCTCCATGAAGCACAGAATGTTCCAGAAGACTCCTCTGTAGTCTCCAGCTTTATAAGCTCAACTCTTTGCGAGTCGTTTCCACCCTCCCCTCACCACCCCCCTCTTCCCTTCCCTGAAACTGCTCTTGCCTTGGGCTCCAGTGGTCACTGTTCTATTTTTGTCTGCCTTTCTGAAGCAACTGTCTTCCTTCTTACTCCCTCACTCAGAGGAATGTTCTAGTGAATTTAACTTCAGTGTTCAGGGCTCAGATATATTCTTTTGATATTATGACATTTCTTCTTGTTTTGGTATATGACTTCAGATTAAAAGAGACTTCATGTGTCACTCTAAGCAGCCAGATTTCTCATTTATGTAGTGGTAGTTACTCTTTTTAATGGTCTAAACGGTTACGTTTGTATGGCAACTCAGAACCACTTTACTTTTCCACTCCCTTTTTTTTTTAAACAAAAGTGAAACAATTCATTAAGACTAGTTTTTTAAATCTTACCTTGCTTTTGTGTCAAAATCCTTTCACCTGGCCTGCTCACTTTTTCTTTCCCCTCAACTTAGTTCTTGATGACATTGAATTTTAAACATCATCGTTACAAAGATTTGCCTCTATGGATGTTGAAATAACTATACCAAGATGTGTAAGGCACCTTCCAGTGCCTAAGTGGGACCTGACACATAGGAAGTGCTCAATAAACTTTGTTGACTAAGTGAATTCCATAAGCAGCCCCAGGAGAGCATATGCAGTTCTAACCAGGGAGGCGGAAACATGACCCATCCCATATTCCATTCGGTTGGCTTGAGAGGCTTAATTATGAGCAAAACGTTTAGGTCTGGATGCCACTGCAGGCTGTCCAAAACTCTGTAATAAAGCAGTTATTCTTTTCAAGTATTTCCTAAAGGGAGAAAAACAGTACAAATAATTTAAAAGTCATGTTGAACTCAGTTGTCACCTACAGCCAGGAAAAAAAAAACAACAACACCAGTTTCATTTTTCTGAATTAAAAATTCACGCATTTAAATAATTCATCCTGTCTGGCTCTGACTCTGGTACTTCTGGAGATAGGCGTCTGCTCCTGGTTCACGTTTGCTTCCTGGAGCACTGATGGAGTGAGCAAGTAGGCCCCCTGTGTGCCTCTGGTTCTAGAATCTCGCTCAGGAGAGTGCTGTGGTTTACTAGGATTGCAGAATTGTTTACTGAAGATTTGGCCTTGAATCTCAGAGAGCACTGGAAACCTGCTCTTGACCCTCCTGTTCAGTCTTAGCTCTCTTGGGGGTTAAGGTCATCTGTATGTAAATGATCCGTGCCGGTGGAACTGACTGGCTCCTTCCATCTCTATTGGTGTTGGTAACTAATGCCGTATTTCTCAACTCTTCTCTGCAGAGAGACCTGTCGGGGCACAAGAACATTGTCGGTTACATCGACTCCAGTATCAACAATGTGAGCAGCGGTGATGTATGGGAGGTGCTCATCCTGATGGACTTTTGTAGGGGTGAGTGTATGACCCACACCTACAGCTTCCGCTGCTCGGGCACTTGGACTGTCAAGGGCATGGGGGTCATCGCACTTCCTGTGCGCCATGCCGTGATGTATATCATTCTGGTTTTAAAGATGGGCCAACTGTGAGGCCAGAAGAGAGAGAGCCTGCTGTCTCCTCTTGGTTATTCTTAGGACGGCAAACAGTTGGAAGTGGTGGATAATACGAAACTCCCTTTTTTGTTAGGTTTGGGCAGGTTTGGCGCTTGTGTATGAATGAGGATGTATGAGGGTGAGAATGAATGTGTTATTTGTGATGCTTTAAAACAAGCGATGAAGGCACATAATAAAGACCCAACTCCAGATGGACCACAGCAACGATTCAGCCTCCCCACTCCCTCCCTTCTGTGTTCTCTTCTCCACCCACACCGCCATCCTTGTGTTATGGGGGAAAATAATCCTTTTCGTCTAATGGAAATGACCTTTCCTCTCCTTGCTTGTAAGCTGTAATTGCCAGTAAGGCTACATTCAAACGATGCTGCTGTTAACAGTGAAGTTAAGTAGTTGAAAGCTTGGAGTTTCAAGCAACGTTTATCTTGGGAAATCCAGACTGTAGTATGAATCGATTCAGAGTTGACTGCATTTCATACAGCCAGTTCAGAAGTTTGACTTTTTTGGCCTCAGCAGCTGCCTCTGAGAAGCTGGGGTCACCCTCTCACTGTTTGGTGCCCTGTTTTATAATCGCCCTTACTTCCACTGACATTTGCCTTGCCTTTAAAGATTCTGTCCATCAATTAAATATGTTGTCAGTCCCCACAGTGTGATGGTAACCAGTAATTTCAGCCTATTCTGGAATGACCCTTACGCTGATTTTTTAAGATACTACGAAATGTAAACTTCCTGTTTACATTTGGATAGTTTGTTTCCTCCTATCCATTCCTTTCTGGAAGGTAACCTGTTTCAAGACAAGGCCATAGGAACATCCAGGGATCTGGATCATTTTGTAAGTGAGGTAGGAGCATCCAGGGATCTGGATCATTTTGTAAGTGAGGTCATCAGTGTTTTGTCCTGCAGATTAAATACTGGTGTAGCGTGTCTGCACTCTCTGCAGCTGGGAGTGAGTGAAGCCAGAGCGACCAAGCCATTCCTAGTGTGGACTGTAAAGCTGTCTTCTCCCTGCCCCTGGGGTCTGTTGTGCAGTCTGATTCTCATTAAAGGATGTGGCAGGTTGGACCCGTGGCCTCCTTGTACAAACGGGATAACCAAGGGGCTGTAGTGGGACCATGTCAGTTAACCTGATCTTGAAGATAGACTTTATGAAATACTCTGGTTTTGATGCATTAGAGGAGGCCTGGATTGTAAGAAGTCAAATCTGGGCCTGGGAATCAAGACATCAGGGTTTCAGTCATGGCTCAGCTGTCAACCTTTGTCTGGGTTGTCCTCTCTGGGCAGCCGTTGGTTGTCTTGAGTAAGTGCTGCATGTGAACGCGGCTAACCTGTCCCTCGCTCTGTGCCCCCTTGCAGGAGGCCAGGTGGTCAACCTCATGAACCAGCGCCTGCAAACAGGCTTCACAGAGAATGAAGTGCTCCAGATATTTTGTGACACCTGCGAAGCTGTTGCCCGCCTGCATCAGTGCAAAACTCCTATTATCCACCGTGACCTGAAGGTAAAGGCCGCGCTGAATCATTAAGTACGTTCCTGCAGGATATTTTCCATCTGCCCTGGGAACAGAGGAGATGCTTTGGGGATGTGAGGGAACAGGCGTGGTAGCCTTACATCTCGTACATTCTGGTTGGAGACAGAAAACACAAAGACAAAAGAAAAAAAAAAAGTACAATACAGGTGTCACTTTTATTGCTTAAACAGCCTTTAGAAGTTCTTTATAATCATCAGATCCCTGAACACATGTTGTTTTTGTCTTTCCTGATATGGTCCCAAATTCACTTGGTCAAGGGCATGGAAAATGATATGCTAATTTAAATAGTTTGCAAACACTGAGGCTTGGTTTTTAATGTCTGTAGTTTGCAAACACAGAGGCTTGGTTTTTAACATCCATTTCATTATTTTGTAAAATCCAGTAAGTGAAAAAAAAAAAAAATCCAGTAAGTGATTATCTGAAAATTTTGTCTACTGATTATCACCTCCTTGTATCAGGCCTTTCATATTATAGCCACTCGACAATGTTTGTTGAATGGAACTGCCTCCTGGTTGGGATTCAGCAGCTTGTATGGATTCACACACAGCCGGTGCACCCCGTCCCGTCCAAGACACTCTGTGCGCACTGTCTCTTGGAGGAAGATGTTCTCCTTTACATTCATAGTTAGGGAAATGCAGTGGTGGGAAGGTTCATGTGGCTTGACTACAGTATAACCGTAGTATAACCAGGAAGGAGCAGAACCAGAATGCGAATCCTGCTCCTCTGATCCTCGATCATAGTTTCTTTTCATTAAGAAACATGTTTTCAGAAACATGCTTCACGGCTAGTAACTTGCAGCAGCGTCCCCCGGCGGGCTTGTCAGACGCAGGCTACGGGATCCCACTCTGAGTCCGTTAGGCTTGACTTTTGTGGCAGAGCCGGGAAGGGCCAGGAGTTCTAGCTTAATAACCACACAGGTGGGATCTGCATGTTCTGAAGCGTGGGGTCACTGCAGCATGCTGGCGTTTTGAGGTGTGTGTTTGGTTTTGTGTTTTTTTTGTTTTGTTTTTTTAGCTTTTCCAAAAGTGGAGATCTAGTTCCTAATTATAAAATCCACCCTATTAAAATATACAGTTCGGTAGTCTTTAATTCCAAGGCCATGCAGCCATCACCACTATCTAATTCCAATGTGTGTCATGTCCCCAGAGGGAACGGTCTCCGGGGGTCCCCGGGCGCTGCTAGCCTGGCCGTGGCCGTCCTGCGGACTGCACATAAGGCTCACACGGTGCGTGGCCTTCTGCGCCCGCGCCCTCCCCACACGGGGCTGCCGAGTTCTGCTCTGTCGCCCGGGGCAGTGCTTCATCCTTCCCCGGCATGACAGTCGCTGTGAGCAGAAACAAGTAGTCGGGCGGCCTTGGGGTTGCCTCCGCCTGGGCTATCAGGCAGGACGGCTGCGAGCATCTCAGTGGGCTCGTGTTTGCGGGGGGTGAGTGGCGGGGTCAGGTGGTGGCCGGGGGGCTCCTGGAGGGGCAGCCGCACTGCGGTGCAGAGCGCTGTGCCGTGTCGCGAGCGCGGGGTCCCGTTTCTCCCCCGCAGTCAGCCTGCTGGGCCTCCTGAGTCCTAGCCATCCGCCCGTGTAGGCGCTGGGCCGCCGGGAAGGCCGCGTCCGCCTGCAGGCCCGGCCCGGGTGGACCCGCCGCGGGGAGGAGCTCAGGCGCGGGGAGGAGCACGGACGCCTGGAGGAGCAGGGCCCCAGGGAGGAGCATGGCCTCGGGGAAGGCCGCAGGGAGGAGCACGGGAGGAGCAGGGCCTTGGGGAGGAGCACGGGCGCCGGGAGGAGCACTGACCACAGGGCCCCTTCTGGCCAGGGCCGCCCCCACGGTCCGAAACGAAGTCTTGTCTTCATCTTTCGGGTGATGGATCCTCGCGGAGCCGCGGAAACACCTCCCCGAGGGGTCTGCTCCCAGCGTGGCGGCGCGTGCCCTGCGGTGACCCGGTGCCGCCTTGGCCACAGGAGCCTGGCCGGTGGCGCCGAGGTCTCACCCGGGCACAGGGAGGCCCGGTGCTGGGGCCCAGGCCGCGGGAGCCACGCGCTCTCCTCCACCGGGCCCAGGGCAGCGAGGGCGCCCCGGAGGAGGCCTGTGGCAGGCGCTCCGGGAGGGGCTACTGCTGCGGCTCTGGGCCACGGCTCCTGCTTGTGGGGCTTGAGGTCCCCGAGCTGCCGGGACTTAGCTCTGCGCCGACCGCCTGCTGTCGTGAGCCAGCGAGGTCCTCCCGCTGCGTCCTCCCGCGTTGGGTGCGCAGGCCCAGGGGCCGCCTGCCTGCCAGCCCCCGAAGGCCCCCGAAGCTCCCTTGAAGGCCTCCCGAAGGCCCCCCGAAGTTACCCGAAGGTCCCCGAAGGCCTCCCGAAGGCCCCCCGAAGTTACCCGAAGGTCCCCGAAGGCCTCCTGAAGTTCCCCAAAGGTCCCCCAAAGGCCCCTGAAGGCCTCCCGAAGTTCTCCGAAGTTCCCCGAAGGCCTCCTGAAGGCCTCCGAAGGTCCTCGAAGGCCCCCGAAGGCCCCCGAAGGCCTCTGAAGTCTCCCGAAGGCCCCTGAAGGCCCCCGAAGTTCCCCGAAGGTCCCTGAAGTCCCCCGAAGGCCCCTGAAGGCCCCCGAAGTTCCCCGAAGGCCCGCGGCGCCCCTCTGCCCTCACGCGCTCCGCCTGCGGCCGCTGCAGGCCGGTGCCCTCCGTGCCCTCCGTGCCCTCCGGGGCCGGGGTCGGGCCGTGCTGGCCTTGAGGCGCCCCGCCCTCGAGCAGGGTGGCGCCTGGTGAGGCTGCACCCCCGGAGCAGGGTCGGCGGGCGGGGAGGAGCCAGGCCGGTCTGCGCCCGCTGTGCCCGCGGGGAGGGGGGAGGCCGCTGCCCTGGGCCGCGCGTCGCTAGCGGCTCGTGTTCCCACGGGAGCGCTGCTCACGGGGGCCTTTCCTCGGAGCCTCGTTTCAGCGGTTGAACCGCCTCCCTGGCGTGTCTGGTTTTCCTTTTCTGTCTCCGAGGGAAGAAGGAGCTGCGTCCGCCCGGGGTCACGGACCGGGACCGTGACGGCGCCCGCGGGGCTGGGACCTGCACCTGCTCCGCGCACCTGCTCCGCGCACCTGCTCCGCGAGCAGGCCCGGGCGCCCGGCGATGCCCGACCTGGGCCGGAGCGGGGCGCCAGGGAGCGGCCGCACCCCCAGGGCAGCGCGGGCCTCCCAGCTCCAGGAGGAGGGGTGCGAGCGCCCGGCTGGTGCCGCCCCCTCGGGGCCCCGCCCGCCGCCCCCTGCCGCAGCCCTGCCCCAGTCACCTCCGCCGGCCCTGCCCTGGGTCACCTGCCAGCCTTCCTCGGAGCCCCCTCCCCAGCGGCCGCCTCCAGCCGCTCTGCCCCGGGTCCTGCCCCTCCGGGTCGCGCCCTGCACGCCTCGGCCGAGTGGGTAACTGGGTAACGGGACTTGTTCCCCCGCCCGCGACGTGGGGGCCCTGCGGCTCGTGGGGGTGTAGGTGAAGGTGCGGGGCAGCTGGCCGCCGGGTACTGTCGCCGCCGCCCCGTGCCTTTGCTCCTCCCGCAAGCTGCACTTCCCCGAGCCCGTCCCTGACCCGAGGCCAGCTCCACGCGGCCTCCCCGGCGCCCGCCCCGGTCACTGCCCGGATTCTCCGCCTGACGTCTGTCGCCGCCTGCACCCCTCCCTGCCCCCGGCTCGCTCCCCGGGGCTCGAGCTCGGCGAGCCCAGGCCTCGTCCGCAAGCCCCGGCCTCGGGCGGTAGGACTCTGCGCGGGTTTCCCTAGCAGGTGCTCGGTAGGCACCTCTTGGATTTGCACGGGAGACTCAGTTTGCTGTCACTTACGTTCTTTCATTTGCTTGGTAGCATCGGTGACATTCTGAGCTTTACCCGGCAGGTGAGAAGCAGGCCCAGGGAGGTGTAAGGTGTGTCCGAGGTCAGAGTCTAACGAGTCTCCGAGGCTGCGGCCCCCCAGGTCCAGGGTGGCTGCGCCAGGCCCGGTGCTCAGTGTGTTGCTGATGGTGGCGGCGGGCAGCTGGCGGGGTCCCACGGCTGCTCCAGGCCACCGGCTCAGGCCGGGAGGCGCAGGGGCCAAGGCGGCTGCTGAGCGGGCGTTGCCAGGTGAGCTCACCTTGCGGCCCTCCCAGCACACTTGCCGAGCGGCCAGGCCGGGCTCGGGGCTCCTGCTTGCGCGGCCGGGCCTTTGGCACTGCTAAGGCTCCCCCCACGTTGATGTTTCCGGCTGTACTGTACGTCCACAGTTGTGCACGCCCTCAATTTTTAACTGTCTTTCCTGCAAATGTCGTTTTGTACAATGTTACCTCTCTGGGAAGGAGGTGCGCGGAGGTGGAGACCAGGTTGCTGAGCTCTGCTACTCGGGAACCAACCAGAAGTACAAACCTCGTTTTGAAGGTGCGGGCGGGCTGGATAGAACCAAGACAGAAACGCCCCGTGCCTCCTCGTGCTGCATTTGTCTGCTTGGTTTTTCCTCCTGCCTCCAGCCCAGTGACTGGTGTCTGGAGCTACCTCGTGTGTGTATTGAAGCGAAGCAGCTTTTCGGTTGTTTAGGTTGTACCTTCTGCCGTGGGAAGTACACGAACGGTTCTGGGAAGGGGCTGTGCGTGTGCAGTAGGGGCGCGTGTTTTGCAAGGTGCCGGTGAGGACACCGAGTTCGGGATTCGGGAGACCCGGCTGTGACAGCCTGCACTGGCTGTTGCAGGACACACCCCTTCCTGCAAAGGACCGGATGGTCACTCCATGTGGCTTCCCAGCCACATAGTCCCTGTCACACCTGCTTGGCTCTGCCTCCAGAGCCCAGCAGCCCCCCCAGACTGCAGTGTAGGTAAGAGGTGGGCATGGCTCCGTTTGGTCCAAAGGTCTTGCTCTGCCCCCCTACCCCCACCCCATGGACAGGAAGCCCCACAGATTCGTGTGCAGTGGCCATGGAGGGTTTTACTGAGGATTTATGACTCAAGCAAGGCCTTGTAGAATGGCTAAGATTTGATTTGACAAGTGGAGCAATTAAGTAAGGGGACAAAGCAGGCGATGCAGGGACTGGTTAAGAGACACTGAGCAAAGCAGCCTGGCTAATAATTAGACACCTGGCTCCTCATCAACCAGACTCTTACTATGGGGCGTTTCTGAGGATAAAGGACTAAGGCAGCCCCGTCCATAAGCTTATACCCAGGACCCTGGGTCACCCTGGGTGACCTCTTCACACCCACCGCGGTTGGAAGATAGTACAGGTGGGGACCTTGAGGAAAGCTCTGCTTCTAACTTGCTTCCTGCCCAGCAGAAGGGTAATTCCTGGTCTTTCTCTAGAGTGAAAGTACCTAGGTTTACTTCCCTCTTCATCACCGTGAGCCTCACTCTCTGCAGCTGTAAAACAGGGATATTATTATATTATTACAAGGATAATCCAGGTAAAGTGATGAGTACAGGAGCACTGCTAAGAGTAAAAGCTCAGTATAGCGGATCTGTCTACAACCTCTAAATTAGATGGGAAATACTAGTGTTGCTTTGTTGGAATTATTTTCGAGTCCTAAAGTGAGTATCCGTTCAGGATAGCTTGGCTGTTTCACTTTGTGTGAATAGGTTAAACTGATGAGCTTTATAAAAAGCTGTAAGTGGTAGTAATGTCTGCTTGCCTCAGCCTTGTCTCTGGGGAACAGGAGCACATCCACTTGCGTCGATAGCCGCAGTTCACGCTGCCCAAGTGTCTAAAAATCCCAAGGTCAAAATTCTAGGTTAAAGTGATTGTAGGTTAACGGTGCCCCAGGTGCAAATGCATAGTCTCCCTGGAGGAAAAATAGATTTTAAACCCAGACCTCAAAGGCTTCCCACAGATGAATTCCATGGAACATGAGTTAATATCAACAATAACAAAACGCCACATAACAACACCACACGTGAGACTCAGTAGGAGTAAGAAACAATAAGCCAAAGAATCAGTTTGCAGCAAAGGCTTTAGGTATTAGATTCAACTGATACAGACTATACAGTAAACATTTTTATAATATATAGTGTGATTTTCAGAAGAATTTTTTTCTTTTTAGAAGAACTAATGCAAGTGTAGAAACACGTATAGGAACAAAAGGCTTTCACAATTGACCAGATTTTTTCTCTTAAAGTAACCGTAGTAAGGTCTGGGCACTTGATGGCTCCGGTCTCACTTCTGACAGACAGACACACACATACACGGTGTTAAATGTGTTTCTACATCTCAAGAACAAAAGCGCATGCCGTCTTGGAGTTTATTCTTTCACTGGCATAGTCCTTTGATACAAGGGATTTCTGTAGGGTCTGGTATTTGTAGGCTCCTTTTAACCTGGAACTGGTAACTCGCTGTCCAACAAATTCCGCTATAAAAAGATAATACTTTAATAGGACACCTGCACATTTGCCCACAGGCCTTTAACCACTTTGAGAAGTATCTAAAATATAGCAAATATTTATTATTCTGGAAATCCTGACATTATGGTAAAGAAATTGATATATGCATGTATAAGGTGCAAATGAAATAATTAACATCAGGAAGAATGAAGTCCTGAAGGACCTTAGGGAAGGAGTGACATTTGTCTGAGCGGGTGCTTGAGGGAGGCTTCAAAGAAGAGGGGGCATTTGAACTGGAGTTGGAAAGATGAATGGGATATTGATGGTTGGGTATGAGGTGGGGGCCACAGAGAGCATTCTAGACTGAAAGAAGAACATGAGAAAACATACAGAGGCTTGAAAGTATCAGGAGTGTTTCTGCAGAGGTGAGAAATGTGGCTGGAAATCTAAGAAAATGAGGCTTTTTACTTCCCCATTGTGGAATTCCTCTATTTGCCCCCCTCTACTCTCATTTCACCCTGTCAGCGTGCTTTGCCTTTTGTTCCCTGGGGATGATCCTTGTCGAGATACTTGGGGGGAATAACTTTCCTATGCATATTAATGGGATTATCAGAAATAAAATAATTATACGACTATGAACCAAATTTTCATATGCATTGCTAAATAATATCTTGGGGGATCCCTGGGTGGCGCAGTGGTTTGGCGCCTGCCTTTGGCCCAGGGCGCGATCCTGGAGACCCGGGATCGAATCCCACGTCGGGCTCCCGGTGCATGGAGCCTGCTTCTCCCTCCGCCTGTGTCTCTGCCTCTCTCTCTCTCTCTCTCTGTGACTGTCATAAATAAATAAATAAATAAATTAATTAATTAATTAATTAAATTAAAAAATTTAAAAAAGTAATATCTTGGAATGAGTGGTTGGGGAATGTTTTTCAGGTTGAAAATATCCTCTTGCATGACCGAGGCCACTACGTCCTGTGTGACTTTGGAAGCGCCACCAACAAATTTCAGAATCCACAAACTGAGGGCGTCAATGCAGTAGAAGATGAGATTAAGAAGTAAGCTTTTCCTCCTTTCTTGGAGTTCTGTCCATTACCGGATCAGCAGCCGTATTTTCAGCTGAAGGATGAGTAGGTCAGGGTGGGAAGGCCATGGTGCTAGTCGTGCTGCCCCTTGTCTCAGAGCATCGCATTGGCGGTTGGATTGTTTGATTTTAGGTGCAAGATGTGGAAGGGGTCCACAAGCATTGGTCAGTAAAGTGAAGGACTCCTACAGCACTTTATCAGTGGTCCAGCGATCACTGTACGTACATATTTTGACATGTCACACAGCCCTCACAAAGCTGAATGGTGCACAAACCGTAGAGGAACTGTGATGTTTTTAAATGGAATCACAACAACTGTGACATTATCAGTCAGTTGGATGTGCTTTTCACTGAACCCTACATTGCTGTGTTCTCCTTCTTGCTCTTAAGGAGCTCACCAATCTAGTGGAATTAATGGTAAGTAGGGCTATGAAGGCTCTACAGGTACCGAATCACTGACTTTGATGAGAAGAAGCTTCCTTAGATTTCTGGCTCTAGTTAGAACCTGACCCAAGTTCCCCTCTTGTCCAGAGGGTGAGGTTTTTCACAGGTGACGACACTCACTAATTTTACTAATAAACCAGCAGTCTGGTATGCACACCTGTATCCTCATCCTCAGTCTCCTTTCCTGGGTCACCCCTGGCAGCCAAACTGGGCATCATAAGTCACATGCTTGGTAACATCAAGACCCTCACTTTGAAGCTGAGCTTATACTATCTTTACTTGAGCCAGAGGTAAGAGGAAAACTGTTGTTTCATCCACTTCCCACCCCAGCCAGGACCCACTCTCTGCTCTTCTCCAGTGTCTTAGCCAGGATTACATTATCTGTGTTGAGCCACATTTAAGGGAATCGGTGTTCTTAAAAACAAATCAGAAAATACAGTATCAATATAGCATCAGACAACAAGGATTTGCAGGGGAAGATTTTATCATTTGAGGACCCAAGA
Organism: Canis lupus familiaris; assembly: GCF_011100685.1. NCBI lineage: Eukaryota > Metazoa > Chordata > Mammalia > Carnivora > Canidae > Canis > Canis lupus. The sequence continues at coordinate 69,535,140 of NC_049231.1, read as the reverse complement.
AAAGTGCTTTTAGCGTTTACTGAAGTGCCATAGTGTCTGGGTCTCCACATGCCCTCAGATAGAAGGACCGCTTCCAGAGGGCCATGGGTGTGTGCTAAGGACAGCTTTTCATTTTATCTGCACTAATATTTCATACTCTCTTCTGCAGATGGCTCCCAGGGAACTAGACTTTATTAATATCAATATATATGTTTTTAAAAAGTATTTCTGCTACCCCTGGTTTTTAATTATAGCACTGACATATTTAACAAAAACCAAATCTCTTGATTGTAGATACACAACGCTGTCCTATCGAGCACCAGAAATGGTCAACCTGTACAGTGGCAAAATCATCACTACGAAGGCAGACATTTGGGTAGGTGTCAACTAACCTATCCGCATCTCAGATACCAGCTGTCTTGACTGTAGATTCCCAAGTTTAATCCAGACAGTGCCATAGCGAGAGTGGCCACTGTACCATACCACTGTCTACTTACCCTCAGGGTTAATCTTCACTCCAGATGACCAGCCACTGCTTCGTGAGGCATGTCAAAGGAAATTACTTTAGAGTTATGTGAGAATTATTCAGGTGACCTGCCCATTATTTAGGTGGTTTTCATATATGCATTACTAGTTCTGAAGAGCAAAATAGCTGAAATACTTGTTCCTTACTGGAGCACCATCTGGTAATGATGGTAGAAATAATGTATCTCAGCAGCTAAATAGTGGTGTTGAGTTCTAAATTCAAGTTTCTAGTAGGTGAGTAGTTACGTAGTTTTTATATCTGCTAGTAAATGTGGATGATGCCATTCTCTCTCTGTAGACCCGTTTGCAGTAATGGTAAATAAACCACTCGTAGCAATCTGCTTTATTTTTTTAGGCTCTTGGATGTTTGTTGTATAAATTATGCTACTTCACTTTGCCATTTGGAGAGAGTCAGGTGGCAATTTGTGATGGAAACTTCACAATTCCTGATAACTCTCGATATTCCCAAGACATGCACTGCCTAATTAGTAAGTATTTCAAGTTTCTAGTTTCATATTTTTATCTCTTATCTCCAGGAATGAATTGGGGGAACAAAGAGACTGGATCGCAGGAGTGATGGGTTGGGTGCAAAGATAAATCAGTGGGTAATGGTTGGTCACTCAAAGATAATAAATATAACAGTGTCTAGTTAGAGTGGTAGGTCTTTTTGCTGTAAATCTAAGCTCTTTTGCACTTGAGCAGAAATCCTAACTGTGCTTTGAGCAGTACATTACTGCTCTGTTCTCTTGCAGTCAGTGTGAAAGAGTCCAGCTGACTCCTATCAAGTGATAAGAAATTCATCTTTGCAAAACTGGAAGAAACACAAATTGAAATGATTGCCATGCGTTGGCTGGAGTGAATACATAATTAAGACTGTATAACTCCATGGAACTAGGTTTTTTCTCTCTTTAGGTTAATCACTGGATTTTGATAACCAGCATTTAAACTCAGTGCTTTGTTTCAGATGTTTTTTTAAGATTCCCCCACTCTTTTGCATCATCATGGCAAGCATATGTACTAGTTCATTAACCAGATGGTGGAACAAGTAATCTTTGCAAAAGCCCTTGTACTAAAATATGAGACAGAAATATTTCATCATCTCCTCACATTGGTCAAGGGATTTAGCATCTCAATTTTCACCATTATGGGTTATAAATCCTGAGATAGTTTGGGTCCTGGGTGTGGTTGCATTGAAAAAAAATAGAAGCAGATGTGGGTGGAGCATCTGACATTTGTTGAGGGCCTACTTGTGCCTTATTTAATTCTTAAAAATCTTAGATGGTAGATATAATCCTCCCCATTATACAAATGAGGAAGCCGAGGCTGAGAAAGTATAGGTACCTTACCCAAGGGAACATAGTTACAGCTTTCCGATGACGACCTTATCAATCTACTTCTTCCGTTTATTAAGCAAAAAAGGGGAGGTGGTATTTAAAGCGGAATATGGCACTTAATGGTTGTGAGACTGTTTTCAGAGCTAAAGCATTAGAATAGTCCCTCCTTATCCATGGATTTGCTTTCCGTGGCTTTATTTACCCGCGGCTGACCGCAGTGGGAAGCAGACGATCCTCCTCCTGATGTATACTCAGAAGGTCAATAGTAGCCTAACATTCTGTCACCACACCCGCGACGTTCCCTCACTGCATCTCATCACATAGGCCTTTTATGCTCTCACATCATCCCAAGAAGGGAGAGTACGGTATAATGAGATGTTCTGAGAAAGAGAGGCCACATTTATGTAACTTACTGTAGCATATTGGTATAATGGCTCCATTTTATAATTAGTTATTGTTGTTAATCTCTTACTGTACCTAATTAATAAATTGAGCTTTATCACAGGTATGTATGAGTAGGAAAAACCAGAGGATATATAAGATTCAGGACTCTGCGGTTTCAGGCATCTACTGGGGGTCTCAGAACATGTCCCCCATGGATAAGGAGGGACTACTGGATGTCTGTTCTAGAACTGCAGCTGCATAAGTGACATTGGAGGGATCTATAGGAAACGGCCAAATGTGGCGCGAGAGTGGTAGGATTTTTTTTGGTAATATGTTTTCTTTTTAACATTTGCACAGCAGATTCATACTAGGAAAAACAACTACAAATGTAGTTGTAACACTACATTAGGAGTGTCTGTGACACTGACATCTTTCCCAAACTCTGACATATTTCTTTCCAAACTACTTGAAGATTCCATGGTCACCCTAAAGTCACAGGTCTAAAATTAAATTTGTGAGATGCCTGGATGGTTCAGCGGTTGAGCGTCTGCCTTGGGCTCAGGTTCTGATTCCGGGGTCTGGGATCGAGTCCCACATCAGGCTCCTTTCGGGGAGCCTACTTCTCCCTCTGCCTACGTCTCTGCCTCTCTCTGTGTGTCTCTTATGAATAAATAAATAAAATCTTAAAAAAAAATACAATTTGTTGTCCTTGTCCAACTACTCCCAATACACAGTTGCCCTCTCTTCTCAGTTTCTATGAATGGTGTCACCATTCAGGCTGGGATAACTGAAATTTAGGGTTTTCTTTGGATCTGGCTTGAAAGAGAGTAGAGTCCAGCATTTCCTAAGCCATGCTCTTTCTTTAGACTGTCTCCTGTCTCCATCACATTCTCTCTGTCCTCATCATCACCATCGTCTACACACACTTGGCCAGCGTGGGCCTGAACTGAGAGAGTGGCCACCAGCCTCCTCCTCCTCCAGTGCGTCCCGCTCCATCCCACCGTGAGATCAGACTTCCACTCGCCACCCTATTCTGGTTCACCCGTGGTCCCACAGTAGAGGGCCCAGCTTCCTCGTGTGGCATTTAAGACGGTTCGTGCTCTGGTTCCATCCCGCCCACCCAGCCTTATTTCCCTGTATTCTCTGACAGGGAAATCTCTGCTCTGTCCTTCTGGCATCTGCGTTCCCTCACAACAGGGCCCTCCCTTGCCTTCTCTCAAGTGTTTTTTTGCCCAGACTGTTCCCTCACCAAGAATATCTTTTTCTCCTCTTTCCCTTGACTGATTAAATTCTTTCCTGCCTTCAAGGATCAGCCCAAACCCTGCTGCTGCTGCTACTGCTGCTTTTTAAAAATTTGTTTATGTATTTGAGAGAGAGAGAACACAAGCTGGGGGAGGAGAGAGTGGGGGGAGAAAGAATCTCAAGCAGAGCCTGGCCTGAGTGAGGAGGCCGACCCGGGGCTCGATCTCGCAGCTCTGAGATCATGACCTGAGGCATAATCAAGACTCCAACGTTCAACCCACTGAGCCACCCAGTGCCCCCAAGCCCTGCTTCTTCTGTAAGGCGTTCGCAAGACTACAGCCTCATCAGTTTTTCTTGTACTTAGTGTTCAGACCATTCATTTGGTTCCTTAAACAGTAAATTGCCTTGTGTTGTTGTTTATGCGTATGCATGTGTATGTTTATGTGTCTTCACAGAGATGTTTTTCCTGGGGATTTTTCCAACTTCAGAAAGTGCGAAAGCTTAAAGGACTCGGAAATAAACAAGTGTTGTATAGATTATGTAGAAGTAGGAATGTCTTTATTATTTCGTAATTTCTTTTCGAATGGAGACCAGCTAATATCTCCAACAAAGGGAATAACAAGTCCGTTCTTAAAATTTGAGTTTTGAGGAGTGCCTGGCTGGCTCAGTTGGTGGACATGCGCCTCTTGATCCTCAGGGTCATGAGTTCTAGCCGCATGTTGGGGGTAGAGATTACTAGAAAGAAGAAGGAAAGGAAGGAAGGAAGGAAGGAAGGAAGGAAAGGAAGGAAGGAAGAAGGAAGAGGGGGAAGGAAGGAAAAGAAAGACAAAAAGTGCATTCATGTAGGAACTGACATGCCATTACTCCTTACTTCCGGACCTAACCATCCACTCCCCCGCCCGCCACAAACCTCCCTCCCCCCTCCACCTCGCACCGAGAAAGAAAAGAGGGAAAAAGTTAATTTTGATTATAATTATCAAGGGTAACCACTTGTTGAGCAAGATACGAACTAAGGAAGCCAGAAGCCTGTAACTTCCTCGGTACCAGAATGTGAAGGTGGTAGCTTCAATAATGAGAGCTTGCTTGAGTCCCTGTTGCACAAACCACCATTTGTGAACTTCAGGTATCTTTATTACAGTCCAGAAACCTTGTTACTTTCTTGTGGATGTTAAGAATTTTAGGGAAGTTAAAAAAAAAATTTAGGGAAGTTAGAGCTTCCATTTCTGAGAGGGGAGGAAAACTGTCTGAATTTTATGAGAAATAAAGATTAAAAAAAAAACCATTTGGTAACAGAAATTATGTTTCCTAGCTAATGTAATAAGTACTAGGATGTTATTAAATGTGCTCACATATGTTTGTCTTAGGGTATATGTTGGAACCAGACCCTGATAAAAGGCCGGATATTTACCAGGTGTCCTACTTCTCATTTAAACTCCTCAAGAAAGAATGCCCAATTCCTAATGTACAGGTATGTGAAGGGTGCTTCTTAGGGGAAGTAAACATCATCAGATTATCATTTAAAATTCCTGGGGCGTAGGGATCCCTGGGTGGCGCAGTGGTTTAGCGCCTGCCTTTGGCCCAGGGCGTGATCCTGGAGACCCGGGATCGAATCCCACATCGGGCTCCCGGTGCATGGAGCCTGCTTCTCCCTCTGCCTATGTCTCTGCCTCTCTCTCTCTGTGTGACTATCATAAATAAATAAAAATTAAAAAAAAAAAATTCCTGGGGCGTAAACCAGCTGTTTTAAGGACTATAGATGTCCCTTGCTTTGTGGGGTAAGGGGTATTCAAGCAAAGCTAACTATGAAGCAATTACTCTAAGGAGAATCCAGTTTTCCCCTAGAATTTAATTATTACACTAAGGCAATTACACCAAAAATAATAATAATAATAATAATAATAATAATAATAATAATAATAATAATAAATCCCTAGGGATTGAGTCGAGCACTTTGAAGATTGATCCTCCCACTGTCTTTGTCAACTTCCACAGTTCACTATGTGACTGTTGTATTTACGTAGCGGTAGTAAGGCGAGCTGCTTTCCTGAGGCAGGCCTCCTGACTTGCCCCCATACCTACTGGAATGTAAGCCCTTGTCCCTTTTCTCCTTTATGGCAGCAGAGCTTTCTCGATTCTGCTTCTGCTGTCCACCGTCTATAACTCACACTCGTTTTCCACTCCCCTCCTCGCACACATCAGGCCACAGGAATGTTTCCTACATTTAGTAATCCTAAGCTCTGCACTCAGCAGTTTTCGGAGTACACTGCTTGCACACCCCCCTTTTTGCAATCTTAGCATATTTTTCATGTGTGATCCAGCTCCCTTTGCAATTTAACTAACGGATGCCATAATAAATCAGTTCTAATCTGAAATTGTCTTCCCAGTTTTCCCAATAGTGACCTTTAGATATCGCTGTTGGAGCTTGGGGGTACTGATAAATAACACTCCTCTTTCACTCTCACTTTTGGAATCAGATGTGGGAATGGCTCAGATGGAACTCAGAATATTGGCTGTATTAACAATACGATTGAGGCAGAGAACGTAGGTGGACCCGTTAGACTCCCTGACATTAGAGCCACATGACTGGGCAGGGAGGGCCTGATTCAGTGGAGATAGGCTCTCTCTTAAAGGAGGGGAGGGCGCAGGTGAGTCAGGCCAGCTCGCTTTTTTCTCCCCATCCTATAAGTCAAATAAGTTAAGCTTCCCCCTTGGGAGAGGAATGCTTGGAGAGAGGAAGAGCTGCAAGGAGAGATGGCCTAGCAGAGAGTCTCCCCACCTGGAAACATGAAGGACATAGGAGGTCCCTCCTAAAGGCCTAAATATTTACTGTTACTAGTTTTCCATTTGTCTGGTTTCCAGATTAAAATGAGGAATCCCGTTCAGGACTCCAACATGACCATGTTTCCCTTTTACTCCCCCACTTTCCCATTCATAAAGTTAAATAACCTGAAATATCATTGGAAGCATTCAGATTGCTGACTAGTTTTTAAAAAGTCAGATTCACAAGTCTCGAGCCATGTGGCGCTCAGTCAGCAGTGCTGAGCAGTCATCTTGTGGTTGGGGACAGCAGTGCTCCCTGGGGGGAGCCGGTGTTAGGCAACAGCTCGGGATCCAGGTGGGCCGAGTTCTACTGGCCTCCTGGTTCAAGGGGAGCCTCATGCACTGGGACCGGCGCCCGCCAGCAACCAGATAGATCGAGGTTGTGGTTTTCTCCCCATGTTCAAGATGGAAGGTGGAATGAGTCCTGGCTGGGCGTGCTCCCTTCTCTAGGGTCGAGCTGATAGCTCAAATAGTAATACAGGTCACAGTTGTCTCTTTCCCGTTCCATTCTTAACACCTCCGCTCAGCTGTGTGGTAGGGGGTGAAGGGTCCAGAAGGTTGGGAGTGGAGGGGGAGGGGTACACTGTATGGGGCTGCCCTGTGCTCTCCTCTGATATGCTGCCTCCCGGCTGGGGCTAAGACCGCTGGGATCTACCTTTGGTTGACTTCCCTTCGCTCTAGTAGACATCCGGGCCCGAACGCCACTCTGGAGCGTCCCAACACGTGTTTCTATCGGCCCCGTCATGCTGGTGCTCTTTTACAAAGAAATCTGTAATGTCCTTTTTTGGTGTCCTTTCAATCCTGTAGAACTCTCCCATTCCTGCCAAGCTTCCTGAGCCAGTGAAAGCCAGTGAGGCAGCTGCAAAAAAGAGCCAGCCGAAGGCCAGGTAAGAAATGCCTGAGTGTGCCCACGTCCCGCGGCAGCTGGCGTGGTGCAGGGGGAGGTGCCCTGTGTCTGTCACTGCCGGGGCCAGAGGCTGCGCAGAGCAGGAGAGCGAGCTGTCTCTTCCAGGGAGCCAAGGAGGGAGGTAGTGAAACCCAGCGACCTGCGCTTGAAAGGGAATGAAGAACTCTGCAGCTGATTCTGTAGCTTGAGTAGAAGTGCAGGGGCATTCAGAGAGGCGGCCACAGCCACCTTTAAATATTGCTAAAGAGAATGCCCTAAGCCTGCGTCCTGGCCTCCGTGGGGCCTGGCCCCCTCCCCTCGTCCTTCGCGCGGTGCGTGGCCCTGACCACATCAAGAGAGCGCAGGTCGCGGCACTGACTCCAGGGACAGCAAAGGAGCGTGTGGATCTTAGCTGATCACCTCCCACGTAGCATGGGGTCTTCTGAGAAGCCGATGCCAAGAGAGGATTGAGGAGGCTAGGATTTTATTTGACCATGCGAGAAAATAGGGAGCCAGGGCAGGCTGGGGTGATACACGTCTAACCCAGAGAGCGGGAGGAAGAGCGACCCAGAACCTGTCGACACAATCTCAGGAAGGCGCACCAAAGGGGTCAGGGAATCCTCGAGCCCAGGTCCTCTACCAGAGGAGCCCTGTGGCCCAGGAACACCCCACTTGAACATCGCTGTGACGGGGTAGGAGGCCGGGAGCAGCCCGGGGCAGCACACACGGGCGTGACTTTCAGGAGCACGGCAGTCGGGCCCCTGGTCTTCTTTGCACCCCTCGTGAGCCCGAGGGTCTGCTGGGCACACCCCCATGGCCGCCGTGCCTTGAAGTGACGTTTGTACCTCTCTTTCTACCGTGTCCCCGTAGCAAGGAAACGTTAGCCGCAGGCTATCAACCAAGTACCCCAGGTGGGGTATTTTCATAGAACAGTAAAATAATGTCTACATTTTAAAACATTCCTAAACGTTTCTAGAATAAATGTCAATGCTGATGCGGCTCTAAAGTAAGGAGACTTTTGTTTTTTCACACACTTAGCCAACTATATCCATGTTGTTACTTTGTGGGCTGTTTCTCACCTCAGGCTGCCACACTCAGCTCGAGAAGTTGCTTTTGGGGCTGCTTTAATTGGCCACGTCTTTGGGTTTACGGCCCTATGGCTCTAGGCCCGAGGATCCGATCCCACAAAGCCCACACGTTACAATGACAGTAACCGGTACCGTTGTGAGTGGTGCTGTGCCGTGTCAAACGAAGAGAACAATACCTGTATCATATAAGGCAGTTGTAAACATCAGTGACGGGGAAACTGTTGTGTAAACTGTAGGGTGCCCACGCTGTTAGTTGGTATGGATCCTTGATGCTGTGGATCCATTTACAGCCAAGGGGTTTGGGCCTAAGGGGTCCTATCTATAGTTTACAGGGATTTCATTTGCGTTACTACATTTGCTCCCCAGTCCTGCTCCCTAAGTTTTTCTTTCTAACTCTGTTTTTAAAGTAGCCGCTCTTCACGGAGGCACCGTGTATACCAGACACCATACGAGGTTCTTTATATAAGTAAGATGGCTCTATTTTCCTTAAAACAAATCTGCGAGACGTTGATGTTGTTCTCATTTTACAGAAGAGGAAACAGACTCAGAATTGTACTGGCCCGAGGTGATTGATCAGTGTGTGGTTAGTAAAAACCCAGAATTCCAGCATCCGTACTCCATCCTGTACATTAAGCGGTTTGCGCACAAGCAGGGAGATGGGACAACTTGGAGCCAGATCTCTTGGCCTCACGGTCTGTGATCTTTCACAGCATGTTGAGGGCCACACAAACTAACGTCCCGAGCACGACACAGTTCCACAGTCATTGATGCATTCGATGTTCACATCTGCTTCATGATGTATAATTTTCTCTATTTTACACAGAAGGGACCTAAGGCAAGAAGAGCTAAAATGGCAAAGCTGGGATCCCTGGGTGGCGCAGCGGTTTGGCGCCTGCCTTTGGCCCAGGGCGCGATCCTGGAGATCCGGGATCGAATCCCACGTCAGGCTCCCGGTACATGGAGCCTGCTTCTCCCTCTGCCTGTGTCTCTGCCTCTCTCTCTCTCTGTGACTATCATTAAAAAAAAAAAAAAAAAAAAAAAAAAAACGTAAAAAAAATTAAAAAAAAAAAAATGGCAAAGCTATCAGCACAGAATTAGTGAGGAACCAAGCTCAAATATAGTTTTCTTTGACTCCAGATCCCTTGATCTCTAAGATGTTACCTTTAAGAGAAACGCAGCCAGGGGCTCGTGAGCAACTCAGTCGGTTGAACGTCCAAGCCTTGATTTGGGCTCAGGTCACTATCTCAGGGTCGTGGGATCGAGCCCCACATCGGGCTCCGTGCTAGGTGCAGAGTCTGCTTGAGATTTTCTCTCTCTGCCTCTCCTCCTGCACTCTTGCTCCTTTCTCTCTCTCTCTCTCAAATAAATAAATCTTTAAAAAGAGAGACACACAGAGAGAGAGAGAGAAATCCATCCAGTGTGGAGGTTCTTAACATTTGGTTTCTATAGAAATCTGTTCGCCTTCCTCACCGCTGGCTATATTTTTCTTGCATCTTTTTCCTCTTCTCCAACATTTGTCCTGTTTTCCTCCCTCCCTTCCTCCCCCAAGTTACAGCCTCCCCAAATATGGTGGCTTTTATATTATAAGTTGTGCGCCCTGCACAGGAGCATCCCTCTAGCAGGATTCCAAAGGAAAGCGTCAGGACCCACTGTGGACATCCCTCGGGGGCTGTCATGGGGAAGGCACAGGTGCCCCACTGCTTCGCTGCCTGTGTTGCATTTCGTGGAGGCTGTGCCAGACAGAATTTGGAAATACTCGTGAAGCTTGTTGATTTTGGCGACGACTTCAGTGATACTGCCTAATGTGCATTATCAAAAGACAACTACTCTGATCTGAGTCAGGTGGTAGCCAGCAGCCTGGAGTGCTCTGGAGATGAGTGGAAGTTATCCGTTGTGTTTCTGCAGTCTCACTAGGAGCAATTAGACCCCTGGCCATCCATCCTGTATTAATTTGGATTAGATCTGACTGTGATGCTCAAAATGACAGTGGATTCTGTAAGATGGACGTTTGTCTTTTCTTCCAAGTAGACAAAGTCTGGAGGCCAGCAGGCCATGGTTGGTAGGCAGTTCCGCCCGACGCCCAGGCCTCTTCAAGCTTATCACTCTACCCTCCCTATGATAGAGCCATGGCGTCAGGACCAAGATGGTAGCACCCCGGTTCCAAGCAATAGGATGAAGGAATAGCCAAAGAAGAGAGACAAGTGGCATACACTAGTTGTTTCTCAACGTTTCTGGAAACTGCCATATAACAATCTGCTTTCCCACGTAAGACCAGACCTTAGACACTTGGCCACCCCTCATTGTAAAAAAGGCTGGGCTATGTGATTTTTTACTCTGGGTGAAACCCAGCTAAATTTTTTAACTGAAATATGTTTGACATATAGCATTGTATGAAATTAGGCTCTACAAACAGTTAAAAATGTTACTACCTTGGGAAGAAAGGGAGCATGTGTAGTAGAGGAAATAGCTCCCTGTCCTATTCCCCAAATCCTTTATCTTGAATTGTTTGCTTACTCCTCCTAGTTGCCTTATTGGAGTCACTCATTTACATGCTTTGTATTGTAGAGAGACCGTGCAGACAGCTAGTTCTAACCAAGTTTGAGTTCTTTCTACATCCGAAAACCACTTGCTTCCCACCCCTTTCCATCATCCTCTAAAGTCCATTCTGGGAAATCCTAGGAAGTATTAGATGGAAGTTGAGATAAGCTAGAGAAACATTGCATCCTCTGTAGTGCTCTCCTCGGGGTTCTCCACGCGCATTCACACGTGGAAAGTTCTGCTGGAAGGAAATCCGCTTGATATATTTTGACTAGTGTGTTAAAACTTATTTCCCACCAACCCTTTTTTCATAACATCTAGTAACACATCCTATGGAACACTCTTTGGCAAATGTCGATTAAGCGGATCTGGAAGGTTTGGATGAGTGTGGAGGGGAGAGCCAATCCGTCAAGCACCATGTCTCCCCTTCTCACGCTCTCCCACATGTTAACGTGAATCTGTGTTTCTCCCCCCTCCTTTTCTAGACTGACGGATCCCATTCCCACCACAGAGACTTCAATCGCACCCCGTCAGAGGCCTAAGGCTGGGCAGACTCAGCCAAACCCAGGAATCCTTCCTATCCAGCCAGCCCTGACACCTAGAAAGCGGGCCACGGTTCAGCCCCCACCCCAGGCTGCAGGTCAGTAACTCGGTTGATTTGGACTTTGATACACCCCTTTGGGAGGCTAGATATTAACAGAAATCTTGGGAAGCCTACTTTTGCTTGAGGAATGGGATTTAGAAGCACATAAGGAATAATGATTTGCCTGGAGGACAGGTGGTGCGCGCCCACTGAAATGGTGCGGCAAGTGGCTGGCCGAAGGGGAGACCTCTCGCTGGATTGTGCGGGGACCTCCAGGACCACTGAAGCCTAATCTCTCCATTTCTTCTAGTCTTGGCCTGATTCTGTGGCTTGGTCCATTCATCCCATGCCTTCCTTTTTATTTCATATTCTTCTCTTGGCCCTTAAAGAAGGAAGACTCTCCTCCTTTTGACACAGAGGCATTGTTTCTTTAATGCTCTGTCTTCTTAAAGTATCTGTGACCACCCCATGTTTTGGTGTCCTGGTTCCTGTGAGATGACTTAGTTTGGAGGAGCCAAATTATCCGGTAACTGAACTTAGTCATCACTTCCCCTCCCAGGAAGCAGCTCTTGGTGAATCTGGTGGTCACGCACTTACAGCCAGGCCCAAGCACCTAGCCTGGGCTCGTGGGTTGTGTAGCTTGCAAGTAAAACGTCAAAGAATGCTTTTGACCTGAAGCATTGGCAGTAAGGGCAAATACTGTCTTTGCACCATCCAGTAGCGTCAGAGGCCAGTCGAATAAGTAGCTACTTGGGTGCTGACTAGAGGAATAAGCGACCCAGTGGGATGGTGAACAGGGGGAGGCTTCCTGAAGGAGGCGAGCGTTGAACCTTGCTACTGAACTTTGTCTTGAAAACTACGAAGCACATCGTTTAGCACGAAGATGCAAAGACAGGAGCGGCACAAGGCTCTTGGGATTACCTGTCCACGCATCACCCCCCGTCACTTCTTTGGCAAGAGAAAGGCAGCCACTTTTGTGTGGAAGGGTTCCGAGCCCTCATCTGGGTTGTTTTCCTCATTACAGGCTCCGGCAGTCAGCCTGGCCTTTTAGCCAGCGTCCCCCAACCGAAACCCCAGGCCCAACCCAGCCAGCCTCTACCCCAGCCTCAGCCCAAGCAGCCCCAGGCTCCCCCGGCCCCGCAGCAGACGCCGGCTCCGGCGCAGGCCACACCGCAGCACCAGCAGCCGCTCTTCCTCAAGCAGCCGCCCCAGCAGCAGCCGCCGCCCCAGCAGCCGCCGCCCCAGCAGCCCGCGGGCACGTTCTACCAGCAGCCGCCGCCGCAGGCCCAGGCCCAGGCCCAGCAGGTAGGCTGCTCAGGGACCCTTGCTCGGCGTGTCCGGGCCGTGTCGGGCGGCTGCGCACAGGCCCCGTCGCCACAGGCGCCTTCCCTGGGAAGCCGTGGGAGGGCGGGAGCCGCTGGACAGGGCGTCGCTGCGTCTCAGCCAAGGGGACCCATCGGGGCGCTCCGCCCCCCCCCCCCCGGGGCCCTGGCGAGTCCCTCACCTGTCGGAGGAACCTCAGCAAGGGAGCTACTTTCAGGGCCTCTTTTTCTCTTCTTCTTCTGCTTTTCCCCCCCAACACAACTGCACCCTTAGCATTCTAAAAATTATTTTTTCTTATTACAAAATATTTAGTAACCTGTATCTCTTCCTGATGTCTCGTAATTTAAGTCGGCTTGTTCGAATCAAATGTTTCTTCTTCCGTTGTCTTTTCATATTTTTTTCTACATTTACTTACTATGCCCAATTTGATTTTATAATGACTGACATTATCTTTAAGTCCCCTTTTATTCAAAGGTGCCCTCTCCGCCTTTTTTTTCCCCTTTGCCATTTAATTTTTTGAAAAAACTGGGTCATTGTCCTGTAGAATTTTCCGCCTCCTGGGTTTGGCTGATTGCATCCCTGCGATCATTTACTGTGTTCCTCCATCCCCTGTGTAAACGGGTAATTTTTTTTGAGGCTCACTCAAAATTCGATTCGTTTGGACGGTTCTTTGCTCTGTGCATCACTTCAGGAGGCGTACGAAGTCTGGTTGCCCTCTCTCTTACTAAGATCAGTTTGGTGTTGTCTGTGTGATGCGTCCATGTAACGTCCCTCATCAGTGGAGCAGCTGTTGATCATTTCCCAAGTCCATTCGCTCACCGGGGACAGCCCCAGGGTGGATATCCAGCCTTCGCTCTTCACTTAGGGGCTGGGGTTTTCCTGTGAAGAATTTTTCTTAGCTACTCGATGACCGTGAGGTACTGTTTCTATGGAAAAGGCCGATACAATGCTTGAGTCTTTGCCTGTGTTTGCCCAGTTGTCAGAACGGATCTGTTTCGAGGGTCCTCTAAAGGCGAACAGAGGTTTCTGATTTGTTTTAGGATCATCATGAATTCAGGGATTTAAACATATTTGGTATGTTTCCGTACATTGCCGTTTTTAAAATTTTATTTTGATGGTCGAATTGCCCCAGCTCTGGCCAGTGGAAGTCTCTCCAGACTGGCTCCTGGGTCCTTTGGTGGTGACCCAGCCACCTTTCGTGGTTTCCTTGCTATTCAGTGTAACGAGCTGGTCGGGGCGTGCTCTGATCTTCACCTGGATACAGCCATTTCTCTGTAGGAACTCCCATTTCCTTTTAAAAATGGTATTTAGAGACCACAATTTGGTGTTAAGGATGCTCGTTTGCTAATGAGTCAGTTATTGTTTTTAGGCCTTTCCAGTGGATACTTGGGAAACGTATTTTGCTCCGTTTGTCTTATTAACAGAATATATACAGCATGAATCCGAATTCATGTTTTTTTTTATTATTTTTTATAAATTTATTTTTTATTGGTGTTCAATTCGAATTTATGTTCTTAAATCAGAATTGTAATTCTAGGATGTTTGCTTAACTGTTTGGATTTTATGAATGTATTTTTCTAGTCTGAAAATCTTGATTCCTAACCACATGAACATAATCACTTACTTGATCTATAATTTCAAGATAACAGTGCCAGCACTAGTTCTGGAAAAAGATTTCTTTGCCCTTTTTGTCCTTCGAATGTTTGTTTTGCTCATTATTTTCCGGAGAGTTTGGCTCTCAATTTGATACATAGGTTTATTTGTTTCATTTTTTCTTTGATTTATAGTTATTGTCGAATTTTGGGTCAGTTCTGTTTTATGAAAATATAAAACACAGAGTTTCAAAGTTAAATCTGCAGAACTCTGTCCCTTCCATCCCATAAGATGGAGGGAGCCCTCATTTCTGTTTACAACTTGACGGTATTTCCTCTTAGGGGTACATAGCATGGTTTATTCACTCAGTCCCCTGTTGATCAACATCTGGTTGTTTCCAGGATTTTGCAGTTATAAACAGGCAGCTATGTGCTGACGTCTGCTTCTTTGCTAACCCTCTAAGTCTGCCCCAGAAGGGAAACAGTATCCCCTTAGTGAGCTCTGCAGCAAGGAACAATGTTTGGGATATTCAAAGACAGGATCTTGACTTTTCTTAATCAGTAGGCCCTCCTTTGACCTGCACGCACGTACGTGTGTGTGTGTGTGTGTGTGTGTGTGTGTAGCACAGGCCTTAGCAGTGAGGAGCAGAGATGGACGAAGAGTATCCCAGTCCGCAGGCAGCTGATAAGAGAGTGTAACTTGAGAGCCGTGGCTATCACCGTGAGATCAAGCATCAGCCGGCGTGGTGTGTGGTGCGTGGTGCGTGGTGTGTGGTGCGTGGTGCGTGGTGCAGTATACCGAGCATACCGAGCCTTTTGAACGCTGGAGGTGGGGCAGTGAAGGGGCTGGAGCCGCAGGGGGGCCGCTCGCAGGAGGGCTTGGCGGACTCTAGCCGGCTTAGCAGTTAGGTTCTTGGTGTGGTCACGGCTGCATCCTGTCGGTGCAGTGAAGCCTCTTAATCCTGGCTCCTTCCAAATCCCTTTACAAGAGGGATTACTTCTGTGGGCGGGAGAGCATTTGTTAGCTCGTTACCCGGGGAGTCGCGAGGTGCCCAGCGGGATGGGTGCCCTCGGCTTCCATCGCCGCCGCCCAGGAGCCGGGCTGCCGTGCGGGAGGCAGCACAGGGCAGTGGCCAGCCCGGCGCTGCCAGGTCAGGCCGTCGCGTTGGTTTGCGTGCCCTGGGCTCCCCCCGAGAGGTGTGAGGCTCAGCTAAGGGACTTCTGCCCGCCTGTGCTCAGGCCTCGGCCTGGGCTCCGTTGCTGCTGAGACATTCGTCTTTTGCGAGCTACTGTTCTGAGCGGCCCCTCCTCCCGTTTGCCGCTTGTGCTCAGTTTCAGGCCGTACACCCCGCAGCCCAGCAGCCCGCGATCGCCCCGTTCCCCGTGGCGCCCCAAGGAAGCTCTCAGCAGCCCCTGATCCAGAACTTCTACCAGCAGCCGCAGCAGCCGCCGCTGGCCACGGGCCTGCACCAGCCGCAGCTGCTGACCCAGAAGGCCGCCGCCGCCGCTCCGCAGCCCCCCGCAGCCCCGGCCGCAGCCCCGCAGCCGCCCCCGGCCCAGGAGCCCCCGGTAAGAGCCCCCGGCCAGGGCGGAGCAGCCAGGCCAGCAGTCAGGGCTGGGTCCCGGCCGGAGGGGCGCAGCGATGGGGTGGGGGGCTGCTGCATCCGGGAGAGGGGGCTGCCCTAGTCTTGCAGTTGAAATATTTGATTCTTTTTCTTGATATATCCAAGGTTGGGATGAGGGGTTCTGTAGAAGGTAGAGCTTGGGAAAAAATGATTCTAGGCTACCGATGAAGGTGAACATTTTTTTTTTTTTAAGATTTTATTTATTTATTCATGAGACACAGAGTGAGAGGCAGAGACACAGTCAGAGGGAGAAGCAGCAGAGAGCCCGATGCGGGACTCGATCCCAGGACCCGGGGGGTCACGACCTGAGCCAAAGGCAGATGCTCAACCGCTGAGCCAACCAGGTGCCCCGAAGATGAACACTCTTATTTATCACTCTAAAATTAGACTGGCATTAAGATCTAGTCACTGCTGGTGCCAGTACTGAGCAGTGAAGGACCTAGGTAGGCTAAGAGCCAGTCCCTTTCAAACTGGGCCCAGGCTAGAAAGGGATTACCCAAGACTGATAGCACAGCTGGGGCAAGAACCAGAGAGTCCTGATCTCTGTTCAAGGATAATAATAAATGCTCATGCGGGGGAGGAAATGATCAGCAACCACTGACTACATTTCTTAGGAGGCTCCCCTTTGCGGTCCCTCTCTGGGGAATGAATTATGAGCCTTCTCCATGTTCCTTGGCTGAAGACATACTTTGAGCTCTGCTCCAGGGAAGAGCCAGAGAGCTTCCCAAATTTGACCCACCCCTTCCTTTCTCTGGTGACCCTTGGCAGGACTTCCCTAGATAAGCAAGTGAGTGACTGTAAAGAATACCCTGAAGCCATCTTAAAGCAATAACCTATGAAAGGAAAATGGCAATATGCCATAGGTGTTTATTGGAATCTTACTAGTAGCAGCCAGAAGAACCAAAGCAACCTAATTGTTTAAGAACCCAACTCTGCGGCCATTAAAAATCATGGTTATAAAGTTTGCACAATAGTATGAAATGCTCATGAGCATGAGATAATGTTGAAATTATGGGAAAAGTATGTACTTGAAAAGATGCCAAAAAAGATAAGAAGAGCTGTATTAGGATAGTGGGATGGAAGTCTGGATGGGTTTTCCAGACCTTTGTGTATATTCTTTTGTGTATATTCTTACATTCCTCCATCTGACTGTACTCTTTTTATAATCATATATTTTGTTCTTTGAAACAAACTTCAGCAAGACAGACATCTGAGTCTACTTTGATTCTACTGTGGTTTGTGTGTCCTCCGTCCCTTTCCTAATCCCATCTTTGGCGGAGACGTGATGGTGAAGAAAAGGGAGTCCTGAGCAGTAATGAGGAGACATAAATTTTGTCCCCAGTCGAATCTCTGACCTTGAGTGAGAGCCTAGCCTCAGGGGGCCCTGGTCTCAGCTCCTCTGAAGCCAGGCAGTTGGAATCTTTGTTCTCAAGGCCCCTTTTGACTCATATTCTTAGATTTGAAATGGAAATAAAACTGCCTGCATGGTTGTTGTGAGGAGTAGCTGAATGGATTGGATGGTGGGGTAAGATGTCCTCATGAGGGAAGCACCGGGTCCTCGTGTGCTCCCTACGGGGATGGGCAACAGGAAGGGAAAATGTTCTCCTAGTTGTCTGGGCTCTTCAAAATAAAGGGACTCGACAGTGAAGTAGACCTTTCTCAGGGCAGTGAATGTCTTAAACTCCAAGAGAGAAGCTGACCTAGGTCTGTCCGTAAAGCCAGTGTGGTCTCTGTGGGTACCGGCTCTGCCTTGGCTGACGCTGGCTCCTGGAGGATGTTGTGGAGCCGAACCTCTGGTCTACATGGAGGACTCTGCTTCTCCCTCAGAGATGCCTCCCTTGCTTTACCCTCTGACCTTAATTTGACTGATTTAGAGCTTTGTATTGTGTCATTCATTCAGTTGATGAGCAGATGTGTCCTCATACGTGCACATAATCTGCCTTAGTAAAATTCAGAGTCTGCATCAATCCAGGGACAGAAAATCCCAGGCTGCTGGCATCCTGACCCCAGCAGCTGGCCCCTCTGGTTTCCTTTCTCTGTCAGGACCCATCCTCGAAGGCACCAGATGTGAGAGCTGAGCTGCAGCACGGAAGGACGTCTTAGTCTCAAATGAGAGATTGGAGGGAAGGGATAGTTCAATACCTCACAGGCCTTTACCATTCTAAGTCCTTTTGTCTCTGGACTGACAGGATTCAAGCGTTAAGTGGCCTTCTTAATGCTGTTTTGTGTTCATCTCCCTGCTGTAGCACTTTGTAGACTGTGACTGATGCTTGAAGTCTAACGACGTGGCCACAAGGATATTCCTACCTATTTGTTTTTCTGGGGTGACACTTTGCTCTGCCCTCTGAAAATGGCCCAATCTCAAGAGTCCTTGTGTTATATTAGATCAGGTTCCATCAAGAGATTTTCAAATTTTTTCTTATATCTTCATGTATTGTCTACCTGGTTCTTCAGGGCCACCTCTAAACCAAAGGTGGGAACAACTGAATCCCATTGCCCCAGTGCTGTCCATTTTCTCAGAGAAGCCACAGAAATGGGATCTTGCAGCCCCATCTTATCAGGGAAATCAAGAGCCTCAATAACAAAACAGAAAAAAAAAAAAAAAAAAAAAAACTCTACCATTTACGAATCACGGTGGAATCCTAAGTTACTCCTAACCAGAAGTCTGAGCTGTGTCAGTCGAGGATCTCTAAGCAGAAATTTCTCAGCTCACGCGTGTTTCAGCTGGAGGTGTGGCTTCATTGGCTTCTGCCTGTGGAGGTAGATTGCTCAAAGCATGCCCTTTGGAGGCATTCTCAGTGAGTTCCTACGTGACCCCAGAAACAGAAAGTGGTCCTACAGGATACGCTCTTGATTTTTGGAGTGAGAAATAGCTTCTGCAGTCTTAGGCTCTGGGCTGTACTGTGTATGGATACTCTGTGTATCACTGCGGATGAAGATGGAAATTTATATATAAGCATCCCATAAATGCCGTACCATCAGTCCCAAAGTTATAGCTCAGATTGTCAAAAAAAAAAAAAAAAAAAAAAAAAAGATCGTCAACAAGTCTTTTTTCTTTCTGGGTGTTATTGGTAAATTCAGCCATTTGAGTCCCGCGTTAGCTCTCATGTGGCGTTTTTTATTATGTTTGTCTGTTTATTTGCTTTCCCTTCCCCCCACCCTTTTTGGGAACACTTGCTGTTTATTTTCCTAGCAGATTCAAGCCCCAGTAAGACAACAGCCAAAGGTTCAAACAACCCCACCTCCTGCCGTCCAGGGGCAGAAACTCGGATCTCTCACTCCTCCATCATCCCCCAAGACCCAACGTGCTGGGCACAGGCGGATTCTCAGTGATGTAACCCACAGCGCAGTCTTTGGGGTCCCTGCCAGCAAATCAACCCAGCTGCTCCAGGCAGCTGCAGCTGAGGCCAGCCTCAATAAGTCCAAGTATGTGGTGCTTCCCCTTTATCTTTTTTACTTTTGTGGGCTGGGGCTGCTGTGGGCCACTGCTGTGTCATTCTTTGATGCTGTATGTAGATGTGTGTGTATGCACATATAATGGTACGTGTGTGCCTGTTTATTAAGAAACTGAATTTGCCTGTAGTATACATAGACCAGACTGATCTTAAGACATAATTTCATACTTGTTTACTGTTTCCATCCTCTCAACCATCCCATCTTCCACAGAGTTTTGTTTTGTGTGTGTGTGTGTGTGTGTGTGTGTGTGTTTACTGGACAAATTAGATTTTGTTATTTATGTATGTATGTATGTCCCACGGAGCATTTTTTAAATCAGTCTGACCAAATCTCTCTATGATGAAAGTCTTTCATTGGCTCCCCCTATCTAAACTCCATAGGCTGTTGTATCACATCGGTGGACTTGTTGTTCTCCATCTTTGTGAACACTTTGTTCATCCTGGGCCCTCTCCCCGAACTGCCATTCTCCTCCTTGTCCACCTAGGAAATGCTTATTTATTCATCAGTTTATTCATCAATTTATTCATCAGTCCTTGGTGTCACATGTACGTTTGTCAGAACCTTTTTTTGAGCATGTATCACATTACATGATCATTATCTGTTTGTGTGTCCAGCTGACCTAGCCTGCAAATTCCTCCAAGACAAGGACCATGCCTTAACCTTTGTAAATCCAGTGACCAGCTCCGTGCCTGAAATAAAGTAGATTGCAATGAGTGTTTGCTAGGTAAATGCAACTTCAGACCCTCAGCTTTCTTGGAACCATGTACTCACTCCAAAGTTAAAAATCTCTAAGTTGTTAGTTAAATGCAAAGGACATCAAGAGAGGCTTTAGAAGAAAATTAGGTAATGATACCTGGAAACACAAGATAGTGAGGACTGTCTTTATTTCTCCTTAACTGCGATGGTTACTGCTCATGGCGGCCCTCCATTCTCTGCGTGCCAGGTCCTGACAGATGGGAGGCAGCCTGAAAAGGCATCAGCCCCAGCCCTTCTGGGGTCGGTTATTGTGGATATTACAGTGGATGCCTCAGGAGGTACAGGCCTAAGAACAGGTTGCATTGTGATTCGGGATTGAAAGGAGTTGCAGAAGAGACCAAAAATCTAAGCAAGAGATTAAAGAAGCAGTGGGGGATAGTGGATTGTGAAAGAAGGGGAGACATAATATTTCACACGGTGATTAAAGTATCTGTGGAAACCGTCCAATTGCCATGGAACATCCTTTTAGAAAACTACTGCAGAAAATAATGGTTTATTTTATTTTTTTGAAAATAATGGTTTAATTCAGAAAACAATCTGGTCTCAAAGAAAAAGTAGATTGACCCTTTTTCAACTTTTTTTCATTTCGTGGGGGTGGGAACCTACCTAGGTCTGCAACCACCACTCCATCAGGCTCTCCTCGGACCTCCCAGCAAAACGTTTATAATGCTTCCGAAGGTTCTACGTGGAATCCCTTCGACGATGACAATTTCTCCAAACTCACAGCTGAAGAACTGCTGAACAAGGACTTTGCCAAGCTGGGGGAAGGTGAGCAGTTGTCCTTCTGTGATTCTTAAACCCTAACGCTAGAGGCATATGTGTGTGAAAACTCAGGGTTGGGTCTTTCCTTCCCTTAGAGGCTTGCTTGGAAGTTGGAGCGCAAATTGCTTTCTGTGTTTCGCAGAGCACTGACATCTTCTCATCTTCAGGAACTCCTGGCTTGCTGTGGGTGGCGGCACACAGAGTGGGACACTATTAGGACAGATTTGATAGCATAGATCAGGATATATGGTCGAGCATGGTCATTCCTTGGGGGAGTGTGATGGTTGTTTGTCCTAAGTGTTTATTGTCCCAGAAAGTTGTAACTGCTTACCCAGGAGAGTGTGTCCCCCCCGTGGACATTGCATCTTGACCACCATCAGAGCTCTGTAGTACGGTTGCTGACTGTGGAGAGGTAACCAAATAAATAGAAGGTACCATTTCTCAAAAACCCACAGTTTAGGGCCCCCTGGGTGGCTCAATGGGTTAAGTGCCCAACTCTTGATCTCAGCTCAGGTCTTGAGCTCAGTGTCATGAGTTCATGCCCTGCATTGGACTCCACGCTCAGCGTGGAGCCTACTTAAAAACAAAACAAAACAAAAAATGCACAGTCTATTTTGGAAAGGCGGGACTCATGCACACAGGCACACATGTGCACTTTGGAAAACAACAGCATACCCTGGGAAAATTCTTCAAATAGAGTTCCTTGGCATTAGACCAGAGCACAGGGTGGTAAAGGAATGATCAGAACCAAGGGAATGATACAAACTTGGACCATACCTTTTAATTTTACTCTTTTTAAACTTTTGTTAATCTCTTTTAACTATGATTTTATAGATGTCTTTCAAAAATGTACATTACGGGCAGCCCTGGTGGCTCAGTGGCTTAGCACCGCCTTCAGCCCGAGGTGTGATCCTGGAGACCCGGGATGGAGTCCCATGTCGGGCTCCCAGCATGGAGCCTGCTCCTTCCTTGGCCTATGTCTCTGCCTCTCTCTCTCTCTCTCTCTCTCTCTCTCTCTCTCTCTGTCATGAATAAATAAATAAAATCTAAAATCTTGGAAAAAATGTATATTTACTTTCTTATTCTTTTAAACAAAAGATAGAGTATAGGATTTAACTCTGACAGCTAACTCATCATCAAATTATTTCATTGTTGGGTATGCTGCTTATTGTTCTAGAATGGACAGGAATACCTTCACGGGCTATTGAAGACTCTTGTACTTTTGCACTTACGAGACTCCCAAGTTTTAAAAATCTTGTGTCTATTTTTATTTTTCATAATTTCCTGTCTCTCTTCTGTCGCAATAAACTGCTGCCCTTGTGCCTGTCCCTCTTCAGTCTCACTCCTGCCATTTCACCCATGCCACCTTCTCATGTGCTCTCCTGAACTGTTTCCAACACGGAAAACAGATTGGCAAACTCATCAGAATTCTATAAAAACAAATAGATTGAGAGTAAGGACTGGAGGCATTTCTGCCTATATAATGTGCTTGAGCTTTGGGGCTTCAGCTCCAGCCATCTTTTTTGTTGCTTGCTTGCTTGCTTGCTTGCTTGCTTGCTTGCTTGCTTGCTTGCTTGCTTGCTTGCTTGTTTATTTATTTATTTATTTATTTATTTATTTATTTATTTATTTATTTATTTATTTATTTATTTATTTATTTATTTATTTATTTATTTATTTATTTATTTATTTATTTATTTATTTATTTATTTATTTATTTATTTATTTATTTGAAAAAATTTTTAGTTGTGATAAATATACAGGGGCACCTGGGTGGCTCAGTTGATTAGGTGCCTGCCTTCGGCTCAGGTCATGATCCCAGGGTCCTGGGATGGAGCCCCGCGTCAGGCTCCCTGCTCTGCGGGGAGTCTGCTCTTCCATCTCCTTCTGCCCTCCCCACCCCCGCTTGTGTGCGCACGTGCTCGCTCCCTCTCTCCCTCTCTCGTGCGTGTGTACTCTGTGTCTCTCAAGTAAACAAGTAAAATCTTTTTTAAAAATTGTGATAAGTAAACATAACACAACCGTTAGCTTCTTAACCACTGTCAGGTGTACAGTTCAGTAGTGTTAACTACACACACGTCATTGCACCTCCAACCTCCAGGACTTCCACCTTGCAGAACCAATGTGCTATCTTCGCTTCTGACAACTTCCTTCCTTTTCTCAGCTCTCGTCTCGGTTACTGCAGCGACTAGACAAGGACCTGTGAAGGTCCCCGGTGTTGCCACAATGCAGTAAGAGGAGTCAAGTCTCCCCTCCGTCCTGTGAGTGTGTGTCGTGGAATTCTGCTGGAGGGCGCTGACTGCTGTCTTGTCCTTCCAGGCAAACATCCTGAGAAGCTCGGAGGCTCTGCTGAGAGTTTGATCCCAGGCTTTCAACCAACTCCCGGTGACGCTTTTGCCACTCCCTCGTTTGCTGCTGGAACCGGTTAGTATCGCAGACGCCTGAAGCACGGGGCTCACTGTCGTTACCTCTGCACTTTCCACTCCGCAGATAACTCTGGTGCACCACGGAGCCCCAAATCTTGGTGCAAACGTGTTTTCTTTTATTCAGAAATATTTCCAATATAAAGATAGGGAGAAAGAAATATCTAGAATCATTTCAAATTAAAATGACAGGATGATGTGTCAGTAAGATATAGGATTGTTCTGTCTAGTTCACGCACATACTTTAAGCAAATATTTCTAAATTTAAGAACATCACTGTTAATGTCTTGTAATTGCTTAGGTCTTTGGAATGACTTGAAGAATTCTAAGAATTAAATGATGTATCCTCTATCCAAGATTCTGCTGAGCTGTGTTTCTGTGCCTCTGTGTGTGTGTGTGTGTGTGTTTACAAGGAGAGGGAGATCTCTTTTTAAATTAGACCTTTTTAAATTAAAGAAGCAATAGTAAAAGACTAATTTTCTCCTTTATTAACAAAATTATACACCGTCAATTATACTTCAATTAAAATTTCTTAAAAATTAAAAAATTGTACATGTTTATTATATAAAAGTAATTTATAGACAAGTGTAGAGAAGAAAGTTAAAATCCCCATAGTCTCACTGCTAAGAAGTAGCACAAGGTACCATTTTGGTGTCTATTTTAGTGGCATTTACCCTTTGTAGGGTCACGATATCTTCGTGAATGTGATGAAATTTACAGATCTTCTTCCTCACGAAAATATACGACCACAATTTTGTAAATAATTGTTAGCTTCAGCTTAAGACTCTAATGTACATCTTTATAGTCTTATTTTAAAACCAAATTTTCTTGCTTGCTAAGTCTGGCACATTTCCCACATCATTAAAGAAGCTCCTAAAAGATAAATTTTAAAAGATCTATGTTAAATTGCTTCATATGGATTTGTCCTAATGTATCTAACCAAGTAATCTCTGTTTTAAACATTAATTTGGTTTCAGTGTTTTCCTGTTATAATTCACTCAGCAACAGATAGGAGGTTTTGAGTATGTATATTCCTTGTGGATAAGGAATTTGATATGCTTCTGAAATTGATCTTTTTTAGTTATATTGATTAATTTCTGATTTTATCCTTATATATTCCTTTCCTCCTGTCTTCTGTAAGTGTGTTAGTAGTTTTTCTAATGTCTTAGGTTCATTTGTTATTGGAACTTTGGCTGTCATGTAATAACCTTTACAGTTTCTTTAAGATAACTTCTAGAAGATTATTGGTTAAATAAAAGATATGTGTCTTTTAAGGTTTTTGATACGTATTTCTAAATTGGCCTCTGAGAATGCTATACAAATTTTATTTTGATCATCAGTGAAAGAGTAATTCTTCCTCCATTTCCCCATCCAGCCCCACTCAGAGGCTGTAGACAGAAGGACAGTGTTTACTGGCCATTATTTCTTCTGGGATTTGTGGTGTTCGTGTCTTTTGCCTTTTTTTTTGAAGTTCTTTTTTCATTTTGTTCTTATTTGTCCTATATGTAAACGTTTTCCCCAGTCTATCATTTGTCCTACACAAGTCTTATCTCACCTGACCCTTAACACCATCCCCACATCAGTCACAGTTGCGGTTACTGAGCACAGACTAGCATCTTTTCCAGGGTCACATATCTAGGAAGCAGCACAGCTGGGACACCATCCCTCTGGTTCCAGAACTTCCTCTCTCAGGTTTTCTGCCACACAAAGAGGCAAATTTAGTAATATTTTTTTCTAGAAAATCATCTGCAATTTTAATGTGTATTGAATAAAATAGAATAATGCATTTAAACCTTTTATACTATTTGTATACATATCAGTTTTCACTGTATGTATTTGTGTTTCATTTTTTTCTTGGGAACCTTAGCAAGAAATCTGTTGTTTTAGCATCTTTCTAAGGCAACTTTTAGATTTATAAAATCTACTGTTTTTCTGTCTTCTAAATCCTTAACTTTTGCTTTTATTTATTTATTTATTTATTTTTGATTACAGATCTGTTTTTCTTAGGTTTGCTTTGTCAGTATTAAGAGGAACACATAGTAAAATCTTTAATATTCTTCTTAAAAACATAATGGAAGTGTTTAGCATTTTTCTCCCATTGTAATAGTGATTTTCAGCCAGCTTGAGAGTGTGGAGAGAGGTTCATTGTAATCTGCTAGAAGACTTGTCCACAAATATTTCAGTATTCTCTTCTCTCTTTAATTGCCCAGCCCACCCTGACCTTTGAGGATTACACTGTTTATTGAGGGTGCTTGCTAATAGGTGTGCACTTCCCTCGTCAGAAAAAACCTGATGTTTTAATCATATCCCATAAGTCTTCATGTGATATTCTCGTTGTTACTCATTTGGAATACCTACACATTGGCCTTATTTGGGGCATGCTTTTTAACATTAAAAAGTTAAAATGTTTTGTGTTATTCTTTATTTTTAGCTTTGTTGTCTTGCCTGTGTAGTTTATAAATGTATTGGTATTTGGGTCTGGTTTAAAGTGCTTGAAGTTCAGTAGGTCACATGTTGACCAAATGTGTAAAGCATTGACCGTTGTCCTTGAGATAGAGCATCACACCAATGACCAGCTATGGTACTAGGTAGGATAGAGCTTCTCTGGAAAGAGGGCTGTGGAATAAGCTCTAGGAGAGTCTTCTTTGGTGTTGAATCCTAGCATTTAGTGTTGTGCTTGCTTCAGTATAGATTACTGAATGAATGAAAAGCGTTGCTGTTTGCCACAGGTTAGGCGCTTGGATTCATCAGTGTTGACAGAGGTCCTACACATTTTCCATCTGCCCTCAGTTTCAGTGCCTATAATTCCTACTTATCACATGTTTTGTTGTTTGTCTATATGAACTGGCTTTTTTTAAAGATTTGTTTATTTATTTTAGAGAGACAGAGCATGGAGGGGAAGGGCAAAAGGAGAGGGAGAGAGAGAGAGCTTTAAACAGAGCACCAAGACTGATGGAGGGTTCGATCCCATGACCCAGATGGAAACCAAGAATCCAGAGCTCAGCTGACTGCACCATCCAGGCACCCTTGTATGAACTTTATCAAACAGTTTTTATTTTTGTTTTAGCCTGTTCTCTCCCTTTATGCTTACTTTAAAGGCTATAAACGGCTGTATTTTTTAAAGGGATTTAAAGGCCTTGCCTTAAAAAACATACTTTTGAGTAAAGTTATGACAGTAATAACAGTGAACATACACTGAGCATTTCCTACATGCTAATAAGCCCACTGATTAAGTGCTTTTTATGCATTATTTCAGGTAGTCCTTAAAACAACCTTCAAGGGACGCCCAGGTGGTTCAGTCAGTTAAGCATCTGTCTACCTTTGGCTCAGGTCATGATCTCAGGGTGCTAGGATCCAGTACCCTGCTCAGTGGGGAGTCTTCTTCTCCCTCTGCCCCTCCCCACCTCGTGCTTGCTATCAAATAAATAAATAATCTTAAACAACAAACCAGCCCACAAGAGGTTAAATTACCTGACCAAGGCCACAACTGGAGAATGCTAGTATAGAGATTTGGACCTGAGCAACCCAACCCAGAACCTATAGTCATAACTACATCTCAAGAATCTTTGTAAATCAGTGACACTAAGCTTTTATGAACATTATAAAACATCTTCACATTTTTTTCATGTTATCCAGCCTTTTTAAATGAACATTTAATATTTTTCCTTCTTTCTTTGTGGTGTAAACTTTTGTGTGTGTGTGACACTTTCAATTTTATAAATGAAAGAAAATTATATCTAAATCCCAGAAATTAATATGTCCTCATTCATACAAAGTATAGGATAGCACCATTTTCTAGAATTTTTCTAATCAAGCTCAAACTGTTCATGATTTTAAACCTTCCAATCAAAGGAGGAGATAGGCAGGAAATTTGGCAATGAGTCAGAGAGGATGACAGAAGGATTATTTTAAACATTTTTATGGTTAAATCTGCAAAAATGTTGATGAACTATGTCCATATGTTGGAACAGACATTTAAAACTTGACATTGTGCCTCTTTTTTTAAAATATTTTTCTGTTGAGTTATACACATTCAATTGTGTAATTTTGGAAAAATGACTAAAAGCCCAAAGAAACAAGATAAAAGAACTCATAATCCCAGTGCAAGAGGAAAACATTGCTGATATTTTATAATATTTATGTCCAGAATTTTATTTCTGTATATATACTTTTTTCAAAAATGAATATATGCAGTTTTATGATTTGTTTTTCTGTTAATATATTTCATTGTATCTCATTTGAAAATAAAGATTTTAAGAGCAGTGATTTTACCCTTCTCTTCCTCCATCTACCTTCAAAGAAGCTTAGTTAAAAACTCACTTTAATAACCTTCTCAAAATGACAAAATTACAGAGATTGAAAACAGATTAGTGGGTTCCCAGGGTGTAGAGACTGGAGGAAGGAGTGAGTGTGACTATAAAGGAGAACAAGAGGGTTCTTTGGTTTGATGGAACAGTTCTGTGTCATTGTCATGGTGGTGCTTATGCTAAGCTGTACATAGTATCTAACTGCAAAGAAACACACACACACACACACACGAGTGCATGTGAAAATTGAATAAAGTCTAATAACAGTATTGTAATGGTGTCAGTGATATTGTCCTATAGTTGTAAAAGATCTCACTATGGAGGGAAGCTGGTTGGAGATTCCCAGAACTCTATGTATAGCAAAATCCTATGATTTCATAATTATTTGAAAATAAAACGTTTTTTAAAAAAAATCTCTACAGATGGTAAAATGAGATTTTAACTAGAGAACAAACTGAGTGTTAAAATGCAACGTAAAGAATGGTAAATTGGAAACCAGCAAGCCTGGGTTCTGACCCTGGTTTGCAGGTAGACCCCTGGCTAGCCTCTTAACTTCTGGGCTTCATTTCCTTTCCCGTAAAATAAGAAAATTGTGCTCGAAAATCCTAAGATCCCTTTAAGCCCTGTGATCCCACGGGGTGTGTAGATTTCTGTAAATCCGTGAGTTTGCCAAGTTCTAGAATGAACGTCGGTGAATGTTAGATGGCGTCCAGAAGTTAGGGCTTTGTCTAGCCTTGCAGCAGACACGGGGTCCATTTCTGTTTCTGTCTGTGTCTGTCTGCCTTGCGCTCTAACAGACGTGCGGTGGCATGGTGACCGCAAGGTGGTGAAGGGCCCTTGGGGTGCCTGTATGGCTGTGTTAGATTACACACGAAGCCCCGTCCACTTCATGCTACGGTGTGTGACATGGACAATAGCTGCCGCAGGAGCTCTGGAAGAGATCACTGTGGCTTCCACACCAGGAAGAAGCGGAATCCAGGTGTGCGAATAGACTAGTGTCGTCAGTTGCGTCTCTGAGTATGTTGCAGGGACCGGGTGACATCTCTCAGACGTGTTTTGCCATCACACTGGATTATATCCACTCATATGCGTCTTTATTCTGCCTCTGAGTTTAGATTTACTCTATAATTTGAACTGTTGAGTAAATAGGTGGTAAATTCATCTGGATTTACTTGACGTTTTCTGCTTTTCTCTCTCTCTCTCTTTTTTTTTTTTCTCCTTGACCCTTTCTTCCCCTCCAACCAACTCCAGCTGAGAAAAGGAAGGGTGGGCAGACTGTGGATTCCAGCCTGCCGCTTCTAAGTGTATCTGATCCTTTCATTCCTCTTCAAGTACCCGATGCACCAGGTAGGTAAATCGAGCTGATCTGAGCTTAAGCAGCTTGATTCTTATGTCCCAGGGTCCCTTGAGAGTTGTTTCACCACTCCATAAAAAGGAGGTGAATTCCAGGCCCGTTATTTGTTTTTTGGTAATGGGAAGGGCCTGTGCATTGGAAGGAATCCTAGTCCAATGTGATTGTAACATGTTGGGGGGCACCTGTAAGCATGTGATAGAAGGAACAAAATGCTCACAGTGGTTATCGTACGATGACTGAATTACTGGGGATTTCCTGTCCAGTTCCTGTTTTCCTATACTGTGCTTTTATTTTAGAAATAAAAGTTAAAGGGAATGTGAGCCAGGAGACCCAGGTTCCCTTCCTGGCACTTGAACTCTCTGAAAGCCTTCTGGGCTCGCCTCTTCATCAGTGAAGTAGTTTGGCCTGCCTGAGTTCAAATATCCCATTAGGGCTCCAATATCCTGACTTTTAAGTGAGCAGTCTAAAAAAGTAAGAAATTGTTAGTATGTTCTGATTGAAATAGCTTTTGAAACAGTCACTGGGTGTTTTCTATGTGGGGTTCACAGATGCCAATGATTTTTCTCCCTAATCTTCGCCATCCTTTCGAGGGTAGGGTGGGGAGCATGACATGTGGCATAGAAGCCACCCTTTCTCTTCTCTATCAGTCTTTTTGAAAAAGCAAATAAATCCAGTTATTTAGAAGCATCTAGCGCCCATTTTGTTCCTGATAGGTTTTCTTTTTTTCTCATTCTTACTCTTGCCTGTTCTTGCTTTTATACTAATAGGATCTGCTTGGTTCTTTTTCTCTCAGAATGTTAAAGGTATTTAACTGGCTCAAGATTGGAAGTGATCATGATATCTGTACCATCTACTTCCTAAGACAGACTATAGCAGTGGTACCATGATGGTTTTTATTTCTTGGGGCAATTTGCTGACCCTCCTTAGGGGGAGCAAATACTTGCCTTGACCTGGTAGTAAATTGTGTCACTTGATAGCTTGCTGGACCTGGACACAGGTCAAAATTACCTAAGGTCACTGAGGAATGATTCAGTACAGGATGGTTAAAGGGAAGGAAGGCATCAAGTAGAGGCCCTTTTCTCAGTTGTGTCCTTCAGGTGTGCCTGGCAGTGCGTAGACAAGCCGGTTTCTGGGAGAACGCTGGAAAAGTATGGGCTGCAAACTCAGGCTGGGGCCCCCTGGCCCCTTGTTGCGGCAGTCATGGGATCAGACGGGAAGAGGGGGTTACTGAGGCGTCTCCCTTGGACAGCCCACGGGGCTCTTGCCTTACTCTTTCCCAGATAGCCCATGAGCTGTGGAAGCTGGAAGGGCAGTCTCTTGGCACAGGCCAGAAGATGGGGGTCCACAGGCGAGGAGCTGTCCTCTGCCGTGGTCACAGGTGCCTGCTGGGTCAGGGATGAGGAGCCAGGCACACGTGCCAGGTGGCTCAAGAGACCAACTCCCGGTTGTAGAGATGAGTTGTGAAGGTTGTGACGATGAGCCGTAGGTCGCTGGCTGCCATCCACCTCCCTTACCTTTCCTGTCTCCTGATCCTCTCTCTGTATTTCTCTCATTCTGGGGGATTCCTGCTCAAGTGATACTGGTGTTCACTTTAAAACCAAGTAAGCCGTGGCCCCTCTTGGTTTTAATGGGAAATCGATTAAAATGGAACATTCTATAGAGAATTACAGGGGTATCTTATTTGCCTTATGATCCTCTGAAGACATAAATTAGACATGTCACTCCTTTATGCTCCAGTGAATTTCCGTATCATTGAGCATAAAATCGGGCTTCTTGTTGTGACCTGAAAGGCCCTAACTAATCTGGTTAGCCCCCTGGCTACCCCTCGAACCTGAGCTCATAGCATTCTTTTCTTCAGTCTTTCCTCCAACAGGCTGAGCTTGTTCCCACCTCGGGGCCTTTGCACATGCTGGTACTCTGCCTGGAAAGCTTTTCCTCCATCTCTCTTCCTTCTTGTCAGCTGACATTTGGGCCTCTGCTTAAATGTGGTCTTCTTAGGCCCACCGTGGTCCCACACACCCTCGGTCGCACTTCCTGGCCTTTTTCTTCATAGCACTTACTATGACACTGTCTGTTTTCATTGCTTCATTATGTCTTTGCCCACCAGGATGTCACTGTCCTGAAGGAGGGACCTTGCTCTCCTACCCGGCGCTGCTTTGCCAGGCCTAAGAACACTTAGAGTTGGCCCGCAGCGAATATTTGCAGGTTGGATAAATGAACAAAGTAAAACCTGAGGCTGAAAGGCTTATGGTGGCCCCATTGCTCTTCATTTCTGTCCCCAGCTCCCAAATACCAGACTGCCAGCTCCATAGCCTTCCATCTGTGCCTCTGCCAACTCCAGCCAGGCCTCCCATCTGCTCTTAGAGGATGAATTAATGAAGGCACAGCCCGCCGTGTCAGGAAGCTGCCAAACCCCAGAGTGAAAGTCGTAGCTAGGCTGAGCAGAGCTTCACCTCCAGCCCTTCCTGGAGCCTCCAGAATTTGGACTGTGTTGCCGCCGTGTCTGAACTGTTGTATGTACTGTAACATTCAGCGTGTACACAATTCAATTCGGTGGCCTCTTTATCCAAGGATGTAGGTGGGAGATACACAGGATTGCCCTACATTCCTCCTTACCGTCTTGGAATGTCTGAGTGAAGAAAGGCCTGAGAGTTTAGGGGCTCTGGGACCTCAGCAAATGGCAGGTTTGTCTTCCTCCACCTCCTGCCCCCTTAAGGACCCAGTTTTTCATGACTTCCCACCCACTATGGGCACCGGTCAGGCTTTTGGGTCAGTTTGTTTGTTTTGCACACATGGTTCCCTCCACACTCCACCTCCTGATTGTAGGAGTCATGAAATCTTAGACCCCTGACAACTATATGCCTTTTAATGACTTAACATTTTATTTTATGCTTTTAAAATGTTCTCACACATAATTTCCTTTGATCCACAAAGAATCCTGACTGGTGGGTATGTCAAGCAGTGTCTCATTCTCTGGGTGAGGAGCTGTGGCCCCGGTGCTCCTGTGACAGGTGCTGTTGTACACACTCCTTTGCGTGGCCCTCGGGCCCCGGGCAGTGAAGGTTTCCTTGTCTGGAGGTCAATAAAGCCTTTGACTGGAGATGGAGAGCTAAACTTAAGGTTTAGGGAAATACAAAAATGGGCTTGAACTTGTGAGACCTGGGTTCTACCCACAGAGTAGCTCCGTGATTTAATCAAACCACTTAAACTCTGTATTCTCATCCTCAAAACTGGGGCTGTTCAAACCCACCCCATGGAGTGGCTTGTGAGGTTTGGATGAAAGCATGTGTTTGCAATTGCTTTGTAAACTTTAAATTAGTATAAAGATAGGAAATGCTATAACAGCTTTGGTCCTGGGTCCTTATTCCCCGTGGGCAGTCCCACTCGTAATAAAGTCTTAGATGATGATATTTCTCCCTTACAGAAATTAAACTTGCTTTCTAACCTTGGACCTTTGCACAACTGAGAACCATTGAAGTAGACTTCCTTGCTATAATGATTATTAAACTGGGGGTAGAGAGGACTAAATAATTGGATTTTTTTTGGGTTTTCATAAAGGAGCATTTCTATTTTCCAAAGCACAAAACAAATTTTCTTAGAAAGTCTGGCATTATAAATAAAAATTAAAAAAAAAAAAAAAGAAAGTCTGGCATTTAAAAAAAAAATAAAAAATCAAAGCCGTGAGCATTCGTGTGCCCACAGACCCGCCACATGAAACCCAGCTCTGGTGAGTCTCAAAGCATTTCACTGATGCTCACGTACTGTGTGTGCATTTATTTCACCATCTGTTGAGAACAGATAAGCTATAGGTGGTACCAAATTTAAAATATGATGGAAGAGAATGGGATATTATCCCTGAAAATTGGCTGAAAGATCGAATCTTTTTTTTTTTTTAAACTGGTAAGATATATACAACCCAAAGTTTACCATCTTTAAAGTTCATTAGTACATTCACCTGTTTTGCAACCATCACCATCCATCCACAGAACTTACGAAACTGAAACTCTCTACCTGTTAAACAGTGACTCTCCGTCCTCCCTCCTGCAGCCCCTGGCAACCACCGTTGCTCTGTCTCCGTGAACCTGGCTGCTCTACTTACCTCATCTAGGTGCAGTCATATAGCATTTGTCTTGTGACTTGCTTATTTCATTTAACTTAATGTCCACAAGGTTCGTCAATGTTGAAGCGTATGTCAGAATTTCCTTCCTTTTTAAGGCTGAATTATATCCCATTGTCTGCATGTAGCCACATTTTGTGTATCCACTCATCTGTTGGCCAGTGGAGTTGCTTCCGTGTTTCAGCTGTTGTGAATAGTGCTTCACGAACATGGGTGTGCAAATATCTCTCCAAGACCCAAGGTTCTTTGGGGCTTATATATCCAGAAATTGAACTGCTACATCCTTGGTATTCTATTTTTAATTTTTTGAGGAACCACTGTATTATTTTCCACGACTACGTCTTTTTACTTTCCCAGTAACAGAGCACAAGTTTGAGGAAAAGCTTTTCATAGCAGCTCCTTCGTGCTGACCTCCCAACATCCGTGTTCCACAAGCCTAAGCAGGAATGCATTAGTTGCCCCCTAAGTGCCGCTTTCTGGAACCAACAGCTTTTTAAAAATGTGCCTCCTGGTTTATGGCACTTGATCATCTCTTTAAAAGTAGGCAAGAGAAAGCGTGTTTTCTTAGTGGTTTGTAGTCAAGATGGGCGTTCCTCTTCGAGCTGTGTGCTGGCGTCTTCCTCACTTCCAACTTCTGTTTTGTGATGTTAAAAGGTCCAGAGTTGATCACCTCTGTGTCTTTGCTCTGGGAAGTTTGTCTCTCTGCACATTCAGTTCCCTGGAATGAAGTTGGAATGGGGCAGGGTAGTTGACTTTCACTTCAACTTGCAGATGTTACAGACAGTTTGGTGTCTGGTTCTCAATGACAGGAACTATTTAAAGTGACTAGATTTTAAAAACAGCATCTCTCATCACAAGACTTCAGACGGGATGTAAATTTCCAAAGCCACAAAGCTGCAGCAGCCAGACCCTCTTTTCTGATGGGACTGCACCAAGCTCTGCCATGTTCAGTGGTTCAAGATGCTCATGATCGTATCCCTAATTAGGGCCGAGATGGTCCTTGAGCAGACCCGTAGTCCTTTTAGCCTAAGTAGACACCTGGCCTTTCTCTTTTGATATTTTGTAAGAGAGAAAACTCACAACTTGCAGCGTATCCCAATCTCACATCAGGAGGCAGTTTTGATTACCTAACCTTAGGTTTACGGAGGGTTTAACCTTCTTACTTTGTGGTTGATATTTTCAATAACTACATCTTGAGAGAAACGAAAGAGAGGACTCCAGAATGGATTCACTCCTACCTCTTCCACTCTTCCCTTAGTCCCCAATGCCCCTTGACTTATGCTTGAGAGGAGAGAGGGGGGTGTCCAAAAGATCCTTTTTCCAAGTCCCCTCTTAATTTTTCAAAGTACTAACAATCCTCTCCTTGAAGAGCACTCTCAGTTTCCAGTGCCCAGGCGAACTCCTGCATCACTTCGCTCCAAGGGTCCACCTTGTCCACCTTCTCAGTCCTTTCACTGCAATTTCAGTGCTTCTCCATGCTCTTAACCAGACTCATTTTTATTTGGGAACCCTAGAGACTCGAAAAACAACAGAGTATGGTAACAAGCAAGTGATAAGAAAATAACCACTGATGGAAAAATAGGAGCAGACAATTCATGAAAGAAGAGATAGAAATGACCATTCAGCGTGTATATTTTTTCTAAAGTCCATCATCATGATGAATCCAAGAAGAGCCATTTATGAAACAGTGAGATGCTGCAGCCTCTGCCATCAGCTTGGAAAGAGGGAAGACCCACCACCTCATGGGTGACGAGTGTCTGAGAAAGCAGAAGCGCTCAGACCCTGCTAGTTGATGTTCTCTTTCCTTTCCTAAGGGGCACCTGGGTGGCGCAGTCAGTTGGGCATCCACCTGGTGAGTTCCTCCTCTGTCCCACCCCGCTGCCTCCTCCCACATTTCACTTTATGCAGGGACTTCTGCTTTTCTGATCTCACACCAAGGCATGGGAGTAAAACCTGGAACTCCACCCATTCTCACTCCTGTAATCTCAGGCACCTGGGGCTTCGTTAGATCTCCACAAGTGGTGAAGTGTTCGTGGAGGACTTGATTGAGGTTTGGGATCTTAAAGAATACTTCCTGCCCACATTCCTGAACTCACCACCCTCTTTTCTGCACCACTCTTCCCTCCCACCACACAGAGTGTCTTTATATAACTGTAAGAGAGTGGAATTCCTAACATGAGTGACTCGAGGCCACTCCTCGATGCCCATGTGAGGCCTGTGGGCTGTGTCCTTGTGCCTCCCGTTACATCCTCTTCTGGGTTCTTCGTTTATAATGATCAAAAATGAGCAACAATAGCTTGAGATGTGACTTCTAATAGCCTTTACTTTTTTAAAGGAGCCAAAGCCTTAGTTAAGCCAGAAGGCGGAGTCTCTAGTGTCTAGAAGGTCTGGGTCCTAGTCCTAGCTGGGTCTGTGGCTTACCTGCTGTAGGCTCTCAGGCAGGTGGCTGCATCTTCTGGAGCTGGTTTCTTCATCCGTAAATGAGAAGGCTAATTGAATAAAATCCGAGGCTCCTTCCAGCGTCAACATGTCTTTGATGACTTGGCCGTTGTGCATGGGGCCAAGTCTGTGTGAAACCCTATTCTCCTGTATTGATGGAGATAGGCAGGCCCTAGTGGGCAGCCTGTGGGGGAAACTGAAGTCATGTCCAGGCTGTACCATGCCCCGTCTGTGACTTTGAGCAAGTCGCACGTTCTCTTGGTCTCTATCTCCATTCTTCTGAACTCTGTCAGTATTCCCAGACCCGCCCAGGGTTTTTTTGTGTGTGTGAATAAAGAATGAAAATGTTTGACATTAAACGCTACAGATGGAAGTGGTGACCATAGTTGCAGTGGCCCCTGGGCTCGCGCACTGAGACTCTTCTGTCGTCTGGGGAGCGCTGGGACTGACAGGCTGGCTTCGCACCTGCTGGCCACCTCACATATGCTGTGGCTCTGCTCTCACTCCTGGTTCTCTGTCTGCTACGGCTCTGTCCCTGCTCCTCCCTCCCACATTTCAGGATTCGAGTATCCTCACGCAGCAGTGACCATGCAGGTGATCTGTGTGAGCTGAGTAGCCTGTTACTTGAGGTTTGGTCTGAAGATAAGCCCCCTAAATTTGGCAGCTCGCCCCATCCCCACCCTATTCCATCTGTCACACACACTTTTTTTTTACCCCCCCACATTGTCTTTTTGATAATGGTTAATCAAAATATTAGATTCTTGCTGAAGTACCTGACTTTACAGTTGATCTAGTCTCCTCCCCACCTCCCCATGGAAGCCAAAAGGCAGAGATGTGAAGTAGGGTATGAGAGGAGACCGAGAACTGGGGACACAGAGATCAGTAAGATACCTTCCCTGTCTTCAGTCCCGTGGTAAGGGCTGCAGGAGAAGTGAGTGCGGAGTGCTCAATGTGGCAGGGAGGATGGGGAAGGGCGTAGAGGGGATGACACTTGAGTGACCAATACAAAAAGATGGTGGGAGGTGTGTCTGTTGCACAGTTGAGGAGGTAAGGACAGAAGTTTAAGGAATGACCCCACGGTTGCAGCGAGTCACTGGAAAGTCTAGAATTCAGACTCTGAATTTGGCTAGCCTAAGGTTTTGCACCGAGATAAACTACTGTATGAAAGATAAGCAGGTAATTTGGGGTCATTACTTTTTATCCATTGCTTCATAAGATTGCAAATATAGGAGTTCTAAAAGTGAAAGAAGCAAATAATCACTTTTCTGTACATGAAAGAAGTTCTTTTTGGGAATAAAACAAAAAGCTAGTGTTCAGAAAAATGAAAAATTAGACTTTTCAAGAAAATTGTCTTATCTTTGCCAGTATGCTAAAAATTGTCAGATATTTTTAACATCTTCTCTGCTAATAAAATGTTATTCACGATGCAAGATTAATGCTGATGTGGTTACACTTGTACACTTGGTTAGTAGTCTGGTTTTTTTCCCCCGATGTTGAGAAACCTCTTGTCTTCAATATGAGTATCAGGTGTAAATGAGAAAGGTAGCATATTGTCATTTAACTCAAAGATGTCTACATGCCGTACACTCCAAAGACAGTAAGTTGATTTCCCATATACAAATATATTTTTCTAAAAAATATATATATATATCTTTTTCTGCAGTGTGTTACTTGTACCAAAGCAGATTATCTTGCCAAGACACTAAAATCCATTATTTTGTTTCATCTGTGTAGTTATAGATCACCTTAAATAACACATCACCTAAAATTTGGTTTCAGTCCCTCAGCAAATACCAAGTTCATCTTATCTGGATTCCTGATGGCCTAGAAGAATGCAGAGTCACTAAAATGTTCTATACACATACTTGAACTTCAAGTCACTCTTTTTCTCAATTTTCATTGTAATTTTACCTTAATGGCATGGTATTTCTGTTATAGAAAAAAAATTGTTGGGGCACCCAGGTGGCTCAGTGGTTTAGCGCTGCCTTTGACCCAGGTCGTGACCCCAGGGTCCCGGGATCGAGTCCCACGTCGGGCTCCCTGCATGGAGCCTGCTTCTCCCTCTCCCTGTGTCTCTGCCTCTCTTTGTGTCTCTTGTGAATAAATAAATAAAATCTTCAAAAAAAAAAAATGTTGACAGGCTTTTAACCAAGCAAGTTATAGAATTTATGTGGTTTCAATCTCCTTGTAATTAAAAGGAGGTTGAGCTCTTAATTCCCTTCTTTCTGTAAGATTCTGTGGTTCGTTATTTTGTTTCAAGTAATGCTCTCTATCTTTAATAAGTTGAAGGTAAATAGAGAGTTGTTGATGGATCAAGACTGAAAAAATCATGAAGAAATCTTAACGTGTGCACTGACGTTATCAGGTGTGACACATCTGGTGGATTCTCACGCCCCTTTGTTTCCTAGCCAAAAGACATCAAAAGTAATCTACCTTCAGGTGGAAGTGCATTTCAGGAGATTTGGCCAGAGAGTGATAAGGGTGCCAGCTTGTCACAGGCTCTCAGTCGGCAGACAATAAATGATTGTTGAAGTTAACTTAGGCATATTTTGATTCACTTGGATTTCTAAATGCAAGTCCAAAATTTTTTTTTCAAAACTAAGCCCAAGAAGTGATATGAATGCATAAAGATCTATATACATATGTTTATGGCAGCGTCATTTTTTAAAAAGATTTTATGTATTTATCCATGAGAGACACAGAGAGAGGCAGAGACCCAGGCAGAGGGAGAAGCAGGCTCCATGCAGGGAGCCCGACGCGGGACTCGATCCCGGGACCCCTGGGTCACGCCCTGGGCCGAAGGTAGACACTCAACCCCTGAGCCCCCTGGGCATCCCTTTATGGCAGGTTTAATAGCTAAAAACTAGAAACAACTAAATGTCTGTCAACTGGTGAATGACTAAACAAACTGTGGTACCGTCACGTAGTGGAGCACTACCCGGCAACGAAACGGAGCAAACTCCTGACACCAGCCACAACAGGCAGGAATCTCAAGAGCATTGTGCTAAATGAAAGACATGAGACAGAAGGGGCCAAGCCATAGGGACAGACAGCAGATCAGAAAGCCAGGTCTAGGGGTCATGGGAAGGCACTGGCCAGAATAACACACACTGGTACTTTTGGGGTAACGGAAACATTCTGCATCACTTCGGTGGTGCTCATGTAAACATGTGCCTTTGTCAAAACTCAGCAAAATTGTACACTTGAAATTGGTGACTTTTATTCAGTGTACCTTATACCTCAAATTTTATTTTTTTTAAGTTTTTATTTAAATTCCAATTAACACACAGTGTACTATTAGTTTCAGGAGTACAATTTAGGGATTCATCACTTAAATACAACACCCAGTGCTCACCACCACCAGTGCCCTCCTTAATATCCGTCACCCAACTTAGCCATCGCCCTACTCTCCTCCCCTCCCGCAATCCTC
The DNA here is from genome assembly GCF_011100685.1 of Canis lupus familiaris. NCBI lineage: Eukaryota > Metazoa > Chordata > Mammalia > Carnivora > Canidae > Canis > Canis lupus. The sequence continues at coordinate 69,496,177 of NC_049231.1, read as the reverse complement.
ATTTTATTCTCTCTAGTTCAGAGTCTCTTTTGTGGTTTGCCTCTTGCTTTTCCCCTCCTCTGCTCCTCTGTTTTGTTTCTTTATCTTATTTTATTTTATTTTTTTTATTTTATTTTATTTTATTTTATTTATTTTATTTATTTTTTATTTTATTTATTTTATTTTATTTATTTATTTTTTAATTTTTTATTTATTCATGAGAGAGACAGAGAGAGGCACAAGGAGGAGAAGCAGGGTCCATGCAAGGAGCCTGAGGCAGGACTCGATCCCAGGACTCCGGGATGACACCCTGAGCCAAAGGCAGATACCCAACCACTGAGCCACCCAGGCATCCCTCTCTACTTTGTTTTGTAAAGTCCACATGAGTGAAATCATATGGTATTTGTCTTTCTCTGACCTATTTCACATAGCATAATACCCTCTAGTTCCATCCGTGTTGTTGCAAATGGCAAGATCTCATTCCCTCAAGGCTGAGTAAACTCCATTGTGTATGCACCACATCGTTATCCACTCGTCAGTTGATGGACATTTGGCTATTGAGAATGCTGCTGCTGCTGCTACAAACCTCAGGGTGCATGTATTCCTTCAAACCAGTATTTTTGTATCCTTTGGGTAAACATACCTCAAATTTTAAAACAAACAAACTTAGGGCACTACCTTGAATGACTTACAAAGTGACTACTTCAACTGAGGAATGAATGCGTTTTTTTTTTTTTTTTTTTTTTTTTTAACCAAGGGAAATAATCATTCTTATTTTGTTCCACTTTTTGTTTTATTTTGTTTTGTTTGTTTTTGTGTATTTAGTTTGTTGGGGGTTTTTTTTGTTTTGTTTTGTTTTGGTGGGCAGCAAAGCACAGTTTTATTGAGTACAAAGCTCCTGAAGACAGAGGGGACCCAAGAGGGTGGCCCAGGAAAAAAACATTTTTAAACCTTGAACTTCGAAAGCTTGTTTTTAATTAATGGTAAGAGATGCTAACAGTGTTTGGTTTTGTGATGAATCTATACAGAAGTTTGACCACAAAATGTGTTTGCATAGAAAACTGTAAATGATCAGCTTGCTTTAATATCTCACTGCATTTTTGCTTTCTCTTTACCTCTCTGCCCGACCTAGAAAAACTAATTGAGGGACTCAAATCTCCTGACACTTCTCTCCTGCTCCCTGACCTCTTGCCTATGACAGATCCTTTTGGTAGCACTTCCGATGCTGTAATTGGTAAAGTCGTCATCTCTGTTTCTTCAGTCCTGCATGATATATGTGTCTGTCTCTAGAATGATAACTAACTGGTTAACAGATCCCTAGAATAGCCCTGCTCTGGAGTGGAAAATGCCACAAAGCTTCCTTTAATCTTATTTGTTATCACCGAAAGGAAGTGTTTTCTCTGCCTTCCAGGGGCACCACGGTGTTATTTTTGCTTTGCTCAAAAGCCTGACGTTTCTAGAGGGACCTTCTTACGAACGAGCAATAACGGGAAAATTCAGTTAGTTCCAAAAAGCTTCGTGAAGAAAGTTGCTTTCAAGCTGGGCCCTTACCTTTAGCAGATTCTTCTTTATAGGGCCTCTGTGTGTGCCAAGTATCAGTAACAGAAAACACTTGCCCAGTGGTGAAGCCCCATGAGTCGAATCCAGGTCAGAGGTGTGGGTATTGCCCTGTGCTCCTGCAGCAAGGCAAGCAAGACCTATGAGATGTCCAGGGCCTCTGTACCCCAGGGCACATAGTCCTAAAACTTAGGAAGGCCGTGACCCTATAGAGAGATGGGCCTCCAGCTGCGGGGTGTCCTACAGTGCAGAGCACCTCCCAGCTACATCATGGGGTGGGATTTGAAATGGACTAGTGGCTTTTGCAAGGCACAGAGGCTGACTGTCCCCAGGTTTATCCCTGAGAAAAGCGAAATTACTGTAAGATAGTACGGTGCCTCCCAGCCTGTGTCTTCTGACGTGGAAGAAACCTGCTGGGTGTCTCATGTTCTACATTTATCTCTAAAAACTGAGATTCACCAAGACTAGTCCTAGCGGTAAGCCTTGCACACGCATGCTCAGCCAGTGAAGCCCAGACCCTGAAAGCTGCGGAAATAAAGTAACTTCTTGTGCTGTCCATCCTGCCCGGGCTGGCTATTTTAGAGACCCCGTAGAAGAAAGACTTCACAGAGTTGTCTAAAGAACCTTTTGACTCCTTTTCCCTTCCCCTTTGTTCTCCTTTCTTAATGCTGTGTTACAAAAGAAAAAGCCGATGTTGCTGTTGAGAGTCTCATACCAGGACTGGAGCCCCCAGTGCCCCAGCGCCTTCCATCTCAGACGGAATCTGTGACCTCGAACCGCACAGGTCAGTCAGGTGTCTCTGCAGCTGCGGGAACCGTTCATTGTGGTGGCCCTCAAAGTCAACCTTTGCACCTGCAGCAGGTGATCCTGGGCTGCTTTTGCAGCCTGGTCAGTTCCCCCTAGAATGGATGCTCGGTATGGTTAGTGATACCTTTCCATGCTAAAGAGCAGAGTACTTTTCGGAGCCATGTTCTTTGTAGAGTGGTACTCGGACTTTCTCGGCTGTTTCTTTATTCAAGATTCTTTTCACTGGTGGCAGGTTCCCTCCACCTCCTTCCTTAAAGAACTCTGCCGAGCTGCAAGGATGACCTTAACCCCTCCAAGGTTTCTGAACCGCCTTTCCATCTAACGGTGTCAGTCACTTCGTGGAGCTCATGCTCTGGATGTTGGCATTCTATTCTCAGCACAGTGCTTTTATCCTATATGGGTGATTTGTTCCTAAATTGTAGACAGTGCTAAAATCTCTCCTGGTCCAGCATTGCTTTCCCCCTAATTTCAAATCCTTAATACAATTCCTTAATTGTCCATAAATCCAGAGTTGATAACCTGCATTTTTACTGAGTCCATAGTTACCTTGGTAAAAGTGTCTCATTTCCTAACTTGGAACAGAAGACAATTAGAAGTTTGGGAACTATGAAAATAAACTCATGTAGGTGGGGGGAAAAAATGAATATAGAAGGCGATGTGGTTCCTTCCACTTGTGCTTTCGTGACTTTCCTTTTAGAAAACTTCCCCGGAGAACAATTTGTATGTTAAAATGCTTGAACTCTGGATTTTTGTCTTCCTTCTGTTTGTTAACTAAAAGTACAATCATATATTCAGACGAGCAATTCAAATTTAAAGAATAATATTAAGAAGCAAGACCATTTTATCTTGAATGAGAATCTGGTTGGGTTCTAGAAAACACTGTTTAATCATGTCATATTCTGCTAATAATAAGCCCAAGGACAACCCCCTCCTAGTCAACTCAGATACCTCATCCTATGGTACCTTTTCCCACCAATGTTTAGGGGAAAAAAGTTTAAATGAAACTTTTAAGTTATAAAGTCCTTTTTCCCAAATGGCATTTGCTGAGAACTGAGTTGCTAAAGTTTTATCTGCATCTCGACCACATATTTGCTTACCCAGCAACCTCTGAGCAAAGAATTATCCCATATTTGTATGTTCATGTTCAGAGGAATCTAGAAATACGCATTTCCATAGATGAAAACGCAGGGGGCTTTAATGTGTCACTTGGGGTTTTCTGTCTCCTGCCTTGGCTTGTATGTGTGACATGTAAATGCAGTAACTTCAAGGCTACGCTCTAATGTCATGATATTGTATGTGCCGTTTAATGCCATCACTGACCTGGGATGTTGTCAATCTGGACTCAGATTCTCTCACCGGGGAAGATTCCCTGATTGATGGCTCCCTGCTTTCTAACCCTACTACTGACCTTCTGGAAGAGTTTGCCCCCATAGCGATCTCTGCTCCAGCCCATAAAGGTAAACGCTTTCCTGTCCTCGGGCTCACATGTGTCCTTCAAGGAGAACCGAATGACTCCTGAGCATTTTCCTTACCAAAAGTCTTTGCCAGGGAAGTTTTTCAGCCCCCTCCTTCCTGTGGAAAACCCGAGTTTGTACTCTTAGCCCCTGGGTTATAATCCCTCTCAGGAAGAGTGCCCAGTAAGGCTCAGACAACAAAGTGGCGGAGGCATAGCTTTCTGGTGTCACGTGGAGCGCAGGGTATTCCATGTTCTCCATTAAAGGCAGAGCCGTAGATGGTTGAGTTGACCATCCACTGACTTGACTGTCATTATTAATATGATACGTGTTAACCTTAGACCCTAAAATTGTCTCATCCAATCTGATTTAAAGATTTTGGGTAGCAATTGCTACAATAAAGCAGGCCTAAGTCCTCGAAAGTCAGCCTTCAAGGAGTGAACTGACAAAAGCTTTAAATTTTGACTTAGGATTGATTACTGGATTTCTCTTTCTAATCTCCCATTTTCACGTCTTAGTCCTGGGTTGATACTGGTTTGAAATGCTGCGGGACAGAAGTAGCTTGAATGGAGTTCCCTTCAGCGAGTTTGTAAAAGTGACGGGCACAGCGCCTGGCTTACTGTGTGCAGCATTCACTAAACCTCTTTCTGTACTTGGGCAGCGAAATTGGTTTTGTGGAAGGGGCAAGAATATAGAAAAAGAACAATGTTGAGTTTATTCTGAAAGAAATTCAAGAAGGGAGCTTCCCCGAGATGTCTAAAAATAATTAGCTTAGGGTTTGCAGGGGTAACAGTGGAGCTTTCGTTTTTACCCTCGACAGCATTAAAATGATCATGTTTTTATAGAGTACGTGTTTGACCAGGTATGCCTGGCAGGAGTGTGTCCGCAGCAATATGTAATCACAGAGAAGCATCACTTGCAAAATAGGTGCTCAGCGAGCACTTTGTGGCAGGAGAGTCTTAATCAGAATTGTGGAGAAAGCTCTAACATGCTTCTGCTTGAAATCTCAGTGCATGTGATCTTGGGCCCCAACATTCCCCGAGGCATCAGAGTGGATGAAAAGTCGTTTTCCCCCAGCCACAGGGCAGCGAGTCCTTTCCAGAAGTATTTTGTTTGCCTTGTATATAGCAGTTGCATCTTTTTTTAAAAAAGAAAAATTAAATCCAATTAACTAACATTCAGTGTCGATAGTAGTTACTTTTTAAAGAAGCCCCTGCCCCTGGCTTTGAGGTTCTCGAGTTTTGTCTGTTAGGCCTCCGTTTGCTCAGTAAGGAAGATCAATGACTAATTCCCATGCCTTTGTGAATTATGGGCATTGAAGAGCCACCTTGGTCTTACAGTGGCCAGAGAGAACGCGTCCTCTGACCCTTCCCCCTAATCATTTATGGAAGTCTCCAAACCATCTTTTTTCTGTCTCCCTATTTCCAGTTTTGCTGCTTTTATTTCAACTCATGAGACTAAGCGTTGTCACCTTCAAAAAACAACCGTGATTGTATAGTTGGGAACTTTGTGCCTCTTACGTGTTCTCTCGTTTGCTAATCTCTACCTCTGTTGTTTCTGCTTGTGTACTTGCATTCTGTATTAAGCTGCAGAAGATAGTAATCTCATCTCAGGTTTTGATGTCCCTGAGGGCTCGGACAAGGTGGCTGAAGATGAGTTTGACCCTATTCCTGTATTGATAACCAAAAACCCACAAGGTAAGAAAGAGAGGATGGGGAACAGAGAAGAGCTTGACATCACAGCTCTCTACAAAATAGTAATGTACCTAATCTATCAGAGGGGAAACCGCATCCACACCTAACGAGGGAAACTGGGGATAATGACCGTCCCTGGGGCTGAGCCAGGGTAAGGTGGAGACACAGGTACAGACCAAGATGCAGTGATCTCAAAGCGGGGCTGTGCGGTTTATTCAGAGAAAAGAAAAGCATTTATTTATTTAAAAAGCATTTACTTAAAAGATTGTATCCATTTATTCATGAAATATACAGAGAGAGAGAGGCAGAGACACAGGCAGAGGGAGAAGCAGGCTCCCTGCGGGGAGCCCGACATGGGACTCGATCCCGGGACGCCGGGGTCACGCCCTGGGCTGAAGGCGGCGCTAAACTGCTGAGCCACCCGGGCTGCCCCAAGAAAAACATTTAATACTTTGACTAAAACCTGGGTTTTACAAGGTATCAAGCCAAAACTAAAATGACCTTTAGTCAGTGGAAACCAGAACGCACATATTTAAAAAAGAAAAAAAAAGGCTCTGAACGTTTTTTTAGCATGAGTCGAATAATCCACAATAAACATTCTTACCAAAGAGATTAAATATGGTGCTTTGATACCATTTGCATCTTTTGGACATTGGCGAAGCATCCTTTTTCCTCTTTGATGGATTAAAGCCGTTTGCACGTGCCCTGAGGCACCGAATTGCCGTGGGACCATCCATATATTTCCCAAAGCACGTTCCTATTGCCAGTGGTCTTAATACCTAATTTCTCCCCAAAGCAAAAAATGTTGACGTTTGCCTTACTAGGGAGGTGATTCGATGTTATCAGGAAGTTAGGGTACAGCCAGCAGTTCTCAGGCGAAGTACATGTTCATGGGAAAATAGCATCCTCTCTGCAGGGTATTTGGCCTCCAGGGTGTGTGCCTGAAGCCGTGGTGGGAGGTGGCGGAAAGCTGACCTGTGTGTTTAAAAATCAACACATAAGAGTTTGCAAATGTAAATTGTTGCTTCTCTAGGGTTTGGTTTTGTTTTTGTTTTTTCTCCTTTGCTTGCTCTGCACATCTAAACCTTAACCCTCTGTGTTTTGTACTGAATTCCTATCTCTCCACTTCCAGGTGGGCACTCTAGAAACAGCAGTGGGAGCTCTGAGTCCAGTCTTCCCAACCTAGCCAGGTCTTTACTGCTGGTGGATCAGCTCATAGACCTGTAGCCGTGACCCAGTAGCAGATGCAGTTCTGTAACCTTCACACCGTAATATACATTTTCATTACGGAGTTATAAGAAAAATGATTTTTTAAAAAAAATCTGCTAATAAGGGGCCCTCTAGCCCTTGTCTCCTACCCCTTGCCTTCTCCTGTAGAAACGATAAGGAAAGAAAATCACTTTGGCCCTCCACATATTCCTTGGCCAGTTCCTCCCTGTTAGTTTGCTGTGTTTTCTCATTACCCTTCTTCAATAGCATAATCTTAAATCAAGCGCTAGATGCCATGAGCTTCACCTCTGCTGGAATCAACTCCACCCAAAGCTTAACTGTAACTGAAACTAGTGAATTGACACCTTTGTCTCATTCTTGCTAGGAATGGCCTCCCAAACCAGTCCTCCCAACCCCTGTCTCCTTTGGCCAGATGCTGATGAATGTGTTTCTCTGTTTTTGCTTTTTACGCTGCTGCATTATCATGAGGACATGGCTTCTTCAGTTGGTCTTGACTCTGGGCAGTAGCCTGGAGATGGGTGTGTGATTTAAGAGAGGGTAAAACTGACGGACGGATGGGATGTGTTTGAAAAGAGAAATTGAGCCCAGCTCTAGCCAACCAGCCTTGACCTTGTTTGATCATAGACTTAGCCAAGGGATTTTCCACCCCATGCAACCTGCCCAGCATTCATCCAGCATTCTGGCTTCCATTGAACCGTGATTTCTCAGATCTGGAGACGTGACTGCAAGTACTTGAGATCCTTGGATAAAATGTGTACATTATTTAAAACCCAAGTATTGCCATTCCTTTCCATGTTAACTGTCCCAAGCCGGGATCTCAGAATTAGACCAAAACAAGACAATGGTGGTAACATGATACCTTTTATTAGAAGACTTTTCACTGGGGGGTGGATGGGGGAGGGGAAGGAATTGTAGCAGAAACAGATGTATTTTTCTTGTGATTTTTATTTTGAATCAAATATTGTAAATTGTGTATAAATGAAGACGCTGAATAGCTCTGTTTCCACTTGGCGTTTCAAGTCTGATATCAGGTGTCTGTACAGGGTTTTGATCTCACTCCCTTGTATAACTATACAGCAATCCTACAGTATAACATATGGAATCATTTCGAGTAGACTTGTGTGTTGCTATAAGCTTTCAGCAGGTCCTCTGTCTTTGTAGAATAAGCATGTCGTTTATTTTCAGATAATCAGAAATAAGTGTGCTGACAAGCTAGGCACAATTTGATTCTGGCTACTTACCTTTCTTTTCTCTCTGATGTTTGAATCGAAGGATGCAGCCAATGAAATATGTTCAGTTGGTTTTCCTTGGTTTCCTAGATTAAAAACAAGACAAAACAAAGCGTAGTTCCTCACTAACCTTAGAATATTGTTCATAAAATAAATAAAGGACCCTGCACTGACATGACAACATGCCTCATGGTCACCCTCTGTATATGTCCTTACTCGTTGAAGTGTATTTTTCTTTTCCTTACACAGAGAGCAATTTTATAGAATTGCCCTTTTGGAAAGAGGTGGGCACAGAGAAACCCGTTGTGGTTCTCTTCCTTGAGTGCCATTTTCCATGATCAGAAGGGGAAACTCTTAGTTGATCAGATTTGTACAAATAAAATTCCAAGCTCATTTGCTTGTTTCTCTATCTAGTACTTTTGTTTCTTCTTCCTCACATTTGCACTTTAAGGGGGGAAAAAAAAAAAAAGTTGAGCAGCAACAACAGCCTGCAAAGCACTGCACGTTGGAGGTCAAGCTTTGACCCCAGAAATGTGAGAGCAGCCTTTGAAAGGCATCGGAGGAAAAGTCTGAGTCTTTCAGTCTTCCTTCTGACTTTAAATACTTCCTGTGCCGGCTGAAACTAGATGAGCTAAGTAAAGCCCTCTATTAGGATAATGGATCATTTCCAAAATTGAGGGAGGCACAACCTTCCTGCTGAAGATAAAAAAAAAAGATGTCCTTGAAGAGCTCTCCATGATTGGATGGCAGTGACAGTGGGACTCGGCTGGCCCCTCTATGGACAGGGATGTTCCTGAAAATCAAAACTGTATTCTTCTTTATTCCTGGACATAGATAAAGAATGTATAAACTAATGAAGGAAATGTTTATTTTTAAATAAGAACAATGTTTTATGCCTATGTTTTCCAATTTTATTTTTTTTCCATACGTATACATGTCAGAAATATAATGAAATATCTAGTTTCTCAATTTAATTGAAACCGTGAAGAGTACAGTGTAGAAATTCAGTATCTCTAACTTGTTCCTTTCGTGTATTACCCATAATCACATTGAGATGTATTCCCTAGTCGTCTGGCTCAATAAAGCTTAATGGAGACTGTTAATGAGAATGAACAGACTGGAAGCCAGAGACTGGATGGAGGAAGCCCGAGGGAGATAACGGCGTGAAATCATCTTGGGTTTGTCCTTTAGGGATAGGACCTCAAAGGGGAGAACTTTTTTTTTTTTTTTCTTTTAAGGAACCCATGTGAGTGACTCAGTAAATGGCACCTCCCTTAGTGTAGAGCTTCATCCTTGAGCTAAAAGGGTTTATCTGATAGGAGACTAGACTACAGTGTCTGATAACTGGTAGACCCACGGAACTCTACACGGAGCCACAAGCGGGGTCAGAGAGACCAGTCTCTGGTCCATCCACTTCGTTTCACGGGTGTGGGACCCGAGCCGGGCCGTGGGAGAAGAGGCCTGGGCAGGACAGTCCGCCTGGGGTCTCTCCCTGACGTTTGCCAGTCACCGGCCAAGTGGGCTTCAGCGGGCGCTTCGCTTCCAAACGCTGTTGCTCCTTATGTATGCAAAGATGAGTCTGGACTAGATGGTCTTCAGGCTTACGGGATTCTAGAGTTCCGCATACGTATTATTATGCTTTGGAAGGACTGTGAAGGATTCGTATAATCCTGATGTTCTTCAGTTATCTTCTCTAGTTCTTCCTGTTACTGTAGCAGTATTTACATCTTAGAGAATCATAACGGCCCTTCACTGGCTTTGGTTGCCCTTCCTTGGTTATCGCAGCAGAAGCCTACATTATCGGTGAGTTTGGGACATAGACTCTTTTAGAGAAACTATTACATGTACCTGCCTATTCCAACAAAAAAGTATCAGACACCTTCAGTTCTTCTAAAATATAATCAGTGATCTGGCACTTAAAAATGAGCAGACACTAAAAGCATATGTTTCTAATTTGCTTTAGTCCCAACTGTGCACAAGTAGTAACTGCACCGGAACACATCGCAAATTTTTTTTTCTCCTTTACAGCATTGAAATAACTAGATCACCAAATCTAAGTCCCAGTATTTTTAAAAACCGCAGGCTAAGAAGAGATAAGGTTTAAATGGACACCTCTAACTCTGATCATAATCAATGGGTTCTTCAGCAGACATATCAGAATTGCGACCGCTCATTGCGTGTTGTTCCCTCCGAAGGCATCTGGTTTTACTTGGGAGGCTAATACTTTAGCGATGCTGCCTTCATTCACTTTATTTTTGAAACTACCCTCCTTAGAAACCATCAAGGAAGGTAATCAGGGTATAAGAAAATCCGTTGAATTCTTATCTAATTAGCATTGCTTTCAACATCTGGAAGTATGTTCTCTTTCCTGGTCTTTTCCATGACTCCTGGTTCTGAGTCACATTTAGCTGTTTCCAAAAAGCAAAACCACCCCCTCCCCCCCAATGAAGCATGGTTACTATTAAAGACAGTGAAAGGAATAACCAACGAAAATTCCCAGAGATGACCTTTTATGATGGAAAGCGACAACAATCAGTCTTAATTTCCTCAATATTCTGAATAAGGGAACTTCCATAATTGCACCTGTCTTTAGTAGTTTAGAAAATGGAAAGGTGCGGATTTTAAAATAACCTCTGAGGGAGGTTGTCACTCTGTTCCGTGTCATTTGATATTGGGCTTGGTTCTTCCCGAATTAGAATTATAGAACTTGGGCCGCTAATAATTACAAGGGAACAAACTCAAGAAAAGAACCTGTTTTTCTCAAGATGAAATTTTAGTTTTGTTTATCGTACTTCTTTTCCCCCTGCTCTCCTGGCAGGTAATTGATCATTCTGATTCGAACTAACACAGTTTTCCCCAGGTCAGGAACAGTCTGCCTTCAGCAGCAATCTTAGACGAAGGAGAGGACCTTTGGGGTTGACCTCCGCGCAGAAGTGTGGAGGGATCTGAGTTCGGCTGAAGAAATGCACACTGTAGATAACCTTGGGCCAAAGTAAAGTCTCCCATGATGATGTTTGTCTAAGTTTCCAGGAGTCTAACTTTCTCTGGCTGTAAGATTACCAGGATCATGTAGCCACTAACTTAAAGAGTTTGGGGACAAAAATGACAGGCTCGCCCAAAGTCCTAAGAAGCAAATTAGAGGCTGCCAGGCAGAGCAGAAGAGCTATCAGAGGGATGCAGAGAATGAGATCTTTCCTGAAACACTCCAGATAATACCAAGCTGTCTTTTATTCCTCTCTAGAGACTATAATCTTACCCACACGAAGTTAGTCTTTTCATTTTCCACGCTCGCCCTGTCGCTGCAGTTGGATGTACTTGGGTTTCTTGAGTCGAAATGAATCCCAGATGGCCTCCATTTAAATCATCTGTAAGGAGACACTACTTTGTTTATCCTGGGTTTCCTTTCACTGCCCGTGGAGGAGGTGGAGGAGGTGGAGGAGGTGGAGGAGGGAGGTGCTTCGGGTAACGCTGACTGACTCCAAGTTACCAAACGGCCCGTAGTCCCGTAGTTGCCCAAAGGGAAGACACTTTCTTGGTTCCCACTTTGATGTGGCGTCCTGACTTCAGCCTTTCTCCCGGGAGTTATTACCCTCCTCTGCCCTGCCCTGCCCTGCCCCTGGCACATGGATGTGTATTTACCGCAGGTCTCTATCAGGTCCTCCCCAAGAGGACAGAGCAGACAGAGGTCCGTGAAGCTACCCTACGCAGTAAAAATACGGAACTTAAACATTGCTGCGCAAGTATTGTATTTAAAAAAAAAAGTCTGTAAACAGTTTATTATGTAAACATACAGGGGAATAAAGACTTCTCTGTTCACCCGGGAGCCTGATGTTCACAGGTGTAAGTAACTTTGAACAGCTGCCGCTTTCCTGCTCTGAAAACCCACCGTGGCCAAAGGGACTTAACCCGGTTGTTGGGTGACAGTCAGCACCTGGGCACAAGGGGGGCGGCCGCGTGCTGAGGACGGGTACCGAGGCCACCCGGCTTCCCCTGGCAGGCAGGGAGAGCACCCCCGGGAGCCCGCATTCCCCGCGACCAGGCTCGGGTTCGAAAACGGAGCACGGATTGGCAGCTCCCTGCTCTGATTTGATCTCTGGTTTCCCGGGGCCAGGTTAATTAGACATTCGATGTTGGCGACAGCAGTTCTGTGCTCCCCGAACCCCCCTCGCTTCATTGTTGCCTTGGCCCGAGGGGCACAGCATCCCCGGCCGCGTCGGCCGCCCCCGAATCCCCACTCCCCAGCCACGGGCGTTAATGCCGCGCACAGCGCACGGCAGAACCAAACCCTGATTTTACCATCTAAGCCGAAGGCCATGGAAGTCATTAACCTGACTTGGCCCCAAGAGGGTGGGTGTTCATTGGTGCAGCATTTCTGACCTTCCCGTGAAGGGCCAGTTCGCTTTCTATTTGCCAAATGTCTGAGGTTTCTCGGCCCTTCCGCCCCCCCGAGTCTTCGTTTTCAGCTTTTGGCAAGGATCGTGTCTCCGAAACCGCTCGTGAACTGTTACTTCAGGGACAGTATGGGGGAAAGTGAAATTCTGGCCGTGCGTGACACATTGCACTAAAGAATATCCAGCCTGGAATTTAAGTCTTCAGAATCTGAATTTAAAAAAAAAAAAAAAACCCCTCTGATGACCCCCTCACTGTGTCCATCAGATCAAACCCCCGGGGTAACCCCACCCCAAACCACTCAGCACAGTTAGGAGAATTCCCGAGGCGTCCAAGACTTTGGGGGACTTCTTTCCTACTCTGTCAAGGATATGAACTCTTACTGAAACCTGCATGCATTTGGAGCCTCAAAATAGACTAAAATTGGGTTATCCCGAGCCGAAGTCTCAAAAAAGTGTGCTTAACCCTTAATCTTGCACATGGTCCTAACATGAGAGCAAGAGAAAGTGTGTCTCGCCTTCTTAATTTAATGAGCTGAACCAAAATGAAGAGAGACCTAGCCCAGTTTGAGGGGATTAGAACAAAATGCCCTACTCTAGGCTTCGTGATAAGGAAGACCCTTGTGCGCCCGTGAGGCCAGGGCCTGGGTCCGAGCCCCCCACCCCTCAGGAAGCGGCTGGCTTTACGGAGCGCGGTGGCCCGGGGCGTCTGCTGTGCCCGGTGCTGGTTCCCAGAGGGATGGGGCCGACACGCGGGGACACGAGTGCAGATCCTTTGCTGGTAGCCAGGCGGCCTCCATCACCTCCTCCCGGTAGAGCGAGCCCGTTCCCACAGGGCGGCTCACCTCGCAAACGTACACGTTCCCTACAAGGACAGACTCCGATCCCCCCAAAAAGACCTCTCCCTGCCGACAAGGTGTAATGGCCATCTTCTGCTTACAGGGATTGGGGATCTGCCCTCCTCTCGCCCGCCCTGTCTTGTGCTCAGGGAGTATGGGTGTCCGGGTCTCCCCCACACCCACCGGCACCCGGTCTCCTGGAAGGCCCGGCTCGGGCCAGCGGCGAGGGGTGGTTGGTCTCCGGGGTGGGCACACTACGTCTTCTCGAAAAACGGAAGGAGACGCTAAGAGACTTGGCCTTCTTAGGAAAATCCTTTCAAGGTAGCTGTCCGAGCCTACACAGCAGATTGATGCCTTGAAAGAGAAACCGTCTGGCCTTGTCGTGAAGGGCAGGAAGCAAGCTTTCCCTTCAAACTCGGTGTCACAGGGGTTCTGTGACCGTCCGTAGGGATTTTTGAAAGTCCTGGAAATCTTAGGTTTGCTTCTCCCGTTACCATCAAGGTCCGGGTATATGCGGATTTGGCGGGTGTCCAGTTGACCAGGAACCCACCTTCTAGGCGATTTAGACCTAGGTTAAGCACGTTCCTCCGTCCTGCCCGGCTCTGAATGCGGGCGCCGCTCCGTGGTACTCGGCAGTTCCCGAAGCGCCCGGGCCATCGCGGGCGTCCCACGCAGCCCGCTCTGCGGGTGGCTGCTGGTTGGCACTGTGCACGCGAGCTGGTCTGAGTTCGATTTAAATTTCCCCAAAAACGCTCACTCCAGTCGAACTGGAGCTCAGTGTTCAGTACCGATTAGGATGATGCCAGGATTGGTCATCGGCTTGACTCAATGTACCTTTTTCCCCCTAGAACTGGCTTGATAACGCCAACTTTTGGGGTAGTTTTTGGAAGAGGAGAAACTGTGCCTTAGTTTTGGCTGAAAACTGTGTCGTCCAGCGGATGCTGGGTTAGAAAGCGGTTCAGGGAGCTTGGGGGAGGGGAGCTTTCATACCCCTTGGCTCGGCCTGATTCTGGGAAGCTCCTTTGCCGCCCCCCCCCCCCCCGTCTCATTTGCGTTTCCTCTCAGAAGTCCCCCAAGAGTCACCGTGACAGGACTAACAGCAGCATAGTTGCCCGAGAGGCTGAGGTCAGGTGTCTCCACGTACACGGCAGGGGCGCGTTCCGTCTCCTGCCTGTCCCCGCTGGCCACCGCTTCCCCGTCGCCGAGTGGGAGCACGCACTGAAGCTGCAACGCAAGGGGAAAAAGTCTCCTCTTCCAAATCATGCTCTGCAAGCACCACCGGGACGCTGTTTGGCGCCAGGACAGAATTCCGCCTAAAGACTCTGCCTGGAAATGCACCGGATGCGTTCAAACTCTTAGAAAATGAGGGGGACACTCGCCTTTTTTTGTTGTTTTTTTCTGGTTTCTGCAAACAATATTTAAGGTCAGAGCTGTTTAAAAAGAAGCACTGCTAAAAAAAAAAAAAGAGTCCTAGAATTCTGTGAAACATAGTATTTTTGTACGTTACCTTCTAAAATGTTCCAACCTCTCTCTAGGTCTCTTTACAATGTAAGTAATGTCTCCTAAGTGACTGGCTTCCCAATAAACCGATTTTGATGCCGCTTCTGCTGTGTTCTGTGTGCTTTAATTCAAGCAGAAACCTTAGCAGGGGCCGATTGTTAGCGGAAGTGTCTAGTAGCTCACCACTTGCCCGGAAGGGGAGAGGGTAGCATGGGGAGGGAGTGATGGGATTACCTGAGCACGGAGGTTCCAAGTCGGCTACACAATCCACACCATTGTACCAAGGCCTGGTGGGTTGGGAACCCCAGGATGAAATGACGCCTTTACCCCCAGCCACCCTTTCTCTGGATTCTTCTTGCCTAGTTACTTATGCCTTTTTCCTGCCCTCTTGCTAACATGTGCCCAATGACCTACTTCTAACCTGCTAATGTTTCTTGGAAGGTAAGCTCTCTCCCATTCTGGTAATTGTCTATTTGATTTGAAAAGCCAGGGCCCCCGAGCTCCCTCTGTGTCGCCAGAAGTAGACGAGCTTAGTAGAGTTTGCGGAAGTTTCCGTCACTACCCACGGATGTGACTCCATCTGCTTGAAGAGCCTTATGATAGATGCGCTTAAGCAGAGGAGATGTTTGCTAACTTAGAAAACCGAAGCCAAACCCGAGCAGGACCCCAGGGCCGCTCCAGCGGAGGGGCTGGACGTGACGGGAGCTGGCAGGGCCCCCGAAGCGCCCTCGGTCCGGGCCCGGGGGGCGCTCGCTGCTCTTGGCCAGCGCTGGGGCGGCCTGACCTCCGGAGCAGCCCGGGCGGCGGGGCTGGGCCGCGTCCTCAGGGGCAGGCAGGGGGCAGGCCACCCCGGGGGCGGTCGCATTTGTCCGCGTCCTGAGCATCTCTGCGTACCCCGGAGGTGCCGAGGCGCGTGTGGAGACGAGGGACTGGGCCTGCAGCCCACGCGAGCCAGTGCCAGGTAGACGGGTGGCGGTGCCGGCGCGCGGGGCATCGTGTCCTTGTGCTGACGTGCGTGTGTCTACACCCTCATCTCCTGTCCCGCACACCGTGCGCGTCCTGTTCCAAAGTGTGAGGCGGTGGTTGCTCGTGTTCCGGTTTGTGTGCCGTTTCCTTGCCTGACTTTTTGTTTCCGTTTTTCCTTTTTCCATTTCCACCTTTATTATTTGGCCCCCGATGTGTCCGCCGCGCGTTGCCGTTGCGTGTCCAGGGAGAGCTGACGTGACCTGTGCCTTAATGCTGCCCTTTGTGCTTCCCTAGGTCTCCAGAGAGAGCCCAACCCCCGCCCTGTCCTAACCGTAGAGCACTTTAAGGAGCCGGCGGCCGGCAGAGGCGCCCCCCTGCACCCGGAGGCCTCGGGAGCGCCCGGCGCCCAGCGCAGCCTGGAGTCGGACTCCCTGGCCCGCGACGGCCCTTCGAGCAACAGTTCGTTCCACAGCAGCGAGGAGGAGGGCACGGACCTGGAGGGGGACGTGCTGGACTGCAGTGGCTCCCGGCCGCTCCTGGAGTCCGAGGAGGAGGACGACGGCTGCAAGGGCCCGCAGGGGAGGCCGGGCGGCGTGGGGCCCCTCGCTCGGGAGCTGGGCGCGGGCCGGGTGGGCCAGGTGGGCCAGGTGAGCCAGGTAGGCCAGGCGGCCCAAGCGGGCCAGGTGGGCCAAGTAGGCCAGGTAGGCTGCGCAAGCCAGGCAGGCCAGGTGGGCCAGGCGGACCAGGTAGGCCAGGTGGGCTGGTTGGGCCAGGTAGGCCAGGTGGGCCAGGTAGGTCAGGCGGGCCAGGTGGGCTGGTCGGGCCAGGTAGGTCCGGTGGCCCAAGCGGGCCAGGTGGGCCGGGCAGTCCAGGCAGGCCCAGTAGGCCAGGCAGGCCGGGCCGTCCAGGTGGGCCAGGTGGGCCAGGTGGGCCGGGCGCCCTTCCCGGGCCTGGAGCAGCCGGCGGCCGCGGGCGGCGCGGAGCCCGACGTGTTCGCCACCGCCCCGTTCAGGAGCTGCCGGGCGCCCGCGCCGGGCCTGGACATTTTCTCCAGGGCCCCGTTTGTGTGCAGGGCGGGCGCGGCCCCGACCCCGACCCCGGCCCCGGCCCCGCCCGAGGAGCCCGACGTGTTCCTGCGCGCCCCCTTCAGCAAGAAGAAGAGCCTGGAGGAGCCGGAGCCCCCCGCGCAGGCCCGCGCCGCCGCCGCCCCCACCCCACGGCCGAGGGGCCCCCGCGGCCCCGGCCCCGGCCACGACCGACGCCGCGCCCCCACGGCCCCGCCCCGCCGCCCGGGCCCCCCGCGCCCCCCGACGGCGCCTGCCCCGCGCCCCCCCCGGAGCCGGGGCCCCCCCCCGACGGCCGGCCCTCCCGCCCGCAGGCGCTGCGCAAGTACTCGCGACACTACGGCCCCGACGCGCAGCCCCTCGCCGCCTGCACCATTGTGGCTCCGCCCGGCGCCCCGGCCGCGGCCCCCGTGAGCGCCGGCGCCCTGCCCGCCAGGACCGCGGAGCTGCCCGCCGACCCCTTCGCCCTAGCGCCCTTCCCTGCGAGGTCGGGCCGCCAGAGGCCCTAGGGCGCTGCGGAGCCCCGACCTCGCGGCCGGCCCCCCAGAAGGCACGGGGTCCCCCGAGCCCCGACCTCGCAGCTGACCCCGGAACACGCGGGTCCCCGAGCCCCGGCCTCGCAGCTGACCCTTACAGCTGACCCCCCAGAAGAGACGGGGCCCCCTGAGCCCCGACTTTGCAGCTGACTCCCAGGAGACGCGGGGTCCCCTGAGCCTCGACCCTCGCAGCTGACCCCCCAGAATAGACGGGGTCCCCGGCCCCGACCTCGCAGCTGACCCCGGAACACACAGGGAGCCCTAACCTTGCAGCTGACCCCCCAGAAGACACGGGGTCCCCGAGCTCCGACCTCGCAGCTGACCCCTGAAGATGCGGGGAGCCCCGAGCCCCGACCTCGCAGCTGACCCCCAGGAGACGCGGGGTCCCCTGAGCCTCGACCCTTGCAGCTGACCCCCCAGAAGAGATGGCCCCCACCGAGCCCAGACCTTGCAGCTGAGCCGGGAACAGGCGGGGAGCCCCGGCCTCACAGCTGACCCTCCCCAGAATAGACGGGGTCCCCGAGCCCCGACCTCACAGCTGACTCCCCCCCCCCCCCAGAAGAGGTGGGGCGGCCCAGCAGCCTCCAGTTCCACGCGGCCAGTGACCCCAGTGACAGTGACACTCAGTGGAACCCCCGTAAGTTATGATCATTTCCCTTGTGGATGCAGATTTCGGACCTCCCGGCACCTCGCCTCTGCCTGCGCCCAGAACTCTGCTCTCTCCGCCCCCCAACTGTTGAAGTCTGGGAAGGCGTCCCCCCCAACCCCAAAGGGGCCAGGCTCCCCCAGGTTCTGGTCCTGCGGGTCCCCGGTGACTGTGGCCCAAGGACTCAAGGTCCACCCTTGGGGACCCGGTGTGATGCTTGGTGAAGGGGACGTGGCCCGAGGAGGTGCAAGGGGCCTGTGCAAGCCCAGGGCCGCGGGTCCTGCCCACACCAGTCGTTCCTGTAAAACCAGCAGCCCCACCGGGAGCCCGGGGAGCGCGTGGCCCTGCGAGCCAGGCTGGCCTCACACGTGAGTGAGTGCGGGTGTGTAACGGGAGTCAGATCCTTTCCTTCTGTCGAAGTGTGCCAGTGCTGAGCCTTCGCACGCCCGTGCTTGTTAAATCCCTGTGAGTGCACAGGTGCGTGTGCACGTGCACGCGTGTGCCAGAGAGCATTTCCCCGGGTCCAGCCGGCCTCCCTCCGCCTACCTCCACGGCCCCTCATTTCCTGGCATCAGGCTCCTGGCCTGTCGCAGCTCCTGTTTTTACTTAGTCGCGTCTTGTGGCGAGATCGAATTCGTTGGAAGGTGTGGGAAAATTCTGCCGAAACTGAGGTTTCGGAGATTCTTTTATTTCCTCCAAAATTTGCTATTAACAAATTCCCTTTGCACGGTCTTAAAAATTAATTATGCTCTTTCCCTCAGAACATTAGAAAAGAGCACCTTGTGGCGGCTCTAACCCCTGGGCACGTGGTCTCAGCGATAACGTACCTAGACCCTCAGGCCTGAGCACGCCACCTGCCACCTGCCACCTGCCACCGTGGGATGCGGCTCGAGACTCGGCTCCAGATGAGATCGGCTTGTGGGTGCTTGCCCATTCCTTGCCCCCTTTCTCCGCCGCCCCTTGAGGAAAAATCTGAGACCCATAAATCAGTTGGGAGAAGAGTAAGGAGCCGAGTCCGCGATCCCTGCAAACGTTCTGATCCCCCATCCTCTGGAGACGTCCAGGTAGGCCAGGTGGGCGACTGACTTGTGTGTTTGCAAGGTCTTCTATTCCGGGCAAGATCTGGCCGCCCGGCTGCTTCCGCGGCCTTTGTTATTAGTGCCTTAAGGTGAGACTTCGGTGTCTCCACGGGAACATCTCTGCTGACGAAGTTCAACCTCGTGGGAGGAGCTGCTGCACCATGTTTCAGCCTGAAAGCTCCCGGTGACTTGTCGTTGACGTCAGCGATGTCTCCAGTCGCTGCAGGAGTCGGGAGAGTTGCTCACCCAACCAGGTTAAGGATTCAAGAATTGGAAATTCGTCCAAGAATCAAGCCAGAATGCCAGACTTGATCGCAGTTGATGAGGGGTCATACTCTTTCAATCGGTGGCATCTTAGGGGTAGGACATGAACAGCAACTTCACAAGACTTTTTCTAGTTCGGCCTCCACCTATTTCAAATGTCCAGGTTAAAAGATAAACTTAAATAATCGGCACTGGATCAGGGCTCTCAGCAATGGTCTTCCAAGTGAGGTTCCGACCACGACACTCTTTCCCTCTGGGGAATGTTAAATGTTCCTTCGCAGAGGTTGCTTTTCTCCCGGTGATTATTTCTAGTTATTTTGTGTAACAGTGGATGCAAAAATCATCTCTCCAGTTGGATAAATAGTCTGGGCTCATGCATATGGAACTTTGCACCCCACACTCTAACCTTGGTCGTTATCAAGTAAAGCCCCCCAAGGCAGGCGCTGAGAGGATAGGAGCATTGGGGGAGAGTTCTTACCCCAAGTCAGGAACTCTTCAAGGGGAAGGCCATTCTCACTCACTCTTCCAAAAATTCAGGATTGCCTCTGTAACAGCCTGCAAAAGGTCCTTCCTTTGGCTATTTAATTGCTTCTTCCTAATCAAGTATCCATTTTAGCTCTCCAGGTAAAATCAGTAAAATCATGGTGATTTTAATCACAGAGTTGAATCATTTGTCACGCGTGGGCTGAGTGAAGCATGAAAAATTTTTGACTATACTACCTTACGTATTAGCTAATAACTAGTAAATTCTGCATCGATCTTTGGATCATATAGGGTAAAAGCATCATTTAAAGATAAAATATTCTTGCCAGAGGCCATCCTGAATCTGGAATTCTAGAAAATTTAGTGTTAAGGGATTTAGGGGTGCTCAGGGTGCTTTAAATTAGCAAATGCATGTTTCCAACAACTATACCGCAACAGGTTAACATTAAAGAGAAAAAGAGGATATATAGTCAACAAAATGCTACACCTCTTAGTTTTCTGTGTTATTTGCTCTACACATCTGATGGGGATGCAAGAACTTGTGCCTTTGCATTTCAGTGGAGTGCAATGAGCCGGAATATATTTAGACATAAAGCATTGAAGCACAACGCGCGCTGAAGAACTCTTTTAAAGAATCTGTGTTAATTGACCAGCGACACCATTGAATTAATGAAGTTACATTATGTGTGGTGGAAAATATTTACCTTGAGTTCACATACGGCCCGTTAGGCTCCCAATCCTTGTTAATTGGAACAAAACGAGGCAGAAGCAGAAGCTGGGCAGGACCTAAGGGAATCTAGGTCATAAATTCAGTTTCATTTTGGGCTCAGTTATCATTGAGTTGGAAATTTCCTATGTGTCGACTGGTGTGCACCTGTCCACGTCCCCATGTTTGGTCTCAGTTTAATCTGACAACCGACTTTTGTTTGTTTGTTTGTTTAAACCTTCCAGAAAAAATACCAGCATCTTATTGGCCCATTATTTATTTAGTAAATTTAGAATACATGAACATCAGTGTTTTAAACTGTTTGGTGGACATTTCACTGACTCAAAGTAGCAGTTTTCAGTTTTACTTAAATGTGATCACCAGAGTGATCTGCCAATATTAATTCAATCATGCTGTGTTTGCTTCTATAAAGAAAGGTCATCAGAACATGGATCGTATGATTTGTATTCATTTTCCCACATAGGAAATTTTATAGGAAACTGGAGAAGGGTGAGCTCCAACCCATTCTCTAGCAGGAAGGATACAACTTAAAATGGAGTCGCTCGGGTGAATAAAGAAAAATGTTATTCCATGCTGTGTCTGTGGAATTGAATTTCAAGAATACATGCCAGTCAACTCTGGAATGGCTGCTGGTCACATAGATGCATTTTTATCTGAGAAATCTGGAACTTGGATTATTTTGATAAAAGGGACGTAGGAGAGCTGCTGGGAAGACCGCAGCTTCTAAGGAGGTAGAAGCACTTTTGTAAATGCCCATAGTCACCCCCGGGGTTCTAATCCTCCAATCCTGCCTCATGGAGTAAACGTGAAGATTTTAAATGGAATCATGTAATTTAAATTCCTCATTTTTCAATGCCTTTGTCAACTCCTCCTTGTAGTTTTTGTTTCTTGTTGTTTTTTTTAAACCATCAACACTTGCAAACTTGTGACGTTCACTTGAAGACTTCAAGATGCTTGAAAATAAAATAAAATAAAATAAAATAAAGTAGTATCTGGTTGGGAATTGTTTCTATGCTCTTTTGCTATAAAATAAGTTTTCCAGGTTGCTGAAAATACCTAGCTGCCTCAGCTTAGATGTGAGAATCCACCCTGGCTATGTCTTGATTCCCCAGGGGTCACCTTGCTCTCCGACTTCCAGTCCTACCTGCCTCATTTGAACCTTGACCTTTATTAGCCAACAGGCCTCCCTTGTGGTATCCAACGTCCCGTCCCTAAAACGTTGCCGACGCAGCTCTCCCCTGCGGCTTCTCTGCTCCTGCAGGCCTTCCTGGCTCCTCTTGTTCCCGTTCCCACTTGGTTTCCCCACTAACATTCCCCCACTATGGCCACACCACCAAGAGGATGAATGAGAGGCATGACTGGATGATCATGGTAATTTCTATGTGCCTTTGTTACTGTAAACAGTTTCTTCCTAAGTTCCAGCCTGACCCGTGATAATCTCACCACCCTGGAGGAACTCCAAGTAAGCTGAATGGCTCACCTTCCCGCTCCTTACGGACTAGAAGAGCAGACGAAGCGAGGTTGGCAGGGGTCCAGCCTTACTCCGGAGACACAGCCCAAAGGCATCTCTCCACCGTGACCTGACACGGGCTCGGTGCGCCCCGAGTGCAGGGGAAAGTTCAGGTGTGAAGGGGCTCCAGAAGGGCTTGCAAAGACGGCCGATTGCTACCCAGCACACTGGGGCCTACTCCAGTATTCCCAGAACTCAGTGATTCTGTGAGACATTTAGCCCGAGCACCTTCCCAGCGGTCTCAACGTGGGTGACGCTGTTGTGCGTTTATAATACAATGTTGTGTTCCTGAAATGTGCATTGCATTGTGATGGGACCGCGTATACGTATTAAAGGGGTCTGTGGGATTCCTTTCGGCGGAGAATTGCAGAACTGGTTTTTGTCGTTGTGTTTTTGTTTTGTTTTTGTTTTTGTTTGTTTGCAGAAATGGTGTCTAACAATGTCAGTTAAAGTGAGACTTTGGAAGTAAGAGAAGGCAGTGTAGCCTTTTCACTCTGAAATGGCAAATCATTGTATTCTCTGAGTCTACCGAAGACTCCTGTTTGAGGATTGTGATTGGAGAGGCACGCGCGTGTGTGTGTGTGTGTCTGTCTGTCTGTCCGTCCTCATACTTTCTGCCATGGTGTTAAGACCTCCTTATGAAGGCATCCAAAGTATAGCAAGTGGTGACAATAGGTAGTTGGCCTGAGTAAACTCAGTCCCATTTGCCAACAACTCAGAGACCTGGAGTTGTTCTAGGTAATGGTGGGAAAAGTCAGCCATAGCCTTAGCCTGTTCCCACAGTTAAGTACGCTCTTCTCATCCACGAGGATGAAACTCAGTAGGGTTTGGCCTGAACCCCTGGCTCATGTGTGGGGTTGGACTGGCAGTAGAGACCAGACCAGCACAAGGCCTGCAAGACATTCCTTTGAAAGAGAAAGTGTTTGATGTCATTTGTTAGGGCGCAGAAACCAAATAAAGGCCGAGGACAATGCTCATTCCATGGACGAGAGGTGAACTCCTCTGCTGGCAAGACATTTTGAGTTCACTGAACGAGGGAGTTGACCCAGCTACAAGGAACCCTGAGGTCAACAGACCGCAGAAAACAGTATGTGCATGTAATCCCATGGGCTGTGGACATGGAAAGGAAGGGAGAAAGACATTCGTAAAGTCAATCTTCACAGTTTTTGCAATACCTCCTATTCGCAGACTTCTGGATTTCTGTTATTGCACTCGTCGTGTGATCTATCTCATGTATCTGATAGTTTTTCTGAATAATTGTTTTGAGTTGCAAACTCTTATACACTTTATTAAAATGAACCTAATAAAAGCAAATGATCTATATTTTGTATTATTTCTTCAGTCAGATCTTCCTAGGATTGAAGGCCTCCATAAGTACCTTTTACAGTGCCACACCTAGTTTTGCGTTTTTAAGTTTCAAGGTTGGTTGGTTGGTTGGTTTCCAATGCCAGCATTGCTACTACCTGAGACCTACTTTCCATTCTAGATGTTACCTGGAGACATAAATGAAATAATAAAGACAGCGGGGCCATAAGGACTGAGCCAAGAAAACCACAGAGCTCTCTGCTATTGTAAACTTTACCGTGAGCCCCTAAAATACGTTACCTGAATATGACCTGGGTAATATTCAGTCTTTCAAAACAAACCAAAAAAGCCCTTAAGAGAGACCAGCATTAACATAACAAATTAGAGGGAAGTCTGGGAAACAAGCAGAAACAACAGACTCCTAACTATAGAGAATTAAGTGGAGGTTACCAGAGGGAAGGGGGGGGTGGCGTGGGTGAGCTAGGTGAAGGGGATTAGGAGGACACTTACCTTGAGGAGCCCTAGGTCATGTTTAGAATTACCGAACCCTCTATTGTACACCTGAGACTAATATAACATTGTACGTTAATGATACTGGAATTAAAACTTGGAAGTACATAAAGTACACACATACACGCAAAGAGAGGAATTGGGGAGGAATGAATAATTCCTAAGAATCTTAAAATCCCATAGTGTGGGAGAGAAACTGCCTGCTTATTTCCTCCCCAAATTTGACAAAAATAACCATAATATTTGAGCTTTAATGAGTTTGACATCCATCATTTGGGGAGAATTGGTGAAGGGCTGAGTTCAGGTCTGAGTTGAAATTGGCAGTGGAAGATCCAGGGATTCCGAGAGTTCTGGTGTGACTCACATGAGTAAAACCAAAGTTGCCTCCTTTCTCTGAAGATTCACCGAGATCTGGTTCGTGTATGTCTAACGATACGCTCCAGCTCGTCCTACGATGCAAAGTTCCTGTGCTGCTGCTGTTTCAAGTTACCGTGGACCAAGAGGACAATCGTCCTTGCCTGTGACTTGGACTGCTCTGGGGGTAATCAGGGCCTTCTGCAAATGTGGATGGACTCAGCCCTGCCTTCCTGGGAGGGAGAGCCCAAGTCAGAAGCTCCAGTTCCCACAGGACGCTGTCGTTCGCATTCGCCCCGGTGTGGCTCATTTTTGCCAGGCCAGCCCCGAGACTGGTTAGTAAGAGCCCAGCCACGGAGGGGGGTGCCCGAATATCAGCCCCTAATTGAGAGCCAGTGGGAGGAACCAGAGTGAGACCCAGAGAAAAGCCGTGAGCAGATGATTTAGGCTTGTTCGTCTGGACTGGGAGACAAAGATCTTTTTCCTTCCATCGTAAGAGTTCTTCTTTGAGTTCACCTCTCCTTGGGGTAGCAAGGTCTAGAGGGTCGGGGAGCATCCAGTTTACACAGAAGAAGATCCGTAATTCTGCTTGGTGCAGAGGCCCGGAAGAGTCCAAGTATTCTCGTCAGAAGACGGCCCACTTCTCTAGCCCTGAGGTTTGGGGACCCAGATCATCACTAGATACGGAACTCCCCGAGTCACATTTTGCAAAATTAGTATTTGTACATCTCCCCAGGCGCATCCTGTGTCTTAGCAGGAACTTGACCTCAAGCACAGATTGTCCTTACCCTTCAGAGAAAACCTTAAGTTATCAGCAGAGAATTGATCACTGTTTTCTGTGTTTTGGAAGAACCAAAGAATTAAATATAAACTGTTGGCCTCTATTCAGTTTATAATGAGTATTACTGGTAGAAATAGTTCTTGTAAAATTCAAATCTGTTAAAACCACGCATCATTAAAGATTGATGGAAGAATGAAATTTTGACCAAGTTTATTTTATTTATTTATTTTTTGTTTCAGTTTCAAGATTTTTTTCTTAAAGATTTTATTTATTTATTCATGAGACACAGAGAGAGAGAGAAAGAGGCAGAGACACAGGCGGAGGGAGAGGCAGGCTCCATGCAGGGAGCCCGACCGGGGACTCGATCCTGGGTTTCTAGGATCAGGGCCTGGGCCGAAGGCGGCGCTAAACCGCGGAGCCACCCGGGCTGCCCAAGTGTCAAGTTTAAATCGAAATTCTAGCCAGGAAATTTGAATCTAGTAGGTCTAGTAGCCCCAGGAGACCTCGAGAGCAGAAGCTACGTTGCTAAAATTAGAAATTAACCAAAAATTGACTAAGAAGTCTCCATTATAAAATATATAGAGAAGAGACTGGATCCTAGGGAAAATAATTACAATAAAATGGAAATACATAGCATAGGAAGTGGATCAAAAATTAAATTGGCTTAATGGAGTTTCTTGATGCAGATCCATCCAGATTAGCCCCCTGACATACGTGTTCAGAAACACCGAGTGACACAGCCACGGTAGTTGAAAATGTCCTTGAGCCTGCACGGGGCTGCGGAAGGAAGTGGTGCAGACGGGGTGGCCGGCTTGAGTTGGGAGAGGAGCCTCCGCTGCTGGGAGAGGGCATCATCAGGACGTCCCGGCGGTAGATGGCATCAGTGAAAGAGAAGGTAGGGTAAGAGGCGCACTTGCACAATCTTTTGGGAAGCTCTGGGCCTGCCCCCCAGCTACTGGGGTGAAACGCAGTGGGGAGCCCTCGGGGGGGCCCAGAGCTTGGGGTGAAGCCTAAAACGAGGGCCTAGCGCAGCAAAGGCGGAGGGAGCAGGGGAGCAGCTCGTCCTCGTGGGCTTGGAGCGACGAGGACACAAGGCCTGGCAGTGGCACCGGAGCTGCGGCGGCAGTGCCAGGCCCGCGGGTTCTGGAAGGGCCTCCTGCTCGTGGGGTCCGGCGGGGGGGGGGGCAGCGGGAGGCGACGGCGTGGGGTTGGCCCGCACCTGGGCCTGGACACCACCCTCGTCCTTCAGGTCATGCGTGTCCTGAGTATTGTCTCTTTTGCAGACGTGGAAACCCGGAGTCGCCGTTCTCCGCGGCCCCGGCTCCGCCCAGGTCCTGCTGGCCAAGCGCCCGGCCAAGCTGGCGCGGTCACCGCGGGGACAGTTAAAGAGTTGTTAAAAGATTTTATTTATTTATTTATTCACGAGAGACACAGAGCGGCAGAGACACAGGCAGAGGGAGAAGCAGGCTCCACCCAGGGAGCCCGACGTGGGACTCAATCCCAGGTCTCCAGGATCAGGCCCTGGGCTGAAGGCGGCGCTAAACCGCTGAGCCCCCCGGGCTGCCCCATGCTTTTATTTTTAAAAGATTTATTTAGGAGAGAGAGAAGGTGAGAGTGCCGGGGTGGGGGGTGGGGGGCGGAGGGGCAGAGGGCCGGCTGCATCAGAACGGAGCCCTGCCAGGGGCTCCATCCCACAACCCTGAGGCCTGAGGTTGTGACCTGAGCCTGAACCAAGAGTCGGATGTTTAACCCCCTGCAGCACCCAGATCCCCAGGGCCGGGGGGCCTCAGGGGTTGGGCGTCTGCCTTCAGCTTGGGTCATGGTCCCAAAGCCCCAGGATGGAACCCTGTGTGGGGCCCCCTGCGCAGCCAGGGGTCTGCTTCGCCCTCTACCCCTCGCCCCTCTGCTGCGCACGCTCTCTCCCCCCCACCAAATAAATCATAAAATCTAAAAAAGAAAATGTTTCTTCTAGAATTTTTAAGAGACAGGAAGACCTTTCTTTCTCTCGACCAACAACCCACGGAGAGTGTGGAGAGTGGTAATCAGAAGGCCCGGTGGCCGCTGGCGCCTGTTTAGCACTTCCTGGGACCTTGACCAGTCTCTTGGGGAGAATCGGGGCCCAGCACAATGCTTTCCTGCCCCCCGCTCTGTAGAAACGCCGGTGACCCGCGTCTCTTCCCGGCTCTTCCTGGGGCCCCGTGGCCTCGGGGCAGCGTGTGTCCCGCCACCATGGCCCTATTTACTTCCCCGCCCTGACCCGGCTGACCCGGGAGCCCCAGGAGGCGAGGCGCCCGCGCGGCCCTCCTCCCGCTTCCCTGCCCCCCGGCCCGGGGCTGTCACACGGCCACCCTCTCCGTTTGGGGCTCACCTGGCTTCAAGGCCCCTCCCGAACCCCAGGCAGAGCCTTCGGGAACCGGCCCGACACAGCAGGACCCGCGGCCCGTGGGCCGGACTCTCGGCCGCCAGGGCTTCTGTCCCGGACGCGGTCCCCGCGGCGGCCTCATCGGTGCTCCGGGCAGACACCCACGGGCTGGACCTGCCCGCCCGACCCGGCCCGGGTGTAGACCAGGCCCCGGCCGCGCGGCTGCTCACGGCCGTGTCCGGAGTGGGTCCCGAGTGGGTCCCGAGTTTCACAGAGGAGGACAACCGCGTCGTGATCCCGTGACAATTCAGGGCCTGCTCACACGCACCTTTCTGTCGCCGGCTCAGCCGGTGGCGGCCGCTGCGCACACCCACAGCTCGCAGAGCAGGGCGCTGGGCCCCACGCGCTGCTGCGGGCTCCGGATGCCCCGTCCCTGCCGCCGGCCTCCCCGCCTGGGCCCTCTAGACGGGAAATGACTGTAAATAATGAGCATGTAAGTAACCGAATAGTGTGGCAGGCGACCGGTTGGAGGGGACTTCCGGGCGCTCCCACGTCGGAGGGCATTTTGAGCCTCTCCTCTGTGCCAGGCCCTGGGGACCACGTCAAGACCAAGATGAAGCGAGTGCGCGTGCAGTGCCCGCCCCAGAGGCCGCGAGGCCGCGGAACCCGAGCTGTGCGGCCGGGCAGCTTCGGCACCGGCAACGCCCCCGCTGCTCCAACACCTTCTTTCCTTTTTTTTTTCTTTTACTATTTTACTTATTGATTCATGAGAGACACCGGGAGAGGCAGGGGCGCAGGCAGAAGGAGAAGCAGGCTCCCCGCGGGGAGCCCATGTGGGCCACAAGCCGGCCCCGGGGTCATGGCCTGAGCGCCCAACATCCCACTGATGGAACGTCTTTTTTATTTTTAAGACTTTATTTATTTATTCATGATAGACACACACACGGGGGCGGGGGAGGGCAGAGACACAGGCAGAGGGAGAAGCAGGCTCCATGCAGGGAGCCCGACGTGGGACTCGATCCCGGGTCCCCAGGATCACGCCCTGGGCCAAAGGCAGGCGCTAAACCGCTGAGCCATCCAGGGATCCCCCCACCTGGAACATCTTAACGCTCACTTTTCTCTGAGCCCTGCGCTCGGGAACTGGCCCTCCAGGGAGGCCCTCCTCGGGCTCCCTTGTCACCCGGGTCGTCGCTCCCCTCCCGCACCTGCGCCACCGGGCCCTGCGCGGCCCTTGTCTAGCACTTTGTCCCTGGAGCCTCCTGCCTTGATTCCCGCCTCTCTTCTGGGAGCTCCCTGACACCCTGAGTTGTTCTGTTCACCTTTACATCCTCGAACCAAAGATTTCGATCATCCGTGTGGCCGGTGGCGTCGGCAAAACTGAGGCTGACTTGTTTTGTCACACAGCAGGCAGCCCGGGGAGGGTGGCAGCCGGGGGCTGGTGGCTGGGGCTTCAGGGAGGACCCGTGTTCCCTCCCGCACCGGCAGGACGGGACGGCCCTTTGGGACACCCCTGGCCCGAGCGCTGCCACGCGACAAGCCAACGCCCTAGCCGCACGCCACGCTGAACTACTATTGTTAGATTGAAGACGTCGCCACTGAGCAAAGTCCGGGGGCTGGTAGAGAGGGGGAAGGGGACCAGGGGCAGGTGGCGGGCCACCCGGAGGCACAGCACAGCGCCCGCACGTGGTACCCAGGCAGCGCTCAACACGCATTGGCCGAAAACCAACGAGCAAGGAAAAAAGAGACAAGCGAAAGCCCAGGCTCCTAACTACAGAGAAGAGATTGGGGGCTGCCGGGGGGAGGGGTGCGCGGATGGGGACACGGGCCCAGAGTCCACTCATCGCGAGCACCCGCGGGGATCGAGGCACTAGACTGCGCACCTGTCACCAACGTGACACCAGGCGTGGATTATAGATGACACTTAATCAAAACATAGTTACTTTAGACCATTCTGTGAAGTTTTCATTGTGATTCCAGTTAAGAGTGTTCCGCGCATAGGGTCCGGCAGTGCACACCCCCGGGGCTCACGGCCAGCGCCCCTCAGGCCCCACCTAGCCCCCCGCCGCCCCCACCGTCAGCTGCTTCTCTATAGTGAAGAGTCTGTTTCCCGATCTCTTTCTCCTACTCTTCTTCCCTGTGCTTGTTTTCTCAGACTCCCCACGCGGGTGCGACCACAGGGGGTTCGTCTCCGACTCCCCTCCCTTAGCAGCACGGCGCCAGGTGCTGGTCGCCCTCGGAAGGTTCCATCCTTAACAAACAGCTGCTGAGGGATCCCTGGGTGGCTCAGCGGTTTAGCGCCTGCCTTTGGTCCAGGGCGCGATCCTGGAGACCCGGGATCGAATCCCACGTCGGGCTCCCGGTGCACGGAGCCTGCTTCTCCCTCTGCCTGTGTCTCTGCCTCTCTCTCTCTCTCTCTGTGACTATCATAAAAAAGAAAACAAAAACAAACAAACAAACAAAAAGCAGCTGCTGAATGGGCGGTGGAGGAGCAAACCCACGACTGTTTGGTCCGGGTCACGCCGTCTGGGAACCTTCTTAGCCAACAAATGGAGCAGGGCTGGCACCTTCACGAAATGGTGTTGGGGAAAATACCAGTTTCCATCGGTTATGGTGTGTGTGCACGTGTGCCTTGGACACAGACGGGAAGGCGCGGGGCACCAACAGGGACATACAGTGGCAGCTTCACCTCTTCCTAAAGGAGTCGCCCCTCCTCTAGCACATTTGGAGTAAAAGATGAAGGCTGTTTGACGTCTGTCCCTGAGTTGTCCCCCGCTGCTGTCGCTGGTTTCATGTGCTGGTGGCCACGGTGCTCTCCAGGGATGAGGGGTGGGGGGCGGCCACACCCTGCCTGCGCAATACCAGGCCAGGCCCCCCTTCTGCGTCCGCAGGGGTGTCACACCTGGTGTCCCGGGTGTGACAAAGGGTGGGGTGACTGCATTCGCTCAACAACTTCTGGTCGAGTGCCCACCGTGTGCCAGGTGTCACAGCAGGTGCTGGGACACAGGAGGAAAGAGACACACGTGCCCCTCTAAGTCTTAGGCGACCGTTAGAAAAATCAACACCCGGATGGATACATCATGTTACGTTGGGAGGATGCGCTGCAAAGGAAAAGGCAGGGTGTGTTGAGAGAGAGACCAACGAAGGAGACCGTTCGGATGGGAGGGAGGGGGGCTCAGGGAAGTCCCCCAAGGCAGGATATTTAGGGAGAATATCCCTACCTTACGTTCAGACAAGCGATTCAGGAGAGGAAGAGCCGAAAAGGAAAAAGAGAGGGTCCTGACTAGAGGTGCCTGGGGGTGGAGAGCGCAGGACACGGGAAGGGGGGGAAGGGGGGGAAGGGGGAGAAGGGGGGAAGGGGGGAAGGGGGGGAAGGGGGGAGTGGTGGCTCAGCAGCTTGGAAACACTAATGATTAAAATCTGGCTCTGAAGGGAAGAAAAGAGTGGTGGCTGGGGGAGATGGGGGCAAGGCAGGATTTCTCTTCTGGGCGGGAACCCCGGAGGAGGAGGAGACTGTTCCCTCCCCTGGGCCTGTTCGGTCCGGACCTAAAGGAAAGCAGGCGGGGGGAGCCCCGAGGTCCTGAGCGGCACCGCAGAGACGGGGCAGAAGCCGGGTAGAGCTGGGAGAAGGCAACGTGCCCCGGAGCCAGGGTCTGCTCGGTGTCCAAGCCAGCGGCATCCAGGCCCGCAGCTCCCCCTCCACCCCCCACCTTAGTCTCCGGGCCACACGGGCCACCGTGGTGTCGCTTCAACCTGCCCAACAACGGGAGTTTCTAGTCCAGAAGCCAGTTCTGTGCTTACTTCTAGAGCAGTGGTTCTCAACCTCTAGCCGAAGGTCCTGCTGAAAGCCACCTGTGGCTCAGTAGGTTTAAGGCCGGCTTTTGATGCCGTCGCCTCCGTGGCTGCTCAGGTCCACATCTTGAGACCCGTCCTCCTAGAGAAAGCGGAATACTCAAGGAAAGTTCTGGAAGAGTAGTTAATGGGCTTCTGTACTTTGAACAGAAATGGCTTTTGTACTCTGGAAACTCATCAAATACTCCTGTTGATACGGCAAAGGGCAGCTGTGCAGGTGGGGAGTCCTCCCTGGGGTGGGTCCCAGATGACGGGGTCCAGCAGCCCAGCCTGCAGACGGATGACCCCGTCCACCTCGGCCCGGGGCACAAGGCAGGCCTCTCGCTGCAGAAGGGGGGAACCCCTGGGAGCTGCGGCCCCAGGCAGTCAGTCTGTCCAGGCGGCTGTTGAGCTGGGCCTGGAGGGCGAGCAGGGCCCGACCAGCGGCCACGACCGGGTGGGGTGGGGGACAGCACCCTGCAGAGGATCGTCCCTGTGAGCGCACCCCCAGCAGGAGGGGAGGGTGATGCCCTGCTCCGCCTGCCTGCGGAGTCCCCGTGCCTGTCCCAGGGTGCCGCGTCTCTGGGACCTCTACCTGCCTGCTGCGGACCCGCTGCGGAGGTGGGACCAGGGAGCCAGGTGCTGGTCTCTACCGCGGAGGTGGGGCCAGGGGGCCAGGTGCGGGTCTCTACCGGGCAGGTGGGGCCAGGGGGCCAGGTGCTGGTCTCTACCGCGGAGGTGGGGCCAGGGGGCCAGGTGCGGGTCTCCCCCGCGGAGGTGGGGCCAGGGGGCCAGGTGCGGGTCTCTACCGCGGAGGTGGGGCCAGGGGGCCAGGTGCGGGTCTCTACCAGAGGTGGGTGCAGGGGCCAGGTGCGGGTCTCCCCCGCGGAGGTGGGGCCAGGGGGCCAGGTGCGGGTCTCTACCAGAGGTGGGTGCAGGGGCCAGGTGCAGGTCTCCCCCGCGGAGGTGGGGCCAGGGGGCCAGGTGCGGGTCTCCCCCGCGGAGGTGGGGCCAGGGGGCCAGGTGCGGGTCTCTACCGGGCAGGTGGGGCCAGGGGGCCAGGTGCTGGTCTCTACCGCGGAGGTGGGGCCAGGGGGCCAGGTGCGGGTCTCCCCCGCGGAGGTGGGGCCAGGGGGCCAGGTGCGGGTCTCTACCGCGGAGGTGGGGCCAGGGGGCCAGGTGCGGGTCTCTACCAGAGGTGGGTGCAGGGGCCAGGTGCGGGTCTCCCCCGCGGAGGTGGGGCCAGGGGGCCAGGTGCGGGTCTCTACCAGAGGTGGGTGCAGGGGCCAGGTGCAGGTCTCCCCCGCGGAGGTGGGGCCAGGGGGCCAGGTGCGGGTCTCCCCCGCGGAGGTGGGGCCAGGGGGCCAGGTGCGGGTCTCTACCGCGGAGGTGGGGCCAGGGGACCAGGTGCGGGTCTCTCCCGCCGAGGCGGGCAAAGGCGTCCCGGAGCGGCGTCCGCATCTCCCGCTCCCCGGTGGCAGCGCCGCCCGCGGCCGGCAGGGTGCGCTCTCCGCGGAGCCCTCCCCGCTCCCGGTCTGCGCCTGCGCCCGCGCCCGCGCCTGCGCACTCGGACTAAGATGGCGGCGGCCGGGCTGCGCGGGGGAGCTGCGGCCGCGGCCGCGGGGCTGCGTGGGCGGTAGGTGACGAGCCCGGAGCTCCGCACCCGGTGCCGCCGGGCCTGGCGGGGCGGGGCGGGGCGGGGACGAGTGCCCCCGAGCGACCTCCGGGGCCGCCGCCGCCGTCGGGGCTCAGCCGGGCGGGGCCTGTGCAGCGCGGCGAGGCCCGCGGGCCCCTTCCCCCACCGGCGTTCCCTCTTTTTTTTTTTTTTTTCTTTTTTTAAGATTTTACGTATTTATGCATGAGACACACGGAGAGAGGCGGAGACCGGGCGGAGGGAGACGCAGGCTCCACACCACGCCGGGGGCCCGACGCGGGACTCGAACCCATGACCCGGGGTCACGCCTGGGCCGGGGCCGGTCTCCAGCGCTGAGCCCGCCCCCCCCCCCCCCCCACCCCCCGGCCTCTTAAGCACAAACCCGAGTGTCCGCGGACGGCAGGGGGTCTCCTGTGCCCCGAAGGCCCGGAAGGGACGTGACCTGAGCTGTAGGAGGTCACAGCTTCCAAGGGCAGGGGCTGCGCGGAGGATCCGGGCCCCTGGGCCTGAGCCCCCCGAGCCACCTGCCTGCAGTGCGGCCTCCCCTGACACCTGCCCACGTTGCTCAGGTGAACAGGACTCACCACCCAAGGAGCTGTCCTGCCCTGATTTTTGCTTCTGGACCAAAAGGACAGGACGGGCCGAAGGTTTCACGTAGTGAACGTTGGCAGCTTTCGTGCTCATGGCGCCCTTGAGAAGCTTAAATGCATTAAGCTTGCTGGAAGATTTTTTTTTGCAGGCCCCCTCCCTCCTTTTTTTTTTTTTTTTTTTCTTTTTTAAAGATTTTATTTATTCATGAGAGACACAGGCAGAGGCAGAAGCAGGCTCCATGCAGGGAGCCCGACGTGGGACGCGATCCTGGGTCTCCAGGGTCACGACCTGGGCCCACGGCAGGTGCTAAACTGCTGAGCCCCCCGGCTGCCCTGTTCTGTTTGGATAGATGTCTTACTGGGATGGTTTAACTCCCCTTTACTACTTTCGTCACCTTAAACCCATCGCTGTCCCCACGTTCATCCACTCTGCTGCTTTATCTCTGGGTGGAAGGGACGGCAGTGCCGGGCTTCAGTGTATTTCCAGGTTACAGCACAGCCCAGGTTTATTAGGCAGTAAGTTAAAGATGAAGGCGATTTCAGCCCAAACCTTAAATTTGATTCCGCCACTAATTATTGGGCGCCTATAACATAATCATAATGGTAGCTAACATTTATGGAACTCTTGCTCTAAGGCTTGGCACCGATGTCAGTCAGCACTTTACACGGATTATCTGAGTTCAAGCCCGGCATCGTGTTCCACGCTGGGTGTGGAGCCTCCTTTAAAAAGAAAAGGGAACTGGATTCTCTTTTTTTTTTTTTTTTTTTTAATATTTTATTTATTCATGAGAGACTCAGAGAGAGGCAGAGACACAGGCAGAGGGAGAAGCAGGCTCCGTGCAGGGAGCCCGACATGGGATTCGATCCCGGGTCTCCGGGGTCACGACCTGGGTCAAAGGCAGCAATAAACCACTGAGCCACCCAGGCTGCCGGGAACTGGATCCTAAAGTAACTTGCATCAGGTTTCTAAAGGTCTCTAAAACTTTTCACTAAAGCATTTTTTTTCCCTTTCCTAATAATATTTATTTTTCTCTTCTTTCTTCATTTTTTTGTCGAAGCCACAAAAAAATAGCCCATTAATACTTCTCTAATACAGTGAAATAACCAAAGTTACAAACACCAGCTTAAGAGGTTTCCAGTCAAAAAGCATATAAAAATTGTTTGATACGTTAGCAGTTTGGAGAAGAATAGTACACTTTCTATTAGACTTTTTGAAGTGTGAAATACCTTTCAAAACAGGTAGTATTGGTTCTCTTTTTTCCAGGGAAATATGGTAGAGACAGAAAAGGGAGGAGGACTTCCCCAATATTTACTTTTGTTCTCTTTGAATTTTTTTTTAAGATTTTATTTATTTTTCATGGAAGACACACAGAGAGGTAGAGACACAAGCAGACTCCCTGCAAGGGGCCCGACGTGGGACTTGATCCTGGGTCTCCAGGATCATGCCCTGGGCCAAAGTCAGGCGCCAAACCGCTGTGCCACCCAGGGATCCCTTTTTTTTTTTTTTTTAATTAAAAAAGAAGAAAAATAACTTTGTAGTTCTTTGCATCCTTCATGCATCACTAAGAGTCTGAGAATCTAGGTTATAAATCACAAATGTAGCATTTCTGTTTCTTACACTGGGTATTGCACTATCCTGTGACACTCAGTTATCAAGGCTGTAAATTTCCACGTGAGCTCTTGTTCTTAAACTGTTTGCAGATGTTGCTTGCCCAAGGAAGTGCAAATAATGTGGATGGAGGATGAAAACTAAGCTTTGTTGTTATCATTATTTTTTTTTATAAATATAAGAAGTAGACACTGAGCTTAAAAGATTATCTCTTGAAATGTCGTTTTTATTTGTTTTTGAATGTAGATTCTGTGCGATGATGAATCCAGACACCATTAAGAAACAGCCTCTGCATCAGTTTGTGCAAAGACCACTTTTCCCACTGCCTGCAACCTTATGTAACACAGGTAAAATTTCACCTTTTAGAACAAATTATGTTTCAGAAGCTAAGGAGACGGTGCTTAAATAAAATTTGGTGGATTATAAGAGATAAGAATTTGTAAGTTTTCTAGTCTGATGCGTAAAAGGAACGTAGCATTTTTTTTTTTTTTTTTTAGTATAACACAACACTTTAATTATTTGCTTACACATATCATTGGCATTAGATTTCAAGAATACTGGGCACAGGATCACCTGGGTGGCTCAGTCCCGTGAGCATCTGACTAGTTTCAGCTCAAGCGGTGGTCTCCAGGGTCTGGGATGGAGCCCCGTGAGCCCCCCATTATTAGGCACCGTACCCAGCAGGGAGTCTGTGTGAGAGTCTCTCTCCCCTCTCCTCATTTGTGCATGTATGCACACACTCACTCTCTTTCTGTAAAATAAATACATCTCTAAAAAGAAAAAGAAGGGGATCCCTGGGTGGCTCAGCGGTTTGGCACCTGCCTTTGGCCTGGGGCGCAATCCTGGGATCCCAGGATCGAGTCCCACATCAGGCTCCTGGCATGGAGCCTGCTTCTCCCTCCTCCTGTGTCTCTGCCTCTCTCTCTATGTCTATCATAAATAAATAAATAAATATTAAAAAAAAAAAAAAACAAAAGAAAAAGAATCCTGAGCATAGTGTCCAATAGACCCATGAAATCTTAGTATTTTCAATAGCACATCATCTGGAACATTTCTCAGGAAATGATTTCTGAGGACACCGGTGGCTCAACTGGTTGGGCATCTGCCTTTGGCTCAGGTCATGATCCCCGTGTTCTGGGATGGATCCCCACATCAAGGCTCCCTGCTCAGCGGGGAGCCTGCTACTCCCTCTGCCTCTCCCTCTGCCTGCAGTTACCCTGCTTGTGCTCTCTGTCAAATAAATAAATAACATCGTTTTAAAGATTTTAAAAAAAATTTATTCATGAGAGACAGAGAGAGGCAGAGGGAGAAGCAGGCTCCCTGCAGGGAGCCCATTGTGGGACTTGATCCTGGGACCCCAGGGTCATGCCCTGAACCGGAGGCAGATGCTCAACCCCTGAGCCACCCAGGTGCCCCATAAGTAAATAAAATCTTTTTGAGAAAAATGATTTATGAAATGAAAATGTTATAAAAAGAAGTTCCAAGTGGATTTGTTTCAAAAAATCATGTATTTTAAGCTGGTGCCTCCTTATTTTGATAAGAATACACCTAAAATCAGTAAATTTCTGGCTTTCAACCAAGCCTTAGAAAATAGAACTTTCAACGTAGTTTTTTTTTTGTTTTTGAGTACAAATTAGTTATGAGCTTTGTGACATTTTTCTTGATGTTACGTGCTTTTATTTTCATTAATATTGGAAATAGGTTTGAAAACAGGATTTGAAAATTATTGAAATGTAATCCATGTTATGTGGTTAGGGAACCTTGGGAGCTGTCTCCGTGTGTCTGTCTGTCGTGTCTGTGTATAAATGTCTGCTGTGTGTGCTCATGGAGCTGTAAGAGTTTGGATTCAGCTCTGGGACCGTCTCCCATTCCCATTACCACTTTGAACACTTTGTGGCCATACTCTGGCAGGTAGCTGACTCTGGCTAACCACATGAGTTGGACGGAGGTAGAGACCTCACCTTCCCTGTAAACCGGGGGAAGAAGAGGAAAACCTTGCCTGTCTCCTTGAATCATAGAATAAAAATTTAGGCATAAATATTGAGTAGTTCAGCATGTTAAACTACTTTAGTTGGACTGTTTGATTTTGTAGGATGGAATTACGTGGTCATCAGGCTCTTCAAATTGGAAACCCACTGATCTTAGTCTTAGATACTGACCTGAAACACTATTAATGTATATTTTGGGGTGATTTTCTTCCTACCTATTTACCTATTAGTACCAGGCATGATGGGAAAAATTATTTTAGATTAGTTTATTTTGTTATGACCCTTAGGACACTTTCAGGGGCATCCTTCTGGGTGATGGACCAGTGGTGGTTTCTGAAATACCTAATTAAACCCAGCTTAGACTATAATTGGAATGATTTTGTTACTACCTAGTCAAATTACTGTTTTGAAATAATTTTGTTCATTGTCAAAAGAGAAAGTTGATGTTGTGATGTCATATATTTTCTACTTCCAACAGTTTATATAGATGATACTCTCAAATTTTTTTTAAGTTTAAATTTTAAGTTTTTAAAATTCATTTATCTTTTTTAGTAATCTCTACACCCAATGTGGGCCTTGAACTTGTGACCCTGAGATCAATAATTGTATGCTCTTCTCACTGCACCAGCCATACATCCCACATTTACAGTTT
Organism: Canis lupus familiaris; assembly: GCF_011100685.1. Lineage (NCBI taxonomy): Eukaryota > Metazoa > Chordata > Mammalia > Carnivora > Canidae > Canis > Canis lupus. The sequence continues at coordinate 69,458,592 of NC_049231.1, read as the reverse complement.
TTACCTTCAAGTATTTCTTTTTTTTCCTTTTTAAATTTAAATTCAATTAATTAACATATAATGTATTACTAGTTTCAGAGGTAGAGGTCCGTGATTCATCAGGGTTATATAACACCCAGTGCTCACTACATCACATGCCCTCCTTAATGCCCATCACCAGGTACCCCATCCCCCATCCACCTCCCCTGCAGCAACCCTCAGTTTGCTTCCTATGATTTCATCTTATCTTACCCCTATGAACCTCTGTTTTATTTCTTAAATTCCACATGAGTGAGATCATATAATTATCTTTCTCTGATTGACTTACTTCACTAAGTGCATTACCCTCTAGTTCCATCCATGTCATTGCAAATGGCAAGATTTCATTCATTATATATGTATAATATATGTCATATATATATACACACGCACACATATACATACACACAACACACCTCCTCTTTATCCATTCGTCTGTCGTTGGCCATCTGGGCTTTTTCCATAGTCTGACTCTTGTGGACGTTGCTGCTGTGAACATTGGGGTGCAGGTGCCCCTTTGGGTCACTACATCTGTATCTTTGGGGTAAATCCCCAGCAGTGCAGCTGCTGGGTCGTAGGGCAGCTCTGTGTTCAACTTCTGGAGGCCCCTCCACACTGTTCTCCAGAGTGGCTGCACCAGTTTGCATTCCCACCAACAGTGTAAGAGGCTCCCCTTCTCCACATCCTCCCCAACATCTGTCGTTTCCTGACCTGTTCATTTTAGCCATTCTGACCGCTGTGAGGTGGGATCTCATCGTGGTTTTGATCTGTATTTCCCCGATGCTGAGTGATGTGGAACATTTTTTCATGTGTCTGTTGGCCACGCCTATGTTGTCTTTGGGGAAATGTCTTTCCATGTCTTCTGCCCATGTCTTGACTGGATTACTTGTTATTTGAGTATTGAGTTTGATATGTTCTTTATAGATTTTGGATATAGCCTTTTATCTGATATGTCACTTGCAAACGTTGGTTGTCTTTTGGTTTTGTCGACTGTTTCCTTTGCTGTGCAAAAGCCTTTTATCGTTTGTTTGTTTGTTTGTTTTAAGATTTTCTTTATTTATTCATGAGACACAGAGAGAGGCAGAGACACAGGCAGAAGGGAAGCAGGCTCCCTGCGGGGAGCCCAATGTGAGACTCAATCCCAGGACCCCGGGATCACGACTCGAGCCAAAGGCAGACTCTCAACCACTGAGCCACTCAGTGTCCCAAAAGCTTTTTATCTTGATGAAGTCCCAGTAGTTCATTTTTGACCTTGTTTCTCTTGCCTCTGGAGACGTGTCTAGCAAGAAGTTGGTGTGGGCAAGGTCACAGAGGTTGCTACCTGTGGTGTTCTCCTCTAGGATTTTAATGGGTTTCTCTCACATTTAGATCTTTCATCCATGTTTAGTGTATCTTTGTGTGTGGTGTGAGGAAATGGTCTGGTTCCATTCTCCTGCATGTGGCTGTCCCAATTTTCTCAACACCATTTGTTCAAGAGACTGTCTTTTTTCCAGTGGATCTTCTTTCCTGCTTTGTCGAGTATTTGTTGACCATAGAGTTGAGGGCCCATTTCTGGGATCTTTCTTCTGTTCCATTGATCTATGTGTCTGTAGTTTTGCCAGTACCACACTGTCTTGATGATCACAGCTTTGTAATAGAGCTTGAAGTCTGACATTGTGATACTACCAGCTTTGGTTTTCTTTTCCAACGTTTCTTCAGAGTCTTTTTTTGGTTCTATACAAATTTTAGGATTTTATGTTCCAGCTCTGTGAAAAATGTTGATGTTATTTTGATAGGGATTGCATTGAATGTATAGATTGCCCTAGGTAGCATAGATATTTTAACAATATTTGTTCCAATCCATGAGGATAGAACATTTTTCCATCTCTTTGTGTCTTCCTCAATTTCTTTCATGAGTGTTTTCTCCAGTTTTCTGAGTATAGGTCCTTTGCCTCTTTGGTTAGGTTTATTCCTAGTTACCTTATGGTTTTTGATGTACCTTCAAGTATTTCTAAAAACTTTTCTTTCTGCATGTATAGTTTTATATAAATGAATTGAGGAGAGAAGTGCCATTTAATTCTTCAAATATTGTGGTAAAATGCTTAATGTGTGTGGAGAACTTGGTTACCAATAAATTATTAAGAAAGGCCTCAAGAAATGATTGGTTAGTAGAACCAAGTTAAAAGAACCTCATTGTCTTTATATTTACAGAAATTGCTGGCAGTCTTTTCTTTAATGTTCCATCTGAAAACTTTTTCCCATGTAACAGATTTTCAGAGGAATTTATTTGTCAGAGATAAAAATATTTTAAATCGAGTATCTGGACTTTGAAGTTATCATTTTAAATTTTTCTCTTTTTTAAGATTTGTGTGTTCACCAAGCCACAATTGATACCTTTATAGGACAGAGACTTAAAAATATATGGGACTTAGTTTTAGATGCTGCTTCACCAAGGAAATAATTCAGCATTGGTTAGTTGGCTGCTTGGCAAGTTGCAAAAAAACTACTCTCAGCTGTGAAGTTATAATCTTTTATAATGGGTAAAAAAAACAAACAAACCAAAAAGCCACTTTCATACAAATCACGTTTTGCCAAATTTAATCTCTTTCTAATTTAAAATAAAACTGCTACTGGTTGATATTTTACTATTTTTCTTCAGCTATGATATGAGGATTGTGACAGGATAGGAAAACTGATTTATTTATTTATTTATTTATTTTTTAAATTTTTATTTATTTATGATAGGCACACAGTGAGAGAGAGAGAGGCAGAGACACAGGCAGAGGGAGAAGCAGGCTCCATGCACCGGAAGCCCGACATGGGATTCGATCCCCGGTCTCCAGGATCGCGCCCTGGGCCAAAGGCAGGCGCTAAACCGCTGCACCACCCAGGGATCCCCTGATTTATTAAACATATTTTCCTATTATGCTGGGCACTATGTTGGGTGTGGAGTAGCAGTATGTATTAGTGGTTAAGCAAGTCTATGGTGGGAAATTGGCAGGACTTTAATCCTGTCTCTGTTTCTTAACTAGCTAAGTGACTTAAAGCTTTACTTTCTTTATTTATAAAACAGGGTTAGAATAGTGTTTCCTTGAGAGAATGAAAAGATTAAATGGTGTCATTCACAGAGAGCGCTTAGCACATGATAGCTGCTCAATAAATTAATCTTTTTCAGTATATTGCTCTAAGATGAGAATTGGTTTGGTTTGATTTGGTTAGAAAGTTTATTTTTGTAATAAATAATCAGGACCTGTTTTAAAACTATTAAACCCTAGTACTATCTTTTGTCCTATAAGCTGTTATCAAAATAGCAAGGTAGGAAATGGAAGATTCTGTTCTTTCTTTATTCATTTAATGAATTCACTGGCCCTAGAGGAAACAAAGAAGAACCTGTAAAGATAATTTTAAAATATTCCAGAAAGTAATTCACATAGGTTCCCTACATAATTTATTTTATTTTTTAAACATTATTTATATTATTTATTTATTTATTTAGAAGAGTTTTTTTTTTTACTCATGAGAGACACAGAGAGAGAGAGGCAGAGACACAGGCAGAGGGAGAAGGAGGCTCCATGCAGGGAGCCCCATGTGGGATTCGATCCCAGGACTCCGGGATCATGCCCTGAGCCAAAGGCAGGTGCTAAACTGTTGAACCACCCAGGTGCCCCTACATGATGATTTATAACGTCACTAAGTCTATACCGTTGGACAAGTTACTTAACTCTAAGCTTCAGTTTCTTCCTTTGTAAAATGGAAAATACGGAGTTTCTTCATATGATCTTTAAAGGCTCAAATACATTTAAAGCACTCAGCCCTGTCTCTGGCAGGTAATAAGCACACACACAAAATATTATTATTGTTATAAATATATCTCTTAAAAAAACAGAAGCACTTTGGAAAGAGGAAAATGTAACATTTTACTGTTTTTAATATCATAGTGATGATTTATGAATATGATAACATTAGTGCTAAGTCCTCAAATAAAAATACATTGAAGACTCTTGAATGATGATATACCATCCTAGTTAAAAGTAGGATATTGCTAGAGTCTGTTGAGTAACAAAACTAAATAATCAGTATTCGTATAAAATTCAGTGCATTTATCCTAAATGTATCAATAAAGTTCTTTGTTGTCTTTAAAAACTATTTCGTCAGCTTGAGCAATAAAACCTTATTTTCTTTTTTTCTTCTTTTGATTCTTTGAAATGAGCACATCATAGTCCATAAAGTTAACTACTGTTTTTTCTGGAATAACATTTTTTCTTCTTTTTTCTTTTTTAGTGAGACACATGTTTATTCAAACACAAGATACCCCAAATCCCAACAGTTTAAAGTTTATTCCAGGAAAACCAGTTCTTGAGACAAGGACCATGGATTTTCCCACACCAGCTGCAGCATTTCGCTCCCCTCTGGCTAGGTATATTGCTGTTTCTCATTTGTTTTTACCAAGAAACATAAATAACTGACTTTGGGGGTAAGGCAGCCTCATTTAGTGATTGCGTTTTTAGGTGCACTGCACTGTTTTCAGTGTAGAGAATGCTTTATTTTCTTCTCAGGTAAGAGATTTAAGAAAAATAACAGTTGATATTAGGAAACCCTTCTCCTGAAAAGTAATGTATTTGAGAGATCTATAGGGATCCCTGGGTGACACAGCGGTTTGGTGTCTGCCTTTGGCCCAGGGTGTGATCCTGGAGACCCGGGATCGAATCCCACATCAGGCTCCCGGTGCATGGAGCCTGCTTCTCCCTCTGCCTGTGTCTGTGCCTCTCTCTCTCTCTCTCTGTGTGACTATCATAAATAAATAAAAAATTAAAAAAAAAAAAAAGAGAGATCTATAGCAAGACTAAGATTTTATATTTTCACTTAAAGAAAGTTCATCAAAATGATAACATAAATTTCCATTCTAAATCTTTAAAACTGTTCATAAAAAGAAGTGAAAAGTTCATTTTTTTCTTAAGGATAACTGAATTTTTTGGATGTTTCAAAATGGAGCAGTTTCTAAAATATTCCACTCAGAACTATAAATAATAATAATTATTAGATTTGGCATGATTTTTAAAAAACTGGTCAATTAGACAGTTTTTTTATAATAAATTTATTTTTTATTGGTGTTCAATTTACCAACATACAGAATAACACCCAGTGCCCATCCCATCAAGTGCCCCCCTCAGTGCCCGTCACCCATTCACCCCCACCCCCCTCCCTCCTCCCCTTCCACCACCCCTAGTTCGTTTCCCAGAGTTAGGAGTCTTTATGTTCTGTCTCCCTTTCTGATATTTAGACACAGTTTTTAAATTCACTACATGTTAAATGTAGGTCAGACGATAAAGGACAATAAAATTACTGGAATAAACCTCTTTTTAGTAATAGCTAGAGAAATTATTTGTAATAAGATGTATTAGATCAATCTACATTAATTTACATTAGCCTGATACTGATTGCCAGGGGTATTTGGAAAGTAAATCTTAGATAACTGCTTCTTTATTTTTTATTTTTTATTTATTTTTATTTTTATTTATTTATGATAGTCACACAGAGAGAGAGAGAGAGAGAGAGAGGCAGAGACATAGGCAGATGGAGAAGCAGGCTCCATGCACTGGGAGCCCGACGTGGGATTCAATCCCGGGTCTCCAGGATCGCACCCTGGGCCAAAGGCAGGCGCTAAACCGCTGCGCCACCCAGGGATCCCTAGATAACTGCTTCTATACACACAGCCATTTTATATGAAGAGCCAGAAATATATTCATCTCAGGAATTTGAAAATTTTTTTTAATTAAAAAAATTTTTTTAGTAGACTCCATGGCCAGCATGGAACCCAGTGTGGGGCTTGAACTCAGGACCCTGAGACTGAGATCTGAGCAGAGATTAAGAGCCAGCCTCTTAACTGATGGAGCCACCCAGGCTTCCCTTCTAAAATTTCTCCTTAATAAAAATGTGCCTTTCCTTTAACCTACACATGCCACTTCTCATGATATACCTTAGAGCATTTGTTTTTCATACTTTTTTTTTTACAGTCCACAGTAAGAAACATTTTATATTACAAACCAGTATATACATACATGTAGATGAACGTATAATTTGTACATATTCGATGGTACAGTTTTCACCCTGACATTATATATTCTTATTTCCTTTCTTATTTTCTTTATTCTATTCTGTTTTATTATATTCCATAAAATCCAGATCAATACCTAACTGATTTTACAAGTTACTAGTGGAGTTGAAAAACACTGCCTTAAAGAACATCCACATACATATACAAGTTGGTACCACGATGTTCATTGCAGCTTTGTTGGTAATGTTAACGAATTGGAAACAACCTAAATACTCATCAGTAGGAAGAGTTCAATAAACTTCGTTTGTCCATAGTCTGTAGATATTAAAAATGATGAGAAGAACCCTCATTTACTGTCATAGGCTGACCTCTAAGACCCACTGTTAGTGTGCCTGGGTGGCTTAGTCAGTTAAGCGTCTGACTCTTGATTTCAGCTTGGGTCATGATCTCAGGGTTGTGATATTGAGCCCTGCATCAGGCTCTGCACTGGGCATGGAGACTGCTTAAGATTCTCTCTCCCTTTCTCTTTGTCCCTCTGTCCCCATCTCTCTCTCCCTCTCTAAAAAATAAAAAGAAAGAAAAAAAAAAGAAAAGAAAGAGACTGTTAAGTGAGGAGAGCATGTTGCAGAACACTGAGTACTGTATGAGTATTATGTATATAAAAACCCAAAACTATACTAACATAAGGTCTGGAAGACTGTATGCCCAAGTGATAACAGTAGATTTGGGGGAGGGGTGGTCAAGAGGCATTTTCAGTTTGTATGAATAGTTTGAAATGTTTACATCAAGAATGAATTTATGTATTTTGTATTTAAAAGGATATAAAAGTGAAAAAGACACTCTGTTCAGTTACAGATTAGCTGGAGCTTATTCCTGTCAGATGTTAGTTGGCAAAAGCCCTTTTCAAATTAGTCTTTTGAAAGCAGCTCATTTCCTGAATTCTCAGAATTTATTATCTTCAGTCAAGCAAAACTAATCTTGTTTTTGTTGTTTTAACAGAGAATGTTTTTACTGTAAGCTAGATGTAAGCTTCCTGAAAACAGAGACCAGTCTGTCTTGCTCATCATTCTAGCTCTAGTGCTTAGTACAGTGTGATATTCAGTAAGTTTTGAAATATTTATTGAATGAATGAGTAACTGAATAAATAAGAATAAACAGTAGTGTATCTTACTTCAGAGAGTCATTTGACCTATTTCTCACTATCCTATATACAAGACAAATTTAAGCACAGTGTAAGTCTGTCTCTAGTGACATGTAAGAGGGCTCTGTAGTATCTGTAATATCTCTGTAGTTGGCATGTGTATTCAATACATTTCTTTATCTGCGACGTTGATAGTGATAGTTACCAGTTTTCAGATGGGAACAATCGCTTCTATGTTAGGTGGCAAAATTCAGAGAAATGTTTAAAAAGTTTCAGTAGGCTAAAAAAAAAAAAAGTTTCAGTAGGCTGAAATGATAGGTTAAAGCAAGTCAGCTAAATTCTAACAGGAACAAATACTAAGGCTTGTTATTTAAATTTTTAAAACAAATAGCACAATTGTGGGATAGAAGAATCTGACTTTTTAGTTTGTTATGTTGGATGTGATGCAGTACTCAAAAAAGTCAGTCAAACTTTAAGAGTTTGTCCAGCCCAAGAGCGGCAACAGTCTTTATATTCTGTGTAAGTTAGACTGCATTTGGCATATGTGTTCAGTTCCGGGTATCATATTTTATTTTCGACATTGTAAAAGTTGAAATTGTTCCAAGAAAAGTAACTTAAATGGCAAAGCATGTGTAATCATGTTTGAAACTCCTTTTCAGCTTTTTCTTTCTTTAGGTTCTTTAGAACCTATGTAGTCTTGCCTAAAAGTCCCCATGATATGGCCCAATATTGAGTTGATTCTTCTGTATGGTCCTTTCATTTGAGAAAAAAGCTTTCATAACAGTGCAGGTGTACAGAGCCAGTCAACGGACCTACTTATATATAGGTCTGCTTGGGTTTATTGGATCAATACTATGCAGCCAGGTACCTTGTAACTTCTTGTAGGTTTAATATTGAATTAGAGAACCCAGATGACATTTTTTTAGATAAATTCCTAAATAATTTCAAATTAGTAATTCCAATAATACTCTTACAATGGTAGACAAAGAAAAGGTAAACTGTAACCTTTTTTGGAGTGTGTCAGCTTTTATTCCTAATAAGGGGTAAGGGGATAAGGAAATTGCTCTGGAGTGTAATACTAGGTATGGTACATATACCAGTGATTGGGGAAGGAAGATGTATTTCAAAATCCCTTGTAGGGACTTTCCTTTTTTTTTTTTAATTTTTAAAAAAATTTATTCACGAGAAACAGAGAGAGAGGCAGAGACACAGGCAGAGGGAGAAGCAGGCTCCATTCAGGGAGCCCGACGTGGGACTCGATCCCAGGACTCCAGGATCACGCCCTGGGCTGAAGGCAGCACTGAACCTCTGAGCCCCCCGGGCTGCCCATGTAGGCACTTTCCAAATAATAATCTTCCCCTCCTCCTCTTAGAGGATTTTATTTTTATTCTATTTTATTTTATTTTTATTTTTGTTAATATTTTATTTATTTATTCATAGAGACACAGAGAGAGAGGCAGAGAGAGAAGCAGGCTCCCTGCAGGGAGCCTGACATGGGCCTCGATCCAGGGTTTCCAGGATCACGCCCTGGGCTGCAGGCGGCGCTAAACCGCTGCGCCACCGGGGCTGCCCCTCTTAGAGGATTTTAAAAATTAATTTTATTGAGGTATAATTTACATGAAATAAAATTCGTCAATTTTAAGTGTATAGTGCAGAGTTTTTGTTTTTTAAGATTTTATTTATTTATTCATGAGAGAGGGAGAGACACAGGCAGAGGGACAAGCAGGCTCCATGCAGGGAGCCCGATGTGGGACTCGATCCCCGGTCTCCAGGATCACACGCTGGACTGAAGGCAGCGCTAAACTGCTGAGCCACCCGGGCATCCCTAGTCCAGAGTTTTGATAAATATATAAAATTGTGTAACCACCAGTAAAATAAAAATATGCAACATTTTTATCACTGCAGAAATCCCTCATTTCTCTTCCCATAGGATCTTTTTGATTCACTTTCATATGGTGGTAACTATTTTGTTTCAGGGTAATGAATCCCAGCTTTGTTGAGATATAATTGATGTAAAACATTGTGTAAGTTTAAGGTATACAGTGTGCTGACTTGATATACATGTGCCTTGCAAAATGCTTACCACAGTGAAATTAGTTAACACATCTGTCACCCTGGTAACTATTGATCTTTCTGCCATCATAGTTGTATATTTTCTAGAGTTTCATATAAATAGCACCTTACAGTCTTTTGTGTTTGGCTTCTTACATTTAGCCTAATGCTTTTGAGAGCCCTCCTTATTTTTGCATGTTCCAGTAGTTTATTCTTTTTTATTGCTTAGTAGTACTGCATTTTACAGGTACACACAGTCTGTCTGTTCAGTTATTCACTAGCTGATAGACATTTCCAAACGTTCTTTTTGGCTTATAAATAAAGCTGCTATACAGATTTATATACAGGTCTTTGTGGAGCATGTTTTCATTTTTCTTAGGTAAATACCTAAGAGTGGGATTGCTAGATCTTAGGGTAAGAGGATGAAACAAGATTGGCTAGGAGTTGATAATTGTCGGCCATGAATTATTGATGTTGGTGATGATATGTTAAAGGTTCTTTTACTTTTCTGTCTACCTTTGTATGTGTTTAAACTTTTCTATAATAAAGCATTTTATTACCTCTTATTTTTTATTTATTCACAGACAGTTATTTAGGATTGAAGGTGTAAAAAGTGTCTTTTTTGGACCAGATTTCATCACTGTCACAAAGGTAAACATAGGATTATATAAAATAATGTGTCAAGTTCTGTTAATTTTTCCTAACATTCATCTCCAAAATTTTCTTTCTTAGTGTATTTTATACATATTGTTATTAAAAATCTCAAATTGTTTACTTCTTCTATTTTTCCAGTTAATTGTTAAATAGAATTTTCAACTTGAAGTTAACTATAGTCCAAATCCCTCATTTTTTATTTTTTATTTATTTATTTATTTATTTTAAAGATTTTATTTATTTATGAGAGACACACAGAGAGAGAGAGACAGAGACAGAAACAGAGACACAGGCAGAGAGAGAAGCAGGCTCCATGCAGGGAACCTGATGTGGGACTTGATCCTGGGTCTCCAGGATCACACCCTGGGCTGAAGGCGGCACTAAACCACCGAGCCACCGGGGCTGCCCAAAAATCCCTCATTTTTTAAAAGAGAAAAACTTGAGCTTCAGAGGATTGAATACAGAATTGTGTCCAGTATTTTATATCCTACAGCAGGGCCAGGACTCAACCTGGGCAGGACTAGAATTTAGGCTCCAAGTATTATTTTTACTAATTCTTTTTTTTTTTCTTTCATACTTGAGATTTTATTGGTGGTTTTGATATTTTTAGTAGTTCTTAATTTAAAATGATAGAGTAAAAAGAGAAGCAAACAGATATAATCAAACTATGTTTATATATTTGACCAACAGAATGAATGTGTACCTGCTTTCAAAGCAGGCTCTTAAGTCATGGCACATCTGCTGCAGTACTTCAGAACTTCACAGATAGGAGCAGTGGACTGTGGTGTTCTGCAGCACCTGTTAACTTGTGGATGTCAGAAAGTCCGTCTAACCATTCTACCCATTTCCCAACAGCTGAGGTGGTAGGTGGTATCCTCTAGAAAAGGCAGTTCCGTTTTTTTTTTGTTTTTTTTTTAAGATTTATTTATTTATTCATGAGATTCACAGAAAGAGAGGCAGAGACAGAGGCAGAGGGAGAAGCAGGCTCCATGCAGGGAGCCTGACGTGGGACTCGATCCTGGGACCCCAGGATCAATGAGGTCCTGGGCTGAAAGCAGCGCCAAACCGCTGAGCCACCGGGACTGCCCAGGCAGTTCTGTTTTTAAGTCTACTAGATGAATGGGAAATGGACTGTTTAAATTGGAACTATGTTCACTTTTAGGTCTGTTGATTGTGTGTATTGATGGTAAGTGATGATAAGTGATATTGATGTGTATCACTAACTGAATCACTTGTTTAAGATTATGTCAGAATCAAAACTTTTTATGTACTTAAGAAGTTTGAAAGGATTACTCTGAGGTTTTTTTTTTTTTTTTTTTTTTTTTTATGATAGTCAGAGATAGAGAGAGAGAGAGAGAGGCAGAGACACAGGCAGAGGGAGAAGCAGGCTCCATGCACCGGGAGCCCGATGTGGGATTCGATCCCGGATCTCCAGGATCGCGCCCTGGGCCAAAGGCAGGCGCCAAACCGCTGCGCCACCCAGGGATCCCTACTCTGAGTTCTTGATGTACTGATAGAACTGATAAAAGTGGACTGGATCAGTGACGTGTTACAAACAGTCCAGTACAGTATTCTCTTAACAGCTTTCTATGTGTGGAGGAGAATTAGTTTTCCTCCATGGTGGCAGTCCCACTGGCTCTAGTTTTTCCTACAAGTTTCCCAAATGTAAAATGTTTTTCCCTGTTGTTTTAAAGTGTTACCAGCTCTAAATTCTCACAGAGCCCTCCCTTACCCCTATCGGTTGAAGTGGCTCTCCCTCCAGGAGCTCATTGCTCTGTTTATTGTCTTCATTGCACTTATCACTTAGTCACATTTTTTTTTGGTTGATTTTTATTATGTGTCTTTCCTACATTGGAATGTAAACTCCATAAAGATAGAGATTGCCCATCTTGTTAAATTCACCTAGAACAATGCCTAGCACATGGTATGCACGTCAAGAAATTTTTGTAGAAAGAAGCAATGACATAAGACTTCATAGACTGAATTTTCAGGCTTTGAGGGGTTTCTGCCAATAGAACTGTGGTGAGTAAATCCGTGATGACCAATCCCACTTGCTTACCAGTGTAGAGACATCTGACCTATCTTTGGTATTCTTCAGTTTGCTTTCTTTGATATTTTTTGAGGGTGAACGAGGACCAATTTTGTTTAATATCTCCAACGTGTCTGGTATGGCATTTACATAACAGAAGTGCTTTACATATATCATCTAATTTAATTAGGTAAACTAGGTATTCTTGTCTTCGTTTTATAAATGGCAAATTATGTGTTTATTTTATTTACTTTTTATTTTTATTTTTTTTTAATATTTATTTATTTATTTATTCAGAGAGAGAGGCAGAGACACAGGCAGAGGGAGAAGCAGGCTCCATGCAGGGAGCCTGACATGGGACTCGATCCTGGGTCTCCAGGATCACACCCCGGGCTGCAGGTGGCGCTAAACTGCTGCGCCACCGGGGCTGCCCTATGTGTTTATGTTAAAATAACAAGATTTTTTTTTTTTTTTTTTTTTTAGTCCTTTTAAATACAGCCTATGGCATGTAAAAATTTTTTAGATGAAAATGTGAGTGTGTCTTACAGAGTTGTTTTTTTTCTTTGACTTGATTTTGGTAAGTCAGCTTTTATTTCCTTCCTTATTCATAATTTAATTACTCTTTCTGGAATGTTTCCAGCCCCACTATTTTTTCTTAAGTAAAATAGCATAACTAATAAATAATAATTTAAGTTAGGGCATATATTGAAATTTAACAGGTAGAATAGTGATTTGTTTTCTTTCAGTTACCTTTTGTAAGCACTATTTCATCTACCTGATACCTTCAGCTATTACCTGTTTCCTTTTCTGATTTATAATTGATAATTCAGAGACTTTTTATATATAATTTGTTATTAAAATGAATATTCTATGTTTTTTACAGGTATATTCATAAAAATGAGTATTTTATATATAATTTGTTAAAAATGAATTATTTATTTCTTTAGCAGAGTACAGACAGTTTTCTATTTTTCTATCCTTTGAAATAACTTTAATAATTCCAATTTTTTTTAAGTAAGGTCTGTGTCCAACATGGGGCTTGAACCCATGACCCCAAGATCAAGAGTCATGTTTTACTGACTGAACCAGCAGGCACTCCTGTTACTTTTTTCTAAATGAGTAAATGTGTTTGAAGCTTATGTACTGCCTTTTTTTCTCATTCAGATAACTTTGGAATATTTTTCTTTTTTTTTTATTACCACTATTTTCCTACTCAGTAGAGCCCCTACTTCCTGAAGATCTGAAGCCCTCTGATCCATATTCCCAATAAGTTACTAAAGTGTTATCCAGAACCAGTTCCTATTCCCAGTCACTAAGGCACTCACTAGTTTTGCTCTTGTATCCATAGAAGTGCTCATTTATCTTGTCTTCTGAATACCATGTCTAAATCGTTTTTTTTTTTTTTAAGATTTTATTTATTTGAGAGAAAGAGCGAGCATGCACATGAGTAGAGAGAGAATCTCAAGCTGTGAACTGAGCACAGAGCCCGACATGGTATTTGATGCCAGGACCCCGAGATCATGACCTGAGCTGAAATCAAGAGTCTAATTTAAAAAAAAAAAAAATGCTTAAAATTAAAAAAAAAAAAAATGTTTAAGGGATCCCTGGGTGGTGCAGCGGTTTAGCGCCTGCCTTTGGCCCAGGGCGCGATCCTGGAGACTTGGGATCAAATCCCACGTCAGGCTCCCGGTGCATGGAGCCTGCTTCTCCCTCTGCCTATGTCTCTGCCTCTCTCTCTCTGTGTGACTATCATAAATAAATTAAAAATTTAAAAAAAAAAAGAAATCAAGAGTCAGATGCTCAAATGACTGAGCTATCCAGGCACCCTGAATTGGGTTCTTTTTTTTTTTTTTTTTATTCAGTCTATTCATTTATTCATTCTTTCAATGTATTTATTGAGCACTCTTGTGTGCATGCTGGTAACTGAAGACACAGTGACCCCAAAGGCATGATACCTGCACTTTACGGTCTAGGGAGTCTAATCTGGTGACAGAACTCTTGCATATTATTTTTTTTTTGTTTTGTTTTGTTTTGTTTTGTTTTTTTTAATTTATTTTTTATTGGTGTTCAATTTACTAACATACAGAATAACCCCCAGTGCCCGTCACCCATTCACTCCCACCCCCCGCCCTCCTCCCCTTCCACCACCCCTAGTTCGTTTCCCAGAGTTAGCTGGGTTCTTAATCCATGGCAAAAATAGCCCCTTTATGCATGTGGACTCATTTTTTTTTTTCTCATTTTTAATAGTATTTAAGTATAGCCACTGGCTAACAGCCCCCTGAGAATCTAAATGGACTGCATCTAATAGTTTTTCCTCCTAAAGAGCTCTCTTTTAAAAAAACTAAAAGAAAATATGCTCCCTTTCTCTTTTTAGTTATAGTACTATCTAGGTATTTAATAATCCACTTTTTAAAAAAATGGAATCAACTAGTTGGCCAGACATAGAAGTGACATAGTTATTCTTTTTTAAGGATACCAGGCTCGGGGGATACCTGGGTGGCTCAGCGGTTTAGCGCCTGCCTTCGGCCCAGGGCATGATCCTGGAGTCCCAGGATCGAGTCCTACATCGGGCTCCCTGCATGGAGCCTGCTTCTCCCTCTGCCTGTGTCTCTGCCTCTCTCGCTCTCTCTCTGTGTCTTTCATGAATAAATAAATAAAATCTTTAACAAAAAAAAAAAAGGATCCCAGGCTCGTTGGAGGTTCATAAGTCCTCTAGCACAACAGCCATAGATAAGAATGTTAATGTTCTCCAGTTTCGTCTTTAAATTTCTTCAGTTCTCTTAAGTAATACATGTGAATTGAAGTTTTTGGATACTTGTGGGATATCTTGTATATTTGATCAAACAACCCTATCCTATTTCCTTTAAAAGAGTAGGAATTCTCTTGGTCATTTTCTTTAATCACTGAGTTCATTCAATATTTTAATTTTCTTCACTTCATGAAAAAAAGTATCTTTTAATCATTGTAATATCTCCCTATACAAGACATGGTACTACAGCACACTTAATACAAGTTTGATGAATGAATGGATGAATGTATGAGGAATGTTCTAAGATTATATCTTCCAAACGTCCTTATAAGCCAGATCCATTAAGGACTGGAATTGACAGGTCTTCTCCAGAAATGCCTGCTGTTGTTACACAGTATAGGATGTATATAGGAAAAGATTTTTAAAAGATACAAAGTATTGTTTTGTATTAGTCTTTGCTTTTGATTAGAAATACAGCATTTTCCTTTAAATATTTACAGGAAAGCGAAGAGTTAGACTGGAATTTACTGAAACCAGATATTTATGCAACAATCATGGATTTCTTTGCTTCTGGCTTACCCTTAGTTACTGAGGAAACATCTTCAGGAGAAGCAGGTAAGGTACTGTGCTGGGTAATTCATATTTAATCTAATTAAAAATTTTTTTCCTACTTTCTTCACATTTCTCTTGATTTTGGAAGTCATGAGAATACAGATTTTTGTCGTTGTACCATGTTTAGATCTGGAACCAATTCTAGAGGGAACAAAACTTCACATATACTAGTTTTTTTCATCATTTTTGAAAACTTGTATATAAATTGAATATATTATACAAAACTGAAGTTTTCAATTACAAAAATTTTCCAACTTGTTTTCCTCTCAGATTTAATAGAGGTTAATTTTTTGCCATAGTTGTTTTAGACTGATTTTTCAATAAAACATTAAAGACAACCCAAACCCCACAAACCCCATCCATCAGTTTCCCCTTTCTGTTTCCAGAGATGTATGTAAACCTGGTTTGTTTTTGAACTTTTACTATAAGTCTCTGCAGGGAATATATGGTATTGGTTTTTTAAACTTCAAACAATGTATGTTATATATATACAACCATTCTGAAAAAATGTAGTTCTAGGTTAATTGCTAGATCGTATTATATAATAAATTTAATGTAAATATACTAGAAGGATAAATGCTAAATTCTGATAGTGATTGTTTATGGAAGTGATAGTGGGGAATGGAACTTAGGTTTGTTGGCGTAAGAGAATTTTTTGCCTTTTTTTAAAAAAAGAGTTATTTATTTATTTTAGAGAGAGAACATGTGTGCTTGTGTGTGGGAGGAGGGGCCGAGGGAGAGACTCATTCAAGCTGACTCTCTGCTGAGTGTGGAGCCTGGTGTGGGCTTTATCTCATGACCCATGAGGTCATGACCTGAGCTGAAACCAAGAGTCCAATGCTCACTGACTGAGCCACCAGATGCCCAACATAAGAGAGTTTTAGTTTTATTATATTTGATTTTTTTATTAAAAAGATTCAAAGTTAATATAATTTAACATTGATAATTTTTATTTACATTGTTGTCAGAATTCTGTGTGTGTATTGTAGCATAATTGGGATTATCTGTATTTTTAGTTTTCCTAAAGGTAAATTTCTGAAAAAAATTTCTAAACCTTAAAATTTTTAAAAAGGTATTGAAGGTCAGTATATAACCTTACAAAGTAAAATCAAAAATGAAACAAAATGAAAGAACTGATTTTTATTCAGATTTGTAGAACATTTTGTAAATTTTCATAAGGGTTACATCTATATTTAGTATGGTTGTCATTTTGAAAAAATACTAAATTGAAAAAAGTGTAAGTTAATTTATGAAGTAGGTGTGGCTTTGTGTCTCAAACTGTACATCAGAATCCAGGCAATCTTTTTTCTCTGCCACTTCTCAATCCTTCAGGATGATGAAAGTTTACAAATTAGTAACCAAAAAAATTCAAACCCTAACATCATTAGTAGATCAAGTTATGTCAGTTAGACACCTTTATTGTCAAGTATTTTTTTTTTTACAGATTTATTTATTCATGATAGACATAGAGAGAGAATGAGGCAGAGACACAGGAGGAGGGAGAAGCAGGCTCCATGCCACCGGGACCCCGATGTGGGACTTGATCCCGGGTCTCCAGGATCGCGCCCTGGGCCAAAGGCAGGTGCTAAACCGCTGAGCCACCCAGGGATCCCCTATTGCCAAGTATTGAGTTGACTGGTGCTCCTTAATTTCCTTCAGAGAATCCAGAATCAGAGAATCCAGCGCATGGGTGGCATAGTTGGTTGAACAACAGACTCTTAGCTTCTGCTCAGGTCGTGATCTCGGGGTCATGAAATCGAGCCCCATGTTGAGCTCCATACACAGCACAGAGTCTGCTAGAGACTCTTTGTCTCTCTGCGCCTCCTCCTGGCACATGCGTGTGTGTTTTCACTCAAATAAACAAATCTTAAAAAAGTTTTTTTCTTCAGAGAATCAAATGATCTTCCCATCTCCCCAACTATCATTTCATTTCCATTTCCCTTATATCACCATCAGTTACATGTTCTGTGCTTTTATTATTTTTTTTAATGAGACATTAAGTTAAAATCATCCTGGTTTAGTACTAGTATTTGCATTGATATAAAATTTCTGGGTTTTTTTAAATTAAAAATTTTTTTGAGATTTTATTTATTTATTTGAGAGAGGGAGATAGCAACAGAGATAGCAAGAAAGAGCTAGAGCAGGGAGGAGAGGGAGAAGCAGGCCCCCCCCTGAACAGGGAGCCTGACACAGGGCTCCATCCCAAGACTCCAGGATCATGACCTGAGCCGAAGCAGATACTTCACTGACTGAGCCTCTCAGGTGTCACTAAAATTTCTACTGTTGATATATTTTATTTGCAATTGTTTCTAGGATCTGAAGAAGATGATGAAGTTGTGGCAATGATTAAGGAATTGTTAGATACTAGAATACGGTATGTGCTTATCCATTCTTTTTTTTTTTTTTTAAAGATTTTATTTATTCATGAGAGAGAGAGAGAGAGAGAGAGAGAGAGGGGCAGAGATGCAGGCAGAGGGAGAAGCAGGCTTCGTGCAGGGAACCTGATGTGGGACTCGATCCTGGGTCTCCAGTATCACACCCTGAGCCGAAGGCAGGCGCCAAACCACTGAGCCACCCAGAGATCCCCCTGTGCTCATCCATTCTGCCTGAAATCATACATATTTTAGAGGCAGTTTTCATTATAGCAGTGTACTTTTAGGTGTCTGGGAGGAAAAAACCCAAAAGTCTAATAAATAAATAGAAGTTAATGTCAACCACAGTATATAACCATGGCAATTGAATTTAAAGCCTGTATATTATGTATATTCACTCAAAATTTTAAAACAGTTTGTCTAAACATAGTGAAGGAATTTATCTTTTACAGTCACCATCTAAGTTTGATATTGTTACAATACCAAATCTCTTAAGATGAAAAAAGGAGTCGAACAGTATTTGGGTGGATTGTGAGAAGAGAAGTAGTACTTTTTTTTCAGGCCATTGCCCATAAAGAATAAATTTAAATGAGTGGAGAACTGTAGGCTTCCACTTTTGCTTGTAGCAGACTCATGGTCCTGATAAGAACTCCCAGAACTACAATAAAATACAATAAAAATTTTTTTTTGTTTGAAAACAGTAGAGAGCTGCCAAAGCACACAAGATCCTATAGAAAAGGGAAGCTTGTTAAGGCTTCCTGTGGGTCATTTTGCCGATTGTTGGTGTGAGGCTGCGGAGTGAGAGCCTGGGCAGAGGGCAAACTGTTTGTATCTGCTAAATGTGAACGTATGTACTTTCTTGATTGAGCAATTCTGTGCTCGAGGTATTCCCAGTAGTCGTGTACATGTATACCAAAAGACGTCTGCAAGAATCTCCTCAGCTGCATTGTTTGTAAAAGTCAAAAACTGATCTTAACGCCAATGTCCAGCAGCAATAGCAGGGAGAAGTTCTGGCATTTTTCACTTAATGGAATACTATGTGATGATGAGGAAAAATCTCATAAAGAGTAAAATAAGCCAAATACAAAAGACTAAATGCTATATGTTTTTTTTTTAATATTTATTCATTTATGATGGACATAGAAGGGGGGGCAGAGACAGAGGCGGAAGGAGAAGCAGGCTCCATGCCGGGAGCCCAACGTGGGACTTGATCCCGGGGCCCCAGGACCACACCCCAGGCCAAAGGCAGGCACCAAACCGCTGAGCCACCCAGGGGTCCCCGTGCTATATGTTTTTTAAATGGAATTTATATTTATAAAGTTAAAAAGCAGGCAGAATTAATCAGTGGTAATAACCAGTTAGGAGAAGATTACTTTTTGTTGTGAGGAAGCACAGAAGGGAATTCTGGGGTGCTAGCATTGTGTGTTGGCCTGGGACAAATGTGTGCTCATTTTGTAAAGATTCATTTAATTGACCATAAGTGATTTATGCATTTTTCATATTAATTGTTATATTTCCATGCAAAGTTTACCTGAAAAAAAAAAACAGCATGTGTTCTGTCAGTCTGCCTCTGTTCATTCACAAGAAATGAGTATTATCTTAGGTAATTACTGTAATTACTAGGACATCTAAGATCTTAAATGCCTAAAAAGATTGCAAATAAGCAGGATTAAAATATAATAAGTAAAGCAAACACTTGTATGAGTGAGTTTTGGCATTTTATCTGAAATTTTAAAAAAATTACAAATGAGATTAGCTATAATACTCATTTTCTGTTGTATAAGTAGCTCTAACTTTATGAATTTACCAATATAAAATCTAAGCCCTAAGTTGTTTTAAATGTTTTTGACGGAAACTTCAGGTCTCTTACATACATCACAAATATTCTGTGACCACAGGCCAACTGTGCAGGAAGATGGCGGAGATGTTATCTATAAAGGCTTTGAAGATGGCATTGTCCAGCTGAAGCTCCAAGGTTCTTGTACCAGCTGCCCCAGTTCAATCATTACTCTGAAAAATGGAATTCAGAACATGCTGCAATTTTATATTCCAGAGGTGGAGGGTGTAGAACAGGTATGCCAATATTATATGACACTTGAAACTCAATATTAAAATAAATTTTGGGGGGGGAGAAAAGAAATTTGTCACCTTACATATTCTTCAGGGCCTGGAACTTTGTGTTCTAATTGTTATCAGACTTGAAGATTCCTTATTTTAGAATTCACTTTAGTGTTATGAATACCTACTATTTGCCAGGCCTTTTTTACAAATATTATTTCTTTAATCTCACAACACAGTATTGAGTAAAGCATTCCCATTTTACATATAAGGAAATGGAGACTCAGAGGCCATACTGCTGCTCTGGTTGTAGAAAAATTATGAAAAGAGGATTTAAAACATGGAATTTTGTAGATGAGAGTTGGAAGTCCTCTCTGGAAGAGCTCCACTATATCATACTTACCTGGGCCAGAGCTCATCGAGAGATCATGCTTTGTTGTATAGTAAAACAGTGTACTGAACAGAGGTATAGCCTGCTAGCATTTTTTTTCTCCCCAAGGTACCTAAGGAATATAGCACAGAACCTTCTCAGCGGTAATAGTGACTTTCACTGCAGCAGTTCTCAACCAAGAGACTTGGCCTTATGAAAAGAGATTATCAAGGAGGAAAAGAATGGAAATTAGAAATTTGAAAACACTCTTTAGATCGTTCTGTGCCTTTAAGGAGAGGTATCTCCTCAGCTTTTCTGAGAACCACTCATCTGGGTGGTATTAAAGTCTGTCCTTTTGGTACAGTACATGCCATCTCCTCTTTGAAGGCCTTATCAGTCCTCCCCTTGGACTTAGGCTCTGTCTACTCTGGTTCAAAGCCTCTTTGAGTGTGTGTTTCAGATTTATGTTTATGGGGAAGTTCCTTGGGAGGTTTGTAATCATATCCAGGTCTTTGTGTTCCTCTCCAACACTTAGTCCTGTGTGTTTCTTTGTATTATAAAGTATTTGGAAATATTTTTCCAAATTTAGGAATGTTCTGCCTAAAAAAGGAGGTGATTGACAAAATTATTTGGATTGAATGTTGCTGAGATTAATTATAAAATAACCATTCCTTAGAAATAAATATCCATTTGTACACAACTCAAAAGAGAAACTATGAGAGAAGTACTTCTCCATGATAATCTCGGATCAGAATCAGATTCTTCTAGATTTAAAGAAACATAATGTTCCATTATCTTCTTTGTTCACTTATCCAGGGCGGGGTAGTGAATTGGTAGTCAGGTTATAAACTTGAATTGGTGTTTAATTGTAGTAGGTGTGTTGAAAACAAACAAAAATCTTGAGTTTGTGTAACTCTTTTCCTCTCTAAAGGACAACCTTTTGTTTTCTGAGTAATATATTATTAACTCATGAAAAGTTATTAATCTTGGGGCACCTGGGTGGTGCAGTTGGTTACGTGTCCCACTCTTGGTTTTGGTTCAGGTCTGATCCCAAGGTTGTGACATGGAGCCTCGCCTGGGCTCTGTGCTCAGTGGGGACTCCGCTTCTCCCTCTCCTGCTGCCCCTCCCCCAGCTTGTGCTCTCTCTCTCTCTCTCTCTCTTTCTCTCAAGTAAATAAACCTGTTGTTAATAAATCTTTTCATTTTTAATTGGGTATTCATTAGTATCTTTCTAATAATTTTACATTAAAAATGAAGATCTTCACAATTTTTTAAGGTATAAAATGAATTTTTATCTGAGTTAAACCAAAATAATTAGTTGTTAGCATGATATTTTATTTCTTTACTTTTTGGGGGGATTCATTTTTCTAAGATATATTTTATAATAGTTTGGTATAGCTCCTAAGAATATATTCAAGTATATAGAATGCTTTGGGGAGAAAAAAAAAAAAGTCAGTTAATATTAGTCTTGTGACTAGGAAATAAAAAGTTAGTTAATTGTTATGGTCAGTGTCCAGCTGAGACTCTGCTATTAGATTTTTTTGGGATAAGAAAAAGAGACCACTGCTTAATTAATTTGCTAATATTAAATTTGCTTCTATGTTATGATACCAGGTTGTGAGACAAACTTTGTACTTTGGGGGCTGTTGATAGACTTACTCTTACTGGGTTGACATGCATTATACAGTGTATTTTAGGTAAGCAAGTAATGGTACAATCAGGAAAATAGCAATTTCTAATCCTTAATTCTTAAATTCTCTCTTTTTTTTTTTTTTTTTTTGGTTTTAGGTTATGGATGATGAATCAGATGAAAAAGAAGCAAACTCAACTTAAAAGAATTAGAATTTTTTGTGGGCCCAGCAATTGGACTTACTGATAATATATACCAAGCGTTTATTATTAATCTAAGAAACTTGAGGATTAATAAAATATGCCCTTTTTTCAGAGACTTATATATAAATATTGCATGTTTGCTTTACCTCATATGAGTTATTTATAACATCCTGAATCATCTGTACACGTGGATTTTATCCAAGGATATTTTAATGTTTGTTCTTTATTTCTCATGGTTCCTTCTTTGCATAATATGTGAAGCAGTTCATTTTCTCCCATTTAATTTATTTACTTTTTAAATACAGAATACGGAGAATGCTTTTAAAAATACTCTAAAATGGCTTAGCTCTGTGAAATATTTGAAACTGTCTTTATTGGATTTTTATCTTGTTTAAAAAAAAAGCCCTAACAATTCTGGCTTAAAAATGGTATCTGGCTAGGGACTCCTGGGTAGCTCAGTTGGTTAAGTGTCTGACTCTTGATTTTGGGTCAGGTCATAATCTCAGGGTTGTGAGAACAAGCCCCACATTGGGCTCTGTGCTGGGTGTGCGGCCTGCTTAAGATTCTCTCTCCCTCTCCCTTCGCCTCTCCCCCCCATCTGTCTCTTAAAAAATAGCATCAGGCTGGGAGCCCTAAATGTAGTGGCACATAACTTCTCACTAAAAGACCAAAAAAATAAAAATAAAAAAAAGTTGAAATGCTGAAAACTAATAAAGAACCAAGTTCCAGAATGTAGACCGAATTTCTGTTAATAGAAGAAACAATAGGCTGAATTGAGGGAAAAGCTGTCTTAGCATGCTCAGGCTTTATTTTATGAAGCAGAATCTCTGAGAAAAGATGAGAAACTGCTTTGGTTCTTCTTCCACTGGCTTCTCCTGATTCAGAGATTTATAATCTGTGCCATGGCAGAAATTTGATCAGTTGTCTTTCTCCCATAGAGGTACTGATTTTTCAGATATCGAAAATATTAAATTGCATTTCTCTCTCATTGTCTATAATAATTCAGAGACAGTAGTTTACAGACAATATCAGGATAGGAAAGAGGGAAATAGCAGTGGTGGTACATTGTATTTATGGAATTCTGGTTCCCAAAAGCATGGGTAGTCGGATATGGGTAAAAACAGGAATAACTCCAGCATTTGTGAATGCTGGGCTTTAAAGTTTATATTTTTGTCCTTTGGTTCATAGAACCAGACAGTGGCGGGGGGGGGCGGGCACCTGGGTGGCTCAGTGGTGGAGCATCTGCCTTCAGTTCAGGTTGTGATCCTGGGGCCCCGGGATGGAGTCCTGCCAATATCAGGTTCCCCACGGGGAGCGTGCTCTTCCCTCTGCCTGTGTCTCTGTCTCTCTCTGTGTGTCTCTCATGAGTAAATAAATAAATATCTTAAAGAACCAGATAGTGGGATTGGAGAATTTGTTCTCTGAGCTATTATAGATGAATTCAGGTCAGACTCTGGGAATTGCTTTGTAGACTAGACACACGAATGTGCCCTTTAGAAGCTACAGGAAATTGAGACTGTGGAGGAGATGCAGTTAATGACAAGTCCTGGGTATGGCCATGAAATAAGTGGCTGAAGTGGGGGATGAATTAAGATTATTGGAGGACTGGAAATCATGGAACCGAGAGCCCAAGGTATCCGGAAGATTTTCTGCAAAAGGGAGCAGCCATGAGGAACAAAGAGGAGAGGTGGGGAAGACCATTCTAGGCATACAGAGCAGTGTAAACAGAGCCTGGAAGCTGTGAAATGTGTTTGGAACTGCAAGGAGCTAAGTATGGCCTGAGTGTAAAGTGAAAGCGCCGACCTGGAAATGGTACAGAAGCAGACAGTGGGCGGAACAGAGTGCTGCGGAAACTAATGCTTGCCCACCCAACATGGACCCCTGCTTCCTACTGAGAGAGGCCCTTTTAATCATCATGTGGTTGTGATGTGACCGCGGAAGGTAGGTCTCACCTCTGGGGATAAATTATAACTAAGTTAAACCAGTCATTTTAATTCCTTTTCTCTTTGCCAGTCCCTAGTCTAGGTGTGGACATACGACCCAGCTCCAGCCAACGAGCTGGAAGAGAGGGTCTGTCTATCAGAGTGTTTTTAGAAGATTTTCTTCCCTGATTAAGAGAAAGTTAAAATATGTAAAGAAGGCTCTTTTCTCAATTCCTTTCTTTCCTTCTTGGAATGCCATAGGCTGAAAACTTGACATCCAAGGCTCTGACAGTCCACTGAGAAAGGCAGGAAGGAAACAAGACTTGGGTCCTTGAGGACATTATCGACTCTTGAGCTGGCCTGGGAACCACCCATTTTCAGAGTATCATGTGACATAAGAGGTTTTCTTGTAATGAACCACGACTGTTGGTGGGTATTGTCACCTGCAGCTGATCGCCTTCTAACAAAGAGCCCTGGAGGACTTGGTACATAATTTTACTGCTTCTTTATCTGTGGCAGACAGTGCCAAATACCGATCTTCTAATGAAAACAAATTCATATATTTTTAGGGACACTTGGGGGGCTTAACAGTGGTTAAGCGTCTGCCTTTGGTTCAGGGCATGATTCCGGGGTCCCAGGATCCAGTCCCACATCAGGCTCCCTGCAGGGAGTCTGCTTCTCCCTCTGTCTGTGTCTCTGCCTCTCTCTGTGTGTGTCTCATAAATAAATGAATAAAATCCTAAAAATATATATATATATTTTTTTAAATTAATTGAGCCACTTTTTTGACCAGAAATTAATTTAGAAGGTGTGGTTTCATCAGGTAAAAGTTTTTATTTTTGAATGATTAAATTATTTTAATTTAATTTTAATTTAATTTAATTTTCTTAATTTTAAATTTTCTTTAAAATTTAAATTTAAATTTTCTTACATTTAAATTTCTTAATTTAAATTTCTTAATTTTCTCCTATATGGTCCCCAAAAAGGGAAGTAACTATTCACAGTAGTTGTGCTTGGTGAAAACAAAAATTTTAGCCACCCCCCCCCAAATGTATAAAATCTTGCAAGTATGATTGAAAACGCTTTATAAATGTGAGACATTCCAGTAGGTATTTGAAAGGAAAGTTGTTGGGTAAGAGTCAGCCAAGCACTTGGAGGATTTTTTTGCTAATGAAAATTAGAATGACATGCTATCCAGAATGACAAGGAGCAAAATATTTAAAAATAGCAAACTTAACAGAAAAAAAAAATAAAAATAGCAAACTTCCATTGGCATTCACTACATGACAAACACTATTCTAAGCACCTTACGTTTGTGAAGTCATTTAATCCTATGAGATTGGGAACTGTTACTGTCCCCGTGAGGCACAGGGAGAGGTACGGTTTCCACTGCCTCGTACAGCTTTAGTGGGAAAGCAGGCCTCCTGGCTGCAGACCCTTGTGCACACTGCTGCTCTACTACTACTTTGCCTTAAGGGGATGGTACCTAATTCCCCTCCTGATGGAGGAGCGAGCACTCCCTGCCTCTGTAGTTGCGGTTTTCTAGTGGGCCAAAGTCTTTTCCGTCTTGCCTATGCTCCTGACCCTAATGGGCCAGCACAGTGGCATGTGCATGTGTGATCCCCCGCCCCCATCTCTCCCAGCAGTGTGAAGCCAAGCTGCTCTTCAGTCCAGTGGGAATTTACATTCCTTTGGGAAAACCCAGCTTTATATTCCATTTCCCCACACTGGAGGAAGTTATCTGTGGCATCTCCACAGGGCATCTGCAGACTATGCAGGAATGCCTTTGTATCACCCCCCACCCCCAAAAGAATCTTAGGAAATCCTTTTTTTTTTTTTTTCTATCACCTTACATTTCTAGTGATTTTTCAGCTCGAGGCAGCTCCCTGATGGTCTGCTTCCATTGCAGCTCTGTTCACATTCTGCAGAACAGAAATGGTAGATAGGACCAGTTAATCTCATGGTTTCCTACACGTGGACCATTCCTTGGCAGTACAATGAGTTTCCTTCTAGCAGAGCTAGAAAACTCTGCCCTAGGTTCTGCCTAGTAGGAAAATTTGGAGGCACCCCAGAGGGGAAAATAGGAGAATATGTTAATTCTAGCTGGAGTCAGCATCCTTTGTTCCTAAATGTGAGGTTTCCTGGTGCGGGTGTCAAGGCTGTGTTCATCGGATGTAGTGGGCATCTTTTGCTTGTGTCTCCAGGTGTCTGTTCTTTTTTTTTTTTTTGGCAACACCTTCCCTTTTCCTTTGAAGAAAAGGAGTTCACGCCGTGCTGGGGGACTTGCTGGCTCTTGTGGACGGTGTGTGCCTCTGGTGACTCGGTTTGGTGCTGGTGGAACTGTCCAATCACAAGTGTCCTGCCCTTTGCCACTGGATGAGTGGGGCGTACAAGCCTACATTGGACCTATCAGAATCCTTGCCTAGAATATGAAAAGTGAGGATGGAGGAGTAGACTCTCTCTCCATGGACTGCAGGCTATAAAGATGTGATTCCAGAGCTGTTTAAGGTTTATTTTCTTGTGCATAAGGTCAGGGAGAGAGAATCGAAGGGACTTCTGACAACATTGTGTCCCCAAATACAGGTGTGCCTGAAGCTGTGTCGCTGACCTTTCCAATGACTTTAGCCAACAAATCCCCCCCCCACCCCCATAGCTACATTGAGTGGATTTCTATTATTTGTCCTTAAAAGCTCTACCCTTTAGAATTTTAAAACAAATACCTATATTCACCATTGAGAAGATCAGTAAGATCAATTTTATGTAAATGTATTAGGGTTCTCCAGAGACACAGATTGCATCTATTCACCTCTCTACCGATCTATAAGTATTTATTTCAAGGAATTGTTTCATGTAATTATGGAGGCTGGCAAGTCCGAAATCTTCAGGGTGGGTGTCACACTAGACACAAGGGAAGAGCCAGGGTTGTAGTTCAAGTCCAGAGGCTGGCTGCTGGCTAATTCCTTCTTACTCCAGGTCAGTCTTTCGTTCTACTCAGGTCTTCAGCTGATTGGATGAGGCCCCCCTACATCATAAAGAGCAATCTGCTTTACTCAAAGTCCACTGGTTTAAGTATTAGTCTCATCCAAAAGCACCCCACATAAACATCCAGAATAGCGTTTGACCAAGTCTGGGCACCGTGGCTCAGCCAAGTTGATAGACAAAATTAACCATGATAGAGGGCAGAGTCTGCTTTTAGCACCAACTTGTTTCTGATCCCTTCTTCATATCTTGGCCCCCTCTCTCTGCATTATCACACTCAATTCCAGATGCCCTTACGTTCCCTTTTTTGCCTAGTGTCATCAACCACGGTGATCTGTCCAGATCTGCCTTCTTTCTAATTTCAGGATCAACTTCATCCACATCAAAACTCTCATTTCCTCAGTGACCTTCTCATACTTGGATCCAAATGGAAAATAACCCTGTATGTAGGGTCACTGTGAAGTGTTAATAGATGATAATGACTTAATGTAGATCTCCTGGGGGAAGGGGAGGTGCTCTGCCTTGAATATAGACATACAAGCATTTAGGCAATGTGATTCGTAAGGAATGGAGGTAATTTTGGACAAAAGAACTTTGCGGTCCCCTTAAAGTCCCATTCTGTGACTAGTTCTCTATAGTCATGCCCTGTTTAACACCCGGTTACCTTTTTAATGCTTCCTTTCAAAAAGCAAATGCAAAGGTGAAAAAGTATCATAGTCCATTCGTAGGGAACTAGTTCGGTGTGGCCAGACCATGAGCTGCTTGCTTGAGCAGAGTGGTGGGAAATGATGCCGATAAAACTGGCAGGAACGACATCCTAACTATGTGTGTACATGGGAGTCTGGACTTAATTCTGCAGGTGAGGAGTACCCACTGAATCAGGAAGACAGAATCAGATTTGTGTTTTTGGAGGGTCACTGTGGTGTGAAGGTGTGTAGGATGAATTGGGATGGCGACAGAACCAGAGGGGTTCACTGAAGGGGTCTTTCTGAGGCCCTGACTGGTGCCTTTTATTCTTGTGTTCATATCTTCCATCTCATGGGCCTTATTGGCTCCACCTGTTTCTTTTATACCATCATCTTCTCTGTCCGCCGGGGTACATTTCTTCACAAAACTCCCTAAAAATTGGGACATTGATGTCTCTGGTCCCCATATTCTTGTTATGCACAGGCCTTTCTTAATTGAAATATAGCAGACACACATTATATTAGTTTCAAGTGTACAGCAGGATGATTTGGTGTATGTATATGTTGTAAAACAGTCATAATAAGTCATGTTTACACCCATTATCAAACATAGTTACAATTTTTTTTCTTATAAAAACTTAAGATTTATTCTCCAAGCAACTTTCAAATATACATGGAGTGTTATTAACTATAGTTACCGTCCCGTTCATTACATTCCTAGGACTTAGAACTGAAAGTTTGTTTCTAGGCCCTCTTTATTGTGATGACTTTTTTTTTTTTTTTAATTTTTATTTATTTATGATAGTCACAGAGAGAGAGAGGGAGGCAGAGACACAGGCAGAGGGAGAAGCAGGCTCCATGCACCGGGAGCCTGATGTGGGATTCGATCCTGGGTCTCCAGGATCGCGCCCTGGGCCAAAGGCAGGCGCCAAACCGCTGCGCCACCCAGGGATCCCCTTGTGATGACTTTATTCCTAACTGTTATTGTAAATTAGGTAAGGGATAACAAAAATCATAATCAGGGCAGCCGGGGTGGCTCAGCGGTTTAGCCCTTTGGCCCAGGGCATGATCCTAGAGACCCGGGATCCAGTCCCACGTCGTGCTCCCTGCATGGAGCCTGCTTCTCCCTCTGCCTGTGTCTCTGCCTCTCCCTCCCTCTCTCTCTCTTTGTGTCTCTCATGAATAAATAAATGAAATCTTTAAAAAGAAAACACAATCATGGGGACATTTAAAAATCTATTTTTTTTAAAAAAAGGATTCTATCCATTTATTTGAGAGAGAAAGTATGCACAGTGCACATGCGAGTGGGGCATGGGGCAGAAGGAGAGAATCTTTAAGCAGACTACCCCATGAGTAGAGAGCCCCACATGGGGCTCGATCCTGTGACCCATGAGATCATGACCTAAGCTGAAACCAAGAGTCTGAGGCTTAGTCGACTAAGCCACTCAGGCGCCCCCATTTAAAAAATCTTATAAACCTATTTTAATTATGGTTCTTCCTTTCTTTAGAAATGGCAGATGGAAGCCCTTATGGCTTCTGCCCATCAGGCTGTTTGGCATGGAGGAGACTGAGAGCCATCAGGTTTAACAGGACGGATCTGTGAACAGAGAAATGGACGCACATCATTCCTTTTTTTTTTTTTTTAAGTTCAGTTAGTTCAGAACTTTTGATGAGGAGAGAAAATCTTTTCCATTTCTTCAGCTGTTTGAATTAGACCCAGATGTCCCATTTCCTTCACAGATCATTTATTTTCTTCTCTAGCCCCTATTCCCAAAGGTCCAGCTAAGGCACAGCTCTGCAGAGATGGGGGTCAGACAAACAGAGTTCTTTCACATTAGTGTCTTGGCTGGAGCATAGTTATAAAGGGCTCTTTGTTGCCTTGGGTTGGGAAAATATTGGCTTTCAAAGTTTCTCTCACCTCTTCCTTGCCGTACATCCTGCTGGGCAGAAGGCCATCAGGCTTCCAGTTGGCATGTCTAAAGAAATGAAGAACCCACAGTATTATTAACTATAATCAAAGAGGCAAAGTATGATTACAGTGTTTGAACAGTATCTTTGTGCACCGCTCACAACCCTGTTGATGCCAGAAAGAAAGTGCCAGCAGTTAACACCGATGTTCTCGTGCTCAAACTAAACTACTATGGAACCCTTTGCTTTTCTCTTCTGTTTGTTACCTTGACTCCTTGGCAATATCACCGTGGTCTTGCTAGAAACTTAGATGAGGGTTGTGTGGCTAAGAAGTACATCCACAGTCTTTTGCCTCTTGAACTAAGAAATGTGTATTAACAAGCAGCTCACTGTTTTTTGTTTTTAAACGTTGCTCTGGGGTCGTTTAGGGGCTTAAGGGCCTGAAATGTTAAAGGGCTCTTAGGCGATAAATACTTCATTTAAGTGTAACATTTCTAGCCTCTCTTGAGGCAAGTAATAAAAAGGCATTTTTTGGGAGGCATCTGGGTATCTCAGTGGTTGATCATCTGCCTTTGGTTCAGGTCATTATCCTCGGTCCTGGGACTGAGGCCCTTTGCCTGTGTCTCTGCCTCTCTGTGTGTGTCTCTCATGAATAACTAAAATCTTAAAAAGAAAACCATATATATTTTTTCCCTTTAAGAGAATCTGAAAAGCCTTTTCTTTGTTCACTTGATCATATAACCAGCCATAGGAAGTCAGTTCTGCTAGTATGGCTTTTTTCACTCATTGAAAAACATTTTTTTAAAAGATTTTTATTCTTTTCTTTTTTTTAAGTACTCTCTACTCTCAATGTGGGTCTCAAACCCATGACCCCCAAGATCAGGAGTCGCAGGCTCCACTGACAGCCAGCCAAGCGCCACAAAAACATTTTCAGGTACTGCGTTGTGCTAGGGTTTATACTAGGTGTTGGAGGTGCAAAGGCTTGTTCTGGCCTCAAGGAACAGCCCGGTAGGGAAACACACAAAAAGTAATAAAATGTCACAAGTATATTGATTTAAAGGGGGCAATTCAAAGAATCAGAGGTTGATCCACGTCCTTAAGCCCATCTGGGGAGACATTAGGTAGAGAGGGGGTGGGGATTCCACGAATACTCCTGTGTGGAAAGTAGGGGGGGGCGTCGGCCCGGTGGGGATATGGGGCATGAAGGGCTGGAAGGTGGGTGGGACGGGAGCCAGCGTGCAAGGACCGGGTATGTCGGGCCAGGAGTCGGGGGCCGTTCTCTGTGCCAATCAAGTTTTTATTCGATGGTAATCTAGAGCCATTAATAGTTAGATGACCACGTCCAGGTGGCCAGGGGTCCCACGGACACCTTCCTAGAGCAAGCGCTGCGATAACAGATTCTCAGAAACCTCCTCTCTCTCTGGTTAAGTGTCTCTCGGGGCAGGAGTGGGGCACTGACTCACGGAACTAAGGGTCAGTGTCTGGGCAGTTCCTGGCCCTCGGGTGGGCGCGGGAGCCGGGGCCAGCACAGCTCCGCAAGGCCGGGAGCTCAGGGCCCTGGGGCTGGGCTCGGCCTCGCTGGGGGCCCGGGGGTGCGGGGTACCCCGGGCGGGGGTGGGGCGGAGGGGGTGCGGGGGGGGGTGCGGGGCCTGGGGGTGCGGAGGGGGCGCGGGATGCGGGTGCGGGATGTGCGGGGCGGAAGGGGCGGAGGGGGGATGCGGGGGAGGGGGACGGAGGGGGTGCGGGGTGTGCGGGGTCCGGGGCCCGAGCCCGGGGCTGCGCCTGCCACACCCCGCGTAGGTCGGGCGCGGGGTCTGCGGGCCCCGGGAAGACGCGGCCGCGCAGGGCGCTGGGCGGGGGGTTCTGCGGCGCCGCGCCCGGCCCGCGGGGTTTCCGTGGCGGCTCCTGGGCTGCGCGCCCGCCCCCCTCGGGGCTCCCCCTCGTGGTCCCCCCCAGCGCTCCTCCCCCCGGGCCGGCCGCGCGGCAGGTTGGTGGCGCCCGCGGCTGCGCACGCGTCCCCGCTGCCCGCTGCCCGCTCCGCTCCGCTCCCCGCTCCCCGCTCTCCGCTCCCCGCGGCCCCCGCGGCTGCCACGTCTCCGCCGCCCGCTGTCCTGCGCGTGCGTGCGGCCGGGGGCGGGGCGGGGGCGGGGCCGGCGTGAGCGGCGCGGGCGCGGGCCAATGGGGGCGGCGGGCGGCGGCGGCGGCGGCGCGGTGCGCGCGGGGGGCGGGGCCGGCGGCAGTTGCAGGCGCGCCCGGGAGGCCGACCGCGCGGGCGTCGCTTGGGCCGTCGCATCCCCGCGGGTCGCGTCGCCGGGCCCGGGCCCCCTCCTCGCCGGCCGCCCCGGAGGCTCGAGTGCGCGCCCCCCGCCCGCCGCCCGCCGCCCGCCGCCCGCCGCCCGCCGCGGGCCGGGCCGCCTGCATCATGTGCGGTAAGGGGGCTGCGGGCGGGGGGCGTGTGCGGGCGGGGGGCGCGGGCGGGCGCGGGCGGGCCCGGGGCGGCCTGGGGGGCCGGGGGCGCGCGGGGACGGGAGCGGCGGGGCGGCCCCGCGCCCCGGGGGCGGCGACGGCGAGGGAAGGCGGCCGGCGGCGTGGCCTGCGAGGACCCGGGCGGGCGGGCGAGCGGGGCCACCTGTGGAGCGTCGGGGGAGCCCTGGGACCTGCCCTGCGCCCAGCGCTCGCCTTCCTGGACCGGCCCCGCAGCCGCCCGCTCCGGGCAGACCCCGGGAGCCGCCGCGCCACCCCCCCCCCCCCCCCCCCCCCGCCGCCCTGACCGCCACCGCGGCCCTAACCTGGGGAGCCCCCCCCACCTGTCCTGCCCACCTGCCCTCCTGCCCTCCTGCGGCCGCGCCGCTGCTCCCGTCGGAAGCGCCCCGCCCACCAGCGACGATCAACGCAGCTGGTCGGGCCCGCAGTTCCCTGTCGATCTAAAGCCCACCCTGACGGGCAGGGCCGCGGTCACGGCCGAGGGGATGGACAGGCCCCGAGGAGGGATTTACTCGGCCGCTGTCGGTAAGAAAGAATCGCATTATTATAGCGCCTTAAGGGAAGTTCGCGACTCACCGTAAGCCTGGGAGAAGGAACGCTCTTTTAAGGGACGTGGGATGGTAAAAGAAGCGACGCTCCCTGGGAATCTTGCTCTGTGTGTGTGTTTTTTTTTTGTTTGTTTTTTTTTTTATTGGAGCTCAGATTGCAGACATAGAGCGTAACGCCTGGTGCTCGTCCCGCCAGGTGCCCCCTCGGTGCCCGTATTCCTCACGCCCTTTGGGAGAACATCCCAGCAGGACGTGGCTTGTACTCAGTAGTGTCGATTTTTCCTGTATTGTATTGAAACTTTTTTTTTTTTTAAGATTTTGTTTGATTATTCACAAGAGACACACACACACATAGAGGCAGAGACACAGGCAGAGGGAGAAGCAGGCCCCACAGGGAGCCCGACGTGGGACTCGATCCCGGGTCTCCAGGGTCACGCCCTGGGCCGAAGGCGGCGCCAACCCGCTGAACCACCTGAGCTGCCCCCTGTATTGAAACTTGATGACAGTTTCAGCTTCTGAAAATGAGGAGCACTTTTACATTCAGAGTAGATCGAAAAGACAAAACAGAAACGTCTATAAATAATTTCTGAAATTATTAGACTAGGGCTGACCTAAGGGTCAGTTATGCTTTGGCTGTGTCTGGTTAATAGAGTGGTTTTGAGAAGCCCATTATGTAGTTTGTGGCTGTGAAGTAGTGAATCTGCAAAACCGGTTAATCCCTAAGACGCTTCATTTGGTCATTGACTTTTCCGGAATGATGAGGTGTGTGCCTAGGTGAGTACGTGGCGTTCTGGTTGCAGATGGTTTCTTCTTCATCCTGTTTCAGGAAAGAGAGTACCATAAAATTAAAAATAAAAAAATAAAAAAAAAAAAAGTCAGATTTGCTTTAGAAAGGTTCAGATAAGGGTGAAGCTTTGGGGTGGAGACTAGATAAGTAGTTTTCACACAGCCACCGTGCCCATTTCATAATTTTACTGCTCAGGAAACACACTGGTTATAAAGAAATAGTACTTGAAACATTTCCAAGGTGCTGCTTTTAACCCAGAGCAGAGTTTTGCATGATTCCAGGAATAGAGTTCAGGATTTATTTCTTCTTTAATGTAAATTCTGAAACTTAACTGTCAAGAGGATGAGACTTTGTTTTTTTTTTTTTTTTTTGAGGATGAGACTTTGTATTAATTTTCTTCCCATATCTCAATCATTGAAATAAAAAATTTTTTAAAAGATTTTATTTATTCATGAGAGACACGGGGAGGGGGGGGAGAGAGAGAGAGAGAGAGAGAGAGCGCGAGGCAGAGGTACAGGCAGAGGGAGAAGCAGGCTCCATGCAGGGAGCCCGATACCGGACTTGATCCCCGGAACTCCAGGACCACGCCCTGAGCCGAAGGCAGACGCTCAGCCGCCGAGCCACCCAGGCGTCCCTGAAATAAAATTTCTAGACAGAGGAAGTGAGTGGGAATGAGATTAGATAGGAACATTTAGAGGTTTCCCTTCTTCTTCATCTAACTCCAGCATAGTTAGCATACAGTGTTACGTTAGTTTCAGGTGTATACCTCATCCAGTGATCAGTGATCGTCACGGACAAGTGCACCCCTTAATCTCCATCTGCTATTTCACCCATTCCCCACCCATGGAAGTTTACCTTCTGATTACCTGCTGCCTATTCCAAGTTTTTCTAAAAGAGCATTTTGTTTCAACACCATACAATGTTGAAGAAGAACGAAGGTGGAAAATTCTGTGATACACTTTTTCCAATCAGATATACTGATAAAACTGTCAAAATGTTTACCAGCTTGTGTTGGGAGGTTAATAGTGTTAATCAGGAAAAAAAAAATAGATTTGAGCCAAGTAAATTTGGGAAGCAGTAGATTAAAACAGTGTTGAACTTTGGCTTTTTTTTTTTTTTTTTTTTTAGGATTTCTTGGAACCTTTAGTGGGCTAATAAGTGCTGTGAATCTCCCAGAAAAGAATAGTGTGCTTGTTTTCCAAGTTAATTTTCTCTTCCTCTTATTCTTGGTTCTTTAGAATATACTCTGTCATTTTTGATTTGTACTACCTTTTGTTTTGGTAAGAGAATGGCAAGTCACTTAAGCTACCCACAGCTTTTAACAGATTGGGCTGCTGTATTATAATCAATGTAGGGTTATACTGTTCTTTTTTTTTTTTCTGATTTTTTTGTGTGTGTTACTCAAATGCATTTTTAAATTTAGCTTTCTGACTCTGTGCTTGTTCCTTCAACATGTTCAAAACAATGTTCTCCTCTGTCAGCAAAACATGCTTGATCCAGTCACTGACACAGCACACACATGGAATCACCACAGTCTCTGCTAATGTGTTTTTTCATCTTAGACAACCTCATAAGAACTGTAGGTCTCACAGCACAAACGCCTGGAGGTTGGCCTGGGCCAACATGTGGATTTTGGTGCTTTTCCAACCTCCTTGGTGTAAACGTAAAACAGTACTATGACCAGGGGTTTGGGACAGCCTAGTTTTGTTAGATGCTGTATTATAGGGCAGCCTATGATGGATGATATGTCAAACATGGGACCATTCTGGAATGGCTCTAGACATTGTCCCTGGAAGACATATCCCTTCTGATCCAATGGTGTGTATATAAATGGGATTTTTGTAAGTGAGGCCATATATATTTATTTATTTATTTTTAAAGATTTATTTATTTATTTATGATATATATATATATATATATATATAGAGAGAGAGAGAGAGAGAGAGAGAGAGGGAGGGGGGCAGAGACACAGGAGGAGGGAGAAGCAGGCTCCATGCCGGGAGCCCGATGCCGGACTCGATCCCGGGACTCCAGGATCGCGCCCTGGGCCAAAGGCAGGCGCTAAACTGCTGCGCCACCCAGGGATCCCCGTGAGGCCATATTTAAAAGCAGTAAGGGAGCTTACAGTTTAAAAGTATCCTGAAATAAATCCTTAAAAAGATTTTTGTAATAACACTAATAGACTTGGAGATATTTGAGGGATGCTGTGATGGGCTGCTAGGATAAACCATAAAACCAATACATTTAACATATCCTCCTTGGAAATCATACTGGATATAAAGTAGTTGTAAAAGAAAATAATTAACTGCTTAATAAGTATTTCCTCAAATATGTTCCCTGGAAAGGGAGAAGTTAATAGGTGCTGGTTATGAGCAATGGAAGGTGGGAAAGAGTTTTACAACACAGCTGTGGGAAATTCTGCTTTTAGAGATTCGCAAGTAGCAAGAATAAAGTTTCTAGAAAGTT
The DNA here is from genome assembly GCF_011100685.1 of Canis lupus familiaris. Taxonomy (NCBI): domain Eukaryota; kingdom Metazoa; phylum Chordata; class Mammalia; order Carnivora; family Canidae; genus Canis; species Canis lupus. The sequence goes on along the minus strand of NC_049231.1, from coordinate 69,422,890 downwards.
CTACAAATAAACTTGTTAACTTTAACCCAGTATTTCTTTTTTTTTTTTTTTTAATTTTTATTTATTTATGATAGTCACACAGAATGAGAGAGAGCGGCAAAGACACAGGCAGAGGGAGAAGCAGGCCCCATGCACCAGGAGCCCTACATGGGATTCGATCCCAGGTCTCCAGGATCGCGCCCTGGGCCAAAGGCAGGCGCCAAACCGCTGCGCCACCCAGGGATCCCCTAACCCAGTATTTCTTAAACCTTTAATTATGGAACATTTCTTTTACCTTATCCCTATTTAGCATCCTGCAAAATAGTGTTCTCTTTCTGTAGTTTAGGAATTTTTGTACGTTTCAAGTACCTAGAAAGCATTAGAAGATATTGGAAGTGAAGGCTTTATACTTGGTTTGTCCATTGGAGAGATGACTAAAGTAAGGAAATTGCCTTCAAGGAGTTGCTGTCTGGTTGGAGGAAACAGTGAATACACAGGTACAACAAGGAATGCAACAGGTGTGTTACTAGGCATTTCTTGTTCACTGTTCCTTGTCATATTTGGACTACAAGTGGATTGAATAGAAATTCAGGGACTAGTTGGGGCAGGAATGTTTCAGGTAACAGGGCAGTACTTTTTTTTTTTTAAGATTTTTTTTTTTTTAAGTAATCTTTATATCCAGTGTGGGCCTCGAACTTAACAACCCCAAGATCAAGAGGCATATGCCCTATTGACGGAGCCAGCCAGGCGTCCCAGTGGCAGTACTGTTATGTTGAGAAATAGTGCCAGCTGGTAGAGAAATAGTGCACTGTGAGAAATATCACGATGGCATTTACCCAACAGTGAATAGAGTCAGAAATAGGTTGAGAACTGTTGCCGTGGGGTTTGAAAGAAGAAATAAAAATTCCAGGAAAAGGGGCCAAAGAACAGTGGTTAGAGGCAGAAGAGTTCCATAGTAGTGTACTGACTTGGACAGACTCTGCATTCATGTTTAACATTGCAGAGGGAAATTAATTGCATTTGGCTATAAATAAATCATTAGAGGAGCTGCATATATTGAAGGCAGAGGGACTTGAGTTTGTGTCGAGGAGGGTATACGTACCAGCAGAGGAGGGAGTACCGTGGAACTGAGATCCCCCTGATGGAGTTGGAAAGTTGAGTTCTAGAGCTGTGGTTCTTTACCTGTAAGCTATGAAGTTACTATGGGTGTTCACTGATTGAGTCATACTCTAGGCATGGTCTGTAAAGTTGTATAGAAGTTGTTCTAGGGGATCCCTGGGTGGCTCAGCGGTTTGGCGCCTGCCTTTGGCCCAGGGCGCGATCCTGGAGTTCCAGGATCAAGTCCCACGTCGGGCTCCCGGCATGGAGCCTGCTTCTCCCTCTGCCTGTGTCTCTGCCTCTCTCTCTCTCTCTCTCTCTCATGAATAAATAAATCTTAAAAAAAAAAAGAAGTTGTTCTAGATCATTGCATAATAAAAATTCAACCCACTATTGTGTAGGATCCTCAAAATGTTTTGATGTAATAAAAGGTTCTGTATTTAGAAAGTTGAGGAATTGGGGGCAGCCCCGGTGGCGCAGCGGTTTAGCGCCGCCTGCAGTCTGGGGTGTGATCCTGGAGATCCAGGATCGAGTCCCACATCGAGCTCCTGCATGGAGCCTGCTTCTCCCTCTGCCTGTGTCTCTGCCTCTCTGTGTGTCTCATGAATAAATAAATAAAATCTTAAAAACAAAACAGAAAAAAAAAAAAGAAAGTTGAGGAATTGCTAATCAAGAGTTACAGGTAGGAGAGACCGGCTTCGAGGAAATAAGCTTGTGAAATACGTTTCTCTGTTTTGAGCTTGTAAGAAAGGATAAGGCACCCTGGAGCGGGTTTGCCCAGAGGGAGGGGCCTCTGCCTTGGAAAGCAGCGATGTTCCAGCGTGTCTGGTGAGCTCTTGTTGGCCCTTGAAAATCTGGAGGAGAGGGTGTGGATCTCTTGCCAGGCTGTATCTGCATCCACCCAGGTCTCCAGGGTGAACAGCCTCCGGCACGTTGGAACAACGTAGGAAGGTAGGAGGGTATATACTGTTAAGATGAAAATGAAAGCTTCAATTCTGTGAGGGTCTACCAGAAACTGAGGAAGAACCTGGGAACAGAGAAATGGAGTAGTCTGGATTCTAGCTTTAGAATAATACCTGGGGGGATCCCTGGGTGGCGCAGCGGTTTGGCGCCTGCCTTTGGCCCAGGGCCCGATCCTGGAGACCCGGGATCGAGTCCCACGTCGGGCTCCCAGGTGCATGGAGCCTGCTTCTCCCTCTGCCTGTGTCTCTGCCTCTCTCTCTCTCTCTGTGACTATCATAAATAGATAAAAAAAAAAAAAAAAATTTAGAATAATACCTGGGGAAGTTTGCCAGTTGGACAAGCAGTGAATGGACAGGATTGGCCAGCAAGTAGAGGGCCCGAGATGGAGGATGGACTTGAGGTGGACGGGCTCTGCTACAGGCCTGCTCAGGGACTCAGGAGGAAGAGAGCCGTGGGCCCAGAGGGGCTGCCTGTCAGGGTGACGAAAGCCTGTGGTCTGATGGGATTGGTTGGAAGTGGGAGAGATGGAATGTTTGAAGGGTTGTGAGCAGGAAGGGCATGCTTTTTCTCAGGAAAGTTGATGCCCTAGGTAGGCTGTGAGGGAGGGAGTGTGTAGTTAGAGATGTCAGGGTTTGAACAGCGCTTTGGGTTCCAGAGTGTTAAAGGTGCAAGGGAGCTTGTTACGGAGCTTCTGGCAGTGGCGGCATGTATTTACAACAAGGTAGGGGATACCTGAACCAGCATTGTGTAAACAGGGAAAAGATTTAGACAACTAAAAAACACTAATAATTGAAATTCCTCATTGTGTCACTCCATATAATTCTTTCTTGGTGTTTTGGGATTATAGAAAAGAGTATCTCAATATTTCCTTTTTTGAGATTTTATTTATCTGACAGAGCACAAGACAACACAAGCAGGGGGAGCAGCAGCAGGAGAGGGAGAAGCAGGCTGAGCAGGGAGCCTGATGCGGGGCTCGAACCCAGGACCCCGGGATCATGACCTGAACTGAAGGCAGATGCTCAACCACTGAGCCACCATGGCGCCCTCAGTATTTCCTCTTTTAAAGGAATCTTACGTTTAGAATGTGCCTCCATGTTTGTAGTATTGAATATGTATTATGATAAGCATCAAGTCCATATGTATATGTTTAATTGCAGCATTGTTTGTAATTACAAAGACATAGAAAAACCTCAATCAGGAGTGAAATGATTAGGTAAAAGAAATTTATTAGGGAGTAGTATGTGGCCATTAAATAGAATAGGGTAGATACGTGTATATACTACCGGCATAAAAAATATCAAACATTTTTAAGTCAAAGAAACAATGTATATAGAGTCATCACATTGATGTGTTAAAGTGTCTTCTAAAACCCTGTACATCTAGCTTTATATAGTGTCGCTAAAGGACAGTATATATACATAGGCTCATAGCTGCAGGATTGGGACAGTTTGTGAGGGATTAACAGTGGATATCTCCCTTGGGGGGGTGTAGAAAAAGGAGATTTTCACAATTCTGTAGCATTTGTGTAATTTGAATCTTTAATGATGATAATGATGAAATACACTTGCATTGTAAGAAAAATTTTAAAAATGTAAAAATTTAAGTGGCATTGCAGATGGATTTTGTTTCAGAAAGTATAAAATTTAGAGAATGAATTTGAACACTTATCACTGATAAATTACAGTGTCTGAGGTCTCAAAATACTGAAGCCGTCAAGGCAAAAAATAGGTAAAAGTATTCTTATTTACAAGGGCGTATATTCAGCCAGGCGTAGGAACTTTAATAATTTAATTAGTCTGCTAAGTTGCATTCTTAGTTTTCTTAGTTTTCTTTCAGTAATGCTTTAACAGCCTTTCAACCAAATGTGTCTGTGACCCGGGTCATGTCTGAATATTTTATTAAGCAAGGTGTCCTAGGTGCTTTCATGTCACTGAATTTAAGTTGCAGTTTTCCAAGAGTGATGCCTGTAAGTGCAAACATCTCCACTTAGGCAGATACTTATTCTGAGAATATTCTATTAATGAGCAAACTTATACCGGAAGCACATGGTGATTTAGGAGTAGAAAGTCTCCTGCGCTCCATACATGACGACTGCTGTGTGCGATATTGGAGCAATTACCGGAGAGCAACGGAAAGCTGATTTTTGGGCTTTTAGTAGTTAACCCTAAAGCAAAGCTGTTTATGGGAGGTTTGAAAAGACAAGTCAAAGACCCGAAATGGGGCTCATGCTAGTGACTTCTACTGTGATAAGTACCATTTTGAGTTGTGAATGCCTCCCTTGTGAACATGCCCCGCATGTATGATTGGCTGGTTATTTGCCATTGTGTTTTCCCAGCTACCCCATGAATACACGTAACCCACTAATCCGAGCAGGTGCGCTGTGTCCAGTCAACAGTCCTGGCAAGGGGCTGAGCTGTGAAGTGGACAGGTTCAGTCTCTTCTTTATCTCTCATTTCTCTAAACAGGGATGACTTAGGTTAATCCCTTCCCCCTGTTATTTCTTCACCCAACTCTGTTACTTGATCTTTGAAAACTTCTCTATATACATTGTCCTTTCCTTCTTTTCAGTTCCTGCCTGGTTATGTAGGGAGAAATGTTGCTCCAGCTTCTTCCTCTGTTCCTCCTTTTCTTTGTTCCAAGAGTAAACCAAAAAATGACAGTGATGATTATTGATAATAGTAGTGCTTCCTCTCAAGGAAAGGGCAGGTTTTGAATTGGAACATGATATATGATATTTTATTGAATCTAAGGTGCCACTGATTGGGAAATGCACTGTTATTATATACATCACAAAGAAAGAGAATATGAATGTTTTAAAATCCCTGCTGTCAGTGTCTGAAACCCTGAAAAGTATTCAGAAGATGCTTTCAGAATATGATGGGCTAGATGATCTAATTGTATTTACCAGTGACAGTCTTAACACTAATAAGGGACCTATGGATGATATAAAATACATACATACATTGTGTATAATTCTTACTTCCAATTTTTTTTTTGGTGATTTTATTTATTCATGAGACACACACACACACACACACAGAGGCAGAGACACAGGCAGAGGGAGAAGCAGGCTCCACGCAGGGAGCCTGATGCAGGACTTGATCCCAGGACCCTGGGGTCACGCCCTGAGCCAGAGGCAGATGCTCAACCCCTGAGCCCCCGCCAGGTATCCTGCCTCCAATATTAACCTAACTCAATCAAGTCTTTATTTTTTTTTATTTTTATTTTTTATTTATGATAGTCATACAGAGAGAGAGAGAGGCAGAGACACAGGCAGAGGGAGAAGCAGGCTCCATGCACCGGGAGCCTGATGTGGGATTCGATCCCGGGTCTCCAGGATCGCGCCCTGGGCCAAAGGCAAGCGCCAAACCGCTGCGCCACCCAGGGATCCCCAATCAAGTCTTTGGATCTATCTTCCAGTCTCCAGGAAATAGAAGGAATAGAGGAATCAGTACACTATACTGTGTGGAAACAGACACAGCCAGAGGGTGAGACATTCAACAAGAAAATTGGCCACAGCTTGTCAATAAGTAGGTGTCTTGGGAAAAACGGGGCAGCAGGGGAGAGATCATTCTGGATTCGAAGAGACTTTTGTGATATAATGATCAAATGGGAAGTATGATCCTTTATTACATCCTAGAATGAACAATCAGCTGTAAAAGATTTTTTTTATAATAGGGAAATTTTATCTTATTATTTTAGAAGGTTTTATTTATTATTTGAGAGAGAGACCGCAAGAGAGAGCAAGCATGGGGGTGGTGGAGGGGCAGAGGCAGAGGGAGAAGGAGGCCAAGCCCCCCACCCAGCAGGGAGCCCAATGGGGACTCGATCCTAGGACCCTGGGATCATGACCTGGTTAAGTGTACGCTGAAGGCATAAACTTAACTGACAGAGCCACCAGGTGCCCCAGGGAAATTTTAAATATGAACATTGTATTAGGTGGGTGGTGGTAGCATTGTCTTCTTAGGTATAATAATCAGTTTTGCAGAAAAATGTCCTCAAATTTTGTTACTTTGCTTTTATTCTTAATGATACAATTGACTATTAAACAACATGGGGTTGGGAGTGCCTGCCCTCACCCCTCTTCAATGGAAAGTCCGAGTATAACTTTGTACTCCCCGAAAACTTAACTCCTAATAGCCAGCTGTTTACTGGAAAGCTCACCAATGACATAAACCTCACGTTTTGTATGTTACATGCTTTGTATCACATACAGTATTCTTAGAATAAAGTAAACTAGAGAAAAGAAAATGTTATTAGGAAAATCATAGAGAAGAGAAAATATGTTTACAGCACTGTACTGTATTTATTGGAGAAAATCCACACATGAGTGGACCTGTGCGGTTCAAACCTGCATTCAGGGGGCAACTGTACCCTGAAAATAGCAAGGTTTTTCACCAGGTTTCCAATTTTAATTTGGTAGATAGAATGTACACAGGAGACAATCATGAAAATGTTATAACAAAGAAATGAGGCCCAGGAGAGAGGTGCAGTCTGTAGAGCTATTAAGAAAACGTCAGATCCATCTGGAATAGCTTTAAAGCAATCAGAAGAAACTTCGGAAATTAGAGAACATCTAGCTGGTGAGGGCTGTAGATGTCCTCACGTGTCAGGTAGGACATACGTAGCCTTTGTGCTGTCATTGCCCACTTCCTGGTAACACGTGCTGCTGGGCAGCCATGGCTCGCCTTCCCGTTTAGGAAATGGGGCCACTGTACGGTTCTTCTCCGAGTTCCCTGCAGCCGCTGCCCGTTAACCGGGTACTCTGAAACCTATCCTGCCGCCTCTCCGTGAAACCCATTCATTTTGCAGAGCTGGAAGCTGAGGCAGGGTGGTGTGGTGGAAAGCTTTGGGGGCGTACCTGAGTGACAAGATGCACAGGATTTCTTCAGTGATTGTGAGTTAACAAGATGTTTAGTGTGAATTTTTATTCATTTCTCAAATAGTTACCATTTTAGAAGTTTGTTTGAAGTGGGGCATTAGCTTAGAAGATACTCTTTCACCATGAAATGATACCCCGAAATGATCTCAAGATCCGCATGCTGAGCCAGTGTAAACCAAAGACATTGAAGTTAGAACAGTATTGAGTTCCATGTATTGAAAATCGTGAATTGAAAATTGCATCATCTTTTTAAAAATGTGTTGAATCTATAATTTGTATTAAGGGCAGTTGGTTTTATATCTGCATTTAAATTGATTTTTTTTTAAATTGGCATTTAATCTTTAATTTTCTATGTGTATTACTTTTACCATTAGAGTTACTTTTTTTTTTTTTTTTTTTTTTTTTTTTTAAGAGAGGGATGACTCAGTGAATTTTCTGATTGGGATTTGGCAACTATGGATTTCCTCTTTAAGATTTCCTAGAGATGGCAAATGGCTCCCAACAGTGTAATGTGTTTCACTGGTTAATAACTTTCAGATGAGCTAGACCGTATCCTCTTTTAGTGGATTATTTAGCTGATGCTCATCACAATGGTAGAAAGTAGGCTAGTTGAGAATCAGTGTTCTTTAGCTCATTTTTATTACTGTATTATTTTGGGAGAAGATTCATATTCTGTGTATTGTCTTTTAATGGTATAATAAAAATACTTACGTGGAACTGGTAGTTTTCTTAGTGCATTTAATCTTAACCAAATGCCAGTGACCTGTGATGAGGGAAAGTGTAGAAGAACTCACTAGTTGGGTTGTTAGTTCACTTCATCTTACAGATACTTTATAAAGGAACAGCAGTAACAGCCATCGTGCCTGTATAACACATGAGAACTTAAAAAATCTTTACAAATGTAAGTTTTTTTTTGTTTTTGTTTTTTTTTTTTTAATTATGAATGTGGGTGTCTGGGTGGCTCAGTTGGTTGGGCAACCAGCTTGGTTTTGGCTCAGGTTGTTATCTCATGGGTCATGGCATCAAGCCCTGCGTGGGGCTCCACTCTCAGTGGGGAGTCTGCTTGAAGATCGTCTCCCACTGTACCTCCCTCCACTCACTCACTCTCTCCTTCAAATAAATAAAATCTTTAAAAAAGTAAAAATATGAATGAAATACAGGATTTCTATAACGTTTGGTCTCATACTGCCTTTTTGGGGAAAGTTGTTAATTTTGTTTTGGATTGTAGTGTAGTGGGGCGGAAGAGCATGATAGTTCATTTGAAAAATTGCTCTGTATCGATCCTGATGGTCATACACATGATAGCTTTTTGTTGGATAGTAACATTGTGGTATTTCTTAAAAGATGTTACTTATTTATGGGAGAAAGACAGGGAGAGAGAGTGAGTGGGTGTTAGGGGGAGAGGGAGAGGGAGAAGCATGCTATCCACTGAGCGGGGAGCCTGTGACCTGAGCCGAAGGCAGACACTTAACTGAGCCACCCAGGTGCCCCACCGTCGTATTTTTGTATGCTGAAATGCTTTAATAGGACGAGCTCTTTACAGAAATAAAGGTATTGCTTCAAATGGAAAAGGACACTAGTTCTTATACCCCACAGAATTAATATCTGTATGAATCAGTGGCATCATAGTGTCACACAGTTGGGAAGAGGAAAGTTCTTTCATAAAAAAGTGACTTGAGGGCAGCCCGGGTGGCTCAGTAGTTTAGCGCTGCCTTTGGCCCGGGGCGTGATCCTGGAGACCCGGGATCGAGTTCCCCCCTCGGGCTCCCTGCATGGAGCCTGCTTCTGCCTCTGCCTGTGTCTCTGCCTCTCTCTATGTCTCTCATGAATAAATAAATACAATCCTAAAAAAATAAAAGTGACTTGAGCTTTCATTTCCTTATATTTTGATCTTCAGTATTTATACATTTAAGCTATATCCACCCTAGCCAAGCATGGTTATGGAAGACTTCAGGTCACTTTCATGCTGCTGTTTTTAAAATGTGGATTTCCTTACTTTTGTTCTACTGCCTATTTGCTTTTCCGGCTCAGTTCACGTTGTACGAGTCATTTTATTCTAGTTTTGCTCTTCCAAGAAAGGGCTTCTTTTTTATGAATTCTCAGTAGGTGTTAACATGTATCATGATAGTTGTTTATCTTTTGGTCGTGTCTGGTGAGCAAATGATTCATTCAACAAATGCTGTTTTCCCTTGAGATGATTATATAAATATTTTAGTCCATTTTCCCCTATTATTAAGTTATTTACGTTGTATTTTTCACATCATTGATACTTATTTATGTTTATTCTTACATGTTATTGATACCATAATCATTGGAAATAAGAAAGATTATTCCATTTGTCTCATTTTTTAGGGCCCATGTGTTGCTTAAAATACTTATTTTGGAAAATGTTTTCCTTTAAACAGTGCTCAATACCTAGGACATAAGTCACAAATTTGTTAATTAATTTTTTTAAATTAGAGTTTACTTGACAGAGTGGCAGCGATGGAAGATATGTGACCAGCCTTATAAGTTTCTTTGCAAAAGCTAAACATTTATTTTGACCTGTTTTCTTCAGTCTTTTATACTAAGGAGAGACACCTCTTTGTAAAAGTTTCACCACCTTTAAGTAATTTGAAGTGAGAATTTTTTTCTTTTTTAAAGATGACTCTAGTTTCATATTTCTTCACATCTTAGACATAACTATGCAAAGGAGGATTTTGTCATAATTATGTAATTTTGCTGTTAGTCATATTTTTTATTAAATATTTGTTCATTTGCAGGTATATTTGCATACTTAAACTACCATGTTCCTCGTACAAGACGAGAAATCTTGGAGACCCTAATCAAAGGCCTTCAGAGACTGGAGTACAGAGGATATGATTCTGCTGGTATTTCCTTTTCTATTAAAAAAATATAGTTTTTGCATGATTCTTGAGTCTAAATAAAGAGGCTTTTTTGTTTTAGTTAACTAGATTCTTTATTAATGTCTATTCTGTTTTGAGTAAACCTAAAAACAAGAATTTTTGTCTCTTACCATGTTTAAAGGGCTTATTCGTATAATTTCAACAGTATTACCATTTATATTATTTCTTATGGATATCTGCCTTTGTTAAGAATGTTACTGTAAAAAAAGAAATCACCTGGGGCGTTTTCGTGGTGGAACACAGTTCTTAGAGGACTTACTTTATAAATTATCTTTTTTCTTTCCTGTAATTTTTTTTTTCTCTAAGGATTCCCTGCAGTTGGCATATATACTTAGCCGAGGTCGTTTACCTTCAATAAATGACGAAGCGACTAAGAATCACTTTTTGCCAATTGCGCTCCGGGCAGCTTCTTCCCCGCTGCGTGGGGGCCTCGCCGGGGCCCCGCATGGGGAGTCCCCCCGGCACAGGAGTCCCCGCGGGCTCCGCAGAGGGAGCAGGAGCTCGGGCCGCGTGGGGTTTGGCAGGCCGGCTGGGCAGGGCAGGGAGCCGCCCTGAACCCCAAGTCCCCGGGCGGTGGCAGGCCCGTGTCCGTGTCCGCAGGTCACAGCGTCTGTTCTCCGTGACTCTCCTCGATTAACAGAAAGTGAACTCCTCAACTCCGTGGTTCTTAAAATTCCCTCCTCCCTTCGCTTCTCTGACAACACGTGTTGTCCTCGTAACATGCTGGTTCCTTTTCTGTCTGCGTTGAGGGCTCCTTTTCTGCCGCCTCTTCCTTAAATATTAACGTCTTTCAAGATTGTTTCCTAGGCCCGTTTTTCTCTCTTTGTATCTTCATGGGTGAGCTCTGACGTCATTCCCCTCCTCCGTGTCGGTGATCAGGACCCACGCGGATTTCTCAGGCCGCAGGCCTGGGTTTCCAACTGCCCCTTAGAAGTTTCTCTCTGGAGAAACCAAGACACCGTAAACTTTGCGTGTCCAGAATTGAACTGAGTACACTCGCCACTCTCTTCTTTCTGCGTTCCTTTATCCAGCCACCATTTCAGCAAGTCCTGCGAGCCTCGGAGGTACCCCGGGCTCAGGCTGCTTTCTCACCTCGCATCCGACACTTCTACCCTCAGTAGCGCTGATCTCTGTCCTCATCACCCCCGTTTGGTTCGGGGCGTCCCCATTTTTGGTTTGCTGTAGCTAGAGCTGCTGACAGCTGCTCCCCTCTTCCGTTTCTCCCCTTCCGTCCGTACTCTGTTTCTTAAAGAGAGTTTCCTAAACATTTTTACCCTGTGCTTTCTTGATTTGAAACTACTCAGTGCTTTTCTAGTACCTTCAGGTAAATTTTTCAAACTCTTGAGGCACTAAAGTAGAGTTTTGAGAAATGTGTTCCCTCATGTTCCTTCCTCCCTCCCCTTCTGAGGTGGGCACCCATCTGCTGCCTCTCTCCATTGTGCTCCAATGGCCACCCAACCTGTGGTACTCTTTTTTTTTTTTTTTTTTAATCTGTAGCCCTTTTATTATAACCCAAACCCACACTGTATTTTCATTATTTTGTCCCTATCTTCTGAATAGACTATTAGAAATTTGAGGGCAGAAAATTGAATAGTTTGCATTTTTGTTTCCAGCAGCTGTTGTGGTTCTTGACATATAATAATTTTCAGCGACTGTGAATTGATGAACATATGAATTAATTAGACGAAAGAATAGTTTTTAATTAAAAATCTGCCTCACGATGATAATCTAAGTGTTTGAATCTTGCTTTTCTGCCCCTCGATGATTCAGGTGTGGGAGTTGATGGAGGCAATGACAAGGACTGGGAAGCCAATGCCTGCAAGATCCAGCTCATTAAGAAGAAAGGGAAAGTTAAGGCACTGGATGAAGAAGTTCACAGTAATGTACTTAATTTGGGTTTTGTCCCCTTCCCTTCCCTTCGCTTCCTTCTCCCTTCCCTACCAAATCCCCTTTCTTCCCATGGTTTGACGTCCGTTTTAATATAGTGACATTTAAAGTTCAAAGGAAGGAATAAAGGTAGTTTTGTTAATTGTCTCTATTAGTGTACAATGTACCTTAGCTTCAGAAATGACCCTATTAACTAGGGGAGGAAATTGGTTAGGTACATAATGTTCACAGCAAGCTCAGTGTCCTAGGATGAAGTAGCCACCATTTCTGAGGAAGGACCTTTCATAGGACGTGAAGGTATTTTTAGTGGTGCCCTCCTTCTGGTGTCTTCACTTGGTTGTCTTCACTTTGGAGCAAACGCCTCCCTTGGATGTATGGTCAGTCTAGATGTTGCCCTTTTCAGTAGATCTGATATAATCAGGTAATTGTCATGTTTTTCCTTCAAGATTTTCTTACTTTGCTCACATACAGTAGTTGTCCAGAGATACGTGCTTCATTAAAGAGGGTACTTGTCAGTATTTAGTTTCATCACACTCTGCTTATACATTTTAATTTGTCACAGGAAACTTAAAAACAAAACAAAAACTTCAAAGTAAATTGACTGAAAAAACATTTGAAAAAAAATTTCCCACAGAGCTCCTGCCTGGGTGGCTCAGTTGGTTAAATGTCCGACTCTTCCTGTCAGCTCAGGTCATGAGATCGAGCCCCCACATCAGGCTCCGTGCTGCACGTGGAGCCTGGTTAAGATCCCCCCCCCAAAAAAAAAAAGATTCTCTCTCTCCCTCTGCCCTTCCACCACTGTCTCTCTCTTAAAAAAAAAAAAAAAAAAAAAAAAAAAAAAACCTTCCACCAACCCCAGGAAACAGTAGATTTTTTATGTATCTGTTTGAATGGATGCCATAGTAATCATGGTAAAGGAGTTCAGGTAACAGAGGAAAATGATGGACTTAATCACTTTTTTTTCACATAAGCCAAGCATTTAGCTTTGTAGTCCTTGCTGAACATACTAGATGAATACTTATATTGCACGTATTGTGGGTAAGATTAGCTTCGGGATGAGGCAGGTCCCCACAGAACTACTTCAACAACTGTAGTGTACACGCTCGGTCTGCTGTGTGTACCACGTCCTGTATACCAGGCTGGTTATAGTAGGTTCCATAGGAGAGAACAGACAAATTGCTTGAGGACTCAGGGGAGAGCTTGGGGTTGGACACCACGGGGAGATTCAGTATAAATAAGGAATGGCTGCTAATTCTGTTTGGGCAGTGAAGGTGAGAAGGGAGGACCTTCTGAGTAGGACAGCGTGGGCAAAGATAAGAATAAGGAAGTCAAATTTGGTGGAATGGTGGGTAGTCCTTTTACTGTGCATTATTGGTAGATGAGTGTGGGAGGCTAGAAGGCAAACTATAACCGGAATCAAGGTCATTGTGTATCAACATATTGAAACATGCCGCCTCCTGAAGGAAAGTCGGGAAGGGAGTGGAGACATGGGAATTTGTAGACGTCGCTGGCAAATTAGTAACTGCTCCATCACTTTGAAGAGGAAGCTGGCGGTGTCTAAATGGGAGGTGCCTATACCCTGTGACCAAGCGCTTCCATAGTTGGGCACATACTTGGAAGAAACTCTGTGGACAAGGAGACCTGACAACAAGATTCATTGCAACAAAATGTAGAAATGACCAGTAAGAGAATGGGAGACTAAGTTGTGTGTGACGTAGTGCGTGATTGTGTGTAGCTTTCGAAAGGACTGTACTGGATCTGGTACTGCATATGGGAACCTGGTTGAGTTGTGAGAACCTAGTGTTGAGTGAAGAAAGGAACCTGCAGAGGGACGGGTAAAGTGTACTACCACTTAAAAAACACAAAAGAGTGCTGTCATTTGTGGATACACGTTAGTGTATTAGATGTTTAAAGACCTAGGTAGGAAAGCTCCCCATCAAGTTGAGAATCCCTGGGGTGGAATGGGTTGAGCCCAGGTCATAAAAGAGGTATTAACTGCATTTCTTACATTTTAGTTTTATTTTTTTAAAGACTTTATTCATTTGTGAGGGAGAGAGCGAGCTAGTGAGCAGGGGGAGGGCAAAGAGAGAGGGAGAAGCAGACTCTCCACTGAGCAAAGCAGGGAGCCTGATGTGGGGCTTGATCCCAGGACCCTGAGATCATGACCTGAGCCGAAGGCAGATGCTTAACCGACTGAGCCACCAGGTGCTCCTACATTTTACATCTTAAAAAAAAATCTGAAGCACAAGTGGTGAGATGTTCACATTTGTTTGCTCCTGGTGTAGGGATTTGGATGTTTGTGGTGTTCGCTTTATTACTCCTAGCAAGTTTCAGCGTTTGACCTGTTGAGACAGAAAGAAGTCATCTCAGAAAAGGCCATTAGTGGGGCAGCCCGAGTGGCTCAGTGGTTTAGTGCTGCCTTCAGCCCAGGGCCTGATCCTGGAGACCCAGGATCGAGTCCCATGTCGGCCTCCCTGCATGGAGCCTGCTTCTCCCTCTGCCTGTGTCTCTGCCTCTCTCTCTCTGTCTCTCATGAATGAATAAATAAATAAAATCTTAAAAAAAAAAAAGAAAAGAAAAGGCCATTAGATTGGTTCTTGGTAACTTCTGACTTTGATAGCAATAGCTGACATGTACTGTTGCTTCCTGTGCCCCAGGCACTCTACTAAGTGCCTCACTAGTTCTTAGTACAACCCACGAAGTAGGTAAAATGATCATCCTCAATTTGCAGATGAGATTGAAACATGGGAGTACTGTCACCGAGGAGTAGGTGCTGTCATTAGATGGTGTCGGCAGTAGGGGCAGTAAAGTTTGGAAGCAAAGGAAGGCTGCTATTTCTTTTCCTTTTTTTTTTTTTTTTTTTTAAGATTTTTATTTATTTATTCATGAGAGACACAGAGAAAGAGAGGGGCAGAGACCCAGGCAGAGGCAGAAGCAGGCTCCATGCACCAGGAGCCCGACGTGGGATTCGATCCCGGGTCTCCAGGATCGCGCCCTGGGCCAAAGGCAGGCACCAAACCGCTGCGCCACCCAGGGATCCCCCTTATTAGACTTTAGATAATGTTCTTTTGGCAGCAGTGAAATAAGTATGATAATTACTGTGAGTTTGAATTGGATTCAATTTGTAGACTCTTGTTACTTTCCTCAGTTTTGCTTCCAGCGTGGCCGGGGTGGGGGTGCGGCTGCCTTAATTATAATTAGCCTAACAGAGTAGTCAGGTGTTTTCATTGCTTGCATCAACCTGTTCAGTAGTGATAACCAGTAATCCTTTACTTTTCCGGAGGTTATTTATCAAGTCACCTTAATTATTCAGGACAAGGTTAATCCAGGAAAGAATACATTGATGACTTTATCTGTTGGTTGATTGAGCCACCCAATAAAAATTTGAATAACTGTCCTACTTAGCTTAGTGCTTGGGATTCTACGGTAGTAAGGCAAGCTGCTGCTTTTGTAGAACTTAAATACGGGTAGGAGTCAGGTTGCACATGTCATTAAAGTTATAATAGTACAGCAGAGTATGCCCTGTGGTTTTAATCTCCGGCTCTGGAGTCAGCCAGCCTTAGGTTCACATCCTATCTCTGCTTCCTATTTGTTATGACCTAGGGTAGGTTCTCTGACCTCTTAGAGCCTCAGTTTCCTTATCTATAAAATGGGGACAATAGTACCTACCAGAGCATTATTAAAGATTCAATAACAAAATGAATATTTCTTGAATACTTATTTTATTCCAGCCACTGGGCCAGGCCCTGGTGACACAACAGAGAACAAGACAGGCAAACTCCTTGGCCTGATGGAGCTTACAGTCTACTGAGAGGGCCAGACAGCAAACAAATAGATAACGTTAGGGCGTGTGATCAGTGCTATGACACAAAGGTATATAGAGGTGACATGTAAGCAGAGAACGCGTTATTGTCCGAAGGGGAAATTCTAGGCAGAGGGAACTCCCAAGTGCAAAGACTCTACGTGTGCTTGGCCGGCTTATAGCTGGAAGTCAGTGGGGCTAGAGCAGAGTGAGGGGGAAAGTGGCGGCAGATGAGCTGGAGACCTGACTCAGGACTGGGACATGTAGGGTCTTAAATAAGATGGATTTTACTTCATGTGCCATGTGAAGCCGTTGGAAGATTTTGCATTAGGGGATTGATCTGATTTAATGGAATCTCGTTGGTTGGTGTGCAAAGACTGGAATGTACAGGAGGACAATTGGACATGGGGAGACCAGTTAGGATTCTGCTGAAGTGGTTTAGTGGTTGGTTGCTTGGCTCATTACTGATAGGGATAGAGCCATGAGGAGTCTTAAGTCCCTAGCACCAGGTAAGTTCTCAGTGAATGGTGGCTGCTGTTATTTGCAAAAGCTGTGTTGAGGGCTTTGAGGGGAAATGGGAGAGGTGGGGAGAATGAGAACGTCAAGGCAGTGGAGCCAGATGGTGGAGGGCCTTGTACCCTTAGAAAGGCACTGTGAGAAATGGCTTTATCTTGTGAGAAATTGGCTCTCTGGCTCTATGAGAATTTGAGGATCTTTTTATAAATCCCCCGTGACCAGGTTTAAGATGATTCATATGGGGAGTTAGGGATGCAAACCACTTTTTAAGCAATGGAAATCTGTTCAAGGATTTTAAGTGGTGTTTCTTGATCAGATTTGGGTGTTAGAATGACGTCTGATTAGCCAGTATAAAACCACGAAGACTGTGCTAAAATAAAATGCATGGACTTTCCTCTTTGAGACTTCTGAGCAGTTTGCTCTTCTTAATTTAGACCTAATTCTCATAGGCTTGGTTATCTGTTTCTTTGCCAAATGAATGTTATATTTAGGAAATCAGAAGGGGGGCATTACTAGTAAATACTAGAACTGCCTTTTTTAAATTTATTTTTTATTTTTTTTATTATTCCTTTGGAAAAAGAAGAGATAGCTTATAGGGAAAAGGAATTGTAATAACTGCTTTTCAGGATAAAGGAACATCTGTCTATAACCCCGTACTTTCCTGGTCTATTCTCAAGGACTGTTGTTTATTTTAGAACCTCTCTGTAATTGCAGTTTATATTGTGAGATATGTTTACATTCAGTAGAGACCAAAGAAATTGCAGTCATAAGGCTGTGGCGTTGAGAAAATGAATCTATTTTTACATGGGTAAAGTGGTGCTGATTTTTTTCAAGGCAAAGATTAAATATAGATTAAAAAAAAAAATCAAGTTAACTTTTTTTGTCCACAACCCTTCAGTCTGAAAATCTTCAAGCCTTCCGAAGAAAGAATAGTGCATTAACCACCCATATACTTCATCTGTTTTACCAGTTGTTAGTATTTTGTCACATTTGCTTTATTTCCCTGATTGTTATTGGATTCATTTGCCCTAAATATTTGAGCTGCATTAACTCCTGAATCTTTTAATTACTATTTTGAATATGGCTGATACTCAGTTTCAATAATTGTGTATTCCAGGTGAGTAGCACTGTAATAATTATATTTAAATATAGCTTCTAGCATTATCTCTACAGCATGGTTTAACATTGGAATTTTTCTTATTACGTTCTTCAGAGCAACAAGATATGGATTTGGATATAGAATTTGACGTACACCTTGGAATAGCTCATACCCGTTGGGCGACACATGGAGAACCCAATCCTGTCAATAGCCATCCCCAGCGCTCTGATAAAAATAACGGTATGGACACATTCTACATGCTTTGGAATGATTGAAGATCATTAATGGGAGAAGAATGAAGGCCCTTATGTTACTGTTATTTAAAATTTTTTTTTTAATCTGGAAAGTTTTAAACATATTCACAACTAGAGAGGCTGTAGAACTAGATGTGTCTGTCACCCAGCTTTAACACTGGTTAGTACACAGCTCTATTTCTTTATACCCCTCCACCCAGATTATTTTGGAAGCTTTCCCTTTCTCTCCTTTTCTTTCCCAGATTATTGTGGTGTTTGTCCTGTAGAGTTTCCTACAGTCTAGATCCTGCTAATTGTATACATCCCATGGTGTTATTTAACATGTTTCTCGGGCAGCCTGGGTGGCTCAGTAGTTTAGCACTGCCTTCGGCCCAGGGCATGACCCTGGGGACCCAGGATCGAGTCCTGTGTCGGGCTCCCCGCATGGAGCCTGCTTCTCCCTCTGCCTGGGTCTCTGCCTCTCTCTCTGTGTGTCTCATGAATAAAGAAAATCTTTAAAAAAAAAAAAAATAACATGTTTCTCTGTCCCTTCTATTTGCTATAAATTGTTGTGGTATTGATTTACATCTGGAGATATATGATGTTTGGGCATTTTTCTTTTTGTATTATTAGTGGCCATAGATGATCATTGCCAGCATTATTTCCTTAGGGTTTTGTAAAGTGGTGATAGTCAAATGTTCTCATTCCTTTTTTACTTATCTGACATACTTCTATAAAGAGAAACATCTCCGTATCTAACTACTTAGTTACTTAGACTTATAGATTATATATAGAAAAGATGGGATAAATGTGTTTTTTTTTCCAGTTTATTTACCGTTTTTCAAAACTGAAGTGGTTCTAATGTTCTAAGATGAATGAGTTTCTTTTATTATTATTATAAACTCATGGATCTAAAATACTGTATTTATATTTTTCAAAGTTATTTAATCAAAAAAGATGAAAATTATCCACTACACATATATTTGATCTTGTAATACTGTTTTAACATTAATTTATCTGACTTTTTTTTTTTTTGGTAAAGATTTTATTTATTTATTCATGAGAGACAGAGAGAGAGAGAGAGAGAGAGAGAGAAAGGCAGAGACACAGGCGGGGTGGGGGTGGGGGGGGCAGAGACACAGGCAGAGGGAGAAGCAGGCTCCATGCAAGGAGCCCGACGTGGGACTCAATCCTAGGTCTCCAAGATCAGGCCCTGGGCTGAAGGCAGCGCCTAACCGCTGAGCCACCCGGGCTGCCCAATTTATCTGACATTTAAAGAATTGTCTGGACCTCACCTAAGTAAATTTCACTGTAGATCTGAATAACTGATTTTTCTTATTCTTTTAACTTCAGTTCTTAAACTCAGTGTAAATCAGATCATTGTTTTAGTTTGAAAGTCTTTCACTTTAAACTTAGGAAGAAATTTTTCATGCATAAAAATGAATGAATGAAGAAGTGAGAACAGTAGTTCTATAATTCAGCCTTCTTGTTTTGCAAATGAAGAAACAGGCTCAGGAAATTTGTCCCTTTCATATGATGACGTTGAGTTAGTAGTTCAGCCACAAATGAAATTGTTAACCTCTAGATCCCAGTTTATTATATTTCCCCTCTATCCACTTCCCCAGTGCTGTGTGCTTCCACTAACCCACATAAATGAGTCTATTGATCTACCTGAGGATAATCCAATAATGAAAAGTAAAAGATACTTGATTACTCTTAGAATTACAGCATGTGACAAATTTTTTGACTTGAGAAAAATCTGACCGTTCTTATTGGCTATTTTATAGTGTTTACCAGACCTATAATTTTTGTCATCAATACTTTTTATTTCTTTCAGAGTTTATTGTTATTCACAATGGAATTATCACCAACTACAAAGACTTGAAAAAGTTTTTGGTAAGTGATCCACAAAGACACCAGGCTTTGAGAAATTTCTAATGAAAGCAGTTAGGCGGCTTGTACAGCACCATCTATGTATGATCAAGTAATTCTTGAGATGATTACAAGGGTAATATGTAATATAATATATTATAAAATTTGAAGTTTTATTTCATTTTAATCAGTTTAAATTTTATTTTTTAAATTAAAAACTTTTTTAAAGATTTTATTTTTAAGTAATCTCTGTAGCCAAGGTGAGGCTCAGACTAAGAACCCTGAGAACAAGAGCTGCATGCTCTACTGACTGAGCCAGCCCCATGCCCCCTAATCAGTGTAAATTTAAATAGCCACATACAGCTAATGACTGTTGTAATGGATGGTGCAATTTCATTATCCAATAAAGAATCCTATTTATTATGGAATTCTTATTTGGTGACTGTTGCTTATTATACTTTATTTATTTGAAATGTCCTTAATTTGTATGTGACATGTATATAGACTTATATAATTAAAAGTGTATATTTAGTTACACAAAATAACCTCACTATTTTGGGCTCACTTATTTAGATGGTGACTTTAATTTTGAACAATTGGTAAGGGGTATGGTATTGAAAAAATATTAGAAATTGGTTAGTGAAATTTTTGAGGAAAAAAAATTCTATAGGAAAGACTTGGATGACTATTTCATTAAATGAGTCAGTTTGTTTCCCTTTCTAATTTCAGGAAAGCAAAGGCTATGACTTTGAATCTGAAACAGACACAGAGACAATTGCCAAGCTTGTTAAGTACATGTATGACAATCGGGAAAGTCAAGATATCAGTTTCACTACCTTGGTGGAGAGAGTTATCCAGCAATTGGTAATAAACCACACCTTTAAAGATAATTATTGCTGATGTTAATCAGTTTATGTTAATCATAAACTCTTAGAATTAAGATAAGCAGAAACTATGCTGATTTAAATATTTTTGGCTTTTATTTCATATATGTATATGTGTGTGTGTGTGTGTGTGTATATATAAAAATACTCGGCTTGAATAATTTTGAGAGACTCTGACTAGTTGACCCCCTCCCTTCCCTACACTTAAAATTCTTCTTCTTTCACTCTAGCTTAGTGTCACGGGAATTAAAAATAATCTGAAATCAAAGAGTTCTCCAAAAACTATGGGCATGCACACACACAAACCCATACATACCACACACAAACGCACTCATGAGACACAGGTTCATCATCACTTTCTTGCTTCCTACTCACGTATTCTCTTCAGTTGGTCAGTTAGCATGAGGATCGCTTCAGTAAAATGCACACTCTATTCTGGGATAATGTCTGCATGTCTCTGAGCCAAAATAGCCAACTCTTTATTTTTCCTTATGGGGACTTTTCCTTGGCCTTGTTACACTGTAAAAAAGTATTTCCCAGCCCAAGAAAAAAAATGTCATTCTTTCTGATCCCATCGCAGTTGCCCTGGCTAAAGTTCAAAGATACCAAGATCCACAGAAGTCCAAATGCATGGTGATTTCTGCCCTCATCCCCATTCATAACTCTAGCTTTCTTATTTAAAAGCCCTTCACCTCTTTCTGAAGGTCTAACCCTCACCTCCTCCCTCTACCCAAATCTTAGATGTCTGCAGCAAAAGGAGGAGTCAGAAAGATGGAGAAAATAGAGGCCTCTTCCTTCCCGTTAGGGTAGAGTACTGTGCCTTTCCAGCCTTTTCCTTTTTTCTACTCCTTATGAAACCCAGTTTGTGTTCTGTGGTGGTCCCCTACCTCTCCTACCTCCTCCTGTTCCTCTTGTACTCACTCTTGATTTCCTTAGGCCCGGTCCCTAAGGAGGTTGTGTTGAGGAGATGTTAATGGTACACCTGTTAACAGTGGTGGTTGTGTATATTTTTATCTTCCGTGTCAAGGTCAACAAGCATGGAAGTTAGCAAGGTGTAAAATCACTGGACCAGAGAATGGATTTTGGATAATGAGTTTGGAATCTTTTCTAATTCTCTCCTCCTTGCATTCTAATGCACAGTATGAGAGATAGGATGTATCTATTGAGGAATGTATACAAAAGTGCTTTAAAATAGTTTATTTTGGAGCTATTGTCTAGTGAGTGTATTTCAAGAGTGGGCTTGGTTAAAAAGTGTGTCTTGGATACACCAAAGCTCAGGAATAAGTGTCTGCCTATATTTTAGGCTTATTTATAACTTGCAAAAGAGCAGCACGTGAACAAAGAATTTCTATGCTGAAGCCAATGTGTTTTAGGCATTTCACATTTAATAATTGATCATAATAAATATTGCTAATGCATTCTTTTTCCCTCTGTAGGAAGGTGCTTTTGCACTGGTATTTAAAAGTGTTCATTTTCCTGGCCAAGCAGTTGGCACAAGGTACGTACAAATTTAATAATGACTAATAATTATGTGTATTTTGAAACATTTGAATTATAAATGTGTTGTTTGTACACAGTGATTACCCTTAACTGTAAAGACTTGCCCTTTCCTGGAGACACCATGTGAATATATTTTTTTTCACATGTTCCTCCTTGTCCATTTCTCACCACTCTTCCATTTAACAGAATCCTTTAATAAAGCAAGTATATTTTGGCATTTGTAACCGGCCTTTGTACTGGGACACCATGCTTACTTTGTGAATTTGGATATTGAGTATTCTCTAGTTTTAGGCCCCAAACATTAACTTGCTCCATATTTTTGGGAAGTATATATTCTAAACAGATTCCTAGATAATTGTACCATCGCTGCTTTTGCTAAGATCATGACGTCATTTTTAGAACAGTGAGAAGCCCTAATATTTGGCAGGAGAGAGCTATTTTTAATAGGAAGGCAAGATGACTAAGGAGAAAGTGCTAAACATTCATGTATCAGAATTCTGTGTGCAGTGGAATGAAAGGTTCCATTTGACATTTTAAAAAGGAGAAACATTTCAGATACACTGTTTTTAGAACATGCATTGGCAAACTTTTCTGTGAAGGGCGAGAGAGTAAATATTTTAGCCTTTCTGGGCCATATGGCCTCCGTAGCACCACAGTTCTGCTGTTGTACTGCGAAAGCAGCCGCAGAGAATAGGTAAAAGAAAGAGCATGGCTGTGTTCCAGGTTCCAGTAAAACTCTTGTGTACAAAAGTAGACAAACCTGACCTCGGGGTCTATAGTCTGCTGCCCTCTGTCACTGAGTATTTTTTTTTTTTTAAGATTTTATTTATTTATTCATGAGAGACACAGAGAAAGAGAGAGACAGAGACACAGGCAGAGGGAGAAGCAGGCTCCATGCACTGGGAGCCCGATGTGGGACTCGATCCCGGGACTCCAGGATCACACCCTGGGCCATAGGCAGGCGCTAAACCGCTGAGCCACCCGGGGATCTCATCACTGAGTATTTTTTAAAAATTCTCTTTATGTTATTCTTCTGTTATACCTGAAGCCAAAGCTTAGAGGGAGAATTTGAACATTATTTGAAGAGTGTTGGCTCATTAAAATGCCTGTCAGTGCGTTATTTATGAAAATGGCTTAATTCTAATTTTGTGCTAACAGACGAGGCAGCCCTCTTTTGATTGGTGTACGAAGTGAACATAAACTCTCTACTGATCACATTCCGATACTCTACAGAACAGGTAAAAACTGTCCCTACGTCCTGCTATGAGGAAACTGTATAAAGTGCAGTAGATTTAAAGAATTGTGTTCATTAAATTGAAATAAATGCCTCTTTGGTCAGATCCACACATATGTGTATATATAGTTCTGTCTAGACATGAAAAGGATTTGTTGTTGTGATTCTTTGACAAGGAGAATTTTTTTCTGTTGTATATCCTTAGCTAGGACTCAGATTGGATCAAAATTCACACGGTGGGGATCACAGGGAGAAAGAGGTGGGAAATGCACTCTGCATGGATGGGGAGGAGTCTTATCCTCTTTTGTTCATTCTTTACTAATTCTTTGTTCTTGGAGTGAGTGAATGTGCTGGGCCTCTAAAAATGCTTTTTTATGGGGAAACATATTTTGACATTTTTCTAATTTGCAGAGTATATTTTGTCTGTCTGCTTTTGGCATTTAGAAAACCGCTTTTAATTTGTTTCTTTGAAATTTCTGAGATTTGAAATCATGAAGTTTTTTTGTCTTAAATAAGAATAATGTAAGATATATTATAAATAAGATGCTTAGACTGGGAACAGAACACTGCGTGCTAGGCTATTGTAGATTGAATTCACTGATAGTTATTTAATTTATCCTAACTTTTTACTAGATTATGTTTAAATGGTCTTTATTTTATGCATGACATTTTACTTTTAGATTTACATTCAACATTCTGATTGCCTTGTTTCAAATTGGAGTCTTTTTTTTTATTGTTTGAAGCTTATTTTTCTTTATAGGACTTTCAGTCATACAAATTCTGGATCATTTTATTGATATAATTAGACAGAAAACAAATGGCATGCCCTTCTCATTTACTTATTATTAAAAGCTTCCCAAGTGAAAGATAGGGAGTGGTAAATTCAGGAACTTGAAACCCATATTATTAATGTACAATTCTTGGTTTCTTGAAAAAAAAAATTAGCGAAAGACTAAACCTGTTCATTTTTAGATAGTGGCTGCTTTAGCTCCTTTATCTAAAGCAGAGTTCCTTAAGTAGCCTTCAGTCATGAAGTGTTAGCTTTTCTTCTTACTTCCTCCTGCCTATCCTTCCCTTTTCAGAAGAGAAATTCGTTTACCAGTGAGAGTACAGAATTTTGGAGCCAGAGTCCCAGATTTCTGTTTATAATCCTGCTCATGTATACATTACCTTTATGGTACCTTGTACAGTTTCTTAGACTGCTTTTAGGAAAAAAAAAAAAAAGGAAGAACATTGGCCTAAGGTCTTAAGAAGTTTGAAGAAAACCTTTAACGTGAGACATCTTTTTAAGATCGTGAATTATGGGATCCCTGGGTGGCGCAGCGGTTTGGCGCCTGCCTTTGGCCCAGGGCGCGATCCTGGAGACCCGAGATCGAATCCCACGTCGGGCTCCCGGTGCATGGAGCCCGCTTCTCCCTCTGCCTGTGTCTCTGCCTCTCTCTCTCTCTCTCTCTCTGTATGACTATCATAAATAAAATTAAAAAAAAAAAAAAAAAAAGATCGTGAATTATGTTTTAGTAACCTTTATTTCTCTAGCTCCTAATAGGTAGATAATGTGTGACTCTGCAAAGTTTAGTTGGAAAAGTTGAGCCTCTTATTGACGAGGCTGTGTAAAGGGGAGAATATGGGACTGGCTTTTGGATTTTGCTATTTTCTCCAGGTCTAACTGCTTACAGAATAAAAGGGGGTGGTAATAATTGTGTTCCACTCAAATCAGATGAGATAATCAACGTATGGCAGAACTTTTTATAGAGTCTAAGAGTCATGGTATAGGTATCAGGTGGTAATGTTCTTTTCATTTAAATAGGCAGTGGTAGCTTAAATCCTTTTAAATGTTATAATTAAATATACCTTGTTACTTGAAGAATAAACATTTGGAGGAGGAATTTAGTGAAACTTGACAATGTGAGGACATTTTATAACCTAAGGCTGGTTGTATTTGTTTTGAAAATATAGATGCTAGGCTATCCTTCTACATATTTTTTAATTCACTTTTTTTACATCAGTAAAATTCACTGTTTCTGATGTGCAGTTTCATGAGTTTTGTCAAATGCACACCGTTGTATAACCACCACAATCAGAGTACAGGACAATTCCATCCCCCTAAAAGTTCCCTGCAGGGATAGCTTTGTAGCCAGCCCTTGTTCCCAGTCCCAGGCCTTGGCAAACACTGATCAACACGTTTAATCTTTCTGTAGTGTTACTTTTTCTGGGATGTCATCTTATACATGTTTTTTAAAGTGTGGTATCTTTTTTTGCTGTTGAACTTGGATGGAAAGAACTGTTCTATTTTCATGTCTAAAACACATCAGATTAGCACGGATTATGGAGAACTTTGGATGTACTTTACAGACATGCATTTTAGAGGCTAGATACAATATGAGTTTTTACAAGTGTATTTATAGTATCCTCTGGCCTTGTGTCCATAGTTATAAGGTCTACTCTGTCCTAATCTCAGAAAAAGGTGCTGCTTTTGTCTCTGACATTTAAATAATCTTCAATTAATGGTTTTCCCCCCTCTATTTGTCTAATTTGCCAAACTTCATTTTGCTTTTCAGTTTTGACTTTTGTTGTGAATGAGCAAAAAGGAAAAAAAATACTTCATTCGTGACTTGACAAATTAAGTAGAGATGTCAGAATTCTCAAGTTCTAAAGGATTAAAAGGGATTAAAGGATATTATTATTGCAGAAGGACTTTTATCCTGACTTAAAAGAAATATAAGAAAACTCAATTTTAAGAAAGAAGAGGTCCTAGGTGTATATTTCCAGTCCTTAGTAGCAATTGCCACATATGGTATACCATGGTCAGGGAGTTTTAAGTATCTTTGTTTTGTTTTGTAATCAGAATTAGTGTAGGCTACACCTTGATTTGTTGTACTGACTTACTGTTAAAATCTAGGGCAAAGTTTTGTTATGAGATAATAAAAGTTAATATGCCAGTATTATTAATTAATAATTATGCCAGTATTATTCATTTTAATAATTAAAATGGCATAAAATATGCCATTTTATTCATTGTACAGTTTTGAATTTTTAATGTAATTTTTATAAGTTTAGTTACACAGATGTATGTATTCTATCATGTTTTGTATGAAGTTAAGTGAAGATTAGGTTTACATACTTTTGATTTAAAAAAAGTTAGTGCAATTAGTGAATTATTTACCTTTTACCAGGAAAATAAATAATCATATTTTAAAAATGTGTAATGCAGCACTATTACTGCCACGCTCTCTTTGATAGTTGCTGTTTCACTCTACACCTTTGTCTCTTGTTCTTGTTGGCTTATTGCATGGAAATAAGGTGATCTACCTAGCTTTTTAAAGTTGCTGGAATTATTTTGCGTTGCTATGATTTTTTGTTGATTTTGTAGAAAATTATGTATATTTATATATTGGCTATGGTTTTCTACATGTTTGTTGATTTGTGTTAACTCTGTGCTCTAGGCAAGGACAAGAAAGGAAGCTGCAATCTCTCTCGTGTGGACAGCACAACTTGCCTTTTCCCTGTTGAAGAAAAGGCAGTGGAGTATTACTTTGCTTCTGATGCAAGGTGAGCTTCCTTCACTGATTCAGAGAAAACCAAAAGGCAGTTTGTAGTAGCTAGGCATGCTATGTGTGAGAATATATCAGTTAGGGAAAATGTGTCTTTTTGGAGATGGGGTTCTAAAAATACTTTTTCTCCCAATTCAAAGCATTAGATCAATTTACCAAGAAGAGAACAGTCCTTGAGACTTGTGCCTGCATATTTACTCTGAGCTCTTGTATTATTTTTCCTCTTCTTTCTGGAGCATTACCCAGGTTTTATAGGGAGGAGAGATTTTTAGATTGGAGAATAGAATGGCTTAGCGTCCCACCAATTCCAGTATGGTTGCTAAACCATTGTAGTTTTTGTCTAATAAGGACACTTGCCTTTTTAATTCAGAAGTAATTTACAGCATAATCGCTTTTATAAAAGAAATAGTACTAGACCAGGACATTTTGAGTGAAAAATACCCTGAGATGCTTAGATGCATTTATAAATGGAATACTAACAGTGATGATGATAAAGTGGATCACTCAGGTTGCCAACAGGTATTTGAGTCATTCGTTGTGCCTGAAAGCGAGGGGATCTGAAGATGAGAAAGTGTCGTAGTTTAGGACTTCCGGGAATGCATCATCTCAGTGAGAGAATAAGCTTCACTGTTTCCTAATTTTTGCAGGAGTGTAGTCAGTGCTAGGATGCATCATTGTTGTCATTAAGTAGGTTTGTTACAGAATTTATAGTCATGATTTTAATAAACTGGAAATTGCAGAAGCTTTCCATCCTTTTGTCATTCATTCATTCATACATATTGCACATTCTGAGCAAAGCTATGTGCTAGGCTTAAGAGACAATGATCAGTAAAAATAAAAATATACTTGTCCGAGGGGGGGCCTGGCTGGCTCAGTCTGGGGAGCCTGTGACTCTTGATCTTAGGGTTGTGAGTTTGACCCCCATGTTGGGGGTGGAGATTACGCCAAAAAAAATTTAATATGTATATAATAATAAAATATACTTCTGTGTGTATACACACACACACACACACACATTTGTCCCTGAGGAGCTTTTTCTTAATAAAGAAGACACAAGTCTAGAATTCCAGTTGCAACGAGAGCTACAGAATGTCTGTGGCAGGGTGACTTACCCTCCTATGGGTAAATTTCTTTAAGGGAGTGACACTTATCTCTCCCTTGGTAAGTTGTTAGGAGTTAATTAGGTGAAGAGTTAGAGGGGAGAACGTTCATTTTCTTGGTATGAGTGTGGCTGGAATGAAGAGAGGAAGTTTGGTGGGAGATGAAGCTAGAGAAGGAGGTGGGGTCATGGTAAGATGTTTTGTTGTTTTCTGAAAAGCCAAAGGGAAGCCATCAAGCTTGGGTGGGTGAAAGAGAAATCTTGGTTTGAATTGCCTTTTGATACTCATTTTGGCGGAAATGGAAAATGCATGGATGGAGGGAGGGAAAGTGGTTGGATAAGTTAACAGGTTGCTGCAGTAGTTCAGCCAAGAGCTAATGGTAGCTAGAACTGGTCTGTGGTGGCAGACCTAGAGAGAAGCTTTGAGAAATATTTAGGAGTTAAAATTGAAGGGTTTGGCGATAGAATGAGGAGGAAATAGCCATGCTTTCTGATTTGATCTAGTCTAATTTGGTTTAGGGTGCTGCACAGAGCACAGTTATTCATTGTCCAAAGTAACCGCCCACTGCCCTGTAGGAAGGGGCTTTGGTAACCAGAAAGTTATCAGAGATACTATATATTTTATTTTATTTTTAAAAGACTTATCTATTTATTTTAGAGGAGGGGGGCAGAGGGAGAGAGAGCGAATCTCAAGCAGACTCCCTGCTGAACATGGAGCTCATCGTGGGGCTTGATTCCACGACCCTGAGATCATGACCTGAGCCAGATGCTCAACTGACTGAGTCACCCAGGCGCCCTAAGTTTGTATTTGAATTTGGTCTGTGTGTCCTGATGACAGTTTTATTTTTAAATGCAGTTTCTTTTTTTTTTTAATTTTTATTTATTTATGATAGTCACAGAGAGAGAGAGAGAGAGAGAGAGAGAGAGGCAGAGACACAGGCAGAGGGAGAAGCGGGCTCCATGCACCGGGAGCCTGACGTGGGATTCGATCCCGGGTCTCCAGGATCGCGCCCTGGGCCAAAGGCAGGCACCAAACCGCTGCGCCACCCAGGGATCCCCGACAGTTTTATTTTTAATGATCATTCTTGGTTACTGATCATAGTATCTCCTTGAACATTTTATAGTGCTGTCATAGAACATACCAATCGTGTCATCTTTCTTGAAGACGATGATGTCGCAGCGGTGGTGGATGGCCGTCTTTCTATCCATCGAATTAAACGAACCGCAGGAGATCACCCTGGACGAGCTGTGCAAACCCTCCAGATGGAACTCCAGCAGATCATGAAGGGTGAAAGCTTTTGTCATGTTATCACTTGGTGTTCTTGATAGAAAGGAGACCTTCTCCTTCCTGTCGTGTAGGGATCTGATGACACAGTGCTGCCTGAAATCTTGCACACGATTGGTGAGCAGGTGACCCCAAAAAAGGGATGACTCTTTGGAAAAATTACCTGCTGATCTTCAAGTAGTTGTTCTTTAGACTAATTCATGGTTCTGTTTCTAACATTAAAAGGGGACCCCTGGGTGGCTCAGCAGTTTAGCGCCTGCCTTCAGCCCAGGGCATGCTGCTGGAGTCCCAGGATTGAGTCCCACGTTGAGCTTCCTGCATGGAGCCTGCTTCTCCCTCTGCCTGTCTCTGCCTCTCTCTCTCTATGTCTATCATGAATAAATAAATAAAATCTTTAAAAAAAAAGAGAGAGATTAAGTAGCACTTGATATTTTTAAGATACTTTATAAGGCTTATTCCTCTCTTACTTTCTGTGCTTCAATTTTCTCATATGTAAAATGGGGATAATAGGACCTGCCTCATTAAGGTTGAAGAGAGCTGATTTATGTAGAGCCTTCAGAACAGAACACCCTTAGTGAGCCCTACATTATGTTTGCTGTTGTTAAGATTATTATGGTCTTAATTTTTATTCTCCTTTCTCACGGGGCCGAGGTGGGCTGGAAGCCACCATTTATTACATAGCTGCTATATGTCGGGTGTGCCCTATATCCACACTACAGCGCCGTGAAGTAGTCACTGTGCTTACAGATAAAGGAATTTCTCCAGAGCCATTTAGGTGCTGGAGGATAGAACTATGGTTTGAACCTAGATCTGACTCTAAATCTTAAGTTTGTCCCCTTCCTCTGTTTTGCTCTAACTGCATATTTTAGGTATAAAGTTATTAATAAAGCGGATTTTCCTCCTTACTTGATTATTTTTCTTCACATTGGGTAAAATGTCCCACGTGAATATTGTGCTCCATCGCATGAGCCCTTGTTTCATTTACTAAGGTTCTGTTCCAGGAGGTAGACTTTTTGGTTGTGTACAAATTTCTTAACGATATAATTTCTGTTACTTTAGGCAACTTCAGTTCATTTATGCAGAAGGAAATTTTTGAGCAGCCTGAGTCCGTTGTGAACACGATGAGAGGAAGAGTCAACTTTGATGACTACACTGGTAATCAAACACGAATGATGACTTCAGGGGGTCCTGTGGGGGTGGCAGTGGCAGCCTTGAAGGGTCATTGTCCCTCCCAGCCGTGGAGGAGGCTGTGGCTGCAGCCTCCAGGGGTGCCAGTGTAGCTAAGACAATGAGGGGGATGGTGATTGGGGCTCGGGGGTGGGGAGAGGGCTTCTGTTTGGGAAGATGAGGAAGTTCTGGGGATGGATGGTGGTGATGGCTGCACAAGTGTGAATGCGTAATGCCACTGAACTGCACGCTTAAGGATTGTTCAACGTTAAATTTACGCTACGGATACTTTACCTCAATAAAAGGGGGGAGGTAAGAAGGAATGGTTGCCAGAGGCTGCAGGGCCGGGGGTGGGGAGGGATTCTAATGGGTATGGGATTTGGGATGGGTGCTGAAATGCCCTAAAATTGGATAGTGGTGACAGTTGCACCGCTCCGAATATCCTAAGGACCACTGATTGTGTACACTTTAAGAGGGTGAATTTATGGTATGTGACGTATCTCAATAAGGTCATGCAAAATGTAAAGAATGACTAGAAAGTCGCATTTGAAAACTGTCACAGGAGTGTTAGCAGGATTTTCCAGGGGTGGGGGAGGTCCTCTGGTGTGCCGTGAAGAACTCTTAACTTCCTTTCCCTTCGGAACGCCACTGCTGGGCCCTTGCTCCGTGGTAGGGGCGGCTGTGGCACCGCCAGTTCCGGGAGGAGCGAGGCCTGGGCCTCCCGGGGGAAGCTCCCGTGTGCAAGCTCCCGTGTGCCTGCTCAGCCTAGATTCTCTCAGCTTCTAAGTGAGGGAAGGTGTGAACTTGCCCACAGGCTCTCCGGGCGTGTGCTTCACCTTCCTGTTGAAGATGGGCTGAGTGCCGCTCTGGTCTTGTTTCCGGAAACTGCCTGGACCGGGTGTCACGGGAGTTCACGTACCTTGCAGAGATGAGTTTGAGAATGACTTTCTGAGGTCCTCAGATGTCTGTGAACTGTTTATTGGGAGATCACATTTTTGGAACACCGCGTATTCATCGTGACCGGCTAAATAAACAGTTTAACAAACTTTGGGTGAAGCTTCTCAGCATTAATTAGTTTTTGAGAAATAGTTGCTGGTGTGCAAAAATCTCTCCCTGAGTCTGCGTGCCGTCCGTACAGTATTAAGTCCTGTTAATAATGATTTCTCTGAGTAAATGCTGTCTGTCTATCTTCCTCTTTTCTGAGCAGCATCAGACTTTCTCAGCGGGAGAGATTTATTGAAGCTGAAGTCCAGGTTGAGCATCTGTTCAGAACCGCATGCTGCCCGTAGTTGTTCTGATACGGCCTCTCTGAGGTTCTTATAAATCTGCAAGAGGGGTGAATGTAGACTTATTTAAAGAAAGGTAAAATACGATAAATGACACCAGAAACAGTTTCATGTTGAAATATTTAAAGTTCAGTGTTGAATTTGGAGGAGAGAAGAAATCTGTGGGCAGGGCCTTCAGAGGCGGGCGTGAGCCGCGAGGATGGAGGGTGAGTAGGATGTGGGAGCCGGGGGGGAGGGAGGACCGGCAGCAAGCTGTCGGGGCGGTGTGCCCGCTGTCGGGGTGGTGGCGGTGTGCCCGCTGTCGGGGCGGTGTGCCCGCTGTCGGGGTGGTGGTGGTGTGCCCGCTGTCGGGGCAGTGTGCCCGCTGTCGGGGCGGTGTGCCCACTGTCGGGGTGGTGGCGGTGTGCCCGCTGTTGGGGCGGTGTGCCCGCTGTCGGGGTGGTGGTGGTGTGCCCGCTGTCGGGGTGGTGTGCCCGCTGTTGGGGTAGTGGCAGTGTGCCCACTGTCGGGGTGGTGGCGGTGTGCCCGCTGTTGGGGCGGTGTGCCCGCTGTCAGGGCGGTGGTGGTGTGCCCGCTGTCGGGGCAGTGTGCCCGCTGTCGGGGTGGTGTGCCCGCTGTCGGGGCGGTGTGCCCACTGTCGGGGTGGTGGCGGTGTGCCTGCTGTCGGGGTGGTGTGCCCGCTGTCGGGGTGGTGGCGGT
Organism: Canis lupus familiaris; assembly: GCF_011100685.1. Lineage (NCBI taxonomy): Eukaryota > Metazoa > Chordata > Mammalia > Carnivora > Canidae > Canis > Canis lupus. Next base: position 69,390,948 of record NC_049231.1, on the reverse strand, counting down.
GTGCCCGCTGTCGGGGTGGTGTGCACACTGTCGGGGTAGTGGCGGTGTGCCCACTGTCGGGGCGGTGGCGGTGTGCCCGCTGTCGGGGCGGTGTGCCTGCTGTCGGGGCGGTGTGCCCGCTGTCGGGGTGGTGTGCACACTGTCGGGGCGGTGTGCCCGCTGTCGGGGCGGTGTGCCCGCTGTCGGGGCGGTGTGCCGTCTAGTTCGCCACGCTGCATGCGGAGAGGAGTGAGGGGCGGGGTCTGAGGGGAGACGGGGCGCTGCCGGGCGTCCGTGGACGTTGGCATGCTGTGCGGGGCCCTGTGTAGGCCATGCGGAGCCGTTAGCAGGCCCGAGCGCACCCCGAGAGCCCCCGTGGGAGGCCGGGCCTGGGGCGACCGCGGGAGGGGGGCGGCGGGGAGACGGCAGCGGCACCTGCTGCTGCGGGGAGCGGAGGACCCAGGCCACCAGCAGCAGGGCCTCCTCCGGTGTTTATGGAAGAAAGAGCAGGAAAAGAGGAGTTCCGCAAGGGAAGACCGGGAGATAAATGCCCAGAAAGCCCTTTTGTCAGCGTTATGCGCCTTGTAAAGTTGTCCTACAAGCAGGAGAGCTGTTCGCTCTTTCGTTGTAAAGGTAAGGACATCCCGCCCCGTCGGCGTGAGCGTCTTGCGGAGCCCACGTCCCTGCGCTTCACGAGCCGAGCTCGGGCCCTGCTGCTTGGAGCCCGGCCCGCCCCGTCCACTGGAGCCCGGCCCCCGAGAGCATCGCCTCCCGGCCTCGGGGGCCTGCCAGTTTCCAGGGAGGTAGCGTCGCCCAGCTCGTCTCACCCGCTTCCTTCGTGTCATTCTTGGTCACCGCCCGAAGTACCAGCGTCTCTGACGGTCTCACGGCTTTCACACCGAGTCCGTCCACACCGCTCCACGTTGCGTGGCGGGAGGCCCCGCGAGTACTGCTCGCCGTCCGCCCCGAGCTCTCAGCGCCGGGCCGCGGGGGGACCTGGGCCGCGGGGGGGACCTGAGCCGTGGGGGGAGCTGGGCGCCTGGCTCTCACCCAGGCCGTCTGTGACTCTGCTGGGGCTCGTGGTGCATGTCCTCTTAGTATTGAAACATAAAAAGGACGACACAAGATTACTCAGAAAAATAAAAAGCAAAACCTATGTCTTGGTTTATATCATAACCTGTGAAGGTAGAACAAAGTGTGGGGAGATAGAGAGCAGGGGCACAATAGACAGCCCACGGGGTGTGGACAGATCACAGGGTGTGGACAGCCCACGGGGTGTGGACAGACCACGGGTGTGGACAGCTCATGGGGTGTGGACAGACCACGGGTGTGGACAGCCCATGTGGTGTGGACAGACCACGGGGTGTGGGTGGATCACAGGGTGTGGACAGCCCCATGGTGAGGAGACAGCCCATGGGGTGTCAGACACAAGAGGTGCCACCCGGGGGTGTGCATGTGCGGCCAAGAAGACGGACTTGGGGACGAGGTGTGGGAGGGTGAGGGGAGTGAGGGGAGCAAGGAGAGCGAGGCGCCCAGGTGGCCTGCCCCGGGTATGCGGGAAATAGGGGTTGAAAAATTGAGTGGATGTTGAGTGAGAATTTGTCACGAGCAGAGACCCGGGCTCGTGTTGGGGTGTTTCTCCAGCAGGTGGCCTTCGAAGCACACGGAGAAATCTCTGGAGGCTGAAAGGTGTGGGCGGGCTGTGGCTGTGGGGCCGGCGGGGAGGTGGGAGGCAGGCGGTGGGCGCTGCCCTCAGCTGCGGGGTGCAAGGTGGCGCCCCCGGGGAGGGCGGGAAGGGGCCGGGCAGCACTGCTCAGAGCGCTTCGGCCGCCTGGGGAGACTCCTGGGAGCTTCGGTCTCGGCAGGCGGGAGGAAACACGCCGGTGCTGGTGCCTCCTTCCCGGAGTTGACAAACCTGCCCGCGTCCTGTACCCCCACCCCCGGCGGGCAGTCCCGCCCCGGCCCCTGCTGAGCTCGTGGGTGCCCCCGTGTGTGGGCCCGCGGGCTGGGCGGGTGCCGCAGGGCTGGGGCTTGGTTTTCAAACCTGCTTGGTTTTCAAAACCAGAGACAACTGTGTTTCCTGAGAGGAATATAAATTTAAACGGTGGTGGTGTTTCCCCCGTTGGCGGTGGACACTCACAAGAAGTGGTTGCCTGTTTCATGAGGTTCTTTCCTAAATAATTATATTCAAAATTTCATTTCAGTGAATTTGGGCGGCTTGAAGGATCACATTAAGGAGATCCAGAGGTGTCGGCGTCTCATTCTTATTGCTTGTGGGACAAGTTACCACGCTGGTGTAGCAGTAAGTGGCTGCTTAAGATTTTAACTGATGTTGGATATTAGAAGGCGTCTGTAACATACCACGTGAAGTTCTGCTTTGTTAAAACACCGTGTTACCTTTTCATGTTATTAAGACAAAAATCAGGGCAGTTGGGGGCAGAAATGTTAAGAGCTGCTTGGAATTATTTATCAATGGAAGACTTGGATATACAGGTAGATGACCTGCAGTGACTTCATGGAAGGCAAAGTGTTTCTTTTTCTTTTTTTTTCTTTTTCTTTTTCTTTCTTTTCCTTTTCCTTTTTCTTTTTCAAGATTTATTTATTTATTCATGAGAGACCCAGAGAGAGGGGCAGAGGGAGAAGCAGGCTCCCTGTGGGGAGCCCGATGCGGGACTCAATCCCAGGGCCCCAGGGTCACGGCCTGAGCGGAAGGCAGACGCTCCACCCTTCAGCCACCCAGGCGTCCCAGGCAAAGTGTTCCTTACAGAGAGACTTCCATAGGAGCAGTCCTTAGGTTTTGCTTATCATTTCCTCGGCTCAGACAGATGGCTGGTAACATGTGTGAACCTCAACAGGATTTTACTGGGTAGGCACATTTCTGCAAACGAAGGAAGTCTGCTTCTCGTCAGACTTTGTTCTTTATTCTCTTGAAAGCTAATTCAAAAAAATTATTTAAATTTTTTACAATTTTATTGAGAAATAATAGACATACATCATTGTGTAACTTGAAGACGTATAGCTTGGTGGTTCGACTTAGATCTATCGTGAAGTGATGGCCACGGTAGGTTCGGTTAGCATCCATCTTCTCATAGAGGTACAATAAAAACAAGAGTAAAGGAAAGACATTTTTCTCTGTGATGAGAATTCTTAGGATTTACTGTCTGGACTCTCCTGTGTATCCTACACCAGTGTTTGCAGTCGTCATCCTGTCGTACGTTACAGCCTCGTGTTTGTTTATCTTATAACTGAAAGTTTGTACCTTTTACCTCCTTCCTCCAATCCCTTCCTCCAATCCTCCCTCCCCCAGCCCCAAATTCTAGTAACCACCAGTCTGATCCCTTTTTCTATTAGTTTTTGTTTTACATAAAAGATTCCACATATAGGTGAATCATACAGTATTTGTTTTTGTCTGTGATACTTGTTTCACTTAGCGTAATGCCCTCAAGATCCATCCATGTTGTCCCAAATGGTTGGATTTCCTCATTTTTCACAGCTGAATAATATTCCTCAGAGTGTGTGTGTGTGTGTGTGTGTGTGTGTGTGTGCGCGCGTGTGCGCACATGTACATACACACCACAACTTTATCCATTCAGCAATTGATGGACCCTAGGTTGTTTCTTTGTCTTGGCTTTTGAGAATAATGTTGCTGAGAACCTGAGGGTGCAGATGGCTTTTCAAGTTAGTGTCTTCTTTACCTCTGATATCCACATAATCAGAATTGCTGGATCATATGGTAGCTCTATTTTTAATCTTTTCAGGATCTTCCATAGTGTTCTCCATGGTGGCTGCACCAATTCTCATTCCCACCCACAGTGTTCAGGGTTCCCTTTTCTTCACATCAACACAGTGTTTGTTATTTCTTATCTTTTTGATGATGGCTATGCCTACAGACATGAGGAGCTGTCTCCTTGTGGTTTTATTTATTTATTTATTTATTTTTAAAAGATTATTTTTTTATTCATGAGAGACACACAGAGAGAGAGGCAGAAACACAGGCAGAGGGAGAAGCAGGCTCCACGTGGGAGCCCGACACAGGACTCCATCCTGGGTCTCCAGGATCAGGCCCTGGGCTGAAGGTGGCGCCAAACTGCTGAGCCACCCGGGCTGCCCTCATTGTGGTTTTAAAGTGCATTACCCTAAGGACTAGTGATTTTGAGCATCTTTTCATGTACCTTTTGGCCATTTGTATATCTTCTTTGTATATAAGAAGATATACAAATGGCCAATTTTTACCTGTATATTCAGGTCTTTTGCCCATTTTTAAACTGGATTAGTTGTTTTTTTTTTTTTTTTCAGTTGTATATTTTGGATATTAGTCCCTTATCAGATAACATGGTTTGCAGATATTTTTTTTCCCATTCTATAGTGTGACTTTTCACTTTGCTGATGGTTTCTTTTGCTGTAGTTTGATGTACTCCCACTTTTTTATTTTTTACTTTGTTGCTTGTACTTTAGGTGTCATAGATAAGAAGTCAATACCAAGACCCATGTCAGGGAACTTAGTTCCTGTGTTTTTTTCTAGGAAGTCTGTGGTCTTAGGCCTTACTTTTAAATCTTTAATCTAAAATAAAATTAAATAAATAAATCTTTAATCCATTTCGAGTTAATTTTTGGGAAGCTGAAATTCTGTATCAAAGATGTGTGTTGGTTGTCAGTGCAGAAGTGCAGGAATATAATGTTCTTTTAGGCCAATAAATCAGATCCACATGAGGTTTTCTTATAAAGACGACATTTATAGTGCTGTTGGTGTCAATTCCCACAAGTACAGGAGACCCTTACACATTGGGTTTCTACTTCTAGAATTGATTCCAAAGTTTATGACATAGTAATTTTTTATTTGCTGGGGCAAAAATATCTATGATCTGTACTTATGGGAGCCAGTCATGTAACTAGTGGTGGAAACTGGCTGGTTGTCCAGCCCCTGCATCTCAGTTCTCTAACCCACCCACTCCCCAAATCACCTGGTTTAAAGAAAGTCTGTGGTGCCTGGTGGCTCAGTGGGCTGAGTGTCTGCCTTCGGCTCAGGTCATGATCCTAAGGTCACAGGATTGAGCCCCAAGTCCTTGCCTTGGGCTCCTTGCTCAGCAGGGTCTGCTTCTCCCTCTGCCCTTCACCCTGCTCATGCGCTCTCTCTCTCTCTCTCTCTCTCTCAAATAAATAAAATCTTTAAAATGAAAAGTAAAGTCTAGGTAGTATTGAAGGGGAGAGCTCTAAGAAAGAGCTTGTTTTGAACATAGGAAAAGAAAGGATGAATTAAAAAAATATAAATGAAGGGATTGGCCAGTTCCCTGCGGCTTAGTCTGTTGTTAATGAATGAGCCCTCTATTCAGAAGTAAAAGATTTGATTAAATGTTTCTTCTGATGCTAAACCTGAATTTTAGGGCAGAAATTATATGCTATGTTAGAATTCTCTAATTATGAAATTTGAGAAAATGTAAGGTTTGTTTTGTTTTGTTTTTTGGTAGCTGCTGAGATTACTATAATTAACAAACATTCAAAGTCCCTTTGTGGTTTATCATGCAAAATAGTGTCGTTAATTCTGTTCTATCTAGTTTTGTGGGTTTTTTGGGTGGGGCTCAAAATGAATGACACATACGCATAAATGTTTTGTTATTTAATATGTATCCTGAACAATAACCATCAAAATCATCCTAAGTGTAGTTTTCTTTTCAAAACGTTAATTGTGTCTGGGTTTTTACAGTGACCTACAATAGAATTTATAACAATATATTAGTCTTTTATGATGCAAATATGTCGTTCTGTGTATTCATAAAGAGTTGCTTCCACTGAAAGAAAAAGACATTTATTAGCACAGATAAACCTTGAGTTTACTTTTTTGGGGTATATTTAAAAATATCTGGTAAGTTGCTATTTGTATCTTTCTCTTTGAAGAATTTAATTCTAGTGTAACATATTATAAACGAGAGGGTAAAATTTGATTTCTATTTGAAGGGAAATGTTCAGCATGTTAGGATCAGTAACCTATTTATGTATAATTAGTAAAATACATTAGTGGAAAAGATTAAGGTGTCAAACCAAAGTTACAGAACAAAACAGTTTAGTTTACTTTTGTGGACAAGAAAGTTAAAGGGATGTGAAGTAAGGAAACCTGTTCAGTTCCTCACTGCTGGAAGGAAGAATGCAGTGACAGGGCAAGAGATGGCTGGGGCCCTTTTCCTGCAGAAGCAGGTGGTCTCCTCCACCATAACTAAATATATGCACCTGTAGGGCCTAAAATTTTTGCTACCTAAAAGTTGTTTTTTCTATTATTTTAAATTTTCTGATGTTTAGAGTAGAAGAAATTGAATTAAAATGGAAATTAGTGAAAGAAGTGCTAAGGTGCTGTTTGCATAGAAGCATATTGCCCTCTACTTGGTCTTCATACTACACAGTTTGGAAATAGTGAGCTTAAGTAGGATTTCTAAAGTGTATTGATTTTTTTGGAAACAGTACCATTTATGAATACATAGTATTTCTGAAGTGTTTAATTTATGAGGTGTTTATGTATCTGTGTTTTATCTCATTTGAAATCTCTCAGTGACTTGGTATTATATGAATTGTCATTTCAAGATTAGGAATTGGGAAATTAGAGATAATATACAAGCTAACTCAGAACAGTGCTTTTTTCTGCTTCTCAAAACATTTTATATGTGCGGGTATATTTGCTTTTAAGAATACATGCATTGATAACTGCCAAAGAGACTTGTAGTAAAATGTTAACAGCACTTGTGTCCTGACTGGTGGGATTTTGATGATTTTTTTATGCTTTAATCAATACTGTTTGTATTTTCTAACAATGCATATGTATCATTTTCATAATCATAAAAAAATGAAAAGTGTACATTGAATTGAATCCAAGGAAGTCCAGCGAGAAAGTATTTGAAGCTTATATGACGAAGTTAACTTTTTCTCTGCAGACACGTCAAGTTCTCGAAGAGCTGACTGAGTTGCCTGTTATGGTGGAGCTTGCCAGTGATTTCCTGGATAGAAACACACCAGTTTTTCGAGATGATGTTTGCTTTTTCATTAGTCAGTCAGGTATGCTAATTTTAAAGACTTGACTATCATTCTAATAATTACAGCATGTCTTTTTTTTTTTAAAAGACTTTTAAAAAAAATTTTATTCATTTATTCATGATAGAGAGAGGGGGCGGGGGGCAGAGACACAGGCAGAGGGAGAAGCAGGCTCCATACAGGGAGCCCGACGCAGGACTCAATCCGGGGACTTTAGGATCATGTCCTGGGCCAAAGGCAGGCGCCAAACTGCTGAGCCACCCAGGGATCCCTAATTACAGCATGTCTTGGCAAAAATTGACATTTAAAGATATACAAGTATTACAGATGATTTGACAAACACAGATTTATTTTGATATTACATAATTCCTTATGAATTAGAAAATTAACACATTTTACACTTAAAGGGGTGAATTTTCAAAGACAAGGAAAGGAGAGCCTAAAAAATAGGAACTTACTATTAAAAGTTTTACAAATTTATTATTTTGAAATGCATACTTTTGGTTGTTTTTTTTTAAGATTTATTTTAGAGAGCATTGTGTGAGCTGGGTGTGGGGGAATGTGGAGTAAGAGAGAGAGAGAGAATCTGAAGCCGACTCCGCACTGAATGTGGAACCCGATGTGGGGCTTGATCTCATGACCCTGAGATCATGACCTGAGCCAAAATCAAGCGTCGGATGCTCAACCCACTGAGCCACAGGTGCCCCAAGGGCATGTTTTAAATTTTACTTAAGCAAATGATACTGATGAAAGTGTACTCAGTTTTTTTGTTTTTGCATCTAAGAAACCGTGTCTGCTGACTGCTCTGTGACTTTTATCTTCCTGCTTTCATAGGTGAGACCGCAGACACCCTGATGGGTCTTCGGTACTGCAAGGAGAGAGGAGCCTTAACTGTGGGGATCACAAACACGGTGGGCAGCTCCATATCCAGGGAGACAGACTGTGGGGTTCACATTAACGCCGGGCCCGAGATCGGCGTGGCCAGCACGAAGGTAAGTTACTGACTTAGTTCTCTCACCTGTCTGATTGTAGTGCGGCTAGGACACCCTCATCCATACCTTATGGTTCATTTGGTAGCACTTACAGAGCCCTTACAGTTTACTAATCATTGTAATTGTTGTAAGGCTGGGTGGCCTGTAGTAGATAAAACACTGTTCCCTCCCTCAGTCCCATTAAAAGGGACAGAGGATCTAACATACATGCTGTCTGTTTCCATTCATCACTTAACGTTCCTCTTGCGGGTACAGTGGGGTACATGGTAAGTGCAGGTCCTCTTCTTCTATTAAGTAGAGTAGGAAATTAGAGAAATAACAGAAACACCCAGCTTAATCCATTTAATTTTTAATTATTTTTAATTCTAATAATAATAAATTTTTATTTACATACTCATAGCTTCTAATACACATGCCTAAATATACACACTACCCATGAAAGTTTGTAAGAGGGTGCGCACTTTTTGGCATACAATCTGCCTATTTAAAAAAATTAAAATGAGTGTTATATGACAATATCTGCTTCTCTTTGGATACTATATCTGTGGAGACTTAAAGCATCTTTTTTTTAAGACTTTTTTAAAAAAACATTTTATTTATTTATTCCTGAGAGACACAGAGAGAGAGGCAGAGACACAGGCAAAGGGAGAAGCAGGCTCCACGCAGGGAGCCCGACACGGGACTCGATCCCGGGACTCCAGGATCACGCCCTGGGCTGAAGGCGGCGCTAAACCCCTGAGCCCCCCGGGCGTCCCTTAAGACCTGTTGAAACTACTTTGCTCTTTGAAATTGGAATATGCATAAATTTAGTATTAGTCATAAAAATAGGAATCTTAGATCTATAAATGCAAAAGATGTTCTCTGTCCACAGTTGTAGTACTCTTTATGATTTCAACATTTCTGTTTTTTCTGCTTAAATGTAGTATTTCCTGCTGATTGTCTAATAAGATGCTTAGGTATCGGTGGATTTGATTCTAATTAAGGTGTGTGGAAGATGATGTACAAAACCACATTTGAATTTTTTTTTCCTTTTAAAGAACCTCAGAATTTTTTTTTTTGGAAAATCTGTGATTCTTATGTAAAAACTCTGAGTGAGGTTTTTTGTTTCTTGGTTACTTTGATGTTGCTAACACTGTAATTTACAGAAAGCTGAAACCTGAATTTTCTCCATGTGGTAATTAAAACATGTAAGATGTTTGTGCTTGGGTTTCCATTCTGTGCCTGAATAAATAACCAGCCTCCCTCAGCAGCAGCTTATGGATTTTTGGAACAGTATCCAGACAGACAGCTTTGATCAGGGATTGGAATTCCAGGGCTCCTTTATTCACAACACATGGTAGAACAGGGCTTCACCACGGGGTATGTGGGATATGGGATCACCAGTGCATGGGTGCCATTGACTTACCTTTTTACTAAAATCTTTCTTGAACTGTGAGCTGTCACAGGAAGGACACTTTTTTTTATTTCTAATTCTGTTGTTCACAAAAACTTTAATTTTCTAAACATTTAATTATGATTTTCAAACAGTAAAGTGAAAGGAATTTTATATTCACACCCATATACTCCTCACCTAGATTGTACCATTAACATTTTTTCCCGCGGCTCTATGGAGGTATAAATTTCACCATCATAACACTCACCGATTTTAGGTATGTAGTTTTAGTAAGTTTGGCTGTGTAACTGTGGCCACGGTCCTGTTTTATTTTTTATTTTTTAATTATTTTATTTTATTTTTTTTGTTTTGTTTTTGCACGGTCCTGTTTTAGACTAACTCACTTGAACAAGTTCCTCTGTGCCGCCTTACGGTCAACCCCCACTCCTGCTCGAGGCAGCTACAGTTGCTTTCTCCTGCTATCCTGTGTCATCTTCCAGAGGTTTTTTGTAAACGAGATTGTATAATACATGTCCTTTGTGTCTGGTTCCTTCTGTTTAACACGTGGTGAAACAAGGGTTTCACCGATGATGTTTTTGAGATTTTTTTCATGTTGTTATTTCTAGCAGTAGTTTTCTTTTTTGCAGGTCCTTTTTTATACGGTCTTTTTATTTTGAAATAACTGAAGGTTCATAGGAAGTTGCAAAGATAGTACAGACAAGGCCGTGTACTTCTCCCTCAGTCTCCCCCAGTGGTTACATCTTGTATAAGAAAATAAGCATCTTCTCATAGTACATATATTTTAATTAACTGCTTAAAAAAAATAGCTCCCTTGAAAATTTTAGGAAGTATGGCAGTTTAGTGTTACTTTAATTTTTCTTGAACTCTAAAGTAATTTTGTTTTCTTCAACTGCCTTAGACTTCCTGGGCTTGGAGTTATAAAAGTTTTGCAGTGCTTAGTCATAGACTGTTTCCGAATGGCAAATACAAGTTTATATGCTAATAGATGATCAAAGAAGTTCATCATTGGTCCTAATCCCTGACCCTGTGATGGAGCCAGCCCAAGAATTCTATAATCTTGATCATGAATCCCCAACTTTGCCTGAAAAACTATTAGGATTAGAGAGAGAGAGATGACTAAGTTTCTCCTAATATCAGACCATAGACAATTTGATATTTCTGTAGGAATTGATGGACATAAATGTGCAGATTTAGCAGTTTTTATATGTTATTGCAGGTGTTTAAAATTTAACCACAGTACTGACTTTTGTTGATTTTTAAAAATAAACCAATATAACTTTTTGGCAGAATATAAAGTAAAGCAAGTTTAAAAGTTCAGAATCAACATTTTCCTGGTGAATTCTTTCAAACCTCAGTAAATTCTAAGTGTGAGGTGTACCTTACTTTTCTTATAATTGGTTTTCTGGTGTATATTGATGAAATGAAAAACATGAAATTGGAAATTAAGCTGTAATGGGAATGCAATAGAAAAATGTGTGCATTAAATCTATTTTATTTTAATATTCATACTTAAAAACCAAGGTTGAGATGTCTTAAGTCCAAATAAGGAAACTTATTCTGTAGAGTAACATTTTTAGTCATGGGCTGGAGGAACTAGAACCCATTGGATTAGTGTGAATTGGAAAGAAGGGGCACCTGGGGCCCTTCAAGATGTTGGTTGAGCATCTACCATCGGCTCGGTCATGATCCCGGGGTCCTGGGCGAGCCCTGCATCTGGGCTCCCTGCTCAGCAGGGAACCTGCTTCTCCCTCTCTCTTTCTCTCTCTCTGCCTGCCCTCCTCCTGCCCCCCGCTTGTGTTCTCTCTTGCTCTCTCTCACTTTCTGTCAAATAAATGAATAAAATCTTAAACAAACAAAAAGAAACACAAAGAATTGGAAACAGTGTAGGTATCCCAGGGGTCCTAGATATTGGGTCTCTTCCCTTTTCCTGATCAAATGTTTTGTGATGAATTGGTTTATTGAAGAGTAAATGTCAGTAGGAAAAGGTAGATTAGAAGGGACTGGAATTTAGAATACAGGTGTGCTTGTTAGCCTGAAGGCAAGGGACTGCAAGTCCGTGTCAGTGCTTTGGGGGAGAAAACCCCAGCCTGCTAGTGGAACATGTCGTAACACAGAGATAGGTCACACAGGTAGCTGTGGGGGACATGTAAGCAGCTCCTAGTTGGGAGGTTCAGCAAGAGGAAGTAGGGAGTCTCGTTTAACTATTGGGACAGTAAGGAGCATTAGCAGATTGTGATTTCATTATACAGGAGGCTCATTATCCACGTTATGACAGGAAAATATTCACTAATGAAGTGATTTCCTTATCCAGAGAAGGCTGATAGAAATTCAGCCTATAATCTACAAAAAAACCAAGAATAAACTTTTTTTTTTTTTTTTTAAAGATTTATTTATTCATGAGAGACACAGAGAGGCAGAGACACAGGCAGAGGGAGAAGCAGGCTCCATGCAGGGAGCCCGATGCGGGACTCGATCCCGGGACCCCGGGGTCACGCCCTGGGCCCAAGGCCCAACTGCTGAGCCACTCAGGTGTCCCAGGAATAAACTTCTTACTGTTAAAATTGCACATAACTCTGTAGCTGGCCACACTACAGTAGTCCTAGTGATTTAATAATAAAAATATAAATAAGAAACTCAAATGTGGGATCCCTGGGTGGTGCAGCAGTTTAGCGCCTGCCTTTGGCCCAGGGCGCGATCTTGGAGACCCGGGATCGAGTCCCACGTCGGGCTCCCGGTGCATGGGGCCTGCTTCTCCCTCTGCCTGTGTCTCTGCCTCTCTCTCTCTCTCTCTCTGTGACTATCATAAGTAAATAAAAATAAAAATAAATATATTTAAAAAAAAGAAACTCAAATGTTTAAAACATAAAATTTAGTTTCTTTAGATGGCTGATGAATTAAAAAGATAACAGAACTACTATTAAAAAGACTTAGTACAGGGGCAGTTAAGAGGCTCAGTCAGTTAAGCATCTGACTCTTGATCTCAGCTCAGGTCTTGATCTCAGTCAGGGTCATGAGTTCAAGCCCTGCATTGGGCTCCATGCTGGCTGTGGAGCCTACTTAAAAAGGCTTAGTACAGAAATGTTATTAATACCATGTTATTAAAATGTAATTATTTTTAAGAATTATTCTTAAGAATGTAATTATTCTTAAGAATGATGATGATTCTTATTTCTACTCACTTTGCTACAATTGAGATTAAAATTTTTTTCAAGCCAAACTGGAAAAGAAACCAAAGATGGAAATGAGGAAAAACAATAAGCAATAGTTTAAAAAAAAAAAAAAAAAGATCAGTTAAAAAAAAAAAAAAACCAACAAATTCAGTGCAGGTACCTCAGGGAAAATCCTTCCAGTGCTTTGGCTTATATAAAAAACCTAATTTGGTTATGTATGTGCAGATTTACACTCTGCTCACCTTCCTCTGGCGTGTTTCTGCTCCTTTCTTGAAGACATTGGGGATTTGGTAAGCATCCAGTGCATTATAAGGAATTTTTGTATTTGGAAATAAAGATTAAGTCATTTTTTCAAATTCAGAAATGGAGCATAGTGATAGATTTCCCAACTACTGATTCAGTTTGCTTTTACTAATGCTGCTTTTTTTTTAAAAAAAAAAAAGGGGGGGGGCAATATATATTTATAAAACCAGTGGGAGGGAATTCTTTGTTTTCCTCTTTTTATAAATTAAAAATTCCAAGTTCTTCAAATGGACTTGCAGCTAATTCTGCCTTTCTGTGGTGTTGCAGGCTTATACCAGCCAGTTTGTTTCCCTTGTCATGTTTGCCCTCATGATGTGTGATGACAGGATCTCCATGCAAGAGAGACGCAAAGAGATCATGCTTGGACTGAAGCGGCTGCCTGGTAGGAAGAGCTCACACCGTCGACTTTTGTTGTCTGAGGGGTGGCTAATGAGTGAGGTCTCTTATCCCTGAAGCTGTGGCTTGTAGCTGTTTAGTCCCAAAGATCTTTCTTCTTTTGAACCCGTGTATTTAGAAATCCCTTGCTCGTGTCACAGAATAGAATAGAAACCCTGGTCTTTTTGTTGGTTGCTGCCAGTGTATTATTGTTACGATATTGGGTCAGTTAGTTGTCCTTTTTTCATAGACTTTGTTAATATTACTTCTTAACAGATTTGATTAAGGAAGTACTGAGCATGGATGATGAAATTCAGAAACTGGCAACAGAACTGTACCATCAGAAGTCAGTGTTGATCATGGGGCGTGGCTATCATTATGCTACTTGCCTTGAAGGGGCCCTAGTAAGTCGTCTCGCTTATAATTTCATCTTGGACTTGAGGACCTGCACGTAGTCCTACTTTTAGACTGAATGAAATAGATGGGACTTTTGAAAATGCCTTTGTAAAAAACGCACTCTGATTACTTACCTGGAAAAAGGGTAACAATACGTAATTGAAAAGTGAGTATCAAGAAAAGTACATTTTACCACTGTGATTTGGATTTAGGTTTAGCAAGTTACTTGAGTTAATTTGTTGTCCAAATAGGAGTAAATAAAAGATTAAGTTCTCTAGGTGTGAGATTTAATTGAGGTAAACGTGAGGCAAGTAATAGAACAGTTACAAAGTAATGTGAATATATTCATGATCATCTAAAATTTTCAAAAAGTTTTTGCGGTTGTAAAACTTGTAGTTATTTATTATATAGACACTCAAACTTCCATTACTTGTTGGTAGTTTATAAATAACTATTAGCCTATATTTACATACCAGTGTAGGTCCTTTTATACTGTGGATAAGTAGTGACTTCAGACAGCAGATGTTTTGTGTAATATTTACTTAAGAATGGGTTTTTGAAAAACAAACTGAAGACTAATGTAGCTCTTTCCTGTTAGAAAATCAAAGAAATCACTTACATGCACTCTGAAGGCATCCTTGCTGGTGAATTGAAACATGGCCCTCTGGCTTTGGTGGATAAGTTGATGCCTGTCATCATGATCATTATGAGAGATCACACGTATGCCAAGTGTCAGAATGCTCTTCAGCAGGTGGTGGCCAGGCAGGTACGTTAGAGGCTGTGCTGGGACGGCCCCTGGGGTTGTCGAAGAGTTGGGTTACTATAGCTTATTTGAATTTTATGACATTTAAACTGATAGGCCAGGGCCCAGTAGGAGGCTTACAGAACATGTGGAGTTTAGGTGTGAAGAGTTTTGACAGGACCCAGCTCAAAGATCTCGTAATAAGCAGAACCAAGACCCAAACTGAGGTCCTAGTCTCCAGGTCCTGTCCTCTCTATTAGTGTATGCTGCTCCCTTTTAAGTTAATATACTTAAAAGTGTATTTCAGGAGAAACTAGGGTTTACATTAATATTACTCAGGTGCTGTGCTTACCTGAGTTTTCTTCAGATCATCTGGCTCTTACATAAAGCCCCGAAGGTATTACTGTGTGGGCACAATGTAGTGGTTACGAAGCTGAGCTTTGAAGGCAGGCGGACTTGGATTCAAGTACTGAGCTTGGTATTTCTCAGTTGTGTGAGTTTAAAAAAATGACTGGATCCTGCAAAGTTTCTGCCTCTTGGCTACAAGTGAAATCAGTCTGAGTTACACATGGGATTGAGCCTGTGAGGCCGCGTGCAGATGTGCAGTGTGGGCTTTGCACATTCGTGTGCAACCGCTCTACCTTTGCTTGCCGCTGAATGTGTGTGTGTCTTGCCCAGGGACGCCCAGTGGTGATTTGTGATAAGGAAGATACCGAGACCATTAAGAACACAAACAGAACAATCAAGGTGCCCCACTCAGTGGACTGCTTGCAGGGCATTCTCAGTGTGATCCCCTTACAGTTGCTGGCTTTCCACCTTGCTGTGCTGAGGGGCTATGACGTAAGTGATGGGCTCCTGTAGAAATCTTGGGCCGGCTTTTTACCTGCTTTGATACTCTTAGTTTTCCTTCTAAATTTTTAGCAGTAGCATTTGAGAAATCCTTCAGATACGTATCTGTCACCTGTTAACGTTTGCATGGCCCAATTCGTAGATTACGTCCTCACTTTTTCCTACCCGCAGGACCCGCAGGCACCGTGGGGCCTGCCTCTGTGATTGGAGGTTACTTGCAGGGCGGGGAGTCTCCACGTGTTTCCGTTTCCTTCTGGGCGGCTGTTGGCAGTTCTTTGGGACACTCCCACGCCTTGCAGGATCTAGGGTTCCCAGTCTCCTGGTCGTTAGGACAGCCAGACCTCCTGGTCTTACCCGCTTCTAGTGTCTTCTGAGTAAGCTGCCCTGTCATGGAGGACCACAGAAGCACTTCCTGCGCTGAACCGGCTCCTGGGGAATTCTTTTCCTCGTGTCAGGATTTTTGAGATACATTGTTCAGCAACATTTTCTAATTTTAGTTCTTTGTAGTCTGTAATTAAGATGGTTGATGAACGTGTTGTTTTCTGGTTTTATACACAAAAATAATTTGCTTAGAGAACCCGCTCCTCTCCCTGCAATGTATATAATCTTTCAAATGTTGCTTCTTTTGCAGGTTGATTTTCCCCGGAATCTTGCCAAATCTGTAACTGTAGAATAAGGAGCATCTGCAACTCTGGGCGATTGAGCAACACAAGACACCTTTTGTATTTAACACCTTGATTTAAAATATCACCCCTTGAAGCCTTTTTTAGTAAATCCTTATTTATATATCGGTTATAATTATTCCACTCAATTTGTGATTTTTGTGAAATTACCTCATATTTTTTCAGTAATTTGTGGGGGAGTTTAAATAATGGAATTTATATTGGAATCATTATCACCAAGAGATTTAGCTCTCATTTTCTTTAAAGGATGCTGGGTGTTGGATTTCCAGGCCCTCCACTTCAATCTGGGAGGATTATATGTTTTTAGAATAATTGGCCTCTGTTTTACTATGTTTCTATTCATTCAGCCCAAAGAAAATCTAGTACATTTAATTGGAATATCTAAAGCCAGTGGCAATGTATGCTAATGCTTGGACATTTAATTAAGGTTTTGTTAAATTTACATATAACTAGAAGATGCTGTGATTTGTTTTGAAATTTGTTTGTGTTTGTTTTTAAAATCACACTGTAGAACTTAAAAACTGAAAGCTTTTCGTGGTGGGATTTCTATGTAAGTTAGGTTAACCCGAGTGTCTCAGACCTG
Source organism: Canis lupus familiaris (assembly GCF_011100685.1). Lineage (NCBI taxonomy): Eukaryota > Metazoa > Chordata > Mammalia > Carnivora > Canidae > Canis > Canis lupus. Next base: position 69,374,469 of record NC_049231.1, on the reverse strand, counting down.
TTGCTGGTTATCTGGAGGTCGAGTTAACGTAGGAAGCTAGAATATGGTAGTACATTGGTTTTCTCCATTCTTAACAGCAAGTATTTGCACAATTTCGTAGCACAAACTTTAAATTTGAGCTGCTTTGGACGACTGACAACATGATTTTCCGTGTGAAGATGGGGGACCTCCAGGTGGGGTGTCCTACTCCTAGTTTTTTCATCTTCTAAAACTGTTTATTTCCTTGCGTCGCTCGTTTTTTATTTTTCATGTTTTTTTTCTTAAAATGACTTGTTCTTCGAAATCACCGCACAAAGTTGCTATCAGACGTCGGAGAGTAAATCAGTCCTGGTATATGCCAAAATCTCTTAAAAATTTCGTGTAGTGAATTTTAACTTTTTACTGCCTTGTTGCATAAAACTAGTACCATCGTGCCAGTTGGAAGTTCTTTGTAGTTTGGAAGGTTTGCAAGTCTTTTGACTAATCATTTGACTAGAAGTGTATATGCTGGGCTAGGTTAGAGAAAGCCGTGCTTTACCCTGATGCTAGTGAAGGATTGCATCAAACATAGTATTACTTCCTAGGTGTTCTCTGTTGTCTGTGTTCTACCCTGAAATATATTTAGGAATGAAGAAGATAAAAATAAAGTGATATCAAGGTGCCTTCAGCTGGCTTACGTCAGAAATGGAAATTAACAACTTAGATTAAAATAGAGTAGAATATTAGACACCCAACGTGTTGTGAGTAATCATTTCTTTATGGGGCTTTTTGGCCAAATCTTGGGGGCTATAGGGCAGTGTGTTGTGTCTTGGTGAAGTCTTTCTAAAGTTCTCACTTTTAAATTGTGAAGGTAAGATATTTAGCATAATTATTTAAGTAAATTCAGGCTTTTTCTTTTTTCTGTGTTTGAATTTCTTGCTGAGGTTAAGATTTTCTAATAGCTGTTGCTACAAGGGGAGCCCAGATTCTGCTTGTGTATTAGGTCTAGAAAAATTCCTTGCATATTTTGAGGTAGTTTGGAAGGACTGTCCTAGATGGAGACTAGAAACTTGATTGTTTTTAAAAATAAAGTAAGGTTATTATTTACATCATATACATAGCTACTATAGCTGTATTTACCTATTTTAATTGTTTCTGAGATTATTTTGTTTAGGCCTAGTTTTAGTATATGTATAGTGTCATTTTTTATGTTTGTTAAATTGGCATTTTATGTCTGTGATTTGTATGGGTTTGTAGGGTTTCTTAACGGTCTGAAGTTTGGGTCAGCATTCTAAGTGAACAAATATTTGAGATCAATCATTAGTTTTTAATTTCTCTATTTTTCCTCTTCCTCTGTGTCCGCCTTTCTCTCACACACAGACGCACATTTCAAGCTAGGATACGTTCTGAACTGGATTTCAAAAGCTGATACTAAAGAACCAAGAAGTGATATTTTCCAAATAAACAGTTTCTCCTTCTTGTCCCTTCTTGCTTCTTACTTTATTTAATGTAGTGATTTTTAAATGCTTTTATGTATTAATTATGAATGCAGAAAAGGTACTGTAATGAGGCATATCACTAATAAGTGTGCCTGCCCGGTTAAAACCAATGTGAAACAGGATAAGAAAATCTGATTTTTCAAGAAGGATATGCTACAAAAGGAATCCTTTATATGAAAAGTTCTTTCTTGTAGTACATTTAAAGTTTAGATTCACTCATATGTGACTTAGCGTTCCTGACCTCCGCCACGAGCCCTTTCAGGCTGGGGTCATGTGTAGCAGCTCACACATGGCCCCGTAGATGATGATTACTTTGCAGTCAGTCCGCTTTTCTATCTTTTTTTTTTTAATTACCTGTGCTGTAGGAGCGAAGGAGAAGAGATAAATTAACATGAGCCGTTTTTAGTGTGCTGTCATTGTGTCAGCATCCTCTTATGGGCAAGTCCCTGTGCCAGGAACCGGAAAGGACATCTTGTTGAAAGCAACGTCTGCTTGTCCCGAGGCCGACCTCTCACTGGTGAAGACAAGGACCTGGCAAGGCCCAGGGTGAGGGCGTAGAATGGAGGCGAGCTGGGTGTTACGGAATGCTCCGCGTTCAGGGGCGCATCATGTTCACAGGAGCTACAAAGTGCATTTTGTAGAGTGAGCTGTTGCCGCGGGCTGCGGAGACCGTGTTTCCGGGTGTGCTAAGGAAGGGCGAAGGCGAGGTGCGCGAGTGATCAACGAGCCCTGGTCCTGCGTGGGGAGCGGACACGCGGCGTGCCGGGGCGGGGCTGGCGGTTGTTTCCAAGATGATACTGTCTTATCCTTCTGAATACAGCTCTCTTGGCCTGAGCTAATCATGAGGATGAGAAGAAGGAAAAGGAGCCCCCCCCCCTTTTTTTTAGCTCCTTAGTAGTGTTTATTTGGCACTTAACTTATATTGTCGTCAAAGAAGGAAGACCAGCTGAAATGTCGGCTTTAACAAACATATTTTAGGAAGTCCTTTGGAGTCAGTGTTTTATCTGTTTAAAAAATTAAGATATACTACAGCAATAAAAGGGAAAGACTGATGTTAACTATCCTATGTGACAAGTTAAGTGATTTTTCTAAAAAAGCACAATGTCATTGGAAAAGTGTTTGTAGAAGAAGAAAGCGTAGCTCACACGGAATTTGTGAAGGCCAAAGAAGTGGAAGGGCTGACGGAGGAAGGTATCTGAGCCTTCTGTCCACAGATTTAGTGGGTTTTGTCTCCCAGACTACGAGATATGTCTTGACGAAACATGCTTCAGATGACTTCCCTTGTTCTTCGTGTTAGAATCCCAAGTTTAGGAGAATTAACACATCAGTTTGTTCTCACAATATTTAAGGATTATTAATATATCAGTATTTCTCCAGCTTGATGAGCTTAACCATATCTTCAGATCTATGGCATGACAACCAGTAGGACTGCTTAACATTCACTTTGAACCAGAAGCTTCCAGGGTTAAAATGAAAATCGTAGTTGACTAGCAAGATTGTAAAGTGACGCTGTATTAACCTGTAAGTCTGTGATAGCTTGATATCAATGTTACGGAATCGGCCATGATGTTGGCTAATGTGAACGTTTTAGGAAATTCTCGAATTGACTTTCTTAAGGTACTCAGAATGAATATAGAAGTGATCCTGTTAGCTTTTTAAATGTTCTGTGGTTGACTTTTTGGTTGGTTGTTTTTTTCTGTCCTTTGTTTTTTGCTTTTGCTCAAATAAAGCTTTTGGTATTTGTTTAAATTACCCTGCTTGTGAGCTCGAGATTTTAGAATCTTGCTTTGTTTGTTTCCTGTTCTTTAAGATAAATGTTTAGTTTACTGAGGCATTTGGTCATTTCTTCCTTACGTCTTGTAAGTCCAACAACTCTAACCTTGAACTGTGAATAAATTACCAAAACTTACTGAGAATTGCATTTTGAAGCAATTTGCCAATATTTGAAGTGTATACCTGTTTGTGGATGTGTTAAGGATTGTATTGCACTAGGAATGTAGCCAGTGTTTAGTTGTTAGTCAACTTTTCTGACGCTAGAAGTTAATTCATTACTGTTGCTTTTTGAAAGCAGAGATGATTGCATAAATAGAATCCAAAGCTCCATGGCCGCACTCCAACTTACCAGTTGTTTCAGAAACGATCACCAGACGAAACAAAGGCTCTACTCTTTTCTGATGTCATACTCCATAGATGTTATGCCTTCTCATGTCTTTTGCAATTCTTTTTTTGGGAAAATATGTTGTTTCTAGCAAGCTTCTAGTGTAGACAGTGATCAGCAACTTTGCGCAAGTGAATTAATAGTCGCAAAAGAAGGATATTTAAGGTGGCTAAGTGGCAAGGCAGCATGTACCCTGAATCTAAAGTTTCTGTAGTATCTGGCAATCTTTTAATTACAGAACAAAGATTCCTTTTACAGGATCCTTTCACAAACAGCAAGCAAAAGTCTCCATCCCTGGTGCTTACAGCGCGCACTGTGTTCTGCGGGGACAGAGTTATGCCCGGGTGGTTTGAATGAATAGCTGTGCTGTTTTGCCAATTCCCGTTGAACTGAGCCCAGCCTCTCATCTCTGTCTCTGTGTTGCTCTGCAGCAAAGCCTGGGGCTGCCACGCAGCACGGATCATTTTTTCCACGAGCCACATTTTGGCATAAAATCCGGCTTTACTTTTATTAAACGGTTATCTTTTAAATCTCCTTAATTGGCTGTAAGTATTTACTGAGTACTTACTAAAGGCCAAGAAATAATTTCCCTAGAAATTTAGAGGCCAGTTTTTCATTGGAGTGACATTTAAGAAAAAAATTCTTTAACTTTTTTTTTGTGTGAGGAAAACGAAGTGTAAGGGTTAAGTTTTTCTCTTTAATCTGAAAGTAAATAGTTCTCCTTCATTTTAAAAAATGATGTTGGAACTTTATTAGCTTAAACATCCTGGAGCAATACACTAATCTTGTAATAATATATGGACAGGTTGCCAGGTTACAGGTTAATTAACCAGCTGATCCCTTCCCTGGAAGTATGTGGGTAATAAGATAAACTTATTATTCTCTTTTTGGTTAGCATTTGTACAAGAGGTTATTTTCCAGATTGAAAGGCCATGTTTTTGCACTTCATATTAACATGATTCATTGGTTCAAATTCCAAGGTCTCACATACATGTTTTGTCACACACGTTTCTCCAAATGCTGTTCTGTAGCCATGTTTTCCCTTTCGTATTTCAAGACATTTTTGAAAGTGAAGTATGGATGTGCAGTTGAGAATAAAATGAATAAAAAATGGAGCTTGTCACCATTAGAGAAATACTTTTTGGATGGAATTAGAGTTGTTTCCTTCCATTCACTTATCTGTCTACCTCTGTATAAGATTCAAAAGACTGTTTGTACCTATTAGGATGAAAGCTGTTGCCATGTGTTCATATGCTTTTAATTTCTGCTGTATACTGAGTGATTTAGAAGCATCCAGCAGTTTAAAAACCAGAGCCTAAGAAGGTGTATGCTGGAGCTCACAGCTGTCACGTACCCTGGAGGTCTGGAGGAGTTCATTTTTGCCTCCATCACTCAGCTTTATGTGTTCCTAAATACAGTGAGGTCTTAGAAGGAGAATTGCCAGGATCCCCAAAACCTGTAATGTGGGTGCTCATTGAGGATTCTAGATTGATTACACCTGCAGGGCAAATGACCCTGTGGTCCTTAGCTAATACATTCTTGATTTGTGAGACTCAAGGGTCGATGTCCATTAATTAATAGGTTGTCCTACAACATCCAGGCCGCAAAAACCCACGTGTCCCAGGGTCCCTACGGTTTGTTTCTGCCAACGGCCCCTTTCAGGTGACACTCTTGCCCTCACGTTGCCCTCACTGATAGCACCGTCAGTCATGGATGGACTCATAAGAAAGCCTTGTCTTCAGGCAGTGTCCCTAACGGGCCGGAGACCGGGACGGCGACGGCTTGTGGTTCCCGGGCAGGGGAGATAGCAGGAAATTCACGTTTCTGATAGATTTGAACGCAGATCGCCAATTGGATTCATGGGGGCTCCCTTCGCCCCTATTTACTTTGTACCGTAGAGTTGTTTGGAAGTATTGAGTATATTTGCTTTGACTTTTATCTCTTGCTTTCCTAATTTTGTATTTCCCCTTTGAATGAAATGTAAACCCAATACTGAATTTACGTTTGCTGCTGCTATGTAGAAACCTAGGACTGGGGAATCCTTGCAAGATTTTTATCTTACGTTCTTGGGTATTAACTTGGACCCATGTATCGTTACTAAAGTTCAAAGTATTTCTTTGTCTCAAAGAAACAAATTAATTTTAAAACATCTTACATGTAGGGTTTTGTGTTTTTCATTATTGTTGTTTTGGGTTTTTTGATGTTTTTAGTGAAAGTGGCAAAACTCTCTGGCCTCCGAATGCAGAATTGACTTTACTGACACATTAATAACTTAAGTGCTTTGAGTTGTTTTCTCAGCAGAGACTCATTTGTGTAAATTGGTTTGCAAACGCCTGGTTCCAGGAGTGCAGGGGACAGAGTCTGGAGTTGCCCAGAGCAGACCAAGGCCAGCGGCCTGTAAACACGTTGGTCTTCAAGTTGGCCTTCCTGGAGGGTGACGTCTCCACGCTAATGGTCCTCAGTTCCTCTGCGCTCAGTATGCTGAGACTAAGGAAGGGCAGCTCCGAGGCTATTGACATCCTATCAGAAGATAAGGTGGAGGGACGCCTGGGGCGGGGCTCAGCGGGGGCCTCAGCAGTGGAGCCCCTGCCTTCGGCCCAGGGCGTGACCCCGGGTCCCGGGATCGAGTCCCACGTCGGGCTCCCCGCAGGGAGCCTGCTTCTCCCTCTGCCTGGGTCTCTGCCTCTCTCTGTGTCTCTCATGAATCAATAAATAAAATCTTAAAAAAAAAAAAAAAAGGATAAGGCTGATTTTTAAGTTCTTCATATGATTTTATTTATTTTTAAAGATCTTACTTTTAAATAATCTCTACACCCGATGTGGAGCTCGGACTCATGACCCCAAGGTCAAGAGTCACATGCTCCCCCGACTAAGCCAGCCCGGTGCCCCTCACGTTATTTTTTAAAATAAAGAATCTGTCCTGGCTTGGCTCACACCCAGATAGGATGCCTCAGAACTTGGATCACTATTTAAATGGACAGCCCTTCACTACCTGAACAGTCAGTTCTTGCTTTCCCGTCCTTCCCTTGCGTCGCCCAGCGTCCTGGGTCCGTGAGGTCTGTATGATGAGAAGGCCCCGGGGACGATGGGCGCTGCTTAAATGATATTTCTCGTTGCCTTCGCCCAATGGCTTTGCCATAGTAGTTTTTAATAAAATACTTGCTGACCTTAAGTTACGCTCTAAATAGCATTTTTATTTATTTTTCCTTCAGTGCCTGTACCTGGTGAGTTAGAGTTTGGTCAAGAAACCGTAAATGACTGCCGACTGGCGTTTTAGTAAGGAAGGACTCAACGTGGGGAGTTGGGCCTGGGCAGCCAGCAGGCGGCCTGGGGAAGGGGGGGGAGGCCCCCGAGCCCGCGTGGGTGCTGCTGGCCGGACGCCCGAGCCGTGAGCAGCCCCACCGAGGCGCTGGACAGCACCTGCTTCTACTTCCCTTTTCCAAAACTGTGCAAGTGGCTGTCCCTGGACGAGGGCCCCGAAGGGGGGGACCTGCTGCAGTCCTTGGCCCCCTGGCGTCTCTCCGCGCCCTGGGTCCACACGAGTCTCCAGGGAGGCGCGGAGGGATGTGGCTCTGCCTGCGGGGCCGCGGCAGCCCTGCTGGAGCCCTGCTGGAGCCCGGCCTGCTCTTCCCGTTGCACAAGGGTCGCCGTGCGTGGGGCCCGCCCCTCTGCCCCCGTCACTGTCCGCCTGGTAGAGACGCCCTGGTCACCGACACCTCAGACGGCTGGTCGAGAGTACAGTCCACGTAAATACACGCACGCACACACACGGGTCACACACTCAGGCCCGGGGGTCAGCGGTGGGGCGGCCGCCCTCGGCCCAGGCCGTGACCCGGGTCCCGGGATCGAGTCCAGCGTCGGGCCCCCGCGGGAGCCTGCTTCTCCCTCGGCCTGGGTGTCTGTCCCCCTCTGGGTCTCATGAATAAATAAAGCTCACCCCGTACGCCTTCCGTCCCCGTTTTGTGTTCCACTGGCCCTCGGCAAGCACTGGGACGCTGGGACCCGGCGGGAACGTGGGGCTGCTGTCCAGGCCGCGGGGCCCCGTCCCCTCCCGGCTCCCGACCTCGGCGGCCCCTTGGCGGCGGCAGGTGGTCGTGCGCGGGCGACGCGGGCAGACTCCGGGCACCGAGAGGTTAAGGCCGACGGAAAAGGCCTAAGAAAACTCAGAGAAAGTCCCCGGAGCGGAAAGCAAGCGAGCACCGGCTGCTGGAGACACGCGGCCCGCAGCAGGTGCAGCCCCAGCGGGGCCTCTGCCCCCGGGGAGGCCGCACCTGCACGGGCCTCCAGGGCTGCACGCAGACGGGGAAACAGAGTCACGGCCTGGCCCAACAGGGGAGGTCAGTGGAATGGGAGAGCTCGGCCAGGTGGCAAGGAGGGGCCAGTGACAAGGGGGACCCAGGCCTCGGGTGCCTCCACGACAGCAGCCCCCCGGGAGCCCGGGCACCCGCAGAAGCACCCGCAGAAGCAAAGCCGGCCCAGGGCGCTCCCAGAGCCGGCTCTCTCCCCGCCCCAGCATGCTCTCGTAGGGGACACACGACAGGAGGATGGCACGTGACCGAAGGCGCCCGGGAAGGCCACCGCGGGGAGGCCCAGGCGCGGGGGGGGCGGCCGGGCACTGAGGACGCCAGAGCCGCCAGAGAATGACCCTCCTGCAGCCGTCCCCAGACGCGGGACGTGTGACAGCAGCACAGGAAACTGGCCCGTCTTTTGTTGTGTTTACGCCTTAGGGACGTGGGGATCCTTGTAGATGAGGATTTGTAAAGAATTCACAAAGAAATTAAACATTTACATTTTCTAGCTTTTTTTTTTTTTTTTTTCTGGTATGGAAAGTACAATGCAATTCTGTATGTTGACTTCGCTGCAACTTGGCTAAATTCGCTTATTTCCAAATTGGCTTTACTTCCAGGCGGTGTTCTCCGCGGGCGCTACCCACCTCCCGGAGTACGTCGGGGCGCTCCTGCCCTGCTCGCCCTTCCCGGGACAGGACCCGCCGCTGCCCCGCTGCGAGGGCCGAGCAGCCCAGCTCCAGGAGAGGCGGTGCCGGGACGTCCTGTTTGCGCTTCTAACCTCAGAGGAGAGCTTCCAACATTTTACCATTAGGTATTATATTCGCTGTAGATTTTCGCAGACACCCTTCATGAGGTTTGGGAGGTTTCTCTCCTCCCCGTTCTTTTGTTTGTTAGACTTCATTTGTTTGCTTCTAAATCCCGTATGGCTGCTTCGGTTTCATCAAAGGCTTCTACTGACGTCACAGTATTCTCCGCCTCTAATCTGCTAATGAGGTGGATTATGTTGCCTTCCCAGGAGAGACTCAATCTGGTATCTTTAGGCTTTAAATTTCCCTCTACAGGGATGCCTGGGGGCTCAGCGGTGGGGCAGCTGCCCTTGGCCGGGCCAGGGCGTGACCCTGGGGTCCCGGGATCGAGTCCTCATTGGGCTCCCCGCAGGGAGCCTGCTTCTCCCTCTGCCTGGGTCTCTAATAAAATCTTTATATATAAAAAAAGGTATCTTAGTTTTATTTTACATCTATCATTTTATTTTGTGCCTTCTCTTCAAATTGGCAGTCCTGTATATCTCTCTCTCTCTTTTTCCCTTTCTTGAATTATTTTTTCATCATCCCATTTTTTCACTTCTGTTTGGATGTTCCAGTCTGTTTCTGTTCTTTTATGGATTACTGTAGAAATTACAATATTCACGTATTAGGTATCAGATTCTAAAGTTTATGTTGTTGTCCTTCTTGCAGACTATGGAAGGACTTTAGGGAGTATTAGCTTCATTTCCCTCTCCTTATATATGCTAACATGTCATTCTTAACATATATTTTAATTACATTTTTTATTAACCTCATAAGACCTTTTTTTTTTTTTTAAGATTTTACTTATCTATTCATGAGAGACACAGAGAGAGGCAGAGACACAGGCAGAGGGAGAAGCAGGCTCCCTGCAGGGGCAGCCCCATGCAGGATTCGATCCCAGGACCCCGAGGTCACAACTTGAGCAGAAGGCAAATGCTCGACGACAGAGCCTCCCAGGTGCCCCAACTCATAAAACCTTATTATCTTATATAATGTTCACTTATATTAATCCTCATTTCCCTTTGTTCCTGCTTATCAAGCCTTGTGTCTGGAGGCAAACTGACTTTGCTTATCTGAATACATCGTTATTTTGCTGGGCACAGACTTCGAGGTTGGCAGTTATTTTCTTTCAACATATCGCCTCCTGACTTTCACTGTGACTGTTGAGAGGTCCAGAGTATTGTTTTTGGAAGGAATCTGTTATTTCTCTACAGTGACTTTTAGGATCTCCTCATCGGCTTTGGTGGTCTGCAGCTTTGCTCTTGTTTCTCAGCGTGGTTTCTTTTTGTTACCTCTGCTTAGGCTTCGTGGAGCTTTACAGATTTTGCACTGGAAGATTCCCATTTTGTAACTCTTTGAATATTGTCCATTCCTCGTGTCGTCTCTCCACTCCTCTCCTTCTCGTCCCTAACTAGACGTATGTTACCCATCTCACCCTATCCTCCATACTCCTTAACTTCCCACGTGTATTTTTCCTTTTTTTGTCTCTGTGTGCATCATTCTAGATGAGTTCTTCTGACCTGTCTTCTGGTTCACCAGTTTATTTTTACCTGTGTCTGATTTGTTGTTAAAGTTTTTTTTTTTTTTTTTTTTTTTAAACAGCTCTGTTGAGCTTTATCCATTTTCACTGTTCGGTTAAAGGCGTTTTAGTGAATGTATGGTGTTGTGCAACAGTCCCCACAACCCAGCTGTAGAGCATACCCATCTCTCTAGAGAGTTCCTTTGTGCCTGATTATAGTTAACCCCTGACTTTTAAATTTTAATTATGAATGTATATTCTTTGCTAAGAAGTTCTTTTGGGTATTTTCCAACTTTGGTTCTATTTTTTCCTCTTTCTTGAAGCTATTTTGAACCTTTTACTTCTTTAAATGTGATATGCAGAGTTATTTTTAAGCCTATACCTGATATTTCCAGTATCTGGATTGTCCGTTATTTCTGCTGCCATTCACTCATGGTGCCTTGTTTCTTTGTTTTTTTTGTTTCAGGCGTGAGTTCCTCGGAGAGTCACTTCTGGGAATTCCTTGAGGCCTAGGTTGAAGGTGATTTCTTCCTTCAGAGAGGATTCACGTTTATTTCCATGAGGTGCCTAAGAACTTTCCAGTCCTGGATCGCTTTATACATTCATGGTTTGAGAGTTTGTGCCATCAGGGATGTGCACTTGGGGCTTACCTCCATGCAGCTCTAACTCCGAGAGGAGCTGATGGGTCCTGGTCATCGCTGTTTCTCCACAGAACACAGTTTTGCCACAGGAGACAACCATGTCTCCCTTAGACACATGTCTCCTGTCGAGCTTAGGGGAGTAGCTCTCAAATTTCCACATGCCTGAGGAGCCTATTAAAACACGCAGATTCTTGGGTCCACAGCTGAGATTATGATTCAGTGGGTGGAGCTGTGGCCCAGGAGTCTGCATCTTCAACAATCACTAAAGGTGATCGATCTGGTGTAGGTGGCAGAGGTCCACACCATAGTCTTAGCTCTCAGAGCTTCGCGGGGTCCATTGCACCCCTTGGGCTAGAGGGTGTGTGAGCCAGGCTCGGTGTCTCCCGGGAGAGGAAAACACTCATTACAACGCTGAGCAGCTGTTTGTCTCTGGATGTGCCCTGGGCGGGGTGGGGGGTGGGGTGGCCCAGGGCACGGGGGGCGGGGCTGGGGCGGCAGACCTTTTGCGACCCACAGTGCGTTGGCGCAGCCCGCACCCAGCATTCAGTACCCCAAGCACCCAGCATTCAGTACCCCAAGCACCCAGTTTCTCCAACTCTCTTAAGAGCTGGGTGGCCACCCCCACCCCAATCGATTGCCCGTCCCGTGGCTGTTGCCCGCGGTGTCACCCACTTGGTAGCCCATGTCCACTCTCTTCGGGAGGTCTTCACAAGCCCTTGTAAGAGGACCCACTTGGTTACCAGTAAAGAAAAACCCTATCCTCTTGCCCTGGATCACAAGAGCGGGATTTCTCAGATCACGGAACCAGACAGGCAGGGTGGACCCAGTGGGCCTCAGGAATGGCTGGATCCAGCTCCCATGCTCATGCCTCCAGAGGGTCCCAGGTCCTGGCGCCTTGGCCGCAGTCCCACCCCCCCCCCCCCCAGGCTTCAGGAAGCCTCAATCCTTCTAGAAACTTAAGGTTTGAGCGGAGGCATCCGTTTTCTAGGAACGTGCAGTGACGAGGCATCTGTGCAAGCTTGGCTAAAGCTGTTTGCATTTTCATCCCCCCTGAGTCTCTGGACACGTCTCCAGAGCTGTTTGGAGGCGCAGCGGCTTGCGGGGCCCCTTCACTTGCTGCCTCATCGCCTGCCGGGGCCTGGGGACCCACAGGGAGTGCGGGGATCCACGTTCAACCGCGAGCACCAGACTTCTCCGCTGTTGGGAGTCTCCCTGATGAAGAAACTAGTTCTGCTCCGGGGGCGCAGGGACCCAGAGGAGCCCCACTGTGGCCGGCGCCCCAGGGCTCCCTGGTGTCCCCCTGCACCCCAACGACTCTGGGAGTCCACGGGGACCCTGCTCCTGTTTGGGAGCAGATCCCTTCACATCTCTTGCCAGGGGTGGGGGTGGGTGAGGCCGGGGGTCGCACCTGTCCTCGGGGCCAGCGCCCTGGCTTCATGACCCCTCCCGTCGCCCCGAGTCCTGGGCCCCCCACATACCCCAGGGCTCCGAGCCGGAGGGGGCCACGCTGAGACCACACAGTGATGTCCTCCGTGCTGTCCTCCACCCCGCCGTCTCCCATCACCGTGTCCCTGGGGGCCCATCCCGTGTCCCCCCAGCACCGCCAGTCCTGCTGCCTCAGGTTCTGTGCTCACCGCTCACTGTTTGCAGCAGGTGGCCGCCGGGCACGAAGGGACCGCCAGGGCCCAGTCGGCTGGACTCCGCGTCCTCCTTCCTGCTTTGTCCCGTCACAAGCCATCCACACCTGCTGGGTCAAAATTAGTACCTGAGGGGACTGTGGGTCTAGAATGTTCAAAACAAGGCAACTTGTCAATATAGCAGGGATTTTAGCTTTGAGATTCTAGTTTGGGGACTGTGGGGAGGGGGCAGTGGAATAATATGGAGGGAGGATTTGCATGAAAGTCCTTGGGGGGGGTCACTCAGGGCGAGGGCCGTGGGGGGTCACTCAGGGCGAGGGCCGTGGGGAGGTCACTCAGGGCGAGGGCCGTGGGGGATCACTAAGGGCGAGGGCCATGGGGGGGGTCACTCAGGGAGAGGGCCGTGGGGGGGTCACTCAGGGCGAGGGCCGTGGGGAGGTCACTCAGGGCGAAGGCCGTGGGGGGTCACTCAGGGCGAGGGCCGTGGGGGGGTCACTCAGGGAGAGGGCCGTGGGGGGTCACTCAGGGCGAGGGCCGTGGGGGGGTCACTCAGGGAGAGGGCCATGGGGGGTCACTCAGGGCGAGGGCCGTGGGGGGGTCACTCAGGGCGAGGGCCGTGGGGGGGTCACTAAGGGCGAGGGCCGTGGGGGGGTCACTCAGGGAGAGGGCCGTGGGGAGGTCACTCAGGGAGAGGGCCGTGGGGAGGTCACTCAGGGCGAGGGCCGTGGGGGGTCACTCAGGGCGAGGGCCGTGGGGAGGTCACTCAGGGCGAGGGCCGTGGGGGGGGGTCACTCAGGGCGAGGGCCGTGGGGGGGTCACTCAGGGCGAGGGCCGTGGGGGGTCACTAAGGGCGAGGGCCGTGGGGGGTCACTCAGGGCGAGGGCCATCGAAAGCAGCCATGAGCTCAGGGGGCCTGGAGCCGCCGAGCTTTGTCCCGAGGGCCTCACCAGGGGCCATGTGAAGGCGTGGGGCTGAGTGCTGGGAAGAGGGGGGGTGTGCGCTGTCAGGGAAGGGGTCACCGAATGTCTCCGTCCCCGCCCTCGTCACCAGGAGGCCTGGACGCCCCTTGATTTGATGCGCTAACTGGCCCGCTAACTGGTGCCTGGCGCGCTAACTGGTGCACTAACTGGTGCACTAACTGGTGCGCTGGTGCACTAACTGGTGCGCTGGTGCACTAACTGGTGCACTAACTGGTGCGCTAACTGGTGCGCTGGTGCACTAACTGGTGCACTAACTGGTGCGCTGGTGCACTAACTGGTGCGCTAACTGGTGTGCTAACTGGTGCACTAACTGGTGCGCTAACTGGTGCGCTGGTGCACTAACTGGTGCGCTAACTGGTGCGCTGGTGCACTAACTGGTGCGCTAACTGGTGCACTAACTGGTGCACTAACTGGTGCGCTAACTGGTGCGCTGGTGCACTAACTGGTGCGCTAACTGGTGCACTAACTGGTGCACTAACTGGTGCGCTAACTGGTGCGCTGGTGCACTAACTGGTGCACTAACTGGTGCGCTGGTGCGCTAACTGGTGCACTAACTGGCGCACTAACTGGGGAACTTGCCGCCCGGAGTACCCACTATTGCGCAGGCGGGGTGGATCCAGAAAAGCGCCGCTTTGTGCCGTCACCGTGGCCCTGCGGTTCCAGCCGCAGGGAGTTGGGTCGGGGCTGGGGGACGCACAGGCCCGCTCAGGACAGACCGCGCCCCGGGGAGACGCGGAGACCGACCGGAGACCCACCCGGAGACCCCGCGGTGCCCCCGACGGACGCAGCTGCCGTGCGGGCGGTGGCCACCGGGGGGCAGTGCCTCCCCAGCCCTGTCCCGGTCGGAGCGGGCGCGGCCCCGTCCCCCGGGCGCCCTCGGAGCCCCGTCCCGGCTCGCAGCGCCCCCACCCCCGGGCCCGCGGGCGCCGTCCAGCCGGGGTTCCGGGGGGTCGTGGGGAGGTCGGGGGGAGGTCGGGGCCCAGACCGGCCTCGGGGAGGGGGCTCGCGGGGCCTCGGGGCAGGCGCACTCGTGTCCGCAGCCCCGGGTGTGCCGAGGTACCGGCCCTGCGGCCACAGACGCGGCGGCGCGCGGAGACCACGAGGGGGCGTGGGGAGCCTCCGGGCCGGAGGGGTGCGCGGCGGGGACGGGCCAGCGCGGGGCGGGGTGCTGGGTCCTGCCGTGGGCCGGACCCCCCAGCTCGGGTGCTCCCAGGGCGCCCTGGACCTGCTCCCCCCAGCTCGGGTGCTCCCAGGGCGCCCTGGACCTGCTCCCCCCAGCTCGGGTGCTCCCAGGGCGCCCTGGACCGGCTCCCCCCAGCTCGGGGTGCTCCCAGGGCACCGCAGACTGACCCCCCCAGCTCGGGGTGCTCCCAGGGCGTAGTGGACCGGCTCCCCCCAGCTCGAGGTGCTCCCAGGGCGTCGTGGACCGGCTCCCCCCAGCTCGAGGTGCTCCCAGGGCGTCGTGGACTGGCTCCCCCCAGCTCAGGGTGCTCCCAGGGCGTCGTGGACCGGCTCCCCCCAGCTCGGGATGCTCCCAGGGCGTCATGGACCTGCTCCCCCCAGCTCGGGGTGCTCCCAGGGCATCGTGGACCGGCTCCCCCCAGCTCGGAGTGCTCCCAGGGCATCGTGGACCGGCTCCCCCCAGCTCAGGGTGCTCCCAGGGCGTCGTGGACCGGCTCCCCCCAGCTCGGGATGCTCCTAGGGCGTCATGGACCTGCTCCCCCCAGCTCGGGATGCTCCCAGGGCGTCATGGACCTGCTCCTCCCAGCTCGGGGTGCTCCCAGGGCATCGTGGACCGGCTCCCCCCAGCTCGGGGTGCTCCCAGGGCACCGCAGACTGACCCCCCCAGCTCGGGGTGCTCCCAGGGCGTCGTGGACTGGCTCCCCCCAGCTCAGGGTGCTCCCAGGGCGTTGTGGACCAGCTCCCCCCAGCTCGGGGTGCTCCTAGGGCCCTCTGGACCGGCTTCCTCCAGCTCGGGGTGCTTCCAGGGCACCCTGGACTGGCTCCCCCCAGCTCGGGGTGCTCCCAGGGCACCCTGGACCGGCTCCCCCCAGCTCGGGGTGCCTCCAGGGTGCCCTGACCGACTCCCACCAGCTCGGGATGCTCCTAGGGCGCCCTGGACCGGCTCCCCCCAGCTTGGGATGCTCCTAGGGCTCCCTAGACCGGCTCCCCCCAGCTCAGGGTGCTCCCAGGGAGTCCTGGACCGGCTCCCCCCAGCTCGGGATGCCCCCAGGGCACCGTGGACTGACCCCTCCAGCTCGGGGTGCTCCCAGGGCGCCCTGGACCAGCTCCCCCCAGCTCTGGGTGCTCCCAGGGCACCGCGGACTGGCCCCCTCAGCTCAGGATGCCCCCAGGGCGCCCTGGACTGGCTCCCCCCAGCTTGGGATGCCCCCCCAGCTCGGGGTGACCCCCAGGACACCGTGGACTGACTCCCCCCCACTCGGGGTGCCCCCAGAGTGTGGTGGACAGAAATATCTGCCTGCAGATGCAGCTGTCCCACCGCAGGGTCCGGCTGCCTAGACAGGGGGTCTGGTCTGTGGGGCACTGGTCCCTGGGCTGAAAGCTGATCCTCTCCTGTGCTCACTCTGGCCTCCAGACTGGATCCTGGATCGGGGCAGGGTCTGCGCTGTCGGTGGGGGGAGTGGGGCCTGGGGTCCCGGCCTCTGGGGAAGAGGAGCCATAGAGGAGGGGGCTCTGCAGGTGCTCGACCACCAGTGCTCATCTACAGCACTCAGTGCTCCTACGCCCGTGCAAAGCCCGTGCCCTCTCTTTCCTACTGGTTGGGGCCTAAAGCCCATCTTGTGCCCAGTATTTTATTTTTTTTTAAGATTAAAAAATTCTATTTATTTGACAGAGAGAGAGAGCATGAGCTGGGGGAGTGGCAGGCTCCCCACTGGGCAGAGAGCCCAACATGGGGCTCGATCCTAGGAGCCCAGGGTCACCAGATCCCAGGAGCCTGGAGTCAGGAGATCCTAGGACCTTGGAATCAGGAGATCCTAGGAGCCTGGAGTCATGTGATCCTAGGAGCCTGGGGTCAGGAGATCCTAGGACCTTGGGGTCAGGAGATCCTAGGAGCCTGGGGTCCGGAGTCACACTCACATTATGAGCACCCCACGGAGAGGCTCAGGAAGCAAGGAACAGATCCCCTCAGTCCGAGGGCCCGAGACGAACGGGGTGAGTCGGGCCCGCAGAGCCTCCCTCCTTCAAGCCCTCGGATGAGACCCCAGCCCCGGCTCACACTGCAGTCAGGAGGCAACGAGGCCACCCAGGTCCCAGCTCCGCGGAGCCATCAAACGTGAGTGTGTATGACCGTGACCTGCTAAATGTGTGAGTGGTTTATTGGACGGCCGTGGGCAACTCACCGGGGCGCTCAGGCCCGACAATTTCTCAGCCCTCAAAATTTTGAAAACAATGTCGGGGTCCACAGAAGCTCGCCGCCTTTTTATTTTTCCGAAGTACATCTTGAAAAATGACAGCCAGTTTTTCCTTTCCTTAGTATTTTTGTAAAAGAAGGACCATTTGTTCGTTTTAATTATTTTTTTAATCACGGTGCTGCTGGCATACCGTACAGCTCCTTCGCTTACAATGTGGGGAATCTTGCTGACCCTCCGTAGTCGTACACGAAGGTCCGTAATCGGGCCCGGGCGGCTTCCGCATCCCGGAGGGTTTGCTCCTGCTCCGGCCGTCGGTCTCCCGCTCCCGCCTGGGCCTCGCTCAGCCTTTGGTGCCGCAAGTGGGGTTCAGGTGAACATAAAGGGCCTTAGGAAGGGGGTCACCTCACAATAAAAGGCCATGTTTAAACCGAATTCATTGCGATTCGCGACGGAGACTTTCACTGGTTCCCTGCGGCCTCGCTTGCTCCCGCGGGGGGTCTGCGGCCCTCGGTGCATGGCCCGTGGCCTTGGGGGTGGGCGGGCGGCTGGGGCCACTGTCCCGGAGCCCAGGCCGCAGGGCCCACCGCGCTGTGCCCTCGGCCCGGAGTCGCCGCTGTCGCCCCGGGTGCGGGTCTGCAGGGGGACGACCCTGAGCTGGGTCACTTGGGCCGGTGCAGCGCTGGCGCCAGCGGGTCAGCAGGCCGCAGTGCCCGGGGACAGGCCCGGGATCCCGTGGGGCCTGAAGGACGGAAGTCGGTAGCCCGGTCCACCCGCTTCCCGCCCGGCCACCTCCGCTGGCCTCTGGTTCCACCTGCTTCCTCCCTGCTTGGGCTCCTGTCCTACCGCCCTCTTCCTTGTGGGTCCCCGCCTCGACGGCCTCGGAGGCCCCCGGTGTGTGGCGGTCGCGCTCACCAGTGCTTCCCCGCTAGATGGTCCTTCAGCTTCGGACTAACTGATATTCCTTCTTCCTTTTTTTTTTTTTTTTTTAATATATATTCCTTCTTCCTTTCATTCATCTGCTGTCATCACTTCCTGGCTGTTCTTTTATTTTTTAGGATCGTAGTTCCAGGATGGGGAAGCACAGAGTTATATTCGTCTCCTGCGAACGACTAGTGATTGAACCCTTGTATCCACCACTCGGTGCTGGCACCTGCGCTCTCAAACACCATCCCCTGCTTCCTCATTCCCCCCTCCCAGCTCCCCTCCGTAACCATCTCTTTGTTCTCTAGAGGTAAGAGTCCCTTTCTTGGTTTGTCTCCTGATTTTCCCCTTGTTTCCTAAATTCCACATACGAGTGAAATCATATGGCATTTGTCTTTCTCCGACTGGCTCGTTTCACTTAGCGTCATACCTTCTAGATCCATCCATGTCATTGCAAATGGCAACATTTCATTCTTTTCTATGGCTGAATAATCATCAATTGTGTGTATGCACACATATAATATTCCCTCCTGTGCGCGTGCACATATATACCCGGGCACACCCCGCCTCTTTATCCATTCGCCTATCCATGGGCACTTGGGCTGCCTCCATAGTCGGCTGCCGGAGACCATGCCACGATAAACACAGGGGCACATAGGTCCTTTAAAATTAGTGTTTTCATATTCTTTAGGTAAATACCCGGTAGTGCGACTACAGGGTCACGTGGTAACTGCATTTTTAACTTTTTTTTTAAATTTTTATTTATTTATGATAGTCACACACACAGAGAGAGAGAGAGAGAGAGGCAGAGACACAGGCAGAGAGAGAAGCAGGCTCCATGCACCGGGAGCCCGACGTGGGATTCGATCCCGGGTCTCCAGGATCGCGCCCTGGGCCAAAGGCAGGCACCAAACCGCTGTGCCACCCAGGGATCCCCATTTTTAACTTTTTGAGGAACCTCTGTACCATTTTCCACAGTGGCTTCGCCGGTTCCCATTCCCACCCACACTGTATAAGGGTTCCTTTTTCTCCGCGTCTTCATCAACACTTTACTGTTTCCTGGATTTTTTTTATTTCAGCCATTCTGACAGGTGTGAGGTGACATCTCATCGTGTGTGTGTACGTGTGTGTGTGCGTGTGTGTGTGGTTTTCAAAATATACTTTAAAAAGATTTATTTATTTGAGAGAGAGAGAGCATGTGTGTGTGTGCATGAGCAGGGAGAGGGAGAGAGAGAATGTCAAGCATTGTCACGACCCTGAGATCATGGCCTCAGCTGAAATCAAGAGTCAGACGCTGAACCAACTGAGCCACCCAGGCGCCCTGTGTGTGTGTGTTTAAGATTTTATTTTTAAGTAATCTCTACACTCAGCGTAGGGCTCAGACTTCTAACCTTGAGGTCAAGAGTTGCACGCTCTACTGACTGAGCCAGCCAGGTGTTCCCCATTGTGGTTTTGATTTGCATTTCCCTGACGATGAGTGATGTTGAGCATCGTTTCATGGGTTTATTGGCCGTCTGTAGGTCTTCTTTGGAAAAATGCCTCTTCATGCCTTCTGCCCATTTTCAATTGGATTATTTGTGGTTTTCTTGGTGTCGAGTCGTATAAAGTCTTTACGTATTTTGGATGTTCACCCCTTGTTTGATACGTCATTTGCAAATCTCTTCTCCCATTCGGTAGGTTGTCTTTTAGCTCTGTAGATGGTTTCCTTTGCTGTGTGGAAGCTTTTCATCTTGATGGAATCCCAGTAGTTTATTTTTGCTTTTGTTTCCCTTGCTGCAGGAGGCACAGCTAAAAAAATGTTGCTGCAGCCGATGTCAGAGACATTACTCCCTGTGCGATCTCCTAAGATGTTTGTAGTTTCAGTCTCACGCGTATATCCTCGATCCATTTTGAGTTTATCTTGCGTGTGATATAAAGAAGGGGTCCAGCGTTGCTCTCTTGCATGTAGCTGTCCAGTTTTCCCACCATCACTTGTTGAAGAGACTTCTTCCCAGTGCGTATCCTTGCCTCTCTTTTGTCAGAGACTAATGGACCATATAACTGTGGGATTATTTCTTCGTGACCTCATGTTTAAAACATCCGTCTCATGACTCCTAGTTAGTCCCTGCCCTGGGTGACTCCTCTGCTGCCTTCTCTCGTCTCCCAGCAATTCCCAGGGCACCACCCTCTTGTCTTCTTTCCTCTGTGCGCTCACCTGCACAGATCTGCTCCCGTGATAGGTTGGTTAAGGTTGTGTTTGGCTGCATGTGATAGAAACCCGACAAATGGTGGCTGATATGAAGGGGGGGCGTTCAGCTTTCTCAGGGAGCCGTGGGTGTGAGGGCAGGACATCAGTCCAGGGCTGACTTACACACGTGCTTTGCTAGCCTTCATGCGTGGCTCTTTTCTCTCGGGTGCAGTAGGGCTGCCCCATGTTCAGGCATCACCTCTGCATTCCAGGTAGGAGGAAGAGGAAGGGAGAGTGGCCGAGGGAAGATGCTGACTGAACGGGCCATGTTTCATCTAAGCTATCTTTTTATGATTCTCCCCCAGAAATCCTGTTTCAGAACCAGGTCCAAGGCCTCCTCTAGTTACGACAGCGTCATGGGACGTGAGTAATCGAGCTGGGGACAATGCAGACCTGAAAAAAACAAAAACACAAACCAAATCTGGCAGTATTAGTAAGAAAGAGAGAGGGGAGATGAATACTAGATGGGAAAGTAGCCGTGGGTGCCCCTCATGACGTTAGCACCTCTCTGCTGACGATTCTGAAATTCATATTTTCTCAACAAATGGCCAACAAGCACATGGAATAATCCTAAACATCATTCATCGTCAGAGAAATGAAAGCTAAACCACAAAAGACGCCACCTCGCACCCGTTAGGACGGCTACAATGAAAAACAACAGAACCCAGGTGCTGCGGGGGGCGTGGGGGGCCGGAGCCTTGTGCATCGCTGATGGGAGTGCAAACCGGTGCAGCTGTGGTAGAGAATGGTATGGTCGTTCCCTAAAAAGTTAGATGAATTATGACCATATGATCCAGCGATTAGCTCGACTAGGTACACGCCCGAAGGAACTGAAGACCGGGACTCCAATAGATATTTGCACGGCCATGCTACGGTGGCATCAGTCACGGTTGCCAGAGGTGGGAGCAATCCAGAGGCCCATTGACAGAAGGGTGGGTAATTGAACTGTTGTGTACAGCTGACCCTTGAACAGCATGGGTTTGAACTCAGTGGGTCCACTTATGTGCAGTTTTATTTTTAATTTTTTTTAAGATTTTATTTGTTTATTCATGAGAGACTCACAGAGAGAGGCAGAGACACAGGCAGAGAGAGAAGCAGGCTCCATGCAGGGAGCCCGATGCAGGACTCGATCCCGGGACCCCGGGATCACACCCTGGGCCCAAGCCAGGCGCTCAACCGCTGAGCCACCCAGGCGTCCCTACATGCAGTTTAAAAAATAACTACGGTACGGTACCGTAAATGTAGTTTCTCTTATGATTTTCTTACTGTTTTCTCTCTAGCTTACTTTATCGTCAGAATACAGTATATGATGTGTATACAAAATCTGTGTTGATTCATCGTTTAGGTTATCAGTAAGCCGGCCACCGGTAGGCTGTACTGGCAGTTAGGTTTAGGGGGAGTAAAAATTATATTGTAAAAGTGGCTTAAAAATTTTTTTTTTAATTATTTTTTAAAGTAGGCTCTGCACCCAGATGGAGCCCAATACAGGGCTTGAGCTCATGACCCTGAAATCAAGACCTGAGCCATCGACTGAGCCACCCAGGCGCCCCTATATGCAGATTTTTTCGTATCGTGCTGACGGTGAACCCCCCAACCCCCAGTGTTGTTCAAGGGTCAGTGCTAGATACATAAGAGAATAGCAATAAGTCTTGAAAAGGCACGAAGTTCTGATCACCCTACAGCAGGAATGACCCTTGAAGACGTGATGCCAAGTGAAAGAAAGACACAAAAGCACAAACACCGCCCGAGCCCGCTTCTCTGAGGATCCTAGGACGGGCGAACGCGGACGGACGGGAGGTAGAGTCGGGCTGGGCAGTTGCCAAGGGCTGGGGGGCGGTGGGGAGGCACCACTCAGTGGGCGCAGAGTTGGGTCTTGCAAGATGAAGAGCTCCGCAGACGGACGCCGGGTGTTTGCGCGCCCGTGCGACTGTGCTCGCTGCTCCCGAATCGTCCTCGTAGAAACGGTTAAAATGGGAAACTCCGCGTCTCTGCGTAGGTACCACCGCGATGAAACAAAGTCCTTATCCCCAGTTTCGAACTCCCATGACTTCAAGACCCATTTATCCAGGTGCTAGGCCTTTCAATGTGGGGGTCTCACCCCCGAAATCTGCTCAGAACTGGACTCACGAGGTCCCACGCTGCGCTCGAAGGCTGAGCCCCCGAGGACCCCCTCACGGGCTCCGTCGCTGGCCTGCGAAGCTTTGCCTGTCGGCCCCGGGGGGGCCTGGGCTCCGAGCTCCGGGCCGCGAGGGGATGGGAGGGCCTGGCCGGGTCTGGCCCGGCGCCAGCCTCAGCCTCGGCCCCGGGGACCAGCCCGGATGGCTCCCCTCCAACAGGCAAACATACAAACAGGCCAACAAACAGCTTCTTCCTCTTTTCCTCTCCGGGAAGAGGTGGGATCCTCTCCAGAGCCCTTGGTGTCTTTTCAGACACCAGAGAAGACCTTCAGAGAAGCCTGTCCTGTCCACGCTGGCGGGTTTGGGACGAGCAGCTGGGCTCTGCTTTGGCACCCAGCGCTCCCTTTCCCGAGAAGGGCGGGTGGCGGGGGCGGGGCGGGGGGCGCCTGGCCAAGCCGCCCGGAGTCCCAGCTCAGCACCCTTCTCTCAGGCCCGCGGGCCTTACCTGGGGCGTGATGGGCCAGCCAGCGCCCGTCCTGCTCGGCTCCCAGGCCCACACCTGCTGTCGGACGAGTTGAAAATACTCCAGCCTGAGTCTGCAGGTCCCTGCTCTCTGCAAACAGGGGTCCACTGCCTCCTCCGAGAGGAAAGCTCTTCTCCAGAGGGACTTGCCGTGTCCGCCTGCCTGTGAAAGACGAGGCCTAGGGTAGAGCTTCCTGCCACCCCAGCATCCCGCTTCTACACCCACAGGTCGATCCTCAAGCCGAACCATCTGAAAACTGCGTCCTAAGTTTACTGGGAAACATGCTAGTGAACAGTGATTTTAGGGGAAAAGATCTCGCCCCGGGGAGCATGTGTGGTCGTACACCTGATACATGGGCATCGGCTCAGGCACTTCTAGGGGTTCACGGGCGAGCGCTGAAGGGCGGCTTGCACAGCAGGTCTGTTAGCTGCTGCTACGTGACGAGTGACCCCAAAGTTCAGTGGCTCGAAACAGCAATATTATCTCATGGTTTCTGTGGATCAAGAATAGCTTGGCCTGGTCCTCAGGTTCCGGGCCCTGCAGGCCCCGTTGAGGTCCCGGTGTCGTCTGTAGGCCCAGCTGGGCAGGACGCCCTTGCAGGTGCACTTGGTGGGGGGCGGGGTTCCGCTCGTTGGTGCCGCGGCCTGGCTGGGCCCGGGCTCTGGCTCTGCCCTCTGGTCCGTCCGCGGCCCAGCGGGAGGAGGGTCCAGGGCCCAGGCCGCATGGAGCCCGCTGCGCTGATGTCAGAGGGCGTCCTCCGACCCAACAGGCTGCGCCCCGCGTAATGAGCCAAAAGCTTTGTGGCGGACACACCGCGGGAGGTCGCGTCCGGAGCCCTCGAGCGAGCTGTCCCGTCCCAGAGGCCCTCCCCGCCTTGCCGTCCACCCTCCCACCCGCGCTCCTCCTGCATCTCTTCTCTGAGGTTCCAGCGCGGTTGGCTCCACCTGCATCCTGCCCGTGAGGCTCTTGTTTTCCGTGGGTGGCCTCCCCCCGCCGCCCGCGAGATGCCAGCCTCCCTGGGCGAGGCCCCCGTGGATTCCTTCGGGCCCCCCGGTGCCCAGCTCCCCGCGGAGCTGCCGGCTGTTGGAGGGGGAGCCTGCTCAGGTGTGTTGCCCCCCACAGCTGCCCCATCCTCTAGGCTTTCGGGGCCCACGGGCAGCTGATGTGCTGCGGCACCTGTTACCTGGCGGCCCCCGGCAGCGGCGCTGCAGGCACGAGTCGCCTCCGCTTGCATCCCCCTTGGCCCTGTCACGGGCCTTGTCCTCGGGGTCCCCGGGACGCCGGCCACGCTGCAGCAACGCGCTGAGGGCAGGAGGGGGCTGGAAGGAGGAGGGCCGCACGCGAGCTTCCGGCTCTCGCCCTCCGCCAAGGCCCCCGACGGCCACGGCTCTGGCACCTGCTGCTGTCACTGGCGCCGCGGGCTGCAGGCCGCACGGAGCCACCCCGTCTGGCCGTAAGGAGTACAGAGGGCGCGGCCCGCGGCGCAGGGGGCACGGGGGAGGCCGGGACCCGGGCAGGGCGGTTTGCCCTGGAGCTGCCCCGCGTCTCCAGAGCCAGCTCTCGGTGTGACAGGCACAGAGCTGGGCGGGAGGGCGCCCCGGGAGGGCGGCCGGTCCTCCGGGAGGTTTGGCGTTGGGGAGGCCCAGAGGGCGCGCCCGGGCGGCCCAGCGGTTTAGTGCCCGCCTGCGGCCCAGGCCGTGACCCCGGGCCCGGGATCGAGTCCCACGTGGGGTCCCCGCAGGGAGCCTGCTCCTCCCTCTGCCTGGGTCTCTGCGTCTCTTTGGGTCTCTCAGGAATAAATAGATAAAATCTTTAAGAAAAAAATAAAAGAAGAAGAGGCCGAGGGAAGCCTGGCAGGCGCCGGGGGGACCCGTGGAGGAGGAAGGGCGCGGGCGAGACCCCGGAGCGCGCTCGGGGCACAGGACGGTGCGGTCACAGGGCCGGCGGGACGGTCGGCGGGTGGGGAGGACCCAGGCCTGCGGCCTCGGGCTCCGTAGCCACGTGGAGGGTTGTGCACGGAGGAGGCGCGTCTCCTCACGAGAAGGGCTGGAGGGCGATGGAGCCGGGCCTTGGTGGGGGCGAGGGGCCTTGGCCCCCCTGCTCTGGGCGCTTTGGTCTTGTGCTGGAGGACGAAGGCCGGGGCCTGAAGGTGCGGGGGTCGCGGAGGACGTGAGTGAGAGCTGTCGAGGGACCCCGGACCCCCCGGAGGAGCATGAAAGGGGAGCGGTTCGGGCCTTCTCGGCCGTCCCAGGCCTGGACCTGCCGCCGTCGGGCCGCGGTGCCCCCGTGTGCGCCCGCCCCTCTCCAGGCCCAACGCGGCGTCGGTGGGCTGAGCGCCGGCCCTGCCGTCTCCGCCGCCGCCCTGACCCGGGCGAGGCCCCAGCCTGGGCACCTGCCGGCTCCTCGCACCTGTAGGCTCCTGGCGCCCGCCGCGCCCCCGGCTGGGCCGGGGCTCCCCATCACCCTCCGGGCCTCCCCGCACGGGGGCCTCGCCGGGGGGCTGGTTCCTCCGGGGCGAGGCCTCCACTTGTGTTGGCGTCAGCCTGGCCCACCCGTGGGTCGCGCGTCACAAACACGGCCCATGGTTCCACCCGCGGCAGAAGTCGTGCTGGTGAGTGAGCAAGGCCCCGGGCGAGGCCCCGCTGAGAGGAGCGCCCTCGACAGCCTAGTGCTCCGGCTTCGGGCTGGCGGGACTAGCGGGGTCCGGGCCAGCTCCTCGCGCTGCTTCTCTGGGGCGCTGAATCCCCCCGGGGCAGCCCGGGGTTAGCCGCTGGCGCCCCAGGGACCCTGCACCATGAGGCGGAGCTCCTGAGGAGCAGATCGGGAGG
This sequence comes from Canis lupus familiaris, assembly GCF_011100685.1. Classification (NCBI taxonomy): domain Eukaryota; kingdom Metazoa; phylum Chordata; class Mammalia; order Carnivora; family Canidae; genus Canis; species Canis lupus. Next base: position 69,349,013 of record NC_049231.1, on the reverse strand, counting down.
CTCCCCCGACGCCCGCTGCCCCTCGACTCCGGCAGAGCTGCCCGGCGCGGCAGGACGGGCCTGTGAGCGGTCACCCCTCGGTCACCGGTCACTGCCCGGAGTGCGCGTCCCGTGGGCGCAGAGAGCTCAGGATCACAGGCTCGCCCGGGCCTCGTGGCTCAGAGCGGAGGCTCCCGCCTGCTCTCCTCTCGGGCCGGAGGTGAGGCTGGGAAAGAGGGGGGACTTGGAGTAGGAGGGCCCGTCTGAATCCTCTCACGCTGCGCCACATAATTTCAGTTGAGTTTTTGTCTCACCGAGATGATAATTTTCGCGAGATGCCGTCTCTGGGCGGGTGACACATTGGGCCGAAGCCCCACTAGGCTGTGGGTTGACGGGTTGCGCGTGCCTTCCCTTGGAGCCAGGTCTGATTCCACGGAGGGTGGAAGAGGAGCCGCGAGAGGCCAGGAGACCTAGCGAGGAGACGTCTACGCGTAGCCTCGGGTTGATTGTCGTGAGCCTGGGCGCATCGGTGCGGTGCCACGGGGCTTTAGGCGCTCACGCCCGCGTAGAGGAAGAGCCCTCACTGGGAACGTCGCTAAGGGGTTTGTGTCTGCGATGCACTTTAAAACCCGGGGCGTGTTTGCTCCGGACTCTCCTTTCCTGAGATACTTGCTCAGTTTCCCCCGACTTCAGTCGCTTGGAACGCTGTCGGAGCACCTGGCCGTGACCCTCCGGCCTGCTGATCCGCGGAGGTGTGTTCCCTCCGCAAAGAGCCAAGCTCCCTGGTTTATTCCTATTTTTCTTAAAAAGCAAAACAAAACAAAACAACAAAACTTGAGGAGCCTCCTTCCCAAAGCAACAATAAAGACAAAGAGACCCATTGGGTCTGCTTCTTAGGATGACAGTCCCTCACCGAGTCTCCTCTGCCACATGCGTTTCTTTTGTGAGAGATTCCTGACTTGATGTGTCCGCGGGGACTTTGTGAGGATGATCTCACCCCCTGAAGTTGGCAGAGGAGCAGCATTCCAATTTCCTTCCAGCGCAAGAACAGAAAGGTGGTTGTTAAGCAGAAACTGTCCAGTCAGTAATCCGACAAGTCCAGCCCCCTCTTCCCAAAAAGATTCTGGCCAGATTCTGGAGATAGTCTCTGCAGGTAGCATCTACCCTACGTCCCAGCGACATCGGCTTCTGGTGTCTGTGAGGTTTTGAGGCCCGGGTGCTTTCCGGGCCTCCGTGAGGACAAGGGGACGCAGGAGGAGTGGGGTAATGTGGAATCCTTCCTACTACGTAGAAATATGGGATAAAACAAAAACCAAGTTAGTTCAGTTGCTGGAAATGAAGAGGGAATGGAAAAACATAGCCGGAAGTGGTGAGTGGCGCCGCAGCGAGCCAGGGTGTGGGCGTGCCTGTCTCTGCTTTTATTAGGCTGGGGTAGGGCCCAGGCGGAGACGAGAGTTAAGGCCTTGGGCCAGGGCCATGTGGAGGCCTGAACAAGAAAGCAAAAAGGTGGGGCAGTTGCAAGGCTGAACTCTCCGTGAGAGGAGGACTAGGAAAAAAAATCCAGCCATTGAATCGGGAAGATGCCAAGAAAGTTTGCCTCTGCCCGGGTTCTGAGTGGAAAAAACAAAAGCCTTTTGAGAAAACAATGAAATCCCACCATTATGCTTTGAGAGGTCCTGGAGACCGACTGTATCCTGCCTAGGAGTTGTGGACATCCTAAATGAAGAAATGCACGTAAAGGGAGTCCAGGTTACGTTACCGCTGGGACACCTGCAGAAGCAGTTAGAAAACCACTCCGGTCATAGCAGATTTCCACTGGAAAAAAATCAAGCTCAGCTGAAGATGAGCTTTCAGTGAAAAATTACAAAACACCTGTTGGAAAGATCTGCTATGAACAAGAACTTGCAGACACGACAAGCGGGAGGATCAGGAACTTCCAAAGTTGAGATCATAGAAATACAATCTGAAAGAGACCATTGATGTAGGGATATGTAGACAGAGATAAAGGGAAAGAATCGAGCCACTGGGGAAGAATAACACTCAATGAGAAAGATTGGGAGTAACGCTGATAATGATACATATTTGAGTTCAGGTTCAGATCTAGGAATAAGCAGACTAGGGCCCCTGGGAGGCTCAGTCGGTTAGGCATCTGCCTTCAGCTCAGGTCATGGTCTTGGGGTCCTGGGATTAAGTCCCGTGTTGGGCTCCCTGCTGAGCAAGGAGTCCCTTGTCCCTTTCCTTTTCTCCTCCTGCCCCTCCCAATGCTCATGCTCGCTCGCTCTCTCTCTCTCAAAAAAAAAAAAAAAAAAAAAAAAGAATAAGTAAGCTTAAACTGAGGAAAATAGGTTGCTACCAATCAACCAACAAAACAATAAAAACTCAACATCCTCTGAAACCCCCCTCCCCCCATCAAAAAGCACAAAAATACCCCAAAACAAACAAAACACCCCAAAAGCCAGAACTTGGAAAGAGCAAATAGGAAGTACACATCTTGTCCTGGCATATTTCAACCCGCTGAAGCTTAGCATGGTTTATATACCCTTGCAAACGCTGCTAGCTAGCATGAGGGGCATCGTGAGGGTGGGAACGCAGACACTAGGCTGGGGCGCCTAGGACACCAAAATAATCTTTCTATTAGAAAGACGTGATACTGGAAAAAACTGGAAATGCTGGACCAGCAGGGCTCCTGAGAGCAGCCCCACAGGAGCATGCAGTAGGAGAGAGTGAGTGGGGGATCTGGGGGGAGTCAGGAGATGGAGAAAAACCATTTATTTATTTTTATTTTAATGTACTTAGTGTGTTTTTGAAGATTTTATTTATTTGAGAGAGAGAGAGCATGAGCAAGGGTGAAGGGCAGAGGGAGAGGGAGAAGCAGACCCCTGGCTGAGCAGGGAGCCCGATGCGGAACTCGATTCCAGGACCCTGGGGTCATGACCTGAGCCGAAGGCAGACGCTCAACCACGGAGCCACCCAGGTACCCCTAGTGTGTTGTTTTTTTAAAAAAATTGTATGATTGTTCAACTTAACAGACACAGTAGAGAGCTTGGGTGCCGGACATGCCCGATAATCAGCCGCCGTCAGTACAAGGAATCAGTGTCAGCTTTGCCTCTTCCCCTGCTCCTGTCCCAGCACAGTATTGCTAGAGATGTTAGTGCCCTGAGCATGGCTGGGGTTCTTTGGGTTGTAGAAAAAAAGCAGACATTGGGGAAGGAAAAAAAAAACCCAACCCGATATTATTCAACATGACATGATGGCCAACGTGGAAGATCCATGAGAATCAATAGGCAGAAATATTAGAAATAATGAGAGTGACAAAAGGTGACTGAGAACAACATCGATGTACAAAAACCATCAGTAACAAGATTTAGAAAATTTAATTAAAAATACTATATGCAGTAACAGCGGCAACAACAAAAAATCTCTAAACTCTTAGAAATAAATAGAAATAAGAGAGTGCAAGACTGTTACGGAAAAAAATCAAAGCAATTCATTGAAAGACATAAAATAAGACATAAGTAGTTGGAGACCAAAAAACCACATTCACGGGTGGCATAACAGATGTCAGTTTTTTGTCCAAATGAAATTAAAATTAATTCAATTCCAGTGAAAATTCTCAAGAGAGTCTTTTTCATGGAACTTGACAAAGTAGGTTTAAAAATTCAAACAAAAGAGGGAAGGCCAAAAAAATCCAAAAAATCTTAACTCATGATAATCATAAGAGGTTTGCTCTACGAAATTAAAAATGTTTATACAAAGCTATATAATAATTCAAACAGTGTGATACTGGTATAAAGATAGAGAAAGCCACCAATGAAACAGAATAGAGCGTGTAGGAAACAGACTTACGTATATTAGGAATTTGGCTTATGTCAGACAGCATTCCAAAGCACCAGGGAAAGAATGGACTCACTTAATAAATTGGTTTTGGATCATAAACTATGAAACAGATAAAATGGGATTCCTACCCCACCACACAGACATACACACACTTCTAGCTGGATTAAACTATAAATGTGGAATTAAAAACTTTAAGATTTTAATAAGAAAATACAGAAAAATATCCTTACAACTTCAAGGTTTGGAAACTTGATAAACAAGACAAAATAGGGGAAAAAAGTTAAAGGTTAGGTCGGATAAATTTGGTTGCACAAAAATGAGAGAAATTGGCAACAAAGATAGCCAATAAAGAGTGAGTGCAGAATACAGAAAACGTCGTGACTATGAGTAGAAGGAGACAGGCAATAAAGTTGGAAATTTACAGAAAAGAAAGTTGAGTGGATGATGATGGCATGAAAAGAATCTTACATCGTTAGTAATGAGGTGAATGCAAAAAAAAAAAAAAGTAATGAGGTGAATGCAAAATAAAATACGTATTTCCACATCATCAGATTGACAAAAATGCAAAATCTGATAGCACGAAGCGGTGGTTAGGATGTGGAGCAGTAGAAACTTTAATAGTGCTGGTGGCAATGTGAACGCAAACACCAATTTTTAGGAACATTTTTGCAGTACCTGTTAGAGAGGTGCGTACGGGTACCTCCGCGTGTACGTGTGCATGTTTGTCCAAATGGTGCACGTTTATCAAAGTGCAAAACACATTTCTTGCACCAAGCATGGTAGAAAAGTCCAAAAGCCACTATTTTACATACATTAAAAGTGCAAAACAATATTATATGTTCACAGATCCCATAGTAAGCACGGGGGTGAGAAATGCCGGCGTTAGGACAGTGGTTACACCGGGACGGGAGGGAAGAGGAAGACGTGCTCCCTCTGCATTGACGCCAGTTCCATTCACGTGTTGCTAATGGCAGGATTTCCTTCTTATTCTTCACCGAAGAACATTCCGCGCACATAGGTTCCACGTCTTTTTTATCCATTCCTTTGTAAATGGCCACTTATGTTGTTTCCATTTTTTGGCGATTGTGAGTGACGCTGCAATAAACGTAGAGTGGAGCTATTTCCTTGAGGGTCTGATTTCATTCCCTTTCCATACGTACCCAGAGGAGGACTGCTGGGTCGTAGGGGGATCGTATTTTTAATTTTTTGAGGAACTTCCATATTGTTTCCCTTTGTGGCTAATTAATGTTCCCACTAGTAGCGCACAGAGTTCCCTTTACTCCACATCCTCGGCAACATGTGTTGCCTTTGGCTTTTGGATAGTAGCCACTTTAACAGGTGTGAGATGATATCGTGGTTTTGATTTGCGTCTCTCTAATGATGAGTGACGCTGGGCATCTTTTCAAGTACCTCTCGGTCAATTTGATGCCTTCTTTGAAAAAAAAAAGTCTGTTTAGTTCCTCTGTCCATTTTTGAGTTGGATTGTTAGTTGGCTATGAGTTGTAGGAGTTCCTTATATGTTTTGGATATTAACTCCTTATCAGATCTATGATTTGCAATTGGCAATATATTTTTCTTCGATTCTCCATGTCGCTTTTTCATTTTGTCGATTGTTTCTTTTGCTGTGCAGAAGTGCTGTGGTTTGATGTCGTTCCACTTACTTATTTTGCTTTTGTTGCTCGTACTTTTGATGTCATAGCCAAAAAATTCTTGCTGAGACCAGTGTCTTAGGGAGCTTTTCCTTATGTTTTCTTCTAGGAGTTTTATGGCTTCAGGTATTATGTTCAAGTCTTTAATCCATTTTGAGTTAATTTTTGTATATTGGTGTGTATGGTATAAAAAGAAATCAATCTCATTTTTCTGCATGTGATTATTCATTTTTTTTCCAGCACCATTTATTGAAGAGACTATTCTTTCCCCATTGAGTACTCTGCTCCCTTGTCAAATCCTAGCTGACTGTATATGTTTGGGTTTATTTCCGGCGTTGTAATTCTGTTCCGTTCGTCTCATTGTCTACTTTTAGGCCAGAATCATACTGTTTTGATTCCTATCCCTTTGTAATGTATTTTTGAAATCAGACAGTGTGATGCCTTCAGCTTTACTGTTCTTTCTCAAGGTTGCCTTTGCTATTAAGGGTCTTTTGTGGTTTCATATGAAATTTGGGATTGTTTTTCCTCTTTCTGTGAAAAGTTGCCATAGGAATTTTGACAGAGATTGCATTGAATCTGTAGGTGACTTTGGGTAGTATAGACGTCTTAACAATATTAATTTCTCTGATCCATGAACATAGGATATCTTTTTATGTATTGGTATTTTCTTCAATTTCTTTTATCAAAGTCTCATAGTTTTCATTCTATGGATCTTTCATCTTGGTTAAATTTACTCCTCAGCATTTTATTTTTGTTAGTGCTATTGTGATTGACATTGTTTTCTTTCTTTCTTTTTTTTTTTTCCAGATATTTCATTATCAGTGTATGGAAGTGCAACTGACTTCTGGATGTTGATTTTGTGTCCTGCAACTTTACCGAGTTTGTTGATTTGTTCTAACAGTTCTTTTGTGGATTCTTTAGGATTTTCTTCTTCTTTCTTTCTTTCTTTTTTTTTTTTTTAAATCTCTACCCTGGGCACGGAACCTGCTTGAGATTCTCCCTCTCCCTCTGCCCTTCCCTTCCTACTCATGCTCTCTCCTTTCTCTGTCTCTCTAAAATAGATAATAAAATCTTTGTTTTAGAGAGAGAGCACGAGTGGCAGGGTGGGGGGCGCAGAGGGAGAGGGAGATACTCTCAGGCTGACTCCCCACTGACATGGAGCCTGATGCGGGGCTCAATCTGATGACCCTGAGATCATGACCTGAGCCGAAATCGAGAGTCGGATGCTCAGCTGACTAAGCCACTCAGACGCCCCTAATGTGGACGGATGACTTTTATCTTTCATTCCTGCCTAATTTCTCTGGCTAGGACTTCCAGTCTATGTTGAATAGGAGTGGTGTGAGTGGGCACCCTTGTCTTGCTCCTGGCCTTAGAGGAAAACCTTTTACCCTCTCACTGTTGAGTATAATGTAGGCCGTGGACTTGTTGTTTATGGCCTTTGTTATATTGAGATATGTTCCTTCTGTAGCCAATTTGTTGGGAGTTTTTATCATGAAAGTGTGTTATATTTTGACAAATTTTTTTTTCTGCATGAACTGAGCTCATCCTTTTCCTTTTATCCTTCATTATTTTAATATGATGTATCACATTTATTGGTTTGTGTATGTTGAACCATCCGTGCATCCCAGGGATGAATTGCACTTCTTCATGGTGTTTAATCCTTTAGTTGTATATTTGCATTGCATATAAATGTTCTTATTTTCAAGAACCATATTTGAGATAAAGTGGGTGTCAGTAATTGAAATAAGTTAAAGGAAAAGTTTGCTATAAATTATTGCATTGTTTCACTTTTATTTTCCCGATCACATGTTTAACTGCATTGTATCATTTCTGCTCCATTTTGTTTGCTCTTTGTCCCACTGAGTATTGCCCAAAGCTGGTACATCACCTTAGCAGGGCCGCCCTCCTAGTAAGGTCTCCTACTACTAACCGTTTTCCTTTTTTTCCCAGTAAAAACTTACCTGTTCTATGTCCCACTCTTGTAACAGGGATCTCACCCAGATGTTCTGGTTTAAAAAAAAATCAAACAAAATCAACTTTTCTGGGGCACATGTGTGATAGGCTTAGTGAGCTCCCAAAGGCTGTGCCACCGGCAGCCTGGGAATAGGGCCAGTGGGGTTTATACTTAGGGAGAGTGAGGGGTGGTCGGGACTGGGCAGGCTTGGTCACAGTTTGGAAGTTCTGAGCAGTTTACCACCTTCAGCTTGAAATCTAAGTCGAATTCCTCATCATTCCCGGGGTGGCTGGTCTTATCTCTCCATTCCATCAAGGCCCTGCAGGAGGGGTCCTCACCCGAGAGATTCACTCCTCCAGTCCTCTTTGGGAAGCCCTCCCCTTACCCGGCAACATCTTGGGGTCCAGGAAGAGAGATCTTGCTATAAATTTAAATGCCACCAGGCACTGAGAAATTATGACTCTGTTTTTCTTTTTTTCCAGTGTGGTTCGTCGTGTAGCTAATTCTCATTGGTTATGCTGAGGTGAGGATTCTTTGGGATTTTGGAAGAAAATACCCTCACATTTTCCATTCCTTTCTTCCCAGAGACAGTTTGCTGGCAGAGTAATGGCCACCTCTCTCGGCAGCCAGATGAGAAACAGAGCTCGAGGCAGGGCGAGAACAATGCCTGTGGCCAGCACCGTTCCATGGTCTTTTTCTTTCTTTCTTTTTTTTAAGAGTGTAGGAAAATAGAAAACATAAAAAGGACCTAAAATCAAGAGGAGTGCAAACTGCCGTTTGGGGAGAGAAGTCTGGCTGAGAGGTCAGATGCCACGTTCCTCCTTCCTCCCGGGAGGCAGATGCACTGAAGCCCTGGCCCGCGTGTCTGATGGTGGAGGCCGCACCTTGTCACCAAGGGCAGACTCACTCGGGCCCTGGCCCTGTGGTGGTGACAACCCCGTACTCCAGCCTACGGGTGGTAGGCTCCCAGCCGCAGCTCTCAAGTCACCACTGGCTGCTGCTCCCCGTGCAGGTCCACCGTGATGCCAGAGGGACAGTTGTCACCTCCCAGCCTCCTGAAGGGCGTTTACGGCCCCTGCCTCACGTGGGATATCTTACTTTCCACTGTGCTCGAGGCATTGCTGTGACTTTTGAAGAGAATGCAAAAATAAGACAGTACGTGTAGACTTTTCAAAGAAAAAGGCAGATACAAGCCCCTCTCCGAGGCCACCGTCCCCAAGCCCTGCCTCTGCAGGAAACCACTCTTAATTGTTGCTTTGTTTCTTCTTTAAATTTAGCTTTTATATTATTTTATGTTACCATAGTTTAACGAGTGAAATAGTTCTCCAAGGCTTGTTATTAAAACGCGGTACAAGGCTCCTTGGGAGACGATGCACATGGTCTAAAATTAGAGTGTGGTGGCGGTTGCACAACCCTGGAAACACCCCGCGACCCACGGACTGTGGGGAGGATCTCGCCCACGCGGGAACTGCATGCAGGTCAGTGAAGCTGTGCAGAAAGGAAGGACGACAAGTACTTTCAGCAGAGCCCCCCCGCCCCTGCCCCCCCGGCCTCACGGGGCCACCGCTTCAGTTCGGGGGACCCTGCTGCCCCGCGCTTCCCGGCTACTTGGCTCACAGTGCTCGCTCTTGAGGGGCCGGTTCTGTCATTACTGCTGGCTTCTGTCCAAAACAGGAGGCCTCCGCCTTCCTTCACCACCTGCCCGCCAGGCCGCCGCGGCCCGCCCCGTCGCGCTCACACCTGGTCTCAGGCCTGCAGGTGCCGCGGGCCCGTGTTTGCAGCGCGGCCTGGGCCCGAGTCCCCGCTCGCCAGCCGCCTGTCCCCACTCACTCCATCTCCGGGACCCGGGGTGGCTGATTTCCAGATCTCTCGATGCATCCGTAGTGTAAATCATCCCGAGGCTCTTTCTCCATTGTGGTTTTGTTTCTTTATTTTGAGGGGATCTGTGGGTTATTGCTCATCCATTTGTTGTCCAATTTCTGAGATTTTTGTCCCTATTTTCTCATCATCCATTCTCTTGCATTAAAATCAAACTTATTGACCTATAATTATTACTCCAAACAGCTCCACACAACATTTAAAGTGACAAGTCCATGGATTTAGTATATTCCCAGAATTGTGCATCCATCACTTCAATCAATTTATTTTACACTTCAATTTATTTTTCTTTGTGTGTTTATGCCTTAAAACTGTTTTTTACAGGTCACCTGGGGGGCTCAGTCGGTTAAGCATCTGCCTTTGGCTCAGGTCATGGTCTCAGGGTCCTGGGATCGAGCCCCAGCAGGGAGTCTGCTTCTCCCTCTCCCTCTGCACTCCCCCACTTATGAGCATTCATGTGCACCTGCACTCTCTCTCTCTCTCTCAAATAAATAAAATCTTTAAAAGAAAAAAAACAAACTTTTTTTTTTTTTACTGCATCTATAGTGGAGTTTCTGACTAGTAGAGGCTAAACGTGTTCAATCTGTCATATTTCATCAGAGCTTCTACTTAATATCTACCTATCACTTCTTGATTTATTAAATTTAGGCATTATTTAATGGCTTCTTGCAATAATAGGTCAAGATTGAACTCAGTGATATAGTTATAGCACTATTTTTAGTTCCTTCACTAACTATCTTCATGACTTTAAAGACTTTGGTCACCTTTTTATTTCTTGTTCTATCAATTGTAGACAGCATCCCTTTCTTCTCTTTTCTTTAAAGGTTTATTTATTTATTTTTAAAGATTTTATTTATTTATTCACGATAGACATAGAGAGAGAGAGAGAGAGAGGCAGAGACACAGGCAGAGGGAGAAGCAGGCTCCATGCAGGGAGCCCGACGCAAGACTCGATCCCGGGACCTCAGGATCGTGCCCTGGGCCAAAGGCAGGTGCTAAATCGCTGAGCCACCCAAGGATCCCCCTATTTATTTATTTTTAAAATATTTTATTTATTAATTTTACAGAGAGAGAGAGAGACAGCACACACAAGCAAGGGGAGAAGCAGGCAGAGGGAGAGGGAGAGGCAGGCTCCCCACTGAGCAGGGAACCTGATGTAGGGCCTGATCCCAGGATCCCAAGATCATGACCTGAGCCAAAGGCAGATGCTCTACCAACTGAGCCACCCAGGCATCCCTATTGAATTATTTGAGAGAGAGAGAGAGAGAGAGAGAGAGCACGTGCACATGAGCAGAGAGAGGGCCAGAGAGAGAGGGAGAGGAGAGAATCTCAAGCAGACTCTCCATGAAACACAGAGCCTGAGGCTGGTCTTGTTATCAAGACCCTGAGATGGGGGCAGCCCGGGTGGCTCAGCCATTTAGCGCCGCCTTCAGCCCAGAGCGTGATCCTAGAGTCCCGGGATCGAGTCCCACGTTGGCCTCCCTGCGTGGAGCCTGCTTCTCCCTCTGTCTGTGTCTCTGCCTCTCTCTCTTTATCTCTCTGTGTCTCTCGTGAATAAATAAATAAAATATTAAAAAAAAAAGACCCTGAGATCATGACCTCAGCCTAAAGCAGGAGCCGGACACTCAACCGACAGCCACTAGGCATCCATTGGTTTCCCTTCTTTTCCATTTACATCTCTCTCTCACATCTCTCAGCTTGTCATCTGTAATTTTCCCTCTGTATTTTTAAGGCTAATACATTCATAACTATAACCGTTATCAATTTTTATCATTTGGCTATATGTTGATCCAAAAGTTAAAAATCAATAATAAAAACTGTTTATTATAAGTATGTGCATACTTTCATTGCATATTCAACTAGAGCATTGATTGTATCTTTTTGCTCACTTTTAATTTTTTTCAGATGACTTTCTTCGTGCATTGCCTTCCTGAATTACAAGCTTAAGTTCTTCTAACTAACCAAGAATAGTATCCTATCTATAGAATCCACCTTTCTCCTTGGTTTTCAGTCTCTCAGGGGCCACTGCTGTCTTGCTCCAGTCTGGACTGATTAGTTTCTCGCTGTACTGAATAGCTTTTATCTTGAATCCTTAACTTTGTGGGTTGAATCTCTTGTTTCCCGAATCCTGTGTCTTCTTTCCTGTTTTACTCTCTCTCTCTCTCTCTTTTTTTTTTTTTTTTTTTGCTGGAGCGCATTCTCCAGTATGTTAATTAAGAGGTAGTAAAGTTTTCTTTCCTTGAAGGCCGCAAAATATCTTTGTTTTAATTTTATGATCCAGTGATAGTTTGGCACAGTATATATTTCTGTGTTGAAATAATTTTTCTCAGAAATTTGAAGGCTTGGTTCCAATGTTTTCTAGAATCCCATATCTCTGATGTAATTTCCGATACCAGTCTGATTCCTGTTCCCCTGTAGACAATTTTGTTTTTCCTTTCTAGAAGCTTTTAGGATTATTCTTTTTATCCTTGGGAATCTTGAAATTTTATAACATGTAACTTTGTCTCTTTCTCTCTTTTTCCTTTTTTTTTTGCAGTGCATTTGGTTGACCCTTCAATCTAAAAATTCTCCAACTCTGGGATGTTGGTGTCTCCTTCAACTCTGGGATATTAGGATACTATTTTAAAAATAATTCCACCTATTCTGTTTTCTATACTCTCTCTTATTTCCCCTGGGACTTCTACAGGTCAGATGGATTAATCCTCTAGGTCTTTTCCCTTTTTTTCTTTTATTTAACATTTTCTTTTACTTTTATTCTCTTTGCTAGGAGACTTTCTTAGCTTTATACTCCTATCATTCTGATGATGTTTAAATTTCTTCTTGTATTGTTCCCTTTATTTGTAGTATCTTACTATTATATGTGATGTTAAAAATCTCACTGAAGATACTAATTAGAGATCTCCTTGTCTCTGAATTCCCCAATTCTTGATTTTTTTTTGTCTTTCTCTTTCACGGTGTAGGTAGGCTTCTCTTAAAAGTCTAGTGAGATCTTAGTTGTATTCACGGATGAGGCAATAGAAATAGTCTGCATGTCCGTGAGGAGCTTTTCAACTCATAGGTTTTGCTTTAGGGAAGGAGAGTGGGCAGGAAGTCAGATCTTACCAAGGATGCTCTAAATGCCCTAAGCTGGCCTCCCTAGTTTTTCCTAGTTTGTCTACTCTTAAAAAGGAAGAATTCTGTTTTGTTTGTCCAGGGTAGAGAGGGGGTGATTAGAGAATACTAGTCTGCTAGGACTTCTGCAAAAGATGGAGGCAGGAGGTAAGTTGGGGGACAGTTCTTCTGTATACAGACTTTTCATTAATCTCCTTGTTTTCAGCCCTTTGCCTTCCTCCCATTCTCTAACACCTGGCATTTCTGAATTGGGAGCTTCTCTGGGGATATTTAGGGCAGGGGTCTCCCTCTTCAGCTGTGGCCCCTCCACTAGTCCTAGAAGCTGTGGCAACCTCCATCCTGTTTCATCCCTTGCCAGCTCCTATGTATTGTTTTCTGTTTTTCAGAAATGTATTGAACTCCGTTGTCCATTGTAGGAGTGTGACACGATCAGTGCTATGTTTTAGAGACATAACTCTGGAGCACCTGTTTGGAAGGCCAAAGCCAGGGAGCCAGAGAGCAAATTAGGGGATGGCTGCACTATGTATCAGGGAATGGACGATGGCTCCTGAAGTTAGAAGGGAAGTGGGGCTGCAATGGAAGAGCTTATTATTCCAGAGGCAAAATCAACAGAACTTGGTCACTAACTAGAGGTGGCAGTCAGGAGATGGGGTCAGGATTAGGTGCCTGAGCCACTAGTGCTCTAGGTAAGCAGGCTTCGGGGATGGGAGAGAAAGAGGATGTGCCACTGAGGCGACTGTACCATATCCAGGTAGTCATGTCCAGAAGGGGCTGGAAGGATGGATCTGGAATGCTGGGGAGACATCTGTGTTAGGTGCAGAGTTAGCAGTCACTAACTCATAGGGAAAATTGAAATCATGGGAATGGATAGAAAGAGACTATGTGCTATGGAAAAAGCCAAGGTCAGAGGCCTGGGAAGCATTAGAGTTTACGAGGACCGTGCCTAAAACCGCTGGTTGATGCCCTCCCTGAGGAGAGATGGAGGGGTGTGCGGTGGTGGGAGAAGTTAGGAAGGTGCCAGTACTGCCTCTGGGCGGCTTTGGCGTGTGGGGCCGGGGCTCCAAGGGAGGTGGCCTCGGGGGAGAGCCAGGTCTCCGAAGGGCAGGGGAAGAGGAGTGGAGAGAGGTTTTCCCAGAAATGAGGACTCCGGGGGAACAGAAAAGGGAGGAGAGCATTCAGAAGCGTTGGGGCGGAGGGAGGCCGCTCCACTGAGCTCAGTGACCGAGGGCACCGCAGCGGGGGTGTGGGCCGAGGGGGGCTGGAGCCCTTCCCAACTGGCCTCCGTTCTCTGGGCTGTTTCCAGCCTCTCGCCTGCTCAGGTGGCCGCCTGTCGCTCCTTTACAGATCCGCAGCACTGAACCTGGGTCCCCGGAGTGCTGAGGCGCACGAGCCCCCGACCCCAGGACAGATGTGGAAACAGTAAGCGTGGCCAGCCAAAGTCAGCAGAGAGCCTCACAAATCCAAACCGCCTTTCTGTTTTAACTGGAACGTCAGGACCCAGCTTCATTCCTCCAATCTGTTCCAGTCCAAAGGAAAATGGGCCATCTCTGGTCTCCTATTTTAGGGCAGAGCGTGACAGCTGCGCGCCACGTGCCCGATCGGCCAGTCTGGCCCACCACACGTCCCCGGGCCCCGCCGCTCCTGAGGGCGCCTCCTTCCAGACTCCACGCAGGTGTCTTGATTGGTCTGAGGCCCCCTGAACGTCTCACAACAGCCCGCCTTGTAGGTATTATATTGGGTTTGTTTGCAACTAGAACAAAAGGAAACTCAAGCTCACACAAATATGAAGTGGGGGATGTAGAATTTATTTTATTAAACTTTTCTTTTGTTATGAAATATTTCAGAGAAACAGGAACATTCCAAGAATACCACATGACGGCTCTCTAAGACTTTACCCTTAAGCCGTCTCTGCATCAGATTTTTAAAAGAAAATACGAACAAATCCAGTCAAAGCTCTCTGTGGCTCCCTTCCTGATGTTTTTTCTCCTCCCTCTCTTTAGAGATAACTGCTATTTGAAGTTGATGTTTATTATTACTACGCAAATTGTTTATATTTTTATTATATATACCATATAAAAACAATCCATGGTATTATTTTGCATGCTTTCAAGTGTTGCAAGAACGGTATCAAAGTCTGCATTTTTTTTCCCCCTGGATTCCATTTGAGTACATTCAAGATACCCATTGGCGATCATAGATGCTTAACTTCAGCTTGCGTTGAGCAAGCATTGCGTTGTCAGCTCTGACACGAGGGGACCATCGGCTCTGAAGGTTCAGTGTTTCACAACTCGCCTCCAGTCCTGTGAAGTCAGAGTTCTAACTCCTTAGCTCCCTAATTTGGATGTTTAAGTCAATTTCCTTACTTCCTTAGATAATATTACAGGCTTTATTATTGGTAGCTTGCCTTGCTCAAGCGTTTCTTGCCAAACCATTCAGGGTAATGAATGAAACATGAACGATATTTTCCACAGTGCCGAGGTGGGTGTAGAAGGTGGGGGGAAATGTGGATCAATCAAGGAGTCAGAGGCCATAGGAGTATCAGAGTCTTCTCTGCAATGCTTACAATAGTCTCAAGGTTCTTGCTTTTTTTTTTTTAATTAAAAAAAATTATTTAAGCAATCTCTACATCCAGCATGGGGCTCAAATTCACAACGCTGGGGTCAAGGGTCACATGTTCTTCTGCCTCAACCAGCCAAGTGCTCCTCAAGGTTCTTTATACTCCCATTTCTTCTCGATGAGTGTCTTTCATCTGGCAAAAAAGAACTCTCCTAATATTGAATCCTACAGGAAGTGGAATGTTTGAGTTTTCTTTTCTCATGTTTTGTCTGTTATTTTCCATGAATCAAAGAAAATGAAGAAAAAAAATCACAGCCATCTTCATCAATGATGAGCTCTTCAGCTTCTAGAATAGTGATGTACGACGTCTTCTGCAGAATTCCAGAATGCCCAGAATTTTCTGTGGTGATGGAAATGTCCTGTATCTATACCGCCCAGTACAGTAGCTAGTAGTCAGTAGTCACATGGGTCTATTGAGCACTTGAAAAATGGCTAGTGTGACTGACAAATTAAATTTTAAATTTTATTTTATTTAAAAAAATAATTTAAATTAGAATAGCCCCATGGGTCTAATGATCACCATACCGGAGAGTTAAGTTCTAGAGGATTTAGACCAATAGGTGCTGGGGAGTTTCAACAAGGCTAAATAACAGGAGTTCACGTGAAGTTACAACTGATTTATTTGCTCTTTCTTTTCTGAAATCTGAAGTTAATATAAGAAACTGAAGAGTTTGGAAACTATCGTACAGACTATTGTTTCCCCGAGAGTGTCTGTTAATCTGTTGTTCACAGTCAGCACATCTTTGTGATTTGGTTGCTGTTCATAAGTGCCCGGTACTGGTGGCCCATCTGCCTGCACCTCTCCTTGTCCCTTGCCTCATGGCTCATTCAGTCTCCATCAGTCTCCAGCTCCACTAATTCCGACTTTTTAAAACCCAGGTTGTTCTTAGGCTTCCTCTATTCCAGAGTTGCCTCACTCTGGGACGTGGGCAAGGCTGGGGACCAGGACCAGACTTACTTCTAGCCTTGGTTCTGGACTCTGTCCAAATTAGCATTCATTTCCTTAACTTTAATTTTGAAATAATTCTAGATGTGCAAAAATGTTCCAAATGGTACAGAGAATCCTGGAGCATGTTCTTTACCCTGATTCTCATGTGTTCATGTGGTTAACGTTTTTCCACCCTAGTTTCATTCTTTCTTCTTCTTCTTTTTTTTTTTTAAGATTTTATTTATTTATTCATCAGAGAGAGAGAGAGAGAGGCAGAGTCACAGGCAGAGGGAGAAGCAGGCTCCTGTGGGGAGCCCGACGTGGGACTCGATCCCGGGACCCCAGGATCACACCCTGGGCTGAAGGCGGCGCTAAACCACTGGGCCACCCGGGCTGCCTTCTTTCTTCTTCTTCTTCTTCTTCTTCTTCTTCTTCTTCTTCTTCTTCTTCTTCTTCTTCTTCTTCTTCTTCATACCTCTATCTACCTCTGTATCTGTATTTATACAGATATTTGTCTGTATTTATATCTATTACCCTTCTTTCTCTGCCATCTATATATCTATATAGGTATGTGTCTATCTCCCCTAAAAACAAGGACATTCTCTTACCTAACTATAGCGCTATAGTACAGCCACCCACCAACTCATAAAATTAACATGAACAAAATACTATTTCTAAACTACAGACCTCCTTCAATTTTTTCCCAGCTGTCCCAATAATGTCCTCTCTCATAATAATAACAACAAAAAGCTTCCAATCCAGGGTCCAGCCCAGGATCACAGGCCGCATCTGTTTTCTTGTCTCATTAGTCTCCTCTAATCTAGAACAATTCTACAGTCTTTGTTTTTCTTTGGTCTTGGCCGTTTCTTTCTGAAGAGCAGAACATGTCAGCTATTTTGTAGAGTTTCTCTCAGTTTGTCTTTGTCTGATATTTTCTCAGGACTGGACTTGGCTTGTACATTTTTGGCAAGAATATCACAGAAGTGATGCTGTGCCCTTCTCGGTGCATCATATACAGAAGCACATGATACCAGATTGTCATCTGTGATTAAACTTGCTGAAGGTGGTTATCTGCCAAGTTTCTCCATTATAAACATACTATTTATCTTTTTATAATTACTAAGTATGTCTGGTGATATATTTTGAGTCTATGTGAATATCCTGTCTCTCATCATACTTCTGCTCTTTAGTTTCAATATCTCTTTATCATTCTTGCTTGAAACAATTGTTACTATCGTGGTTGCCAAAATGCCAATTGTCTAATTATATCATTCTTTCCGTAGTTGGCCTTTATTTGTGGACATTATGTTTAAGGAAGATTTTTTTTTTTTTTAAGTAGGCTCTACACCCAACGTGGGGCTCAAACTCACAACTCCAGGGCCAAGAGTCATGTGCTCTTCCAACTAAGCCAGCCAGGCGCCCCAAGGAAGATTTTTTTCTTTATCTGCATGGTACATCTATGCTCCACTCTCATCTTGCCCTTGTTTGGTGTACTAATCCTGGAATCACTCATTTCTTCAAGGACCAGTTTCATTTTGATGATCACATGTTGGTTGAGTGAATAGGAGACAAGAGCCAGCATAAGCAACTGGGACCCTAAAAGGGTGTATGAATGATCTAAAAAAGTACTCTGTCCTACAGATAGGAATAGCAAAGGAATAGCTTGTTTGTCCCAGTTGGGTTAAGGGAGGACATTTTTTCTTGAGAATTCTTAACCACAGGCTGGCACTAACTCAAGTTTGTAACCCAAATTTATAATACCTGCAAGATTCTAAATACCTTTAGGTTAGAATTTATTTTAAAACAGTTCTGGATTGGCAATGATTCCAGATACTTGGAAGAAGCAAACATAAATTTTCTTTGGAGAAATGCAATCACAACAAAAACCTCAGAGTTTTCCATGAATAAAGTTCTGAGGAATGTGGGCTCAGAGTCAAAGTCAAAAAGCATTTAAGGAGACAAAGCACACTATACGCAGAAGTCAGCAGGAACAACAAACCACAGAATCAGGCCAGCAAAGCTTTTAGATATGGGGATTATTGGATACAAAATATAAATTAAGCATGTTTAATATATTTAGGAAAGAAAAGTGGTGATTCAAAATTTAAGGTACAGCGATTATGATGAAAGGTAAACAGGCATATTTGAAAGCCAACCAAAAAGGAACTTTTAATAAAAGACAGATATAAAAACTGAAATTAAAAAACCTCACATTTGTTAATTATTTTTTAAGATTTTTTTTAAATTTTTATTTATTTATGATAGTCACAGAGAGAGAGAGAGAGGCAGAGACACAGGCAGAGGGAGAAGCAGGCTCCACGCACCGGGAGCCCGACGTGGGATTCGATCCCGGGTCTCCAGGACCGCGCCCTGGGCCAAAGGCAGGCGCTAAACCACTGCGCCACCCAGGGATCCCTGTTAATTATTTTTTAAAAGATTTTATTTATTTATTCATGAGAGACACAGAGAGAGAGGCAGAGAGACACAGGCAGAGGGAGGAGCAGGCTCCCTGTGGGGAGCCCAATGCGCCACTCGATCCCGGGACCCTGGAATCATGCCCTGAGCTGAAGGCAGACGTTCAACCGCTGAGCCCCCCAGGTGCCCTCAAATGATGATTGAAAGAGAAAACTAAGTAGAGGTGATACACTCATGAGCAGGAACACGGATCTGAAGGCGTGACCGGGAATGCATAGCAGGGAGACAACGAGGTGGGGAACATGACAGGCAGGTTACGAGGCCTGGGGCACGGGCTGGGATGGTCTACCATATGGCTGATCCTGGAAGGCAAGGAGACAGAGGGGAAGAGAGGCAAGTTTTGCAGGAACGATGACCAAAAAATCATTCAGAATTGATGCAACATACATGCAGACTGTTAATTCAGGAAACCCAGTAGATTTATAGCAACAAAACCGAGATTTTCCTTAGACAGATAGCAGTGAAACTGGGGAATAGCAAATACTATGGGCGGCAGCTGATATTCCCAGCGACTGGGGGTGTGAGCCTCGAAGAGGGGAGCGTGGCGGGGTAGCATACTATCCCCATTAGTCGTGCATCCGTGACACCCATTTTCATGATGATACTAAGTGAGAAACACAAGGTAAAAAGTATTTTTATAGTAGGATTTCAATATTTTTAAGTGGGCATATATATAAAGAAAAGACTGAGAGGGGATAAGTGAAGATATTTCAGAGGTTTTGTCTTGGTGTTCCAATGATGGATTCGACTTTCCCTTCCCCCCACCTGTATCTTATAAACACACACGTGCGCGCACACACACACCTGATGGGAAATGTCAAGCCGCCCCACTGACTCCTGTCTGTGGACAGCCGGAAGGTGCACGAGCGTCCTTTAGCAGGTGAATGGCCACACACCCGGACGCTGGGGCATGTGGGTCCCACACTCCTGCCGGTGGTACTCACTGGGAGAGCCGTGTGCGGGGGAGGGGGATGCGCGGGGCTTCTCCACGCTGTCTGGCCGGTGTTCCTGGAAACCTACAACTGTTCCAGAAAACTAAAATCTATTAATTAGAAAAAAAAAAAAGGAAAAAAGAAAGTGAGTTTCTGTTCTAGAGGCAACCACACTAACAGTAGTCGAGGCTGAATTTCACAGACACGTGCCCAGCAGCCGAGGTGAGGAGATGTCCTCACCACGGACCGGACAAAGCCCTTTCAGGCAGTTGTGAAATATCAAAACATCAATGTACAAATAAACAGCTGCTCTATTGACTGATGCATTCATGGGAATCACAACAACCTGACTGCTGATTCGGGATTCTTGCTGTTTTCTCAATGAGCCATGACACAACTGTTGAGTCTCGCTCTAGGCATTTGTAGAATGGCAGGGAATCCGGCCCTGAGACAGGACATTTGATAAACAAACGAGGCAAATTGGAGCTGATTCTCCTGGGGACTGCCAGGGCTGGCGCCTATTTTTTTTTTTTTTCCTTTCTGGCACCTACCCTAAGTTCCTGGCATCTACTCTTATTTTTCTTCCCAGGCCAACTGCAAAAAAGGACTTGACCTCAACTGACCTAGAACGTGGAGGAATGTGTATGCATTGAAAAGCAATGCAGGATGCTGACAAAGTTAATGAATTTTTATAGGAATTCATTCAATTCCACCCAGGGAGAGCCCATGCTTTGGATATTTGCTCAAAGACAACGGGGAAAATGACAACCTCCTTACTACCCCGGGATCTCGAAAAAAACAAAACAAAACAAAAAAACATGGTCTCGGATAGAGCTTCCATTTCTCTTGTCGATTTGCTTAAGCATTTGGACATGTCGAGATTCCTCATTTATGTGTTTGTCCATTTAACTCACCTGGGTCAGCCACCATGTGACCGACCCCACGGGCCCTTGTTCCTGGAGAGGCTGCGTCGGTGGGTGTCCTACTGTAGCACGTAGGTGTGGATGGACCTCTTTTTCCTCTTTCTCCTGACTCTCGCCTTGACAACTCCTGCCCTTCCATTTTGCTCTCTACGCTTTTCTTGCTTTTTCCTGGGAGTTGAGACCTGACTGGTAAGATCATAGGAACCTTCCATTCACAGGCACTGTGACTGAGGGGCATAGTCACTATTAATGAGAAGTCCTTCTCTTGTGTTCTCTTTTCTTGAATCCGTCCAAAAATCTGTTTCTCTCTGCAGCAGAGATAGGAATTTCACCTTATTTTTCCCCCCAAGTAGGTCGCCCTTTATTAAAAAATTAAAGTCCTGGGATCCCTGGGTGGCTCAGCGGTTTAGCGCCTGCCTTTGGCCCAGGGCGCGATCCTGGAGACCCGGGATCGAATCCCACGTCAGGCTTCCGGTGCATGGAGCCTGCTTCTCCCTCTGCCTGTGTCTCTGCCTCTTTCTCTCTCTCTATGTCTATCATGAATAAATAAATAAATCTTTAAAAAAAATAAAAATAAAAATAAAATAAAAAATTAAAGTCCTTGTGGATCCCACTGTTATCATAAATGAAACTTCCATGTATTTACGGGTCTGTTTCTGAAAATTATTCTGTTGTATTACCATATACCGGCTATATTGTCCATTTTCTTTTCTAATTGAAACTTAGAATCTGCATTTGAAATTTCTTAAATGTCTTGCTAGGTGTTCACTGGCCTTCCTTTGAATTTGCAGATTATTTGTGAGAGAACAGACATCTCCCCAGTATTAAGTTTTCCCATTTAGGAATGTAGCACCACTCACTCTCCACCTGTTAAGGATAGTTCATAAAATTTTATAGTTGTCCTCCAATAGATTTTGTACATTTTTTGGTGGGTATAGTTGTAGTTAACTTATATATATATAATTTATATAGAAAATATATGATTATATTTAATTTATGTATATTTTAAAAACATAAACATGTATGATTTTATATATCTTTCTCTGACAAGTGGGTAGTTTTCTAACCGGTCATGGTTATTGATTGTGCTGATGATGTACCCGGTCAGCTCACTGGCCTCTTTTATTACAGCTAAAAAGTTTTAAGTTGATTCTCGTGGAATTTTTAAGTAGTAGATGATACTGCCTGAAAATAATGACATTTTTTTTTCTTCCTGATATTTATAATTGCTTTCTCATTTTGTTTGTGTTTTTGTGCTGGCTAGAACCAAAGGCGAACAAGAATGGTGACGGCGAGGATCCTTTCTTGTTTACGTTAAAGAGAACACTCGTAGGGTTACCTTGGTTCTTGCCCCAGATGCACCAAAGAATTGGAGATCCAAGACCAGAACGGGTAGCTGGAGTTTATGGAGTAGATTAGTATAGTATAACCTCAGTTATACTATAGTTATAAGTATATAACTTTTTCAAGAGTGAAAGCAGGCCACTGGGGCAAGAGTGGCAATGGCACCGAGACGCTCGAGCTCTGTCCTCTTACACCTGCTTGTGTACATGTAAATTTGGCCTTGATTGACGGTTTTGATTGACGGCTGGTGTTTATGCAACATTCTGGTTTCGGCGCATGTGGCTGCCCATGATGCTTTCTGTTATCATTGTATTTATTTATGTTTCGTATATTTATGAGTATCTAGTGAGCTTTTGTTGTGACCTTAAAGGGACTAGAGGGCAAGTTGCACCCTTTGCAGGCATGCTCACAAGGAAGTTTCCTTGAGGCTTTTGAGCCAGCTCTGTGTATTTCAACATCAAGTATAATGTTTGTGTGGGTTTTTGGTGGATACCTTTTATCAGCTTGAGGAAGTGTTTTTCCTCCCTATTCCTAACTTGCTAAAGAAATTAAAGGCATTTTTTTTAAATCAAATGCCAGTGACTATTAATTAGAAGCAAGAAAGTATATTCTGGACATGTTGCTGGACAGGATCCCTTCTTGTTTTTACTAACCGTTCAAGAATAAATAAATTATCTTTATCTTTTAAGAATTTTATCTTCATAATTATCTTTATTTTTATCTTTTAAGAACCTCCTGAAAACAAATATTGAAAAGATTACTAAAACATTGAGCACGGGGCATCTGGATGGCTCAGTGGTTGAGCATCTGCCTTGGGCTCAGGGAGTGACCCCGGGGTCCTGGGATCGAGTCCCACATCAGGCTCCCTTGCATGGAGCCTGCTTCTCCCTCTGCCTGTGTCTCTGCCTCTCTCTCTGTGTCTCTCATGAATAAATAAATAAAATCTTAAAAGAAAAAAAAAAGCAAACATTGAGCTAAGCATCAAAATGCTGTGAGAACCAAAGGTCTCAGGAGGTGACATACAGAGTGAGCGGGGCCTGCTCGGAGTGAGCAAAGCTCTGCTGGCTTTGGTGGGGCCCATGGAGATGTCCAACAAGGGGTGGGCTCGAATCAAATTCCCCTGGAGCTCTGAAGGTCCTATTCTTCACAAGTGATTACATCATTGGAGGAGATACAAATGTAAACGAGTCTGAACATCTGCTCGGGAAGCAAAAGCGCGGAAGCTGCACACGTGTTACGCGGACACTGGCGACGTGTCTGCGTGCGCACCGGAGACGATGGCTACACCCAGGTCTGCAGAGAGGAGAGAAGGCAGTCGGTGGAGGCATTAGAAGGAAATATTTGTAGCAAAACCTTAAACGCCTGTTTGAAGCAGGAAAGAAAATTTATCTTCCGAAAGAGATGACTTGAACCCACATCCTTCTTGCCTCTCGTGCCTGGACTCGCTGCTCTCCCCTTCCTGTCTCCTGTTGTTCCCTTCACGCCCTTCTGAGTCTGACTTTGAACCCCTGGGCCAACCCTGCAGGGACAGAGGCTGCTCTCTGTTTGGGATCCACCCTGGCTGGGGAGAAGCCTGTTACTGCAATTTCAGATGAATGTCAGAGGTTCGGCATCACCTTTATCTACAAACCACTTTTTGCTTTCATGTGGAATATTCACCTCTGTCTACGAGATCTTGGTTGGAAATGCAGATTATTGGTGATTTCAAGCCGGTTTCTTACAGAATCTATAGGTACCCTGTAACTACTTTCAAGAGTAAAACTAAGTAAAAAGCAGGCACTGTGTCTCCTGCAGAGTGGGGGTGCGGGTCACAGGGCGGGGGTGTCCAAGTGCTTGCATTGTTTAAAAAAATGTGAAGACGGGGGCTGTAAGTTTTTCACGGCTCTTGGGGATGCATTTTTGAAAGAGGCTGGTGATGGGTGGCTGAGAGGTCTCCTCTCTTATGACTTCTCTTTCAAAAGAAAATGAATGTGTTCTGGACTCGTAGCACTCAGACCCAACATCTTTACTTTTAAAATGTTTTGCAAGAATGCAAACCACTTCACTACACAAAAGCAAATGTCTTTTATGAGTTTCATTCCTTTTAATGTTTATAAGCAACTAGCAACTGAAGATGCTGGCTAAGGTACTGAATGTGCACAAATAAATGAACTTTTTTCTTTTGAGATTTATTTTAAAGAGACAGCGGGCGGGAGTGTGAACAGGTGTGTGTGGGGAGGTGTAGAGGGAGACGGAAAGGGAGAGAGAACCCAGCAGACTTCCTCGCTGAACGGGAGCCTGAAGGGTTGTGCTGGGGGGAGCTCAATCCCAGCTGGACATCATGACCCGAGCGGAAACCAAGGGTCAGATGCTCAACGAACTGAGCCACCCGGGCGCCCCTGCTTGGACATCTTTCAGCAGAACTTTGAGCTCTCAAGTGATTTAGGGGGAATTTTGTTAGTGGTTGCTCTTGCCTTATAAGTACATTGTGAAATGACATTTAAAACGTTAAATAAAGGAGATGTTGCAGTTTCGAACTCCAGAAATTAAAATGGTCCCACTTTTCATAGAGAAGGAAGAGTCTATATAATTAAGTGACCACTTGAATGTTGAATAAAAAGAAGAGGTGAGAACGCCTAATGGAATTATAGGGCTTCTAGCTCGTTTAGGTGTAAACTGGATGGAGATGTGGTGGCTCAGGTCAACATAATACATTGTAATCTGAATAAACTCATCTGTTTTGCATATGCCAACTCTCTAGCTTTGTACCCAACGCTTGGTTACTGTGAGCACTTGTTTGGAATGTACTTAGAAGGCCGAAGGCTTGTATTGACTGTTCCACACCTAAGTGAGACTCCAGAGAGGAAAATTGGGAAAAATTGGATCTAGTGGATGAAAAATTGTAGATCTCCTGCTCAAGTTCACAGTCAGCACCTGATCAATGACCTTATTTCTGTCTGTAAAGGTTCCTTTGTTTGTCCAACTTAATACATTGGAGGCTTATTCAGGGTAGTTGAAGCGATTTCATGAGAAGGTTGGTAATGTCAGCAATATGTAGGATTTAAAAATTCATATGATAAACATTTTTTCCACGTCTAGTACTTGCCTTATTTTATTTGTCACACTTAAATGAAACACAGCTGAAATTAATTTTGGGTAAGGAGTGAGGTAGGGCTCCAAATTTTCTTTTTCTTTCCAAATCGTTGCCGGTTATCTCAAAATCATTTAACGATTAAGGATGTGATTTAAAAATGTGCATGCGCCCAAAAGGCTATTAAAAAGTAAATACTCCTGCAGTCTTGGAAAAAGTCGTGGCATGGATTTTCTGTTTGCAGATGGTTTTATTCCAGTTAAAGATACGTTGGAGGCTTAATGAAGGCTCATGAGAAAACAAACTCAGGAGCTAGCAAGAGACGCTCGTTTACCTACAGAAAATTTAAAAGGAGGGGCTGACTTGAAGCTGCCAAGGAGAAAAAAATGATTTGTGCCAGAATGGCAGATGTAATAAAAATGTTTTGAGGTGTATACAGAAGGAAGGGTATGTACTGCAGCACATGTGTAACGCTGCCTGGTTTTTTGAGCAGCTGCAAACCTCTGGAGTCCTTGCTCTGAGTCCAATCAGTCATGGCCACAGATCTCGGGACGGGGCAGCCAGACGCAATCCTAACTGATCCCGTGCATTTTTTTTTTTTCCTGAGGGCTCCTCTGTCTCCACTTTTTACTTTATCTTTTCATTTAGCTTGGATTACTTTTTAAATGGTAAAACTCTGGC
This sequence comes from Canis lupus familiaris, assembly GCF_011100685.1. Taxonomy (NCBI): domain Eukaryota; kingdom Metazoa; phylum Chordata; class Mammalia; order Carnivora; family Canidae; genus Canis; species Canis lupus. The sequence goes on along the minus strand of NC_049231.1, from coordinate 69,323,636 downwards.
TGGAAATAAAGAGTATCTCGAACGCAGGACAGCTGAAGAAACAAATGACAGTGATGAAGACAGTGAAGAGCTCCGTGGAAAAACAATAACGATTTGCGAAATGCAGTTGAATTTGCATAGCAACGGTCATTTTATTATCATCAAGATGTTAAGCACTTTAACAATCTATACTTCATTTTTATAAACAAAGAGACGAAGAACCAGTAAAAGAGATGATTTTTAGGAATTTATTATTATTATTAATTTTTTTAAAAAAGCAACTTCCAGAGTTTGTCATCGCGCAGGGTTAGCCCAGGCTCCTATAGGTACAGTGATAACTGATTTTTTATAACAATGACTCACCGAAGATCCATAACTGTCTTCTGAATTATCACAGAAAGAGGAAAGGATTAGAAGAAGAGTTTAATGTTAAATGCATTTAAAAAAATCATATTCTAATTCTTTTAAATTGGTTATCCACGTACAATAATATAGTAGAGCTCAGATAACTAGGAAAGGCAATTGACTAGCATACCCCATTCCCACCCGATGTGCATGAGCGGGCTGTTTACTGCATATATCCTCATGGAGTGCGCAAGCTAAGTCAACCCATTTTACACAGCATTAATTGTTTCTATTGAGTTGGCATTGGGCTGAAACTTGCTCACTATCTCATAATTACTACTATTTTTTCCTGGTTCTTTGATGGATTTTTCTCACCCGACAGTGTTTGGACTCTAGTGTTTATGAGACATCCAATCACCTGGGCCCACTTCAGTGACAGGTACAGCGAGGTGACCCATGGCCAGATCTCCAAGTCTATTGATTAATTTGTCCACCTGCTCTGTTCTTCATCTTGGTGAAAGAGAGAACTTTTACAGTCTCCCTGGAGGATGTGCGAAGCTCTGGGCCAGAAACCGTTTGTGAGCTGGTCTTTGACGGAGGGGACCACAGAACTCAACGTTCTCATTAATGCTGTGCAAACAGGGGTCTCGTCATTCCGGTAACTATTTGTACATTTAGAAAAGCAATACAGTCATGGGAAAAACCAACAAGCACAGCTTGGTAGAAAAACCTGCCATGAAATATCATTGGCTTTATAATAATTTACTACAACCGTTCTTTTTATTCACACTGGATAGGAAATGCTTCCATCTAACACATGGAATACGAATATATACAACGAAAAGTTGGCTTTTATTAAAAAAAAAAAAACTTCACAAGGACAATAACATGGGGGTTGAAAAAAAAAATTGTGCAGTTTCCTGATCACAATCATATGTCTGCTGCCTTTTACAGGGAATGATACAAGTATGATGGATTTTATAAACCAGCTAAAGAATTTTCTTGTCTGGACTAGCCCACTATTGCCGTATCCATACAGTCTAGAGGTCTCACCTTCTCAACTGTAGTTCTAAATGACTAGGGATGACACGATGAGTCAGCGTAGGACAAACCCTGCTAATCCTCTGCGAAATCATCATATAGTTGCAGTTCCCTATTCATCAAAAAGTTCCCCCACAACATCGTGGAAACTGCACAGGGCTTCTGACTGATGTGCCGCTGAGATCGGAATGTCGCATTGTCACTTGATGCCCGCCATCTCATGCAACGTTGGCGTCTTGGCTTGGACCTTCTCGCGGCCGCGGTGGGCCGTGCGGCAGTGGCGTGGGGTGGACTGTTTTGCACTGCCAGCAGTCAAAACAGTTGCCATGGGCTCAACGTCTCTACGCTGTGAGCCTGGGGAACCCATTCTCCCGTGGAATGGTCTTCCGGAGTCCAGCAATGTCACTGCAGGCGGCTGAGACATTGTGGCCCCGGCTTCATGGGGGACTATGCTAAAGAAGAAGCCTAGTGTTCTAGAAAATAGACAATACAGGCCAGGTTGAGGGGGTGGCAGAGGGGGGGTTGCTTTCCTAAGTCCTGGAAACCATCTCTGATGTTAGCTCTACGAGAAGGTGGGGCGACTGGGAGTGGCGGGCTGGAGAGGGCTGGGTCTGAGGTACACTTGGAGAAGTGTCCTTTGCCATTGGCACTGTGGTCCCCCACTAAGACACTCCGCCTGCCTCTGTGTTCCCCTGTCTGCACCTCTTATGCCCAAGGATCCCCCAGTCCTCTGTGCAATTCCTCTGTTTCCACTTTCTAAGTGGGAATTGAAAAAAAAAAAGCTTATCTCTCTCTCTCAATTCTGACTGATGAACGGGGGCTGTTTAGAGTCACGGTGTGAGGTCTGGGAAGAAATGGTCAGGCTCCATGGATAGTGCCGTGATTACCGAGTTGGTTCTGATGGGACACACGCCATGTCCTTACGTCTCTGTTCTAAGCAAAGAGCAAGGATCAGGCTGGCGTGATGCGTTCTTGGAGCATCTTTGGGAGACCATAACCCAAAGCACTAAGTTTATATTTATTTTATGTTCTTTAAGACTCTGCGCAGTTTGGGAGAGGAATTTTAGGACCTGTGGAAAGCTGGAGGGGGAGATAATTTTGAATAGGGTGGTGCAGGAGGCCCTCAACAGTGGCCCTCTGTTTTCACCCTGGATGGCGAAGCCCAATGTTTAGAAAGTGACTGTAGGGCTCACTGGCGACAACAGATTCAGAAAGCCTCGGAGGAATGGGGTGGACCCCAGGCCTGGCGGGAACTTCAAGCAGAACATCTAGTATATTCCTCCTGGGTGGACAGCTTATATGTGTGAGCATGCTGAAAAGCCAAGGAGAAGTACATCTGCATCTACACATACATGGCTTTTCTGTGGTTAATGAAAGAACCTGGAGATGGTTTCCATGTCATGTTAGGACCATGGTCTCTCAACTCTACCTAGAAATCTCTGGTACACAACTTTACCAAGAACGAAAGAAAGAAAAAAAACCCAGTGAGACTGTATAGTAGGTGCTGGTGACGCCATTTGTCTCCGGAAAATGGGGTCAGTCACTTCTTTGTATCTCAAGTGACTTAAACTGAGGCTGAATCTTGATTTTTAGCACGAACCATTAACAGGTTGCTCTTCCACAATGCCTGGTCTTTTGATTGAGGGGACCACGCTGGGCCAGGGCCAGCCACCTCTAGCCGCTGACGCCTGTGGATCTTAGAAACTGTCTGATGCTCCCACCAGTACTCGCCTGTCAATGCACACACCTGATTTCACGTACACAGCAACGTGGCAACATACCTTTTTCCATCCGTAAACACCTGCTCTCTTCCTCACTTGGACACGGGGAGAATTTGAAAGGAAAAGAAGGCATATGTTTTTACTCCTCTGCAAATCCCAAGCGAACGTGCTTTTGGTTACCTGCCTGGTGTTGAGTTTCTTGCCACAGTGGGGACCCCCAGCTTTTCCCAAAGTTGTAGGCAAACGGTTTTCACCTGCTTGGGTGAGGATTCCTTGGTTCCTAGGCCAAGGGTCCAGGGTCAAGTGATGGAGGTGGAGTGGAGAAGGGAAGGCAGCATTTAGAAACCCAGCAATGGTATTGCTCATGCATCCGACTCTGCGTTTCACCCTCAGAGAAATGATTTTATCATTGGTCTCCATGAGACCCAATCCCATTTAAGAGCATCTCGGCAGTTTCACGGTCTCCGGAACCTTCTAGAGGTGATGGCTGGCTGGCTAGAATTGTGACTGTAGGTGCCTCATCATTTGTTCTCAGGCATTTCAAAATTTGTTTCTTTCTGCGGATCACGATTGTCGATGTACTGGTGTTACAAACCAATTTTTAAGCTGTGTGAAGGTCAGTGGGCTTTGTCACCACTCATTTCCAAAGCAGAAGCCTCCCCTAACTGGAAAGACTTATTCTAACACCACAGAGTAGCCTCCTCCCCAAAGTTTCTAAGAACCCAGAGCATGACCTTTGGGTTCTAGACAGAAGGCCTGGGAGGAGGTCGGGAGGGGGGTGGCGCCCTGCTGGGAGGTGGGGCGTGAGGGGGAGGGGGAAGGGTGGACGGTGGGGATGGAATCGGAGGGGTGGGAGCACTGGGGGGTGGAGGAGGGCAATGGGGTGCAGGGGGTGGGGGGGTGTAAATGGGGGCAGGAGGCGGTGAGGAGGTGTGGTAGGCGTTGTTGAGGGGGTACTTGGCAGGCTGGTTGTTCTTGACCCGGGTGAAGTTGATGCAGCGCCCCTGTAAGAGAATCAGAGAGAAGGAATGTGAGCCCACGCTGGCTGTTCGCGGCAGGGAGGGTGGCAAGCTCGGTGGGCAGCCATGAGACGCGGGGGAAGCGGTCGCGGGCTCTGATGTGCCCTGCTGGCCTCCCGTAGACCCTGACAGCAAACGGAGCCCCGTTTCCTTATTTCTGGGCCGACTGTGTTGCGAAATTCTGAGAATTCATTTTCCTGGAGTCTCTCTCTCAAAGAGGAGGAGGAGGAGGAGGAAGGGGGGAATCGACCTTAACTGGATGCGTGGGGTCAAGCTGTGTGCAGAGGTCATCAAACGTAATGTCCCCAACAGCCTTGCCGGCCAGGTACCGTTATCACAAGTTCTGTTTCTTGGATGGGGAAACTGAGGCTCCAAAACGTTAAACCTCTTTTCCAAGAGGCCACACAACCAGGAAGGGCTGGGGCTGGCGATTCGAACCCCAGATCGGCTCCAGAACCCCTGTCCCTCCTTCTGCACCATAGAAGGCCTCCTGAGGAGGGGTCTCCACGTTTTTTGAACAAAGGGGACCTGTTTCACATGATTTCAGGTGTGCTCCTGGGAGCAGACGGAGGCCCCAGCGCAGCTCCCCCTACCCTGCGGCTCGGGCCAAGACGGGCCGTGACCTGCACTGTCGCGGGGCCCTCGTGCCCGTGCCTGTCCCCAGCCTTTGCCCCTGGGCCTTGGGAGCTGAGTGGAAGATTAGGAGGCAGCCCCCGTGCTCCCCAGGGCTCTGCCTCCCCCGCCCACCCGCCCCTGCCCTGCTTGGGGAGGTCCTCTTCCGCCCGTGGGTGCTGTTGCACCTGCTCAGGCACCTTGGGTTCTGAAGAAACACAGGCTGGGGACCTCCTACCGTGATTCACTCCCGCTTCCGTCCCCCCTGGGCCCTGGCCCCATCCTCCCCTGATGACCCAGGGCCCCCGCAGCGGCCTCTACACAGTCCGGAGTGTGTGCCGGCCCTGGCCCTCCCTGCCCTCCCGCCGGGTGGTGTCCCCTCTCAGCTCTCCTGCCAGTCCTGCCCACCCATGACCTTCTCCTGCCGGTGCCTGGGCCCCCTCACTTTTTGCTTCAGAGCCTCCCGCCTTGCCTGGGTGGGACGTGGACCACCTTGTGGGGTGCTGGCCTCCCTGCAGATTGCCCGTACCTGCGTCATCCTGTCCCCTCTCCTGCGTGTCCCCCCTCAAGGAGGCCGGGAAGGGGCTCCCTCTCCCTTCAGGCTGCCAGGCCCTTCCTCCCCCTCCTGCTCCTCCTCACCCCACGCAGCGCACACCCGCACCCTCCAGGGTGGACACCCTCCCACGGCACCTGCCGGGTGGGATGTGTCCACGGAGGCCAGAGCTCCCCTCTTCCACCTTCGGAGGAAGGGCCGAGGGGCAATGAAGAGAGTGTGTCTCACCGCGGGAGATACAGGCAGTGACTGGAGACGGGGCTCGGCTGAGGGTCACAGCAGACACACGACACACGTCTGTGGGGGCCGGGGGGGGGGCGAGCAAACCTTGCCTCGCGCACGCCCTCCCCACTCATCCGAGTCCTGAGCCAGCCCCTTCCCTCCATGCATCCTTCCCTGATGACACAAGCCCCCCGAGGTCTCTAGTTATGGTCTATGCTGCACACAGGAGCCTGCAAACGGCAGTTGTTTGACGGGTGAGTGCCTTCCTCCCTGAGACCCGACGAGAAACTTCCGGAAGGCAGCAGCCTTCCACTGCTCCGCTCTTGGTTTAGGGATCACAATGCCGTCTTAGGTGCCAGCACCCCGGTTCCTCTGAGCTTGCATTTCACGAGATTGAACCAGGGCCTAACCTTGTTAGCTTCTGACTGGGGGCCCAGTAACCACAGAAATCAGCTCCCATCTTCTGGCAGCATAGCCCGGAACTCCCGGATCAATGCCGAGCTTTCACGGGTTAGGCTGACTTTGCAACCCAGGGCCATAGATCCCCGTGTCCAAGCAGCCCTCTTTCACAGCTATTAAACAGGGAGAGATAACAGGCCTCAAATGGAGTCGCTTGTGCTAAGGCCCAGGTCGGCAAAGCAAGACTCAATACCTACCCTAACCGCAGTTAGGGAAAACTTCCCTTTCCATTTCAAACTTTCCCAGAAATGTCATCTTAAACTCCTCAATCTGGGATTTCCCAGTTCAGCATTAGTGAGGTAACCTGCCTCGAAGGCCCCGTCTGTCCCCCAAGGAAAGATGAGGTAACCCGCTCTCTCCCTGTCCTTGCCCCCGCCCCCTGCTTCTGCCTATAAAAGTCCCCCACTTCGTCCATCTCCCCGGAGCTCCTTTCTATTTGCTAGGTGGGCTGCAGCCCGATCCATGAACTGCTAAGGAAAGCCACTAAGATCTTTAAATTTTATTCAGCTGAATTTTGTTTTTTAGCACAGCTTTATAAATTGAAGCCCTGGGAATAGTTTATTTATAATTCTGGATAAAGCTCTTTCCTTGAAGAATGTGAAAGTCCTAATGATTACCATCTGTGATAAATTCCTGTGACGGACAACTCAGAGTCGGGATTTACTGTACTACATGGTCTGCCCTTTGTTCCTAGACGTGCTAACTCAGACAAAGGGGCTCGGAAGATTCATTTCCTCCGTGGATGAAGGAGAACGCTGGTCCTGAGGATGGAGCTACCGGTGCCTGGGGTCGTGTCCCCATATGGCTTCACATCTCCCTGAGGGCTGGCCACCCCTCGGCTCCCTCCCCGACGGGGGTGCTGCAGCAGGGACAAGGCAGGCTAACTCAAGGCCCGTTGACTTATTTCACACACTGTGACGCTACTATTTTTACCAGAGACTGTTCTGTCCAGAGATGAAATGGGGCCCTCCCAGCCTTCTTCTACCAGTAGGCGTTTGTTTATAACCCAGATCAGAATCCCTGGATGTCCTCAGTAACGTGTGAAAGGATCCACAGAAGAAAAGGTGGCCTCACCCTCCCATCGATCTGTCGGCTGTGGAGGTGGGGGTCGGAGTGAGGAGGGAGAAAGACCTCCCTCCAGTCGCACATCTTGGCCATAGCCACAGAGGGATGGGGGTGGGGTGGGAAGAGGCCCCTTTCCTGGGGTCAGTAATAGTCCAGGGCTGCACCCATGGGTTTCCCGCTCTGGAGCACCAGCCATGGCCCACTAGACACCCCACCCACTAGAGCTGAGCGCAGCAGCCCCGAGCTCTTAGTAAGCAGCCAGGACCGGGTGGGGGGCAAGCCCGCAGTCTCCTCCGTGCCCCCACCGAGTGCCATGGTACCGCCTGCTGCTTAGAACCATTATGAGGATTAACTCAATCAGTGCTGATGAAGGCCTTGGAGTGGTGCCTGCCGCATGGAGTTCGTGAACGGAGTGGAGTCTCGCTGGAGCAACAGATGCGCGGACACAATGATGACCTTGTCTAGGCTCTAGGGTAGGAAGGCCGGTTGGAGGTAGTATCGGGTTTTCCGACTGCCAGTTTAGTGCCTTCTAAGTGAGCTGCAGCCTGAAGCCTCCACACTCCACACCTGGCTTCCAGAACAAAGCTGGTATAGAGGGGAGACTGTGGCACCCAACACGTGACGGGAGCAGGCCCCGGAGCCCCCTGTCTCGCGCACTCTCTCCACGCCTCCCGCGGCACCAAACTGCTGTAACTGATGCTTATAGGACCTCCCACCATGCTTTGCACACACAGTTGGCCGATGATGTCTTTACACGTACTTATCGTCCTGAAGAAAGGTGCAGACCTGGCAGGGACGAGTCCCTGGGGTCGGTTACAGTAAGATGCAATTAGGACTTCAGGGAGGGTGTGGCTACAAATTAAGTTCTTAAAACCTGGAACCAGAGGAGCCAACACAAACACTGTAACACTTAGACCATATAATTGGCCTAAAGATCAGTTTACACGACATCATTTTTTGCTTGTGAGAGGATAATAGAGAGGCCAGATGTTCTCAGTGTCACATATGCCAGCAAATCTGCACCAGTGTTTGCTTAAAAGGTTGCTAGGGCGACCGGAGCTCTTGGTTCGCACACTGGTCTCTGCAACCCAGTTAAATTCTTTGCAGTATTGTTTTTGGGTGGTTTGATTCGAATCCAACATTTGGCCTTGACCTCAGTTTACCTCGGCTCGCTCATTTACAAAGTACGGGTGCCAATTATTTTCACACATTAGCAACAAAATATTCTGGTTAAATTCTAAGAAGAAAATGCAAGAATATCTCCTGCTAAGTGGTGGCTTAGCAGGACGCGAGGTGGCTTTTCTCCTAGGCTGGAAAATGCCATTTTGATTGGACCGAACCTAATGGTGTTGAGAGGATTATTGGAAAGGTCCAGGCGTGTCATTTTTATTCATTATTTTCACTGTGTAGAAATGAGACCGAGGGCTCAGGCTTATTTATATATGGTGCCCAAGATGACACAGCAGTACAGGGCAGACGTAGGACTGCAACCGGCTCTGCTTGCCTTCGCCACTCATCCTTGTTCCCTGTTATCCTGAATAGAGACTAAAAAAGCAAATCTTTTCTTGAATCACTTGTAGATAGAATCACATAATATAGCTCCTGGCCACAATCCATCAACTCTTGACATAGCTGTCAAGAGATCTTTCCAGAACACAAGTTTGGTCAATTCAATGCCCAGCTCAAAATCCTTCAATGACTCCCCATTATCTTTAGAATAAAACCCAGACACCTCTGATGGCATGTACGGCTCTTTGTGATTTGGTCCTCGCCTACATCTTTCAATTACTTTTTGCCTCCTGATTGCAGGATGTCCAACTTGGCCCACGCTGAGCCCCCCGCAAAAATTTGTGAGAATATAATATGCCATTTGGCATCCTTCTCCGCTTCAACGTTGCTCCCCAACTGGTGGCTGAGTGTCTCTGAGATGGCCTCTGGGTCTTCTCCTCTGGAGATATTTATAGGTTCAAATTTAAGTTGGTGCTCAACAAATACTGCTTAGATCCCTGAGGGTTTCTGAGGTGGAGCAAGCCTTCTTAGCTCAGATTTTTCCCTGCAAGTTCAGGTTCTCAAAGGATCAAAGGTCCATGAGCTTGCAGTTGTGAATTTAGGTCTCCTCAGTCACCCCCTCATGGTCTCTTTGGGCTGTCTATCTTCTAGGCTCTTGGGGAAGGGCTGGCAAGAATCCTACGTGCTTCCCTTGATTTCCACACTAGACATGTTAACATGTTACATTTATTTGTTTATTTATTTAAAGATTTTATTTATTTATTCATGAGAGACACAGAGAGAGAGAGGCAGAGACACAGGCAGAGGGAGGAGCAGGCTCCATGCCGGGAGCCCCATGTGGGACTCGATCCCAGGACCTGAGCCAAAGGCAGATGCTCAACCACTGAGCTACCCAGGCACCCCAACACGTTCCCTTTCAAAAAACTTTTTTGGGGGTTACTTTTGATTGATTTATCAGATGAAACTATCCTTCAACAAAACTCTTTGCCTAAATTGGAGGTGACACATTCTGAACAATCACGGCATAGTCATGAAAGATGAAAGATCTCGTTGGCTGGGTTCCGGCTTCTTCCTGGTTTTGAGCCGTAGACACTGATGGTCCACGGAGAAGAGAGACAGGGAACCGGTGGTGTGGGGCTGTTGTGTGCTCTGTGGGTCAGGGCTGGGAGGCAGAGTTTGGACCACCAGTTGTACGACTAACACACTCATTGTGAAACCTTGAGTAAATCACTTCCGCTCTATGGGTCTAAGCTTCTTGATGTATAAAAAATAAAGTTGTTGCATTAGCTCAACAACACCCACGGGCCTTTCAGGCCTTAATATTTCATAGCGCCGCCAAAACTGGAGTTGCTTTTGAGCCTTTTACTCAGATTACCGTAGTCTGATGTCTTTTGGGACAGCCAGTCTTTTTATACTACTGAATTTGGCCAAATGCTTTCTATTGTGCAGTTTTTGGTTCATCATTAGATTTATTAAAAATATTAAGAAGTAGAAAATTCAGAATTGGACCCTCCATCTTCTGTTCTTTGGTTACCGTGGTAAGAACTCAAGCTCGCCTGCGAGTCCCGAATTTGGGTTTGTGGCATGACCGGCGAGATGTGAGAAGAGCTGTGGGCTGATTGTGTGCAAAAGACTTGCCAGTGGTGAGCTCATGTGTGCTGAGTGTTATAAAACATCTGTTTGGGTATCAGGCACGCTCATTGGAGAGGGAGCTGGCTTCGGGAGATAGTTAAAAATATGCTATGGCTCCCAGAGATTAAACCAAATAGTTTCCTATGAACAGAGGTCACTTAAGGAAAGTGGATTTCACAGGAAGAAAACGAAAATAATCAGATGGAAAAAGTGTAACATGCGTGCCAACTTTCTTCTGACAAATACCTTTTCTCTCTAGCCTCGTTCTTCCATTGATTGTCGGGTTTGGAGGTATTTTTCAAGTTACAAACGGATGGGGTTTCTAAAGCTTGTCTTAAGTCAGTTGTTTAGGATTAGGAGCATAGTTTCTCACTTAAGTCACTCCTGTAAATGGGGGTTGGTTCTTAGGCTAGACCACAAAAGCTCACTGGTGTATTGAAGGCAATTGACGTAATCCTGCTGAAGTCGGTGCTCTAGTGATAAATGAGACACTGAGTAATGAATGGCGGGAGGGCTGGGTTAGGTGACTTCATAGTGCCCCCCATCCCACCTATACTGCTCTCCATTTGTTATGTGTACACTCGTCCTTTTGACACATGGTTTTCGAGGGCTGGCTATGTTCTGGACACCTTCTAAGGTGTTGAATTCAATGATGAGCAACCAAAACCAGCCCTGGTTCCCTTGAAAAATACAGTCCACAGGTAAAGAGAGGCATGGGTCAATCAATCCTGCAAACAAATGGACCCTAGCAACCACATCTGCGTTCCGTGACGCTGGCCAGCAGCCGGCACCTAACCCGAACTAGGCCAATGAGATTCTCTCTTTCTGGAATCTGGAATCAGAACTGAGTTCCCCACTGAGGCAGTCAGTTAGGGTTGATCCTTTGAACAGAAGGGATCAAAGTGGGAACGGGGGGTGGGGGGGGGTGCTGGCTGTCTTCTGCAAAGTCAGGGAGAAGTAGAGTTCTGGTTCTGTCTCGAAACGACCCCTCATACCCATTCACCCCTCCCTACCCTCATGTCACTCTACCTTCTGTAATCTGGGCCTCCCTGTCCTCAGCCTTTCCCTTTTCCCAGTTATATTTTGGTTCCCATATGAGATCTCTACACACGCACACATAAATGCAAGTGTGCATGCACGTGCATATGGATGTTTGTACACGTACACAAGATCTCTAGCTCCATATGTAGGTGAACATATACACAGGGAAACACAAAGTTGTCTTCTTAAACGCTTCAAGGCCTCCTCACCGTCTGTAGGAAAATGTCCAAGTTCCTCGGCATGCGGGCCCTGGCTCCCTTTGCATTTCTTCCCGCCACCTCAACTTCTCCACTGTCTTTGAACCCTACGCTTCAAGCTTTGGTCCATCATTGAAACGAAGCCCCCATACTCTCTGGCTCTTTGTTTGGCACATTCGTTCACGGCCCAGTTCCACGACGGGGATGAAATGGCATAGAGACCCCTGTCTTGCTTCTTTCCCCTTCCCCGCAGCAGGAGCCGGCGGAGGGCAATGGGAAGGGTGTGTTGTGAGGGGAGAGGCCAGAGTCCTTCTCGACTGCCTTCCCTCTGCCTCACACGTGCCCTGCCTATAAATCTCATACGGCAGCCTGCCTTTTATGTGCTGTTCATGCGAAAGGATCCAAGGTCAACTCTTTCAGTTGTTTGATTCATTTTGCTGACACACGTGCTGGCGCACTTTCCATAATAACTTCTTCGGAGGCCAAAACCAGGGGTAAGATGAAAGCGGAGAGGAAATATTTGGTAACAAGAGGAAACGAGGAAAATGAAGGGGCAGGAATAAATATGGCTCATCTTTTGTGGGACAGGTGCAGGCATGGGACTTGTGAAGGATCACTACTATGCAGTTAAGACTTATTTAAGAATAAAATTCAAAAAAAAAAAAAAGAATAAAATTCAGGGCGCCTGGGTGGTTCAGTCTGTTAAGCATCTGCTTGGGCTCAGGTCATGATTCCAGGGCCTGCATCAGGCTCCCTGCTCAGTGGGGAGCCTGCCTCTCCCTCTCATTCTGACCTCCCCACTGCTCAGGTGCACGCTCTCCCTCTCAATGAAAAAAATAAAAAAAATCTTTTAAAAAAGAAAAGTTCTATATTTTCTTTGTGGAAAATTTGGAAAATGTACAAAAGAAGGAAGAAGAGGAGAAAAGAATTTTAAGTTCTAACACTCAGAGCGTTACCATGTTGTTCTTATCCTTTCAGACTCCCCCCCCCCCACACACGAGTGGTGCATATATTTAGAAAAATGGGAATCATTCTATACAAAAATTTTGTAATAGATATACTGGGACTATTTCTCCCCTGCCATTTTCAGTATGATTTGCAATGATTGCATAATCTTCTATCACATGGAAGCTCCAAATGCAGTTATTAAATTCTTTATTGGACAATAAGAATCCATCTAACTTCTAATTTTCTCTAACACGCCTTCAATAAAAGTCTGAAAAGTTCTAGAATCAATGGTTCATCTTTGACTTGGATTTCTATATCCAATTTCATGTGTGAGATTGGCCACTTTTGTTGTGTGCTGTTCATTTTTCATCAAGATTATGTTAACTTTACAAAAGCAACGGGGAAGTTTTCATTTTTAATATATTCTATATTTATGAAATAGCATAAGGGTTATTTGTTCATTAAAAGCATGAGAAAATTCTCTCAATCATTCCAGACACGCTGTTTTTCAAGAATGCAGTTCTTTGAAAAAGAACTTAAAAGACTTAAAAGTCTTTGCCACAGGTTATTGACCTATTAAGGTTTTGAACTCTTTGTGAGTCCATTTCCATAATTTATCCTTTCTTAGAAAACCATTCATTTTATCAAGATTTTTTTTTAATTTTTTATTTATTTACGATAGTCACACAGAGAGAGAGAGAGAGAGAGGCAGAGACACAGGCAGAGGGAGGAGCAGGCTCCATGCACCGGGAGCCCGATGTGGGATTCGATCCCGGGTCTCCAGGATCGCGCCCTGGGCCAAAGACAGGCGCTAAACCGCTGCGCCACCCAGGGATCCCTTTATCAAGATTTTTAAAGCATTTGTGTAGGTTTGTGCTTTGCACAACGGAAATTCTCTCGGTTAATTCTTATTTGTGGTGATCTCTCTTTCTCTCTCTCTCTCCTTAAAGATTTTATTTATTTATTCATGAGAAACACACAGAGAGAGGCAGAGACCCAGGCAGAGGGAGAAGCAGGCTCCACGCAGGGAGCCCGACGCGGGACTCGATCCCTGGACTCCAGGATCAGGCCCCGGGCTGAAGGCAGACACTAAACTGCTGAGCCACCCAGGGGTCCCTGGTGATATCTCTTTTGTAATCATTAATATTATACATATTTGCATGTTCTGACTTTTGTTGACTTTCAAAGATTTGCCAACGATATTAGCATTTCCAAAAATATTTTAAGATTTACCTCTCAGTTCTACTGATTTTGCTTTATTTTCATTAATTTGTTCTTATATTCATAGATACCTTGTTTCTGCTTTCTGTGGATTTGTTACACACTCTTTTCTTAGTTTTAGCTGAATACTTGGCTCATTTATCTTCATTTTTCTTGTTTAATAATGAAAAAATGTAAGGCTATGATTTTTCCAAATCCCCCAAGTTTTAATCGTGGTGTTCCAATTGTCATTATTTTCTAGAATCTCATAATGGTAGTTTTGATTTCTTCTCAGACTCAACATCAATTTATGAGGGCTTTTAAACTTCTAATTGCTTAAAAAAATATTTAATCCCTTATTCACTTCCGCCCTTTTCTTTTTTGTGTGTGTCGCCTATAAAAAAAAAATCATACTTTCTTATTTTATTTTACTTTTTCTTTTTCAGGTTTCCTTTGTTGCCTAAGTTATAGTCAATTTTTACAAGTTTTAAAAATAATATGAATTCTCAATTTGATGGCTGCACTGTTAAATAAGTATTCACTGGTCATTTTTTTTTTTATTAGATTAAAGCCTCTAAATTGTTTGTGTAATCTGCTTGCCCTCCTGAGGTCTAAGGGTGGTGTGGGTTTATTAACTATTCCCCCTAGATATTTTAAACAATTCTATTTGCTCAAATTTTACTTTGCTCCTTAGTCATTGGGCCACTCAAGGGCAGTAGGGAGTGGGTCTCCCTCAGAGCAGTGGAGGCAGAAAGAATTTCTTTTGTTTTAAAAAACACTCTCTTCCTGTTTGGTGGTCTCTTGTCTGAAAAGACGTGTCTGCCATTAATTCCCTCTCCTGGGTGCGGGGCCATGGTGAGGCAGAGTCTGTTTCTCTACTCCCTCGATGCTGGGTTGGCTTGTAACGATTCTGAATAATGGGATCTGATGGAAATGATGCTGTGCTAGCTTTGAACCTGACATTAAGAAGTCTGGAATTTTCTGCTTCCTGGTTTTGAGGCCCTGAGCCTCCAGGCTCCTCCACTGTACCGGGCTCTGCAATCCTCGACTCCACGCGGAGGAGCGCGGAGGACAGAAGAGTGAGGCGAGCCACCTTCTTGAACGTCTAGCCCAGTTGGCCTTCTGATGACTCCAGCCCTAGCCACTCTCTGACTGCAACTCCGTCAGGGATGCCAAGGGAGAATTACACAGCTGATCCCGGTCAGCCCACGGAACTATAAGAGAGAACAGCAAACCGTTGTTCTAAGCCACCGTGCTTTGGAGTGGTTGGTTACGGAGCGACGCCGAAACGCGCGGCAGCTCATCTCTTTGTCCAGGAGGGCCGTTCCTGGTTTGTGGAGCTGAACATGGTGCTTGTTGTAGGCTTCTCCTTTTTTTCTTTTTTCTTTTTTTTTCTGACTCTTAACTTGGCACCCTTCCCAAAATTTCTGGTAAAGATCCAGATCTGTGCTCTACTTACTGCCTGCTTGGCTAGAACCCCACATCACTAGGCTCCAAGGGCCCCCTGGAGAAAGAGGAGGTCCCTGGATGAGAGAAGGATATGACCCCAAAGGCAACCACCACACATTTCCCGTTCTGTTTCCTGAGATGGCCTCGCACTACGAATTGTGAAGTGTAGGCTGTTACGACGATAAGCGAAGGCTGGACTGGGAGGGGAATGGGGACCCTGTTGCCACAAGGGGAAGACTTTGCCTATTTCCACACTCGCAAGCCGACTCGCGTGAGCTGCGCCCGAGACACCCCATCACGCCCTCCCCGGCTGCCGACGAGAGTGTGCCCGGGTTCTGCAGTCACGTGCAACACGCGCGTTCAAATCGCCCACCTGACGGGACCGTCTTCTAACGTTCCATTAACCGCTGCATCGAACGGAGACGGAGACCCACACGACGCCACAGGGAACTGTTTTACAGCCCTTCACGTTCTGCCCTTTAAATACCCTCTTTCAAGTCTCATCATTAATTATAAAACCATGGCACGGTCACCTGCATCTGTCTAGGTCAGGCCGATTTTTAATAAAAGAAGAAGACGAAATAGAAGTGGAGAAAGGAGATCGAGGAGAAGCGATTAGGCGGCCAAAGTGCCGTGAGTGGGGACTGGCTCTAAAAATTCAGCCCATCGGAGAAGGACAAACATTATATGGCCTCATTCATTTGGGGAATATAAAAAATAGTGAAAGGGAATAAAGGGGAAAGGAGAAAACATGAGTGGGAAATATCAGAGAGGGAGACAGGACATGAGAGACACTCTGGGAAACGAACAAGGGGTGGTGGAAGGGGAGGTGGGTGGGGGTGGGGGTGACTAGGGGATGGGCACCGAGGGGGGCACTTGACGGGATGAGCACTGGGTGTTATTCTATATGTTGGAAAATTGAACATGGATAAAAAATAAATTAATAAAAAAATAAAAATAACAAAAATAAAAATTCAGCCCTCCCCGGGCAGCAAGGCGAAGACCTGTGCGGAGACACAGAGAGCACCCTTGAGAGGTGGCATTAGTCAAAAATATTTGTTGGCTCAAGAGGAAGTAGGTCTGTAAGGTCTGACCCGGGCAGCATACTCTACTGTTTCTTAATTTTGCTTTTTAAAAGGAAACCAGCCATCGGTATTGACCCTCCCCTCTTCCTTGGTGGCACCGGGGCCCCTGTAGCACCACGGGTCCTGCTAAGCCTGTGGCGGTGGCTTCTCCAGAGAGCCACTGGTTTTAACTGGCACCTCGGAGGAGCCTCGGCGGGAACGGTCCTGCTGAGCGAGTGGAAGTCTGACCCGGGATGAGCTAATTTTGTTCAGAATCTTCTCTCCCAGTGAACAGGCTCAGGGAAATTCCCCCTGCCCTTGTCCACGTCCCCAGGGAAATGGTTCTGACTACTTAGAACTATCATTAATATAATCATGATTTTATTTACGTGGAGGTATTTGCCTTAAAAAATCGATGCTGGGGGTATCCCTGGGTGGCTCAGCGGTTTAGCACCTGCCTTTGGCCCAGGGCCTGATCCTGGAGACCCGGGATCGAGTCCCACGTTGGGCTCCCTGCATGGAGCCTGCTTCTCCCTCCACCTGTGTTTTTTTTCTTTTTTAATTTAGATTATTTATTAGAGAGAGAGAGAGCATGTGACAGGGAGTGTGAGCAGCGGTGGGGAGGGGCACAGGGAGGGGGAGTAGGCTCCCTGCAGAGCGGGGACCCCACACGGGGCTGGACCCCAGGGCCCCGGGATCGCGCCCTGAGCCGAACGCAGATGCTCCACCGACGGAGCCGCCCGGCGTCCCCTCAGCTCTCTCTTTTGAACAACATGAGCCTCTGGGCTGGAATGACTCGAGGGCAAAATGCAGCAGGAGGTATGGCTCCTTGGGGTCGGCCCGGGAACCCCATAGGTTTGAGAATCTGCTTGGGTTGAGGCTTCCTGCCGCACGGTTCCCTGCTAGCCTCCCGGCCTCCACCTACCCCTTCGTGGCACCTGCGGTCGCCCTGGGCTGCATTTCCTGCAGAAGGGCCCCGCCTCCCCAGGCTCCCCTCAGTCAAAACCTGCTCCCCCATGGGCTTCCTCATGGGCCTCCCCGTTGTAACCCTCCCCGCTGTCAGCCCTTCCCACCGCAGCCCTCCCCGCTGCAGCCCTTCCCACCGCAGCCCTCCCCACTGTCAGCCCTCCCCTCTGCAGTCCTCCCCGCTGTCAGCCCTCCCCACCGCAGCCCTCCCCTCTGCATCCCTCCCTGCTGCAGTCCTCCGGCCGCAGTCCTCCCCTCTACAGCCCTCCCCTCTGCAGCCCTCCTCGCTGTCAGCCCTTCCCGCCGCAGCCCTCCCTGCTGCAGCCCTCCCTCTACAGCCCTCCCCGCCACAGCCCTCCCCTCTGCAGCCCTCCCCGCTGTCAGCCCTCCCCACCGCAGCCCTCCCCTCTGCAGCCCTCCCCGCCACAGCTCTCCCCACTGTCAGCCCTCCCCTCTGCATCCCTCCCCACTGTCAGCCCTCCCTGCTGCAGCCCTCCCCACTGTCAGCCCTTCCCACCGCAGCCCTCCCCTCTGCATCCCTCCCCTCTGCAGTCCTCCCCACTGTCAGCCCTCCCTGCTGCAGCCCTCTCCGCTGTCAGCCCTTCCCACCGCAACCCTCCCCGCCACAGCCCTCCCCTCTGCATCCTTCCCCGCTGCAGTCCTCTTCCCCGGCGCCTTCTCTGTGCCCTCCCCCTAGCCCGATGCCTGAGCCGTGCTGCCCCGTCGTCGTCGCTGGCACCCTCTCCCCAAGGACGCCAAAGGTGACCGCGGCAGAGGCGGCTCGTGACCTTCACACCCGTTTTCCCGCCCTCCCTTCAGCGGGAGCCCGGACGCCCGCGGGATGCAGCCCCGGCCCGACCCCAGAAGCTTCTCCCAGGGGGTACGTGTGGGAGGAAAAGAGCTCTCTCCTGTGTAAACCTGTGTTACTCCGACTTTCTGATCGGCCGAGCCCCTAACCTGAGACCTAATCATCCCTAGAGGCCCCTCCTGAAGACGCCGCGTAAGCCCGAAGGACCTGCCGCGGCCCGGCACCTGGGGGCTCGCCCGGTGGGCCCCTGGCCCAGGCCCGGCCCTGGCTCGCCTCTTAGGTTCGGGCCGTGAAGGTGGGCACCTCACTTGTCCTTCCTTCCCCGGGGCGATCTGCCCCAGCCTGGGGGAACCACCTCGATCTGCTTGCACGCGGCCGCGCTGCAGGTGCGGGCTGCTGCCGTCCCGCCGGGGCGCCGCTCAGGGCCCCTCCGATGGAGACCGGAGGACACGGAGTCAGAACCCTGAAGCATCACGGCCGCGGGCCGCCCTGGGCCAGACACCAGAGGTGGAAAATTCATAGCGTTCGAAATCTGGGTTTCATTTCGGAGCAAAAAAGCATTAATTTGAGTCATCCAACCTCCAAATTGGTTTCAGGCCTCCGCTGGGACCCGATCCTCTTCCTAAGTACAAGACCACGCAGAGCTGGGCCTGGAATGAGACCGTCCTGACCTGGTATCGAGGTGCCCCCCCATCCCCCCACCCCCCCGTCCACTTCGGAAGCACCTCGCGCCCCCCGGGCGGCACTAACGAGGTATCTGCGCGGATTCTCCCCCGGCTGCGCTGAGCCCAAGTTCTGCAGGATCTGAGACGAAGGGTCTGGTCTTAGCGAGCGTGTTCGGGGAGCAGCGACAAAGACCTACAGCTCGAGTCCTTGGGAGAGAGGCCGCCGTCAGACACGGCAAAGCTTTTGGGGGGTCTCGGCGCCTTAACCGTAAATAGAAGATGCTGTTAACGACCAGTTCATCTTGGCCGCCGGTGAGCGTGGGCTCGGCGGAGACGTCCGCTTGGGGGCCGCAGACCGGAGCAGGCCGGGGGTCCGGCGGGTGCCCACGTGGCCTGGCCCCAGAGCCCTCCCGGCGCCTCCCGCCGCAGCGCCCCTCCTGCAGCACCGTCTTGGCCTCCAGGCTCTGCACTCCTGCGCCTCCCTGACACCCCGGGAACCAGCTCCAGCTCTGCCCCCCGGGGCCTGCTCCGCGGGCCGGGCCGGGGCAGGTGCTCGCACCCACCTGCCGGCAGGACAGGCCGACCAGCCAGCCTTGCGGTTGGCGCGCCTCGTGGCCGCTCTCGTGTTCATTTCGGCCGGGCTCGGGGGCGGCCGGGAGGCTGGGGTGCCAGGGGCGGTCAGCGGGGCTGCGAGGAGCCACCTCCCTGCGCCCCCGATCAGGGAGGCCCGAGAGCTCGGCCCGGGAGGCTGTGCGACCGCAGGAAACAGAGGCCTCACCCCGACGCAGCAGGACGGACGGACGCGAGTGGGACCCACCCACTACCCTAGGCCCCTCACCTCTCAGGACTGTGACAGGGGCGGGTTTCCCGGGCGCTCCGGTCCACTCCGGACACGAGCCAGGGCTCAGGGGCCCGTTCCTCCCGCAGACCCACGGGCCCCCCCCCGGCCTCCCAGCCGCTCCCTCGGAGACCTCGCTGGCCCCCTTCCCAGTGCCCCCCGCTGAGACCCCGGGCGCCTGCCATCAGCCTGGCCGCCTGCTGGCCCTTCTCACCTGCGCCCCGGGGCCGCCGGTCCCTGATCACCTGGACCTCCCGACCTTTGCCGGCGCGCTTCCCGAACACGCTCCCTGCCTCCCGACGCTGCTTGGCCAACCCGGTGTCGGGGGCTTCGGATCCCGCCCCTCCTCGCTCGGGCCCACCCGAGGGCCCCACGCGGACCGCTGCAGCCCCTTCCCCACCCAGGCCCGACCCGAGGGCGGCCCAAGGATCTGCCACCTGAGGGAGTGCGGGGGCAGGCCTGGCCTCCCAGGGCAGGTGCACAGCCGTCGCCGTCGGACACCCATGCAGGCCCTGAGGGTCACGATCGGGTCTGTACCCCGCGAGCACACTTAAAGGCCTGGGGTGCGGGCGGAGGTCCTCGTGGCCGCGGCTTATGTGACACCCCCCCCCCCCCCGTAATCCCAAGCCCCCGCTGCCTTCTTACAGGGGTATCGCTGTTCCCATTTCCAAGACAAAGAAGCGGAGGCTCTCGAGGGCTAAAGCCAGGGCCGCACGGGGCAGACGGGGCTCAGCCCAGGGGTGTGACTCGGGGCTCACGCGCCCTCCCCTCGCGGGGTCGCCTCTGAAGGGTGTCCCGGGGCGTCTCCCGGGGAGTCTCCCCCGCCTCCGGCTACAGGGGTGTGCATGGCCACGGCGGGTGGGGGGGAGGGTGTCCCCTTGCAGGGTCGGGGGCCTGTTCGCAGAGTCAGCTCCGGAGTGAGTTCAGGCCCAGGGCCCGGACACCCTGTGGCCCCAGAGCGTCCAGAGGAAGGACGTGACCTCATGCGGAGTAGGAGCTGCCTCTGTTCGCCTCCAAAGACCCTGCCGTGTGCATGCGTGTGCGTGTGCGTGTGTGGGGTGGGGTGGGGGATGGGGGTCTGGCCTCCCCCTGCGCTGCCCCCGCCCAGTTCAGGGGGAGGAGGCCTCCCCCTGAGGCTGAGGCTGGGAGACGGGGTGGGGGGCAGCGCGCAGACACCCCGCAGTTCTCCACGGCTCCCCTGCTTTTCTGGGAGTTTCTGCTGAGGACGCGGCGCAAAGCCCGAGCGACGGTGGGGCACCTCGTCCTCTGTGGCCGTGACGACTGCTGCCCTCCCATGTGTCCCTGCCTTCGTTCTTCGAGGGCCCGGCCTGTGTCGTGGTACGTGATCCACAAACAGCTTCTGGAGCGGCCCCGACATCGAGGCGTGAATTGCAGGTTGTCCGACGGGCTCGCGGGCCACGCCGCAAAGCTGCAGAGCGAGCCAGGCCGCGGCCTTACGTGCAGCTGCTCCGTCGCCGTGAGCCTGTGCCCTGCTCTCCCCGTGTGCGACGCGGGCGCCCCCGGGAGAGGGCGGCAGACAAGGCCCGAGACACCCTCCTCCTGCCCCCCCATCCAGCACGGGCCTGCCGCTCTCCGCGGAGGGTCCTCTGTGCGCATCTCACGAGGTTCCCCCTTAAATCTCCAACATGCTACCCGGGGCGGCAAGGCTGGCACCCAGAGCAGTGACCCGTCCTTTCGAGGCCAAGGAAGGGCGCCCAGGACGGTCGACTCTGGGGCTGCCGGAGAAAGCGCCTCGGCGGCTGGTGGGGGCAGGCAAAGGAGGACTGCGTGCGGCCTGCGCTTCGAGAGGACAGTGAGCCCATGAGGCACGGGGCCACCCACCCGGCCGGGGCCATCAGACGGCGAGGACAGGTGCCACCAAAGAGCCGCCCGTGCTTCTTTCTGGCCCACAGCTCAGCTTCCCAAGTTTGTTCAAAGACCCGAGAGGGACTAGTTTAACCTCCAAGGAGGTTCCGTTCCTCCGTCAGCCACGCGGTGTCATGTGGCCGGGCCACCAGACTGTCGATATTTTGGGAATATCCTCACAAGAGGGATTGGGGTTGAACCCCTCTGCCCCCGCCTCCCCCATGTCATTTTTCAGAGGGACATGACGCTTCCCGAGCTGTCTGACCGCCGCGTTTTGGGAGGGAAGGGCAGGGCATGAAGGCCGAGATGGCGCGTGGGCCTGTGCAGGGACACCTGGACACTCTCCGCTCTCGTGGGGGGACGGCCTCGGGTAGCGGCGGGGCCTCGCGGGCACTTCCTGGAAGAGGGCGATGCAAGCCCATTTTCTGAAGCTTTGAAGTAGAACATTCACTGGAAGACATAGGCCTCTTCTCCCTCCTCCTCCTCCTCCTCCTCCTCCTCCTCCTCCTCTTCGCCATCCAGTGGTTTTGGGCTAATCCCCTTCGCCCTTCCAGCCTGCTGTTGTCCCGACTGAAATTACAGTAGAGCTTAGACGGAAATGAGAGCCACTAAACAGGCTCAGGGGGGAAAGACAGTTTTCTTGGGTTGTTGGGTCATTCATTACCAGATTTCGGTGCGACTGTTGCAGAGAAGGACTAATTTTGCAGTGGGGACAGATGGGGACACTGACGGTTCCGTCACTCTGGAATTAACATCTAGGAAAACGTCACCGTCCACTCAAGACCAGTGAAAGAAAACTGGACACCGGCTTCTTAAGCTCTCGATATTTTTCACTGTTAAGGGTTCAGATCCTGGGCCAGCACGCCAGAAAACATGACCTCATCCTACTCTGTCGCTGGGTAGAGGAAAAAAAAATCATGAACTAAATGAAGATCGAATTTCATACCAAAGCCCTGAGTCCAAAAGCCTTGGGGGACCTCTAGACAAACCAGAGGGCGAGTTTTAGCGATGGTGACCGTGCCCATGAGGGTCCCAGGAGGCTGGGGCCATGGACGTGAAGATGGTGCTGGACGCTGGCTGAACTGTCAGCAGAGGTGGCCACCGTGTCATGGTGGGACCGTGCACGCCTCATTTTTTAAATTAATTAATTAATTAATTAATTAATTTATTAATTCATGATAGACATAGAGAGAGAGAGAGGCAGAGACACAGGCAGAGGGAGAAGCAGGCTCCATGTAGGGAGCCCGACGTGGAACTCGATCCCGGGCCTCCAGGATCGCACCCTGGGCCGAAGGCAGGTGCCAAACCGCTGCGCCACCCGGGCTGCCCTGCACACCTCATTCCCATGCAGTCAACTGGAGCATTCTTCTACCCACCGGGGAGTCTAGCTCAGACATCACAGATCCAGTTCTACGATCGCCCTTTAAATCTCACATCTGCTTCTTTCTCTTTCCTTAAATTATCACTTTTCTCACTAAACAAAAGCAATTAAGAGCACTAAATTTTTATGGAAAAAAAAGAAAAAAAGACAAAAGGAAACCCCAGACTCACTATTCCAACATGACGACTATCAACACTGGGGGGCTATAGGTTTGTGTATTGATTTATTTCCACATTCCACCATTTTCACATTTCAGTGGATTCCCCTCATTTTGGGAGACGCAACGGGAACCCAGGATGATGATCGTCTTCCTTTCCTTCTCCTAATTCTTCTCCTGGATGGGAAACTGAGTCCAGGCAAAATCTGATGGATTCACTGGCAGTCTGTCCTGGATGAGCTGTCCTGGGGTTAGAACTGAGATCCCGCTGAATGCCTTTTGCTTTATTTTTAGGTCCCCTTTTTAGTCTCACTCACGGCAAGAGTTGAATTGTGATATAGGAACAAGATGGGGCTTTACCTGGAGAACTTAAAAGAAATAATCTTTCCCTTGGGTACGTGGGCTAATAACCCCCTGCCCCCGACTCTGATGTCTCCTAAAGTGAGATTTTTACTGTATTTTAGGTGTGTGAAGCCGTACGGGTACTTTTGGAGAGGTACCTTAAGTAGGTCTTAGCGGGACGCGACTATTTTGGGGGAGAGCATCCACTGGCTTCCGTAACTGGGGAGTCTCTTTATAGCTCTGAGTCAATAAGCAAGTGTTATAACCACGCAGTGTCACCTAAGAGCTCCACGCCGTGCCTTCCCAGGTGGCTCCACTTCTCCGTGTATAATTGAATAAGCGTTGGGTCTTTCTGTGGCATTCCGTCCATCTTCTCTATTCCTTGAATGGCGTTTTGTTTAACAGGTTCATTTTGTTACGACGGTTCACGTGGGCTGTATTCCCCGGACACGTCAAATAAGACCTCCCTTTGCATTTGAGGTAACGAGGATCCCTGTAAGAGTCTCAAAACAGATCTGATACAAGGGACAGGAATCATCGGAGCATAGGGACCGGCAGGGTCCAGTGCTCTATCTTCCAGTGTTATGGTTAGTTAGGATCGGCCGCCTACGGTCTCCGCGCGGACGGAGGAAGGACAACGGACCCTGTCTTCACCATCCACCAAGAGAGGAGTCAACTGCTTGCTACATAAATTCATCCTAAGCAGTACATTCAACGGAAGAGTTGCTTTTTTTTTTTTTTTTTTCCCCCGGAAGAGTTGTTTTAAAGAAACAAAGAACAACATACACAGACTTGCTTTAAGAGCGATTACTGTAACATAAACATTGTGTAGTTCAAAGAGGCTTTTTCTGTTGTATATACAAACTGTCAGCTTCCTGGTGTCTCAGACCTAGAGATTTCAGACCCAGTGACTTGTGACTCTGTCATCACGGGGGGAAGACTCTCCTCCAACTGTCCGTTTAGCTACATGGAGGCATTACTCATCATCCCAGCCCCCGCGGTAACTCTTGACGGGTGAAGAAACCTAGTTTCGGGGAACCGTGCTGCAGTGGCAACGGCTCAGTCCTGCCCCAGAAACTCAGAGTCCTGCACCACCTTGTCTACACATACCTCGTCTTCATGAGGAGAAGGCAGAGAGAACCATCCCTCCCTCCTACGGCTGGAAAACCCGAGCTGTAGAGAAGAGGGTCAGACCACAAGGTCTAAGGTTTCTTTGCAGCCATGAGACTGTGTTGGCTCCCTTCGTGGACGTTTCTGTTAAATAGCTCTGCCTTTTTGATAGGTGGGACCGTCAACAACATAAACGTTTGCCAAAACAGACTCCGAGTTTGGTGGCCTCCCATTTCTTTAAATCATGGCCTGAATACTGAAAAGTTATTAGGATGCAGAAAGGTGCCACGTACAGTTGGGAGAGTTTCTCTCCATTACTGTTTCCTTAGCAAGTGCTACTTAGGTTTTCTTTCTCTTTTTTAATTTTTATTTATTTACAAGAGTCACACAGAGAGAGAGAGAGGCAGAGACACAGGCAGAGGGAGAAGCAGGCTCCATGCACCGGGAGCCCGACGTGGGATTCGATCCCGGGTCTCCAGGATCGCACCCTGGGCCAAAGGCAGGCGCCAAACCGCTGCGCCACCCAGGGATCCCGCTACTTAGGTTTTCAGTAGCTAACAGCCGGTTCAAAGCACACACAGAAAGAACAGCTTTTGGAGCAGCTCCTGATGGTGGAGGTGACTGTGGCCAGGTTCGGCTCCTGCGTCAGATGGACCACAGAGTCCACGAGCACTTCCTACCACACGTGCTGCTGACTCCCGGCGGTGAGTGGAGCCTGGTGCTTGGGAGAATGGGGTCAGGATGCGGAAGGGAAGTGGGCGAGCTGGAACGGGAGGTTGCATTAGGTAAGACCACTTCCTGGTTAGGATGAAAAGCCAGGTCTACCATTTAAGTAAAGAAAATCGATACTGTTATGGGGGACTCCCAGCCCCGTCCCAGCGTGGGTGAAGATCTGGGGGTTTCAGACTGGTCACCGCGAGGCTGCCGTGCGACTGTTCAGGGAAGGATAATGGATTCTCAGGCCACAATGGGGACGCCAGCGTCCCTCCTCTGCTTTTGGGGACGGGATCACACCTGCTGGGAAGGCCAGTTGGAGCAACGGAGAAGATTCCCAGGAGAGCTACTTGATCATCAGCATCACCTGGGCTGCTTGTTAAAAACAGCCGCCAAAACCCGACCCGGGGGCCTCCTGAGTCAGAGCCACCAAGGGAACCCATCATTTCAGTGTCCTCGGAAAGCAGTTATTAATCAGTTAAGCTTCGTGATACGCGAAGAGAGTACATTTGTTAAGCACAGAGCACGGCGCCTGGCTCATGGCAAAGGATCCAGTTATTAGCAATATAAAAAGCGGTGAATGAATAAAAGAACAAGATCGACTCTGCCAGTTAGCTCAGGGACACCAATGATGCCCTAATTTTCCTCAGCGGTGTGCGGCGTGCGGTTGGCGGCACGCGCGTGTGAGCGTGGGTGCGTTTTCTCCTGCTGGTGGACACTGCAGTGTTAACCGCAGGCTTCAGATCTTCAATCAGAGAGATGAACTTTTCTCCTTTCGGAGAATTTCTGGTAGGTGGTAGGAGGAGATACATCTGCGCGGAGAAGCCTTCTGCTCACGGCAGGGGCCTCCAGCCCGTTCTGCTTACACCTGCTCCGTCTACGCGTCAAGCCTACCAGCAGGACTACCGAACCCTGGTAAAGAATCTGGGGACTTCTCAGGAAGACGCAGGCTCTGGGAAAAGTAGCCCATCCCCGGTGGATGAGGAAGTTGTGGTCTCGGGCCTTACGGGCTTAATTCTCTCAAGCATTAATTAAGACCATGAAAGAGAAACATAAACTTTGTACAGTAGAGCCATGAGCAGAACTAAAAATGGGCTTCCTGATGTCAAAACAGGGCAGCTGTTAAGGCTCCGGGCTTGTTTTAGTTGGACCTGGGCCTTTCCGACCGAGCTCTCCAGCCTTTGGAACCACCGACGGCCCCCCCTGCCTTGGGAGCCCCCTCCCCAGTCAGGTGGTGAGTCCTGCGGCCTTTGATTCCTGCTCCGGGTCACGGCAGGCGGCTGCGGAGCCAGGCCGGCCTTCCCTGCTGGTGCCGGGTTCCCGGAGGCTGTTGTGGTTTCGTCCCCGCTGCGACTGCGGACTCCTGCTCAGGGTTGGTCACAGTCAGGGCTGGAAGTCTCAGCCCTCCTAGCAGGGCTCCAGGCCCCCCGAGATGGACCGGAGTAGGAGCTGCATGAAAAGGTGACCCGGTGGGCACCCTTGCCCGCCGGGGGACCTTCCCAGCAGCTGCCGCTCCTAACCCACCGGGCCACAGTCACAGTCACGCGGTCCCCCGAGGGGGGTGCTTCTCCTGGGCTTTCCAAGCAGTCTGAGTTCCCGACTATGGCACATTGAATCGATTACTTTTAGACTGGCAAACACAATGAAATCTCCTTTATCGACTTATCCTTAGTATGGAAATATAAATGGATACCCAACCCAACCCTCTTTTTTTTTTTTTCCCCCAGAACTGAAAATAACTTAAAAATTCCCAGCTGTCATCTATTACTATTGCCTTTAGTTCAAGAGCTTTTAAAATAAATGAGCTTTAGAAACGGACCCAGAGCTTCTAAAATCCACTGCAGCGGAGTCCTGCCAACCTAATTGTCATCAACAAACACATGGAGTGGTTCTTCTGCGATTTCGCCCAGAGGCCCGGGAGCACGGACCCTAATTGTTTTTGCGTCTTGCACGGACATTCTCGTGAGGAGCCCACCACCCTGTGCCTCCGCGCCTCCTTAGGAGCTCGGGGACACGGAGTCCCTTGCACTGAGGTCTCTGGGGGTTTGGGAACCACCCGAAGGACTTGCCCCTGAGATCATCTGTGGGCCCTTCCGAGAAGCCACTCCAGGAACCAGCCTGGGGCAGGTCTAGCTCTTTCATGTGACCCGAACAGAACTTCACAACCATGTGACTGAAAGGGGAAAGACGTGTTTTCATCATTTGTTCTCCAGGAGACTCCAAGCTCTACAGGGAAGAGGGTCTTTCCTGCATACTTTCTAGTGCCTAGAAAAATGCATAGATTGTAGGACTCTGTCCCTACGAATAGGCCCCTCCCACGCAGGCCTTCCTTCTGGGCCTGTTCCTTGCCCGGTCTCCATCCCTAACCTGCGATAAGATCGTTTTCTTCCAGTGACAGTCACGATATGTGCCAACCTCTGTGCTAAGCACCTCACACGTATGATACGGCGCGTAATCCTCCAACTTGCTCATGAGCTCATTTTGTGGGTTCAGAGAGGGGAAGTAGCCCAAACGGCACAGCGCGTGGTGCAGCTGGACTGCAGAGCTAGCGTGCTTCGGCGGGAGGTCTGCTCCGATGCTCTCAGCGGAGTGGTGCTGAGCCTGAACTGGCGTGGCAGGCGTGGAAACAATCACACTACCTTGAACTCTCCCCACGTTGCAGTCTTGTTCCATGAAGAGGGACAAGGGAGCCATTTCTAGGACCTGGACACCGGCCAGCGGCAGGGATGGAGAGCCCCGAGGCCCGGAGCACTTTCGGTGGGAACTGCTGACTGATGAGGGGAACGTCAGTCCTTGGCAGGAAGCGAGGACAGATCATTAAACAGATGGTTTATAAGTTCCAAAGACAGGAAATGGTGGTCATCCCTGTGAGCAAAGGTTTGCAGGGAGCAAATCGTGCCAAACCTCATTTATTTTTTTGCAAGTCCTACTAGATTCGTGGATGGGGGCTGACAGACAGACGGAGTTTATCTGCATTTCAGCAAAGCATTTCACACGATGCCTCCCAGAACATTTAGAGAAAAGATGGACAGATGTGGGTGAGATGTTTAGCTGCAATTTAGATGGGTCAGAAAAGGTCGAACCCATAGCGTCCAGGGTGTTGATTAATGTAGCGGCGACAACGGTCATCTGTTCTGGGTTAAGGACGCAGTCAGCACTTGGCAGATGTTTGGTGGTCGCGTTAACCTCGTGGGGAAGTCCTTGGCGGCCCCGCGGAAGGGCTCTTTCTTTGATTCAGCAAACATTTACGGAGTAGATGAAGGGTTTGGGAAGTGGAGGGAACGAGGGGTCTGATCCTTGACGAAGGGAAGGAGAAGCTGGGTCCAGCCTTTCGGCCTCCGGAGCCCGGCCTCGCAGACGTGGGTGCGACCAGGGCAGCGCGGGTCTTGCACTACGTTAGGGCTCCTGCGTTTCAGAAGCGCTTGGGAACGCTGAGGGGAGGTCGCAGGGCGACTGTGGGAAAATCGTGCGTGCAAATGTGTGTGTGTGTGTTTGTGTTTGGTCTCCTGCCCCGTGGGCCCGTCTAGAACCAGAGCGTCTCCCTTCTCTGTTTTTCACACTGGGCTTCCGGGAAGATTTCATTTAAAGAAGGAGTTCTCTCTCTCTCTCTCTCTCTCTCTTTTTTTTTTTTTTGGCACAAGAAGGCCTGAAAACTGCAGGCTCCGGAGAGATCCGAGATCTCTGTTGGCTCGAAAAATGAAGTGGCCCTTAGAAAACTGGACCCGAGGAGCAAGTGCCGAAGGCGGCTCCAAAAAAAGTTCTGGCTTCATTTCCCACCTGCCTTTGCCCTCCGGGTCCTCAGTCTCCCTGGCGAGTCTAGACGAGTCCCCACTTCCAGGCTGGCGTCTCCTCTCTTGGGGGCGCTCCTTCGTGGGTCCTGCAACGATGGGGTCCCCGGAAGCTCCTTGTGGCAATTGCCTTCCTGAGTGGAAATGACCGGTGGCTGGTGGGTTGTTGTCCAAGGAGACGCGGAGGGCGGACGGGATCCCTGGCTGGTGCCGTTTCAAGCCGTCCGGCCACGCGGAGAGGTTGGGGAAAGAGGGAGACATGCGTTGGGCCAGGGGAGCCGGCATGAATGTGGCTTGGGGGAACACGGCTTTCACCGGGTTCGGTAGTTCCTTCGAGATTACTTTTTGAATCATCCACAGTCGGCCGGCACCGGCACGCTCCTCGACGCTGGGGGTAGATACCGGGGCCCAGGCCCGCACCCTGTGCTCCTAAAGCTTACGGTCCGGGGGGAGGTGGCCTCCGGGGGGAGGTGGCCGACTTCACTTAAAAATTCATTTCTCAGGTCATCAGTAACTCATCAAGTGCCTGTTGACAGCGGCGAGGGGGAGGCCCCCGTGGGGCTTAGCCTGACACGAGCCCCTGATTAAAATCCGCCCTAGTGGGTAACGACGGTTGAGGTGGACGTTCTGACCAGGCCCCGGGGCAGGCGACTCCCACCGCGTCCTCCTCCCTCGAGCCACTCCCGGGCCACGGCTGTCCCCGGCCCCGCGACGCCCGACCGGTCGGAAGGCATCCGGAGCAGAGCCTGCTAGGAAGGGACCCGTGGGGGGCTGGCGGGACCGCACGGCCCGTCGGGCCACCAGTGAGCTAAGCCGTCCTCGGCCAGCGCCCCGGCTGTGTCTCCGCCATCCTTCCGTCCACCCCGGGCCACCTCACCCCGCCCTCCCCGCTGCCTGTGCCCCAGGACGGCCCGCACGCCCGCTTCACTCGCTGCTGCCGCCTTTCCAGCCTCCCTGGCACCCACTCTCCCCGCGGCGTCGACGGTTGTGTTTGTAGAATACGAACCGGACCGTGTGCCTCCTCGACGGTCCCCGCACCGCGAGTCCTCCGCGCTGGGCCCAGCGTCAACGCCGACGCCTCCCCGGGTTTACGGCCCTGGCTGCCCCGCTGGCCTTACCACCCTCCATCCTCACTGCTCTCTGCCCTTGTAGCCTTTGCACCACCGCCCGGGCTCCCGTCTGGCCGTGGCCAGCTCCTGCCCGTCATTCGGACCTCCCGTGGATGTCAAGCTCTCCCAAGACAGGGCTTTGCTGACCATGCAGGCAAGACATCCACCCTCCTTCCACCCTGCGACCCTCCAGTAGACCCTTATCTGGGGGTTCCACTTTCCACAGTCTCAGTACCCCCGGTCAACCACGGCTCCAAAACCAGAACTTCTATGTATCGCCCGACGGTCAGTGGTCGCCACCACGCCGCCATCATTCACTTCCCTTCATCTCATCATGCGGGCATTTTATCCTATTTATTTATTTATTTATTTATTTATTTATTTATTTATTTTTTTGAATTTTATCCTTAAAAAAATTTTTTTTTAATATTTTATCCTCTTACATCATCACAGAAAGGATGAGTCCAGGATGGTAGAGTGTGTTCAGAGAGAAGAGAACACCACGTTCACATAATTGTTATCACAGTAGGTCGTTATAATTGTCTTATTTTACCGTCATTGCTGTGGATCTCGTGTTGGGCCTGATTTATGAATTAAACTTCATCACAGGTATTGAAGTATAGGAAGAAGCACAGTATATATAAAGTACTTGCTGCGGTTTCAAGCATCTATCGGGGGGTCTTGGCACATGCTTCCCCCCCATCCCCCTGGACAAGGAGGGACAACTGTATTCGAGTTCGTGGCATGGCACTGGAATGCTGGGAATCCTTGAGCGTAAATGCCATGAAAGCACCCGGCCCCTGGTTCACCAGGGCTTAGAACGACAGATAAACACATGTCGGATGGACCAATGCTAGTTTTCTCATTTATCAGTGTAGAGCCTAAGCTCTTCGGTCATCTGTAAAGACAATTTCCTCATCTGTAATATGGGAGCGAGAACACCCACGTCACAGGGTCATCGGAAGAAATGCCTTGAAAGTAACCGCAAAAAAAAAAAAAAAAAAAAGGAAGAAAGAAAGAAAAGAAAGTAACTGCAGATTGTATGGCTTTTGGCAAGTACTAGTGATCATTACTGCTCGAGTCAAGTGGGTTCCCGTTCTGGTAAGGTGGTGGGGCTACTATTTGCTTTCTAGAAATTTTTCAAAGCTAGAGAAGGTAATCCCGTAAAAGTACACGTACCTAGAAGAGAGTTTTAAAGGCTGCAAGGCCTCTCTTCCCTGTGATGATAGTAGAGAAAAGAAGCAGCCGAGAGACCTCCGTAAATGCTTGTCGGCTTCATTTTCCTTTTCTTTCCTTGCGAACCCTTGTGTCGAGGGCTGACTTTGCAGGGATCGCTCTGCTTCAATAGAGTGAGATGCTCGGCGACGTACAAAACCCACCCAGAAGCAGGTCGTCTGCAAGTGCTTTATTTAGCCCAATGCTTCTCTGCTTCAAACAAAACCCTAACAGAGCATGGGGTGGAGCATGCGAGACGTCTGGCTTCGGACACAGAGCCGGGGACAGAGACCGGCGCAGGAAGGCAAAGTCCCGGCTGACCCAGCAGAACACCAGGAAGGGCTGGGGCAGATTCCCATAATTTCGGGAATCCTCGTTGTGTCCACAAAATACAAATGGTTGGAGGACTCAGGGCCCGTAGGAAGTCATGTCGCCCCCTCCTCGCAAGTGTCTTCCAGGCCAGTCCTCCAGACCAGTGCAGTCCAGTAGAAACAGGACGCACACCACTTGGGTAGTTTTTTAGTTCTCTAGGAGCCACATTTGTGAAAAGTGAAAAGAAACAGGTGAAGTGCATTTTAATAATAATGAGTGGTAGAAAGGGAGGTGGGCGGGGGGTGGGGGTGACTGGGCGACGGGCACTGAGGGGGGCACTTGATGGGATGAGCACTGGGTGTTATTCTATATGTTGGCAAATGGAACACCAATA
The DNA here is from genome assembly GCF_011100685.1 of Canis lupus familiaris. Lineage (NCBI taxonomy): Eukaryota > Metazoa > Chordata > Mammalia > Carnivora > Canidae > Canis > Canis lupus. The sequence goes on along the minus strand of NC_049231.1, from coordinate 69,291,915 downwards.
AAAAATAAATTAAAAAAAAACCAAATGGAAATTAAAAAATTTTTTTAAATTAAAAAAAAAAAGAAACGGGTGAAGTGCATTTTAATAATATAGCTTATTTAACCCAGTATGTCCGGGAGGTTATCATTTGAACATGTAATCAATAGAAAAATCACTAAAAAGATATTCCATATTTTTTTATATTATAACTTTGAAAATCCAGAGTGTGTTTTATCCTCATTGCATATTTCATTTCTTTTTCTTTCTAAAGATTTTACTTATTTATTCCTGAGAGACAGAGAGAGAGGCAGAGACACAGGCAGAGGGAGAAGCAGGCTCCATGCAGGGAGCCTGATGCGGGACTCGATCCCGGGACCCTGGGGTCACGCCCTAAGCTGGAGGCAGATGCTCAACCATGTTTCGAGGCAGCTGCCTTACCAGACAGTACAGCTCTAGACTACTTTTGGGGTGTTTACGGCCTAAAACCACCTTTTGCTACCGGTGGGGGTGAAACGGGGAGGTCACAAGTAATTTTTTAAAATGCGACTCCATTTGTCATCCCACCCAGTGGCTTAGTGATGTTCTCACCCAGACGAAGGCCCTCGCCTGCTCTCCCACGACCGTGAAGAGCCTACAAGAAAATTCTTTACTTTAAAATTCCTGCCATGGAGGGGCTTTCTATCTTCCGATCCCCATGGACTTTTTAAGGTGTGAAAACTATATTTGAAACTGCATCTGTCTATCACGTCTGTACTCATCGGTCTTCTGCAAGCGACAGCTGGGAAGATGACTCATTTAACATCAAATCTTGTTTCTCTCCTCTCTAACCCTGGAGTTCCTGGGGGTGGCGGGGGAAGATTTATGAGAAGCTGTGTTTCTTCAGGGAGGGACGGTTTGTTCCAGGGCTTACAAAGCTAGAGAATTCCAATCATCAACTCGTTGGCCGTTAAAACCAAAAAAAAAAAAAAAAAAAAGTCAGCTTGGAGATGGATGAGAACCAAACACGTCCTCAAAAGAACGGGCTGGAGAGAGCAAGAAAATTAATTACAGAATAAAGGCATCCAAAGATTCCTGTTCTCCTTTGACACCGAAGTCGATCGCTTGGGTTGGGTGAGTTTTACGAAGGACGGGCGTCGAAACCTGGCCGCGGGTGATCCTCCGGGGGGCACAACCCTCCTTCCGGCAGTAGAGTGCACAGCCCGCTGGAAGCACAGCTGTGCTGCTGGACGACACTGGAACGTGCCCGTGGGCCGGCGAAAGCTTCCGGAAGCCTGCATCCAAGCCGCTCAGGAGTGGCCCGCTGTGGGCGCAGACACGTAGGCCGTTGGCTTGATGCTAATTACCCGTAAGGTCCAATTTTGCCGGGAGATGTTGCTTGGATCCACGAGCAGACGCACCTGGTGGAAAGCCGCCTGGCGCAGCCCACGGGTGGCGGGGACCGGGGCCTCGGGCGTTCTCACGGGGCTCGGTCTCCCTTAGAGGCGTGCTTGCCGCTTACCTGCGCGGAGAGCCGCCTCCGTTCTGCAGATGCCTTGGCCATCGCTGAGCACCCCTAGGTCTGTCGACGTGCTGCAGTCACCGAGGCAGTGGCGCCAGGACTCTGGGACACTTGCTCCCACCACCAAAGGACAAGACACGCCACCGCCCTTCTATTTCTGTCTACCTCCGTGTCTAAGAAACCCCACGTCTCTTGCTCAGAGCTACCGTCCTTGCTAGAAAGAGAAAGGAAGGGGGACACGTCTTGTGCGGCAACAGGGTCGACCCCACGGTAGAATCTGCAGCGGGCTCACTTTTAGTACTTGCACCACTAAAGGCCAGTGGATGTCTGCTATGATGCCCAACTTTCCAGACTCTGTGACATTTAGGAATTTGCCATTACACATCACCTTTAGTGAGCAGAAGAGACTATGGAAAAGCTTACTCAAGATTGACTTCGTTTAGAGCTTGTATTCAAGTCAGAGGCCTTGAAAAGTCGGCATGCGGCCAACGTGACGGCGGCCCATGCCTGGGCATCAGCCCCCGAGGCCACGCCATTCAATGGGGCGACCCCGTCCAGGGGTGGGAGGAACCCAGGAAGGCAGCGAGGGGCCGGATGCTAGGGAGCGAGCATCCGCGGGGCGCTAGCTGTGCCAGCACCGTGGGTTCTGGACGCGGCCTTGCGATCCACGGCATCAGCCAAAAGGGAAAAGATACAGAAGCACCGAAACGTTAAGGAAATCCCGTAAGAACGAATCTGAAAAGCGAGCCTAGTAAAGTCAGAGAGTTGTTTTTCTACTAAACTGTGCAAAAAGTCAAAGTTATCAGTAAGCGGCGGTGACAGAAGGTAGGGGCAGCCATCCCAACGAAAATCTAATGTTCTAATAGCCTTTGTTAAGCCTCCTTTTCCTGGAAGATGCCCCTAGAAGGCAGGGTGGGCCCGCTCTCCTCATTAAAAGGCAGAGGGTTTGTTGCGACATTGCGGCCCATTATGGAAATGCAAACGCGCTTGCTACCAAGGGGACGCCACGGAAGTCTGCAGCCGGTTGTGAGCACCTGGGGGTTGCAGAGACTCACAATTCCTGGGACGAGAAGGTGAACTGAGCCCCGTCCTCAGTGCGGAGAGAACTTGGGGGGCAGAAAAGAGCTATGATCTCGTTGCTAAAATCACAGCTTCTTCAGGAAGGAAGGTCAGTATTGGCTTTCACTGACTTGGCTGCAGGAGCTGTGAGCACCGAGGAAGGAGGGGCCTGGGGGACCCTGGGGGGGCGGGGCCGCAGCTGGTGCTGAGCACCCCAACCCCGGGAGTAGCCAGCAGGGGGGCGAGGCTGCTCTCCCCTTCCGGTCCCAAGGTCAGCCTGGGCCTCCTCCTCTGGCCTCTCCTGCCTGGGGCTGCACATAGGCGTGCCCCCCGCAGGACGGCTTCCCCCCACTTCACCAGGAGAGCTTGGCCTTCGGGTGTCTGCCTTGGAAGCCTGGGTCACAGCTCCCTGCCCCCTGCCCCCGTGGTGCCCCGAGCTGCCCCCCACCACACGTCTGGTGCAGTGTGACCCTGCTTTCCTGCCTACTCTGATGTGCACCCCCAGGGCAAGGGCCCACCTCCCTCCTCTCACACCCTCCTGGGTGCCTGCTGTGCAGCAGGAGCTCCAGGCCTGATTGTGCATGGGGGATGGGGGGCACCCCGTCCTACACAGGACCCTGGGGGTGCAGGGGAGGAGGGTGGGGGGCCAGGAGGGAGGATGGGGGCTGGAGGTGCACCCCGTCCTACACAGGACCCTGGGGGTGCAGGGGAGGAAGGAGGGGGGGCCAGGAGGGGGCATGGGGGCTGGGGGTGCAACCCGTGCAGGGCGGCGGGCTGTGGGGAGGACGGGAGCGTCCCGTCCCCTTGGGCAGGATGCAAAAGGAGAGGCTTGGGTGATGGGCGCGGCGCAAGGCCAGAAGGGAGGACTCGCTGTATTTCCAGAATCGGGCCTTGTCCCACCTCTGGCCCCTCCCCGATCCCCACCCTCCTCCCCTGCAGGGGTGAGGCCGCAGGGACGGCCAGGGGCTGATGGGATCTGGTCCAGCCCCTTCCGCTAATTCCCTGTGTGACCCTGACTACCGGAGCCTCATCTTCCCCAGGGGCCAACAGGGGACGGAGGAAGGTGGCGGCTGGGAGACGCTGGGGAGCCGTGCTCAGGGGCTGGTGTCGGGGGCGGCCCTCTGCACGCGGCGCGCCCTGGGCCCTGTGACCCCACCGCCGGCCAGAGCCCAGCTCCCAGCGGGTGGGGTGCGGGCGGCTCTTGGCCGAGGCCCGTCCCCGCAGAGGGTCCCCGCAGACGGACTTCCCCAGCGTCCCCAGGCCCACGGCAGCCGCGCGAGCCGCTGGACACGACCATGTGCTTGGACAAAGCTGCCAACCTCCCAAGTGGTCCGGGCTCGGGTGCGATCCTGACTCTAGAACCGAGTCCTGCCTCGCTCGATCCTGACGCGGTTTGGAAGGGAAAAAATGAGGCCCTGTCCCGGCCCTGGGCCTCGCTTCTCTGGGGGCAACTGAGGCTCGACACCAGGACTTGACCTTCCATTGCTGCAGCCGTTTGGGGGATGAGGCCCTTCGAACGTGGGCGTCCTAGGAGAAGCTGTAAAATGACAACGACAACGACGACGAGGGGAGTGTGCGTGTGGTCGGGCTGTGGGGGACCGGAGGACAGAGGCGGGGGCGCCGAGGGAGGGGACAGCCCTCCACCCCAGCAGCCGCCTGCACATCTGTGAATTTAGAGGGATCTCTGACCGCAGGGAAGGACGTTGGTGCAAAAAAACAAAAAACAAAAAATTAAAAAAAAAAAAAAAAGGAAAAAGGAAAAAGAAAAACCTCAGGATGGTGTGTTTCGAAGCATCCACTTTGGGTCCGACGTCTCGGGAAACAGCCACCTCGGCAGGTTTTGGGTACAGTTTGGTTTTCGCTGGGGACATAGGGTGACTTGAACTTCTTTTCATCACTCGGGCAAGGAAGCCAAGAATCCTAAGTACTCCCGTCCCTCTCCAACGAGACAATGAAGGAAAGATTTCCAAGGGTGAGAACTGAACTAGATCCCACTGAGGATACAAGTATCCAAGGAAGGTGCTCTGCCAAGACAAATCACACCCTCGAGGAACATTTCCTTACAATTTGCTTTCCTCCTCTTTTTCTTCGACGATCCACTCTCACAAAACGTCGGTACAAAGGTCGGGAGTCGGGGCCAGCACACGGCACCGCGTCTCCAGGCCCGCGGGGCGCCCGCAGGCTGCCGACGGACCCGACGGCAAATCTGAAGCTCGTCCGTGTAAACGGCCAGTATGAAAGGCCCGTCCAGGGGGCAAGAGCAGACCGGCCCCGGCGCCAGGCCCTGCACGGTCCCCAGCTGGGCTCTCCGGCCTCGGCGCCGTCGGACACGGCCAAGGCGAGTCCACGGAGGTTTCTGTTCCCGTCGAGCCGCGATGGACTCCTGGGAGACTGATGGCAACGTCCCGGGGGCGGGGAGGGGAGGGGAGGGGAGGAAATGAACTCCCACCTGCTCCAGCTACCGACACGTGTCACTTTCTTGAGCCCTGACGACGCCCAGGGAAGTGGCGATCGGGGATCGCTATCACGCCCGGGGAGAGTGAAGCTGGGGAGCGTAACCGGGGCCACGGGGTAGCCCCGGGATTGAACTGGGGGCCCCCCAGCCAGTTCCCGGTGGAGCGTCCCTCACCTTCCTCCCCCGCGTCACCACTTGACCTCCAGCCTCAGGGCCCCGCGGGGGGCCGGGCGACCCCGCGGACGGGCTCCGGGCTCATCGGATGACACCTGTCCCCCGGCGGCTCTCCAGGACAAGACACCTGCGGCCCAATCCCACACACGCGTGACGCATGCGGTTAATATGGAGTCACGCTTGCATCAGAGAGGACTTGGTGAAGGACGGTCTACCTGGTGCTATGACATTGTCCCCGGACGAGCATCAGTGCGCAGCGGGCACAGAACCAGGCCCGGGCTCCCCGGTCTGACCATCGAGGTGGCGAAATCCCGTCTGCGCCCACCTCACGGTCCCCACTGTGGCCCCCTGGCACCCGCGGGCTGCCTCCTGGTTCTGGAGGCCCATGACCTGGCCCTTCTCCACCCGGGCTGCCGGACCGAGTCCCAGCGGCCCCCCTGCGCCCTGCGCTGCCCGTGATTGCCCTTCCGCCGCCCCGACCGCGTCTGTCCGGGGTCCCGTGTCACCTCCCGCAGAGCCCCTCGTGGCCCCAGCGGCCCTTGCTGTCCGAGCGGATTCCTGAACCGAGCCAACGGCGGCAGCTCTTGCCTGTGCTCTGCTCCTTTGACCTTCGACACCCCGTGTCGTCGGAACAGGGGGGTTTACGGGAGACACGGTGAAGCGAATTCGGGGGAAATCTGCAGGTAGGAGTTTCAAAGGCAAAAGCCTTCTCTGTGAACTGGAAATTACTGGTAAGAACCGCAGGGTCGGGGCGCCCGGCGGGCCCGTCAGTGGAGCGCGTGACTCTTGAGCTCGGGGTAGTGAGCTCGAGCCTCACGTCGGGTGTAGGGAGGACTTGATAAAATCTCTCAAAAAACCCCAAAGGAGGGATCCCTGGGTGGCTCAGCAGTTTGTCGCCTGCCATTGGCCCAGGGTGTGATCCTGGGGTCCCGGGATCGAGTCCTGCATCAGGCTCCCTGCATGGAGCCTGCTTCTCCCTCTGCCTGGGTCTCTGCCTCTCTCTCTGTGTCTCTCATGAATAAATAAATAAAATATTTTTTAAAAATTTAAAAAAATAAAATAAATAAAATAAAATCTTAAAAAAAAAAAAAAAACAAACCCCAATGGACTGCAGAATCGAGGTGAACGTCCCACGGGATGTCAACCAACCTTTCTACTCTGGATGCCCACACTGTCCATTTCCCCAGATCGTCCCCGAAACCCGACGTGTGCCGGTGCCTAAGCAGCTCTCGCTCGGTTCTGCAACGGGCAGTTCGACAGGGACACTTAGTCCTTCGGCCCCTGGTCCCTCCCCGTCCGGGCGCCGTGCCCTCCCTTCTTGGTCTGGCCCACCTCTTCATTCCCTGGGGCGGCAGCGCGACCGAGAGCCGGGAGCCGTGGCCACTCAGGGGGACACGGGTCCTGTGACGTCCCCGGCGGGGCGTCCCCGGGGAAGGTAACCACCGCCCAAGCCTCAGTTTCTGCTCCGTAACTAGAGGTCGTCGTCATTCCCCGACCTGCCGTGACCGCCGTGCACTTCCGTGACCACCGGCCTCCAAGCCCTGCGTCCACCCCGGAGGCCAAGCCGCCGTCCGTTCTCCTGGGCACCGTGGGCGCGTGGCCCCGAGGTGGGTCCTGGGGAGCCCGACGGGTGTGGGACGCGAGAGTGTCTGGGGGCAGGCGCACGGGAGAGAGGGAGCAGGAGAGAGGTGGCGCCGCAGGGACGGTGGGCGCGGAGGGGGGGACGAGCCGGGCACAGCCGCTCCTGCCGGAGCTGCGCCCAGGAGCCGTGAGCCGGGGCCTCACTGCTGGTGGTGGTGGCCTCGGCCTGGGGGGGGGGGGGGGGAGGGGGGGGGGTGGAGGGGGGCCGGGGCCTGAGGGACCTGCCTCAGAGGCCGGAGCCGGCCTCAGCCACCTCCGGACAGGCTGTCGCAGCCCCGGGGCCCAGCCGGGGGGGGCCCCATCCGGGGCGCTTCCTGTGGCTCTTCCTGGGATTGCACCAGGCCCCGCCTTGCAAAACAAGCTCAGACTGTGCCTTAAGCTATTTTTTTTTCTTTGTTCTTGCTGATAGTAATGGAATGTACGGCCTCCCCGGCCTCCCCGAGCTGAAAACAGACAAGACTTCCAATTCTAGTGGGTCCCTCCCAGGGCACATGAAGGGGGATGGCTCCGGCCGAGGTAAAAACAACCGGGTTGGGGGGTGGGGGTGGGGGTGGGGGGGGACTGGCCAATGCATTGATTGAACTGCATCCAGGAGAAACCATATGAGGCGGAGCTGCAGTTGCTCTTTGCCACCCCTTCCCCCCGGGAGTCCACGTGGACCATCCTCCCGGGGGGAGCCCACGCAGATGGTGGCCGTGCGTTTCCCACGTGCCCGGCCGACGTGGGCCCGGGGCTTCTGGAGGCGTGTGCACAGCTGCCCTCACACGGATGGAGAAGGAAGGAGAAGGAAGGAGAAGGCGCCGACTCGGATGAAAAACAGGGAACTGGACCTGAGCAGCAGTTCTCAACCCTGTTGCCATTAGAACCGCCTGGGGAGCTTCTAAAATCCCAGTGTCCAGACCTCATCCCAGATCAGTGAAATAGAACCTATGGGATGGGACTCTGGGGTCAGCGGGGTTTTTTTTTTTTTAAGATTTCTTTCTTTCTTTTAGGGAGAAGGAGTGAGTGCAGCCAGGGAGAGGGGCAGAGGGAGGAAGGGAGAGAATGTTCCACACACTCCCTGCGGCGCGTGGGGCCTGCTGCGGGGCTTGATCCCAGTGCCCTGAGATCATGACCTGAGCCAAAACCAAGAGTCCAAGGCTCCGTCGACGGCCCCCCCCCCCCGGGTGCTCCCCCGCCCCACGTTGGGGTTTTAAAGCTCCTCAGGTGATCACAAGGTGCCACCAGGCTGAAAGCCACTGGGTTCCAAGGACCCTGATCTCTGAAGTTCCCTTATATCCCTGTGTTTGCAATTAGGGGAGTCTTTCCAAATCAAGCTGTTTGGGGGGGGGGGCTTTTTCCCGGTCACTGCAAGTGTGAAGCCCCACAGCGTTAGGCTGAGGCAGGTGTTCTAGAAAGAGCCCAGCACAGCTCTCCACTGGAAGCGGGGGGATGGCTTCAGCAAAGAACTTAGCGAGCTCGTCATGTTTTAGGATCACACGTGTTGCTGGTTTGCTGCCTAAGCGGCTTCTGCGGGCACTTTGCTTAGGCCCAGAGCCTTGCTGGTGGGCACCTGGGAACTGTAGGACGGTGAGGCCACCCTAGGAAGAGCAGGGAAGACGGGTGGCGGCAGACCCAAGAGCTCCTGCCTCCCCTGTGGCCCCGCTCCCGGTCCCCCCGACGGGAGCTCGGACAGCTCCGAGGCTGAGGGCGCCAGGCCCAGGGACGGGGTGGCCACAGGCTCGGGATCCCCAGCCTTCAACTCTGGCGGAGGCTGGAGGCCCTCAGCCCGTGGGCTCTGTTGGTGGCCCCGCGTGCGTCTGCACAGCTGGGGCGGGTTAACCGTGGGGCGGACGGGGCGGACGGGATCGGGGAAGGACTGCCAGGCTTCTGTGAGCGCCACATGGGTTTGAAACAATTCAGAACGCAACCGAGAATGCAATTAGGTGATTTTTGTTTTTGTTTTTGTTTTAAAGGAAAAATTCAGAACCTGTGACTCTTGTTCACGAGCACATGCCGGGATGTAGTCATCTTCAGTTTATGGAAAATGTGGTCAGCCCCATAAATCAGTGCTGAGGAATTCTTACAGAGTCATCACCGAGCAAGTGATGCGGATCCGTCGCGAGTCTCCCGGATTATGCAAAACAAAAAAGAATAAGCACGTGGACCAAGCTACCACATAGTCGTCCCTGCCCTGGAACTCCTTCCCGGTTACCGCGGGGCAGCCTCGAACCCCCTTCCTACCCGCTCTGTGACCTTTCTCCTGAAGCTCCACGCAGACATCAAGGTGCCTGCGGCCATCGTCACGACTACAAGGACACAATGCCCTGCATCGCTTTCTCCCCTGTGCCTTAAAACTATCAGGATTTCTATAAGGAAAGCCCATTTACACGCAAGCCAGACCATCCGTTAGGGACAGGGCTGAGACTACGGCCAAATGCATCCTAGTGCTTAGGCCTTCTGTCCTTCAAATCTATTATTTTGTGCGATCGGAGAACGACAACTCAAGGGGGTACTGTGTTTCTCAAAAGTGTGGAGACCATCTTCGACTGTTAACACCGACTTTGGTTCAAAACCAGTAGGTTAAGAGATTCGGTTTAGGTGGGATTCGTTAGAGGACCCTCCATCGGTTTGCATTCCATCGTGGTTGCTTTTTTTTTTTTTTTTTTTTTAAGATTTTACTTATTTATTCATAGAGACAGAGAGAGAGGCAGAGGGAGAAGCAGGCTCCATGCAGGGAGCCTGACGTGGGACTCGATCCTGGGACTCCAGGACCACGCCCTGGGCTGCAGGCGGCGCTGAACCGCTGCACCACCGGGGCTGCCCCATCGTGGTTGCATTTAACCCGTTAGCCCTTTCACGCCAGCGGGTGCTGCGTCTGGGGTCTTACCCACGATAACCTCCCCTACGACTACTCAGGTTGACTCAGCTTATGAATCGGTTTCTGCCAAGCCGGTCAGCTGGATTAACAAATCCTAGCGGAGAGGCTTCTCAGGTGCCCTGAAGAACACGGGCCTGCATACTTGACCAACGTATCACGTCACGAGAAAACAGTACCGCTGAACCTGAGTTGAGGTATCTCACTGTTTTGGTTTTTTTTTCAATGTTTGATGAGTCTCATGCACACTTAAAAGAAAAGAAAAAAACTTTCTTAATTTCCCACAGAAACCAGATGTATAAAGCCAAATACCACCCCGAGGACAAACTTTATGGCCCAGGCTCATTTCTGTTAACGGGAGAGCCCGTACTTTACAATTTGCTATCACAGTGCGTTCTTATTTACGTTTCTTATTGACAAATCCCACATCCCAGAGGGGCCAAGTCAGCCCCGCACTTGTATGGCCTGGTTGTTGTCACGTCGTACTTGCCTGCTGCCCCTGCCACAAGCGGGGGGCAGGGACAGCTAATCGTACAAGCTATGGAACTTTAGACCAAATCCCCTTGCCCCCCCCCCCCCCCCCCCGTAATTGAGCGCGAAGGAAGAGGGGCCTGCCTAATACGCAGTGCTTTTCTGTTTTATGAGTTGTGCCGGGTTGAAGAGTGAGCAGGGCCAACAAGTGGGTATCCCGGATGCACGTCCACTGCAATGTGCTCTGAACTTCGGCATCAACCCTTCGTGCAGAAGAGCACGAAGTCCATAACCACCATCATCTTTGCCATTGACCGAGCATCGCTGCGCGTTCACCCCTGCGCCGAGCCCTTGACAGACATTACCTTCTCCAACCAGCCCAAGCCTGACCTACCTTATAAAGATGAAGTTCAGAGAGGTTCAGTAACTTGCCTGGGGTTTTCCCACCAAGAAGGAAGTTCTCTGCCTGAAGTGAAACGAGTTCCAAACCAGGCGCCCGTGTTTTGCTTGTGGGTTAATATGCCCGACTCCCAGACAAGTGGATGGACGATGCCGTTGGCTGGGAGTTCAGGGAGCACTTGGTCCCAAGCTTTGTTTTGTGAAATTTAGGGAAGAGAGACCAGCTCTTGCAAGAAGACAGAGCAATAGCGTGATGCCGGCGGAACTGGAGTTGTTTCCAGCATTGATGCCGTGTACACGGAACCAGTTACCAGCTTCTCTTGTCCTCCATTTCCTCACTGACAGAATGAAGAGGGGCCAGATGGTTTCCAAGGGTCTCTGCTGGCTCCTCCCTTTCTGCCTCCTCTTAGTTGGGAGACACCCCAAGCTTGGCCCTGACCATGTTGGGACAAATCTTCACCAGGGCAGAAGGCCCTCCTGAGGTCTTGAACCAGTTGGGCCCAATACCTCCTGGAAGACGGTGAGAGCTTTCTGTGGCCCCCATTTCCCCGCCCCATCTTGTGGCCCTGGCATCTTGTTGGTCACCACTGGCCACTGCTGCTGCAGAGGCAAAATCCAGCCCTACCTCTTCCACTCACTGTACCTACAGATGAAGAAGCTCAAGTCCTAGGAGGTTTAACTCAATGTATTTCTGTCAAAATCCTTCCCAGAAAAAACAAGTCAACGCTCAAGGTCTCATAGATACCAGAATTTTGAAAATTCGTGTCTGATTTCTCACAACATAAAACAATAGCTGGATATATCTGAGTTATTCTAGTTCAGCAAGGTCAGAGGGACAGAGAAAAACAGTGTGTGTGACATCATGAATGAATCCTACCGTGTCTCCTGGCTGTGGACGCATCACAGACACACGATCATATCCCTTCCTTAGTAGGACCCACAAGGCATCCAGTTTTCCCTGAAAAGAACAAAAACAACAAGCGCACCGAGATTACAAATGAAACCAGAGCAGTGGCCAGCACAGACATGTAGAACTTTCCATGCTTCTTCAGTCATGTGAACAGCATACACTAGCAATGTGGTTGTAACAGGCTGAGTGACTCTCCAGGCTCTGAGCTCACAATGCGGGCTGCAGGAGCCTGGGGGGAGAAGAGGCACATAACAGACGGCCCTGATGCTCATGCAGGGGACACTGGAGGCTTTGGGGCAGCCCCAGATTTGCAAACACAGAGAAGCTCTTTCATGTTCAAAAAGCTTTTGCTTTTTACCGTTTCTGGATATATCCCCACACCACAAATCTATCTTTTCAACTTTCACCACAGTTTCTTCTTTCCACTTAATGCCCAGAGTTCACCAAAGCAACAATGATGACAAATTCAGGAAAATGACTGGATAGAAATGTTGACGGAGCAAGACCAGTGAGAGGCCCTGGGGATGCAGATCCCTGGCTCTCCCCTTGGCTCACTCAGCACCTACGACTTGCTTGGGAATCCCAGGCTCAAGGGACAGATTACAAACATCGTGGATTGCCCCAAATCACAACCCCTTTGGAACTGTAGCAATGGGTTGAATCTGAGAAGAGTGAGCCTCTGAGTGTGGGATGAAGGGAGTCCAATGCCTCTGGCCATTCTTGTTCCCTAGCTAGGCTGAGTGAGGCTGAGTTCTCCTGCTGCAAATACTAAAGGGAAACAATGACCTTTATTTAGCTTTGCTCTATTAACCCTTAACATGCCACCTTCCATGACAAAAAGGATTTGGCAAATGTGATTAAGGCAAGGATCTTGAGATGGGGAGATTATCCTGGATTGTGCAGGCGGACCCAATGGGACCATGTGGAGCCTTAATAGAGGGAGGCAAGAGGGTCAGAGTCGGAGAAGTTGTGCCAACAGAGTGATACCGTGTGAAAAAGGTTCAACTCATGGTTGCTTTGGAGAGGGGCGAGGGGGGCCTCAAAACCAATGAGTGTGGGCAGCCTCTAGACTCAGGAAAAGACGAGATGGATTCTCTCCCAGAGCCTCTAAAAGAGATGCAACCCTGGCCTCACCTTGATTTTAGGCGAGATCTTTTTTGGGCTTCTAACCTCCAGAACTATAAAATAATAAATTGTGTTAAGTCACTTAGTGGTAGTTCGTTATAGCAGCAATAGGAGATTGATACAGCCCTTATCAATCCCTGACGTATTCTTTTTATTTTTGTTTTTTAAAAGATTTTATCTTTTTATTCATGAGACACACACACACACACACACACACAGAGGCAGAGACACAGGCAGAGGGCAAAGCAGGCTTCCTGTGGGGACCCCGATGTGGGACTCGATCCGGGGACCCCGGGGTCACGGCCTGAGCCAAAGGGAGATGCTCCAGCGCTGAGCCCCCCAGGGGCCCTAATTCCTGATGTAAACATATTCTATGTCTATTTGCCTCTGGTCTGTCTCTGCCAACGGGAATGTCAACTCCGTGAAAGCAGAGGGGTCACCGGGTTGGTCAGCTGCTGTATGCCCAGCCCCAGGAGAGCATCTGGCGCTCAGTAAATACTGGCTGGATGAATGAATGACTCCTCAGTGCTGGGCTGGGTGCTTTCACAAGTGTCTTCTGCCAAAGTCCAAAAGGATTATGGCGAAGAAACAGAAGGTTAGACTAACAACTCAGTCGCCCAAGGCACAGAGCGTGGAAATCGGAGAGGTGCGAATGGACCCCATGGCCCTGTGATTCCAAAGCTCATACCCTTTCCATTACACCAACTGTAGATTCTTCTTCGTGCACATCTTCGGGCTGGAGACCTTGCACTTAGGTCCTTTAGGGACAGGGTCTCTAAATTCTCGGTTGCAACTCTTCAAGCCCTCATGGAACAATTTTGTGTACTAGGACCAGAATTTTTAAGAAATAAAATAGGGAAGAAAATACTTGAGTCACTTGCACATGGAGAAGATGACTATTAATTTTGTGTCAAATCTGTATCAGTGAAACGGGTAGGAGTATGTGCACGGGTGGGTGTTTGTGTGCACACCCAACACGCTCATGGGTATATACTGGGCCAAACTATACTTCCTCCTGGGGTGTCCGTGAGGCACGTTTGAAGGCAATCAGCCGGGAGAGGTCTCTCCAGGATGGTGCCGAAAAGGCTGGGGAAGTCCGGAGACCTCAAGTCGCTTGACACAGAACATCTTCGCGGAAGCATCATCTTGAAGACTTCATGTCCTGGAGTTGTTTTCTGGTGGGTTGTGTTCAAACACAAAAAAGCCTGCTCCCGAACCTCTGTCAACTGTTGCTCAAGTTCCTGCGGGCTAAGCTTTGTCTTGCTAAGTGTAAAGTTTCTCATCTCTTTTGGCAAAGTACTTACGACAGCCTCTAAAAATATTTTGAAATGACTTTAGAAAGCTGGATGGGGCTGCTGCTGGGTTCGGCATGGTTTTCCACATCAAACCATTTCAATCATCAGTTAGATGTTTTCCCTTAAGGTTCTTTGGGACGAGTATTTATATTTCAGGATAAAACCAGGTGGGTTTCCTGGACGAATGCCTCTTTTCTTTTCCTAGTTTGGGGGACGCCCAGAATGTGTCCTTGCAATCAGCCCACCCACAGCGTTCTCTGCGCTAAGCGCTCAGCTGCTTCACAAACGAGGAGCAGTAAGATGGGGCTGAAAGAATATTTGCAGAAATTTAAAGCTAAAACTACATGCAGAGTCAAAGAGCAGAGACCACCTCGATGTGTAACGCCGTGAGAATCGGGACCGGGGCCGGTTTCCTGGAGGCCGCACGTCTGGGTGTGACACTGCGGCCCCAAGCGACGCTCCAGACCACCTGCATTTGTACTCTGGGCCTGTCCCCTGCCCCTCCCGGGTCTGCGGCCTCGGCCAAGCTGGCTCATCTCCCTGAGCCTCCCCTTTCCCATCTTCAGAGTGGGCCACCATGCTGCCATCTACCCCGTAGGCTGGCTATAAGGCCTACAATCAGGTATCGGGGGTAGATACTCGTCTCATTGGAAGGATTTGTTAAATGTTATTTATGATCACGGGGAAGTCATTAAAATGATCATCTGGGAGGCTGTGTAGAAAGGTGGAAACGACCAGAATACGGAGTGTTAAGAACCCAATAATGTGAACCTTACCCGTCCTCAGTCCTGTGCTCCTCCAGCCCCCTCCCTCTTCCCCCAGCCCCTCATATTCAAGTTCAACCATGTCTTGTGGACATTGTCTCTGTCACAGCGTCCTGTCCTTCCTGCCCCAGCGTCCCGTCCTTCCTGCCCCACCGCCTCCATGGCCGCTGCCTAGGCCCAGGCCCTCATCCCCTGTCACTCATCCTATCAACAGTTTCCTGGTTGGTCTTTTGCCTCCAGGCTCCCAGTCCCTTCTCCTTTTTGATTAATAACTGATTTCATCGCTAGTTCAAATGGATGCTTTTTGCAGTTAATAAAATAAACCAAGAAGCATCTTACTAGCAAGTTACCTAACCTCTCCGTGCCTTAGCTTGCCATTTGCAAATGGGAGTAGTAGGCGTCTCTGCTTTTGGGATTGATGTGAGAAACAAAGGGGCGAGTGCAGGGAAGCCCTTGGAACCGTGTCCGGTTTGCAGTGTGCGTCTCACTCAGGTGAGTGCTTCCCCAGGGGGAGCTGCTATCACTGGGCGGCTCTGGCCCAGGTGAGGCCATGCTTTCAGGGTTCTGAGTCGCAGGGGCCCCACAGATGAGCCCAAAGTCCCACGTCTGTGGCATAGGAAACAATCTGGGTAATTGCCCCTCCGGACACCTCCCTCTGCTCCCGCAGCAGGTGACGCTTTATGCAAGAGCTGGAGTTCAGTTATAGGAGAAGTGTGTTTATAGCCAAGAAGAGGATGATTTTTTTATCTCTGAGGTCCAGAAGAGGTGCATAACGACGGCTGGTGGAGCCTTTATTTTCCTGAATCGAGGCAGAAGCCTGTCATCAAGACGGCAGCTAACGAGGTTATTAATAATATCCCTTTGGGGCGGGAAAAGCCTTAGGGGACTTTCCTGACCAGTCCCTGGGCTTCACCCCAAGTCTGGGAGGAAGGGGCCTTTGAGCTTATCTCAGATTTGAGTGTCCATCGTGCGTGGGCCTCTCCATAGGACGCATTTCCAGACACTGGTCACCCCCCCCACCCCCCGGGAGAACTGCCCAACCGTTGCCGGGAAGCAGAAACAAACACGTCCCCATCAGCCTCAGGACCTGTGTCCGACGACAGGCGCTGACACTCAGGCACAGATTTCTTTCATCTCAGGTGGACACATCTTGACTAAAACATGAGACATTTACCAATTCCAGGTTCCAGAAGCACACCTCGGGCTCCGACCACCTAATCCACGAGGGCGGGCAAACGGGGAGTTCCAGGTCAACTCGTTTTTTGTTTTTTTTCTCCTTCCTAAACAATAAGACAGGGCTGGGAATGTCTGTGTGGCATCCTGGTGCCTGGGGTTTGTGGCCGATCTTCCTTTTTTCTCCTTTTTAGGATTTTGGTCGGACAACAGCTGTGTCTCCTCTGCGGGTCTGTCTGCCTTAGCTGCTTGGAAGTTAGTCCGAGGTAGAGAATCTGAGGGCAGCTCCACAACAGGCCCGTCGCAGACTAGCCCCGGAACTTTTACACCTTAGAATACGGGGTGCATATTGTGACCCATGCTTCTCCTCAAGAGAAATAAATGAATAATGTTGGAAACACGGACACACACACACACACACACACTCACAGACATTCACACAAGATGCTTTGTGTTTTGCTCTTTTTTTTTTTTTTAGTTTCGGGCTTTGTTTAAAAAAAGTTTGGAGCTATTATTTAAAGTAGCCAGAGAGGGACAAAAAAAGTCTGTTGGACTTCAACAGCCCATCTGACAACACTTAAGTCTCTGGTGCGTCTTCCTGGGCTACGTAGAGTCCGTCATGTGCAGTTTCATGACCAAACGCTGCTTGGTTACGAGGTCAAGGTGCTTTGAGGCCAGGGATGAAGCTGGCCTGCCAGCGAAAGAAGAGGACAGAAGACCACCCCCGTCCAGGCCCCGCGAGTAGTACGGGCTGACCCTGCCCCTTCACCGTCTGGCTCTCTTGCCAAGAGCAGCCCGGCTGCCTGGCCATCCCGGGTCTGGCTTTTGTCCTTCGGCTGTCATTCCTGTCATTTCCAGTCATGTGGAGGAGCTACTGGAAAGGGAGAAAATGGTTTCTCTATAAAGGCTGCAAGCCTTCCAGCAAACCTGACAACAGTCCTGGTTTTGATCTATCTGGAAGCCATGTAGCTGGGCATTACTTAACTTGTCTGAAATGGTCAGTCCGA
Source organism: Canis lupus familiaris (assembly GCF_011100685.1). Classification (NCBI taxonomy): domain Eukaryota; kingdom Metazoa; phylum Chordata; class Mammalia; order Carnivora; family Canidae; genus Canis; species Canis lupus. Next base: position 69,275,108 of record NC_049231.1, on the reverse strand, counting down.
ATTTAATGAGAAGCATGGGGTGCTGTAAATCCAGGGGGCGAAAACCAAGCAAAGGAAAATGAAGGCCAAATATCGGAAAATTTCCCGGTCATGAGCCTGGAATGAGGAGAGGGTGAAGTGTGGTTGCTGTGGTCAGTGCCTGACTTAGACTGGGGAGCGGTGGAGAGAAGCCCAAGGTGGACTTCTCCCATGAGTCCCCACTGGGTTCGCTTAGCAAATGCGCTCACCTGCTTCACCGCTCCCCACATCTGGTTCAGGAAACGCATGCGAAAAGCGAGTCAGGTGCGATACATTTAAAGATGTCTATGATTCTGACCACTTCCACTGGGGGCAACAAAGAGTCTCCCCAGTATCCCTTAAAAGTCTGGCACTAGGTGGGAGGCTTCTCCCTGTTTACAGCGGGGCAGAGGGTAGACTGGTCGTGCTCCATGACCTGCCGGCCCCCATCCACTCCCGGCCTTCCTCTGCCTTCCCAGCTCTCTGCCCAGCAGCCGGACGGCCTACAGATAACACCTCCTGGCTTTCCTTTGGTTTGGCCAACAGGTGGTACCAGACGGCCCTGAGGCAAGACAGGGGAGAGGCGGGGGCATTCATTCCTTCTGTTCCCTCCCTGAGACCCTGCCTTCTCCAGCGGCTGCATTCTTATAGGACAGAGACCTGCAAACGTTTTCTGTAAAGGTCCAAAAAGTAGATATTCTAGGCTTTGTAGCTTTGTAGCTCTAGAGGCAAACTCTGGAATAGTATGGGGAACTTATAGAACCATTTAAAAAGGAGAAAAACCAGTCTTAGTTTGTGGGCCGCATAAAAACAGGTGTCAGGGCAGGTTTAGATGGCTGGTTCCCTCTCTATGGCCACAGCTCCCACTGGGTGGCCTCTCCTCCTGGCCACTGGCTCCAATGGCACCATCTCCCCTCCTTGTCCCCTAGGCCTGAGGGTGCAAGAGCTCCCACTGCCACCTGGCTGTCTCTGTGAGTTCCCACTTCACATTAATCCAGAGGTTGTGTCTGAGGGGACAACGGGCTGCGAACGCTCACGTGGGTCTGCTTGCGGAGACCTCTGGCACATGGCTGGGGTCATGGTCACGGTCTCTTGGCCAGGTGCCAAGGTTATTGCCCTCGGGGACCCTCCTACAGAAGCCTGGCTGGGACCTTTGGTGACAGTGTCCTCACGGGGCTTGTTCAATCCCAGCCTGCTGGGCCCCACCCCCCAAAGTTGTTGATTTAGTAGCTCTGGGTTGGGCCTGAGAATGTGCATTTCCAGCAAGTTCCTGGGGGAGGCCGATGCTGCTGGTCCAGGGACCACGCGATGAGAACCAGCAGCTCAACACAGTGATGAGGGAGGAGGCCCAAGAGCAGGAGCTGTGGGGGGGGGGGGGAGAGTAAATGGAGGCAACACAGGGCTATGGCTTAGGGAGTCTGGATGTTAAAAAAAGGGGCGCTGGGGGGAAAAGGAGTTCCCCGGATGAGGAAAAGTAAGCACGTGGCGATGGCCTGCGTGCCTTTGAAAGCCTTTTGTGAGGCTCTAAGGCATTAGGCCTGGGAACCTGCATTTTGAAAGCTCTCAGGGTACCGCTGATACTCACCCAGGCTGGAGAACCTGGGTGCGGAGTATCTGGCAGGTCCCAGCACGTCCTAGGTGCGCCACAAATCCTCGCTTTGAGTGGATACCAGTTCCAAGTGTTTTTAGATTCCTAAATCTGGTCGTTCGTCCCCCTATTTATTTCATAAAACTCGGTCCTAAGCCACCAGTTCGTAGAGGAATAACATGCTCTCTCGAGCAGAAATTGGATTCCTCAAACAGAATTAACGTTCTTTCAGAATCCAAGATTACAGGAATGACAACCTGGCTGTCACCAAGTATGTCGTGGGTTAGTCACAAGGTACAGATTCCTAAAAACGACACAATAGAAAATTCCCTTTCTTGTCCATCTCGGAGCCTCTGCTTGGCTCCTTCCTGTCTGCACACACACGCACGCCACTGCATGTTGTGCATGAGAAAATAATTAGATGCAAACAGCTGTTAGGCAAGCGAGCAACGTTTCGCCCACATCTTTCCCGAGTTCAAGCCATGGCCCGGAGGGGGCGGGGCGGCGGGGAGGGACCTATCTCAAAAAAGAATCTCCTCGCTTTAAACACAGCAAACCGAAGGTGAAAACACCCCGCAGTTAGCGTGAGCACGAGCTAGCCAGCTTGGCCGAGAAGGGGCGACTACCAAGGACGCCTCTCTCCATCGTTTCATAGGGTTATTTCCTTTGATTTCATAGGACAAGGGCTGCTCTAAGGTTAGCACGTAACGTAGTGAATGACGAATGTTATTTTTGCTCTCGTCGGCAGAGGGGGAAAGCCGCGTGGGCACACGGGGGCACGTGCGTGGTGGGAGCTGGCTCTTCCATGGGGTCTTCCATTGGGGCCTTGCAATGGGCCCAGTTTCTGTCTGCCGTGTAGAAGCAGAGGAAGATCAAGAGGAAGAGGAAAGAAGCCTTCAGGCAGCATTACTTACCCTCTCTGGCTCACGTACACTTTCTAATAAGCCAAAGAGGTTTAAGTTCTGGAGCTGTGGGGGGCAAGAGAGACAGTGGAGGAAAAAAGGGGTTTTGCTCATGACTGGGAGAGCGAGTGTGAGCTCCATGGCCAGGGCCTGACACACGGGCAGGAGGTTTGGATAAAGGGAATGGGCTCGTGTCGCGGCAAGAGGAAGAGGGATAAGGCCTTCAGGGGAAGCTGCCACTTTGGTTAGGGAGTGGGCCCTTCTACCGAGCTCATGGGGAGGTGTCACAGAGATGCGTGGCTGTCTTCCGGGGTCACTACCCCGGTCTCCCCACTCACCGTCCCCTTGCATGCCGCTAGGTTGCCAGCCTACTCTCAACTTCGATACTGTGGGAACGGAGAGAGGAAGTATCTGTTCTCAGAGGTCCGTGATTTTAGAAATGTGTTCGTTTGTGATAATCTGGAATTTCGTTTGGTATCTCATCACGTTGAGAGTCTGATTCTTACTATGGAAGTGTTTTATCCGGCGTGATGATGGATTTCTGGGTAGAAAGAGGCATACCTTGATCGGGGAGTACCACTTCCGGGGCGAAGAGGGCCGTCGCAGGTTGTTGTTGAGATTTCGAGGTTCGGGGAATTCGTATTCCTGCTCCGGCATCTTGACTCTGGCATTCTTTGCCTTTTCCAACTTAGCGCCTTCTTCGGTGGAACCCTTTTCTCCCCAACGAACCTAAAATAAACGACGGATAATAAAGCAAAATGAGAAAATAAAGTGTGACAGCCCCGGGGAATGGGCATCGTACATACATGCGTGATGTGTGCTGTGAGTGCTCCCCACTCCCCAATTCCTTTGGGTTTTGAGGGCCAGGGAAGAGGAGGGCATGGAGGAAGGCAAAGGGGAAGGGTTGCAGGGGCAGAGAGAGCAAGCCGGGCAGATGGGCGTCTAGGGGAGGAGCTCTCCAGGCTGCGGGGACAGCACGTGCCAAGGCCCCACAGGCCCGGGTAAGAAAGAACTTGGGATTTCTTTCCAGTGAGAGAGGAAACCATCGGGGGGTTTGGGCAGATGAGTTTGAGCAGAACTACTCTGACTCTGTGGTGGGCGACATACGGGGGAGCCCAGTTAACGGGGGTGTACGTGCCACGTCTCCACCGGATGCCTAATGATCCACATCCCCGTCAGACCTCAGGTATGAGTCTTCACCAGTTTCACCCGGTTTGCCAGCCCGAAAATAGATGTGAGTACATGCAGCGGTGTTCTCACCTCCATCCTTTTAATGCCTCCAACGCCTCGCCCACCATAGTACGACGCATCTACCGTAGGCCACTTTTTCTTGGGGAGACCGTCATCGTCTTCCTCCTGCGGAAAGATCGCCATACATGAAGGAGGCGAAGCACAACTGCTCCATGTCTGAGTCCACTTTGGCAGAGTGGGTGGGAGTCGACTGCCTGGGTTACTCCCCAGAGCTTCTGGGGCCTTCCTTGGGACAAGTCACTGAACCTTTCTGGGCTTATCTCCCTTAACCGTAGAGTGGGGGGTCAAAGCAGAACTACCTGGTTAGGTGGCAGCACAGTCCTGGGGGCCGTTCCCTTGTACATCCCTCCTCTTCTGTCTAATCCCATCTAGAGCTGATGACTTTATGTCTTCATCCCCGACTGTTCTGAACCCAAATGTTGACTTGACATTGACGTCTCCGGGGTGGGGGCTAATAACCATCTCGAGGATCCCACATCCTCATCTTAAACCTGCTCCTCCTATGGTTGTCCCCGCTGCCTGGAGCCACCCTTACATCCTCTCTCCCCCAGTGCATCTCAGCTTGCCAGCAAATTTCTGTTGACCTTACTCTGGAAGACCCCAAGTCTCCATCCCCACCCCACCCCACTGGTCCCAAGCCCCCTGCACTTTCTCCAGGAGACTGCAGTAGCGCCCTAACTGTCCTCCCTGTCGTGCTCCTCGCCTCCAGTCCGGTCTTCACAGAGCAGAGAGGAAACCCCCGAGCCCAGCTCTGCCCTGCAAGCTCAGGCCTTCGCTCGCCTCCCCAGCCTGCTTCCTTAGCACGCCCCCTCCGCCTCCCTGCACTCCAGCCTGCTTGCCCCCCTCTCTCTCCCTCAAAGACTGAGCATATTCCTATCTTGAGGACTGTGAACAAGCTGTCCCAGGAATGCTGTCCCCCTGCCCTTCTCCTGGCTGGCTCCTTCCTATGGCTCCTCAGAGGCCTTCCCTGGACGATGTCCGACGTCCTTCTGAAGTAGCCCCAGTCTCTTCATCCCATCAATCTGTTTCAGTTTCCATAATGGATCCCACCATCGCCTCGTATTTATTTACTGTTGGTCTGTCCAGGCTGGAATGTAAGTTCCATGGAAGCTTCTGTTTATTTGTCCTGTTTACCATTGCATTTTTAGCCTTTCGAATGGCACCTAGCATACGGGAGGTACCCAAGAATTATCTGCTGAGTTTACAAACACATGAAATGAAACCATTCAAATAGAGCAGTTAACTCAGTGTCTGCAACTTATGGCTCAGTGACGGGAAGTTGGCCCTTCTTGTACTTCTTAAGATGAATGGAGAAAACAAGAGGAACTTGGAACTTTATGGATGGGAACGGGAAGGATAATTAGCAAAACTGCTCCTTAACTCAGCCCTGTAGTTAATCCTGTGGAGGGGAGAAAAATACCATCACCTACACTCGTGGACGGGCCACAGGGTGGTGGCAGGATTCGTCTCCTGGGTGAAGAAAGGAAGCTGGAAAAGGAGTCTCTGCAGAGCCGAGGAGGAAGCCAAAGAGGCCAAAATTGCTCAGAACAAAGGCCTGCGCTTCCTGCAGCCTGCGTTGGCGGGACCGGCGCGTCAGGGGCTCAGAGGGGAGTCCCAGGTGGGCCCGACTCTCCCAGCGTGTGGAAGGGGGCCTCGCACGCAGGAGGCAGGGAGCCGAGCAAGGTCAAGCGGCCAGCGGGACAGGGAGCCAGGGGTGACCAAGCAAAGCAGCCACACACTGACGCATTAGAAGACTCTCTGGGTGACCTGCTGTGCTTGGGATGGGCAGGCTTCTTTTGAAAAGAATTTTAAACGTTTTATACGCCTTAAAGGACATGATCGCAGCAGACCAGGGCATGTGCAACATCTGGGCAGCTAATACTTGGGTTGGTCTGTCTGCCTTTTAGAAACAGATCTGTCCTCCTTCACTATGGGACGGTGGGCCGTGAAGGCACAGTGGATCCGTCGCCCCTGGTATCCTAGGTCCCGAGTGGAGCCTGGCGCACGGGAGGTGGTCACTGAGCGGGGACCAAACCTGCCATAAGCAGCAGCTGAATTATGAAGCCTTTATGATGCATGTGCCAGTCGCTCTTCCAAGCGCTCTACATGCATCAACCTCCTCATCTCACAGCGGGCAGCGCGGTAGGTGGTGCTATTCGGTCCGTTTAAGGAAGAGACGGGTTCAGGGACTCGGGTCACCCGGCTCCTGGGTGGCACAGCTGCATTCGAGCCCAGGTAACCTCACTCTCGTTTGTTCCTCAGTGTCGGCAAAGGTCTGGGTTTTGTCCTTTGGGTTTTGCTGTCCCAGTCATTTGACGGTACCCCACGAAGGCTACTTTTCTACCTCTCTCCCCTCGTACTGCTATTTTTGAGGCTTTATAACTGTAAGATGTGATAAAGTAATAAAACCAAAGGGCCCCAAATATAAGTTCACAGTATTTTGCCTCTTGATAGAATTTCGGAAGGCTTAGGATGTTAAACCCAGAGGCTCAGGTATCTCAGGTGTCTCAGACCTGGGGCTCAACGATCCCTAGGTGGGTGCCTGTGGGTCAGCTATGAACTACGGCTTCACCGCTGGTCTCGTCAAGTTTTCCAAGAGAGATCGATGAAATGCTATGACCCAAAACTCAACACAGCAGCACCAAGAACATAAGAAACTCCAAAAATAAAGCTGTTTTATTCAACAGGGAACTGAAATGGTCTTATGAGTCTCCTAATTTTTTTTTTTTTTTTTAAGAACATTGGAGACCACTTCCTGGAGCCTTTTCATTGCACAGTCAGATCTGGAGAAACGAAGGGACCAGTGGAGTTGCCGTCCTGTCCTGGTGCCTGATGCCCGTCCCCTGCCCTTCCTCAAGCCCTCCCTCCCACCAAGGACTTGCCCTAGGCTCTGGTCTCCGCTCTCCCGAGCATATGCAGCAGGCGCTGGCCTTCCCACAACAGGAAATGCCAGGGCTTCATCTGCTCCACCAAGCCTGCCGTGTCATCCCCTGACCCGGGCTTGCCTGCCAAGCTCAAACAACAACAGCAAAGACAACACAAAGGCCCGGGGTCTGACCGACGGGAGAGTCAGAATTTCCCTGCAGTTACCATGGCTCTGTTTACACATTCTAGAGGCCGGAGGGTTTTGCAATCTTCAGAAGAGAAGGGAATCTTTGATGTGTCTTTTCTTGTGGCCCAAAGCTGATGGGGTGAGATCACCGTCCCCAGCATCCCCGCTAAGAACCTCGGCGGCACCTGAAGCGAATCTCCACATTGGATGAGGTGCAGAGTGTGTCCTGGGCCCTGGTGACACTGCCCTTGAGGACGTGGCGGGGTGGGAAGAGCCACCGGCACACAGGCTGATCCTCTGGCGTCCGCCAAGGACAGGCTGACTAAGGCTGCCCGTACCGCGGGAGCCAAGTGGCAGGAACGGAGGGCGACTGCCAGACCCGCCTGGGGCGGGGCGCTGAGGGGGTACCTGCACCCTAACCTGCGCCTGCACTGTTGGGCCTCGGAGGGTGTTGTGAGGGGTGCTGGGGTGGGGGTGGGCACCGGTTAGCAGGTGAGGACATGGGGTAGGGCAGGAGCCAGAGGAGGATCCCGCGGAGCCCGGAGCCACCGCAGCCTCTGGGGCGGGCTGGCTTCCCTTGGGGACAGTGCACTTAAACTCCAAAGGCCGCGGTGGCCGGGACCAGGAGCGGGCCGGGGAGGCGAGTGCGTTCCTCGGGTGGCAGGTGCCACTCCGCCTGCCCGTCCCCAGCAGCCCTGCTCCGGGCCCACAGCGCCACCCAGCCTGCGCTCGCACTGGCCCGGCCCTAAGGGGGGGCCCTAAGCGGGGGGCCCTGTGGCACCCGGCACTGCGCTCCACCAGCCTCCCAACTGCGCTGCCTCCTGCCTCCCGCTGGTGTCCCTGAGAGCAGCAGCTCTTCTGCATTGCCCCCCATGCTCCCCGATGCCCCCGACGCCCCCCGATGTCCCTCGATGCTCCCCGATGCCCCCCGATGCCCGGGCTCGAGGCACTGCTCTGCCTGCAATAAGGGACGAGTAACCGAACCGAGCCTGAGGACACAGGTGGGCCTGACCTCCCGCGGAACCGCGACCCAGCTCCCGCGACCCAGCTCCCGCCCTCGGGACAGGCAAGCCAGGGCCCTTTATTCGTCTGTTCCTTCATTTACTCTCTCAAGCGACTGCAGCTGAGCCGCCGCGGAGACTGTTGTATTTTGAGAAAAATGAAGAGAACAAAAAGAATAAAGCTGCCAAAAAGATCGTCTGCATCGATAGAAGAGCGTGCTCTGTGAGGGCGACGACATAGGACCCAGGCCACCGAAACTCCCAGGCCCACCAGGCCCTGCAGCGCAGATCCCCAAGTAGAAGCGTCTCTTCCGAGGTCTCTGGGGCTAAGCCGAGAGGTCACCCTCAGTGTCAGCTCGGGGAGGAACTCCTAGCAGCGAACCGGCAAGTCGGAGAAATCCAACGACACTTGTCTTTGTCGCGGCTAAGCTACCAGCTTCCCAGTCTGAGCTGCATTTAACATGTCACGACCCCACGTCATATCTGTTCACGCCGCGCAGTGATTAAGGATCCAGGACTGTCCTGGATTCTAACACGAAGAAGAGTGTATTTACTTTTTTTTTTTTTCCGTAGTGGTGTTCCTTTTTTAAAACTATTGGAATAGAGAATACTGAATTCTGGGCATGTTCTAGGACTTCTGCTTGGAGCGTACGTGTGTGGGGGTGGGTGGGCGTGAGCACGCATGAGAGCGCGTGTTCCATGTCCACTGGAGAGACGAAGCCTGGCAGTAGCGTGGCTCTTAACCCCTGCAGAACGGGAGGCTACTCCGGCTGGCCTTGTAGACCCAGCTGTGAAGGGCTTCAGTGTGTCTGGCCCTACACAACTTACGTGCTTTTCCCACAGCTCGGTTTTGCCACCTAAAAAGTTCTCGCCACAGAGAAGTTAGGACGAGTGAGCGTGGTCACCAACCTGGAAATAAGCTCGTGACTCAACGCCAGGGGCTTGCTGTTGGTTGTAGGGCCGCCCGCTGTCAATGCCTCTACTGTGCATCCAGCCTTCGCCCTCCCGCCCCACATAGTCCCGGAATCCATGAAAGGTGACTTGGAACCAGAGCAGCAGATGAAGCCCTCCGTTACTGGCTCCCCCTTAAACCGCCAACAAGTTGGAGTAGCTGGAGGCTTGGCGGGGAACGCTGCTCCCTCTGCTGCCAATTAGAGAAGACGCTCAACCCAGGAACCCCCCCCACCCCCCTTGGTCGTTAAAACTGAGCTTTCTTGCTGTCATCGAGGTCTTGACATTTCAAGTCCGTGTTCTCTGTCTTCTCCTTGAACAGAAGGATCCGTGTTGGTTGCTGGGAATCTCACGCTTTTTTATGTCACGCATTTCGATATCCCCCACCGTGGAGGGGGCTCGTTAGGAAGTCGTGTTCATTCTGCGTCTAGCTATTTACATAGCAGAGATGTCTCCCTTAGGACCTGATGCTTATAGAACGGATGGAAGTTCGGATCATTAATGCTGAACCCGTTCCCATACATGGCAGGGCCATTGATTGAGGGTCACACGCTGCGAGAAGCTCTTGGGGGATAAGCCCAAGATTAGTGAGATTTAGATCCTGACCTTCAAGTGGCTAATGATCCTGAACTCTGATGCGGAAGAAAAGGTCAGTCCTGTACTCTGGAAGGCGGAGGAGGCCGAAATGAAAAACTGGTCCTGATGGGGAGAATTCCGGTGTGTTTTGTGGAGATAAGTAGCACAGGAGCTGTGCCTGAAGGGCTGGTGGGATGTGAATGCAGGAAGCTGGCGAGGAGAAGGTTCTAGAAGTCTAGATCCAGACCGTGATTTTCAGGGCACGGTGTAAGATCCTTTGTAGGGCTAAATTATGTTATCTGTTCCCTGGGGGAATCTCTTTCTTTCTTTTTTTTTTTTTTTTTTTTCCTGCTGAAACGTCTTAAGAAGGAGATTCGGGGGATCCCCGGGTGGCTCAGCGGTTTAGCACCACCATCAGCCCAGGGCATGATCCTGGAGACCCGGGATCGAGTCCCACGTCGGGCTCCCTGCATGGAGCCTGCTTCTCCCTCTGCCTGTGTCTCTGCCTCTCCCTCTATCTCTGTATCTCTCATGAATAAATAAATAAAAATCTTTAAAAAATAAAAAAAAGAAGGAGATACGGGCTGCTTGACTCCCAACACCAAGGAACCATCAGAGCCAACCCACAGGCTGAGTGATCATCAGCGCAGCCTGCGGCCCGCCCCGGCCAGACCCTTCAGGTCTAACACAACCCTTTAGACCTCGAGTCCCCCAAGGTTGTCCTTCTGTTTCAGAAACCAGGTGTGTCTTCTTCAGGTGAAAGCAGGACTTCTATAGAAATATTAGCTGAAATTCGGTGGTTTTGGGTCAGTCATATCCCACAGTCTCGCACCTAAGTCCCCCCGCGTATTTCGGCCACAGCGGTTGCCAGGCCACCTTCCAAAGGCAAACGCGAAGTCAGCACCAGAAGAAAGAGAGACAACTAAACGCCCCTAACTGAACACAAAGGAGGGGGAGGGAACATTCTTCACCTCAGGCCAAACAGAGACCCTTCATCAAGCAGAAGCTTCGTGCCCTATTTCCCTCTGGGAGCACGAGACAGCTGCACACAAGAGAAACACAGCCAAACTGGAACTCGCCACTTGGAGGATTAAGAGAAAGTCTTTTGTGGATGTAAAGAGGGTTTTTTTCCCCCCTCCCTCCTCTTTGCAAAGCAATGTAATTTCCTCCCTTGATTTCTGGGCAGAAAGTTTGCATTCCAGCAATATGTGCTCTAATTGATTGCAGCTATTAAATCCCTTGGCTTACGAGCATATGGTTCAGGCGAGAACAGCCCCGTGGAATGTTAAATTCGATCATTATTCTCTCTGTCTGCAGGGAACTGGACAAAGGCACGGGGAACAGGAACGGTGAGGGGGCTGCGCTCGGTTAGCGCACACAGACTTGAGGGACTGAGGGCATTGAACTTGAATTCTCACGTCTCTAGCTTTTGACTCCGCTACGTTTTCAGTCCCGTACCCTGGCTTCTAGGTTGGCGAGTGACGCATCCCAGGAGGCCCGCTGCTTCGGGAGTGCTCAGAGGAGCAGGAAAGCTTTCAGCGGGGTGCTCCTGCCCGGGGTGCTCCTGCCCGGGGTGCTCCTTCCCACCGGCAGCCTTTAACGTCTCTGCCAGGTTTTACCCCAGGCCAAGCTTGCACCAGAACTGCTTGGTGGCCAATTAGTGGCAGAGTCTAAGATGCTTTCTCCTCCTTTAAATGATGAGGATTTGAGGAGAGCAAGTTCAGCATATTAGCATATCCGCCAATATATTTTTATTACGGCCTGGCAAATCTTTAGGTAACGTTGTCTTAAAGAAAAATGGAATACCTCCACAGCGGGCTGTTCCTGGAATCCCTAATTGTTTGGAAAATGTATCAAATGTGCCCTGATCTACGTACATGAAGCATAGGTCCCTGCAGGGAAGAGAGAAACCTAAAGGGCCTGTCTTAGAGGAGAAAACTGTATCGAGGAGCATCCTTGTGTTTGCACCTTTGCAGGTGGAGAACCCTCCCAAACCATTCGGTCCGCGGCTGCCGGTTCAGCTTCGGGAAGGACCCAAGGCTGCCCTCCCTGCTCCCTCAGGTGCAGCGGGAGCCTGGGCCCGACTCAGCTCTGCTTTGTGGGGGCCTGAGTGCTGGGCCAGCCCTGCCAGCTCTCTGCTCCACTTGACCACCCGCCCCACCTGGCTGTACCCAGCTCCAGTCACTTACCTCACTTTCCTCAGCAGGGGGCGGAGGGACCTCCTTGATAATCTGAAAAAGAAAAAAAAGAAAGAAAGAAAGAACAAGTCAGTGGAAATCTCTGGTGACCTGTTCTCTAGAAGCACCTTGGGAGCGTGGCCGTAGTCACCACAGTGATGGGCCCTTGCAAGGACGGCTCCGTCCGTGCCATGATGTGTCCTTCTGGGCAGAAGAGCTCAGTTACTTAGAGCGTGATCCCGACCCTGGGTTCCCCTTTCAGTGGTGCCTGCTTTATACAGAGAACAAAAAAAATGTTCCTCCAGTGACAGTTTCCTCTCTCACCGCCCAGGTAGCAAATTTGCTGTCTTGCAAATTTATTCACTCCTACATTCATCCAGTCATCCGTGCGTCGAATCCTGTATCTGTCCATGCAACCACGTGCAGGTATGAGAGGAGATGGTGCTGCCCAGATGGGTCAGCTATGGCCCGCACCCAGGGTGCTGGCGGTCTCGCTGATGCCCCTGGCCCCGAATGGTACCCACCCAAGGAGGGAGGGCATGATGGGTCAGGCACACCAATTCCCGGCAGAGGGTGGCAACCAGGGGGTCTTCGGGGGTTTCTTTCAGGGCCCTGACATTTAAGGGGTACAAAGATGCCAACGACGATATTATAAGAGTATGTTCTGCAACCTGCCCATCATCAGGGCTGAAGAGAGCTATGTGGTCACTCTGGGCATGGAAAGCAACCAGACCCCCTTCTAAGCAACGAGAGGGCGACGGACACATGGGAGGAGGAGAGCTGGGTGACAGCGAGCAGTGGCTCCTCCTGCTTGTCCCCAGCTTGTACAGCTCGTTCGTACCAGGAAAGCCTTTGCAGTTAACAGGATTGAGTCTTTTACAAAGCAGCTTGGCCATGACCTACTGGGACTCCACCGCGTCCCCTGGAGCCTCCCTCCTCTTACCTCAAGCTTAGAATTTTGGGTCCCCTACATGCAGCGTCTTCCTTGGAAGATTCTGGTGAATAGAGAGCTCATTACATGTCTCTATATGTCCTAGTGCCAGGATAGGTGCTCACGCACTGCCCACAGGACCGACCGGATCCTCAGTCTTCTCGATGGAGAGCATTCCTGGCTGCTGACCTGGCTCCTACTGGGCCTCAGGTCTTCCTCACCTCTCCCTCCTGAACGCATGTCTCCTTTGCCTGGAGGATTTGGGGGCCTCATCGGGGCTCTGATCCCCACTGCTGTCACCCACACTACCATCATCCGTAGTGTCATCTCTGTATGTTGAGACAGGCTACTGACTTGAGGTCATAGTAGCACCAGCCAGGGAACGGAGACTCTAGTCATCTGAAAGGATGGCATTCAATTAATTTAAGAGGGAGAGGTTAAGGCCTCTGGGGTTCCAAGCCATCATTTCATTTGTCCCCACTTCCTGGCCACTGTGGGAAGTCTGCTGAGGGTCTTTGGAAAGCGTGAAGCCATGGTTTTGCTCACCCACTCAACACTGGCTCCGAAATCCTTACAGAAATCTCTGGGGAGGGCCATTACTGTCCAGTGTTGACTTCCCACCGTCCCCGAGGCGGTGAGGATTTTTCAAACAGGAAACTGGGGGGGGGGGGGAGACGCTGAGGAGCTGGGGGCAGCAATCTGGAACGCATCTTTTCTCTTAGGGCAGGGTTGGGAGGGAAGTGAGAGGGAGAGCAGGATATTGAGGAAACACAGACAGATGTTGACCAAGTGCTGTGGGCAGTGCGCATGGCACATACGCTGGGCATACGGACGTTCCGCGTAGAGCAGCTGAGCGTTTGTCTTCCCAGCGCTGCCGCTTCCCCACCCCCTGCATGCAAGTAGCACGGCGCAGTGGTCTCATGTGACTCCCAGGCCTGCTTTTTTTCTGATGATGAAGATCTGGCAGTCCTTGAACCTCCCTGAGCTCTACTGTTCTAATCTGTTAAGTGGGAGTAATGTAATCTCGTAGCGTCATGATGAGTAATAACGTTTGTAAGACATCTGGCATAGAGGGGGTGTTTGATGAATGGTGCATGTCATTATTATTATTGTTCTCCTTCCCCTTTCTTTCTCTTCTCCTTTCTCCATCTCTCGCTTCTATTATCCCTTTAATGAAAGTGTCACTTAACCCCCTGCATATACTAACATACTAATGACCATGCGGGGTGGCTTCCATAGAATGAGTAGGGCAGGTGGCTGGTTTTCAGACAGTGGTCCGGGGCACTCACAGTGCCCAGGGACTTCAGGGTGGTTGGCAGCGGGATGTCTCCCCGCATACACGTCGGCATGTGACACCAGCCAGGAAGTGCAGCAACTGGTCTACCACTCAGACCGACGCAACTGTGGTTGCCATTCGGTGTCACTTAGTATTTGTTGAATTCTACACCTAGCAATGTCCCAAGGGGGGCCCACAAGAGAATGCCAAAGTACACAGCTTATTAAGTATTAGTCAAGGACGGACTAATTTGTAATCCCAGGTTCCATGCTGACACACTGTTAAAGGGCACGCGAGCTTCTGGAAAAACGCCACCGTGTCCAGGTAACCAGGATGAGGCACCTCTTGTCCGGCCTTACTAGTTGGGTGCCAGGGGTTTTGAGCAGGAACGTGGAGGAAGTCTTGCCATTGCTTGAAGCTCTACCGCCACCGGTCCTCCCCGGGGACAGGGAGCAGCTCGCCATAGGATAGCAGGAGAGCATTTCAAAGAATGATCCAGACGGGCGAGGTTGACGTCATTACATGATTATTCCAAGTCATGAAGCTAGACAGGCTCTCTGCGAGTGAGCCAAACCCCTGTGCCAAGGGCATAACATGGGCTCAGAGCGCTCTGAGCACAGGGACACGTCGGCCGTCTCCACCTCCACCCTCTGGAGGGCCAGGCCCATGCCTGGAAGAGCAGTTGGGCAACAGGTCGCATCGCTCTTGAGCCTGCGGTACCACAGTAGCCTTGAGGCACAGAGCGGCCCAGGACCCACAGGATAAAACATGCACGGCGCCCACCCCCCGAGGCCTGCATGGTGCGGCCCCCACCTTTCCTCCTCAACCGCCTCCACCCTCCCCTTAACTTTCTGCGCTCCATCCTCTTGGTCACCTTCTTGCTCCTTCCATGCACTCTGCGGCTTCACACGAGCAGCCTAAGTGCTTTCTATCCAGCCCTACTTCGTCCCTGTGCATAACCAGGTTAACATTGACGCATCGACTCAGATCGATCACCAGGATATACACCTGCCCTCGAAGTCGCCCCTGACCTCACAGCACACAGGCAGCCTCTCCTCTGTGGGATCTTACATAACCCAGTGTCCTTTGCAGCACTTTGAGCTCTAAGTAACAGACGAATCCAGCAACTCTTTGGTTTCCAACTAGTATGACTCAAAAAAGTTTATTCCTAACGAGAATGCAGACTAGAATCAGCACTGAGCGCTGCCAAGCACAGGCCTGACCGGGCCCACTTCCTCTCCTAGAAGGTTCTGGGAGATTCCTCTTGGTCGTGAGTGGGTGCATCAGATCTTCTCCCCGTTGGGAGGGACAAGCAGAAGATGGCAAGGTTGAAGAACTCCGTAATACAGTGTCTCAAAGGACAACACTCAATGAACATATTTATAGGATAATCCGGTGGAACGGAATGGGAGTGCCGGGGATCAAATCTGGGGATATTTTCGTACTTCTCCAGAGGCCAGCACCTCTCCTGCACTTACTAGCATCTTTAGCTTGGATATTTTGAATGGGCAGAAGGTGACCATTTGCTTCCTCAGGAGAAGTAGCCTAGAGATCCTCCTGCGTTGAAGGTTGGACTGGTGACGTAGAGAAGATAAAAAAATGAGACAGCATGTGGACTTTTGAATTCTATCCGTGTTTCTTTGCTATCTGAGAATTCCTTGAAATTGTGCCGTGAACCGGAAAAACGCCTCTGTCTCCTCCTACCAGTTTTAGCCATGTTTGTTTGGGCAGACATGAGGTAGGGCCAGATTTGATAGACCGTTACACGGATAAAGGAAAGAAAAGATCAGATAGGATCTTATTAAACTGGAATCTTACTGGCAACTTCTCCTTGAGTCAAAACGAATGACAGTTGCACGCACACCTCTCAATCTGGCCACTGGGAGTGGGAACGAGGACGCCGTGGGCTCCGAGCTGGCCTGGTATGAACACGGCAAGAGGATGACGTACACCCAGATCCCGTGCGAGGCCTGGGAACTTCACTCTGGTTTTACGAGCCAATGTCACCTGTTTGGGTCTCTGTAATTAATGCTCTCTTTTAAAATTAATTTCATAAAATGTTAAGGTGAAATAAAAGCACCTGTTGAGTTTATTTTGCTTGTTCCCTCCCCTCCTCCAGTTTTGCTCCTTATTTGTATATTTTGACCTTTGCCACTTGTGTGCCCTTGCTAACCTCCTGCTACCGTCCGGTGCAATGGGAGGCAGAATGCAGCCCACCCAGTTTTTAACACAGGCGCCTCTCCCTTCTCCCAGCCCAGAGGAACACTAGATGTTCCACTTAAAGGCGTGAGGTCAGCGCGCTCACGAGGGGCAGGAGGATGCCAGGCCTGGCTGTGCCCACACGGTCCCCACCATCTCGACTTTGCATTTCTCCTGCGTATCCTTCCCGTCTCCTCTCTGTGACAGCAGCTGGGTGCAGGCCACGCTACAGAGGCTCATGTTAGACAGACGCTCATCGAATGGCATGAGAAGTGGGACAAAACTGGGGGCCTCCGGGATCCCCTTCTCCGTAGACAGTATTTAGTGACTCAGAATCCTTTCTCACATGAGCCGGGCGAGAGGCACCTCCTGCAACCCCCTTACACGGAGGGTGCCGTCCGGACAAAGGTCAAGAGAACTGCTTAAAAATACTAGTCTGTCAACAAAAGTCGGCACGCGTCCTCGCATTTGAACAAGCTCAGCGTCAGACTCCGCTGGGGGGCAGGGGCATCAGGAGGCTTCTTAAAACCTCGGTTTCGGGGCCGCACTGCACAGTTTCTCATTAGCAGGTCTGGAGCGGGGTCTTTGCATTTCTAACGAATCCTCCGATGACGTCTGGGCTCCGGCCGGGGGACCACACCTCGAGAATCATGAGTCGGCCTCCTCCTAACAGCGCTGCCCTCGACTGGATACGCGGGGGGGTGTTGTTGCTTCAGGTCACACCTTCCTGTTGAGGACACCGGCTCTGAAAGCGCTCCAGTCTAAACATCAGGATGTCCCCTGCTTTATTGTCGGGACCCGTGGGACCGCCAGAGCTGGAGTGTCCCGTTCTGGGGACACGGAACCGCCCCGAGGAGGCGCCCGGCTCTGCTCCCGAGCCCTGTCTTGCCCCCTGCAGCCGGCATCCGTGTGCAGAGCGCAGGGCCCGGAGCTTGGACCGAGCCCCAGGGTGGTCCCAGCCACGGGGGTCCCCGGGTCTCAGGGGCACGGATCCGAGCTTCGGCGGTGCGCACCGTCGGCAGTTGGCTCACCGAAGCGTGTCCTTCTCCCGCACTGGACCCCGGGCCCTAGGAGACACGGGCGTGCTTGGCCAGCTTCTGTCTCCGACACATGGCTCGGGGTGTTCCTCAGTCCCCACCTCTGGGGACACCGGGCGTGCACTGCTGCGGAGGAGACCGTAAAGGAAGCATTCCTCAGTATTCTAGACTTCCTCGCCTTTCAAATAAGCACGCCAGTGACGCAAGATTCAGGCCTGGCCTCTCAACCGTCCGTATAGAGGCTTCTTTACTAGTTAAGACACCACCAGCGCCAACCGCCGAGAGGCGGCTGTGACACTTAGATACATCACGAGGCTCTCATTAGGGTCACAGGTGGGATTTATATTAATTGCCGTATTTTACTGGCCACATCTATATCCCATTCTAGTCCCTAACCCCAGTCTCCAAATACATTCAGTCGCCTGGAGTTCAAGAGTCCGCCTTCCAAGCGTTGTGTCCCAAACTCAATTTCTAATAAGGCTTCCTGAAAATTTGAAAGTGACAAGTACAGTCTCTTTTGGGACCACAAGGTATGTAATATGTGAATTTGTTCACATGTGGTAGGTAACTGGGCATAAAATCAGTAAACTATGACATCATGTTACTGCAAAATTTGATTTTTCATGAGCTAAAGGAGAATATATATATATATGTATGTATGTGTATATAGATGTATGTGGAAATGTCATATGTGTGTATTAATTTTCTGTGTGGTAAAAGTCACACAGCACAACATTAAACTTTTCAAAGTGTGAGGGGCTTATACTTGGTGCCGCTGAGTAGCCTTGGGTGAATGTGTAGACTCTGCCCAGCTGGCAGCAGTGACCTGGAGGGAGATGCAAAACCCCACACGCCACATCCGTTTTCTCACTCCCGTCCACCGCCGTCCATGCCGTGTGCGCTGAGCTCCGAGCCTCTGTCCTGGTCCTAAGAGCCCAGGGACTGAGGGAAGGAGAGGCTTATGCGGATGGAGGAGAAGCTCACGAGGCGACGAGAGAAGGTGGGGCATCGGGAGACCAAGGGGAGCAAGGGTGCCCGCACCCAGCTTCATCAGAGGCCGCATTGAAGAACCAAAAGAAAGGAGAACGGGGTGGATGTTTGCTTCGAAGAGGATTAGAGGCATGCGCCCTGGATGAAGAAGGCTCTGATGCCATGAGCAGCAGAGAACTTCCATGCCATTCGGTCTTAGAGTCCCACACATAGTCCTTTTTGTTATGAAAAGAAGGGCCTGGCAACACAACAGAAGCTGGATTCCTATTTTAAGCTGGTGCAGAAGGAATAACAAGACAATGAGTCACAGCCATCCACCTCTGGTGTCGTGACACTTTGTCCTAGGAATGTCCTTCCTTCCGTCCTGTCTCTAACTCAAAGCCACAGCGCTCCATCATACTCACATGCACCGGGAAACTGCGGGTGTTTGTTTTTTACAAATCAAGGCAAAGTGGTAGGTTTACCGTAGCTTAATTTAAACGAAGGACTTAGGATGCTCAACATGGTGGCACTTTCATGGAGTTAATTACTAATTTTTTTAAAGTGCGTTGTTTTATTAGACTGCATGGCTTTGGATGTTCTGCTCTAAACTCATTGCCCCCATGAGTCCTGTTATTTTTGTG
Organism: Canis lupus familiaris; assembly: GCF_011100685.1. Classification (NCBI taxonomy): domain Eukaryota; kingdom Metazoa; phylum Chordata; class Mammalia; order Carnivora; family Canidae; genus Canis; species Canis lupus. The sequence goes on along the minus strand of NC_049231.1, from coordinate 69,256,557 downwards.
AGGCCAAAAATTCCATCATGCGGGGATATTTTCAGGAACACATGTTATAGGAGAAATGATGGTGTTTGGAGAATTTTCGATGTACCTGCTATTTAACAACTGTTGTTTGCTTTGGAGAGAACACAGGACCTGCTGGCTGTGCCTGATCTCCTTATCTAATTTCTGGTCTTTGTGCTTTCCATCTGTGTTGTAAAACCTCAAGGAATCTGAGTAATAATATCTCTTGGGTTTTGGTAATTTTGGAGTGTGAGCTCATGGGTCGTTTGCATTTACCTACGGGAATCCGGTGAGGATTGAGTTGAGGGCTCAACCTGTCAGAGAGGATTTGAGTTTCCTTCTGCAGATTCCTAAGTACTTCCAAACTGACCATGTTTCTTAGTGTGCAATTTACGGAACCACAGGTAAGATTCCACATTTGAATTCTAAAACAGAGGTCATAGTTTTGAATTCTTAGGGGCACACACACATACACCAAACCCACGGCCCATCCTTCTACACAAGTTCCTAGCTTTAGGCAGAGGACTCCATTCCAACTCCCACACTTTTATGGGCCTATATAAGACTATTATTAAACTAAATGTCTAGGTTATTGAGATCAGAAAACCTCCCGCCCCTAGGACTGCTACTGCTTTAGGGTCAACAAACCATCTGATTTCCAGATCTTTCTTTGTTTTGGCCCCGGAAATGTCCTCGATTTTCTTATAAGCCTGGATATGTATTTGAAACAGATTTTATTATTATTTTTTCTTCTAGGAGCTTTTTGCTGCCCGCCCCTCCACCCCTTCGTTTTGCTATTTAGTCCTCACTGTATCACCATCAAGAGTAATTTCTTTTTCACAAATGTTTGTTTCTTGCATGCTCGGAGGGATTGGCTCCAATAAATATCGTATGTGGATGGCCAACGTTTTTTGGGGTCTTAGATTTAAAACGCTGCTTGTTATCCTGAGACTTTTGGCCTTCTGGCCTCACAGGTTCTGTGTGAGGAGAAGCCATCAGAATGGAGCTGTGTCAAGAAGAAATGCCAGCCGAGCCCTGAACGCCATCTAAGAGGAGCTTTAATATCACAAGTGGAAGGGGATGCTCGCTCTCCTGCTCTAAGTTCTAGACTAACTTTATCATAACTGTTCTTCTCGTTAAAATTCAAAAGCCAAGGGAAAATGGGCATCTTGATATGGAAGACAACCAGGAAGTATGAAATGCTAGCTGGTGGCAGAAAGGTGGATCTTTCTACTCTAGGAACAACATAAATGTCATGGAAACCTCGCAGCTGATTGGAGGGGGTTAGTGCCGGCCAAGTACCGCCCGGCCCCAGGAACTGGACACTGTAGTTTAGCAAAGGCTATAGTGCCAAGGGTGTTGATCTAGAATGTAGCACAAGAAATTTGCAAAGAAATGAGGTCAACTTTTTTCTTTTTTGCATTCGGGACTCAAATTTCAAATGTTTCTGGCCCTCCTGACTCATTTCTCTTAACACTTAACTCCCTGATTTGCCTTAGGGTGAGCGCCTCGGTAACTAAAGTGAGAGCAGGGAGGGCAGGCATGGACACCTTATTGATCAGGCCTCCGTGGCTCACATGACCACTTAGAAGAATAGCTGTGCATATTCTCCATCACAGGACATGTCACGGTCACTGCAAAACTCTATTAAGTGAAACAGAAGAAATCCATGAATTCAGATTCCCTGGGGCTTGGGGGGGAGGGCTGTCTGGGCTGCCGAGGTTCCGGGCAAGGTGATTCCAGCCACAGGCGGTGCCTATGGGATCTGCGCAGGGCACACAGAGAACAAGGGAGGCTTGACGACGTTCACAGCACGTCAAGCTTGTTGGCCCCGACGCAGCCTCTGAGAGGGCCAGGAAAGAGACCGCATCTCAGAGCTCAGGAATCCGCTCTTTCCACTGCTTGGCTACGTTTCCCTAACAGTCTTTGGTTGAATATTCATGCCCTTCCAGGTGTCAGTACATCAACAGGTATTTGGAAGGGCGGGGAGATGGGGATAGGCCGCGGAAGGGTTCCAGGGTAAAATAAGTCTGGACCCTCACAACACAAATTACCTCATTAAACGCTCTGAGAAGTCCTACAGTGAAGACAGCCATTCAATTAAGTTTAACGGTGTCTTTCAAACTTCTTGTCTAAACACCCCTGTTCTCCAGGATACCTGTTCACGTCTTGTAGGTACCACGTGGTACACCATGGTACACAGCTGGGGAGTGCTGTCCCGGATTCCTTACACCATGTGATCCTCAGGTCGTTCCAATGTACAACCAGGTTTGAGAACCACAGGCCAGGGACTCTCGGAAAGGGAGGAGTGGATTCACTTACAGAAGGTTAGAATATAAAGAAGGGACTTTAGAGGCGAGATGGTTCCAATTTTCAAATTTTACAAGTGAGGAAATTAAGGTGAAGGGGTTCACCCCATCCCGGAAGTGAAGAGGAAGAGACCTCGTGGAGCCCCATTAACCCCGTTAATGACAGCTTGCCTCTCTTCATCTCGCCCCGCAGGCCTGGGGCTGCGGGTGGGTGGGTTAAAGGCAAGTCGCAAGGCCAGGCTGGCAGGGACGAGGGAGGCCACGAAGCAAGGCGGAGAGAGGACCGACTGGGGGTGTGGGGTGTGGGGTGCGGAGCTCCAGAGGGGAGGGCAGGCCAGGGCAGAGGGCTGTGCGCCTGTCAGAAAGAATCTCATAAGCTGCAGAGTGACGAGTGTCCAGATGGGAATGGGTGGCGGCTAGAAAGGGATCCAGGAAGCATGAGGAGTCTGGGCCCGAGATGCATGCCTAAGGGGTTGCTGGCACCAGCCGGGTTTCTATTAAACAAACTCTCGGTAAATCCCTTTGCTGATGTTAAACTCAGCTGTCCGGCCCTGCACATGAAACGTTACGCCTAAAACTCCGGAAAGCATTCTTTGAAGACTTTAGTTCTACCTCAATAAGGCATATCGACTTCCCGATCAGTATTTGTCCCTCGCAGTTTGTCACCGGAGATGTCGAAGGGACTTAATTTGTTGAACTGTTCTTGAGATTCAGTAAAGTGCACGAAACATGATCTTTTGTGCTCTGCTTTAAAAACTCTCCCTAAGACATGTACGAAGACACTGAAAACAAAAGAGAGCAGAATTTTGCTTCTATAGAGGGAGGAACTCTGGATGCATGCACACTAGCCTCTCCCTACAAACGGAGTAAAAATATTTGCCTTTATTTGAACAAAAATACAGTGACTTGATCACACCTAAATGGCATGGTTTGATTCGTTGGATTTTATGAAAACAGTAGCTTTATAGCTACTGGATCTCTTTTGTTTTCTTTCTAAGCGTGCTTAAAAAATGCATAAACTTTTCATCTAAATCTTAATCTAAAGATTTTCTTTAGAAAATCTTATCATCCTAAAGTCTTAAAACTTAGGATCATCCTAAAGTCTTAAAACTATCATCTTAAATCTAAAACTTATCATCTTAACCATTTTTAAGGGAATGGTTCACGGCACTGTTAACGTTTATTCGCGTTGTGACGCAGCCAATTTCCAGAACTTTTTCATCTGGCAAAACGAAACAAGATCTTTTTCTATGGGCTTCCGGATGCCCTATTAACCTCCCAACAATACGGGCACATGTCTACGATTTTACTTAAGAGGCAGATATAAGTGCCTTTTGTGATGGAATCTGACGCGTCTACAACATGACGCGTAACATCCATGTAATTTATGAGATTTTCTGGAATAGCCTGGGGCGCTCACATCACCAACTCACTGTCGACGACGGTTTTCTCTCCACACCCACACCATTCAGAACATTTACTCTTCTGATATATTTTTGGCTCCTTTTTCTGTTTGTTTTGTTCCATGACCCTCTTCTCATTCTCATTTCCTTATCTTCTTCTTTTTTTGAGTTCAACTGGGAGATTTTAATAATACTGGCCCCAACTTAGGAGTAGATGGAGTGGCCAGCGCACGACCGAAGGGGAACTGCAATGGCCCTTGTGGAACCGAGGGAGGACTCTACTGCTTTCTGGTAAAATATTGGCCCTTTTTGCAAATGCGAATAAGCCCAGCGGGTACAGTTCCAAGCCCGGCGCTCTCTCGTGTGGGCGTTTCTGCGCCAGTGAATACAGGTAGGAGTCTTAGAAGTCAAAGGTTTACCTGGGGATCCCCAGGGCCAAGCTGGGAAACACTAAAAGGCTGTGATCCAGGGTCTGGCCAATAGCTTCTCTCTCTCCATCAGTCACGACTGAGAGATTAATTACCCCGTGCTCTGTGGGCACTAAGTTACCCCCCAGGCTCCATCTAGCAGGAGGATAAGAGCCCAGAGGGAGGGGGCTCCTTCGGGGAAGGCAGAGGCAGTGGACGGGTAGGGGCGGCCACTCTTCTCGTATCTTGTCCCAGACAGGGTCGGCAGGAAGCAAGGATGCCAAGGCAGAGGGCAGGCCTGACAGTCGCCGCTACGTCTGGTCTGGTCCTCCTGGTCATTATGTTCTAAAATGCTCTCTATGATCATTAGTAAATAGCCCTTGTGCCCCAGGACTTTGTGGACGGGCCCCCACCCTTGCCCCATATGCAGCTACTAAAGGGTTAATGTTTGGCTCAGCTGGGGCGGGGATCCTTATAGGTGGTTACATATTTTGTGCATCGAGCTCCCGGAGGAGACTCTGCAGGGAGACAAGCCTCTCATACTCCGCATTTCACCAGGCCTTTCTGCTCCTTGCCTGTTTCCCCATCATCATGAAGCCGCTGTAGTACCAGGTCATGGGGCATTTCCTACACTTGGGGTGGGGTGGGGTGGGGGGGGATGACGGGGGAAGGTCTCAGGACCATCCTGCACAAGGATGCCCTGGGCCAGCCCCGGGACTGTGGGTAGGGATGCTGCCCGCAGGGGAGAGAAACTTCCCGCATCCTCTGAACCAGAATCTTGGGATGGTGGTGGTGGCGGTGGTGGTGGGGTGATGTTTGCCGTCCTTCCTGTGCACTCCCTTTAGGAAACACATGACTTTATCCTGTCTCCTTAGATGTCGTCACTCTTCAAGAAAGCCAGGGGTCAACAAGTAGTTTTTTTGGGGGGTGTAACGAGCAGCGGAGCCCTGGCCAGCTTTCAGAAATAGGGGCGAGGGCAGTTTTCATAGACACCATAAACAGGAAAATGAATCTCCAAGATCTTTCCTTGTAAAGGAATCCTCGGGGACTCACGAAATCAGATCGCATTAGCACATCCTGGCCTCCTTCCGAAGCAACACGGGCTGTAGCGGATAAATTCATTGAAAAATATTTTGAGTATTGCAAGAACAATCTGGCCTTGGGTGACACTGCTTCCAGCCACGTGAGACATCAATTCAGAGACATCTCCCTGGAAATTAAAACCACAGTGAAATATCCCCTCCACCGGTCAGAACGGTCGGCCACCATCAAGAGACAAAAGATAACAAACACCGGCGAGGACGTGGCGAGAGGGGACCACTTGGGCACTGCTAGTGGGGATGGACATCGGAGCCCGGAGGTTCCTTGGAAAAATTGAAAATAGAACTCCCGTGCAACCCCGCAGGCCCACTTCCTGGGGGGAGCTCGGGAGGAGACGCAATCATCATCCTGGAGAGGCACCTGCCCCTCCGCAGGCCGCGACGCTGCTCGCAGGAGCCGAGGCATGGAAACAGCCCGGGCGTCCGTCGTCGGGCGAATGGGGGAGACGGCTGCATGGTACAGACCACCGGGCACACACGCCGGACGGAGCGTGTCCAGCCGCGATACAGAAGGGGCTCTTGCCACGCGCAGCCCCCTGGACACAGCTTGAGGCCATCGCGCCGAGTGGGGCAGGTCACACGGAGCGACACAAGTACTGTGGGATGCTCTGACATGTGGAATCTAAAAAAACCAAAAAACCCCAACGTCCTAGAAACAGACGGGACTGTGATCGCCGGAGGGGGGTGTCGGGGGGAGAGGGAGTAACGGGCCTGACGGCGGCCACAGCTAAGAACGCCGAGTGCGCGTCCACGCGGACGTCCGGATGCGTGACCCACCTGAGACCCTCGTCGCAGACCTCGGGCCTCCACTAGGCCCCGTGTCCGTGGTATCTCAGTAGCACCCCACGGCAGCCCACGCCCGCCAGGGTCCATGCAGCCTCACGGAACGCGGCCCCATACTCCTGTTGCAGTAGGTACCATGTGGGGCCGTTGCTTGGGGCGGGGGGTGGCCGCTGACTCCTCCGGCCTCGCCTGTGCCGTCAGGTCAGCGCCTGGTTCTCCTCGTTGCACGCCGAGGGGTTGCCTACGGTGCCCTGAGCCCTTGGCAGGGCCGGTCCCGCCCGCGGGCATCTGCTCTGGGCAACGTGGGGGACCGGGTGGGGGGACCAGGCTGGGGACCGGGCAGGGACTGGGCGGGGGACCAGGTGGGGGACCGGGTGCCACTGCGAGGTCACCACCCGCTGCCCCTACTTTGGAGCCCCCTGCAAACAGTCGTTGAATTTTTTTGTTTCTTCCCATCAGAATTTCAGGCTGGGGAACATGCTTGTGCTGGACTCGGCCCGGAAAGCGCGGCGGCCGCCCCGGCCCTCCCCTCCCCTCCCCTGCCCTCCCTTCCCTGTGCACCGCCTCGAACCCGCCACCAACAGCGGGAAGGAGCGCGGAGCCCTGCGGCCTGCACCTGCCACCTGAGGCCGGCACCTGTCCGGCTCCTGCACGTGCGTGTGACCCACCGGACCGTGTCCCCTGCACACCCCGGGCGGTGGAGGGGCCGGAGGGCTTCGCCTCGCTCCGAGTCTGCGGGGGAAGCAGGCTCGGAAAGTGGGGCGTTGGGGTTTCTCCCCTTTATTTGGATATGACTGTTTGGACTTCCCCTGGTCGGGGGCGCGGGGCCTGAGCGGATGAGCGGCCACGTTTCGCTGGGGTGCAGCAGGTGACAGCGGGCGACCCGGCCCGAGGCTGTCGGCGGAGGGGGGAGGGGGGACGCCGGCCACGGCCCCGCGGTGGCTCCTGACGGGTGACTGTGACGGGGACGGGGTGGGTTTCCCGGACCCTGAAGCCTGAGTGCGTAGACCCGGGCAGGGCCTGCAGGGCACGCGGCCTGCGGACGTCAGCTACCGCGAGCGAAGCAGGGGGCACTTACTATTATGAGAAATAAGGGGCCGGAGGAGGCCCTGTCTCAGGTGGGCGACCGGCTGCCAAGGCCAGAGTGGCCGTGGAAGCCCATTGGCTGGTGCAACTCTGCACGCGTGACGTGGGCACGTCTGACACACGGTTCACAGCATCCTCAGCGCTGCAGCCCCGTGGCTACGGGGATGCTGTGCCCACTGACCGTCTCACCCCCGCCCGCACCACCCCCAGCGACCGGCCGCCCGCCGAGCCACGCGGCCTACGCCACCTTGGTCTCCCTTGTAGGAGCATCTGCCCCTAGACCCCTTCAAAAAGGTTCTGGTCACCGTCTCCGGCTCCCGGGCCTGCGGGCCTTGTGTCACCTTGGGCTCGGGGCCCGGGCCGCGGGGGCGGCGCTCGGGGCACTTACCACGGTGCAGCACAGGGGCCAGAACCACCAGAGGAGAGCCAGGGCCAGCAGCAGGAACAGGATCAGCAGGGCGATTGCCAGGATGGAGCCGTCCGACTGTGGGGCCGAGAGAGAGGACGGTCAGCAGCGGGCCGGCCTGTGCGCTGCGGCCACCCGGGCCCCGGCCTGCCCCGTGGGCCACATGCTCTCTGCAGAAGGCCCGGCTCCCGGGGCCACCACGCTGGTGACATCCTCCCCCTCTGCACCTGCCCTCAGCCCCGCCGCCCTGGACTCACCCCACACATGCTCGGCCCCCCCCCTCCGGAGCCCATCCACGGGCGAGGCCCAGAGCCAGCGCACAGCACGGGGTGGGGACACGGATTGGGGGCGGGGGCCGACACAGACCCCAGAGGCCAGGGCGGAGGCAGCTGAGTCACCAGCGCTGCCAGGCTCGGGCCAGGGGCTGAGGCGGGCACCCGGGACGAGCGTTGCCCCTTTCGAACGTGCCCAGCCTGGTCCTGAAAGTTCGCGTGCTTGCCTGGGCCCGCGAGGGCTGCTAACCTCTAGCAAACCGAGGTCCCCGTCGGGTCGGGATGGCAGGGCCGCCGGCCCGAGGGGACACACTGACGTCTCCCCCGCCCAACCCGGCCGCAGGCAGCGGAAAGGGAAGGAGTTTTGGGGGATGTGGGTGGGGGCGGGCAGGGCGCGGAGCCAACTGTCACGGGCGCGACCGTCACGTCCTGTTTCTGAGGACAGCCGGGAGCCCCTCCTGGAGCCCTCCCACCCCGGTAGTCGGCACGTTGGCACCTCCATGTCCTGTTCAGTGAGGGAGAGGCTGCTGGTGCGGCCACCGAGCCTCTGGCCACCGTGTGGACGCTGCTGTCCAGCGATATTGAGACGACACGCAAAAGCGTTCCTGATAGTGACTGGGCTCCTGGATAAAGGTCAGGAGTGAGAGGGAAGGACCGAGGGGGCTGTGCTAAAATATTTATAGTGGTTTCGCAGATAGTGGGTTTATGTAATTTTCTTAAAAAAAAAAAATCGGTCTTGGGCGCCCGGGGGGCTCAGCGGTGGAACGTCTGTCTGTCTTGGGGTCAGGGCGTGACCCCGGGTCCTGGGATCGAGTCCTGCGTCGGGCTTCCCGCAGGGAGCCTGCTTCTCCCTCTGCCTGTGTCTCTGCCTCTCTGTGTATCTCAGGAATCAATAAATTTTTTAAAATCTTAAAAAAAATCTTTCTTTCTTTCTTTCTTTCTTTCTTTCTTTCTTTCTTTCTTTCTTTCTTTCTCTTAATCAGTAGTAAGAAGATAAACTACTGAAGTTGTTTTTTAAAATCCATCCCTGGGCCCCCCTACTTTGGCGTCCGAGCTCTCCTGTCCCAGAGGCCCTTACCCAGGCCCGGAGGACCCACGGGTGTATGGAGGGGCTCCAAGGGGACAGGAGTGCGTGACGCCCTCAAAGTTACACCCGTGATCTTCTTGGCCCGTGTCTGTCTCCAGGGGGGACCACGGGCCGCATGATGAGGGGCTCGGAGCTGCCCCCAGCCCCCAGCCCGTGACGAGGCCCGAGGCTGGGTGGCCTGTTGAGGGTGAGCGCAGCAGGTCAGTGGCACCCTCGGGACCGGACTCCCTCCCACTCCTGGGGCTCAGCGGGGCTACTGGAAGCTGTTGTTTTTTTTTTTTTTTTTAATTTTTATTTATTTATGATAGTCACAGAGAGAGAGAGAGGCAGAGACACAGGCAGAGGGAGAAGCAGGCTCCATGCACCGGGAGCCCGACGTGAGATTCGATCCCGGGTCTCCAGGATCGCGCCCTGGGCCAAAGGCAGGCGCTAAACCGCTGCACCACCCAGGGATCCCTGGAAGCTGTTTAAAGGCAGCTCTGAGCCCTGGAATGTCTTGGACCGAAGAGCCAGGAGCTAAGTATCCTGGTCCAACGGGCGGGGGCTTGGGAAGGCCGACTGTCCCCGGGAGGGTGCGGCCTCGAGGCAGGTGCAGCGGCGGGTGGGGCGGGAGCCCCGGGGGCCCAGGGCGTGGACGCGAGCGCTGCAGCACATCGAGCAGACTTCCCAGCCTCCCGGACGGTCGAGGGTGACTCCTAACCCTTCAGGCTCTGCACCCCCAAAAGGAGACCGGAAGTCTCAGCCGCCCCGCTGCACAGCCGGGGGGACAAAGGAGCGCCCTAAGGTGCCAGCGGGCGGGCGGCACGGAAGCTATGGGGCCAAGCGCCGCCCTGCCCGTCCCCCTCCCACTGCGGCGAGGGGAGAGGAGGCTTGTGCCCTGGGGGGAACCCCGGCAGCACCGAGATGCACCTGCGGGCGGCTCTCCCCCAGCCAGGTGGGTCTGCTCCGCCCAGGATGGAGCGGGGAGGAAGGGCGCGGTTGGACAGACCAGGTGCTCGCGGGCGGCCGGGGAGGCTGCACAAGCGGGACCCACGTGCAGGGGCCGCGTGTGATTCAACAGCGAACCCCCCGCACCCCGCACCTGCCAGGTGGTGAACAGCACAGATGGTCTCTCTGAAGGAACTCACATTCTGGTGGAACGAAGAGGAGGAGGAGGAGGAGGAGGATTGTCATTAACACGACTCACCTATACGGAGCGCTCGCTGCGAGCCGGGGGCTGCCCTACGCGCTAGCAGCTTTCCCTTGGCAGCCCCTGTGACTCTCATCAACTACCTTAGGAATTTAATTATATTATTTCTAGGGCTGCCCGGGGGGCTCAGTGGTTGAGCATCTGCCTTCGGCGCAGGGCGTGACCCCGGGGTCCTGGGATCGAGTCCCGCGTCAGGCTCCCTGCAGGGAGCCTGCTTCTCCCTCCCTCGGCCTGTGTCTCTGCCCCTCTCTCGGTGTCTCTCATGAATAGATAAATAAAATCTTTTAAAAAAGAGAGAGAGAAATATCTGCCCTTTAAAGACTAGGCCTGAAGCGTCCGCATGAGAGATTAAACCATATTTTTAACGGCTGCACCTGCTCCGAGGGAAGCCTCGGCCCGTGGCCCAGTGTGGATCAAGGGGTCACATGGGTGACGCTGTATTTCAGAGCGAAGTCAGCGAGGGATGAGCCCACAGCGCAGCCCCCCCCCCAACCGTCCTGGTTTGGAGCTTCGATCACCCGCGTGCCGTGGGACTGACCACTCGCGTGAAGACGTCCCGTTAGCCCGCGGCGTGTGTGTCGGCGGCGTACGCAGGGCCGCCCCCGCGCAGGTACTGGGAGCGCTGGAAAGAGTTCAGAGGCCGAGCAAGGCAGCGGACAGGCCGCCAAAGACCGATTCCCACCATTGCTCTCGTCCCGGCAGCCTAACCCTCGACACGAGTTAAATTCTTGTTTTGCTTAGAAAGTGAAAACAAAGTCTAAAAAAACCAAAATGGCTCTTTGATTAGAAAAATATTCATCAGGAGGCGGTGGGCGGTGGGGGGGGAGACGCTCTGGGCTGTGTGACTGGAGCCGCAAGGCGCGTGGGGTGGTGCCTCTCCCAGTCGTGGGGGCGACGATCACCGGGTCCTTTAGGGAAGAGTGTGAAGCCTTCCTAAATCCCACGGCAGGCGGGCTCGGCCCTGCTCCCCCGTGGGCTGCCCCTGCCGCCCCTGCTGCCGCCCCAGGTCCTCCCGGCACAGGCCCCAGGCCCACGGCGACGTGGGGAAACCGATTCCATCCCAGGTTTGAGTTTCCAGCGCGTTCACCGCCACGCTCGGCCGGTCGTTAGCCGACAATAAGGAAGGACCGGTGGGGTCCACGTAGCACGTGGGGGGCGTCTCGCTCCTGGAGACGCACAGATGAGGCATCCTAGGCTTCACCGCGGCGGCCCCTCCGACACCCCCTCCTCTCACGGCTCCCAGGACGGGCCCTCGCGACCGACTCGATGGGGTCTGGCGACGGCGCGGCCTCCTAGCCGAGGGCTCCCCGCCAGGGTCTGCGGACCCCGAGCATCAACACGGGCTCCCCGAGGTGTGCGGCGCTCACGGCGCCAGGCCAGGCTGCTCTGGGCCGCGGCCCGCGAACCAGTGAGTCAGCAGCGTTACTCTGCGCGTCAAGGGGCCCTTAGCCACACGCTGCCAGAGATTCGACCAGAAAATAGCTGGCGATCCGCTCAAGCTTCTCAAAAGCTGGTGATGCGACTTCCCTGGATCTGGCTGGTGAGGGACGATGGATGCCACAGGCCGCGGCAGGACTGGCGAGCCCCACCCCCTCCTCCCTCTCCCTCCTCCCCTCTCCCTCCTCCTCCTCCCCTTCCCCTTCTTCCTCCTCCTCCTCCTCTTCCCCCTCCTTCTGGCTCCCTCTCCAGGTGACCATCTGAGGCACTATGGGGAGGCCCTCGTGGACAGCGACCCTTCGTCCGGGGCCACCCTGGTCTCTGAGCACAACCACGCGGCCACCTGCTGGCTCCCAGCACCGGAGAGGCCGACCTGGTGAGCGGGACACGTGCGGAGACAAAGAGACTCGTCTCCTCCAGGGAGAGCGGAGGCCCTGGGTGGGGGGTGGGGGGGCCCTGCGCCCCCGGCTGGCTGCGGCCCCTCAGCTCCAGGCCTCCCCGTCCGGGGGCGCAGCTGGCGCTGGGAGGCGTCACATTCCAGAGCTCGGGGTGGAACGCACAAGCATCCCCAGCAGCTGGGCCGAGCTCCGCTTCCTGCCCAGACAAAACTGGCGGACCGTGGGCAGGTTTTATTTTGTAAGATGAAATTTAAGTCATTTTATTGCCGCGGAGACGTTCTGGATGAGCAAGCCCCAGAGACCAAGATTCTCTCTCCCTCTCTCACAGCTTATATATTCTGACTATTATTTCTGGAAGCAACTTCAGCGATTATCTAACTTCTCCACCCAACCCGCCCTGCATTTTACTGGAATTCTATTCTCCTGGCACGTGAGACCCTACGGACTCTCCTGAGTTCCTTCCTCCTATCCGGTTACCCCTTATCCACCTTCCTCACGGGCTGCTCCATGGGCCACAGATGCATTTTTTGGTTTTGTTTTATTTTTGGAAAGGTATATAGTTTTCACTTTGCTCGGAGCGTGTCTGCTTTCTAAATCTGCTTTAAAAAATCATGGTGGGACCCCTGGGGGGCTCAGCGGTTTAGCGCCGCCTGCAGCCCGGGGTGTGATCCTGGAGACCCAGGATCGAGTCCCGCGTCGGGCTCCCTGCATGGAGCCTGCTTCTCCCTCTGCCTGTGTCTCTGCCTCTGTGGGTCTCTCATGAATAAATAAAATCTTTTTAAAAACATCATGGTAAAAAGATACAAGTTGCCATTTTAGGCATTTTTAAAAGTGCACGATTCAGCGGCAGTGCGTAACGGACGATGTCGTGCGACCCGTGGATGCGCAGCTGGCTGCGCTGTGCCCCTGGCGCCCTCCTCCACGGGCCGCCTCTCTGCCTCTCAGAGGTGGGACTCTCACCTCGGGGCCGAGGACTGACCTCTTCATCCCTAGCCTAGATCTCTCCTGACGCTCCGGTCAGGGTCCTTCGACTGCCTGGCAGGTCATACCGATGCCGGAACATCAACGAGGTCAAACGGAGCCCGCTGTTGGCCCGCTCAGGCCTGCTCCGCTCCTCTCCTCACTCCGCGGCAGGACTTGGCGACCTGAGCCCTTCTTGCGCGTGTCCCCGTCTGCTCCCCTGGACACTGCAGATGAGGGTCCGAACAGATTACGTCTTTCCTAGACAGCGGCGGCTCTCATTCCCCACCACCGTCTCGCTGCCCCCAATTCCACCGTCTGCGGCGGCATCTAGAGTCATCCACCCGGAACGCTGCCCTGAAAGCTCTAACAGCTCCTCCTTGTCTGCACGGTTCCGTTAACGTTCGTTCGAGAATTCGATGAAAGGGACGCACCCCTTTGGTCAGAAAAGGACGCGTTCACATGGACACACAGGCTCACAAATTTGCATGACGATTCCAGAGCGTCCATGGAATCCCCAGAGCCCATTACGGGTCCTCGGGTCCTCACGGCGAGGGGCCTTGTACTTCTCCGACCGCCTCTCCTCTCCGCCTCCCTCCTTACACTTCGTGCTTTGACAAGAGTGAACCTGTGCACACCCTGCCGGGCTGTTCTCCCGTGTTCTTCCCCCTGAAACACCCTTTCGTCCTTTCAATGCTGGGGAGGCTGTTTCTCATCTCTCATGTCTTAGCTCAGGCAACCCCGATTCGCTCCTATCTTTTTATTTATTTATTTATTATTTATTTTTTTATTTTTTTGATTCGCTCCTATCTTGTCTTCTCACTGAACACCTACTATGTGCTAGGCCCTCTGCAAGGACTGGCGTACAAGATGGGCTTGGTCTGTGCAATGACAGACCTGTAGTTAAGCACAGACAAGTGAACACTAGCAGTGACCTCTGGTGTGTGCCCTACGTCAGCATCTACCGTGCATGACAGAAATCCTATCACTAGGTGCTCACCTCTCTCCCTTAACTGTAAGCCCCTAGAGGACACAAGTCCGACTTTACTCATTTTGTGACCCTGAGACACAGTACAGCCTTTCAAACATAAAATGACCTGTCACTCAAGTATTTATTAGATGGAGGGAAGTTAGAATCGAGGAGCCTAGTGCCTTTTAACAGCTAGTGGGTGCAGAAACAGCACTGGAGTCAGCGTCCCCCGAGGCTGCTCACATCCCCCTCCGCTGGAAACAGCTCACTAACCTCACTGCAAAGAGCTGGGGCTTTGGAATCAGGAAAGGATATTTAAATCCGAATTCTTCAGAATCAGGAAAGGATATTTAAATCCGAATTCTCCCAATTATTAATATGCAGATTTTAAATGCGTTGCGCAACGTCTCTTAAATTTCCCTTTTGCTACGTAGATGAGGTTGAGATAATTCCTGCTTCCCGGGGTTGATTTGATCCTTAATGGGATAAGAGATGTAAAGATCCTGACACATAGCCATCCTTCAATAGAGGTGATGTCCCTTGTGATTCCCTCTTGCTTCTACGCCCACATCGTGTTCCTAGTGATGTGCCTGGCCTTGGCCTAGGCCAACGAATTTGATTTCTGTAAACAATCTCCCGCTTACTGTGGCTGGAGCTACGATGTTCGTGGGTGGCCCCAGGTTAGGTATTTGGGAGACCACAGGCCCTTGGATGTCCATACCCGTGTCGGGGAAAGGGAAACCCAAGTGGGTTTCCCAATGGGAAGTTTAATTGCCCCCATTACAGGTGATCAAATATTGATGTTGGTAAAACATAATTACATGATTATGATTCATTCATTCCTGTTATGATTCATTCCTGTTACCTGACAGTGATCTGGGCTACAAGTAGCCATAAAATTGATAGACACTGAAGACACTGGATCCCTTAACCCGCAAAGTAGGCAGGATAGAATAAAATATGAGGTGAGAATTACCTAAGCGCTAGTGGAACTCCTTTTAAAAAGTTTGGCCATGAAGTAATGAGGCCGTTCTTGTAGTGAGCGTAGCAAAACCCCCACATCCAGATGAATCTAATTCCCTCCCAACTTAGTGGCTTTGGACACCGGAGACCCTCCAGTGATACAGCCATTGCTCAAAGCAGTGCTGAGACGCCTCCCTTGGAACCGTTTTTGAAACCAATTCATAGGCCACAACAAGAAACTCTTATACCTTCTCAGTCATGCTTCGCTTTTCACCAAGGAGGTTCCCGGGTTGATAAACTACCATTCATCAGACCCGGTTCCCACAACTTTTAGAGGTTGTTTTCATATCAAATGACGATGTGTCCCTATTCCCCTACTGAGGATATTCAAATTCCGTGACTTCGATGTTGAGCTCGTTTCAAGCAGGAGTGAAGACAGTTGGCTTCGTGACACTGTTGTTGGAGAAAGGACACGGCTTTCCAAGGTAAATATTTTGAAGGGGAAGCAATCCTTTGGACGTGCAAATTCTAGTTTGCTGCAAATCTTAGGACTTTATGCCTTATGTGAATAATACCACCAGGACTTCGATAACCTGTCACTCGTATGTGATTAAGGGGAGATTGATGCCATCCTCCTTCAAACTCAAGCTCTAAGGTCCTGTGTCACGGAAGGACGCCTCGTATCAAGGTTTTCCAGCATCGTCCTGGTCTTCTTGTCACCCCGACCCAGTAGAGACACTTGATCTCACTCTCAACGGTAAGGGTGATGATAAGAAAATCTTGGGTTCATTCAGCACATTCCTTTCTCTCCACAAAATGCATAGAGCTTGCGAATCAAAACCAGTTTTTGGAGAATAATTCAGACAAGATGCAGCTCATTAGTACTCAGGATGCCTTAGCTCCCGTGAGTGGGCTGTTGAAATAGGATTAGATAGTTCCTTAGTAACGTTCAAATATGATGACGCTGGAAGAGAAAGGCTAATTTCTTGTTTTTTCATTTTTCATTTCCTTACGGAGACTGGTCTCTTTGCCTTTAATGTAGCTTTTTATTTAAGGTACGTGCTTAATTGGTTTCCTTGGTCATCCCTCCCAGGTGAGTCAGCATCATCATTACCTATCGCCAGCAAGTAAGCATACCTACTGTGTCCTGTGAGCTGTTGCCTTAGATTATTATAAACTTGGAAAGGTAGAGCCAGGCCTCTGATTTGGGCGGTGCCTCACACACATAGAGGCTCACCAGTGGTGACCGCGATGACCGGTTCTTCAAAACTAGGCCTCTAAACTGAATTACGGAGTATCTAGAAACCAACTAATCACTTCCTGTTGAGTTTCTAACACACAGTCAGCAGCAGGAGACACAGAAAGATGAACACGGTGGGTCTCCACTCCTGGAAGACGTCATCACTGTCCAGGTAGAAGGTCAGGGTCGACTCACAGGGCTCGCTCGAGGAGCAGCACAGGGTATGTGTAGTTAAACTTGAAATGATGCTACAAACCACAGCGCCTGAGCTCAGAGCAGAGTTCCGGAGGCTTGCCAAGGCCAGTGAGGCATCCTGGGGCAGGTCCAGGCAGCACTTGGCAGGCCTAGAAGCCACAGGGAAATCTGGGTAGGTGGAGAGCAGGAGAGGGCATTCCAGAAGGAAAGTGAAATGTGATCAAAGGCACAGAAGTCGGGGCGGACATCCCTTTACTCAGAGCGAGGAAGCATGGAATGCAAAATTTCGCTCATCGTCAAACATTTTTATCTATTAGGAACCAACGCGTTCACAGATTTTACCTCCAGTAAGTGGAGGTCAACCGAGGTTGCCAGATTGGATTCTGGTAGCAGCGGCATTTGTTAGACAGTCATTTAGGTTGAGTTTGTACTTTTATATGCAATCTCAAAACCTTGAGCTTCTAGGTATCTTTTCCAATTCCATGAATTTGGACAATGAAGGTAAAAGAAATCACCCTTCGCTGCACCTTTCGTATTTCCTTGGCCTGCAAATGAAGCAGTCCTGACACTGGGATGTGTGTACAAGAAACCCGGGAATATTTTAGTTGTCACTTATTCACATGCTTTTTAACTTTTTTTTTTTTGTAAGGAAACAAAACACTCAGCCCACTGCCTTGGGCCCCGAGGAAGCTAACATCTGTTCTAGCAACCATAGTGACGGCAAAGGAATGCTAGTTACATATGCTCGAGGCACTGATGACTCTGGTTCTAGGGGGATCGACATCAAATCACTGATCTTTGAATTTCCTAATGAATAGGTGAGAAGCGGGTTGCTTTGCAAAAGGAAAGAAGGGGCTTTGTCAGTCTGTAGGAAGCAGAAGGAAGAGCTTGCTGGCCTTTTGGGAGTGCAAACAGTATAAATCACGTCAGTCCCCAGAAATGTCCTGATCAGAAGACACACATGAGGACGCCGGGGAGGCCTGTGATTTGGTGGAATGTGACCATAAATTGTCAACGAGGACAATATGGCCTGGGTTTGGCTGCTGTCTCCTCCGGTTCTGTGTGATAGCCCAGTCCACGGATTTTGCCAATTTTCAATCATTTAAGGAGTTGGCAATTATTTCAATGTTGGAGAAAGGAGATCCTTTCAGGCTCTCTCTTCTTTTTGGCCCTATTTCCCAAACTGTTAATCAATCCTTCCTTTGCTCCTCCTTTTCTACTCCTGCAGCTCCTTCTCCCCACCTCCTCCCCCTGGTTTCTTCCTCTACCTCTCCTTTCTTTCCTGGCCCCCCACCCCCATCTTTCCCCCTGTCCTCTCCACTCATCACACTTTTTGGACCCTCTTTAAATTGTGCACTTCTTCCTGCAATTGTGTCTCTTACAACTGGATTCACTAATCCAGAACGCTCAACCCAAAAGACTCAAACATTCAGAAGAGCCCCAACGACCTAGGCGTGGGCATGAATGGACACACTGGTCATTCACTAGAGGTTGTGTACTTAGGGCATACACTTTCTCCCAAGTTCTTATTCAGAGACTAGGAATTCTTATTTTATATACAAATTACAGAAGTGTGGTTGTCTGGTATCTGATATCTTCAACTGTCAGATTAGAAGGGGGACACCTAGAAGAGAAGACACATGTAATACCAAGAAAGGAGAGGCCAGAAAAAGCAGAACCGTAAATGTCAAAAACCATAGCGTCTGGAAGGGCGAACAGCCTCAGCAATCGAGGGCTTCGTAGTGACCTAGCAAAGTTTAGCTCAAGATGAGACGGTGGAGAGTAACGGGGAAACACTGTACAGTGTTTGATAACATTCGTTTTTGTACAAAGGCTTCCACGGGAAGAAAGACCTCGGTGTAGGTGAGGGACGAGCTCAGTCAGCATGAATTTTCTAGGTTCTTTTGGTTGATGATGTCCCTCCAGCACAGCCCCAACCCGTGACAGCAGTGAGTGTGGCCCGTCGCCCATCCACGGATAATACAGTTCCTTGGACACACACCTATTTTTCTTTTTCATCTCCCCTGCCCCCAACTAATAGTTTTCTTTGTTACTTCTCTGTTTATCTTGTTTTCTATTCTGTTTGTTACTTTCATACTTGTGTTCTTCTATATTTTTTTGGGGGGTGTACTCCGTTGTTCTCTAATGTCTTGGGTTCAATGCTTGGCTAACTGGCTTACCACTTCCTTCTTTTCTAGTATAAACACTTAAGGCTACAGATTTTCCTCTAAGAACGACTTCAGCTGCATTCATAAGTTTTGTCATGTGGCATCTTCATAATTGACTAGTTTTAAGTATTTCCTAATTTCCATTATGACTTTGCTTTGACTTATAAGAGATTTAGATGTCTGTTTGATATTTCCGAAAACGTGAGCTTTTCCTAACTATGCAATAGCACCACTGGTTATATCATGAAGTTGGCCATATTGTGGTTGGTCATCAGCTCCTACCCCCTTCTCTATATTTCATTCTTCAAAGGAGAGAGGCTAGAGTTCTCTTTTTCCACGATGGATGGGGTGGACGGTGAGAGGAAGGTGACTGGTCAGTTTTGTTCAGCATATGTTTGTTTCTTCTACTTTTGGCACAGTACAGACTGATTGGAAATATCTCACTGAACCTAAGACGCATCCTTGTAGGATAATTGATTATTTGAAGGAGCCATTAGGGAAAACTATGGCCAATTAAATGATGATATATAACTGGTGATCTGGAACATCCCAATTTCAGAGATGTTAAATGTGCAAAAAGTGTGTCTTAGAATTTATGAAATAATGGTATTTTTTCAGTAATCTTATAACTGCATAACCTCTATTTTATGCAACCAAAGAACTTTGGACCCTTCCTAGAACATTTTTCTGTAGCCTCATTGTGTGTCCACTAGATCATGCTTAATTGCAGTATTCAAATTATTTATATTTTATTAATTTTCCTTGGGCTGCTTAATCTATTAACTACTGAAAGAATTGCATTTATATCTCTTGTGGTGGTAGATCTATCAGTTTCTCTTTATAATTCTGTCAATATTTGTTTCATATATGCTAAGGATATATCATTAAGTTCAGACTAGAATCAGTTCCTTTTAACATTATGTAATGATCCTTTTAATACCAATAATTTTTTTTGCCATAAAAGTTTTTTTTTAATTTTTATTTATTTATGATAGGCACACAGTGAGAGAGAGAGAGAGGCAGAGACATAGGCAGAGGGAGAAACAGGCTCCATGCACCGGGAGCCCGAAGTGGGATTCGATCCCGGGTCTCCAGGATCGCGCCCTGGGCCAAAGGCAGGCACTAAACCGCTGCACCACCCAGGGATCCCCAAAAGTTTGTTTTATCTAATATTGATATAGCTATGCTAGCTTTCTGTTGGTATTTTCCTGATAGAACTTTTCTCATTCCTTGATTTTCATCTTTATATTTTATTGAATGCATTTTTTATTGTAAACAGCATACAGTGTGATATTTTTTAAATGCCATTTGTCTCTGTTCTTTAACTGCTGGGTTTGGTCCTTTATACTTATCTTGGTTATGGATTATTTGGATTTAACTTTTATTTCTAAAAATAAATATTGCCATCTTATATGTGTTTACCGCAGTTTCTTAAGAGCATAGATTCAGAAAATTTTTTTTCTTATTTATTCTTAAAACAAGGAGATTTCAAACTTAAGGCAAACATTCTTTAAAATACTTTGAGATAAAAATATTGAAAGTCAATTGCTCAAATATCCAAGAAAAACAAATCAGCTCAGATCCTCCAAAATATATTTGAAAGAAAAGATATTTTTATGCATACAAGGGTTACCAAAACAGAGATGTTGGCAAACTATTTTTCTTTCAGTTCATAAACAACATTTGATATCTGAATTCTGCATTCTGATATTCCTGTGGTCTTTTGCCCTTTCTGATGATAGTATGAGAAACCACAGGTCATCTTGTTAACATAATAATAATAAAAAATACTAGATATTGTGTAAAAGACCTTGAATTGTGTATGGCTTTACTGAGACTAGTAAGGAGATGAGAATGATTTATGACTAGTGTATCAATTGTTTGTAAATTAGAAGGCTTGTTTTGAGGTCACTTGAAACAAATTGTTCTCAGAAGGAGCTCAGAAGGAGCACACTTTGGTCTGAAGTATGATCTCTTTCGTATTAGGTGGAGGTTGGCCAATTTGAATTACGCTAAGACAAACCATCTCCAGTGTCACCAACAAGAGGATCTCACATTTATTTTCAGAATATAAGAGCCACACTCAGTTATGCTGCATAGGACTGATAATGTTCACCTCACTCCTTCACCAGCTTACTTTTAGTTTTAGAAATTACAGACTCTTAACGTCGGAAGGAGTCTGATGTGCGTGCAAATGGCAATTCTGTCAACTTGTCAAGTGGCCTGTGCTTGAATACTGCCCAACAGGGAGCTCGCTGCCCCCTGAAGCAGCCAATTACGTAGACCATTTAAAAAAACTAAGCCACACACTGGTAGCCTATTCTATGCCTTGGATCTATGTAATAAAAGCAGACACTCCGGTCTCAGGACAGCCCTCCAGATACTAAAAACAGCCAAGTCTTCCTTTGTCTCCAAGCCAGAGTTCCAATTCCATAGAATATTCTACATAACCTTCCATGTTTGGCAAGACTTTTCACCCATTGTTTCTCTAGGCTCTCCCTGGAAGCGTCCTGGTATGTCCTACAACACTCAAATGAGATTTGACCTCCACCAAGTTCAGAGGTTCTGTCCCTGGAGTCATAGATATGATACTTCTGTTAATTCAGAAGCCAGAGCCTCTTTGGAAACCACGGCACTGTGCTGATCCCTACAGAGCTTACGACATCAGGGTAAGGAAGCCAACTCCAGGTACCTACTGTGTACCGGGCCAGCTATTTAAGGACCAGGGTTTCAGTCACCACACTGATCTGATCCCAGAGCCCATGTTTATTCCCACTTTTCTTCTCCAACTAATCTTTCCTCTGTGTTTTAAGCCACCTTTCTTTCTTTCTTTTTCTTAAAGATTTCATTTATTCCTGAGAGACACAGAGAGAGGCAGAGACACAAGCAGAGGGAGAAGCGGGCTCCCTGCAGGGAGCCCGACTCAATCCTGGGACCCCGGGGTCACGCCTTGACCCAAGGCAGACACTCAACCACTGAGCCACTCAGGTGTCCCCTAAGCCACATCTTTCAAAGGACATATTACCTATAATTGCAGCAATAATAAAGTAAAGGCCATCCTCTTCCAGGGCTGAGTATGAAATGCTAATTCACTTGTAGCTCCGGGGCTGTGGGTTGGCCACTTTCGGTGCAGATAGCGTCAAAGTAACCTGGAGCCTATTTCCTTTCCAAATGAACAAACCTATAAATCATTGGCATCCAAATTAATACTATTTTGTTAATATACTTGGAACATACAGACGATAGATGGATCTTCCTAAACTAATGCCTTGTTTTTTTTTTTTTTTTTTTAATGATTTCCTTCTGGCTGCCATTCAAACTCTCTTCAAGGTCATCGGCCTCCTATTTGCCCTCCAATCCAGCCTCGCCCGACTCTTCCAGGCTACGTGAAGAGACGGTAGCGAAATGAACAAGGAGAGAGGCGGGTGTGGGAGCGAACTGGACAGGAAGTGGAATAGTGGTAGGATGAAGAGACCTATCGGGTAAAGTCCCAGTGTGGGCCCTGGGCCCGCCCTCCTCGACTGGGCGTTTGGAAAGGACTTGTCTTCTCTAGGGGCCATTTCTTAGAATTGAAAAAATGGTTTGGGGAGGGCCTTGTTGGGAAAAGGACACTCATGGGACAGAGGTTTGGGGCTGAGTAAATCATGAGCTGCCTACTTGTTCTCCCTGAATTTCCAGAATGATTTGTCCAGCTCCCTCTCACAAGAATGGAGGGAACACCTTTTTGGGTAACTGGGACATAATCCACTAGGTCCAGTAAGTGGACACTCCTCAAGTGCATAGGGCTTGCGTCAGGTGACCTACCCCAAGGCCTGCGTGGAGGTTTGTGAGTCTTTGGGGTAGATGCAGGAACTTCTGGGTGCCCGTGCAATAGCTGCCTTTTGTACCCCAAAGTGTAAAACATATACCTCTTGGGCGTACATTCTGTCCTGGCACCTATGATGTGGGTACCAGAGGGCATGGACTGGCTGTTCATCTTTGAGTCCTCAACATTTCGCCTACAGTACTATTTTAATACACACGGATTCTGATATTTGGCCCCATTTGCCATCAACAGCCTCCTTCCCACACACCTTTCCTTCCTGGAGAGACGCGTGTCCTTATAGCTGTTGGTATGAAGTACCTGCCCATTTTGATTTAGGCAAAATCTATTTCTTTTCTTGGAAAAGAAATAGAAGGAAAAAAAGTCTTCTCTGATTTCTACTTTATTTCTGAAGAGTATGCAATAATTTTTTATGATGCTGGAAGGCGAGGTTGCCACTCAGCCCAGGCTTCCGGACCCATTCCCTACCAGGCTGGCGAAACTCCAGCAACTCTGGCAAGGGCAGCCTTGCCACCTGTCTGCTTACCTGGACAGCCACAGGCCCACGGAGCCGGGCTGCGTTTGTATCTTCCCGGGTCACTTCAAAGAAACTGGTGACCCAACTGAACTGATTTCCAAAGTGAACCGGGGAAGGTGCCTGGGGCAGACCCCTGAAGACGGTCCTGGGAGGTGGTCCCTGCCCGCTCTCGGCAGCCTCCCGCAGGTAGAGCACCACAGCCCCCACCTGCGAGTGCCAGCACGGCCCCCCCGGAGCCAGCCTGACCAGCGCACCCTCAGCATCGGGCCTGGGCGGGCGGCCACAGGCCACAGGCCACGCCCATGCCCCCCAACTCACGACTTTCCTACAGTTCCTTAGATTCTCTTTGTCCCCCCCCGAAGGTAGAAGGCATTTATTTCTTGAATGAGGAAAGATCGGAGGTTAACGTGGACACCGCATCACGTATGCTGTTTAAATTAAATATGAAACTCCAAACTATGGCAGATGCGGGAAGGCCTGTCCAGCTGGTCCCAGCTGCTGTGTCTCCGACTGGTCTCCTGACACCCCGCGCCTACCAACCACAGCCTCAGTGCCCAGAACACGCCGTGACCCACGCCAGGGCGCAGCAAACGCCCGCTCTTTCTCTCTTCCTGAGGCCACTTACCATCTCTTCCGTCCTCGGCTTCCCCCGGACACTCCACTTCCTACTCTCACAAGGCATTGCTCAGTTCTCTATTAAAGAACTTACCACATCACATTGCCATTCCTTCCAGACTCGTCTGTTTCCCACGTCTTACACCTCCGTGCTTTGGGGGCTTGGCAGATACTGCAGTTACCTGGATTCTGCGTGAGTCTCTGTGGTTCTGCCCCCCTTGCGGCCTGGCGCTGCCGACCCTCAGCGGGCTGGCGGCCTGCCCTGAATCCTGATCCAGCTGCGTGGGGGATTTCTAGGTTCCTTCTCCAGGTCTGCACCCCTGCCAAGAGTGGAGCTGATGCTGTTCTGAGGAGGTCTTTGACTATTGCCCTGTCTGGGATCACCGGTTGTGGCTTCTCGGCTGGCAGATTTGTCCCCCTTAAATCACGCACAGGCTCCCCGTGCTCCTTGGATGCATACACTGGGTTGCTGGCCATTCTCTCTGGAGGACTACCTTGCAGCCAGCTCAGTGGCCCCTGTTCTAATCCTGCTGTATTCCGGTTCCCTTTCTTTCCCACCAGCAGGTGCCATCATGATCTCAGTATGAGCCAACTGAGGCCACTCATTCATTCATTCAAGTACCAGCTATCTGCTGGGTACCGCGTAGGCATTGCGCCAGGGGCTGGCTTCAGTGGCGAACAAGACACAGTCTCTGTTCTTTCCTCGAGAAGCACAATGCACTACGCAGTGTGTGGGAGACAATTATTTCCAGTATCTGTGTCATTGTTTTCTTCAAGTCGCCAATGGTTCCCAACTGATAACCTATTCCTGTGTGGCACCCGGAGGCCCCTCTTGGGTGAGACATCGGGAGACACACAGCGTTAAGAACAACACTGATGCTGCCTGGGCTCTCTCTTCCTGGAGCAGGGGGCAGCAAGTCTCTGGCTCACTAGGCCTTCGGAGAGAGGCAGAAACAAAGGCAAGACCTGGAACACGGCAAAGGGGCACCTGGAGAGAAAGTTTTACAGTCTTTGCCTGGCAACACGAAAGGGAGAAGATCCCCACAGTGGTCACATTGGGCTACAATTATTTTTGGTGAATTCCCATTTTTATACCAGGAAATACTGTCCAAAAGAAGGAACATAAAAGGAAGGGTCTGATTTTAAAATCTTGGGATTCTTAAATGAATGAGATTGGGAGTGAATCAAGAGAATAAATCCTTTTTCTTAAACTTTAATAGTTTTTTTTTTTTTTAAACTTTGGAGGACAATTAGTATTAGGTAAGGATAATGGGAAGAGTCCTGTGTTTAAGATTTACCTAGCAAAGCTTATTAAAATGCAGACTCCTGGGACGCCTGGGGGGCTCAGCGGCTGAGCATCTGCCTTGGCCCAGGTGAGACCCCGGGGTCCCGGGATCGAGTCCCACATTGGGATCCCTGCATGGAGCCTGCTTCTCCCTCTGCCAGTGTCTCTGCCTCTCCTCTGTGTCTCTCATGAATTAAATAAATAAAATCTTAAAAAAAAATGCAGACTCCTGAGATCCCTTCCAGAAATTCTGTTTCTTTAAAGTTTCTCCAACTCGGTATGATTGCCATTTTGGGCTAGATAATTCTTTGTTGTGGATAGGGGCTCTCCTGTGCATTGTTGGTGTCTGTCTCTCTCTCTTTCAAATAAACACCAGCAGAAAAATACCACTAGTTTCAGAAAAGAACGGTCTGAATTCATGAACGTCTGAAGGATAAAATGGTTAAAAAAAAGCCCTTGGGAAATCAGTTAACACCTTGTTCAATCCCCAAACCACAGTGAGTTGGGGCTACTTGGGGGGCCCCTGGGAGATCCAGTCTGCTGCGAACTCCCCTCCTGAAGCTGCATCTCTCTTCTGCATGAAACGGTAGCTTCTCTGATAAAATGCCTCCAGACCACGCTCAGCATGATAGAAAAATTTAAATAATAATAGGAATTGGGATGTAGTAATAATGCATAAAATTTAGTAGACACTTATTTTAACTCATTCTTTGAAATAGTCTAAGGATTCTCCTTATGTTACTGTTTACTTGATTCACCTACTGAGAAGATCTTTTTTTGGAAAATTCCAAAGAAACTGCAGCCCGATCCTATTCGACTTACCAACCCTGGTCCAATTTACTGGTGTTTCCCTTAGTTATCCTGCAGGCAACATCTTCAAAGTGTTCCCCAGCCTCGTCCTGGTTGTAAATACAAGCTTATCATGGACTCCAAAGGAATCATGGCCCTTAATCAGGGAGACCTCGCCTGTTTATATTCTACAGGGAAGGAGCAGCAGATCTTTTAATGAGACGGGCCATTGGACCTTTACTTGGCAAGGAAGAGGAATGTCGATAGACTGGTAAAAGCTGTCACTCTTTGATAGCCCACCAGGTACCATAGCCCCTTATATACTTTACCTTTAACCTGTGCAACAACCGTGCAAGACAGGCTAGGAGACAGGCTCAGGTAAACGTGCCCAAGGTCACCCTACAACCTGGAGGGGCTAAAATCCAAAATTAGGACTTTGACTTAATACCCTGTATTCTTAATTCCTCCATTGTGCTACAAGGACAAAGCTGTTGTTCTGGTTTTGATGCCTCGGAGCTGAGTCTGTTGCATTTTAAATTTCACTCAAAAACAACTTCTTTGAACAGTGACTTAACATGGGTCTCTTACATTTGCTCAACCTTGCTGCCACTTGTAGCCAGGCTGTTTTTCATAGAAAGTAGTAGGGGGAAAGACAGTATTCTCCTCTGATTCAGTATTGATTTTAGAACCTTACGTCAAACTTTAGGTCTCTTTCCTTTTTTTTTTCAAAGATGGTGATTCTCTAAGACGTGGGAAACCAGTGCAAATCGAATCCTAATAGTAGTTAATGGGGCGGGGGGCATCAGCTGGGTCTCGTTGTTACATACTGGGTGATCGAGGGCACGGGGTGTGCATCTTAGGAGAGTAGTTGCCAGCCTGAAAAATGGCCCCAAATTAGAAGGCACCAGAAACTGATACAAAATGAGAGGAAAAGAGAGAAAGAGTCATAGTTCCCAGGAGGGACCATGAACTAACTGTGCTCGCAGGCATATCAAGTCCTTCCTCAGGTGGATTTCTCCTTAGGGGACAGCCTTTTCTCCCCCTCTTCACCTGAAATTACCATTTTTCAAATCACCACCTGGATTGTCTCCTCCATGAAGCCCTCTTGTCCCTTCCTCAATTCAATCCTCCTTCCCTACTCTGAAATCCTATAGCATTTACACCTCATTCACACAGCCTTGTTCTTTCTTTATGTTTTTTTCTCTTTATTTACCTATTCCTTCGTATGTCTCCTGAGCTCCTTTCTCCAAGTGGATCTTAAGCTCCTTAAGGGTAACAACTTTGTAAAATGCAAGTGGAACACCCATGACACAGTAGGAGTTCAACAAGCACTTGTTGAATGATTCTCTGATCTGTATACGCTTTGGTGGGGAGATCATAAAATTTGAAGGCATTTATCGAAAAGGAGACCATCTTTCCTGAAAAATTCTTTCAGGTGCTCACATCTGCTTGCTTTGCTTTCAAAAAGACAAACGTCTTTTAAGTACTTCTCCCCAGGCAGCACCATAGTCGTGATGCCCGCCCACCCCCCGCCCCCCAATGCCGGATGCTGGGGAAGAAAAGGGAGGCCCCTTGAGACTATAGAGATGAGCTGCGTTTACTTACGCTGGTGAAAGAGGACTTTGGATGTTTGACCATTTTCTAGAGCCCTGGAGCTCAGCAAAGTTTACCATTTGTATAGGAATCTTTTAGCTCTTGGATGGAAAAAACTCTTTTCCTGTAAAACTTCATGGAATTTCTGCTCCTGGCAGGGGCAACCGTTATTCATTGTGGATCTTGAAAACTATGACACGGTTGTCCAAATGGGCACCAAATAAAGCGAGAAAAGAAAAGTCTCAACTACATATTTTAAAATGATTTTTGGTTCCAGGTGATGGACGGGGCAGGCTGTGACTGGCACCGACGAGCCTAACCCTTTACTCAGACTCAGGGGATCTCTTCTGATCTAAAAACCTTGTCCTTCAAAAACAGCTGCCGAAGGAACAAATGCAAGTCCAAGACCTTACTTCATATTCTGGATGACCACAGGTTCCACCTGCGTCTCTATTTTGTCCAGTGACGGCTTCAATCTTTTAAATTTGAGGTTCTCTCTAAGGTCCTGCTGGGGATTGGGGTTTTATGCTTGACTATAGCTCTTTTTTTTTTTCTCTAGATGATTTTGATCATCTCGTCTGCCTCCTTCCAGTCACCTGGGCTTGGCTGAGTGACAGGCATGTTCCCCTTAGGGATCCGATCGGCCTTATCTCAGCACAGTCCTTTTATTATAACGGGCCTCTGAAGCGGGAGCCAACTCTCTGGAAAGAATTTCCAATTAGTTGAATAAATTTTGACTAAGCTTTGACTAGAATAGCCGCTAACATTTAATAAGCACTCGCCCCCCTACCAGGTCGTCTACCAAGCACCTACAGCACTCCCTGGATGTTCACAACGCAGCCAAGAGAGATGAAGTATTGTTATTCTAATTCTGTAGATTAGGAAATTGATGCACGAAGGGGCTAAATGTGTGGGTCAAGGTCAAGGGCACATGATAAGTTGACAACAAAACTGACCTCTGACTTTCCCCCTCGACCCCAGTCCGGCTCCTTCAGTCTTCCCTCTGTCCCTTGAGGGAACCCCATTCTTCCAAGTACTTAGGCCAAAGCCCATGGGACCCTTCTGCACCCTGCTCCCCTCCAGCCCAGCATCCAGCGCTTTGGGAAATCCAACTGCTTGGCCGTCACGATATAGCCAACTCTGACTGCTCCTCTCGTCTCTCCATTGCTCCCTGCTGAGTCAAGCCATCATCATCGTTGGCCTGAAATATTGCCATTACCCTCCTAACCAGTCACAGTCCTTCCATCTCTGTCTTCCCACGGGCTGTTCCAGCAGCCACAGTGATCTTTCAGATCTAAGTCGGCTCATGTTGCTCCTCTGTGCAAAAGCCAAAGTTCTCACAAGGCCCTCCACTCTCCATCCCCATGACCTCACCGTCTCTTGCTCGCCTCTCTGGCTCTCTTCCAGTGACAGACCACCAGCCTTCCCGCTCTTCCTGGAACACACGGAGTGTCTGGTTTTGAGGTCTAAGCGCTGGGGCCCTCTGCTTGGTATGTCCTTCCCCCAGGAGCCTCACAGTTACCTTCACAAGTCTCTACTCACACGCCACCTTCTCAACGTATCTGTTTGCATCACACTCACCCGAGTCGTACCAAGTCCTTTTGCTCGGCTCCGTTTTTTTCCTGTAGCTTATATTACCTTTTAACACAGTGTGTGATTCATCTGTCGTGCTTGTCTGTTGTCGGCCTTCTCTCCCTCTGCCGCTCCCCGCCAGACAGACAGCTCTGTCTGTAGTGCTCTCTCGTGTAACCCAGGGGCCCAGGACCGTGCCTGGCACGTTGTAGGTGAGCAGTGGACATTTGTTGAATAAATGAAACGAACGGTCGTGGATCTCAGATCTTGGAGCGTTCATACTTTCGTTGTAGACATACGGCATTCTCGAGTGAAAGGGCAATGAGGGAGAAGATGTGTTCATCAAGGGTCAAGTGAGCAGGAGACTCAGTGATGAGCACTCAGGTAAGGAAGACGTAAGACATGAATGAATGCAGGTGGGAGTGAGCTGGAAAGATGCAGGGAACTTTGCTCTGAGCTCGTTTCACTCTTCGATGGGTCCGTAGGGACGTCCTTTCCTCTTGGCTTACAGGCCAGGACTTAAGCTGCAGTCTTAGTCCTGTAGCTGCCACACCACAGGCTGGGTCCTGAGACCTCTCCCTTCCCCCCACCCCGTGCCCCTGTGGCCTCAAGGGCACGGCTGTTTCTCTGCGGTACCATCAGACATAATGAGAAATACAGGCCCAAACTGCTGGATCACTCAGAAGCAGGGAGGAATCTGGGATGGAGTTGTTAGGTTTGGGGTATTTTAATCATTTCCTGCAGGTTGGCAAGTTCCAGAAGGGTCAATTTCTAAAGGAATCAGGCGGGGTACACTTAAAGAGACTTCACCGTTGCTCCAAAAGGTTTTCATATTTGGTCTCCAGATTTTGAGGTTTCCCTGAGGGGTGCCAGAGACGTGGACCTTTCTCAGTGGTGACACTTCTCTGGGACAACCCTACTTTCTTACTTCGGTCAAGGAAAACTTTTCCGTTGTCTGTACTTGTTGCCATGCTTACACTGCTTTCAAGAAAACCTAATATAGGATGCTCCTAATATAGGATGAAAACCTGTGTGTGTGTGTGGGGGGGGGGCGGGTAATGGGGTGGGGGGTGGTGCAGAGGAGCAAGGGGAGAGGGAACGCTGTCCACCATGAGGCCGGACCTCACGCTCATTTACGAGAGGCTCGCTTTTATCTCGTCTGACCCCAGCGCACGCCCGCTATCTCTCGTCCACCTGTGACCCTGTTAGGGCTACAAGCCTCAATTACTGAGGGGCTCTCGCGATACGGCCTCCAAAGCTCAGCCAGGATGTGACCATAGTATCCACCCAAGGTGACCATTGGCCCAAACACATGAGCCTTTAGAATGATCCGATGGGAAAAAAGCATTTGGCTATGACAAGTGAATGAACATTCAGGAAAGGTTACTTGGAACTGCCCACGTTAGGGCCCGAGGTCCCTCAGGCAAGCCCTGACGGTGGCCTCCTGACAGGCTGAGCTCTGAGATACAGCAGGACGGAGCAAGGACACTGGCCGGAGGGCTGTCCCCCCGCACCCCGGCCGCACATGAGAACCTCCCCAGGGGCCCCTGGAGCCACCCAAGCTAGGGCCACTCCCGGCTTTGCTTCCGTTGGGCTATAGCACAAGGCCTGGGCATCATCATTTTTTAAAAGTCGTCCGGGTGATTTTATGTGTGACCAGAAATGAAAACCACCTAATTACGGATCCAGTGAGGGGGCGTCCGGGGCGCTGCTGGGTTTCCGTC
Source organism: Canis lupus familiaris (assembly GCF_011100685.1). NCBI lineage: Eukaryota > Metazoa > Chordata > Mammalia > Carnivora > Canidae > Canis > Canis lupus. The sequence continues at coordinate 69,226,269 of NC_049231.1, read as the reverse complement.
TGCTCCCGCCTCACGGGCCCTGCGGCACAGCACCCTCACCCCCACCCTGCTTCCCCCTGGATGGTTTCCACAGTCCCTTAAACAAGCTTCGGTTTCTCCCATTCTAAATCCCCCTTACACTCCATGCCGCTCTCCAGTCACTGGCCTTCCCTAACGGGAAGAGCTCCCTAAGCCGGGCTTTCTGCGCGCCCTCCGCGTCCTTCTGCATGTGTGTCCCGGAGCCAGTCCGTGCAGATGTCCCCCCTCTTGCTGCACAGACGCTGGCCCGGTCCCACTGCCACCCGGACGTGCCGGCGCGCTCAGGCCTCACCCTCGGTCACGGAAATGGGGACGTGGAGGAGGCCAACACGGGGACCCTGGACACCCTCTGCCATCAGCCCCGGGCCCAGGCCCCACCGGCCCCGCTGGCCCCACCGAGCTGGAGTCAGAGCCCGGTGACCAGGGCGCAGAACCAGAAACTTCCGCGGAAAGGAGCAGCCGGGGACGCCTCCCGGGAAGGGAAGGCGATGACTTACACAGCGCGTGGTGGTGATGATGACGGAGCTGGAGATGAAGGACAGGCCGTCGTTCATGCTGACCTGAAGCGCGGCTTTCCTGCAAGGACAAGGGGCCGGGGGCTCAGCGGGGTGCGGGGGGCCCACAGCTGGGCCCCGCTCCCGCCCACGGTTGGGCTGCCCGCACGCCGGGGTCCTACAGAGGAGCTGGAGCCCCCCGAGCCCCCCGAGCCGCCCCCGGTCGCCAGCCGGGCCACGCACTGAGCCCTTCGCACAGGCCGCCAAGGCCACCCGGTCAGCAGGAGACGGTCTCCCAGGACGCGGCTGGAGCCCCCGCGTGAACCCGGCAAGCTCGTGTGGGTGGGGGGCCCGGGGGAACCGGCAGCGGCCTCCCGCCCTCCCGCTCTGAGCCTCTGGGGCCTGAGCCCACGCGGCGCCTGCGTTTGTGGGATCGACGGGCTCGAAGGCCGGTGGTGGGCACCCAGAGGGCGGAAGATGGAAAGTGAAGTTGGATGAACGGGTTTGGCGTCTTCTTCCTGAGAGCCACGGGTCCCTCAGCCCGTTGCCGCCTGGCTTACAGGGAGGCCAGCTGTGTTCTCCGACAACACCCCACAGCCCCCCAGGCCCAGCGGAGGAAGGGGCGCCGGGCCTGGCCTCAGACCAGCTCTGCACCCGGCGAGCCCCTCCGCTTGGCCTCCTTTCTGAGCCCCCTGGTCTCCGAGGAGGGGGTCGCCCAGGGCAGCTGCCATCGCGGGGCCTGCGGGAGGGCGAGCTCTACACGGGTGGTCTGACCGAGTGACACAGACCTGGGCTCGAAATTCGGCGCTTCGCCTCCTGCGGTGTGGCCCTGGGCAGGCTACTTGGGCTCTCGGGCCACAGCCTGCACACCCGTAACCCTGGTCCTTGGGGAACCTGGGAGGATAAAGCGAGCTTCCCCCTGTAAGACATCTGACCCGGTGCCTCGCTCGCCCTAAGCACGGGCACATCACGACCCGAGCGCCCTAGGCCACGGCTGCCCGGAGACCCTTCCCCTCTGCCTCCCGTGTCCTCCCCGACTGTGAGGGGCACGTGCCGGTGGGAACTTACATGCCAACTTCTTTTAAGATAGGTGCCGGGCACAGCAGGTACGTGTCTTCCACGGTGAAGGGCTTCTCATCTGCAAAAAGGAAGTCGCCGGGTTAACAAGAGTGAAGCGGCCTTGCAATGTCACGTTCAGTGACCGCGAGACACCATCTGCGTCCCGGGAGACACCAGAAAAGCAGCGACTCTGCAACAGGCGCTAGCCTTGAGCCATAAAATCCACTCGAGTGAACGAATTTAGGGCCTCCTGCTAGGATGCTGGTCCCCGACCTCGAACGTCCAGTTGAGTTAATCAGGAAACAAACAGACTGAGCTCTCACCGTAGACCAGGCGTAACTGAGGGGACTCCAGAGGACGTTAGCCTGGTCCCCGCGGAGCGTCAGGTCTGAGCCTCGCTCGAGAGAGAAGCCGTATTCACGGAGAAGGTTTGTCGACGCAGCATCATTTCTCACGGCCAAGACATGCAGCAAGCATTGGATGAGCGGGTAAAGAATGAGGAATGCACACGCACACGCACACGCGCATACACACATGCACCACGCTGTGCCTCTGAAACGGACATGATGCTACTCATCAATTATATCTCAATTTTTTTTTTTTGAAAAAGGAAAAGTTCGCGGACACGTACCAGGAGTGACTAAGCCAAAAATACCATTTGGCTTCAGAAAGCACAGGGCTCCCTTTAGGTGGGTGCCGGGGGAGGTGCCAGGGAACACAAGCCTTGAGGTGGGCTTCGGCAGAGAGACGGGAAGAGGCCCTGCCGGCGGGAGGGTGGGCGCGAGCAACGGCGGAGCAAGTGAGGCATATTCCGGGGGAGGAGGTGAGTAGGATTTGGGAGGGTCCGTATGGGAGCAGCTTTGGGCTGAGGCCTTTGGGTCAGAACTTAGGAACTTGGACACAGGTCCACGAGCTATAAAAGGAGCTCTCGAGGTTTTGGGGGAAAGAAACGAGAAGGGATGATTTTGGAAGCTGCAGCCGATGCAGCTGGGAGAGGTGGCTGGAGGCCGGGGAGGTGGGAAGCTCTTGCTCTCGTTCCAGGGAAAGCCTGAGCTGCTCTGAGCAGCTTGCACCTCCAGCGTCCTGAACACGACAACGTGTCCCAGGGGCTGGGCCCAGAAGCAGGGTGAGGAGGTCCCGCCGTGGTCAGTACACTCATCCCTTCCTGATGCGACCCGTCAGGGTGCGTGGGACCTGCAGGCGGCACGAAGGCGAGTGAAGGGAGGCCCGTTACCAAGCGGTGGACACACGCAAATGCCTGCCAGGGAGGCAGAAAGGAGCACGCGCACACATCGAAGGATGGTGTTGCACACGAGCATTCGTTACGAAACCCATGTCTCCAGTGACGATGGACTGTGGCTGACACTGAGCCCCGGGCCGAGGGGGGACGAGGACGCCTGGCGGCCTCCGTGCCTGGACCGAAGGAGCAGGGCCGCCTGGGCGGGGGTCAGAGGACACCCCCTCTAGAGTGCTAAGCACCGTGTCTCCGTGGAGGGAGGAGGCTCCTCCGAGGTCTCGGGAGATCTCCAAGAGGTGAAAAGTTAGGGAGGTTATTCCAAGTCATTCATTCCTTCCTTCATTCAACAAATCCTTTTTTTTTTTTTTTTTTAAGATTTTATCTATTTATTCATGAGAGACACGGAGAGAGAGGCAGAGACCCAGGCAGAGGGAGAAGCAGGCTCCTTGTGGGGAGCCCGATGCAGGACTCGATCCCGGGACCCCGGGGTCACGCCCTGGGCCGAAGGCGGATGCTCAACCGCTGAGCCAGCTGCGCGCCCCTCAACAAATCTTTATGACCTAGAGACACAGGCTTTGAGAAGAGAAACACGCTCTCTAGTTTCATGGATTTGGTAGCAGCTGCAGGGGAGTCACGTGCTTACTAAGCACTTTCATTTTTTATTAAAAAATACATTCTTTCGAATGCCCTCCACGTGTCGGGCCTTGTGCTAGGCCTTGCCGTGAGCAAAACAGAAGACAGCACCCCACGCAAGGAGCTGGCCTGCTGCAAACGACGCAAGTTGCTACTTAACTGTAGTTGTGGGAGCCCAAGGAAAGAGAAGGAAGGTCAGGAAATGCCTCCCCGAGGAAAGGCGATGTAGGCTGAGACCTGGGGTCAGGCGAAGAGGACGCAGAGGGGGGCGGGCGGCCCTGCCAGGATCCTGGGGCGGGAAGGAGCCCGCAGCTTTGGGGAGCTAAGGGAAGGCCAACGAGGTGCTGAATTTGCAGGAGACGGTGGCTCAAGATGAGGCTAGGAAAGCCAGCAGGACCAGACGACCAAGGCCTTGTGGGCCACGCTGGGAGCTTTGGGGATTTTTCCTAAGGGCGACGGGAGGTCCCTGCCGGGATGTAGAGTTAGCAGTTGCAGGTGATGGAGCGCTGCTGGGATGGGGGAGGTGCGCCGCATGAAGCCGAGGCTTTTGAGGACAGTGGCAGGCCGCACGACGCCTGGACGGAGCGTGTCCTTCCCAGCGTGTGGTGACAATGATGCGGGGAGACCCACGTAGGACATGCGCTGCCTGTCAGTACATCGTTGAAGCCACCCCGCGAGCAGGGCCACCACGGAAGGCTGCTGCTCCCTTGATTTTAAAGGCGGGGGGAGGGAGGGAGGGAGGTGAGGGACCGGGCCGTGTCACACAGGGGAGCCCGGCTGCCGCCCGTGGGGGGCCCAGGTGGCACCTCCTCCTCCAACAGCCTTGGGGGGCCCTGCGCCCACTGTCGAGGCGACAGGGAGGCTCGGGTGGCGGCAGGAGCCCGGGTGCACGGCAAGTCCGAGGCCAGGCCCGGACCGGGCTCTCCGGGATTCCGCCCGGCCCTCCACCGGCCCACCCTCCCGAGAGCGCGGCTGCCCACGAACTGCCCTTGCTGTCCCGGCCTCGGCCCAGCAGGCCGCCCGCGCCTCGTGGGACCCGGAGCGCAAGGCCCACGGAGCCTCGGGGGCCACAGGAGGCCCGGGCGTCCGGGCGGGGACAGTGCGCCGCGGCCACTCGAGGGCCCACGTGACCGTCCCTGCCCACGCGACCTCCGGGGCCCTGGTGCCAAAGCTGTCCCCGCTGTGTCTCCGCTGGAAAGGAGTGGGAGGACTGGCCTGGTTCCCCTCCAGTCCCCACGTGTTTCCTTCCCGCCCGTGAGACCCCGTATTTCGGGAGGCGAGCCTGCTGGGAGGACTGGGGACCTGGGGAGGCTGCAGCGCGGGCGCCACCCGGCCTCCCCCGGCCTCCCGGCCTCCGGGCCTCGGGCTGTGGGCCGCCCTGGGGAGCTGGCGCTCTCCGCTCCGGGGAGGATTGTTTGGTTTGGAGCCTGTTTTCACTTTACCACAAAAATGAGTGACTTTTTTTTTTTCTTTCTCTGTCTCTCCCTCTCTAAACAAAGGAGGGCCATTTGGTTTCCATAACGCAGATCATCTGACTCCTTCCTGGAACGTCCCCCTGGGAAGCAGGGCACAGAGCCTCCCCCGCGGCCCAGGGCCACCACCCGCTCCGAGGACGACTCCCAACTGGCCGCTGGCAGCCAGGTCGCCGCTCGTTAGCCCTCGAGTGCGCCGGGGGCCCGAGGCCGGTGCTTGGCCTGCAGGCTACGGGGGAGGAAGGCTGCGGAGGCGCACGAGTGTGCCACCGGCAGCTAGGGGGATTTTTCGATGATCTGTAAATATAGATTTCCTCCCTTTTTACCCAAGATATTTCAGAATTGGGTGCATACACTGCACATGGCTTAATCGAAACAGCTGTCTACAAGAATCTGATAATCGAACAGAAGCTTGACCTACACCAGGATCTGGGGATCAGTGAGTGACATTACACCGAACTGCCAAACGCCCTAGGCCTGCGACCTAGGTACCCCCGAAGGTGGGGACAGAGGGCACAGAGAACCACACCACATCTGTACCCTCACATACGTCTGCATCCACACCCACATCTCAATCCCTCTCTCCGTATTTACACTGATTTTGTCTAAGGCGGGGGTGTCTGTAGATCCTTTTGCGTAAGGATCTATACCCAGGGTCTCATTCGACATCATCATTATTTATTATTCACCATTTGGGACACTGGCTCAGGGAGGTTAGTTGGTAGAGTTAGTGTGGCATCCCCGGTAAACGTCAGAGCTGAAATTAAAAAAATTCAGGTTTTGTTGAAATGATTTGCCCGGGGTGGACCCGGCTAGCTCTTTCACGGATGTGATTCAAACTATCTTACGTTAGATCAAACCAGTTAGCCATTTCACATGGTCATAATCCCACAGCTGATTTTTGCGACCCGTACAGCAGGAGCGGAGTCTTTCTGTGCGTGGCCACTTTGGAGGTGCAGATGCTCCACGGGCAGGGCTGGGGAACCATAAGCAGGTCTTCCGTGGGAGGGGACCAGGACCCGAAAGCTCCGGGGTAAGGTTCAGGCACCTTTTGAGACACAGCGATCTACTGTCATGAACCTGTGCACTCAGATAACGTACATTTGCAGGTTTTGACCTCAGGTCAATGTAACTCTTTTCAGCCTATTGGAGAAATTCTCAGAATTCTTTCCCGCAGTTGGTGACTATCTAATGGATTTGGGATAAAAACCGGGATTAACATTCATTTGGTAATTCAAACACCAATCACAGTGAATCCTTTTGTAGGGCTGCTTAGATAATTCAGATATTTTTCAGGCCTTGGCAATCTTTCCTCGATATAAATATTTATTTCTGGCCAAAAGGACAAGTAAAACCTTTAGTCTTATCTGGGGGAGCTTGTTAAAAGCCTCCAAAAGCTGATGTAAGCTCCAAAGCAGAGTTTACATTCCTCCTGTTACAAAATAGTGAAGGTTAGGGACTAAGTGAGCTCACCCCTGCTCTTTCTCCCCATCTCCACTGGGCCTAGGGAGCATTTTCAGGGCATCCCCGAGCCAAGCATAACTGTTCAGCACCAAATTATCAGCTGGTTTGGGAATGTGTCTGAATGAAGGGAGGACAGGCCAGAGAGTTAGGCTGGATGTTTCTACCTTCTCGCTGACTTCAAAAGTAATCAGCTTTTTACGAAGTTAGAGCTTAAAATGCTGTGCAAAGACCTGAAACAAGACGATATTCAGCAGGACTCCAAGTTAGTGAAAATCAAAGCGTTTGGGGAGAGCCTTCTGGAGCTCCAGCCAGAAAGGAGGTGCTCGACGGTCCTCCCGGGGCTCCTGCAGTATAATCCACAAACACGGGCAATCTCACTGCGTAGCTAACTGGAACCCATGGCTTAGAGCAGAAGGAAGTTAGTATTTATTGGCCATGTACTATGTGTCAGACCCCGGGGCGGGGAGGTTTTCATAAAAGGGTGAGAAAACAAGCCTACGGGTTTTCTTGCTTGGAAGACGTGGAATTTGACAGTGGAGAGAATGGCTTCTACTTGGAAAGGGTGAACAAAGGCTGAGGTCGGAGCAGTGAGAAGCAAGAGTCAAAACAGAATGGGAAGACATGGTAGTGAAGTGCAGGCGGGTGGGCCGAGTCGGGAACAATCCTCAGAACACAGCACATCCACTGTGACGTCCTCTCGTGTCCAGCCGGAGCCCCGGGGGTGCCTGGAATGCTGCAGAACCGAGCTGGCCACCATCCTTCCTCTTAGGCATGACCCGCATCCACCCAGCTCTTCCCTGGCCTGGGACTGTTGGAAGGTTTCCTTGGAAGCCCCCATCGGCTGGTTCACTAGGAGACCAAGCGATGAGCCTGGCCAACAGGTTCCAACAGGTTCCAGGGAGGGTCCCTGGGCGTATGCATAACTATTTTACCCGTTCCCGTAGGTTACAGGTATCCAGGATGTGTCTTTTGGTTTCCCTTCCTGTCCTCTGGGGCAGGGTGGACGAGCATGGAGACACAACGAGCACGTGAAGAGCCGAGCCTCCCGTTCCATCCCAGCTTTGTCACCCCCTGGCTACCAGCCCATCTGCAACCCAGCAAATCTTGCCTATGAGATGGGAGTCCTACTCATTTCATAAGTCGTTGTGAATTTTAACGAGATGATAGGATTCAATGCTCAGCCCTTAATGAGCACTGGACATGTCAGCTCTCGTGACTAACGCGGGGTGCCGCTGGGTTCATGGTCTCTCAGGCACCTGAAAGACACAAGACGCGAATGTGGGAGCAAACTATGTCTTGCGACCCCGCTACCAGGTTGTGTCAGGGCCTGATGGTACAGGCGTGAGAAGAAGAGGGTCATCTATCGAAATAGGATCTGCGGACATGCACACGGTGCACCAGGGTTCACCCCACGGGGTGATTTTGTCCCTCAGGGGATGGCTGGCAATATCTGAGACAGTTCTGTTTGTCAAACTGGGCCAGAAGGACGACTGCCATTTAGTAAGTAGAGACCAGAGATGCACAGGGTGTCCTTCTCCCCCTCAACAGAGAATTACCTGGCCCCAAATGTCGACAGTATCAAGGTGAGAAATGCTCGTATAACGTCTATCATGGCTTTACATATATATATATATATCTCGCCCATCGTAGAAGGTCCTTCAGCTACTACGAGTGGTCCAAAGCCCCCGGGTTTTGGTAGAATGTCCAAGAAGGCTTGGAGGTGTTATAAAGTGATGGGGAGAGGGGGGAGGAAGAGCTTGAGGTTCGGTGCAAGACACCTGGGCGGAGTAAGGAAGAGTGCCTCCACGTGGGATGTCCTGGTGCAGATCTTCCCGGTGGTAGGAGGCGCAGCACCGGCCACTTTGCTTGGTGGAGCTTTATGGCTAAAGGGCCCCCTGGAAGTGGGATTTAGATCGGGGACGGGATCCAGCGGTCTTGCCTGAGTCTCGGGATCGTCTTGCTTGGGCTCATACGTCCCCTGGTCCCACACACAGCTGTGACCTCTGCGGTTCTAGGCTCACTGGCTTCTGGAACTGGTCCTCAGCACAGTTAGTTTGACTTCTCAGGATGTAAATGACTTGAAAGGAAAATCTTCACCACCTACCATTTTTCTTTACGAAAATCTTTACTGGAGTTTTGCTTGGGTAGAGAAAAGCCCCCTTTACGTCCATCCCACCCCAAATTACTGGGGCTTTTGTCTGCCCAACAAAGCTCCAGTAAATGTCCACATACTGTATTCTTGTCGGGGCCTTAAGGACGGGAACGTGCACTGACACCGGCCCCGCAGGAGCCAGTTCAGAAATGACTGTCAAAACCCGAGCTCTTTGGGAAGCAGGGGCAAAGGGGAAAGCCCGCCGGATACCGTGAAAGTCCTCAACTTCCAGCACGAGGGTCCAGCCAGGGAGCTACCGGGGCGCTGTACCTGCGAACGTACGGTCAACGGCATACGCTGTGCGCTGGAGCCTGCGCTCTCCCTTCCCCGGCCACGGCCTGCTTCCTTGATTATGGGTTCATGTCTTGCTTGCTCCTTACTAAGGTGCTCGGTGACCTCGGGCAAGCAGCTAAACCTCTCTGAGCCCAGGTTTCCCGTCTACGAGGTGCAGGGGAGTCGTGGGAATCAGCATCTCCCAACCAGGTACGTATCAGAGCTCTAGGGACATTTGGGATGAGGGGGCCCAAGGACCCGTGGGCATCCTTGTTTTTGGAAGTATCAGAAGCCTCTGGATCACCCAAGGTCCAAATTGCTTCTACCTCTGGCCAAGGAGGGCACTTCTGAGTTTTAGTTGCCTACTTAGCTAAAACGGAGGCAAGTAAGGCATCCTTCCCTGGGGGTGCTGTGAGGGTGGCATGAGATGGCACGGGGGGCCCAGGGCGGGAGCGTAGCAGGCAGCGACCACGACGACCGGACAGTCTGGTGGGCAGCCCGATGTGCCACCGCAGGAGGAGACGCCCCGTTACGGCTCTTCGTCCTGAGGTGCCCAGTGACCCCATCCACTGATGACCTCAACCCCCCAGGGATGCACCCAAATTGCACCCACTACCTCTGACCGACGGGTGCAGTACTCTAACCCGCGAGAAAGGAAACCAAAAGCCCTTGTTTGAGAGGTTCGCCTCATCCCCGTGGCCCGCCCTGCCCACCTGCGCGTGGGTGCCGCGTGGGTGCACTCAGCGATCTCCTTAGGGCGCCCGCAGCAGCCCCGGCCCAGATGCGGCTGAGATCTGGAGCACAGTTTCTGGATAGCTGGACAGATTTTTAAAAACAAACACACTGGAACCCCTGCATTCGAGGGAGTGTTGTCTCTCGCCCCCCGGGAAGCTGAGCCCCTCTTTGGAGCTCTTGGAACTGCCTTCATGACTCATGTTGAGTTTGAAAAAATATCTTCAAAGGGGGCAAGTTTTCTCCTTTGAGAGTGAACAGAAAGTAAAGCCGGGCCAAGCCTAGTGAGGAGGCCTGGAGGGCAAAGCTGGGAAATAACATCTTGAATCAAAAAAGTTAAGTATGCCCATAAAACCAGGAAACTGACTTCTCACATGGCCTGGGAAGTTGAATTTTAGTGAGTTGGGTAAAAACCAGTTTCTTTGTTTATAGTCACACCTCCTACCTTGCCACGCAGCCCCAGGATAGTCTAGCATGTTTTTCATTACTGCATTGATAAAAAGCCCATTTTTAATTTACTGTTCATGAAAACGGATCATTTCTCAGCTCAAACCCCAGTGTTTTCCTTTTTAGCATTCTAATCTGTCTGCAAATGGATTTCCAATCGAAAGCGGATCTTTTCTTGGCACACTATGTTAAATACTGGAGTAGGAAAAAGCGTGGCCAGAATAAATAAAGTTCGCGTGAAGACTTCCAAGCTATCTTCTTGGCCAGGAGTGAGTTCAACCTGGTGATCGGAGAATCAACCAAATGCTAAACTTAAGACGTGTGCTAGGAGTAGATAATTAACAAGAATGTTAAAAATTAAATTTTAAGCAACTATTGTGGATTCTTTTTTTCTCGTTACATAAGAGACATAGGATTGCAGAAAACTTAGAAGAAAAAAATTAATAGTGGTCTCATTCAGAGGTAACTATTGTTAATATTTCGATGTGTTTTCAAGTCTCTGCATAAAAAGTATGTGTGTAAAACAGAAACATTACAGAGGTGCCGTTTTTTAACCTTTGTGACTGTATTATTAACATTTTCCCACATCAGCAACTGTTCTTTCCCACACATTAATTACATAGGGGTAAAGTATGATTCATATAACAAATTATCTATTGTTCAACATTTATATCGTTACCATTTACATGTTTTGATTTTCCTTCCTTCCTTCCTTCCTTCCTTCCTTCCTTCCTTCCTTCCTTCCTTCCATGCATCCTTCCATCCATCCTTCCTTCTCCTCCTCCTCCCTCTCTCTCTTCCTCTTCCTTTTTCCTTTTGCTATTGTAAGTAATATCAGGATGAACATCTTGTAGCCAAGTCCTTGTAAATATTCCCAATTGTTTCCTTTTGATGAAGTCAAAGTGGAAATTCTGGGTCAAAAATGTATAAAAGCAGTTGCTTCTTTTTAAGAACTACCTTCTAAAAGATTTAGTGGTATCCCACCAATGACGAATGAAAACACCTGTTCCCCTATATTTTTGCCAATACCAGGCATTGTATTGTTAATCTTTGCCAAGTTGATAGATTATTTCAATTTGCATGTCTTTGCTTACAACAAGCATTTACCTGTTTGCTGACCACTCTTGTTCTTGTAAATTTCCCTTTCTTAGCTTTCACCCATTGAGGTGCTATTTTTTTTTTTTTTACTGATTTTAAGAGCAGATTGTATATTAAGGTTATTGACTCCTTATTTGTTATAGGTCTTTTAAATAATTTTGCCAGTTTTCTGTTCCCTTTAGATTTTGAGGGGGCGGTAACAGAAAAAATTTTAAAAATATGTGTACTTAAAACTATTAAATTTTTCCTTTATTCTATCTCCCTCCAGTGCTATGCTTAAAAAGCCTCCCCCTACTAGAAAACTGTGTAAATGTTTATTTTTGTGTCCTTCTAGAACTTTTATAGTTTCATGTCCACATTTAAATTTTTCATCTGGAATTTGTTTCTATGTAAGGTGTGAGATAGAAATCTCACTGAATTGTTTTTCCAAGTAGCTAGCCAGTCATCTCAACACCACTTTGGGGGAATAATCCATTCATTTCCTGTATATTAGAAAGGTAACTTTATTTTATATTAAATTCACATAAGTGTTTGTCTCTCTTTATGGACTTTGTTTTTCCTGTTCCAATGCTTAGTTTGCCTTTTGTGGCACCAGTTATATATCATTTCAATTACCAATTACTGCAGCTCTTTTATACATCTTAAAAATCAGCTAGGGCAAGTTTCCACACTTTTCTTGGCCATTCTTGAATGTTCATTCTTCCATATAAAGTTTAGAATTATTCTGTTGATTTAAAAAAGTCCCATTGGAATTTTCATTGTAATAGTTTTAAAAGTAAATATTAATTTGAAGACAATTGATGTCTTTATAGTACTCAGTTGCTGCTCCATTTAATAATAGTAATAGTCATAATTATTAATTAATACCAGCAGCCAACAATGATCCACTGCTTACGGAGTGCCAGGCCCACTTCTAAGCTCCACTTCCCACATTTGAACCTCAAAGCGATTCATGAAAGAGGTGCTTTTATTGCTATCCTCATTTTACAGAGAGAGAAAGTAAGGCATGGAGATGTTAAATAACTTGCCACGGTCACACAGGCTTAGGCCAGGATTCTTCTCCTGGGTGGTTTGGTTCCAGTGCGTATGTATGCGTGACCCTATGCTGCTTCTCGGTTTACTTCTACTTTCATATCCCTCACCAAGTTTTCTCACTTTCTTCCTATGTATCTTCACCAGTTTGGTTATATTAGTTCTTACTTAATTTTTTATGTTGTTGTTCTATTTCTTGTGGGATGCATTCTAATCGATCATTAATGAACTCTGGCAAAGCTATTGATTATTATAAAGGAGTTGTTTTTTATTTCAAAATTATCCAGTTTAATAACCTTTTTAGGTGAGTAGTTAATCGATTCTCTTTAATTTTCCAGAAGGATACAACCATGATTTCAAAGCCATGATGTTTGACCCCCTTTTCTGTACTTAGATCTCTCATTAGTTTCCTTGTGTTATTGTGATAACTATGGTGTTGCCCAGTACAGTAGTCACGGCAGCTACTGACATGGAAGTTAAGTCTAAAATTCGGTTCCTCAGTTGCACTAGCCACATTTCAAGTCCTCAGTAGCCACATGTGCCTTGTGACTACCATTTAGCTACCATTTTATAACATTTCCATCATCACAGGAAGTTCTACTGGACGGCTGCTAGAATGTTCAGATCAATATTAAATAAGAATGGTGAAACAGGTTGTCCTGTTTTTTCCTTCCTGACTATAAAGTGGATATCTCTATCTGGTGGTTTACTATTCAATGCTGTTGGGTTTTGAATTCACAAATATAGATATATTTTTTATTGTGTTGAAAAAGTTTTATCCTGTTTATATAATTTTTTTTCTTTTTTTTCTGTTTATATAGTTTTCAAAAACTATATATTTTTAAAATTTGGAATGGATGATGAATTTTAATACTTTCTTGGAATAAAGTTTTGCTATGCAAGAGACAGATTCTCTCTCATTCTTCAAAATTGGCTTAACAATGCTGGTTATTTTTAGATACATTGCTGGATTTTGTCAGTATTTTATTAGATGTTTGTCATCGATGAGCTTGATCTCAAATATTCTCTACTTCTACCATCTTTGACCAGTTTTTTTTTAAAAAAATGAAGATTATATAATTATTGTAAAATGAATTAAGATGCTTTTTCTCTATGTTTTGTGTTTTAGATATGCATCACCTGTCCCTTAATGTCTTGCAAAACTTGGGTGAAAAGAATCTGGCTTTGGTGCTTTGGCTGGATTTTTTTTTTGTCTCTCTTTTCCAGTTCATGCATGTCATTTTCACCTGTGTCTAAGCACACTGCTAAATTCATCCATTATATTGCAATTCAGTGAATAAACTTTCTCGACTCTAGAATTTACACTAGGTTCTTCTGTAGATCTGCTTTTGTTGAATGGTCTTCCCCTTGGTCTCACTGATCTCTTTACACACTTTACTTGTGTTTATTTACCTGCTCTTTTAAATTGTTCTTGCTTGTTCTCCTGCTTTTTTCATTCATCTTCATGTGACTGGGCATTTGGTGCTGTGAGCACTTCTTCAAAGGGGGTTGTTGGCTGTAGCAGTGCTATATGTTGGGTTAGATGTACATTGCCACTGCCAGGGCCACGGGGATCAGAATAGTCATGGACACATTTTAGGGTTTGTTTCCTGCCTTGGTGATTCTGTATCATGTAGGTGGAATAATACCTTATTCTTATCTCCCTGCTTCTTTGAGTCACTGAGCAGCCAATGCTTTTCCAATCTTAGTTAATCTGTGGTATAGCCCTTTGGAGCTGAATTTCTGCAAGGGGCTCTGCTCTAGCCTGCTGCCCTGTACAGGCTGATGTCCTACATCTGCATCAGTATAGGCAGATCCTCAGGACTAGAGCCTCCACAGCTTTGCTTACTGCAAAGACTTTGCATTCCCTTTTGTGCTTCCTATATCTGAGAGTTTCCTTCTTTTGAGTAGGGTTACACATTATAAATTTTTTAAAAGATTTTATTTATTTAGAGTGGGAACGGGGGGAGAGGCGGAGGGAGAGGGAGAGAGAGCACATACTGGCTGGGAACGATTTTGCTCAGCTCAAGGCTGTGACCTTCTTCAGAACTTGCAGAACATCACCCAAGGAGCAAAGATTCCCTTCATTGTTTGTGGGGACTTCAATGCAAAGCCAACAGAGGAGGTCTACAAACACTTTGCTTCCTCCAGCCTCAATCTGAACACTGCGTACAAGCTGCTGAGTGCTGATGGGCAGTCAGAACCTCCGTATACTACCTGGAAGATCCAGACCTCAGGGGAATGCCGGCATACACTGGATTATATCTGGTATTCTAAACATGCTCTAAGTGTAAAGTCAGCTCTTGATTTGCTCACAGAAGAACAGATTGGACCCAACCGGCTACCATCTTTTAATTATCCTTCAAACCACCTGTCTCTACTGTGTGACTTCAGCTTTAATGAGGAACCTGATGGACTTTTATTAAAAAAAGAGAGAGAGAGAGAGAGAGAGAGAACAGCTTAATGTGGAGCTCAGTCCCATGACCCTGAGACTATGACCTGAGCTGAAATCAAGAGTCAGACACTCAACTGATGGAACCACCCAGGCATCCCTGCAATTTTTAAAATCATATTTTACCTAGAATTTCTGGATCTATTATGTTGAATGCAAATCCAGAAACTGTTTTAGATTTCTAAGTTTCTACCTTGATCTGTTGATCTTATTTTTAAGCAATGGCAAGAAAAGTGTGAGAGAGGTAGGTGTTAAGCTATGCTTTTTATTTTCTGGTTATGTTTATCATCAAAGAATATATTTAAATAAGTTCTACCTTTTGGCATTAATATGCTGGCATTTTTATTTGTGTCTTAATACAATAAATGTTTAAGGACATTCACAGCCATTTAAAAACATATTTATATATCTGTTCTATATAATTTTTTTTTATTATTCATTCAAAGACTTGGAAAGTCACGTTAGCATCTCCCACTATAAATATAATCTTTCAATTTGTTCCTTTATGTGTCGCAGTTTTGGCTTCATGCAATCTGCTATTGTATTATTTGTTGAAGACTCTGGGGCCTGCATCACGTTTGAACTGCCTGGAGCCACAACAGCCCTAGTTTTGTTATTGGGAAATCGATTAATCTTTTTCTGATCAATAATGGCATTAGATTCTCTTCCTGTTATAAAATGTAATGCAGCATTTAAGAAAAAAATCTTGAAAGAGGAAATACATACTATAAAAGTGAAAATAATATTTTAAAACTTGGGATCTAGAGATGGGAAAGGAGAATGGGAAAAGTAAAGGAATCTAAATTTATTTTATTTTACAGAGGTGACTCAATAGGGACCGTTGTACTCATAAGGTGGAGAGAAAAATGTAGATCTGACTATGTTGCATTTTCAAATTTATTTATCTGTTCTGTCCTTCACAGTTTCTTGTTCGTATCATTTACTGAATGAAAGTGAGTAGGAGAATTAATAAATGAAGGACGAATGGTTTTTTCAAATTACAATTTTTCCCCCTTGGGATATTTTTAATAACCGTATGTTTGAGTGTAGGAGTGTTGCTTGCAGGATGTCATATGGCTGAGTCACTGCCTCCCTCTGCTCCAAATTGTCAGCACAATCAGGCTCCAGCCAGATTCCCTACCCCTGTGGCCCTTATTCGTCCTTGAATGTGAATGAGGTGGAGAGCCTGTGCAGGTGTTTACAAGTATGTATTAGGAGAGGAAGGGAGGAGGGAGAAAGAGGATGTGCTGGGTTTCCCAAGGAACAAAATTTCAAGGAGAAGCTGGAAAACAAGCCTTCGGGATGTCCCTTTACAAGTCCAGGGTACATCTGCAGTTCATGTTATGCTAGCACAGCATCTCTGTGTGACCTTTGGGGCAATGCCAACACTGCGCCCCATTTCCATTCATCCTTAGAGAGGGGTTGGGTCCGGAGGCTCGCGCGTCTGGGAAGTCGACTTTGGAAGGCTCGACATCTTTGAGGTTAACCCTCAGGAGTTTCTCATCTTAGATTTGAGATTTGGGCTAAGAAGAGAGGGCAGGTGTACTCGAGCGACAGCACAATCGAAAGGGAAGAGAAGGCAAGAAGTCGGTAGAGGGCAAAAGCCCAACGTTCACGCTACAACCATTCAGGGATTTTTTTTTTTCAAAATGTTTTCAAATAGCATGCACTTTTGGGATATGTGAGAGCACTTCCAAGTATCAAGAAAACGAACCGAATGTTTCAAATGTTTGGAATTAGTCCAAGGCCAGGAATTCTGGATGTTTGTAAGGAACGTTTGTGAGGATGTTGGCCTATCTCTGTTTAAATAGGCACGTGGTCTTAAGAAGGCACACCCCCAACTCTTCCCTTTTAAAAGCAAGACAGCACCTATGCCACGAGGCTACCAGGGGGCCGACGCGAGGGTCCCCACTGAGCGAGCAGACGTGCGGCTCCAGCCGGGCCCCGTGATCTTTCGACCCCCCAGGGTCACTGTGGCACGCACGTGTGAAGCATCTAAGAGGACACAGCATTACACAAAATGTGTAATGTGTAAGAATACACCGTTTGTCACTGCAGATACCGAATCGATAATTGTCTGTGTGATGGATGCCAGATGTGGCTCAGAACCGCGCCCGCGCACGTGCGCCCCAAAACCACACGAACCACACGCGCCCTTACATGAAGCACCTGCCTGCTGCGAACGCCTCGTAAGAGCGGCAGGTTTGGAAATTCACTTCTCGCATGAAACGCACCTCGCCTCCCCCCCACGTTCCTGTATTTCGTGTCAGGTACTCACCACGATGAGAGTTTCTTGGCCACTCCAGGCTCGAATCATCCAGATTGGAAAAGCTTCCAGAGTCTACACATGCAAGCCTAACAGTCTGGCTTTTGGTTTATTCAGAATTAATGAATTCAGACCGTCTATTCCGCACGGGTACGCGCGACGGGACCCAGGCCTCTGCGGGGACGCGCTGGCCTCTCCAGGGAGGCCGCGGTGGGGAGGCCTTGGGGGGCAGGGCCCTGCTGGGGCGCCCGGGGGTGGCCGAGCCGCCCCGACACGGCCGAGGAGCCACAGCTGCGCGGGACTTACTGAGTGTGACGGACTCGTTGATCTTGAAGCTGCAGAGGACCCTGTCCACGTTGCGGGCGTGTCGGAAGCCGTTTCCTCTCACCACTACTTGGAACGATTCTGAAAGGAGTAAGGACAAGTCGTGTCATCATCTGACTGCCGTCCGTTTACCCCAAGTTGCCCCCGCCCTGGTGGCCTCGGGGCGCGGACTCGGGTGGGCAGCCAACAGCCGGGGCGCCCTTAGCCACCCACTCCCACCTGCTCGCTGCGGGCTGGAGGCAGCGGGCGATGTCTTACTTGGGGTTCCCACCCTTGCCCTGGCCCGTGTTTCCCCTGCCCGGAATGCCTCGGCCCCGCTTCTCTATCCACCCAAATCTTGCCCATCTCTCAAGCCCTGGCAGCTTGGAAGGCTGTGACCCTGAAGCCGGGCCCGCAGCGGGGGGCGCCCTCCCCTCGGCCCCCATGGGCTCAGCACCCCTTATGTCGGTTTACGTGCTGGATTCCCCTGCAAGGATTTCTTTAGAGCCCGAGGGGCCCGACAGTTTTTGAAAATCGCTACCTCATGCCACCCACAGTCTGTCCTAAACGCTGTGGCAAGTGATTGTGCACTGATGGTGGTGTCTTTTCTTCCACGACTAGAACAATGTTTCTTTAGGTTAGGAATTATTTGATCCTGCTCCAGGTCCCCCTGTCTCCTCTGGGCACACAGCACTAGCACCCAGGATGGCGTGGGAATAGTTGTACTGAGCAACAAGTCAAGATCTTGCTTATCCGGGGGCCACTGTCCTGCACCGTCTGCCAGAACTGACGATGGCTCCTCCGGGTGGCACCGGCGTCTCTCAAGACAGGAGAGAGACTAACTGCAGGTGTCTGGCCCTGCGTACCAAGTTCACGTTAGCAGAGTGCGTGTCGAACTCACACAGTTAAGAGAACCCTTACGAAGTCCAAATAACCATCCTTCACAATAGTCTTACAAAAGGAAAATAAATCAGCTAAATTATTAGCTTAGAAATATTCTCTTAAGTTTGATAGTAACTAATAGCCCATGCTCTACTTTCTTCTCCTTCTTCTTCTTCTTCTTCTTCCTCTTCCTCTTCTTCTTCTTCTTTTTGGTCATTTTTTGGTGTATAAAGATTGGGGCTTTGGATTATGCTGTGCGGTATATAAAAAAAGAAACCAGACTAAAAGTCAGAGGGAAAAGGCAGTATTTGTAAAAGTGGATCTTGAGCTGTAAATCGCCATACAAATGGACATTTTTTGTTGGAAGAAAAATGGAATTAGAGAACTAACATGTGGGACTCTTCCAAAGTTTAATAAGTGCCATGAGTGCTAGTCACCTTTGTTCCCAGGAAACTAATTTAGAGATCGCGTATGCCGAGATACTAATATCGGATGCTAAAGGCCCCCTCATCGTGCGCCAGCCCCGTGCTATGCCTCGTATGTGTTCAACGTCTTTTGTGCCTCAGCACAGCCCAGGGAGGTACAAATGAGAAAACTGATCTGAGTGAGGTTAGGTAATTGGTCCCAGATCACGTTATCAGAGGGGAGCCGGAATCAAAGTGCGCCGGGCATCAAATGCCAGGCCCTTCGGACTCAGCCATTAGGCTGAAATGGAGCCTCACCGTCTTGTGACAAATGGCCAATTTAGAGACCGATGTGATTTTTAAGAGCACGAATTATACATAAATAATGATTATTATTTTAGTGGTAGACAGGTTTTCTGTCCCGTCGAAAAGGGAGTCTGGCTGGGACGGGGAAGCAAGAAGAAGCCAGAGGCTCTGCAGGTGCCACAAACAGTACGAGCTAGAACAGAATGCTTTTTGGAAGTAGGAAGGACCTTGACAATAAGGAGATTGAGGTTTCGACATCCTAAGTGACCTGCTCAAGGTCATGCAATTCGGAAGCAGCAAAACTGGGAGTATCCAAGTGTTCACTGCCTTAGTTTTGAGCTAGGATAATTAAGGTCATGGGCAAATGTCCTGTGGATATCAAGGCTTAACATATGCATGGTGACACATATACACACTTGCTAAGTTTAGAAGGACGGACTTAATTTGTTTAGGATCCTGCCAGGCATGGGGCTGACGACACAGTTGCTTCAACAAGCCTTCTACTACGTGTCAAGCATTGTGGGAGAATCTTCTCGTATCTTATTTACTCTTTAAGCCTGTAGAAAGCCTATAGAAACCTACTTCTGTTCTTTATTTTGGACGGGAGACATCCAGTAATCTGCCGCTGGACACTTTTGCTGATGCAAAATGTTTTTCTGCCTCACTGCCGTGCTTCTTCTCTTGTTTCCTCAAACATTAGCGGAAGGAGACAAGACTCTGGAAATGCAGGCCACATGCCAAGCTCTCTCCTCTAACACCATGTTCTAGCATTACCCGTTCAGCTGCTGAGTCCTCTATACAAAAAAAAAAAAAAAAAAGGCTGCCCACATGTCTTCTTGGCCTGACCCCAGGGTATTTAGAAAGAAAGCCAGCCGGAATCCATGACGTGGCAATGGTGGAAACCGAACGATGTAACCCCTTCGGCCTGGGGAGATTGTGGGGGAACCGGAGCTCCGGGAAGCACGGTAGAGCCCGGGCACGCTCCCACCCTGCTGGGTGCAGCTGCTGTGTTCCTGCGCACATTTGGTTTCCAGAAGAGCCCAAGCGTCTGACCCTGCAGCCTGCCTGGAATGTCAGCCCTTCGCACATACAAGTTATATAACCAAACTCTGTCTCATGAGTCTGCCAGCAAGTGAGAACCAGGACACCCCAGCACCAGGACAGATGATTTAAGTTCATTTATCCAGAAAGCCCTGAACCTACCTTTCACAATATGTACAGCTAAGTGTTTTTATGCAATTTGCCTGTTGGGTGACGGCTCCTGCAAGAAGTGTTTAGGGGTTGTAGGGCTTTTGGGGGCAGGAATTTCGACTGGAAAATGATCTCTAATCCAATCTTTTAAGATACATATTCTTTGAGGTGTGTGTTTATCATGATTCTTTCCTCACTGTATTCTCAGTCGTAATTTAAACTTCCCAGTGGTCGAGGGCATCATTTCTATTTCTTTTTTTTTTTCTTTTTTTTTTTTAATTTTTATTTATTTATGATAGTCACAGAGAGAGAGAGAGAGGCAGAGACACAGGCAGAGGGAGAAGCAGGCTCCATGCACCAGGAGCCCGATGTGGGATTCGATCCCGTGTCTCCAGGATCGTGCCCTAAGTCAAAAGCAGGCGCCAAACCGCTGCGCCACCCAGGGATCCCATCATTTCTATTTCTGAAAGGTTTTTGAGCGTGCCTAAACCGGGGCTGAGTCAGTCCCAGTACTGAAATAAATAAGAGACATATCTTGGTACTGAAAAGGAATAAAGAAGAAGGAGAAGGTGGTCATTGTTTCATGTAGGGTCGGGTCTAATCCCGCTTATTTTCTGAGGCTTAAAAAAGTCAATGCCTGAGAAGGTGCTTCACAACATTAGTCATTAGGGAAACGTAGATCAAAACCACAATGAGATATCAATCTGTGCTAACGAGAATGGCTGTAATAAGAGAGATGGGCAAAAACAAGTGCTGGTGAATAAAGTAGGAGCCTCAGACGTTGCTGCTGGGAATGCAAAATGGTGCAGCTGCTTTGTAAAACAGTTTGGCAGCTCCTCAAAAAAGTAAACATACAGTTACCGTAGGACCTACAAATTTCACTCGTAGGTGTCTACTCAAGAGAACTGACCATGTATGGCCACACAAAAACTTGTATGTGTATGTTCGTAACAGCACTATTCATTATAGCAAAAGAGTAGAAACAGCCCAAGTGTCTATCAGCTGAAGACGACGGCATTCATACAATGGAATATTATTCACCCAAGAAAGGAATCAAGTTCTGACCCACCCTACGACATGGATGAACCTTGAAAACATGGTGCCAAACGAAAGAAGCCAGATGATAGGCTGCATGATGTACGATTCCGTTGCATTTCATTTCCATATGAAAAGTTTAGCAAATCCACAGAGAAAGAAAATCAACTGGCAGATGCCAGGGCTGCAGGGAAGGGGACATGGGGACTGACTGCTTAATGGGCGTGGGTTTCTTCAGGGAGCGATGAAAATATTCTGGAATTAGATAGTGGTTATGGTTGTACAACTTTGTGTATATAATACAAACCACTGAATTGCACTTTCTGAAAGGGTGAATTTTATGGTACAGGAGTTAAAGCTCAATTTAAAAAAAGAAAAAAATGAAGTCTGTGAATAACTGGATAAACTTAGTCTATCCTGTCCCCTCCCTTTGTTTCTTTGATTTTTTTTCTTTTCCTTTTTTATTTTTTGAAATATGGAGGGGCGCCCTGGGGTGCTCAGTGGTTGAGCGCCTGCCTTCAGCTCAGGCCGTGACCCTGGGCCCCCCCGGGATCGAGTCCTGCGTCGGGCTCCCTGTGTGCAGCCTGCTTCTCCCTCCTCCTGTGTCTCTGCCTCTCTCTCTCTGTCTCTCACAAATAAGTAAATAAAATCTTTTTAAAAAGAAAGAGAAAAAGAAATGTGGAAGAGAGTTTTGAGATGGTATGAATAAAGATCACCTATTATCTGCAGTGAGAGTATCTCATGATCTGAAAACGAGACGTGTGTATGCTCCATGTGCTCTGGTCACCTAAGATTTCTGTGCAAAATTATTGCTACTGCTGTTTTCCCCTTATGAGATAGTTTGAATTCACTTTCCTATTAGATGCTTAATGGACATCAAAACATAAGAGACTGATGTGGGTTCAGTGCCCTCTGATACCTACATTATTCTAGAACTTTTAAATTTTATAGCTATTTGATTATAACAGCATTAATGAGATATAACTGACATAAAATAACGTGCATATAAAGTCATATAGTTTGACAAATTTGGACATACGTGTACAATCATGGGACAATACCACCATCAGGATAGTGAACACATCGTCGTACTCAAAAGTTCCCAAGTGCCCTTTGTAATCTCTGGCTCCTGACCACACAACCGCTGATCCCATGCAACCACTCATCTGCCTCTGTTGTTGTACGATTAGTCTGCATTTTTTAAAGAATTTTATGTAAATGGCATCATACAGTAAATAACCTTTTATTTTTTGGTCTGGCTTCTCTTACCCAGCATAATTATTTAAAAACTCACCCAGACTTATCAAGATTTAGGCAGAGTCTATGCCTTTTTATTGCTGAGTATCATTCATTGTATGGATAAACCACAATTTATTTATCCATCACCAAATGTTGATGAACGTTTGAGTTATTCGCAGTTTTTGGCTCTTAAAAATGAAGCAGCTACAAACTTTCGTGTGCCAGTCTCTCTCTGGATATAGACCTCCTTTTCTCTTGGATAAATACCTGGGAGTAGAACTGCCAGGTCAGATGACAGGTGTAGTGTGTTTCAATTTTAAAGAAACGGTCAGGACTATTTTCCAAAGTGACCGTGCTATTTTACATTTCCACTAACAGTGCCTGACAGTCCCGCCTCCAAACGGAAACATCTTTAAACGAAAAAGAAGGACCAAGCAGAGAATTAAACAAGCCACTCCAAAGAGGTGCCTAGGGGCCAGGCTGGAGCTCTCGGAACACAATGACATGCGAAAGAAATGAAACCACTGTTTGATGTCGCTCAAAAGTGTCTGTGTTGAGCACCCAATTCCAAATGGTAAACAGGAGGCCTAGCAAGGCCTTCTTTCTGCACGAACCCACCCAGTTTGACTACCAACAGCGGGAAACCACACAGTAGGAACGGGACAGTTGCTTCTGAAACGACAACGTGAGGAGCTAAATATAATCTCCTTCCGTGTCTGGAGTACAACAACTTCATATGTACAACAGTTGGCAGGCTGCACACTCGATTCCAATTAGCTCCTTCCTGCAGGACTTGCTTACATAGAACGCTGGGAGTTTGAGGCCAACTGAGTGGGACCAGAGGAAAATTATACTTAGGCCAAGGGTGCGATTCCTGGAGAGGAGCTGAACTAGGCAAGGCCGATCTAACAAGGGGCAGCTCTCCTCACTGCAGAGGCTAATCTGCAAAAATATTTAATTGTGAACTTTTAAAAAGAGACGTGGAATTATTTAAAAGCCGGTAATGTCAAAGGTGCTCTAAAGGCTCTCCGACAGCAGGGGACTTCCTACATGGAGAGCAGGAACTGTAAATACAGGCAACACAGACATGAGCACCACACTAACCATATGCTGGGGTATTGGGGTGACAAAGGGGAATGGTGGGGGGTATGGTGAACGGGTAAGAGTCCATGCTTCTTTTAAAAAGAGAAGTTATTAGTCTCCAATTAATCATCACCTTGCAATAAATACGGGCCCACTGTTACTAGATTTGATTTTTCACGACAAGGTGGGAATCTGAATTTTTAGGTAAAATCAGATTTTTAAATGTCAGCAATTATTTTTAATAAATAAAAAGTGCAATTCAGTGGTTTGTATTATATACACAAAGTCATACGACCATAACCACTATCTAATTCCAGAATATTATCATATTATAAGCTGGTGTTTTGTTTTGTTTTATGTGTGTAGATCAGAAAGAACCTGCGTGCAGACTGGAAAGGGCTTGTAGGCTGCCCATTTATAACCTCTGGCAGTGCAGGAGTTCTGGGAAGGCTCTTGCTCCAAATAGTTGAACTCATGACATTGAATGAAATTCTTTTTGATTAGAGCAGATTAGATACCCTTCTCATTCCCTTTCCCCATAAAGACTTCCTGTTAACATGCAAAATCATGCCAGGTATACTGGATTCTTGGCCATTAAAAAAAAAAAAAAATCAGCCATTAATGCCTGAGCTGAAATTGAATTAAGACTTTAGAAAAATTCAAGTTATAAAGGACATCGAAAGGGTGATGGCATACGGTTACAAATGGCCAATGCTCACATAATTCTACGGGTGGAGAGTTCAGAGCAGCCACTCCTCTGCTGGGAATGTTTTAGTTATAAATGTTCCACGTGTTAAGCCAAAATTTGCCTCTCTGATTTCCTCCCCAGCTTCTCCATGGTGGGCTCCCCAAGCTACACATAATAAAGCATAAGAATTCCTTTCCGCATGAGAATTCTTAAATATCCGAAGATGCTCTCGCAAGTGTCTCCGGTCTGTGTGTGAATCTCCATGGTTACTCCAGTCCTCGCTCATTCCACCAGCATCTCGTTACTGCTCCTGCTGCTCTTGGAGCAGATCTCCACCCTAGTGCCTCACGTGTGGCTTGTACTTATGTGAACATAAGACCGTCCCCTAGAGCAGGCTGTGAGCTTCACGGGTGGTTGGGAGCAAGCGCTCTGGATTTGTGTACTCCTAACTTTTCATATTGCTTGGGACATAGCAGACACTAAGAGGTGATGGAGAGCAAGGAGGGAGGAAGCTAGGAAGAAAAGAAAATGGGAAAGCTAGAAAAAAAAGGAAGGAAAAGGAAGAGGAAGAAAGAGAGGAAGGGAAGGAGGGAAGAAGGAGGGGAAAGAAAGGAAGAAAGTAAAAAAGAAAGAAAGAACTGATCAGTGAATAAATTTTTAGTACTGTTTCCTGATCCATCACCTCTTCTATGGGCATACCTTTGTCAGTACCATTTTTAAAATGTGGGACTTGGAGCCATGGTCTGAACGTGGCACAGTAGGACGTGAATTAGCTCTCTTAACCCGGACATGGGGTGGCTGTTGATGCGCCCAGAGATCTCATCGGCTGGCTTCCCACCACCCCCCAGGGGTATTCTTATTGGCCATCAAGATAGCTGTCTTTCTCCTTGTTTTTTCTTTTCCCCTAAAAGAGCAGCTACTCAGTTGGGTCTCCCCAAAGTGCCATACGAACCCAAGCTCCCCACTTTGTATTTGTCTCCTTAAATTTCACCCTGTTATTTGCAGCCTGACCTATAAAGATCTGTGCTGGACCTCAGTCTTGCTGTCCACCCAGTGCATTCATTATCTCGCTGCCTCTCTCAGAGCTCAGTTTGCTGTCAGAGCTGTGGCTGTTGCTGAGGTGCCGGGGAGAGCCAGCTGAGATCATAGTCTTGGGGGAACGCAATTGTCAGCAGAGAGTGTCTTGAGCAGGACAGGCCTGGGTGGAGCTCGGCAGACACAGCCAGGGCTGCTCGGGGGACCCAGGAAAGGATGCGATTCACAGACAGGGGAGGGGGCTGAGGAAAGATTTATGATGAAAGTGAACTCTGCCTTTTTCACAGATTTTTCTAGGGCTCAGTGCCACCATGCTACTTCAGAAATATGGACCATCAGTTACTTCCTGTTTCTTTCTCCCTCTGACACATATTGAGTTAATCATCTTGCAGGTGCTCTGAACTTCATCAGTGTTCTCCCCAGTTTGGGTTCAGCAGACAAACACACGGACACATTTTTCTCATCTGGGTATGTCGTCAACATCACGATTCTCGCGTTGACCTTGCAACCTCATTAAAATGATGTCGATGATAATGATGTTGCCTCGTTCTGTACAACAGCTTATGCTTTTTTTCAAAGCATTTTCATGTAAATCCCTGGGTCTTCACAGTAGCCCGATGAAAATCAGAGAGCAAGTGTGCTCGGGTCTACCTGACAGGTATTCACTGCTATGGACAAAGAAATGGGCGCCAGGGCTTCGGGAAAGCCACTTGCTCCAGAGAATGGTCAGCGATAGACCTTCGGGGAATCCATGGAAGGACTTTTGGGGTCAGGGTATCTTTTGGCAGTTTCATTGCCCCTAGTAAAGTTATTCTCTAGCATGTTTTAATTCTTATGATTTTCATTCAAGAGAGGTGGGAGCTTGCCTTTTTCACAAGCTAGGGCTAGCTTCCATTACTGTGTCTTGTATTCATTTTTTCTTCATAAAAAATAAAGGAAATAGAATTGGATAGTTTACTCTGATACAGGAAATTACTGCTGGTCTATAACATATGCAGTATTGCAGATAAGCCAGAGATGTTAAAAATATCTAAAGAAGGCTTCCTTGGATTGGACTGACCAGAGATTTGTCTATTTTATTGGTTCTACAGAACAAACAGCTCTTGCAGTGATTTATACATTGAATTGCTTTCATCTGTTTACATTTATTAATGCATGTAAATCTTTTCTCCTTGTATTTCCAGAGTTCAAAAAATCTTTTACTTAATTCTTAATTACTGATTTTTCTTTTCCATTTTTTGAGAAACATTAACCTCCATGAATTTGCTAGGATCAGATCTTGTGGACCATGGTATCTCTGTGCCGTATTCATCAAGTTTATACATTGGTGTTTTCATTGTCTCAAATCTCAGTGGTATGTATATAAAGGAGGTGTTGGTTTACTACTCTTTGATTCCAGAGTTATTTTGGAAGATATTTTTCTGTGGTTCAACTGGTAGAGATTTTGTTTTTATTTTAGCCTTGTTCTATCTTTGGCTATTAGTTTCTGGTTTTGTTTCATTTTAATTAGACAGGTCAAAGGTATGATATTAATTTCTTATGCTTAAGTGAAAGGAGTTAATGAGGGTCAAATAAGCAAAAATCATTGCATTGTTTGTTGAAGAAATAATGAATCAAGACACTCAGACAACATTTATTGATTGACCATCTATTAAGTGCCAGGTACTCTATTAGCAGATCGGATTCTTGCTCTGTCTGCAAGAGCCCTACAAAAGGGGAATTGATTATGTTATGAATTAACAGGAATTGTATTAATGGTCTTTAGACTTTCTGATTCACTGCAAGGTTGCAACACATCCAGTTTGCACATGGCTAAACTGCAAGTCTGGATTTTCTTCATGAATGGGGTAATTGCATAATGAAGGAACTTCCCTATTTCCTGATGATTTTAAAATGAAGGACCTGTAAAAATTGGAGACATGGATTCACCTTGATCTAAGGAATGCTAATTAAGGCTCCTCACTTGCACAGACCTCTTCTAAGGCCCTGACACCGGGTACATGTGGTCATATGCTTTTGTCAAACTTGAGAAGGTAAGATCGTTCAGTTCTTTTTCTTAACAGGTTCTCCTGGATCAGCTCCACTGCTTTTCAGGGCAGGATGTTAGTGGTGATGTGTGGGAGGGAACCCAGTATGTCTGCAATACTCTCATAATTAGTTCGCATGAAAGAAGAGAATTTGGACGGATTTTTTTCAAACAACTGACATGTTGCTTCTTTCTTTTCTTTTTTCCCTAGCAGCAAATTTATTTAGCAACTTTTACTCCTCCTTTCACCCTTCCCTTTCCTATCCTGTCTCCCCTCCTCACCACCAATGAAATAAATGTGATTTGAACTCAAAATAACCATCATTTGCATGAGATCATTTAGCACTTAATTTACCTCCTGCACATATGGTGGATGGTTCAGCTGCTAAAATTTCGATGCAGGACTTCTTCAAAATCTAGGAAGAGAGGAAATCAATAAGTCAAAGCAAAGTTTATTTTATTAGAAGCAGGGTTTTGCTTTTAGTTACTAACACAGGAAGGTCCAAGGACATTAGGTTATAGTGGGTGGATGGGTGGTAACATCTTTACTAATATTATTAGCATCAAACATTTAATGAGCCAACATTGTGTTAGATGCCTCTGGGCGTTCCCAAAGCCATAAGAGTTATTCCTTCATTTGTTCTTTCAGCAGATATTTATTGAGTCTATGATATGCCAGTCTTGGTTATGGAAAGGTTTAACATCTGGGTAAGGAAATGGGACTTACACTTGAAAAGATAAATAATGATAGTTTGTCATTGTGGTAGTTGCCAGAGTGAAGGGGCAGATAGTAGGAGCGGTGGCGTTCGTGGGGAAAATCACCAAGGGCTGGCACATTGGAAAGGGCTTCATGGAAGCAATGGGCACTGAGGGTAGGACTCCGTCAAGTGGAAAGGAGTGAGTTTGGGGAAGGTTGGGATCCAGGTGAGGAATGGCATGAGGAAAGGTGAGAAAGCAGAAATACATAAACTTCTTTAGCTGGAACAAAAGGAGCTTGAAAAGTACAAGTAAGAGTGATAATAGGCAAAGCTGGAGAGGTATGGTGGAGAATCACTTTCTGATTATTCCGAGTTCCCTTTTTGTTAGAAAAGTTTGGAAAGACGTTTCAGGGGAGGACACTGAAGACTGCTTGTTGTGCCTCACTCTTTGGGCCCTGAGAGTCTTACTTAAATGGAAATGGACTCTTCTCTCCAAAAGAGCATCTTGTAGGGTTGAGAGGAGAGTATCAGGGGACCAACCCATGACTGCACAGGGTGTTAATCAAGGCTGCTTTGTGCCAAAGCAGGATATCTGACCGGTAGGGCGTAAGCTTCTCTCCACCATTTATGAATTCTTCCGTGTCTTGTTGAGTATTGATTCTCAAATTTCATCCAAGCATTTGAAACAAGGACACTGAGTTAATTTACCAAGTAAATGAAATCTCTTTATTTGAGTCTTACTTAATTTGGAAATGGAGTCAGAGGGCTGAAGGAAACCATTTCTCTATTTATGAAAGGGGCATTTGTCGAAGGAATTAATAGTGAGATTATAACATTTAAAGTCTGTAAAAGAAAAAAGCATCTTTTAGCATCTAAACACCCATTTATTTGCATTGATGTATTGATTTATGTTTCTTTGTCCCAGCTAAAGCAATGCGGACACCTCAAGATACAATCACATGAAAGATAAAATAAATTGCAAGAGAAGAGGACACGGGTTAAAGGAAAAATAAGGGGAAGATGAGGTAGAAAAAAAATACAGTGAAGAGCTTATTTCCTTGCTAGGAGTGGTTCATGGATTTAGTTCTAAATTTCTAGTAGCAAATGAGAAGGTCAAGCAATATATATGAGATTCTCAATTGGTGGAATAAAAACAAATCAGTTTCTAAGAAGAGATAATATTTACCCATTCCAGAGAGAAATCTGGGCGTCCTCATAGAGAAGCATTGTGAGAGGAAATGAAGAACATGCCTCAGAAAATCTTTCTCTGATGTACAGATGACAACACACTAAAATGTAGTCATAGAAACAGGCTCTCCCACAACCACGTGTCTTAGGTAAGTCTATATACCCAAAAGTCATAAGGAGCAGTATTTCTTCTTCTTGACAGTTCTAAATTCAGGTTTCCAGCTACTTTTCCTGATATTCCTTCTCACTCTTGTACAGTTTTTAAAGGCAATTTTGTACTTGGATTCCTCTATTTGTTTTCAGCTTTTACGTGATTCCATGGGAGGAAGCAATTTGCTCTTTTTTGTCAGTGTTTGCCTTACTTAATTGGTCTCTGCTTCACCCAGACACCCCCGCCTACTAGAAACAGGTATAGCCTCAGATCCCCACTTGTGCTGGAGCCTTTTCCAACAGCAACACACATGCACCGAACTTCCCAAGTCCGTGCCCATCTCGGGTAGAGTAAGTGGTCCTCATACACCTGGCCTGGTATCACCACTGAGCTCCCGAGTTCCCTCCATTGTCATTCTCACTTGGGACCAGGGACCAGGGACCCCAAGGATATATGCAGGGCATCGGTGTTTCCCTGCTGGCTTCTCCATCCTCCCCGTTCCAGTGGTTCATCTAGTCCTTTAGGTCTCTTATGTAGGTAGCAACATCCTAGGACTGGGGCTTCCCAGAATCCTGGTGTGCAGGGACTCATATCCCAGATGACAACTGTCCTACTTGAATCATGACTGTCCACCCCCTCTCAGCCAGCAAGTTTGCTGTCACTGGGCTTTTCCTGCCTGAAGGGCCACCTCAGCCAGTGGTTGCCTTGCCTGAAGGAGGTAGCCATCCTCCCTTCCACATGTCCTCAGGCACAAATCTCCAAACAGGCCACATTGGAAGAAACAGAATTAACTCGTATAGAGAAACTTAGTAAACAGTGGCGTTAGAACAATACAAAGCTGTTTTTTTTTTTAATGTTTTAAATAAAATTCCACAGGCACTTGACATCTCTTTATAAATCATTTTATCATCCACAACTACAGATTTCAAAATAACTCAAGAATAAAAATTGAGCTATTGGATCTATCTTATCTCTGTTCCCAAACTCCCTCAAAACACATACATGATATTTTCCCCCATGTAAGTTCCTGACTTTGAACTGACGTTTTTGAATCAATTTTAATGCTCAACCAGGGGTTGGTAAAGGAAATACCATGAATCTCTGACCACAAAGACACACTAGCAGGTTTTGTCATAATAAACACATGCTGTATTATTCTCTCAAAGTGTCTGCAATTAGTTGATAAATCTAAGGAGTGTATGAAGGGCCAAAAAATGTCAGCCAAGCACTGTGATTCAATCCAGTAAAAACACAGCTTTCCCAATCTTAAGTTAAAACATCTGGAAGGGATGCATTGCAGCCAATACAGCAAAATTTATCAGTGAGGGGGATGGGCAGGATTTGTCTGGGACTGCGGCTTCTATTAGTTTGAAATGTCTGGTTCAAAAGGTAGGAAGCCATGATGGCAGTAGGTGGATTTGAGGGTTTCCCTTGGTTATTAGCAGCCCAGACTATGATCAGTCTGTCTGGGCTGCCGCAGACAATACATCAGCTTAAGGTCTGGAGACTGGATGGGAGTTGGGGTGGGGGGTGGGGGCGCAGAGGATCTGTCCCCAACTTGAGCAGGGGTAGCCACGGGAGAGGTGCAGATCTCGCCCTGGGAAATCGCCCGAGGGAGTAGAATGGGCTCACACGGGGTCAGGGTGATGCCGAGGTGAGAGTACATTGGCCTCCGATGGAGACCGGTGAAGACCACCACATGCAAGTATAATCCAAGAGTGCGTCCTGGCCCTGCTTCTATACTTAACTGACCTAGGGTCCTTGACAAATCCTTTAACTTTTCTGTTTCCTAATTTTGGAGAGCAGTTTGACATAGGGAGTGTAGGTTGGAATTCGGAATCAAACTGCTTGGGTCAGCTCCTTCATGAGCAGTGTGACCTTGGGCAAGTTCCACAACCTCTCCGAGTCTTCGTTTCCTCATTTATAAAAGTGGGATAAGAACAGTACCTACTGCATAAGGCTGTTGAGTTGGGAAGATTAAATGAGATAATACTGGCCGAGCCCATAGCACAGTGCCCGGAGCCTGGTAAGTCCTCAGCTAATGGTAACCATTGTTCTTAAGAACTTGGTCTAGAGACTATATAAGACACATTTGGGCTCTGGACAGATTTATGTCCAAATCTAAGCCCTACCACTTCCTGGCCATGTGGACTTGGACTAGTTATTAAAGCTCAGTTTTCTCTTCTATAAAAGGGAGATAAGAAATACACTGACTTCGCAGGGCTGTATCATGGTAAAATGAATGACTGACATAAATGCAGAGACGCTTTGTAAATTCATTTGGACTTAGGTAGTCAAGTTCATATGAGATCGGAGAGTCAGGAAGGGAGTGAGAGCAAGGAAAACTGGCAAGTTTTTTGTCTTACAGACAGAACTAGACAGAGGTGATTGGTCAGTAGGTAGTAATTTAACAACACTTGGACCACCAGCCAACAAATGCCCTTAATGAAAATAAGGCACCAAGAAATCGGTTCTCAATGGTAGCTGATACTACTTGGGCAGAGACAGTAGCTCATATATGCTTCTATCTCATCACCCACCACAGGCTCTTGCTTAATCATATTTGCTGAAAAAAGAAAAAACCTCACCAAAAATGAAAGATGGCTAATAATATATTCCTGTCATCTTTTGGACAGATTTCAAAAAGACTATATATGGGAAAGCACATTCAGAATCCCTAAAGCACCGTATGAATGCGATGTGTGGTTTGCTCATCTCATTAGATTGTTGAGGGAGTAAGAGGAGCAGCAGATGTAGAAGAACTTTGCCAAGTAATAAGAACTATTCAATATATTTTAAGTGAAATCTATTGTGGATCAGTCCAGGTTGTATAATGAGAGCTTATTTTTTTGGATTCGAAAACTCTAGGGTCCTTCCTCATAAAGTTCACAGTTTCTGCAGAGATTTCTCAAGAATCCTCAAATTATTGTGAATTATCACGAATCCCACCCTTACTGTACACATATCTTGTTTTTTTTTTTTTTCCTAATTGCTCTGCCTCCTTCCTCAATAAATAATTGATTTTCATTTACTTGACCACTTCCTATTAAAAGATTTTTTTTGCACGTGTTAGTAAAGACCAGCCTTTTTAATACATTGGTAGTACAGGGGCCTCGTGCTTCCACGCATCCCTGAGAAAGTCTTTCAGAGCACGTTTGTTGGTGTCTTAATTGTTATGAAGAGCGCATTCTGGTTTTAAGAGGTTTGGAGCTTGAAGCAGGCTGGCCCAAGGTCAGTAAACTATGTATTGGCTGATCGTGTCTACGTAGCTCTAAGACAAAAACTTGGCAGCTGTCCTTAATCTCACTGTCACCCTTCAAGTCTAATACAGATTTTGCCGCCCCTCCTATGCCCTAGTGATTTTACCAATGACATATTTCTGCATCCATCCACAGTTTAGTAGAAACTGTCATCATTCAGAGGACTTAGTATGGTTTATAATTATATATTTATTTTTTTGATTGTTTGGTCATTATCTATCTTCCTCCTTAGACTATGAACTCCAGAGGCCAGGAATGCATTTGTTTGACCCAACACTACATCCGTAATGCCTAACCTGGCACAGAGTAGACACTAAATTCATATTTATTGAATAAATAAATGAATAAACGGCATAGTTTCTGCATGGCTTCATACACTGGCATTATAGTTTACTAGGTATTGACTGGCCTTCCTTTTTCTCTATAAATACAATTTTAGAGTCTTTTAAAAAATTTATTTAAATTCAATTTGCCAACATATAGTATAACACCGTGTGCCAATCTTAGGGTCTTTTGAATAACCAGGCCATACTCTGCATCCTGTAACACCTCCCTCTTCTTATTAAGCATTACCGTCTTTGGGGACTGCTTTCTCAGAGGACCTGTTTCAACAACTCTGTTTTCCTTTTTACTGGCTAATCTTTTTAAACAATAATGCTGTAGGTACGTCACGTTCCCACGTCTAAGATCGGGATTGGCCTACCTTGTAAAAGGCTTTGACTCCTTTACTTGGGAAAATGGAGAGGTCTGGGCTTGGGGGATGGGACTCAGGCTCCCACAGGAGGCCCCGTACACTACTACCGCTGCTGGCAGAGTGCGCACTGGATTAGCCTGGGGACCACTGCTTTTGGAAAATGCCAGGCAGCTTAGGACATACGACTGGTTCACCCAAGGCCTTCAGGACTGGCAAGGTTGTCTCCATAAATTGACTTTATTTGATCTCTAACAAAGTGTTTTTATTTATTTATTTATTTATTTATTTATTTATTTATTTATTTGAGAGAGAACAAGTGGCAGGGAGAGGGCTAGAGAGAATCTCAAGCACGGCATGGAGCCTTATCTGGGGCTTGATCTCACGACTCTGGGATCAGGACTTGGGCCAACATCAACAGTTGGCTGCCCAACTGACGGAGCCACCCAGGTGCCCCAGATTTCTAACAAAGTGGGTTTTTTTTTGTTTTTTGTTTTTTTGTTTTTTGTTTTTTTTTCAAAAAAGATAGTCACCTTTCCTAACTAAATTCCATCTACACTTCAAACCAATAGGCACAGCTATTGTTAACTATGGATATTATCCTAGATCCGTGTCAGTTCTACAGAATCTGAATTTAAAATAAAATCTACTCTGATACTCTCATCTGTCTGGGATTCATATATGATTTTATGTATACTCTTATTTTGCTAAATGAATACTCTAAGATGCAAGAAACACAGTTTAAATGGATTTCTGAATTTTGGACAACAAAACTTATATCCTCAAAATACGCAAACGTTTCTGGCCGGGGCTAGGGGTGGGGAGAACCCAGCTCACTTAAATAAATACGACTCTTCCCTCAGTTAGTTTCGCGCTCAGTTGAGTCTGGTGTGAAGGAGCATAGGACAAACAAGGTTCTGAAACTGAGGAAATTCCTTTTTTTCCCGCTAAACCACTTTCTTCTCCTGTTTTCAGAAGGAAAGCTCGGATATCTGTGAACCCTGAAACGTGGTTTATTTAGTAAAATGAGCCTGTTGACCTCCAGAATATTGGCGAAGTCAGCGGCCCTCCTTGAGAGCTGAACCCTGCAGCGTGTCACTGGATTTTGTTCTAAATTCTTCTGTTGGTTTTCCAGTGGGTCTTAGCAGGCTCCTCGATAGGAGGAGGAGCCGACGGAGGAGAAGGGGTGCCCTGACGAGTAGCTGGACGTGCCCCTCTGCGATCTTGGTAGCCTCGTCAAGCTATGAGAATTTTTATTACATTGAACCCTCAATAAAGCCAAAGAGAAATAAGAGCTTACTTGAAATGGCCTGAAGGTCTGCAAAGTCTGAGTCTAATGAATCATTGCTGAGGTCAATGTTTTTTAAAAAGATTTTCTGCTCACTACAGAAACGACAGTTGATTCTATTTATGTTTTGTATCCAGGCCTGCTAATGTGAAAGGAGCCCCCAAATGCAGTCTTTTTTATAGATACAATCTTGGAAGAGAGGGTGGGGGAGGGACTGAGGGGTTTTACAAGAAACAGAGCCACAGGGCTGCCCACTTGTCATGCAGGCTAGGTCATGAATGCTCTGCAGCTCTCTGGGCTGCTTTTTAATGACTATGCAAAGCACAGCATCGTACGCCATGAAAAATATAACAAACGGGGCCAAAAAATAGAACAGAAGGCACCGCTTAGCATCTGACCCGGAGCAAGGGCGGAGAGATGGGAAAGATCAGAGTGCCCGGCAAATGATGCCAACAATTCATGCCCCTGGGGTTCAAGGCAGGGAGAGCTGAAGGTGGAGGAGAGCAGGGCAGGCTCCAAGGAGAAGACAGGACTCACGGGGCCTCCAGGTCTAGACTGTGAGACAGGCCTCAGGTGGGGCGGAGGAAGGGAGGCCCGGGAGCGGGCTCTGCCTTTTGTCGTAGCTTTGTGAGGCCTGGGCCAGACGAGGAGGGGTACAGGCCTTCCAGTTCCCATGAATGAAAGGGAGAAAATCAGCACAGAATCTGGTTTTCATCAATAGAGTAATTTTACATACACCACGGAACGGATTTATCCTTCAGTTTCGCCGATCTTACAGCTTCCTTGAGAACCGGGATGTTCACGCCCAAACTCCTGAGAAATCCTTGCACATGTAGTCGTGTCTGCTCGATACCTGTCTATTGTTGATCGGACACGCAGGACGCTCTGTGGGCTGCTTTTCCTCTGCTCGGTAGGAAGCCCAACGCGGGCTGAGATATTTATTCCAGGGAAGCCGTCCCGGAGGGACAGGTTTCGGAGCCAGCGCCTGGGTTCTCCGACTCGCAGGCAGTGTGCCTGGCTCCAGGTGGCACCCCCGGGGGGGGGGGGGGGGGGCGGCGAGGTAAGCAGGCCGAGCGTCGGGATTCAAAGCTGCCGACCAGGCCTCGCGCAGGTTCCCGTTTCACTGCCTGCAGCACTTTTGCAAAAGCAAACAAAGGCCCAGGAGACTTGCTGGACCTTTGCTTCATATTTTCGCTCGAGGGCTGGCGCTATACCTACCAGTTGCGGTCACTGGAAATTCGCCGAAGAAGCCACAATAAGGGGAGGCGAAGAAATAGTTTCTTCCTTTACAGTTTTACTGGCTTTAAGGGCTGCAATCTTTCAACCACCCAGAGTCTGTCTTATAATTTATCAACCTGATTCTGCAAAAGCAAGTAGAAATTCCGTCCTCGGAGGTAGAGTCCTGGCATGGGGAAGGAAGGATGTTCCCTTTAGCCCGTGGCGAGCTGCCAGCTTCCCCTGGAGGGGGAACTCCATCCATCGGGCAGAAATCGGTGTTTTCAGACGAGCTCCCCCCGGTAGTAGAAGGCCCAGGGCTGCCCTGCCGCCCGCCGTGCTCCGGGTGGGGCGTTGCCTCTGCTGCACCGATGTGAACCCCATCAAGCCACTGCACATTTCGGCGCTCAGCGTCTCCTCCTCTGCTTCCTGGCCTCCGCCCGTGACTGAGTGGGGCACGGTGGCCACTCCCATCGTGGGCATTAGTCTGTTCCGGGTCACTGCTCACTGCCGCGTGGCCCTGGACAAGCTAGCTGATCTCTGTCCTATGGCATCTACTTCTGTACAAGGGACGACGACATCCACCCTAAACAGTGGTCATGAGAATCCGGTGAGACGCCTACGTTAAATGATCCGCTCAACGTCTAGAACCTCAGAACTCCCTAAATGGTAGCTTTTAGTATTTTTACCTTCCCAAGGAAACAGAGGCAGGAGAAAGCACAGGCCCTGGAGTCACCCTTCAGAGCCACGTGCTCTGCGGAAGGTTATCGGACGTTCAGTGTCTTCATCTGTAAAATAGGAATAACAGCATTTCTTCACAGGGTTGCTATGATGCTAAGATGTGATCATATTAGATGGGATAAAGGAACAATGTTTGGTCCCAAACACAGCTGTATGATGTCTTTTTTTCCTCTTAAGATATTTATTTATTTATTTATTTATTTATTTATTTATTTATTTAATTTTTTTAATAGAAAGTGAGCATGTGCGAGTGGCAGGAGGGGCAGAGGGACAGGGAGAGACAAAATCTCGAGTAGAGTCTGTCCTGGGAACAGAGCCCAACCTGGGGCTTGAGGTCACGACCCTGAGACCATGTCTTGAGCCAAAATCGAGCATCGGACGCTTAACCGACTGAGCCACCCAGGTGCCCCGTGCCGCCGCCGCTGATTTCTTTCTGCCTCTTCCCTGTGTGCTGCTGTTGAGAGACTAAAACGGGAACCAAGTGGGAAGGCCACGAAGGAGAAGACATTATACAAATCTAACACGTAAGTGCTTCTCCCGCCGAGTAGGGAGGGGTGGGGACCAGCGAAAAGATCAAAACGCAGGAACCGGTTTGTGGAAGCCGAGAACTCTGGGATTTGCTGACTCCAGGCCCTGGATCTTCAGCTCCTGGGAATCCAGTGGTGCTTTTCCACTTCCTCAGACATTCACGCCCGAATACTCCGGAAAGAGCAGGATCTCTGGAAGCGGGCGGCGGTTCAACGTCCCGAATCCACCGTTACGAGGAGGAAGACCTGGGGCAGTTGCTCTCACCATCCTGCCCCTCAGCTTCCTCACCTGCAAAACTGGGATGAGACCTTCCTCAGAGAGTGGCTGTGGAAGTGCCCAGCAGGAACGCTGGCACACGGCAGACGCTCCCTAAGTCACTGTCATTTTTCGCCTTCACGGGCCAACATTCCAATTGGTGCTGAGTGTTTATTTATTTGTTATCTGGAGGAGACACAGATCAAGTGCCGCGATTCGAGATGCCCCGAGAGTCCTAATTTCGAGCATCGTTATCCCACTGTCGGACTCTATCTCTGGCTACAGGTTCCCACTGTCCTGAGAGTAAAATAGCGTGGCCCTCGAGGCCGTGCAAGATTTAGCCCCCACCTCCTCCTCACTTCATCTTCTGGCGTCCCCCACTTCAGCAGCGCTCTTCTTTCATTCTGCTATGCTCCATCATAGGGCTGCGCTCTGCCAAGAATGTTCTATCCATGCTCCTCCAGCAGAGGCTTGATTTCATCCCTCAGGTCATGTCTTCAAAGGGGCCTGGGTCTTTGTCAATCCCTTCGCTCTTAATTTTGGTAGTTGGTTACAACTTTTATACCACTTTTCACAGTTTTAAATATATATGTTTATTTATTTACTGGTTTTTATGTGTCCCTCCCACTAGATTATATAAGCTCCACTAGGCCAGGGTCTCTATCGCTTTCCTTATAGCTGAATGGCAAGAGTGTACTATAGAAGGTTTTCAATGAGTACTGGATAAAAAAGCAAATATTGGCTCTTCCATCTTGATTTGGGATTTAAACATAGGTCATTATGGGCTGAAAACCTTAAGAACCATCTGAGCCTGTTGAGAGTTGTTCTGTACTCCTATTTGGGATAATTAAGCCCAGCCCTATCTTATTATGAGAAAATAACCAGCCACAAAACAACATCCATGGGAACAAGCTGGACTAGATGCTTCAGATGGGTGGGGGGAGGGGAGGAACAGGAGCTTTCTTTTCAGTATCCAGAGGAGAAATGAACCTACTTCTTAAAAATAGCCAACTTTAGGCCATAATTATTTCTGTCTGACTTGAGAAAGATGAGCCCTGCTGTGCTTGTCCCTGTTTCTCTGTCCAAGCAAACGAATTAACGACGGCCATAAACATGGGTTTCAAGTGTTGGAAGGATCGAAACCACGAGCATAACTCCCAGATAAAAGCTCGTAAGAATGTTATCATTCAGCTCAAGTTTGGAGACTGGAATCTCAAATTATTATTTTTTTTCCAGTTTTTGAGAGACCACTTTGCTGAAATTCCTTAAACATCATTGGAGTTATTTCCATTTGGGGGGTGGGAAGAGCTTTCCAAACATCTGGGCTCAGGTCGAGCTGGAGTTGCTAAGGAAGAAATATTCACACCAGTGTATGCAGATAAAATGATTCTAATTATTGGGTAGGAACTGCCTTTTGACTGATGTGGGGACACGGCTCATAGAACCTTTGAATAGGTAAGGGTTGTCCCTGTTCAGGTTCCCGCCATCTGAAGGCAAGACTGTGCACTAGCCTCAGGCTGCAGGAGGCTCCTGCCTCATTTTTCTTACTACATACGTGACTCTGCCATCAGATTCTCTTCTTAAATATCACTACTTAGGGATCCCTGGGTGGCGCAGCGGTTTGGCGCCTGCCTTTGGCCCAGGGCGGGATCCTGGAGACCCGGGATCGAATCCCACATCAGGCTCCCGGTGCATGGAGCCTGCTTCTCCCTCTGCCTGTGTCTCTGCCTCTCTCTCTCTCTCTCTCTGTGACTATCATAAATAAATTTAAAAAAAATTAAAATAAATAAATAAATATCACTACTTAGATGTTCCAAAGTTTTCAGTGATGATACCCATGAAGTTGGAATCAAAACCCATTCA
The DNA here is from genome assembly GCF_011100685.1 of Canis lupus familiaris. NCBI lineage: Eukaryota > Metazoa > Chordata > Mammalia > Carnivora > Canidae > Canis > Canis lupus. The sequence continues at coordinate 69,187,370 of NC_049231.1, read as the reverse complement.
AGGGTCTTATCAGTTTGGTTCCAAACCGATGTCTAATTACTCCTGATCCTTTACCCAAACTCTCCCCACAGACGGATGGGATTATTATTATTGTCCTTGGAGTATGCTTTTCCCTTTTCCTGCTCTTGAGCTGGGGTCATGTCATCTCTTCCCTGGTGCTACTCTTCACTCCTCCTTGGTCTTTTATGGATTCAGGTCTGTCCCACTTTCTCATGAAGGCTCCAGCCCACAATAATCCACCTCTGAGCTTCATGATCAGCCCCAGATCATGTTGTGCACCATTGTTTTATATGGTTATAGCCATTCTTATTGTTTACATTGTCAAGTATGCCACACTGCTCCCAGAAATTATTTGGAGCAAGGGTCCCTACCCCTGAGGATCTGATAATTCTCATTCTCTCTCTCTCTCTCTCTCTCTCTCTCTCTCTCTCAATAATTGCCACTCTCTGGTAAAAGCAGTCTGAGTTGGTTTCTGTCTCTTGCAAACAAACACATCTTGAATAAGATGACCCATCATCTATACATATTTAGGTAGGAGTTCCTAAACTGAAGTGAGATTAGTTTTCACAATTCTGAAAACGTAAGGTCACATATATCAACGTTCTGAAAGTGCACCTGGGACATTTACTTTATGACAACAACAACAACAAAACAGATTTAAAAGATGCAGATTCCTGGGCACCATCTCCTACTGTCTGGAATAGAGTCTCTTGGGGATGGGGCCCTGGGAACTGGTACTGTAAACAAGGTTCCCAGGTGATTTTTAAGTATATTGAGGAAAATCTAGAGGATTGGGGAAAACTGATATTAATGTCCATTATATGATGGGGAAGGAAAGTGAAAGAGGAAGTAATTCAGATGTCTTGAGTGTCTATTATGTGCCTGGAAGGATATTAGGTAATTTCACCAGTGTTACCTCTTATAATCCTCAAACAGGCCTGTGATGTGAGTCTTACTCTCAATCCCTTTTACAAATGAGGAAACAAGTGAGGAAACAAGTGAGATAACTCATCCGAGGATCTAAAAATGGTTAAGTCGTTGGGCCAGCACTTAAATTCTGGGATGAGAATTCTTCACTACAAAAGTTCTTCTCATGCTGCAAGGGGTCTTAGCAAACCTTGGAGGGAGGGAGAGGGGGCATGAAGGTAGAGCACATTGGAGGTTTCCTAGGTCAGCCGGGGGAGGCTGGGCAGATGCTGGTTCTGGCTGGTAACCCCTGGTAACCCCAAGAGAGTTAAGACTCTCTTGACATCTGAAGGGGATAATGTCCTCTGAGCTCTAACTTTGCATCCTGAACCCTGAGTCTGGAGCCTCACGAGCTTCTACTGGAGAAACTACAGGCCGTCTGCCTAATCACAAAACCTGAAGGTAGAGGAGTCAATGCTCCTGGACCTCAGTACAGGTACGGCCTTCTGGCTGGAGCTTTATTTAAAGACCGGCATCATCTTATAATCCAGCTGGACCAAGAGCCTGGCCTATGTATGGAAGGTGGAAAAGAGAGGCAATGGAAGCCAGTATCCTGTTCACTCACAGGAAACAGGGGCAAAAAAAAAAAAACCCAACCCATTTGTGTGGGAAGGATTGTTCCATCCAACCCAGGTTGGGGTGGAAAGAAGGGATGGTGACTGCAAACCCCAGAGAACAGTGAAGTCCTTATATTTGGGGACTGTAGGTCTAAAGCTGTGTTCCAGTAAAGTCACCTGGGAAGACTTTGAAAATCCTGCTCCAGATGACCCCAAAAGGCAACCAAGGTAAAGAACTGTTAGTTGAAAGTCCCTCTGATGGTCAAGAGATACAGATTGAACCTGCAAATGCTCTAGAAGGCAGCTTGCATTCAGTCACAGTTGGGAAAGCTAAGGTCAAGTGCACACCATCCACTGGTGTTTCCAGTATGAGAACCGGAGCCACCTGAAGCTTGGCTTGCTGCTACAGCAGGGTCCCCTGCCATGTTTAGTTTACCTTGTAGGGTAAGGTTGGCACAGGGAGAATGAAAATAACAAACATGTGAGAGGCAGGAGGGAGAAGTGAGAAAGGGCAAATAACAAAGATACAGGAAGGAATGTTGTCTCCAGCAGAGAACACCAGCCTGGGGGGTGGTGGCGCTGGGGACCTTTTAGAGGATCGGGGGGGCAGAGAGTGCTCACTTTAGAAGAAGCGCTCTACTCACTGAGTGGATGATGCCTTGCAGGGCCTGAAAGCCGTCATTCACAGGAAACACGTGGTCCTTACTGTCCGCGATCCGGGCCAGCTGAGAACACAGCAAACACACAAGCACACATGGCGATGTGTCAGGCTTGGCCGCAGAGCATTTAGTTCCAGGGGGCTCCATCTACTTTGAGAACCCAGAGGAACTTGAGAGGCCTTGGGCCTCACTGAAGAGCCCTCAGTTATAATGAACTTACCAGCGGCCTCTGGAGCAGGCCTAGAGGGTCGGCTCCAGCTTTCACATTTGTTTTAATACTTTTCTCCTTGGGAGCAGAGGTAAGATTGCTCAGATGAACAGTTGGCCTGGGTTGATGTATTTATGGATTTGGGGGCAGGCCATTGGCTCATTTTTCTCCCATTCACTCAAATTTCTGTTGGCAACTGTATTTGAATCAAACAGGCTCAGGTTTCCTTTCAGAGCGAGTTTAAAAATAAATTTAAGCTTTGGTGTTGGGCGAGGCCAGTGAATGGAGACCCTTACCTTTCGCTCAAATTGTTCATTGAGGCGAGGGCTCTTGCAATTGGTTTGGCTCTCCTGCTTTATGGAGCCGGGGACAGGAGAAAGAAGAATCTGATCTGTGGACTTTTCTACTCCAAATCTCTATATTTCTGTGACTGCCACAGTCATGGTCAATGCCAGGACTTTCACCGATTGCAAAAGTAACACATAATCAATGGGAAGTTTCAGAAAACCCAGGAGTTTTAAAAAGAAAACTCATCTATCATCCATCATTTTTTCTATTATTAATTTGATATCCTATGTAGCCTTTTGTACTTTCTCTACCCAAATATACACATTTATTTTAAACATGGACTCAGACCATTCCCCCGTTTTGTAACCCTATTTTATTAACCCGATAACATATCAAAAGCGCTGTCCCATGTCATTAAAACAAAAAGGAATTATGAACTACACCAAGGGGTGTTTACATAGGTTGTTAGCAAAATTTCACAATTGGCATATCGATACTTGAACATACTTTCTGCCCACTTGCCAATTATGATTGATCCTTGAACCAGGTGGGCTTGGACTAAGCGGGTCCGCCTACACACAGATTTTTAAAAATAAATACAGTATAATACCGTAAATGTACTTTCTCTTCCTTATGATTTTCTTAATAACATTTTCTTTTGTCTAGCTTACTTTGTTATAAGAATGCAGTATATAATGCATATAACATACAAAATATGCACTAATCAACTGTTTATGTTATTCCCAGTCAACAGTAGGCCATTAATAGTTCAGTTTTTGGGGAGTCAAAAGCTGTCCATGGATTTTTGACTATGCAGAGGGGCTGATACCCCTAAGCCCTGCACTGTTCAAGGGCTAACTATATATTTATTTTTTTATTGAAAATGCGCTGAATTTCTAATGGGAGAAAAGGGATCTTTGACATTTAAGCAAAATTTGATTCATTAAATGAAATGACAAAAAAAAAAAAAAGAAAACACGTCAAGTTTTCTAATTTTATTCAGATCTGTTTTGACACCTTGGCCATTTGACATCTACCAAGAAAGTCAACCAAGGAAGATACCACCTGGATAGTCTGTGTTCATGGCCCCCAAGTGCATTGGCTTGGCTTCATGTCCCTTACATATTCAATAATTCTTGAATACTCAACGTTTATAGAAAAATAACCTATTTCAGGGGTGTGTCAGGGATATTGCACCGAATACGCATGTTCTCTATCATTCGCAAGCTTCGTATGCTTCCAAAGCGGAGGAAATCCATGACCGTACCTGTGTTTCATTGAAATCCTTCACACCGACACAGTAAACAATTGCACCAAGATCTCGGGATCTGTTAGCCTGGGTCAATGAAGAAAAGCCATTAGACAGAGGAGCGGCAAATATACTCCTTTTGGATTAACCAGACTAAACTTCCATGATCAGGTTCTTATTGAGCACCTACTATGTGCCAAGCACCATAATGGAGAGGGCAATCCCTGTTCCCAAGGAGCTCACCCTCCAGGAAACATCACATTCTAACACGATGTATGAGGGACCCGATGGGAGTGAGTAGCCTAATGGGAAGTGTTGAGAAAGACCCATAGAAGTAGAGTCTTAATGAAGGGATTTGAAAAATGAGGGGAAGAAAAGGGAAGAGTAGGCCAGGATAAGTCTTATTAAATATTGGTGCTGGGAGGCGGGGGGCGCCTGGGTGGCTCAGTGGGTTCGGAATCCAACTCGTGATTTCGGCTCCAGTCATGGATCTCAGGGCCCTGACATCAAGCCTGCTTGGGGTTCCTTCACTTTTCCTCTCTCTCCCCCCCTTGCTCTCTCTCTAAAATAAAAATAAATGAATAAAATCTTTAAAGAAAATATTCTGGGGGAAATGATTATTCTATTCCTCTGAAGAACTTTTATTGACATACTTTTCTTCCTTCGTAATAGAAGCAAAGTGTAATAGAAAAGATAGGGCCTTTGGGACCCGAAGTACCTGGGTTTGGCTTTGCTCTGTAAAGGTCGAGGATTCAGTGAGATAACATATTCAGAGCTCCTTATACAAGGCCTAGAACTATGCGGATGCTTATAAATATCAGCACCCCTTTGCGAATAAGGCTTTTTCATCGCCACAGAAAACAATGGTTTAGCGGTATGGGAATTATGGTCTCTATTCGAGTAAGCGAACCCATGACTTGCCCTACAATGAAGGATTAAGAAGGCAACATAATGAATAACATCTAGGTTTTGGCTTGGTTTTAATATTTGACTTATTAAAGGCTCTGATATCTTACTTCCAGGTTCTTCCGTGTTTCAGAACAGAAAACTAAAATTGGAAATCATTGGAATATACGGTAGACATTTAATAAATAATTGAGTGCAAACATGTAGTAGGTGCTCAATGTATGCATATTGATTTGAATTGTTTCTCCCCCACCCCTCACTTTAGTACTCAAACCCACTTGTGACTGAAACATTCTGAAACACTGAATTTTAGAAGAAACAGAAATATATATATATATTTCCCTAAATCCTAAAAATATGCCCTGCTGTTTTAAGGACAAGACAAACTTTTAGACACAATCCAGCTCCAGCCTTCTCTGTAATGATTTCTCTCCCTCTAGTTGGGCTTTATATAGGATTATAAAAAATGGAAAGATTCATTTCTTTATATATCTTGTATATAAATATATATATATCTTTATATATCTTTTTTTTTATCTTTATATATCTTGAGTGTTAGCTTTCTTTGTCAGAAAGCCCCCTTCTCTTGGCACTGGCACTCCAAATGCTTTTCCAAGTTTGTATGTGCCATACCTAAAATTCTTTTCTACTAACCCATATTTTAAGCCTCTGACATCCATCATTTATTTCATATTCAGTTATTTCCTTATTAGGATCTTTATTCGACTGTTGCTCAGCACCCAAAATAAGCTATGTTGCATTCCCATCGTATAGTCAGTCTCAACTCTAGAATATGGGAATATAGGGTTTTCCCAATGCTCATGCAGTGTCTGTCACATTGAAGTTTGTGTTTCCCCATTGCGAAAGATTTGTACTCATTAGGGGTAGGGGAGAAGAAGCCTGTCTACCTATATCATTTTCTCACGCCCTTTGCCAGCATCATTCCACCATCCACGGTAAGCACCATGGACGCAGCCAGCGTGTCTTCCTCACCTGCTTCCCCGGTATCAGGCAACGTGCCCAGCACATGCTGAGCTCTCATCTATCACTGAATGAATGAATGAGTGAATGAATGAATACTTGTTTGCCAAGGGAGCTGAATTTAAATGAAATACTATTCAAGAGCTGGAGGTGAGTATAACGCGCTGGTTATCTATCTCCTCCCCCGGGGCCGGCATCTCCTTCCTCGCCGCCCGTCCCTTCCCTTACTGTGCTTCTTTCTAACGTGGCCCCAATGAGCCTTTGTCATGTCATCAGTAGCGGTGAACTGGCCCAAATGTCAGACTAGAAAGGAAAGGATTTCCTAAATATAAACACTACCTTTCAATTCCTGAATAAACCGCTTTTTCTGAAACTATGCAAACCGAAAGCTTCACGTAGAGAGGATTCCTTCACTTGCTGCGAGGAATGTACTATCTGAGACCATGAGGAAAAGGAGGAAGGTGCACCGCAGGCGTGATTACAAGTTATCTTGCAACCAATTAATATTCAGCTTTGATTCTCAGGGTGAGAATCTCAGTGATTAATACGTTCGGACAAGGCTGGCTCTTACATAGTTCAAGTAACTCTTTCCCCTTCTCCTGTCCGTAGCAGAAATGGAGGAAAAACGGCCCCAAAGTTTTCGTTGAAAAGTGATATATGCCATTTCAAAACTGCTAGATAAATAGAGCGCTCTCAATAAAGTCATGGTAGGCAACTTTTATCCCTTAAGACACAGAGTCAAGGGCAAATAGTTTGAAAGGGGAAAAACATCTACCGTGTGGAAGACGTGAGAGTTTGCTTTTAAAAAAATGAATTATTATCATTTTTTTTTTCCATAGGAGACACTATTTTACCCAGGGGTTTTACAAAGAACACCTAGCATGTTGTCTGAGTAGCAAGACTGCAGCCCATTTTCGGAGGAAGGAGCCCTGCTTCCAAGTCTGGGTTAGATACAGGCCAGGCCATCGCTTACCTCCCTCTCTGAATAGAAAAAGAGGTCTTCATGGAGCTCCCCATCGGTCAGAGCAATGATGACGCTGGCCGTCCTGTATCCTGCTCAACACAACACAGACCCACTCAGTCCATCGCGCCGCACTCGGGGCAACCCCCTCTCAGTCCTGGGCGTTGACGTCTCGTAAGCTCAACCCCCCGAGGTCAATATTATGAAAACCAGCAACTTTTCTTTGGGGACTAGAAGCACCTCCAGATGAAGAAGAATGCATCTGTGGGGACAGACTCTGGGGGGCGGGGAGTAGGTATTATTTGCGGGTTTCTCAGTCTTCTCTCAAAAAATGGCCAAACCTGCTGGAAGGGTCATTGGACCACAGCTGGGAGTAGGTCCAGTGAATCAAATTTCTATGATTTTCTGTTAACAGTCTGGGTGACTGAGGTTGAGGCCTGGGGGGAGACTCTACTACCTGGGCTGTTCAGGAGTCCTCCTCACAGGCTGTAGTTGACCATACACATCCCCCTTGGAGGACTGAGCAAGGACAGAGTCACCACGATTTACCAGCTGATTGGAAGTTATTAAACCAGCTGGGAAAACCTTCTAGAAACTCTTCCAGTGATTTTTTTAGAATTCTAGGAACATTGCTGATGGTTGGTTGGTATTAATAAGCATTAGTGTCCATACTGGGTCTGTTCTATTTGCTGCAGTTGAGAGGACATGGGCAGTAGACCTCTACGGGCCCAGGAGAAAAATCCCCACTGTAATACGGAATCTCTTTCAAAAGATTTGCCTCAGGGACGCCCGGGTGCTCAGTGGTTGAGCACCTGCCTTCAGCCCAGGGCGTGATCCTGGAGTCCCGGGATCGAGTCCCACATGGGGCTCCCTGCATGGAGCCTGCTTCTCCCTCTGCCTGTGTCTCTGCCTCTCTCTCTCTCTGCGTCTCTCAGGAATCAATAAATAAAATATTTTTAAAAAAGATTTGCCTCGAATAAAGAGAGGCTATCCATGAGAGACGCTGTAATAATAGTAAGAACAGCTGAACTTAAAATAAGAAGTATATTTTCTATATGCAAGTTCTCTGTTAAGTCCACTCTATGCATTTTTCCCCCCATTTAAATGCAGCAAACTTAAAACCGCACTGGTATCTTAATCTTAATATCGTCTCCAATCACAGTAATGAAGGGGCTTGGAGCTTGGGCAAGGACAAAAAAAATTAAATTCGACATGAAAATCCAAGACTTCACTAGCCCATCCAAATACTTATTAATTTAATGAATTCAACATGCAAAGCTGTTCACGGGCATTATAGGCCGTGGCCCATCATGGGCTCTTCATTACTTTTATGTAACTTTTTTTGGCATCAGCGGAACAGTAGGATTTGACCTGGTACGTGTCATCTATCCATTTCTTCTTGGCGACGAGGTGGGGAGGGTTATGGGCAACACCACCTACACCTTATGAAATGTGAGATTACCAAGGCGCTCTTTCAGAAGCAAACACAGGGGAAACAAAGTCTGACAATTCATACTATAGTCTTACCTTGACTGTTTTCATAATAAATCTGCTCGCTGGCCTGAAAAACACACAGAAGAGACTTTAGCCCCGTAGCTACCGTCTGCGATCCCAGCTACCGTAGCGGGCGTTGGCCCGGCCTGGGTTTGTAGGCTGGCTCAGCCCTGATTCCTTATGTAATTGGCCCAGGCTGGGCTCGAATGTGGATCCACGGCATTCATCCGGGGTTACCCCGACATTTAATGAACACACATGTGAACGCGGATCCATGCCTTACTTCTCACGGACTGGGACTTGTTGTCCTTAAGACTGACGTCACTGACATTCTGTCCCAACCACTCACGTCCCCTCTAGAAAGGTCTGCCTTGGAAGCGCCGGGGGCCGGAGCGTGGCGCGATCCCTGCGTGTCGGCCACGCATTAGCTAACAAGCCCTGCATCGGTGTCTGGCAGGGAGCAAGGGCATTCACTTTTCTTGGTTAGGGTTACGCGTGCACAAGCTTGTGGGAAAACGGTTTTGACTTTCTTCCTCCTGGGCAAGTTACACGTGCCGTGTCTCCTTGGCCATCCTGGGGTTGACGTTTCCCCATCCCACTCTATTCAGAGTTGAAAACCATTTGAAAATTACCCTTTCAAATCCTTCATGCATGTAAGTGTCTCCTCCCGGCAGGACCTTCTGCAGCTCCTCTAGGCCCTGACGAATCTGTTCCCTGAAATCCAAAGACAGCCTGTTAGTCTTGGGAGAGCATTTTACACTTCGCTGTGCAAAGACATGCGCGTTAATCTTTGTTGGTGGATCCTGCCATGATCCCCCACGATCCCCACGATCCCCCAAGAGCCCATTAGAGGGACAGTCTTTGCGGTACATTATCCACTTAGGCCCAGCCGCAGTGCAGGATACGTGAAATCTCAGGGGAAAGGACCCTTTTGCGGGAATGTCCACCTGCAAGAGCTTTCCGCCCCTTAACAGCACAAAGTTTTCTTTCTTTCCTTTTTCTTTTTAAAATTTTATGTATTCATTCATGAGAGACACAGAGAGAGGCAGAGACCCAGGCAGAGGGAGATGCAGGCTCCATGCAGGGAGCCCGATGCGGGACCCGATCCCGGGACCCCGGGCTCACGCCCTGAGCCGAAGGCAGACGCTCCACCGCTGAGCCCCCCGGGCGCCCTCGAAGTTTTCATGCTACATTGGCAATGAGTCCTAAAATCCAGCTGCTCCTGCAGGAGGACGTGACAACTCAGGCAACTTTATACCACGATGCAAACAGCCCCGGCGAGCCAGCAAGAGGCGAGGACCCAGAAGCCCGGGCAAGGCCACCACGAGGACCGACGGGGGTCGGGGCAGGGGCTGGAGGGAACCGTGCCACCCGCACCGATGTGTCGGAGGAAACCGAGTGGTCAGCTCTGAAAACCAGAGCTGGGGCCGGGCACGCTTTCCAGGACGGCCGGCAGGGTTTCCTGTGGGCGGGCCTGTGTTTTCTTACTCGGTTGCTCGGGGTGGAGGCAGGAAGAGGAAGTGGGTCCTGGCACTGGGAGAGGCCCCGCTGGTGCTGGGAGATGCCGACGGTCTGGGGACCCAAGAGAATCTTGGTGGCCCGCTCCCTCTGGGACCTAAGATGTCACATGCACGTGCCTCCTTTTAAAGAGCTCCACAGCTCGCCCCCAAAGACAGTTAATTTCTGAAAAACATCAACCTTATTCATGACCCGTGAGCCTATGGAAGCGTTTACCTTTCTATCATGGGGGCGGGTGGGGGGCTCTGTAGTGACGGGGTGAGGAGGGGAAGCTGCTCGAGTAAGAAGCACCCACCATTTCCTGGGCTTCCACTGCGCACAAGGCCCTGCTCCGGGAGCTTGGATTTGGGGTCAGGACGGCCGAGGCGTGCACGACTGCCCTCAGGCCAGGAGAGAAGTGTGGGTTCAGAGACACTAAGCAGGAGAGCAGAGACCTGAGCTCGGCCGAGCTGACTCTACTGTGCGCAGCAGCCCCCCCTCGGGTCAGCGCTGGGGGAGCGGGAGGCTTCCGGAACAACCGGTTCATGAGGGCCGGGGCTCACGGCTCACTCCGTCTGAACGCTCCCCTTGTGCCCTGTTAGCAACAGCCACCTATGACTGATCCACCCGGACCTCACGAGAGCTCTTGGAGGGAGTGTCTGTTTCACAGACAAGGAAACTGAGTCACAGAGTGGCTAAGGGACCCGCCCAAAGCCCCCCAACTATCTACTAAGTGGCAGTGGTTGAACTGGAACCCAGAGGCCCTGTTGCAATCACTGTGATAAACTGTTTCCCCTTGAATGAACGGGCAAAATTCGTGACTGTTTTATCCGAATAAACCCAAGGGTAACTGCTTGGGGGGAGGGGGAGTCCAGCACAAGGTTAACCTTCCATTAAAGCTGATGTAATGGGGGGGGGGGGCGCCTGGGTGGCTCAGCCGATTAAGCGTCCACCTTCGGCTCAGGGTGTCACCCCGGGGTCCTTGGATCGAGCCCCCGAATCCGGCTCCCTGCTCAGCCCCTCTGTGCCCCTGCCCCGACTACTCGTTTTCTCTCTCTCTCTTTAATAAGTAAAATCTTAAAAAAAAAACAAAAAACAAAAAACAAAAAACAAACCAACTGATGTAATGGGGTGGCTGGACCGCCAAGTTGTTGGACGTTTTCAAAGACAAACCGGGAGGGTTTCGCGTGAAGCCCGTCCCCGGCCGGGGCTGCTGATGCTTCTCAAGCGCAGTGTTTCAGACCCAGTAGCTCAGGCTTTGGGACCGTCCTGACTGTGGCCTCCTTTTCCTGCCCGCGCCTCGACATCAGGTCTCGTGCCCAGCTGCCCATCAGGAACGGGAAGGCTTCCCGGACCCTCCGCCTTCACTGTCCCCTCTCCCTCCGCTCCCCCCATAATCTGTCATCAAGTCCCCTAGGTCTACCCTAGGCCGCCCGGGAAGCCGGCGACTCCTCTCTCTCGCCCGCCAAGGCCGCGCCCCGAGCCATCACCCCACCACCAGCTCCTGCTCGGGCCACTGAGGCAGTCGCTCGCTATCTCTGGACTGTCCTGTCGCCCTCCTTCCATTCATCCTCCACGTGGCTGTCACAACGTTCCCAAAATACAGACCGAGACACACGCCCTTCACTCTCCCGCTCCGCAGCCCCCGACAGCAGTTGGCTACACCCCGTATACATCTGAAACCCTTGCCAGCCTTCCAGCGCCGACACGGGGTGGCTCGTCTGCCTCCCTGCCCGGCCTCACCTGTGCCACTCCGCCCCACTGTCATCACTGGAGCCCCGCGAGTCCCCCCAAGCAGCGTTCTCCAACAGGCCCCTCACACCTGCCATCCCTGCCCCCGGGGCCTGGGGCTATCATTGCCCAGCTCTTCACCCGGGGCTAACTCTCACCCGGCCTTCCATCCCAACTAAATGCCAACTGGTTCAAGTAGCCTTACTTGACTTCCCCTAGTCGGACTAACCCCCTCAGTTAGACTTTCTCGCGCCCAACAAGTTGAGCTTCAGAGCACGTAGGACATTCTGTAACTCCTAACATTTGACCACGTGATGATTTGTTTGTCCATCCCCCGCACCCGATCTAGGCTCTAAACTCCACGAGGGCTGGGCCGTGTCTGTTTGGGCCCGCGCTATGTCTTCTGTGCCTACTACGCTACTTGGACTAGAACAAACAGTCAATCAATATTGACCGAAGGAGTTAATCATCCTAAGAAGAAGTCAGTCTTGGGGGCAGGGATGAGCTTCGCTTGGCCCCTTGGAGGGAGGCCTGCCAGAGGCCGACCTGACAATCGATCCTAGATCTGTGCGCATGTGGTGGTTAGAAACCATTCTGTGTGTTGTGCTTCTTTATATTACCCCCAACAACATTTCGATAAACCCTATCAGAAGGCACGGTTTAATCTTCACTCTGTTGTTTGGTGACAAGAAAGGGTATACATATCTGTGCCTCCGAAGGAGGGATAGAGACGAAAGCGGTGTCCCTCCCCGCCGCCACCCCTGGGAAGGGAGAGGCTGGCATTATCAGTCCCCTGCCAGAGGGTGGCATTGCCCTGTGCATCAGCAGTTTCGAGAGGGTAATGACAGTGGCACGGTAGCAAGAGGCAGAGGCTGGAGAGGGAGGTCGGGATAGGGAAATGGGGGTCTGTTCCTGAGCACACGGGGGTGGCCCGGCGAACACTTTGGAATAGCTGGGCACACTAAGGACGAGGGGGCTAATTTCCAACAATTAGGTGAGAAGAGACTGGGCGTTAAAAGTAAATGTAAAGAAGAAAAGCAAATGTGGCCTTATCTTTGCAAAGTTGGGACGTTTTGGCAGCACTGAAATTGGAATATCGTGTTGAGACTGAAGCTGAAAAGAAAAAAAGAGGGTTAAAAGAAGGCATATTGGGGGTGTGGTAAAGGTTCCTTGGCTTCCCTGTATTTTTTCTCTGCCAAATACAGTCTGGGAACGGGGGTGTTTTCTCTAAGCCTATTTCCTTTTCTTTACAACTATTTTCTTGAGTTTTCTATTTTCTTGGTACCAGAACAAGCAAAGGCTGTTTTTTTGGAAAATGTATTTCTGCTTGATATTTTGTGCCTGGCAACATAGGAACTCGCTATTCCCAAGCAGTGTTCACAACCCTCTCCATATAGCACCCTTCTTCGTCAAAAGATCAAATGACTTACGGCCCCACCTCCCTACTCCCTGTCCCTTCTCTAAGCACCCACAACATCTAAGCAAACAAAACAGATGGTTTCATGGGAATGGTGGGTCTTTTTTAATTCTGGGACAACAGAACTATTAATAAAGGCCTTTTTTTTAATGGTCTCTTAGAAACGGAAGAAAACCAGGAGAAAGATCTTTTAAAGGGGGGGTGATAAGAACCTCTCTGAGGACTTGGTTATTACCAAATGAAATGTTATAATCCTGGGAAATGAGAGAGGCAGGGAATCCTACAAGGACGCTGCTATTAAAGAATCTCCTGTTTTCCTTGGTGGTTTCACATGTCTGCCAGTGTTCCTACGTAGAAGTGAAGGGTTTTCAGGCCACAGGTCTTGTGTTTCTTGTACAATCCCTGTGAGACTTAGTGGTGGGCATAGAGTAGATAGTTTGTTGTTGAATTAATGATTCCAGCTTGGATGCATGCGTGCATCCACCCATTCATCTCCACAGCTGCTTACTAAGCAGGCACCGTGCCCCCAGCACTGCCCTGGTTTGTAGGGGTAGGAGGTGGGAGAACCGGTCACAGGGTCTGCTGGACTTTCGGTGGCCCTGGGAAATTTCCTACACTTCACGAAGATTACTTCCTGGGATTCTGGTTGTGATGTGACATTTTGATGATACTTGCTGATGAAAACATTAAAGGATGAACACACATAAGCATGTCAGGAAGCACTTCATTGGACAAGCTTTTCTCCTAAGTATCCTACTGATGTTTCTACTGCGAAATCCTCCTTGGGGTTGTGCAATGTCTACCACATTTTCAGCCTATAAAACAATCTCCACCGCCGCGGCCACCCCGGAATAACCCAACATCAGCTCTACATTGTCGACTTCTTGCCTCTTAGTAAAAGAGCTTCCAATTCTGTGGAATTGGTCTTTTCTCAAATGTCCGGCAGTTGGTGGCCTTGGAGCTTCAACTTATATTGTAAACACACATCACTACTTGTTCCCACTAATGCTGCATTTAGTACATTTCCAGATGGCCTTATGACTCCAGATGCTGACTACCAAAAACATGGGTGAACAGAACCAAAGATCATAGATTAATTAATCAAAGACACTTCACTGCTACGTTTGGACTCTTGATGTTTTACAACCAACTTTAATTATTTGTTTATGGCGTATAGAAATCACAGCCTCTTCGGGACTTCTACTTAAGGATAGGCCAAAATGATTGACGATACTGACATGCATGCTGAACCAAAGATCCTTTCCTATATATATTTTTTTAGTGAGCTGTAATTTATAATAGAGCAATATGTACAGATACTCCTTTCCTTTATATTGCTGAATATCTTTCCATTACATTGTTTACAATATTTCTTCATTATCTTTTAACATCTGTAGGATCTGTAGTAACATCCTGTCTATAGCGGTTGCTCTGTGGATTACAGTATCCATCCTTATTTTAACACATTATGCCGTTTCTCAGAAAATGAAAGAAAGCTTTAATAGTCTATTCCATCTGACTCTTCCTTTATGCTATTGCTGTTATATATTCTTTTATATACTTAATAAATTCCAAAATGCAAGTATTATATTGGTCTTAAACAATGACCTTTTCACAAAGTTAAGAAAATATTTATCATTTCTATTATTTCTCCTTCCTTTTTTGAAGATCTAGTTTACATCTGGTACCATTTTCCTTTAGCCTGAAGAATCCCATGAGCAGTTGTTTTTTTATAGTGCAGGTTTGCTGGGGATGACTTTCTCTGTTTGCTTTTTTTCCCTAAAAATATCTTAATTTTTAACTGCAATTTTAAGCATATTTTCTTTGGATATAGAATTCTAAGTTGTCTTTATTTCCTTTCATCTTTTTAAAGAAATCAATCTCTTGTCTTCTGAGTTGTTTGTCTTTTTTTCTGATGACAAGTTAAGTGATTTTCAATGTTGCTCCTCTCTTTGTAATACGTCTTTTCCCTTCTCCCTCTTTTTATTTAAAAAAAATATTTTTAAGATTTTATTTATTTATTCATGAGAGACAGAGAGAGAAAGGCAGAGACATAGGCAGAGGGAGAGGCAGGCTCCAGGCAGGGAGCCCAATGTGGGACTCGATCTTGAGACCGTGGATCATGCCCTGAGCCAGGGGCGGGTGCTCAACCGCTGAGCCACCCAGGTGTCACCCTCCCTATTTTTAAAGATTATCTCTGTATTCTGGTTTTCAAAACTTCATCTACTTTGCACTTAGATGACGTTTTTCTTTGTATTTGTCCTGTCTGGAGTTCTTGGAGCATTTTGGATTTGTCTGCAGAATGCTGCACTCAGTATTCCAATTATACATATATTAGACCACTTGCTATTATCCCACAAATCAGAAGGGCTGGTTCGTCACCCCGCTCTCCCACCCTAATCATTTTTCTGTCTTTTTCAGTTTAGATAATTTCCATTAACTTGTTTTTAAGTTCCTCAATCCCTTTTCTATAAATACTCTATTTCAGTTCCATAGTTTTCACTTGGTTCTTTAGTTTTCTTTTCTTTTTTTTCTTTCTGATAGCCTGTGTCTCCATTATACTCACCTTTTCCTGTAAATCCTTTTACATGTTTACAATAGTTGCCTTAAGTCCTGGTCTAGGAATTCCAACCATTGAATGATCTGGTTTGCTTTCATTACTGTGTTTTTTCTTGATTATGGGTCACATTTCCCTGCTTTTCCCCCATGCCTCATTATCTTTTCATTTGTGTTTCAGCATTGTATATTAAAAAGAAAAAAAGAAAAAAGCAGTGGAAACTTAGGTACAATATGGACTTGCTTTGCTCATTCACTGCAGAGTGTACGCCTTTTATCTTTGGGAGCTGGGGGCAGGGTGGGCACTGATTATTTAGATTCCTCCTTGAGTTAGGCTGAGCTTGGGCTGGGCCACAGCTTTAATTAGACTATGTTCCCTGTTATTAGCCTAATTCTCAGACTTCTGCTCTGCCCTGCCTTTGTGGTCTTTTCAGCCTTTGAGTTGGGAGGGAGGTGGGTGCAGCTTCAGTCATTTGTGCTTCACTATTGGATTCAACCCTCGTAGAACTCCAGAATCCAAGCACCAAGGATCCATAGATTTTTTTTACTTTTCAGCAACTGTTACATTGCTACTTTCTTGGGGAAAAAAATGCAGAGGTGCAGGTGAGGGAGAGAATTGTCTGACAGAGATCTCCTTTTCACTTGGGGCTCCTTCAGGTAATCCATCCCTCTGGCACACATTGTTGACTGAGGTTCAACTGACCCTTCCTCATCCCTGAAAAGTCTCTGTCCACGGCTATGCTGCTTTTGCCCATACCCAGACCATATCCATCACCAAGAATGGAAGTTTCTGTAGATCTCTGCTCAGCTATGAAGGGCTTGCTTCTCTCTAATTCAGTTCATCAGTGCTTCCTGTGTATTAGACCCATGGAAGCATATGAATTTTATTTTGTTGGGACTTTTCTGCTTGACCATGGAAATGAAGGTTTTTCACATTCCTTTACATCCTAACCAGAAGCAGAAATACTATAAAGCCTTTTTCTAAATATTTGTGTCTACACATTTGTTTCAAGTCAGGAAGAAAAATACTAGAGGCTGATTACCAGCATATAAATATACTCCAGTATCTCTCTCATCTTAAAAAAATAAATCCTCTGTGACCCCACATCTCCCTCTAGCTATTGACCAATTTGTTTGCATTTCTCTTCACAATGCAACTTCTTCAAAGAGTACTTGTATACCCACTTCCCTGTCTCTCCTGGTGGAGACTTTCTTCAAATGTACAGTGACCTTTGGCTGTTCATAGTGAATGAGCGAGACAGAAAGACTTGTTGGAAGCTTTGCGTGCACAGTGGGGCATGCCAACTGGCGGATGACCAGCTTTTGTCAACAAGCACAGTGGGGGACCTTCAAATATCAGTGTACGTATATTCCCCCGACCCCTAACCCAAGATATTTATTTCTACAGAAAAGGAATTTTCCAACTCTTTCCTTAGGTGTTACTCTGGAATTGACAAGGGGGAGGGCTGGAAGCAGCCACATTTGTTATGCAGATGTCTCCCATGCCTGGTGTCTGACTGTGAAACCATCCTTGTCTAATTTTGCCAGAGAATACTTCTCTTCTCTGGTGGAACTGGAGGAGTAATTCTTAGATGTAATGGAGGTAGGTGGTTCTGAAGGTTGAACTGCATCTCAGATAAATTCTTTAAAAATTTATTTTATTTTATTTTTTGTGTTTATTTAAATTCAAGTTAGTTAACATGTAATGTATTATTAATTTTGGGGTAGAATTTAGTGATTCATCAGCTGCATGTAACACGCAGGGCTTGTTACAGCAAGTGCCCTCCTAAATGCCATCGCCCATTACCCCATCCTCAGATAATTCTTAAACGCTTCACCCTGTTAGCCCTTCCTTGCCTTCTGCAGTATCTGACAGTTCTAGGTTTTGATCTTTCCAGGGTTTTTCTAGGCTACAGGCTTGTTTCTCTTCAGCATCTCCTTCTGCAGGATTATATTTGACTTTTCTCCACACTGCTTTTATCATTTCTCACTCCTCTGTCTTCTTTCCATCATCACATATAGTGTTCTTATGGCTTAAACATTTCTTAGTTTCCTCAAGGATGGCTTTGTGTTTTTGTTTCACATTCTCCTGGTTTTGGGTGTTTTCTGACAGAAAGGGTAAAAAAATGTCTTTACCTCTTATTTTAAAATTGGAAATCTTCACCTTCTAACTTATTCTGCTCTGACTTTTGCCTCTACACCTCTGCTGGTCACTAGTCATCTCCACGTTGCCAAACCAATAGTCAGTTCTCTGGCTTCATCTTACTCAACCTTTTAGACCATCAGACACAGCCTCTTCCTCAAGTTAAAATGCTTTCTTTTCTTGATTTCCATTATGGCGTGCACTCTCCATCTCCCCATCAGTTGTTCTTTCTCAGATTTTAGGGCAGACTCCCTTCTCGAACTCTAAAGACGGGAGTATCCCAGAACTCCCTCAAACTGACGCCCCCCCGCCCCCAACATTCCCACTGTCTCAACCCCCACACTGTTTTACAAGTCATTCTTCCCATTACTTTGGTGCTAATCAAGGGAGCATGGCCTTTGGAAGAAGATGACTGGGGATTAAATCTTAATTCTCCCACTTCCTAGAGATGTCAACTTTAGATTTCTCAGATGTAAAAATGAAGGTGTGGGAACTATAAGGTCTACCAGCTTCCTTCCAGCTCAGAATGCTGCATCTGATTTTATGTAGGGACCAAATAGGGAGCAGAAACAGAGTCTGGGCATCTGCTGGGCACTGGGAAGGCCACAACTGGCAGATAGGAGTAGTCCACAATGTGGCACAGGGTCAAGTGCAGACCAGTAACTGAAATTCACTGAGAGGAGCCCATTAGGGAATTTCCAAGGGTTGAAGCCTAAGCTGGCATAAAGGATGGGTGTGATGGTTTAATCACAAGGCAACATGATGAATTTGTCCAAACAAGCTCCTCTTTACACAACTCTGTTTTGGTTGGTTACTCATCCATGCAGTGGTTTTCCCCGTGCAGTTTCCTATGGTACCACTTCACTTTTGAAACAAATTTCCCATCACTAACCTTTTTCCCCCAATTAAGCCACACTCTGCAGGAGATGGGAGTGGTGGAAAATGGGTTCTGTATTCAGGGTTTCCCAAATACATAGTTTTCCCTTATGAGAATCTTCTGTTCCATGTTCCTCTTAGTTCAATGGGGACTAGGTATCTCTGGGTGCCGGAGGTCTCTAAAATAGTGAGGCGGATATACTTGAGTCCAGTGCTACCAACCACAATGAGTGTCTGCAGGGGCACAGGATAGAATGGCACCCTGCCACGTCCTGTGTGGCGGAGACTGTGGAGCCCAGAATCACCTTCTTGGATGGAAGATAAAAGCGGACAGTCCTAGAGGGGATGATAGGCAAGCATCTTCTGTTTGGTCAGATCACATTTCTTTAGTATAAGCTGGTGGAAATTACGTTTTTCTACAAAGATAAGACTTTCCTGTCACACTTTGGAGCAATATGGGGCTGGTGGTGGGAACAGGAGTATACTGCGTTCATACCAGATACTCCGATCCACAAGTCCTATGTGGGCACGATCTGTTTGAAAAGATGAGCTGGATCATACAAGCTGTTGAGAGGCAATGAGAACTCTTATAAATCACTAGTGGGAATGAAAATTGGTGCAGCCCCTTTGGAGAATAATGAAATCGTGCCTCGTGAAGTTACACAGTCACATACTATAAGACCTAGCAATTCACTCCCTAGTTGTATATCAGAGAGAAATTCTAGTTTTGATCCCCAGGTCAGTGTGAGAATGTTGACTGCAACTTGGTTTATAACAGCATGACGTTAGCAACAAACAAACTGCCCATGAATAAGAGAACAGGTAAGTACCTGATGGTACATTATTACAATATGGAATGATGCAATAGAAAAGCATACATTAGTTATGATGAACCAAGCACAGCTACATGTATCTTCACAGAAAAGTCTCAAAAACAAAAACAAACAAACAACAAAGTCTCAAAAACATGTTAAGTGTAAAAAGCATATTTGAGAAAAATACATACAATATGACTATTTATTAAAAGGTATAATCTGAAAAAGTATAATATATTGCTCATGGGTATACAAAAATATTTAGCATCTGTTAAAATGAAAACCCCAAATTCAGGATGGTGATTATTTCTGGTGAGGAAAAAGAAGAAGGGTGTACACTGAGGTGTCAATCCCTGTAGTATTTTGTTCCATAAGCTCAGTGGCAGATAATGAGTCCATTATCCTTGTTTTTCGTATACTCCTGTTACATTTGAAATATTTAATAATTTTTAAAATGTGGAGGATGAATAGCAACGAGGTGAACCTACAGTTCATGAGGAGGCCTCCAGAGCTGCTCAAGAGCAGCACTAAATCTTAGGCTGGGCCCTGGAGGCCCAGGGACCACGCGGTGACGGGCTGGCGACGTTGCAGAGCTGCCTATGCTGACCGATAGTGGTTTGCCATTGCCTGGCCACTGAACGTCAGTTGGCTTTGGCTGTTTAGCTTCAGGTCTAAGTACCCTACCGTTCTTGGGTTCTCTGACCACTTCTGTGATTTGTCCTGCTGGCTTTCTCCCAACAAGAAGGTCCCTGCATGCTGCTCTGTCAGTTTTTACTCTTTGTATGTGCTGGCCACACGTGGACTAGTGGGCGAGGAAGAGGAGCAACATTCCCTGAGCATCTTCCCTGTGCCAGGGCCTCTGCTGGGCGCTTTCCATTCATTAAGTACGAAAGCCACACAGCAACACCATGCGGGGGGCGTCATTACCTTCACTGCACAGTTGAGAAAACTGATTCAGAGAAGCGCAGTAACACGCTGTGCTGGTGGAGGCCGGGCTGGAACCCAAACCTGATCCCACTACAAGGTCTATATGGTCACTACCAAATCTGTGGTGTCTAGACTGGGTGTGGGGATAATGTACTGTACACCAAGACACAGGAGACACACACACACACGTATTTTTTTCAGAGCGTAGGTTATACTCCATAATTTGAGAAGGAACTCAACGTGATTTTTTATATAGAATCAAACAATCAAATTGGTATATTATTAAATAGAATACAAATGCACAGACATTTTTATGATGAAGGGATTTTGAGGGAATGTCTTGCTTTTGATGAGCAATTCAAACTCCACCCAAAGACCCCCGGGTATACTTCTGCTTTCTTCTCCTAATAGGTGTGCCCCCAGAGGAAGAGCAGAGAAGTACTGGACCACGCTACTCTCACAAGTCGGTCTGCTCCCAGAATGGCGGAATTGCTTCAAGGTGGGTTCCTTTTACCATCACAGAGGCTCAGTATGAGGAGGCCTTCAACAAACTTCCTCTAGAGACATAGCCTGTGCACTTCTGTGGGGAAGACGTCTCGCAAGAACCATTAAACAGAGGGAAAACTAACTTTCTCTGGCCTCATGCTGAGGCAGTACTTTCTATCTGTATCCCTCCATATAGGGACAGACTGGCCAAATGTTAAAAACTTCGGAGAAGGACGTGAGCCATGGAGAGCTGGGGACTCTCTGAATTCCTGAATTACCGCATGCCTGGCATTGTTAATCCTCCCAACAGTTCTGTGAGGTAGAGACTATCATTCTTTTCATTTTATAGACAAAGAAACAGGCAGAAAGAGGCAAGAAAATTTCCCACAGACCCAGACCCCAGCATATTCTCTCTCAGTCAACAGGACAAGAGAATAAATACGTGCCTCCCACCATTTCTCTTACTTTTGTCATCAAATCTTCTTGTACCTAAATAAACAATACCTACATATGGAACAAATTCAGGTTCTTTTAAGCACCATATATCTGAAGATTCATCTTCTCTCTTGTTATTTTTAAATTTAGAAAAGGTTTTTAGAACTATGTCTCTTGGTAATGATAGCCTGTAATCATTCTGCTCCAGGAATCAAGCGATGTGTTCAAAATATGTCATTTTCCCCTGTGACACTAATGGCAAAACCACATTCTCAACCAAACCAAAAGATGACTGAGAGGGATGGAGAAGTGTGGTCTCTTGGTTTCCACTCAGCAGTTTGAGCCAAGCATTCTTGGCTTTCACTCCAACTCCTTAAGCAATAGGCAAGATACTTAACCTCTTAACCCCATCTGTGAAATGCTGATGCTACCTCTTTACCTCTTTGTGAGGAGTGTTTCCAAGCTGAAGTTGTTAAAAGGTCCTAAAGATAAAATGTGTAGAGGGCATATGCTTTCAGAGAAGTGTTTTCTGGAAGAAGTCTGAGGGTCTGGGGTGCTGAATTGTGGATGCTAGGATTTGTTTTTAACTAAATACTGTATGTAATTGTAAAATCGTAGGAAACCCTATAGGATAGTGATTAAGAGTGTGGACATTGGGGACATCATGCCTGGGTTCAAATCCAAATTCTTGCACTTTTACAGCAGAGTGGCCTTGTGCCTGCTTTGAATCAGTATCCCCCATGTATATAATACATATAATAGATAAGTCTCAGGACAACCTTTCAAGGCAGGTATTACTAATCTTCTCTTATTATAGTTGAGAAAAGTATTCTAGGTTATTGGTACATTATAAGCCATTAATAAAGGATTGTATATAGACACAAAAGTATGAATACTTATGCAATGCCACATGTACATGGCGGTTGCTTCCATTTAAGTATTCCATAGATAAGAAACAAAGGACAGCAGCATGAGTATAGATGCAAGTAAGTGGGGTAGATTATGTAATACATGGGAGAAAAATCACTAGATTTAAAATTTTTAATTTTGCGAGTTAAAAAAAAAATTCTACCATCAGTGATAACTTGTATGAACATGTGCAAATAATTCAATCTCTCTGAGAATAATATTCCTCAGCAGTAAAATGAGGCCAGTGAGAGGACTGGGTAAGATAATAATTCTTTGACCCACGGTTGTCTGTTATGCTTTTTTTTTTTTTTTTTTAATTTGCAAAGTTTAGAAATAAGGCAAGATTTCCAGGTGAAAACAGTGACATGAGTTCACATCTTTTAACTTCCCATCGTTTTCTCTCCATAATGCTATAGAAACAGCGAAACTAATATAATACAGGAAAAATTTTTTCCTTGCTGGAAAGTAGGTAAGAGTGCCATACATATGTCAGACACTTGGGGTAATTCCTACAAGAAGTAGAACTGCTGAGATCAGGCTGAGGAAGAACCTAGCAGTCTGGAATTTCAGGATATAAGGAGAAAAGTTCGTGGTTGGTGGTGGGTTCACTTTTTAACACAGTGATCCAACACCCACACCTAACCATCTTCTTTGGGTTTCAAGTTCCTCCTTACTTTGGACACACTACTACGTCTGTCCACACGAAAATTATACTACATCTAAATTTTCCCATAGTTGTTAGCCTGCGATCTTCACATTTTCAACCAAGATTTTTTTTGTGATCCCTGACCGAACTCACTCCAAATCCCAGTACTGAAAAACTTAGTTGTTCCTCTTTTGAGTCACTATGCTGAAGAAAATCTCAGAAGTTGGGAAGAAGAGGACCAGTTTGAGAAATCTGAGAAAATTTCCCATTTGAAGCAAACTCATATAAAAAAAACAGGGAGCACATAAAGCAATTGTAATTTATATTCATGATGAAGATATTCCATCTCTAACACAATTGCATGGTGCTACCTATATACACAAAAGGAAAAATTTAGGATCAGAAAAATATTCATAGCATTGAAAGGGATTATCTGTCCGTTAAAAAAGCAATGGCACTGAAAACAATAAATGAAAAATGAAAGAAATTAAAGAAAGCATAAATAAATGAAAGACAGCCTGTGTTCATGAATCAGAAGACTTAAAATTGTTAAGATGTCAATACTACCCAAAGTGATCTACAGATTCAATGTAATCCCTATCAAAATCCCAATGGCTTTTTTTTTTTCAGAAATAGAAAAACTTATCCTAACACTTATATGGAATCTCAAGGGACTTCAAATAGCCAATACACTCTTGAAAAAGTACTAAAGTTGAAAGATTCACACTTCCTAGTTTCAAAACTTATTACAAAGCCACGTTAATCAAAACAGAGTGGTACTAAGGTAAGGGTAGATGTATTGAGGGCCTAGAAAGAAAACTTTGCATATATAGTCAAGCAATTTTCAAGAAGGGTGCTAACCATTTAATGGGAATATGACAATCTTTTCAACAGGTGAGCAGGGAAAACTGGATATCCATCTGCAGTAGAAGGAAGTTGGATCCTACTTAAAACCATATACAAAAATTAATTCCAAGTGGAGTGAGAACCTAATTGTGAGAGCTGAAGCTAGAAAACGCTTAGAAAAATCACAGAGGGAAAGCTTCATGATATTGATTTGGCAATGATTTGTTGGGAGATGACACCAAAAGCGTGGGCAACAAATAACAAAATGGATAAATTGGACTAATAAAAATGAAGACCTTTGTCCATAAAAGGACACTATTAACAGAGGGAAAAGGTAACTACAAAATGGGAGAAAATATTGGGTAATAAGGATTACTACTCAGAATATATAAAGAACTCTTAGAACTTAACAACTACAATAAAAAACACCTAATTTAAAAATGGGCAAATGACTTGGATAGATGTTTCTCCAAAAAAGACACACAAACATGCCAATAAGCACATGAAAAGATGCTCAATATCACTAACCATTAGGGAAATACAAATCAAAACCACAGTGAGTTACCATTTCACATCCATTAGAATGACTGTTATTTAAAAAAAAAAAAAAACCCACAAAACAAAACCAGAAAATAACAAGTGTCAGCAAGGATGTGGAGAAATTGGAACCCTTGTACGTTACTGGTAGCAATGTAAAATGGTGCAGCCACTGTGGAAAACAGTATGGCATTTCCTCAAAAACTTAAACATAGAATTACCATATTATCCAGCAATTCCACTTCTAGGTATGTGCCCCAAAGAACTGAAAGCAGAGACTTCAACATTTACATGCCAATGTTCATAGCAGCATTATTCACAACAGCCAGAGGATGGAAATAACCCAAATGTCCATTAATAGATGATTAGATAAACAAATTGTGGTATATTCATACAAGAGAATATTACTCTGTCTTAAAGGAATGAAAGTCTGTCATATGTACAACACGGATGGACCATGAAAATATGCTAAGTGAAATAAGCCAGATACAGAACAAATATTATATAATTCCTTTAGATGAGGTACCTAGAGTAAAAAATCCATAGAAATAGGAAGTAGAATAGAGGTTACCATGGGCTGGGGGCAGTTTCAGTTTGGGATAATGAAAAAGTTCTGGAGATGGGTAGTAGTATGATGGGTGCACAAGGTGAAGCCATTGAATTGTATGCTTAAAAATGGTTAAAATGATAAATTTTATAGTTTGTACATTTTACTCCAATAAAAAAAATTTCAAGGGAGGTTGCAAACAATATGTTGAATACAAACAAAATAATTAAATATTGGTGAATTACAGTACAAGAGTGAAACATTCTCAAAGAAAAATGATAAAGACTAAAGCATAAGAATAAGAGCTTAGAACATAAAAAAGAGTTTGGAATAGATTTAAGAATCCAAAGGACAAAAGAAAAGTAATAATAAAAGAAATAAGAGTAAAATATTTCTTAGGGTGAAGCTATTTGTTATCAGATGGAAAGGCTCAAATGCTATATAAAGTATTATACAAAATCATGAAAGAATCCACACCTAGATATATTCTTTTGACTTATTTTTTTAATTCAAGGTATAAGGAAATATTTTTTACAGGTATCCAGAAGGAGAGAACAGGCTACTCACAAAGGAGAAATGTACTAAATTGTCATTTTTCTGTATGCAATAAAGAATAAAAGATATGCAAATTGGCATTGTGTCATTGCCAGTAAATTTAAGGGAAAAGACAGGGTATAAGAACTTTAATTCAATTAAAATATTTGCCTGAAGATGAGTAACAACAATTTTCAAATAAGTTTGGCCTTACAAATTTTAATACTCACATACCTTTCAGGAAAATTTTACCTGGAAAACAACTTGGCCAACTAAGAAATTAAAAAATAAATAAAATAAAAATTTCAAGTACTGGAAAGGAAATATGTATGTGTATGTATGTATGTGTGTGTATTTATGAGACATAATGCAAATAATTTTTAAGAAATTCATCAAGGAGAATAAATGACATTACTTAATTCTTGCCATTATAAAAACAAGCAAAGTTCATTGGAAGCTTTTGCTAGAATAAAAATGAAATTATACTTTTTCAAATTATATTTTTCAAATCATTGGTGGAAAATTAAAATATCAAAGAAGGGTAAAAGATAAATGGGTAGACACAGATATAGCAGGAAAATATTTTTAGAAATTTAAGTTTATAATTTTTTTGACAAAGATCTTAAAAAGCATGAAAGGAAACAGAAAGGTTATTTTATATTCATTAGAAATATAGTCCATAATGAAAACCCATGGGACTACACAATATGGCATAAATTATAAAGCAGTGTGTTAGAGATTCATTATAAAACAGTTACGGTGGCAAGTTTAAAATATACCTCACTGTCTTCACAGATCAAGTAAGAAAAAATATAAGATATTTGAGAAATTTAAACAATGTATTTCTTATACAAAACTCTTTACTCATCAAAGTGTACCTATTGTCTAATATACATGGATGAAAAATACAATTTAATCACATACTAGTCCACCAACAAAAATTAATAAATTTTAAAAGTAGAAATTATATAAACCAATAATTTGGAAAATATAATAGAAAAACACTCATTGATAATGAAAGGAAAACTTAGAAATAACCAGGAAAAAACTTAATAAACACTGTATGAGACCAATTTGAAGAAAACAAAACCTTAATAAGAGACATAAGTGAAGGGATATATCCTTAGATAAGAAAATATATACAAAAAAAAAAAAAGAAAATATATACAGTAAAACTGCAATGCCATTTTGCTAAGGTGATTCTGCACTTTCCATACAATTCAGGTGACAATCCCAAGAGTATTGTGGTACTTTAAACAAATTATTTAAAATGATCATGGTAGGAAAAAACACTACTAAAAACCAGGGGCGATTTTCACTTAAGATCAGAAGCAAAGAAGGACTGGTCTTCCAGATGCTAAGACTAATAAAAATAGTGCGGCCCTCGCTAGGAACAAAGAAATGCAGTCTATCAGAATAGAAAACACAGCAATGGATCCAAGTCTATGGAAGAGTCTAATTTTTCAGATTGGTAGTAAATGATTATTCACCAAATGATGTTAGAAAAACTTACTAATCACTTGGAGAAAAAGAATAGATCTTGGCTCTATACCTTATATCAGACTAATTTCCAGAAGTAATTATCTACATGTAAAAAAAAATGTATCAAAAATACTGTAAGTAAAAGTAGTCATAAAAAGGGCAATAACAGCCCAAACATAATTATAAATCCTGATGCTAAATTTCTGAATTAAATGCAGAAAATAGAGTTCAACTCTACATTAAAATAATAATGTATGATGACCAAATGTAACCAGAAATGCAAGAATGATCCAATATTAAAAAATCTTTTTAATGCATTTCACTGTGTTAGTAGGTCAAAGAAAAAAAATACGATCATCTTAATAGGTGCCAAAAATGCATTTGATTAAATTTAATATCTATTCCTGATTTCTTTTAAAGGATGAGTTGGACTTCCTTGACATGATCTCATTCCCAAATGATGAAACATCTGAAGTATTTAAAGTAAGATCAGGAAAAAGACTATCCAGGGAGTATTTAAGGAATCATATACAGTAGTTAACACTAAAATAATGTATCCTAATAGTACTTAAATTAACATTAGATCCTTTATTATGCTGATGAAGAAACCTGAAAAATGTGTTACAATTTGTCAACTGTTTTGCAAACTGATGAAGCTAAGAAATCTTGGAAGAGCGATATGATATAATGCAAAACACATGAGTTGGACCAAAACCAGAATCCAGAATCAGACTACTAATTCTGCCATTTTTGTTATTTGACCATAGCATTTGACCGTCAAATAGCAAAAGTTATCTAAACTCAGATTCTTAGTGCCCTTATCTGTATAATGGAAGGAACAGCAGGTAAGATGGAGTAAGTTTGCTACTGGCTATCACTCCTGGTGATTATTAGAAAAACTCTGGACAAAACAAACACATAAGGATTTTGAAAAGTAAGCAAAGCAGATGAATTGGGAAGGGTAGTAAAAATCTGGAGAGGTAACCCAGAAAAGGCTAGATTCTATACTTCTCCCCGTCTTTTCTTTCATGGCTTTGACCTGAGGATGAGTCTCAGTCACGTGGTACTGGCCTGGGAAATCACCACATCTTGGGGCCCTGGGAAAGGGGCCCCTGTAGTTCAAAGAATGTGGAGAGAATCCCCACTCTTACTTCTCTTTGATTACGCCTGCCTTTGCCCCACAAGTGACCTTGACAGAGAACTGCACAAGGCAACACAGTGGCCAAACCCCAAGCAAAACACCATTTTTCTTGCTAGAGGACTTGCAAAGGGTGGCACCAGTGGGAAACATGGTGTGTGGAGAAACCTGCAGGAGAGAGAGCTGGAGAAGGGGGTCCCAGTAACTGTGTGATTGAAGCTGTCTGTGTAAGTCCCGGCTTCATCTCTGAGCTGCACGTGTGTAGGACAGGCTCGAAGCAGCTTAGCAAAGATGTTGAAAACTGAACTGAAATAAAAACCACCATCCACAGAAGAGACAGAACTTGTGGTTTGAACCTCGTGCACACAGAGAAGAAAGGCTTCTATTCTCCAGAGGATTTGAAGGTGACTTAAGAGTCTGAACAAATGAATATTAAAAATTTCTAGAATATATTCTAAAATTACTCGACATACAAAGCACCTGGAAAACGTGACCCATTCTCATGAGAGAAGGCAATGAAGATGCCAATGCTGAGCTTACAGAATGGTCAGACAAAGCATTTAAAGCATATAAATATGCTTTATGTATTTATTTTATAGTATTTATAATTACATTTAATTATATTCTATGATATAGTTAATCCCATAATTTATTTCATATGTAATCTCATATATTTAATATTATATAAAATATATTTAATTATGTCATATCTTATATACTTATATATATTATACATTTAAATATGTATATATGTATTTCATAACTATACTCCATGAGATGAAGGTAAATACACTTAAAATAAATGAAAATATAGATGATCTCAGCAGAGGAATAAAAATTTTAAAAAGAACAAAATAGATATTTTAGTCCTGAAAGTCACAGTATCTGCAAAAAAAATTCAGTGGATGAGTTCAATGGCAGGATGGGGATGGCGGAGGAAGGAGTCAGTGAACATGAAGATAGATCAATAGGAATGATCTAATCCAAAAAAAGGAAAGAGGAAAAATTGGAAAAGAATTGAACAGACCTTCAGGCACATGTGGAATCATATCAAAAGGTCTAATATCTTTGTCATTGGAATCCCAGAAGGAGAGGAGAAAATGACTGGTACAGAAAAAATAGTTTAGAGAGAGGGCTGCCAATTCCTCAAATTTGGTAAAAGACAAATTTATAGATTCGAGAAACTCAGCAAAGCCAAAATAAGATAAACTCAAAGAAAACCATCCTCGACAGATCCTAGCCAACCTGCTGAGAGCTAAAGATCTTGAAAGCAGGTAGTGAAAAATGGCATATTCCATATTAAACAATGAGACCCCGTAGGAAATTGAAGTTATAATGGTTATATGGGGACACGTGAGAAATGATATGTAAGGTTTTTAACAAATAAAAGACACAAATGGTAGGTATTCTTCTTCTCCTTCCTCTTTTTTAAAAGATTTTCTTTATTTATTCTTGAGAGAGGCAGAGACACAGAGGGAGAAGCAGGTTCCCTGCAGGGAGCCCAGTGCAGGACTCGATCCGGGACCCCAGGATCATGCCCTGCGCCGAAGGCAGATGCTCAACCACTGAGCCCCCCCAAGGCGTCCCTGTAGATATTATTATTCTGATTGTAGTTTCTTTACTACATCTCAACACACCATATTTATTTTCTGTTCTATTTTTTCAAGCTTCCCGTGGTTTCCTTTATGTGGGTTTGATTCCAAAAGCTGGATGCAAATAACCCTTTGATAGTATTTCTTTTGGTTTACCCACAATCTTTTGGTCTTGTTGAAATGAGAGTTCCCTATGGATTCATGACCTGTTTTTGAATGTGTTTTTCAACTTAACGTGGTGTCCTCGCTTATTACATCTGTACAGTAATGCATCTTTTCCTATCTCCTAGGGATATTGGGACGATCAAATGAGATATGGGAAAAAAAAACCAAGAATTCTTGTGACCAACTAAAACACTGGGAGTCCTACCTTTCAGAAATAGTATCAACCTGGAAGCTGTCAAAGCCTAATTCTTTTAGCCAATCTCATGAGAAAGCGTTCAGCAGAGGGAAGGCTTGTCCACATTTCTCTCTAGGCTGATAAGGTTGGGGATGGGTCAGTAAACCACTCATGCTTTGCCGGCCGACCCAGAGGTTAGGCCAAGAGTCACCACGTGAAACCCATACAGCCTTTAGCAAGGCATTTTGGGCTGTCTGAAGCATACTTAGCCCTTACGTATTAAATGCTGCTTCCAGCAAAGTCCAGATTCTAACCTTGCTTCTCCCTGGTAGGGGAACTAGGAGGAGTGAAGTCAAGACATCCAACATCAGATTCAAAGTAGGATTCAGATGACTAATTTGAACAGCGTAACCAAAACGAGTCTGAAAGCCTAGGCCTTTGAACAGTGTTTATAACTCCGTGACCCCCTCTGCCCTCCCCACTTCCCAGAGGCCGGGAGCAGTAGCACACAAAATACCCACAAGGGATGTGAGACCTAGGTCTCGGGGCCAAACTCAAGCACGAGCCAGCGGAGTCCGCAGGAAGCAACACCAGGCAGCCTGGGCTGTAGGAGGATGTGAAGAATGGGAGAGAGGGTTTTGTCTGAACGGGAGGCACCTCTGCATGAAGGATGTCATGCAAAGACAGAGGGAGAGTAGGAGTCTCGCAGAGAGACCCTAAGCCAGAGACACTTTCTCAGAGCTTCTTAAAATCCTTGGCCAGTATTGAAGGAAACTCTCTTGAGTTTCTTGGGCTTTCTGACTCTCCATGTAAAGTGGAAAGGCCCTGGAGCCTGCAGCCCCTGTGGGTTTGCACTCTACCCTTAGGAACACCATGCGGCCTCAGCGTCTCCTTCTGCTAGTAGGAAATAAGAAACCCCTATTTTTAAAATGAGGTTTCTGTGCATCTCAACAGTGTGCATGAATAACAGGCCCTGCTGAAGGAGAAGCAGAACTTGGAGACTTCTGCGTGGTACCGAGTACTCTTGTAGTTACACACGGACCACAGAAGACGTGGAGAAACACGGGGACGGGCTCAGCTCTGCTGTTTGGTGCAAAATCCAGAGCACCTTCCTCCTTGCTATTGGTCCTCTCTAGCAGAAGACTATAGAATAACGTCCCCCAGTCCTCCCTATGCTTGCTCTTCCTCCTTTCCTCTTCCCTACGCGTCCATCCACAAGACTGCCAACGTCCCATGTGTGTCCCGCACCCCGCCCCCGGTGTTTCTCTCATGTCATCAGAGCCCTTTAAAAAAAAGTGCACGAAGTGTCCTTAACTCAGGAAAACTGTTACCTCCACTCCCAATACACCATCCTAACTCTGAACAAATGGCATGTCTCTATTTCTGCTAGTTTTCACGGGTAAGTGGTAAAATCCAAAATAATACTTTTGTTAAGCTAGGTCTCAGTAATCCTTTTCATGTCAACAACATTTTTCCACACCTGATTCAAATTTCCTTTTATTCCATGGTCCTGTCCACGGAAGGACAGGCTGTCTTGTCCTGGCTCCTAAACACCATATTATCCCTCCCTTTCTATTCCCTGCCTCCGTATAATTATGTATGGTAATATTACAAGTTCCTACTTCTCTCACACCATGCTTATTGTATCTCTGAAACCTTACCCCACAAAATAAATCTAATGTAAATAAGAGAAAATATAATCCCCCAGGAATTGTTCTGGCTCACACTTTGCTCCAAGGTAGCACACTGAGTTGCCAATCAAAGTAAGATTTATACCTCAAGGTGATTGAGTCATTTGCGGAATTTCACAACATCAGGAAATCCTATCAGTCATCACGGAGTAAAGTAGCCGATGGGTCAATGGGCAACGTGCAAGGCTTAGGTGAGGAGAGAACCGCAAGATTTAGGACATCGGGGCCAGTCTTGGGGCCCAAATATCAGCACTACTCAAGGGAACGTGGGCCTGCTAATTACAGGGAAGGGGAGCGTCCTTACCGGTCTTCGGTCAGCTTCATGAGGGTAGTTCCTCGTGTAGAGAAGACAATAAAGGACATTCTTAGCTGTGGGCTGGAAAGGAAAAGAAATCCTATTAGGGCAGGTGGACTCTGGATGCCATTTCCCTCCAGTCGTCCTCCCGTCTCCCCTTCGGCGTCCCGGCTGCGGGAGATGGGGACCTCCAGGCCGAAGGGCCTCCGCAGCTGGTGCCCCGAGTCCTCAGCAGCAGCGACTGGAGGCTGTGGACAAGGGGGGGCCGCGCCGCCTTCGCCAGGGCAGAGCACGGGTGGGAGAGCGAAAATGCATCCCTGCCTGCGCTCCGCCCCAAGAGGTGTGTCCCTAGAAGCGGCCTGGTCTGCATGGCGCTTATAAAAGGGGGGCCCCGATAGATAAAATGTCCCCCTGACCCCTGAGTGGACCCCGACAGGGGAGCAGCTGAGCTGACGGCGGCCGGATGCCATTGGCCATTAAGATCATACTAGAAACTGCCTTTGCTCTGAAAGCGGCATCTCTTCTAGACGGTCCACTTCTCCTTGCTTTCCCAGGGAGGTCATCCTGTAAGGAGAGAACGTGCTGCTGGGCCGCAGAACATCCACCCGCCCGGCGGTCACGCTTACAGTACTCGTGAACCCAGAGGCGGGTGTGGATGGAGCGCTCGGGAGCGCCGTCCACGAAAACCCCACACTGTGGAAGACAGAACCACCCTCAGCTGGGGACCAAACGTGCTCCTCTGTCTTCAAGACGGACTAGCAGAAATAACAAACACAACGCAAACATTTAAAAAAAAGAAAGAAAAGACGGACTATCAGAGTGTAGTGGGTTCGCCAGTAGACCGCTGTCCATCAGGGGCTCTTTGTGGGGCCAGCCGGTTCCTCTGTCACAATGTGAACCTGTGTCTTTGCCATCCCTGATCTGGCCCCCGTAGCTTAGAGTTCCCACTTCCTCCGATGTTTCTCAAACCTGCCCCCCTTTTCTATTTCTTAGCTTAGGACCTTGCCCTCAGCGATCAGACCGCTGCAACTGTTCCCTAGCTGGGGATCTTGCTGGCCATCTTCCTTCGCTCCAATTCATTCTTCCCACTGCTTCCAGAACTGTTTTCCCAAAATGTAAATCAGACCTGTCACTCACCTGCTATAAAATCTCCAACGGCTTCTACTGCCTCTAGGATCAAGTCTACACTCATTTCCTTATGTCTGATGCATCTTTGGAAATGCTTATCATGGCGCTTACTACTTGCCAAGAGCCCAAGCAGTAGGTGGTGAATTGAATGTTGGTCTCCTGAAACAGACCTGGGCTCTCTGGCCAGGACACCATTCTGTCCCTTACCACTCACTGCTAATTAGCAAAACACCATGTCCTAAACGATAATAATGCCCATCGTAATTACCACAGTAATATAACAGTGGTCAACCTTATCAAGTGCTTACTACAGGCCAGGCACTGCTGTGAGTGATTGGCGTGTAGTAGCTCATGAAATTTGTAACAGCTTTATGAGGTCAGTACTATTATTATTTCTATCTTCCATGAAAGGAAATTGAGACCCTGAAGGATCAAGTAATTTCCCCAAGGTCACAGAGTGAGAGAATAGTGGATCTGGGGCTTAAAACCAAGCTCTGATTCTGGAACTTGGGCTCTTAAGCACCATATTATCCTGCTTCTTTTGTATATAGTTCAGCTCTGGAAAAAAATGAATCAGGTGAAAAAAGGGGCACGTAGGGCTCTAAGAGGCAATTGGTATATTCCGTATAGGAGTCTTGACAAGAGATCTAATTAGGGGGTTTTCAGCACATTGATGCGAGCGGAATTGTTCTAAGATAGTGTCAGCAGTGAGAAGGGAAGGGTGCCCCATCTAGAACCAACGCCAACATTTAAAGACCTGGCTCTGGTCAGCGGGTCTCCTCCAGAAGCCAGTGGAGAAGCGAATTTCAAGGAGCGAGAACTCTCCCTCAAGTGAAGCTCCTGTATCCAGCAGAGTAAGCACTGCGAGACACTCACTGTCTTTGTCCTCCTTAGGGCATCACTTAAGGGGCTTTGGTGAGAGCCAGCAGGTCGGGGGTGGGATGGAAGCCATCTGGTATGTATTCCTTGACGGTCAAGGAATGAATGATAAAAGTAAGGCTATGGAGACCTTGAATCTTTAAAGATATTTGAGTAAGAAACCAGTAAGAAATAGTTATCTATAGTATCTACAGAGTATCTATATATAGAGTATATAGAGAGAGTATATACTATATATCTATAGTATCTCCCGACATAATCAGGAGATTCATCATTTACTATTTGGGGCTTTTTTTTTTTAAGACACGGGGCAGGAGAGATTTGTTTATGTCTATCGATGTGGAAATAGAGCCAGAGGAAAGGTAGAGACAAAGTACAAGAGAGAAAGAGACCTGGAGGAGATTGGAGACAATGGGATAAAATGGACTAAAATGGAGGGGTCACCTTCAAAGGGAGGATATTTGAATCTCAGAGACACTGGGAAGGACACATATGCACCTTTTTAAGTAGGACTGGAACTTGAGGACTTCACTTTTCTGCTATTCCCAGGGTCCTTGGTGAAATAAGAGGTGAAATTCTTTGCCAAAAGTGATGGGTGAGAGGTGTGGGTTGGGGTCTTGAAGGAAACAGTGAAGAGTTAACATCATTGTTAGAAAATTGGGAGGGGGTCAGAATAAAGACAAATAAAAGAACTTGAAATTTCCAGGATCCCACTAAAATTGGAAATGGTAATATTTGTACTGGCATCAGCCACTGTTATTAAGTGAATAGCCCCCCTGCAGTGTCCCCTGCCTAGACTATTTTTTTAGACTATTTATTTAAATGACTAAATAAAAATAATCGATTCCTTTTCAAAATTTGTCCATTTACTCATAAATATTGATTGAGCACGTGCTACGTGTCAGATGCTACTACAGGCACCTGGGCTGCAGCGGGCAAAATACAGTTTTGCATGACAGTGACGTGATGTCTTGGTGCCACACTTTCAGGGGGTCCGGAGCCAAGAAGGGCCAGAGGAGACCACCAGAGGAAAGTGCCTCGTGGTCTGCTTTATGCCATGTCAACTTCTGTACTTCTCAGTTTCATCAGTAAAATGAAAGGATTAGGTTAAGCCCCCTCAACCCCTACTTCTCAGTGTCTTTAATACTCAGATAATGAGGCATCTGGAATTGCTGAATGAACTGGGAAAGAGAAGTGCTGAGTGGCCACTCTAAGCCAGGTGCGGGGTGCGGGGTGAGTTGGTTTGCACAAGCCTGGTCTTCTAAATTTTCTCGTGCAAACCAGGGTTCAACCAAGGCAAGTCAATTGCTACGGTTGCACAATGGAGCTTGGCTTCAAATCCACACCTGCCTAACCTCAAAGCCTTTCCCAGTAGACTCTTCACAAAGAACAGAAGGCCAGAGGAGCAAATAGAGACATAGCAGATACTGTCAAGTGTCCAGAGGCAGGTTTGTTCAGCAATCAAAAGGGCAGAATGGATATAATGGACGAGAGTATAGGAAAGGACACGCTGGCTCAATGACAAAGAGACTTTTCTGGAAACTGGAATTATCTGACTATTGGACCATTTGCCTCCAAAGACAGCAGTTCTCACTAGAGCTATTCAAGTTGAGGGTAGCGAACACCTCTTAGGATAGCTTGGGAAGTTGGTGCTTTGAATTCTAAGCTTCTACAATTCTCTCAAATACTTTGCTTTTAATATGACCCGTGTATTTGCTTCTTACTTCCTTTCCCCCTCTCTCCTCTCAGCATCTGCTTTTCCCATTCATTTGGGTTTAGATGCTTCCTGCTTGCAGCTTCCAATATTTGGCATCACAGAGAGGTCACCTCCTAACCCTTTCCCTCCAATCAGGCAGCCAGGAAAGAGACCAGGAACTGAATTCGTAGGGAACGCATTTGTCATTACATTGGTAATGGGGACAACCTGTCGTCTTCTTCTTCTTCTTCTTCTTCTTCTTCTTCTTCTTCTTCTTCTTCTTTTTTTTTTTGACAACCTCTCTTCTGAGATGAAGAACCTTATTCAAAGGAGTTTATGGTTAACTCACATGGGTTGGAAGACTCTACAGATGCCATGACACAGGAGTGGAGCTGCTTTAGGATTCACAATGATAGGACAATTTTACCAAAGGCCTTGATGACTAGCTTCAAGCACATCCACGGAGCTACAACAGCTGTGTCATCGCTTGGAGGCTGTACCCAAGGAGGGTGAAGTGACCTTCTTTCCTTTACTAGAGGGCATCTATAGCTACTGGAAAGTAGGAGCTCCAAGGCTCTGCAACCTTTATAGTGATGATGTTCAAAACTGCATTCTCCTCCCTTGGAAAGTGGTGTCAAGAATGCTCAGAGAATTCTATCTGATGGGACATACAGGTAGGCTGGCCAACACGGTAGTTCACTCAGGACTGAGGAGAACTCTGAGAATGCGAGATTTTTCAGTGCTATAGCCATGAAAGTTCTGGGCAGACTGGGATGAGTTGGTCACCTCATACCCTATACTGTTTACACATGAGTCCAGTTAGAATAAGTCAACTGGCCTAGAGTGGCGCAGCACTGTGAAAGGAATGCTGATGAAACTTCTAGAAGACTACATAGTCCAATAAGAGAGACAGAGGTAAAATTTAGGTCTTATAAGCAAAAGGTATTCTACTATGTGGTAAAGACGAAAGCAAAGCCAAGTCTCTGGTCCAACATGCGAGTCTACGTTTGTGAAAAGGCATGCCCACAGCCCTTAGAAGAATAACAAACTTAGGCCAGTTTGACTCCCGGCAGAGCACTAAACATTCTTTCTCACCTGATGAATTTATGAGCCAACTGTTCCACAAAGTAATAGATTTCATTCCAGTGGTGCAGCACACTTCCTGATCTAGGAAAACAAAAGCAGATGTTACTGAATCAGGTGTTCATTTTTCTTTACCTTGCATCATTTCTCTTTATGTTCTATTATTTTACACCCAATCTATCCATTAACCGGGGTTATTATCAGAAACTTCCGTAAAAAAAAAACAAAAAAAAAAACAAAAAAAAAAACAAAAAAAAAAAAGAAACTTCCGTAACTTTGGAAATTATTTGAAAAAATGTTTAGACTCAATGTTAGAGTT
Organism: Canis lupus familiaris; assembly: GCF_011100685.1. Taxonomy (NCBI): domain Eukaryota; kingdom Metazoa; phylum Chordata; class Mammalia; order Carnivora; family Canidae; genus Canis; species Canis lupus. The sequence continues at coordinate 69,150,556 of NC_049231.1, read as the reverse complement.
CCTTAAAATTTTGGTAAAGAACTTCCCTTCACTCTACCTTCTGCTCCTTTCACCCGCGCTCCACACACTAATGCAATATATAAATAAATAAACAAACAAATAAATAAATAAGATCCCTGGGTCCACCCAGATCCACAGGTCAGTTTTGAATCTTTAAGAAACCATTATTTTTGTGCTATCTAAATTATTCAGTGATTAGAGAAGAAAAATAATTCCAATGTATTTAAATGAAATTAGCACAAACTAGATGCCGGAACACACAAAGATAAACAAATCCCCCTCCTCAAAAAGAATAGAGTTTCATTGGTAAATATAGATGCAAAAATCTCTAAATAAAATATTAGCAAAACAAATGCAGCAGGAATCCAAAAGAATGATAATTAACTAATCGGTGGAGTTTATTTCGGGAATGTATCGATGGTTCAACATTTAACAAGAGCTAATGTAACTAGTCGCGCTGATAAGTAAAAGAAGAAAAACTATACAGCCTTTCATTATATTAAAAAAAGGAATCTTTTTCCTAAAAAGGAGGGAAGCGTTCTCTAGGACCTATGGAATTGTGGAATTTTAGATTTGGAAGGGAGCTTCTTTATTCCCAAGATTGACTTCTGTTTTTACTGATACCATTTACTGCAGCTTCGATTCAGCTTGTAAGCGTTTCCCCTAGAGCCCATACTCAAGCCGCCGCAGCGACGGCGCAGCAGGTTTTTCTATCTTATTCTTCTGTGTAGCTATGAGGCCCCTTTCTTTTTCCTTGAGAATCCGTGTCGGCTGAGCTCTGCGTTTCTGCTTATCATTCTAAGAGTCGTTGAGGTTAAGAGTTTGCACCATCTACTCTGAGATTTTGTACAGTTTCCACTGGTTTCAGATTACTTTTTAAAAATGCACTCATTTACCTCAATTTTAACTTCTAAGGAATTGTTGCTGTTTTTTTTTCTTTGTTTCAGATTATTTTATAGATATTTAAGAAGAATCTGTGCAATAGGTCTCGTGCCTTCCTTTCCATGGTACAGTATCTCAATAATTCTCACTCCGATGGAGTGTATTTCCATCTCTCTAAGAATTTACTTCTCTCTGCCCCACATCCAGAAATGATAGGTCTGTCTGATCCGAGCAAAAGTGACACAACATGTCACAGTCATACAGTGAAAGACTTCGTATCATAAGGCTATCTCACTTTCCCCAACTTAATCCAGAATTTCAATTCTAGGAAACATTCTGAAAGGATGTTTTATAAAGCTCAAACAGTGACTTTAAAAATGAAATGAAGATTAAAGGTCTAAAGGTAATCAAGGGAATTGTGAAAAAGAACAATAAAGCTGGAAAACTTGCCTTATCAGATATAATGACCCCGTATGCACAATACATAATATAATGGTGGCACCCATGAGATAGAAGAGAGAACCCAAACCTCGATCTACATGGGGTCTTGCTAGTTAGTGAAAAAGGGGATTCAAATGGAGGACAGAGAACTAATCCTTTTATAAATGATGCCGTGACGATGGATCTCTAATTGGAATAAACCAACTAGATCACTGTCTCATACCAAATGTAACCCAAGACGTACTAAAACGTAATGGAGACAGAACACGAAAGACTCCTAACTCTGGGAAATGAACTAGGGGTGGTGGAAGGAGAGGTGGGTGGGGGGTGGGGGTGACTGGGTGACGGGCACCGAGGTGGGCACTTGACCGGATGAGCATTGGGTGTTATTCCATATGTTGGCAAATTGAACACCAATAAAAAATAAATTTATAATTAAAAATAAATAAAACCTAATGGGAGGGGCACACGGTGGCTCAGTGGTGGAGCATCTGCCTTTGGCTCAGGGCGTGATCCTGGGGTCCTGGGACTGAGTCCTGTATGGGGCTCCCTGGAGGGAGCCTGCTCCTCCCTCTGCCTGTCTCTGCCTCTCTCTCTCTGTGTCTCTCATGAATAAGTAAATTTTTAAAAAATCTTTAAAACTTAATGGAAAAAACAAAACTTTAAATCCACTGGGCAAATTATAGAAGGAGACTTTGATGTCCTCAGGTTAGTGAAGGGTTTCTCTAGCTAGGTACAGAAAGTAGGAATCATTTTTTATGAAAAGGATAATTTTGACTACATGAAGTATCTACAATTCTGAATGACAAAAGGATGCCGTAAACAGGTTCAAAGACAAGAAAAGAGTGAAAGAAGAGGTCTGCAACAAATAAAAAAAGGCAAAAACTTTGTGCCCAGGATATGTAAAGAATTGGCAAAAGTGAATATTAAAAGGCAAACAATAGAAAAATAGAAAAGGATCTGAACAAGCAATCCCCCAAAGGATAGTAAATCAGCATTTGAAAAACACTGAACTCTTCTAGTAATACAGAAATACATATTTAAACCATTGTTTGGGGGAAGAACAAGCAATTTCCTGTGGCAGCAGGAGAGAGCCCTGCAGAGTAAGGGGTGGGGAGATGGGCAGATGGGGACAGGGATCCGGGTGAGGAGGGAGGTAGAGACCTCTCCTTCTTAAAAAAATAAACCTTTCCCAATAAACCTTTTCCTTTCTGGCCTCTCCGCCTTTACACATATTCCAGCTGCTTGGGACACTCCAAGTCTACGCTCGTAAACTCCTACTCATTCCTCAAGACTCAAAGCAGTCTCTGCCTCTTGGCCTTGGCCAACAGAGATGGGGCTCATTGCCCCTGCCCCATGCTCTCAGGGCACCCCGTCCATCTCAGTCATTATCCTCTGATGTTGGGTTGCAATCACTTCTTTTTCATGCTTTTCTCTGAGGGATTTTAGGATATTTGCCTCTCCAGCATCAACCTGCTTGTTCGATGGAAGAAAGAAGAGCATGGAAAGAAGAAGCCTCTATTGCTCAAGGAAGCCTCTTGATCTTTTGCCAGCTGGACACCAGCTCTTCCGCCCTCGTTTGGATAAACACTCTGGGTTTGGTACTCAGACGGCTCCAGCCGATTCCTGTGACCCCGCATGAACCTGAGGAGCCTTCCCAGATGGGTCAATGACTCTAGAGCATAGCTCCTTGGTGAATGGGACTACCTAATCGCCAACAAGGAAACCTAGTGGCAGCTGGGAGTCTCCCAAGAGCTCACCAGAACTGCATATACTAGCCCTGGGCTTTTAACCTTTGGAAACCTTTGGAAATCCTCTTTCATTAGGCGCAGCGGTTTAGCGCCGCCTGCAGCCCAGGGCGTGATCCTGGAGACCCTGGATCGAGTCCCACGTCAGGCTCCCTGCATGGAGCCTGCTTCTCCCTCTGCCTGTGTCTCTGCCTCTCTCTCTCTCTGTCTCTATGAATAAATAAGTAAAATCTTAAAAAAAAAAAAAAAAAAAGAATCCTGGCCATGGGCAGCCCGGGTGGCTCAGCGGTTTAGCTCCGCCTTCGGCCCAGGGCCTGATCCTGGAGACCCGGGATCAAGTCCAACATCGGGCTCCCTGCAGGAAGCCTGCTTCTCCCTCTGCCTGTGTCTCTGCCTCTCTCTCTCTCTTTCATGAATAAATAAACTCTTAAAAAAAAAAAAAAAAAAGAAAGAATCCTGGCCATCCTCCTGGACAGGATTCAATTGAATACTAAAAATCTCAAAGACTGGTCTCGGCTGCTTTCCTCCAGCCATGGGGGTAGATGGTCTGGTCCTGGGGGTCCTGGTGAGGGTCCAATGCTAGGTAAGAGCCTCAGAAGACGCAGCACATGGCCGATAAGCCATAGTCCAATCTAGAATTCTACAGCTCCTTTCCACTGAGATTTCCTTGAACACTGGTCATCTGTGCCCTCTTCCGAAATGCAGTGTCGTGTTTTACAGCACAAGTACTGTCTGAGGAGTAGGGTGAGATGCTTAGTGATTAGAGAGGAATCCCCATACTTCATCCCAAGTTTGAGTTCCTTATTCGCAGAGAAGTCCTGCAGCATGGGAGTGGCCCTGGGAGCCGAGGGGGCCAAGTGGTGGTAAAATAGGGACTCGATCCAGAACGGAAGGGACTATTCTTGGCTATCTGCGTGAAGGGCAGAGGTCTCGAGTAAATCCTCAGGGTGCCATTTCTTCGTTCTCAAGGCCTTACTTAACAGCCACAAATCATTTTGCATTCCTTTACTTACCCAGAGCCACTCGATCATAATTCACACTATCACACTCTCATAAAACACTTCATTTTCACTATTCTTCTATCTGACTGACTCGTAAAATGTATACAGTTTGGTGACATTCCTGTGATCTGTGAATGCTGGGTACAGAGGAAGATCCAAGAAATATCCTCAAGTGTTAAGAAAAGTCCGCATCTATCTGGAAACCTTCTTGCTGATGGGCAGGCATTGTATTTTCTCAAGAAGAAAATGAGACCCCGAAGACAAAACTAGAGGTAAGGAGAGATTGACAGGCTTGCTTCTCCCTTCCCAACTCTGCTAATAATGGCCCTGAGACCGCTGAAGTTTGTGGTTTCATATTTACACATGATCATTCTTTACACAATTATATAGGATAGATACCCTTTAGGGGACACATTTGAGATGTACATAGTCTGTTCCCTTAAGCATTGAGGATGAATGTAGCTTCTAAGATTCTGGAATCCAAACTGGTTTTGTCTTCTCTGGATTACCAGGGGATCCCAAGGGGCCTAAACTACTAAAGGAGCTGCTGCGTCTCCTTACCCCACACATGCACACTCTGTCCCACCCCAAGATTAAATTGCACCCTGGGAAAGGAAAGAGCCCTATGTCGGGTGCTTATGGTTTTAGCATGGAGGTGAGCTCATTGGGGGTGGTGCTCACGCTTAACCAAATCTGCAGGAGCAAAAGGCTTACCTGCCTGGTGCCACAGTCCTGCTCCTCTGCCTCATTACCACCCACTGGCCATAGCTAGATTCCCTAATCCTTAATTCTAAATACGTCATCCATGGAGCCTTGGAAGCTCTTCACTGTGACCTCACTTAAACTTCTGTCCTTCTCCCACAGGGATAGATATGTTGGGTCTTTGACTCGATTTGGATGTTCTATTAAGACAAGCATGTCTCATCTGCACTTTGCCTTATAAACTGATTTTCTGGATTGGAATCTGCCCTAATAGCTACTCCTAGAACAATCGATCCAGGGTGATGTGTCCATGTTTGGACCGCTGGCTTCCTCTCAACCCTCAGGACCCAAGTAAATTCCTGGTCACAGCCAGGAAAAGTAGGGTGTTGGATGGGGAAGTGGAGAGGGCAGATTCAACTCCAGCTTCTCTCCACCCTACAACATGGAAAACATTTCATTTATCATGCCAACCTGTTTAAGAGTTAATGATCTTAAAATCCCAGCTATCAGGTCCTGATATTATCTTCAGGCAGTAATGGCTCACCCGGCCATTGTTACCAAAGTTCCAAGGTAGAAATAAAAACGCCTTCTTAGTCCAGATATATGTAGTACTTGGAAATGTCCCATTGGACTCTGTTCTGTTTTTTTTTTTTTAAACTGCTTTTGAGACACAGTTGCTAGGCAAACAGTAGTCGGAGAGCTAAAATGCCCATGTTCCGGAAAATCAGCAGATGTGAAAGATCCCTGTTTTTGACTCAATTAAATCTTAGCTCAAATGTAATTCTAACCCCTGAAGATTTCCATGATCTACAGTGTGGAGGAATCAGGCCCCTTCTTGGGATTCTGTGCCTTGGTTCCACAAGTGCAAGCCTCAGTGAAATTTGAAATTTAAGTGGCCTCCAGAAATTCTGCTTGAACACAGTTCTGAAGAGTCCTGTGCTTGCAGGTCCATTCAACGGACCTGGGTCTACTGAAAATCAGAGTCAATGGGGACGCCTGGGTGGCTCAGTGGTTAAGCTCTGCTTTCATCTCAGGGCGTGATCCTGGAGTTCAGGGATCGAGTCCCTAAAGGGGAGCCTGCTTCTCCCTCCTCCCTCTGCCTGCGTCTCTGCCTCTCTCTGTGTGTCTCTAATGAATAAATAAATAAAATCTTAAAAAAAAATCAGTCAATGTCTTCTCACACCACCTCTGACTTGGCCTTGAGAAGGGTTACCCAGATCATGGGATGGCAAAGCTACCAGTCCTCACTACTAGCTCCACAAGAAGGTAGCTGCTGGGGGCAGCTCCAAAATTTCTCACTTATTTTTGTTTTTCTACGACCTCTCCAGTGTTTGGAACATGCTCAGAAGTCAACACATTTTTGCGACATTGCACTCACTGTGAGCTCCCAGTGAGATTCCGCACAGAGCCTAGCACTGCCCTCAGATTACTGCTTAATTACTTCCAAAGGTCTAATATGCAAAGAGTAGGAGCAAAAGAAGAACTCCGAGTCTCATTCTGATTTGTTTTCTGAAATACATTCTTTTGTGCTTATGTGAGTTTCCAAACCTCCCTGTGGTTAAGCTCCTTAGAAAACACAGGCTCTTTCCATTAGCCACACACACAACCGGAGTCAGAAAGAATCAAGTGGGCCAAATTGAGTTTCGACTGTCCCCCCTTCCTTTGCACATGGGTTAGAATAAGACGAAAGGGAAAACAGAGCTTGCATTTGGAACCATCACCCACGAGTCTTTAAATCCTGGAAGAGAGAGCTGCTCTAGCGATGGAAATTATAAAACTGACAGTCCCACTTTTCCTTAGCCCCACCCAGCTGAAGTCACTGATGTCCTAAGTGACCCACCCAGGTCCCCCGCTCATCCTGGACGGGTGCGCAGCCTCAGGCGCCACTGAGTGGGACAAGCAATTAGTTCGTCCGTCAAAGGTCCGGCGTTCGTTGGCCTCCTCCCTCTGCTCCCCAGCTTCTTCGCTGGCCTTCCTCTCATTCCTCCTAACCTCACATTGGGCTCCAATTGGCCAGAGCCCTAAACCCAGCCCAGGCCTTAGCCCTTATCCTCCTATTACTAACGGGGATCAGGGCCAAGCCTCCCTCCTGCTTCAAAAGCTTAACCTGGACTCTTGCCTCTATTCCAACTTCTTGAGACACCAGTCCAGACCCAAACCAAGCCACTGAGCCCTTGGAGTTTGGGGGCTCCTGCCTGTGTGGCGGAGACCCCAGTCCAGGATGCCCAGCCCCGTCCTACCGACTCGTGACGGATTCTCCCTTTAGTCAATCTGACAGATGGCTGTAAAAACAATGACTTTCAAGCTGTAGAATGCAACGTATTAGTGATTTGGGAAATCATTTGGGTGGGATGTTGCCAACATTAAAAACAAAATGAAATGGAACGGAACAGAAATCTTAGGATCTATCGCATGCTGCAATAGAAAGTAATACGTGAAACTTCTGGCCAATTATGTGCAAGTAATGGAGAGAGAGAGAGAGAGAGAGAGAGAGATTTAAACTGTATTTTTTTCTGGTGGAGCAGATCAAAAGGGTATTATGATGTAATGAGTAAAATATGTACTCCTTTAACCTCTGCTAGTTTGTCTTTTCCAGCACACGCACACCAAGAAAAACCTAAAATATGATATGATATCAATTATTGGCATGTTCGGTGCAAATTCAATACAAAATTGTAGTTGTTGGGCAGCTGTTCAAAAGATATTTCCTATCATTAAAACGTGGGATATGATAAGTGAGACCCCCCAGGGTACCCGCCAAAGGCACCAATGTGATCTGTGGGTGACCACCAGGCCATGGTGAGCAGACAAGGGTCCGGTCAGTCCTGTGGCTGCCAAGGAAGTCAGAGGCCCCTTCCGTGAGCATGCCCAGGGGTGCAACAAGCCAGATGGGTCCGAGAAGGGGGGTGCAGGGCGGGACAAAACCCCAAACCTAAGTTTACTGAATGTTTAAATTCTTGCACTGGGTTAAGAATTCCAATTTGGAAAAAAAGTCGTCTCCCCTCCTCGCCGTACCTGCACCCAGCAGGAGGGTCTTTCTTGGATAAACAAAGCAGCTGCAAATTATTTTCTACATTTCCAAGTAGAGTGAAAATAGGTTTTTTTTCCTACTCTGAGACACATAGATTTGTAATTACTGCGTTTCCTTACACAGAATTGTGGAGCAATCTACTCTTGAGGCTGTTCAGCCCGGCAGTTAGAGCACGGCCTTGGTGTGTGCTCATGTGAGTTCAGACTCTGATGGGAGTTCGAGCTCCTGCTCTTCCATTTACTAGTGTGACATCTGAACAAGATGTTTTGCTTTCTTACATGTCAGCTTGCTCCTTTATGGACGGGAATACTAGCATCTGCCTCCTAAGGATGGTTTTAAGGACTCCATCTCCTGTTCCAGGGCGCCAAGCACCCCGCTGGGAGCACGGTGCGCCCACGGGACCCGGGATCGCGGACTCCCTGCCCACTTACATGAGCAGTCAAGTCCCAGCCACGAGACCTGAAGTGCTCCCTTCCTTACCGGCACTGACACTTGGGATAATCTCTTTCTGAAATATCTGCAAGTTTTACAAATGGAAATGGGTCTTCATTATAATTTTTATTTGGATGTATTTAATTACATGCCACGGATTTTTTTCATATTTGCTGTTCATTTTCTGTTTTAAAAAACACTGAGTATCAATGAACACCAACCACATAATTTGCAGAATCCAGCGCAAAACGAAACGGAGCTCCTCTTTTTAAAAAATTACTAAGGATTTCAAGACGGTGACAGCAGAGCATTAATCTAAGCGCCTGACCCTTGTGAGCGTGGGCTCCTGGGTGGCGGCCCAGGTCTCGGGCCCTTGACGCTGACCCTGCCATCCACATGCTTTGCCCATTTTCTGTTGGGGTGCAAATGTTTCCTTAGCTCAGGGGTGGGCAGGGCCAGACAGTAAATATTTTACACTCCGGGGGTGACATGGTCTCTATGGCAACTACTCAAACCCGCTCTTGTGACACAAAGGTGGCCATTGATAAGACAGACAGAAAGTAGGTGTGGTGATGCTCCAGGACTATTTTATTTACAAAAACAATCCGCAGGCCATAGTTTACCAACCTCTAGCCTAGCCAGTGACTTTCAGTTTTCCTCATTACAAGATAATATAGAAAACTCTATATATTTTTTTCCTGGTAGCTGAAGTTTTAGGGTACTTTCGCTACTCATTTCCTGTTATTTATTGCTGAGAATGTGGACTGGAAAAATTGTGCCTTAAGATATATATGGAGCCATTCTTTGTGACTTAATAAATATTTCATGGGTCTTTGAAAGTTTATTCTCAAAAAAAAATGTTTATTCTCTGTGAAGTATAGGATTCAAATCTATTTATTAAAACAACCTCACTATTTTATTTTTTATTTAAATTCAATTAGTCGACATGGAGCACATCATTAGTTTCAGATGTAGTGTTCAATAAGTCATCAGTTGCATATAACACCCAGTGCCCATCACATCGCGTGCCCTCCTTAAGCTTCATTAATTATTATTCAGACCTTCTATGTCCTTTGAGTGCTTAAGTATTCAGAGAGATGTCTTTTCAGATTCTGCTGAGAAAATAAGTTAGTTTTCACCTTTGTTGGTCAAGAATAGATGAGGGTTATCTTAATACATTTCCTAAATATTGAGCATTCTTGCATTTCTAGGATAATTTTTACTGGGTGTTAGTATATTATGCTTTTACTCCACTGTTAGTTTTATTTTAATGACATTTGGTTTGGGATTTAAAGTCTTTATCTGGGGCACCTGGGTGGCTCGGAGGTTGAGTGTCTACCTTTGGCTCGGGTCGCGACCCCGGGGTCCTGGGATCCAGTCCTGCATCAGGTTCCCCATGAGGAGCCTGCTTCTCCCTCTGCCTGTGTCTCTGAATCTCTCATGAAGAAATAAATAAAATCTTAAAAAAAAAGAATTTAAAAAATAAAGTTTTTAATCAATTTGGTCAGGAGTTTTACATATGAACCTGTCTACTTTAGTAGATATTGGTACCAGATATATGCTAGCTTTCTAAAATAAATTGGGAGACTTTCTGTTTTTCTGTTTTCTGGAAGAGTATAATACTAAAATTTTCTGTTCTGTGATAGAACTTTCCACAAAACCAACTGGTCCAAAACCAAAGGACCTATTCACAAAGGGAAATTAGTCCCTCTCAATGTCCAGATTCTACTGGGGAAGGGCAAAATTGGAAAGATCCAGAATTTCACCTAAAGGAATTTTTTAAAATCACCACTATTAGACTCTTATTATCATTATGGTTCAAAATTTAGGGATTTCCATTCCTCCCACTACCCCGTAGGGAGACTTGAGAGGAAGAAGAGGAGTTTGGGAGCTAAAAGTAAGCTACATGTTTTCTTTTGTTTATTTGTTTTGTATATGCATGTAGTATGAGCATTTTTTTCTTATCCTGTGTAAAAAATTTACATTTTTCCTTTTTTCTTTTGAGAATCTATTCTTTTTTGTGTTTTATTGCATAGCCTCATATTAACTTTTCCAGGGCCAATTACTTCTATTTCTTTTATACGATATCTTTTTCTTGTTTGGTATTTCCAACATATTCTCCACTTGGATGTCAATATTTTCAAGTGATGTTTTTTTCAGAGAGGGTATGTGGATGACATACATTTTGAATTTTTTTATGTCTGAGAAAGCCTAGCTATGGAATTTAAATGCCACATTTCACTCAGGACTCTATAATTATTGAGGTTTTCTTTTGAGTATTTAATGTTGTAGATGAAAGAGACAAAAAAATCTAATGTCAATCTGAGTCTTGCTTTTTTTTGTTTGCAGGGGAACGGAAACCTATTTTTCTTTCCTTTTTGGAAGAATGTAGACATTGCTATTCATCACATATTTTAAGAACTTATCAAAGGTTGTGTACTTGGTGAATCCTTTAAAAATTAATAAGGCTGAGTATTTGGTAAGTCCTCTAAACGTTCTCTTTTCTCTTCCTAGAATTTTTATTGTAAATATAGTGTATATAGTTTTTGTATAGTGTATATATATAAATTATTGTGTATGTGTGTGTGTGTATACATATCCCGTTCCTAGGCTTTGTATTACTTATCTCTTGTCTGTCATTTTCACCTCTGTATTCTTTCTGCTTGAGTTCTAGGAAAAGTTTCTTCTGAGGAACTGAATTTACTTTCTGCAATATTCAGTATGGTGGACATTGTTTCCAATGGATTTCAATAGTCAGAAATAGCATATTTTCTCTCCAAAAGCTTATTTTCAGCTTGTTCCTTTCTCATGACAGGATGCTCTTGTTCGTTGATGCATTATCATCTGAAAATTTACTGACAATACTAATTAGACATATATTTGCCTAACTGGCTTCACTGGTCATTACCACTTCCTTTAACTAACAACTATTACATTTAAATATTTTTTTAAAAATCTTGATTCACTTTTTTTGTAATTTCTTGAAAATTAGCCGTACTCTCCTTTTTGGAAGAATCCATATCTATTTGAAAATGTTTTTCTATATTTTTCACATGTAAGGGACATCTTTGATAAATATAACATTTTAGGCCATAAATTTATCCATCAAAATTCTCCACCATTTAATGTTGCAGAGCTTCCACAGGTAACCTGTGTCTTTTCCACTCATAAAATTCTTCTTTTGTCATTGAAATTAAAAATGATCACAAGAATGCCTAAGTACTCATCTCTTTCTTTTTTTTTTAAGATTTTATTTATTTATTCATAGAGACAGAGAGAGAGAGGCAGAGACACAGGCAGAGGGAGAAGCAGGCACCATACAGAGAGCCTGACGTGGGACTGGATCCAGGGTCTCCAGGACCACGCCCTGGGCTGCATAAACCACTGCGCCACCGGGGCTGCCCCAGTACTCATCTCTTTTAATTAGCTAATTACATTTGATTGCTACTTGGTAAGCCTATTCAATCTTCATTTTCAGGTTTTTCTTAAATCAGGAAAGTTCTATCCACTCTTTGAATGTTTCTTCTAGACTATTCTTTAGCAACTGAAATTATCTGGTATATTGGATACCTATTTTTGTCATTCACTATTTATCATCTTCTCTCTCATCTTTACCTAACTCATTTCCCTATTCAAATTTGGAGAATTTCTCAAAGAAGCCTTCATCACTTATTTCATTTTCTTCATTGTCAGTTCTGCTCTTTACTGCTTCTAGGGTGACTTTACATCTTTCCCTATTATTTCATATTTTGTTAACTGCTCTAGGTTCCTTGTCTTCACATCCATATTTTATATTTCATAAAATACTCATTTTCTTCAACATCATTGAAATTATAATACATACAATGCTAAAACTGACCTCTTCTGCTTTGAAAATTCTTTCTGTATATACGTTCTTCTTGGACCTTGGGAATTTTGTTTAATCCCTTGTTTAAGTTGCTGAAATCGTATAGTCGGCCCTATTGTCATCCTTGAATGTGGTTAAGGTGTAATTGGGTCTGGTATTTGCTTCCCAAATAGTTTTTTGTGTGTTTTTTTTTTTCTCATCTCACATTTATAAACTTCTCTAAGAATTCAAATCTGAGAAGGGAGTTGGTTTTGATGGTTTAAGTAAGCTTATGTTATTGTTCCATCACTTAGAGAAGAGTAGCGGACGGAGTGGACACTCATCATTTCCCACAGATAAATATCATCCTTGCAAGGTTTGTGTGTGCATTTTGGACATGGTTACATCCATCCAGCTTGTGATTTGCAGGAGTTTTTGGCCTGGTCTCTACTTCAGGTTCATCTTTTGTTATAGCTGACATCTTTCCTGATCCCCACTATATCCACAGAATCAAACGCGCCATTTCCCTGGAGACCCAGGATCTATGGGGAGGACTCAGTTAAGCTGGGTAGAACTACTGTCATGAAGATGGCCGGTGCTCATGAGTTCTCTCTTTTGTGGCTTAATTGCCCCTTGATTATCCAGTGCAGCTGCTTTTGCACAGTCAGAAGGGCTCCAGGGAGATGGTTCTCATCCCTCTTATGTCCCACTCTTCACTTCAAATTCACTTCCAGACTTGGGATTGTTCTTGGGGCTCCTTCCAAATCTTCCTCTACATGTTTTCTACAACTTGGCAACAGAGTTGAAAGTAGATCCTGGCTGACCTCCTTCAAACTCCGTCCATCTGTTCTGTGTCTGGTGGAATTTCTTACAAGTGTGCTGCATGTCAATGTCCTTAGTCTTTGGATCTGATGTAGGTTCCCCCGGTTGCCTCCTCAAGACTTTTTCTTTTAGAGGGGTGGAGCAGCTGTAGATGATAGTGGGGTAGGTGGTGAAGGAGAAGCTGTGTGTTCAGATTCCGTTTCAGAAGTCATAAACAAATTGTCTTTCTTATCTCCCACTAAGAGCCTCAGGTCATTAAATTTTAGTTTCATCATTTATGATGCCCTGAAAGTGTACTTCCAAAAATCACCAATGCCTTTATTTCTACTGAAGCATACAGCCTTTCTCAGTTCTCATTTTGCTGGATGCCTTTATAATATGCATAAATACAACACACAGTATTTATTGTTTCAACAAACTGATTTCTGAATGCCTAGTAGGTCCTTCTGAATCTGTAAAGATTAATAATTCCAACACTTGATATTTCTTAAGTATTTACTAAGCATCAGCATTGGGCTGAGCACTCTATATGCATTGCCATTTAGTAATAGTAGCTGGCACTTCTGAGCACTTTCTACATGCTCATAGGATTCTGTTCAAGGGCACAACCCCCCTCTGTGATAATATTATCTCTCTCTCTTTTTTTTTTATTTTTTTTTACAAATGAGGAAACTGAGTTCACAAAGAGGTTAAGTAACTTGCTCAAGGACACACAGCTAGTTAAGTGGTAGAGTTGGAATTTGAACTCAGGTGTCTGGTTCTAGAGTCCACTTTTAGTCTAAACATCATGTTCATAGTCTCCTTTCTGGTGTTTAAACCTGTGCCCTTAACACCTATGCAACAGTGCCTCCCCACGGAGGGGTCAGGAAATGCACAGTTACAACTGATAGTGTTAGGTGCCAAGATAGCGGCAAGTACCAGAAAATTTCCACAAATTGTATGGGAACTTGGAATTTGGGAGTGGGTATACCAGGAAAGGCTTAAAATTGAGGCACTTGATGGGAATCAGGAGTGCTGAATTGGTTGACCATTTTAATGGAGTAAAGCGTGCAAAGAGCTTCAGCAGTTTGGCCTTCAATGGTCTCCCCTTTTGTTTCTTTGACAATGTCTTTTATGACAATTAGTAATCAGGATGGCCGTGTAATTTAAGATCCAAACAAACATTTTCAAGAGTAAAGTAAGAAGCCATTAATAATTGTGCTGGGACAAGGAGCATAAACCAGTAACGTCCTGGGACATGCATTTATTGATTAGTGTTTAGATTATGGCTGTGCAATGACATCTTGAATTTCCTTTTATTATTTTGACTGGTGTGTAGTTAGTTATAGGATATATCATTTTTATTTGTTGTATGATTTCCGTAAACTTTGCATTTACGTTCTCTTGTATGTGAAAAGTGATGGCAGGATGATTATGATTATGATTATAAAAGGATTCATAATCCTTTGGCACCAAGGTCTTGGGAAATCGAACTCCGTATGAAAACGAGGTTGACTCCCAGATCTTGGTCTAAGTGGCTGGGTTTGCGGTGATGTCAATCACCAAGACTAGAAATAGAAGAGGAGATGATATTATGGGGGAAACAGTGGGTCATCCCTCCACTGAAATTCTCTCTCCTTGCCTCAGTGGCACAATTCTTTGCTGGTTCTTTTCTGACTGTTCTGGTAACTTCTTGGCATTATTTAGTGGAGTTTCTTCCTTGGTGCAGACATTCCTGTTAGCAATTCCTCTAAGGCTGGATCCTGGCCATCTTTGTCATTAAACTCCTGACATTTAAAAAATCCTGATATTATCTTGATATTATCTAGATATTATTTATTATTCGTATTCACATTTTTGACTTACTACCCTTGGGCTAACACCACTCAAGACTTTATTCTCGATCCCAGTGTATAAATCCAGCTGCCGACTCAGCATCTCCACCCAAATGTTCCACATGTTCAGACTCAACACGTCCACACCGAGCCCTCCTTCCTTCTGAACCCTATTCCTTATCCTCTCAATGCTTTCCTCTCCCACATCCCATGTAAATCAGGTCCTAAGCTCCTCACAACAAAAGAGCTCTCAATTTCATTTATTCTTTTCCTCATTCCTACTTCAAGAAGAAGTGAAATAATAGATAAAACACACACATAAGCTTCCTATTGTTGTCTGTAGAAAACTTTAATCCTATTACCTATTGCTGACATGAAAATAATCCACTCTTCCCAGATTCTTTCCCTGTCACGTTCCCTGTCATGCTTACATCACAAGGATGTGGGTCACCTTACTTTCCTGTATGTTACTCCTTTGCCAGAATGTCTTTTTTTTTTTTTTTTTAACTTGGTCACCTGACAAAATCCCGCTGAATGTTCAAATCCTAGATCCAAAGCTACCTCCTACAGGAAGCCTCCTAAGCCTCTCTTATGTCAACCAAAATTAATTATTTCATCAACTGTTTCCCCAGCCCTTTGTCTCTTTATTAAACTGTGAAATCTTTGAGAACCAGGGACCTCTTGGGCATTTTGAAATTCCAGAAGTTTGACACCGTTTGAAAATTCTTGCATTGAATCAGTATATTCCTTCCCCTAAGCAGGCAGCTCTGCTCAGAATCTAGAGGCGTCTTTTGCTGGAGGACCACATCCTTTCTCTACACGGGTAATTACCACCACCACCAGGACCGCCAGCAGCATCATTACCACTACCTATCTGTCCTCCGGGTACTCACATACCAAATGCTTCATTAAAGGTTTTAATCTAACATGATTTACAACACTTCCATGAGGCAGGAGTTTTAATACCTATTTTATTGATAAGAAGACTGAGGTTCAGAGGGGCTAAGTAATTTTCACTAAGGTCACAAAACTTGGTAAGAAGGCTGAGCTGGTGTTTAAAGCCAGAGATGTCTGATACTGGAGTTGGCTCTCTTAACCCTTCTGCTTGAGCCTGGTTTACTCCCATGAGGCCCTCGGACCACACTTTCATGCATGAGGTCTTGACAGAAAGGGGACTAAGGACTACCAGCAAGTGCCATGGCTTAGATATGCATGCACCTGTGATAGGGCCAGGGCACACTGAAGGGCAGCACATGGCCTATCTGACCTCTGCTCTTCCTTCTCCATGTCAGTGGGGCTTTCCTGCCACTGTCTCAAATAAGAACTCTGCTTGGAGTCCAGCTCTGGGGTGTCTGCTGCCTCAGCTGCATCCTCGCCATAGAGGAGAAAGGTCATCATCATGGGGCAGCTTCCTTGTCTTCCTGTTCTATCTTACCACTTATTGTGGGAGGGAAAGACCCACATCAGAATCACCTGGGAAGCTTTTCCAAAATAGACACGCTTGCCCTAGCCTCCTCAGGTTCTGGGGGGGGGCGGGGGGCGGTCTTGGTTGGGAACTACTGGTTGAACACATTCACTTCTGAGGTCTACGATTTCCACTGGCCCTAATCACTGAAACCTTTTCATTTCTTCCAGAAAAAATGCTCAGATGTCGCCCAGGGGTGCTAGGAATCAACATCGTTGGCGTGCCTTGCTCTGCCCTGCAATCTTTCAGCCAGGGGTTCTCAACCTGGGTGGTACAATCTCATAGGAAGGCGTTCAGAAATAAATGTAGAGGCATTTACTGATTGGTTATCACAATGACCAGGAAGGCTGATGGCATTTACAGAGGAGGGATCAGAAATGCTAAGTATCTCACGTGCCCCGCAAGGAAAAAAAATGTCCCACCAACAATGCCGACAGCAACCTCACGGACAAACACATTTGGTGTTTGACTCAGTGTTTGAATCAGCCTCTGCGATACGCTGACATCCTCTCGGCTCAGCGGCTGCAGTGCTGTAGTGTCCTGGGGGCTGCCCTCCCTTGCCAGCCACTCAAAGTCCTGATATTCCATAAACTAGGGAACAAGAGATTCTTAGTTTTCAGATATTCCTGTAATACAAGGGTGGCAGGGAAGCTTGTCTAACCTTCATTTCTGCTTCCCATTTAACCTAATTTAATTCCCTGCCCACGAAGATGTGGGCGGGAAGGGAAGAAGAGAGCAGGAGCCAGTTACTGCCTTATGGGCAGATTTGAACTATCATGTCTGACAGTACTCCCAGGTTGATGAATAAATGCAAGATCTAGCTCAAAACCAACCCTTTCCCATCAGCCTTATGGATCCTTGCCCTCTCTCAGTGACTACTCCTTTCTTGCTTACTCAGGCCAGAGCGGTGTATAATTACAGGTTTGCAGTAGAGGTTTTTAATGCCCACCCATATCTGGCTTTCCTCTCCTTTTAGATACGTGGGAAGATGAAAATTTTCACCCTCTTTCCATAGGGTGAGCCCAAGTGGCTGGTTCTGACCAATAGATTGTCAGTGGAAGGATGCCTGGCAGTTCCCATGGGGGCATTTCATCAACCCAGCTGAGAGACCCTCAGCAACCTCTTCCCTCGTAGCTGTGACGGTGGAAGCTGGGGTCAGGAAGACATCTCCACTAGCGTGGCTCCCAGGGCAACTACTGCGAGCAGAGCCCCTGCTGACCGCCCTCCGACGTGTAGAGTGGCAGAGATTATAACCAAAGGTTTAGATCTTTGTTGCTCTTCGCCACTGAGATTCGGGGGGATTGTTTGTTACCACAGCATAACTTAACCTATCCCGATCGATATGGAGTTCTTCTTTGCATGTTTAGATATTTTTCATCTTTGTGCGTAGATCATGAGTCAGAGTGGCTTGGGTTTGAGGCTGAATTTCACCACTTAGAGTGACCTTGGCTGACCTTTGTAAACCTCAGTTTCCTCATGTGTCAAATGGTGCTCATGACTGTACTAACCTGATGTGGTTGTAAAGATTACACGGGGTAATACAGGCAAAGTGCTACACCTGCAGTGCCTGGCGGGTAGCAAGGGCTCAGTAAACATCACTTATTATTTTTCCTTATTGCTGATCTAAAATCAATTTTATTGCCCCCTTCCCCAAATCCTCCAGGAGCCTTGAGCTTTGGCTGCCCAGAGTCCTTCTGCCTAAAAAGCAAATAGTCTGGGACTGCTTCTTGCTTCTTTTATATTCCCTATAGCCCCCAGAACAGGGACACGGAGTTATCCATATCTCTGAGTACACACTTGTGATTGGAATTGAGAAAGTACTTATGTCAAATGAATGAAAGAATCAGCCAAACAGATGAAACCTAATTCTCCCCCCCCCCTCCTTTTTTTTTTCAGTATAAGACTGGCATGTCTGGGAAATGTCAGGAAATGCCCAAATATCCACTTGGTCTTTTGTTGCCAAGCGATCGCTGGGAAAGGCAAAATCCAGTCTCTTGGCCACACATCAAAAATAGGCACACATTCTAAATCAGCAGAAAGCAAATCCCATTTGCACTTATGTGACAGGCAAGTCTTGCTAAGGATGCCAGAGTTTGTTTCTGGACCTCTGGGAGCCCTTTAGCACTTGAAGATGATTACAGGTTATCTTAGGAAGGGCGCCTTCCTCCAACACTCCTGGATTCTATTCTCAGCTTGACACTGAGTTTTACCAGGTCTCCCCGGCTAAGGAAACTAGAGGTAATTACCTGGCTGACCCAGACAGAAATACACAACACTTACGCCATATTTACTTTTATTTTTGACCCAATTTGAAGGCAGTTCTACCATCTATTACCTAGTCTAATAAGTCCTCTCCAAACCTGGAACCTAACTGGAGAAACATTTAAAACCAACCATAAAACCCATTTCAATACAAAAGAAAAAGAAGAAAAAGAAAGAAGAAAGAAAGAAAGAAAGAAAGAAAGAAAGAAAGAAAGAAAGAGAGAGAGAGAGAAAGGAAAGAAGAAAGATTACAGCCCCTGAGAAACTTTTTTTTTAATGATGCCTTTTAGAATTATTATTGTAGCATTTTCAAAATACCTTGTAATGGCTCTTTGTTTCCTTATTCCGAGCTCATTTTGCGTTTTCATCTCCCGAAGCCCTCTTCCTAAGTATCCCTGCAAACTGCTACCCCTGTGAATTCCAACACACGTACAGGGTCCGATTTCCGTTTTTCCATCAGGTACAATCTGAGCAAATGAACACGTATGTGCCCTGGCAGCGCGTCGTCCTCAGGTGTCCCGCATGCACGCTGGAGGCCCACCCATCAGCTAAGCCCCCCGGCTGGAGATCCCCAGGGCTGCACGGGGTTGGGGTCCCCCCAACTTGCAATCAACCCAGGCGGGTCTGAGAGCGGAGCAGGAGCTCCTCAACTAAGTGATGTCGTGATGCTTTATGTACCGTCATTTACTGAAACCCTGACGCAGGCCTTTTCATGCCTGGAACCCCCCCAGCCCGTCTAGGGGGCCTGCATGTGCCGGGGGGCCTCTCCCACGGCCAGCAGCCCCCCAACCCCGGGCTGAACCCGCCTTCCAGCGACAATGCCAGCGCTCGCCTCAGGACCGAGCAGGGTCGTCCTCGGGCACATGTGAGGATGCGCAAGAGTCGGGACACCTCGCTCCTGACTCTAAAGGTGTCTTTTCTAGCTGGTAGTTGATGGGAACCCAGGGGCGTTTTCTCCGGAAAACGATGCCACACCTGGTGGCCACGTCCCCAGGCCCGGGTCACAGGACTGTGCTGGGCCCCCGGCCCTGGAGAGTGAAACCCAGCCCTGGCCCTACACACCAACCCCACTAGGGGGTCATCTGGTTGTGGTGCCAGCGTGGGGCCGCGGGCGGGGACAGCATGGGGTGCCCTTGAGTGGGGAGAAGGGAAGGCAAAGGTGGGCGCCAGCGGACGGGAAGGAGCGGCAGGAGGAGCTGGGGAAGGAGCACGCGCCAGGCCTGTGGGGGGTCCCACGATGGCAGGGTAGATCTGGGGCACAGGCTGTGGCTCTGGAAGGTCCTACAGAGGGAGCTCTGCGGTGCTTACTGCCCCCCCACCCCCGCCACCGATGGTGACCTCCGTCTGAAGTCCGGGGCCTGCACGGCCGCAGCCAGCCCTTCCTGAGGCCCGTGACGGAGAGTCCGCTTCTCCCACTCCCGTAACCAATCGTTCTTATAAAACAGACCAACAGGATCCGTAAGGGTGTCGTGGGGAGGACCCTGGGAGAGAGGACGGGAGCCCTCCGGCCGTGGGCCACCAACGGAGGCCTTCGTCCTTCGTCCGGGAGAAGCCAGCGCGCCTGGACGCTTCCCTGCTGCAAGCGCCTTGGGAACGCGACCCCGATCCCCGACTGAATCCCAGCGTCTGCCTTCCTGGCCACAACCGGAGAAGCATGTTTAGGCGAACACGGAATTCGTCGGTCGAAAGCCTCGGGAGCCGGGGCAGCAGCCCGGTGGCCAGCGCTAGTGCGGCCCGGCTGGTACCACGGAAGTCGGGGGTCACCACCAGGCCCTGCGCCCCGCTCAGAGGACGCGACGGGCCATCAGATGTATAATGTGGGTCCTCTCCGGGCCACATGCATCTGGCTAACACCTGGAATGAGCTGAGTTCTAATGTCATGGAAAAGAAGAGAGCCATCACCGGGAACCCTGTCACAGGGGTTGAGGGCCGGGACAGAAAGGTCCCCTGTACAGGGGCTTCAGCCTGCAGCCTGTCCCGCCGGCCAAAGTATCTCGGATGCCCGAGGGGAGTCCGCGCTCCTTCCCCCGCTACTCGCTGAGCCTGGGTGCTGGGCAGCACCCTCCGAGAAGGTTCTTGCTAGGGCAGGAGACCGTGTCTTCAGGGACCCCCCGGGGCCTCTAGGCAATCGCTGCGGTGTAGCCCATCCCGGGCTCTGAGTTGGACAATCCCATAAATCAGCCGGGGCCGAGATGGCAAGCTAGGAGCGCGCACCCCATCGAGTACCAGCGATTGTTTCATTCAGCGAACACTCTCCTTCCTCAGCCACAGGACAACCGAAGCCGCCAGAGGAGCGCATCTAAGCGTACAGGGAGGTGCCTGCACAAGGGCCGCATTCTCTCTTTCCTGGAGCATTTCGGGGCCCCCCTAACGTCCTGCACCGTATCCTATGATGCATTTGGAAATTTATTCCGGGATTAGATAGTGAAGAAGCAGCAGCCTCTACAATCGTATGCTGGGAGCCCAGCACGCTGGTTAGACAACCTCCTCACACTTGAAACAACTTTTTTTAAAAGCTCCAAGTGACTTATTTTCGTTGAATATAAAAGTAGCATATGCTCATCATAGAAAACTTTGAAAGTTCAGAAAAACACCCCAAAAAAGAAATTAAAAATCTTATCTTCTAGACAGAAATACAATTGAATTGCCTGTTCGGTAAATCCAGAAATACACGTGTGTCCTTAGCTTTTTCACAAAAGTAGAATCGTAATGTACGTAACATCGGTGATTGTATTTTCGCCCAAGGGTACATGACGAGCATGCACAGCAAGCATGTCAATACTACGCCGTATCATGCCTCACTTAATAAATAAGTTGTTAGACATTTAGGTAACTTTCAGCTGTATTATTATAAACATAGAGTCAACATGGAACAACATAGAGTCACTTGTTTGAGACCATCTTGGATTTTTCCTTTTGGATGGAAAAGTAGAGCTCCCCCCCCTTTTTTTTTTCTAAAAAAAAAGCCTTTGATACATGTTGCCAAATCACCTTGTCTGCACCATCCAATGCAGTACCCACATGTGGTTGTCTCAACTAAAATTAATTAAAAAGAAACAATATAACAAGTTCACTTCCTTATTCACAGTAGCCACAGGTCAAGGTGCTCAATAGCTAGGTATGGCTAGTAGACACACCTGGCCGGAGCAGGTAGAGAACATCTCCATTATCACAGAAAGTTCCTTTGGACAGCCTGGAAAGACTACACAGATTCACATTTTCCTTAGTAAGATATGAAAGCGCCTTCCTCCCACAAGTTGGCCAATATCAAACATCGGTAATTTTTTAAAAAATCTTTGCCAACTTAATAAAAATTACATCTTGTTCAATTTTTTCATTTCTTGACTAGGGAAATTGAAATTTTTTTGCTTGTTTACTGATTTTCATGTATCTTTTGTGAAATATTTATGTACCATGCCTGTTTTCAACTGGGGTCATCTTTTTAAAACTGCTTTTTCTATATTAAGACCAATCTTTAAGGAGCAATTGATGTCACAAAGTTGTTGTGACTTTTCATTATCCTTTATCTCTGGCATTTTTTCACTTATGGAAATGGAAAATTTGAGTCTATTTAACTATCTTCATAGTTTTCTTTATTGCTTCTGTCCTGTTTTGAAAGCTCTAAGCCTAAGATTACAGTAATAGCCATTTAAATTTTCTTCCGGTTGTTTCATCCTTTCATTGTAAACATTTAAATTTTCAGTCCTTCTGGAATTTATTTTGGTGTGTGGTGTAAGACATAAACCTAATCTTTTTTCTTTTCCCATGTTACCATTTGTCCAAGAATCTTTTTTTTTCCTTCTTCTTTATTTTAAGTAGGCTCCATGCCCAGCATGAAGGCCCCGAGATGAAGACCTTGAACTAAGATCATGGGTTGGACACTTAACCGACTGAGTCACCCCAGGCGCCCCAACATTTTTTAAAATAAGAAATGAATTCCCCAGTGACTTGACCTTCCACTAAATGCTCTCATATTCCTGGATTTCCTTCTCGATGTTCTATTCTGCCTATCTGTTTTTTGGCCTTTACCATCCTGTTTGTAATAATTTGCTTTATGGTACATTTTAATATTTGCAGGCCTCAGCATGTCTTCATTATCTTTTTTCCTAAAACTGTTTTTACCAGGTTTTTGTTCCCTAAGATAAACTTAGAATCGTTTTGTTAAGTTCCTCTCACCACCAAAACAAATTCTTGCAGAACTTTGATTTAAAAGTTTAATTCAATTCAAATTAATTTGGGGAGAACTTGATTTTCTCTACTGTATATGGAAGCACTCCATTCAGGGCCCTAGGGGTTCTGTCTATTTTTTTTTTTTTTTTCAAGTCTTCCTGTATGTCCTGCAGAAATGGCTTTTAGGGGAGGGGAAAAAAAAAAAGGTGCAGCACCATGGGCACCTCTGCCTTTTCAGACACAGCCTCTGAATCTGTGAGCTGTTGCTCCCAGCCACTAGAAGCAACAAAAGAAATTCCATTTTTTCGGTACTGGAGTATATTTTCAGTGTCCACTTTCTCATAAATCTCCAAGAAGGAGACCTCGCTTTTCATCCAAAGAATCTGGAGTTCAAAACAGCCCTTACGGAAAACTCAAACTCCAGGGGCGACTGCAAAGCACATTTGGTGTCTCGCGGGCCAGCTTATTTTGCAGGACTCTTTTTCCAGCTCGCAAATACTTTCCAGTCTGTGAAATGCATCTCCCGCCCCTGCTGGAGCGCGGCCTCGGGGGCACCGGGAGCCCAGGCAGGGCAGTGGGGCGCGGGCCCCCCAGGGCCGGGGCTCAGCAGAGGGCAGGGGCTTCGGCGGCCACAGGGGCTGGGCCAGGCCTGGGGGCGGGGGTCCCGGGGCGCTGTCCTCCCCGGAGCCCACCCGTGCAATTGCCCCCGAGGGGGGGGATGCTGCCCCGCCGGGCCCGCGCCCCGTGTGCCCCCCGCGCTGCGCCCCGAGGAACAAAGGCCGCGCCCGGCGCAGGCGGAGCGGGTGCTCGGGTGGGTTTTTGTGTCGCCAGCCGCCCTGCAGCCGCGCCGGGCCCGCGCCCCGGGTCTCCCCGAGCAGATGCAGCAGGGCCCGCGGCATCCTCACGTCCCCCCCCACCCCGGGCTCCCCGGTCCCACAAGGCCAGGCGGAGACGGGCCCCCGACGGCCCCGCGGGCTCGGGAGCGGACGGTGCGGGCGCCCCCGGGACCCCCCGGGCCTCCCCACCCCGGGGCCCCTGCGGCCCAAGCCCCGCGGCAGCATCCCCCAGCCCAGGCTGCAGGGCGCGCGGCACTTACTTGTCCAGGATGAGCTACAGGTCAAAACCCCCCAACAGGCTGGAACCCCTTGGCCACCCCAAGCCCCGCGGCAGCATCCCCCAGCCGAGGCTGCAGCGGCCCCCGGCACCTCCGGCCCCCCATCCCCCCCGCGGCAGCATCCCCGAGCCGGGGCTGCAGCGATCCCCGAGCCCCCCGTCCCCGGTCTCCTGAGCTCCCTCGGTCCCCCCGACCCCCCCGCGGCAGCATCCCCGAGCCCAGACTGCAGCGGCCCCCGAGGCCCCCGGCCCCCGAGCCCCCCCAGCCCTCCCCAGCCCCCCGCGGCATCCTCCCTGGGCCGGGGCTGCAGCGCCCCCGAGCCCCCAGCCCCCCGAACCCCCCGAGCCCCCAGCCCCCGCGGCATCCTCCCCGAGCCCAGGCTGCAGCGGCCCCCGACCCCCCAGCCCCCCCCGCGGCATCCCCCCCGGGCCGGGGCTGCAGCGCCCCCGAGCCCCCAGCCCCCCAGCCCCTCGAGCTCCCCCAGTCTCCCCCCCTCCCCCCGCGGCATCCCCCCGGGCCGGGGCTGCAGCGGCCCCAGCTACCCCCCAGCCCCCGCGGCATCCCCCCCGGGCCCAGCTGCAAGCTCCCCCGAGTCCCGGCCCCCTCAGCGCCCCTCCGCGGCATCCCCCCCGGGCCCGGGCTGCAGCGCCCCCCGAGCCCCCAGCCCCCGCGGCCCCCCCCGAGCCCAGGCTGCAGCGGCCCCAGCTACCCCCCCAGCCCCCGCGGCATCCTCCCCGGGCCCAGGCTGCAGCGCTCCCCGAGTCCCCGGCCCCCCCAGCGCCCCTCCGCGGCATCCCCCCCCGGGCCGGGCTGCAGCGCCCCCCGAGCCCCCAGCCCCCGCGGCAACCCCCCCGGGCCCAGGCTGCAGCGCCCCCGAGGCCCACCAGCCCCCGCGGCAATCCCCCCCGGGCCGGCTGCAGCGCCCCGCTAGCCCCCAGCCCCCGCGGCATCCCCCCCCGGGCCCATGCTTGCAGCGCCCCCGAGCCCCCCGAGCCCCCCGGCCCCCGGCATCCCCCGGCCGGGCCGCCGCGCGCCGCACTCACTTGTCCAGGATGAAGTAGAGGTCGAAGCCGCCGTAGCAGGCAGCGCCCGCGTCCTCCCGGCGCCCCCCGTGCGCGGCGCAGAGCAGAGCCAGGGCGGCCCAGCCGAGAGCCTGGAGGCCGCGGCCCAGCGCCGTCCGCCGCGCCGTGGCCATGACCCGGGCCGGTCAGGGACGCGCCATCCGCCGCGCTCCCCGGAAGCAGAGTGGGCAGGCCCGGGGCCCCGGCACCTCCGCGGCCGGCCGGGCTCGGGGTCCAGGCGCGGCCGCTCCTCCTCCGCCTCCGCCGCCTCCGCCTCCGCCGCGCTGCTCCCGGCGCCGACCCGCGCGCCTTTGTCCCGGCGCTTAAGTACCGCGGGGGGCGGGGGGGGGCGCTCGGGGCTGCTCGGCCTCCGCTCCCTCCCCGCCCCCTCCCCTTTCCGACTTCTTTTGGGGGGAGCGGGGGCAGGGAAGCAAGCTCAGAGGGTGCCCCCTCGTGGCCGCTCCCGCCCCGCCCTGCCCGGCATCTCCCCGCGCGCACCCCGCTGAGGCAGGGAGCCTCCCACGAGCGACCGACCGCCTCCTCCAGGGAGCCCACCTGGGGCGGAGGCTCTGCAGACAGGCCTTCGTGCAAATGAGTCAGATGAATTAGGGGCGCGCGGGGCCTTGGTGACCTGACCCCCTCCCCACCCCCCCAGCGACCTTCCTGTCCTATCAGCGCAAAACAGGCGGTGGGGGCCAGGCCTGTGGCTGGGCATAGCCTGGAGGGTCCCCAGACAAGGACTGCTCCGGGCCTGGGACAGCCGGGCCTTCCAGATGGTCCCCATCCCCAGACTTTACAGATTCCCTGACAGGTTCTTCTTTTCAGCCTGTGATTTTTTTTTAATTTTTTTTTTTTAATTTATTTACGGTAGTCACAGAGAGAGAGAGAGAGAGAGAGAGAGAGAGAGGCAGAGACACAGGCAGAGGGAGAAGCAGGCTCCATGCACCGGGAGCCCGACGTGGGACTCGATCCCGGGTCTCCAGGATCGCGCCCTGGGCCAAAGGCAGGTGCTAAACCGCTGCGCCACCCAGGGATCCCCTCAGCCTGTGATTTTTGAGGGTTTTTTTTCACTGTGTCTTTGACTTAGGACAGGGAGTGAACAACTCGCAAGGGCCTGGACCTTCCAGATCATTCGGGGACTGGCAGGGCAGGCCAGTGGGCACCTTCTGAAGCAGGGATCCTCTGCAGAGTGGATCCAGGTGGGAGCTCAGCTCAGCTTCACAGATCTTCCACCCCACCCGCGGCCCCCAGGGAGGCTTCAGGCTCCGTTTCCCAGCATTGTTTCTCCACACACACGTCTTCGCCTCCATCTGTGATGCTCTAAGGCACTTGGTCCCTGGTGTGACCATCAGTGGCAGTTCCCCCCCCCCCCCCAGGTGTACCACGGAATCCTAGTGTCTTCACCAAGCAATAGTTTTGTTGCCAAATACGTTTTGGGGTTTCATAAAGCATTGCACTGGCCTGCCTCGAAAACGATCCTCAATGTCCCTTCTTTCCCGGTGCTAACACACCCCCACACAGTGGATAAAGACCGATTTATGGGCAGTCGGTGAGATACTGCAGAAACGATGACGCGTGACTTCTGAGGCGAGGTCACAGAAGATGGTGTGGCTTCCTTCTGGCTCTCTTGGATAACTTGCCCTGGGGAGCCCTTTGCCTTGTCCAAAGGTCACCCGAGCAGCTCTAGGGAGGCATCCATGTGGCAGGAAGCTGAGCTGCCCTGCCGATAGGCAGCAACAATTTGCCAGCCACGTGAGTGACCCACTTTGAAACTGGACCCTCCGGCCCCAAGTTGACAGATGACTGCAGCCCTGGTCAACATCTTGACTACAGTCTTGTGAGAGTCCTCAAGCCAGGAACACTCGACTAAGCCAAGCCCAGGGAACACTCAACTAAGCCAAGCCCAGATACTTACGCGCTAGAAATCAGGAGCTAATTCTAATTGGGGGAGTGTGTGTGTGTGTGTGTGTGTGTGTGTGTGTGTGTGACTTGTTATTCCATTAGAGATAACTAGTAGATGCCCACTATCACATCAAAGCGTTGAGGATTTCTTTAAAAAAATATTTAACTGTGTTTTCCAGGGTTACTTGACCTTGAAACTGTTCTTTTCAAACAATACCTATTGACACCTACACTTTGGGAATAACCGCCCTCAAGTAAAAATAACAGGGAGGAGATGAAAACACTCTAAACTGTGCAGCTCTTGCTTTTCCATATCTCTGAAGTAGAACAAAGATATTTAGAGTCAATAACAGGAGTAGAAGAAGCTCTTGGTGTGATAGCCATGTGATGGCTCAACAAGTCTGCAAGAGGAGACGTTTTTGAGTTTCTTTGAACTGGCGGCATTTTCCTCCGGTTTTTGGGGCATAGCAGCCCTGTAATTAGGGAAATGGGAGAGGAGGATCAGTCACTTGACGCTGGAGGAGGACTTGGGAAGGAGAGTCCTCGCTGGGTTCCTGCTAGCATTTCCCAGGTTACTGTCACAGCGAAGAGATACCTAAGCAACTCCTCTGCCTCTCAAACTCAAGTCAGTGAAAGAATGATATAAATTGTGATGTTGAGGGGCTATGGATAAAAATTTCAGGAGTTGGAAAACTGCAAGGGCACGGAAGGGTTTGAATGGTAACCTGGAAGCCAAGGTAAGGGAAAGTTCGTCGGAGGAAGAAGCGGTCAAAAGTGTCACGTGTTGTGCGAGTCAAGAGCGTAGGCCCCAGGAAAACCCCACCCATCTCACGCGAGTCGCCGTGTCACCAAGGAGATTCCAGTGAGGTGGTGCTGGTGGATGTTGGGCTGCACTGGGTTACTAGGGAGGGGAAATTTCTTTTTCAAGAAGAGAGAGGGATAAGGGGGTGACTTGACAATGTTTGAATGTTTTACATTCGATAAAGACGGATCCCACAATACTTAAGGATACCAGGAGTTCCAAATGTCCTGCCTTCTAAAAGATTGGAGACTTGGTCTTACTAGACTCATCATCTTAACGGTTTAGTCTTGCACAACCGTTGTAACTGAATTTTCCAGGTCTCCCTCTTTGAGACGGAGGTTGTTAGGTATGACCTGCCTCCAGTGATTCGCTGTCCAGTCCTTGCTCTCCACCTCCAATATGTGACTGAGCCCCTCTGGTCAAACTGCCAAAGAAAAAATTTCCTGTCTTGATAACATTGCCGTTTAACCTTCAAGAGTCTCAGTGGGCACCTAACTATTTGTCTGGGTTCTTGACAAAAGTTCTGGAAACTGTTCCAGATAATACAGACCACCCAAGAAAACTTGGGAAATTTTTTCCTTAGAAATTTTTGTCCACAATAGGGACAGAATATGGACAGATCTGACACCCTCTACCAAATTTTGGGTCAACCAAGTAGGTCCAATGTTTGCCAAGTTTTTATAGGTCCCACTGGTCCTTGGACTTTGGTGGCAGCCCATAACTTCTAAGGCAAAACATCAGTTAGTAAAAATAGTCTCTTTTCCTTGTCAGGAGATTTCCTTCATGCTGGTCCTCCATAGGACTACCATTTGCAAAAGGTCAAAGCAGCCTTCCCAGAAGGAATTTATCATTCAGAATAACAGAGTTTCTAAAGAATCTGAATGGTTGGGTAATGGCTTTCAGTCAAAAGAAAAGCAAAGGTACTAGTAATCACTTTAAAGCCCAAGGGCAAAATCATAGTCTAGAGCAAATACCTTGATGACATCCCTTAGGCCAGGCTATTCAGCTCAGAAACCTCAGCTCAGAAACAGTCAAAGCTTTATTGAATCCAGTATTCCATTAATAACCCTACCGAAAGCCCAGCCCAGACTAACTTGAAAGTCAATTTAATCCACTGAGTCAATTTAGGGCAATTCCACACACATCCTGAAATCCTGTTAACAGCCACCCAGATGCATACATTGAGCTTATTAAACACAGCTGTAACCCAACTCTGATCAATTCAGAGCCCTGAAAATAAAAATAAAAATAAAAGACCTAATTTCATATATTAGGTAATGTCAGCCCGGGGACAGATCCTGTTTAATCTGGTTCACAGTGCAGCCCAGGTAAGCCTGCAGATCATCATAATCCTTCCTAAATCACACCCAATCCCAGCACAAGATTTAATCACCAATCCACTCTTGGTCCCGTCCAGCTAGAGTCCAACCAAAGCTCAAAGCCTAGCACAGCAAGCTCGGCAAGGGAGACACATTCCTACAAGGTCTCAACCAAGAGAACAATCCATAATTCACGCCAGCATATCCTAAAAAGAATCTGTCCTAGATCCTCATAAGGACCCAAAAACTTCATTTCACCTAGATCAGAGACCAGGCCAATGCAACCCAGCACCCAGAGGAGGGATCAAATGGACCAGTATAGTCCAGGCTCTTGACAAGCCCAGAGCTTATAGCTGCCCAGTGGAAGACTGTATCGGACACCTTGAGGTCAGCAAAAAACTAAACACAAGACCCAATAGAGCTCTTTTCTGCCCAGTTCTGCTCAACCCTGGCAGAGTTAAGCATATTCAAGATGAGGGTCTTATTCAGAGACGCCAGATCAATTTATAACTGAAGGTACCTTGACGAAATTGTACCTAGATCTGTCAAGCCTTTGACACTTTTGCTATGTGTCCAAGTCCCAAGCCGGAGAACCCCGTGGTTCTCAAAGTGTGTGAACACGTGTATGGATAAGAAGATTTGGACGGGGTACCGTGAAGGTGGGGGCAAGGAGGTTTACTCACTCCGTAATAACCAATGGAGCTTTTTCAAGATACACATATCGGTAAAATATCAGAAATAGATGACGGGGTTTCAGGGACAATGCAGTCTCGGACACACACAGTGGCCAATTTCTTTTCCCTCTTGCCTCACACACTCACTTCTGATTTATTGTAGAACTAATGGTAATTCCCATAAACTGAGTATTGGTCAAGACAGGACATGAGTTAATAGTGCAATTGCACACCAGGCTTTGTGGGAAAGAGCAAGCTCTCCCATCACTGCCTGGGTGACATCACTAACAAGTTACATGACTTGTCCACAACACAGCTTCCCACCTGCAAAATGGGGTTATAAGTATTGCCTCCTTTGTTTAGTTGTGTGGTTTCTTCTTTTCAGATTTATTTATTTACTCATGAGAGACACAGAGAGAGAGAGAGAGGCAGAGACACAGGCCGAGGGAGAAGCAGGCTCGATGCGGGGACCCCGATGTGGGATTCGATCCCAAGAATCCAGGATCATGCCCTGAGCCAAAGGCAGATCCTCAACCACTGAGCCCTCCAGGCATCCCAGAGTCGTATGGTTGAGATAACGTATGTCATGTGTAGCCCTCAGGAAACACACAATAAATGTTGGCTTTTATTGTAATTGTGGGATTCTGGGACATTGCATGTGAATTTCTTCTAGAGAGGAGAAGAATAGATTTAGAAGAACCACTTTCAGGGTATTTGATTTTTCTAACACCGGTGAAACAGAGCTGTTTCTGTACCATGGGCATTCGCACTATCAACTCTGAAAAATGCAACGGTGAAGATTCTAGTTCATCTAGGAACTACTGGGAATTGAAGATTTCCTAGGATACATGCAGAAAACAAACAGAAAACATGCTTTGGAGCTATCAAAAAATTATTGGCAGCAATGCTGTTTCTGCTAGCCAAGAATGCTAGATAGCTAGACTCTAAAGAAATGTCTGAGAAAATGGTTATAATCGTTGATGCTTTTTTTCTGAGGCTGGTTTTTAAATCTAATGTTATAATAATTGAAGCTTCTTTCTGATACTGGATTTTTTTTTTGATATCTGACAATCCATAGAAAAGAGCCTTCACTATTTCTCCATATTAACTCATTCCTTCATTCAAAAATAGTTTTTGGATGCCTACTACAGGGAAGGCCCTGTGCTTACACTGAAGATACAAAGATGAATAAAACATGGAATTTGCATAATTTACTTGGAGACACAAGTGCGTGAAAAGGTATTGACACAACAATGTGGTTAGCCTATCTTTTAGAGGAAACCCAACATGTCCCTTCCACACCACCAGGCCAATTCCAAGGACGAGGTCTAACATAATGGGATCTTCAGAGATGCACTGTTGAACCACAACTCTTTGGGTTGTCCTAGGGTGTGCATGAGTTAAGACATGACAAATGTTTCTTCCTAATGAGATACTCCTTCCTTAAGTAGATCCACAAGTGATCAGGATCCAAGGTCTGGGCTACTTAAGGAATGCCCAACATCCTTGTCCCTATTCATGAGCCATCACAGATCACTAGGTTACAAAAGGGCCTGGGGGCAGAGCTGTGCATTTACCTCGTGGGTTTGCCTCTGAGCATTGACTGACTGACTCCTTAAAAAACTGCTTGGGGGACACCTGGGTGGTTCAGTTGTGGAGCATCTGCCTTTGGCTCAGGGCGTGAGCCTGGGGTCCCGGGATCAAGTCCTGCATCGGGCTCCCCACAGGGGGCCTGCTTCTCCCTCTGCCTGTGTCTCTGCTTCTCAATGTGTGTCTCTCATGAATAAATAAATAAAATCTTTAAAAAAAAAAAAGAACTGCTTGGAGGACCTGGGTTAGCTTTCTGGGTTAGGATTTCAGGCTTGACTGAATGTGTGTCTAAGACATACATTTAAAAACAGGCTCAGGGGATCCCTGGGTGGCTCAGCAATTTAGTGCCTGCCTTTGGCCCAGGGCGTGATCCTGGAGTCCAGGGATCGAGTCCCATGTACCCGCATTGGGCTCCCTGCATGAAGCCTGCTTCTCCCTCTGCCTGTGTCTCTGCCTCTCTCTCTCTCTCTCTCTCCCTATGTCTATCATGAATAAATAAATAAATAAATCTTTAAAAAAATAAAAAATAAAAACAGGCTCATCCCGGAACATATAACATGAAAACATTTGCCCCTACTGTAGCTAAAGTAACAGTGGCGAGTCCTATGTCATTCATTATGAGAGGACCTCTATGCCCCCTGGAATAGAACTGATAACTCAAAGTAGAGAAGACTCCATTCAAAATAGGTAGAGCTCAAGACATGGATGGTACTGCTACCCAGGTTTGTCTTCTTTTCAATCATATTTGTCATCAGGGGTTGAGGAACTGACCTGCTCTGAAATCTTAATCATGGTCATACACTTAGGCACCTAAAATGTGATTTTTAAGCCAAAGAAGATTGCAAAGTCAATCAATAAACACATAAAATGACTAAGAGCCCCTACAGCAAAGAATTATCATCTTGGGTTGAAATGGAAATAAAATCCAATGTAATTGTTACAAATCTAAGAGCTAACAAGGAGAAAATAAAACTCATTCTCAGAACACAGTCCTCTAGAAATCAGATTTGCTCGGAAGCAGAGGGAAATAGGGTGGCAGATGAGAAAGCTTCATAATTTTATGTCTCAAAAACAGAAACTATAAAATTAAAGTATGAAGGGAGTGCATCACAAGCTTAGTAACGACATCAGTTTAAAATCCTGTTCTTAATGCTATGGTTAATCCAGGGAGTGTGGGAAAAGAGAAAAAAAAAGGAAATGAAAACAACCAAATCTGACACACTCTATGCAGATATAGTAGCATTTTTTGAATACTTTTTCCACATTTCTCATAAATTGATAGTTTCTCATGAATTTTAGCATAAAATCAAAACAGCAATAACTATATTTTTTAGCCTTCATTGCTGCTGCAGCTCAGATTTATACTGATGGTCCTACTATGTATCTTTAGTTGGGTTACTTCCTCTCTCTCTGAGAAAGTTTTCTCAAACTCTCAAAGTTTTCAATATTCCCTCCTTTCACTCTTAATTGATACACTGTTTCATTCTTAATTGGAAAATTAGAATCCAAAAGACACTTATATGTGTGATTCTTACATGCAGTAATGATGCCCGTGATGAAGAGCCTTAGAAGTCATGAGAGTATAAGTGGAAGCTATGAGTATGCTTGCACACCACCCTGGGCTAGTGAAGAGAATCATTAAGAAATGAGAGTCAACAGCAATTACACTACTAGGTATTTATTCAAAGGATACAAGCACAGTGATTTGCAGGGGTACATGCACCCCAATGTTTATAGCATCAATATCCACAATAGCCAAAATGTGGAAAGAGCTCAGATGTCTATTGACAGATGAATGGATAAAGAAGATGTGATATAATATCACCTGGAATATTACTCACCCATCAAAAAGATGAAATCTTACCGTTTGCAACAACATGAATGGAGTTAGAGGGTATTTGCTAAGTGAAATAACCAGAGAAAAACAAATATCATATGATTTCACTCATATGTGGAATTTAAGAAACAAAAGAGATGAATACAGGGATAGGGAGGAAAAAATAAGATGAAATCAGAGAGAAAGACAAACCATAAGAGACTCTTAACTATAGGAAACAAACTGAGGGTTGCCAGAGGGGATGTGAGTAGGGGATGGGGGAACTGGGTGATGGGCATTAAGGAGGGCACTTGATGTAATGAGCGCTGGGTGTTATACGCAACTGATGAATCACTGACCTCTACCTCTGAAACTAAAAAGAGGAAGGAGAAGGAGGAGAAGAAAGAAATGAGGGTCAAAGATGGAGCCCAGGGGACTACTAGAATACTTAGAGAGCTTGACAGAGAGGAACCAAGAAGGCAAATAAGACATTTCTAGGAAGGAACAGTGATGAGTCTCAGTTGGGGTAGAGAGGCTGAGAAGAACTGAAAACTATTCATTAGATTTAACAACCAGGAATTTTTTGAGGATCTTGTGAAAGGAGCTTGGTAGAAATGATGCCAGGAAAAAAGGAGCATTTGGAGAGAGAAAAAAAGAACTTTTAGCAATTAAAGCACAATTGTAAAGATGAAAAAAAAAATCAACAGAATAAATGAAAAATAACCTTGAAGACTCTTTTTTAGGAAGTAGAGCAAAACAAACAAATAAATACAATAAAAAACAAACCCGCCAAAACAAAAAACCACAAACCAAAAGACAATGAACAAACAAGTGAAAAGCAACAAGATGAAAAAAAAAATGAGAAGAAAACACATAAGCTAAATAACAGACAAGGGCAGGCATTCCAACATCTGAGTATCAGAATTACAAAATGTAAGAAAAGAAATCATCACAAAGGAAATTTCTTAGAATGCAGGACATGAGTTTCGAATTTGGAAAGGACCCCCTCTGAGTCTCCAGAACAGGGGCTAAAAATAGATCTACCCCATGCTCATTATTAAATTTCAGGACATTTGAGAAAGACGTTTTCACAAGACTCTCCGGGGAAAAATCAGGTCACACATAGAGGAGCAGGAATCAGAACCGCCTCGGACTCTTCAACAGCAACATCTGAATCCAGTAGTTAATGGAGCCTTGGAATTTCCGAGGACGATGATTTACAACCCAGAATTCTGTAGGCAGCCAACTGTCAGCGAAATGTCA
Organism: Canis lupus familiaris; assembly: GCF_011100685.1. Lineage (NCBI taxonomy): Eukaryota > Metazoa > Chordata > Mammalia > Carnivora > Canidae > Canis > Canis lupus. The sequence goes on along the minus strand of NC_049231.1, from coordinate 69,116,419 downwards.
GCGTAGACTAAGACGCATTCAAACACGCAAGATCTCCTGAAATCTGCCTGCCATCCGGACCTTCTCAAGATGGTCCTGGAGGAGCTCCACCAACACGAAGGAGTAAACCAAAAAGAAATGTAAAACCGAGTTAACAGGGAACCCAACTGCGATGGATAATTTTATGTGTCCGCTTAGCTAGGCTACGATGCCCGTTGTTTGGTCCAGCATCAATCTAGACGTTACCATGCAGATCTTTTTCAGACGTAATTCACGTTGAGGTGTAATCAACACTGAGTAAAGCAGATCACTTTCCATATTGTGGGTACACCTCTCCAGTCGAAGGTCCTAAGAGAAAATATTGAAGTCTCCTGAAAAAGAAGGATTTCTGCCTCCACGCTGCCCTGCAACTCCCTCGCCTGCTCTGCAAAGTTTAGCTTTTCTAGCCCGTACCCTTACACGAGACAATTCCTTAAAATAATTCTCTCTTTCTTTCTATACATACTCTGTGGGTCCCGTTTCTCTGGAGAACCCTATCTAATGCACCAACTCAAGATAAAGACAAGGAGAATTCTTAGGGTGACAACAAAGGGACATCCCAGGATGATGGTGGTGCAGATGGTTTAGAGTGGAGGCAATCCAGATAGGAGGGGAACAGAGATCCTCAAGAGCATACTGCCGAAGGGGAAGAAGGAAATCGATAGTTCCCTTGATGTGACTGACACAGGTGAGCTAAATCTCACCCCTGAAATAGAAGTCAGTGGAGAATGTTTGAGATTCACGAATCAAAATAGATTCAGTGTGTGCATATCACTTGGGAGGATGGCAATGGGTCAATGGCAGATTTAGTGAAATTGTTGAAAGAGGATGGGGACTGGGAGCCTTGGAGGTTGGTGGGACAAAAAAAAAACAAAAAACAAAAAACAAAAAACAAAAACAGGGATATTGCTATAAGGCTTCTAGACAATTTGGCTTTTAAATGATGCGCTTTCATTATTTTGAGTAAAATCTAAAAATATGTTTTTAGATGGGATGCTTTGAATTTTGCTAAAGATTCTGCTCAGTCCGTTTCATTCTATTGGGCTATTAGCACGATGTAATGCCATGATTTCTTTAAAAGTAAGTCTGTGTATGGACTAGATACCCATACCCAGAGATATTTATAAAATAAAGTTGAAAAAAATGGAAAAAGTTGAAAAATAGAGCCCAGAGCAAGTCACACACGTTAAAGCAACAAAAACCCTACACACACGTGTATCTCATATGTATATATTAGAATATATGACTCTGTGTATGATTTTCAGTGTTACCTTCGATGTTTATTTATAAATTACTGTTTATTTAATACACGTAAATAAGTACACACACACACACACACACACACAAACACCCAGTTAAAAATCAAAATGTAAAATCATGCCTGACATTAGGAGGACGATTTCACAAGTTAAAAAGTGTTGGATCGTTATCAAAATGGGATATTCCTCGGCCATTAAAAATAAAACACACGAAGATTGTAAGACGTGAGAGAGTGTTCACGGCGCATGATCACATGGAACGTTGAGAATATATGTAGGTTTTGATGGCAAAGTAGGGAAAACGTACATGTGAATAAGAGTGCAAAAGTAGGCTTTACAAGTCAAAAAGTGCAGGAAACAAAAAGAGTGAATTGAAGGAGAGATGTGCACGTAGCTGGGCACAGGCCAACTGTGAAGCCGTGAAGGGGGCGAAGCGGGGATGAAGGAGCTGGACGTGGGAACCAAACTTGCCAGAACTCGCCTGCCCCGTGAGGTTGAAGGAGATTTTGTGTTTGCTTCTTTGTGTGATTTTTTTTTTTTTTTTAAGTTGGGAGATTGCTCTCGTTGGCACTCAGAACTGGGGAGCGGACAAGGCAATGAAGAAGCTGATAGTCTGAGAGGGAGATGCCGGGGAGGGAGAAGCAGGAGAACAGAGGATGCTGGGGGGTGGGGGGAGAGGGGGTGCGGCCCAGGACCAAGGTGGCATCCGCAGCACAGGGGGAGAGGTTAGCGGGGGGCCAAGGACACCAACCCGAGCTCGGCAGGATTCTGCTGGGGTCGCCGGTGCCGTATGTCATGTCACACTCACAACAGCTGCCGTGTTCACGTTATGATCCTCATTTCATGGGTGAAAATCGGGGGCTCAGAGAGCTCAACTAACTTTCTTTAAAAGAGAATCCGTGTGCCCGGGGGCAGCAGAGCAGGGCTGTTTCCTCGCCTGTGCTCTTGCCACTGTGTGACCCTCTGAGACGGTGGAAAGACGCCGGCCAGTCCTTGAGAGGGCAGAGGAGCAGATGGAGAAGTTCTGCAAGATGAAGTGCAAGCATGACACCGCCCTTCGTGGGGCTTCCGCTGACTTGAGCTCCCGGGCACGGCCTGCGGGTCCCATGCAGAGCGCTGGGCGCAGAGCTGGGTCTTCGCTGAGGGGACACGGGGTTTGGATTGTCACTCTCCCGTCTACCTCACGTCTCCTGCATCGTGGTCGGGTAAGCGGGTGATGAGGCTTCTTCTTTTGACCGAGGCAAGTCGAGGACCCTAGAAGCCAAATGCAGGGCTGCTTCCTTCTTGGGCGTAGGGTGACTTCTGCAGGCCAGACATCCAGCAAGCAAAGGAAGAGTCACTTGGAAATGAGTGTTCTCGTTGCATTTGGCTTCCAAGAGTGTCAGGGCTTCCTGCAGCCCCCCACCCCCACCCCCGCCCCCGGACTCTGGAGGTGAGGCCCTAGGGAGGCTGAGCCTGCCCCGCGCTCCTGGGCCCTGGGCTCCCGGGGCCTGTGCAACCCGAACCTGCGCAAACCAAGGGGGGTTGGTGCAGGTTGTGTGGGACGAGCCCCAGCACAGTCAGGGTCCTGGTCCCGTCAGCTCCCCCCCCACCCCAGGACGGTCCTCCTGGTCCTCCCGTGGGAGGCATGGCCAGTAGAGCCAGGTGAGAGCTGCCCCCGCGGCCCGGGAGGATGGCACCTTTGGCCTGAGCTGCCACTGAACTGGTCCTGCGGCCTTCTCAGGGGACCAGGAGTGAGCCGTGGGGGGTCGGGGATGGAGGGCGGATGAGGGGGGATGGAGGGGGGATGGGGGATAGAGGGGGGATGGAGAGGGGATGGAGGGGGATGGAGGGGGGATGGAGGGGATGGAGGGGATGGAGGGGGGATGGGGGATGGAGGGGATGGGGGATGGGGAGATGGAGGGGGTATGAAGGGAGGATGGGAGTATGGAGGGGGGAGGGGGGATGGAGGGAGGATGGGGAGATGGGGGTATACAGGAGTATGGGGGGTGGAGGGGGGATGGGGATGGGGGATGGGGGATAGAGGGGGTATGAAGGGGGCATGGGGGGATGGGGGATGGGGAGATGGAGGGGGTATGAAGGGGGCATGGGGGGATGGGGGGATGGAGTGGGGATGGGGGATGGAGGATATGGAGGGGGGATGGGGATATGGAGGGGGGATAGGGGGCATGGGGGGATGGGGGATATGGAGGGGGGATGGGGGATGGAGGAGGGATGGAGGAGACTGTCCGTCCACCTGGTCCCACACGACTGCAGCGGCCCTGGGGACAGTAGCACTGGCTGGCGTTGCGGTCACCTGCTGCTGCAAAGAAGCCGCCTCAAACGCAGTGACTTTAGCAGCATCGCTAATCTTGCTTACGGTTCCGTGTGTTGGCTGCGGGCTCGGCCTCTAACATGGGGTCTCCACGGGGCCACTGCCCCCGGAGGGTCCTCTGGGCCGGACCCCAGGCGCTGGCTGCCCGCCCCAGCTCAGGGGCTCACCGGGCCTCACAGCCCGCACGGCCGTCCTGGGGACGGGTCCTCTGCCGGGGGCTGCGACGGTGAGCACCCGAGGGACCAAGGGGCCCGGGCACAGGTGGCAAGACTTCTTACAGCTGGGCCTCTGAAGTCTCAGCATGTTTCTCCCCCTCCCTCCTACTCATTGAAAGGGGAGGAGGACGGAATAATACGGGGAGCGGAAGACAAGGGAAGGAGAGGGGCGAAAATGAGGAAGACGAGAGGATCCTCACTAAGAAGTGAGCCTCGTTTGGTCTTCTGCTTACCTTAGCTGTTCTTCCTCTTCTCTTCTCTTTCTCCTCTTCCTCCTCCTTCTTCTTCCTCCTCCTCCTCCTCTTCCTTTTCCTCTTCCTCTTCTCCTCCTCCTCCTTTTTCTTCTTCTTACCAGAAAAGAAATACCTGCTTTATTAGTACAACACCAGCAGAAAGGGTTTCTAAGTTCTCAGAAGTAAAATAACCTGAACCGGTACCATGTGCCAAGTGTTACCAGATTAAATGCCCACATGGGTTGTTTCGAGAGCTCCTCACGACACTGCAGATGTCTCTCCAAGGCCAGCTGCCATCACAGCTGCTGCCGAGAATATGTTTCTCACTCTGGTAGTCGCGCAGTCAGGGCCTCAATCCCTCAAACAGAAGACTGAAATGATATCGTTCCTGTAGAAAGAACGGTACCAATTTGGAAAACAGAGATGCGTTTCTTGAATTCAAGAAGGATCAGCAAGAACCAATCTACCAATTTTTCTCTGATACAGTGTGCCGGAGTGCTCTGTGAAGGAAGATTCCCTTCCCATTCCTTTGGCAGCTGGGGCAACTTGACAGATGGGAGGAAGAGGCTACCTACCAACCACCTCTTCTTGAGGCCGTATTTTTTGCATTCGTAGAAGAGATCTGTCTCAGAGCTCCCCAAACTGGCCATCTTTGGGCAACCATCTCTGTCCTTCTCCTAGACGATGCACTCCTCATAACAATAAGTATCAGAGACTCCAGGGCCCCCGCAGATCACGCAGCACCCCCGGTAAGAGCCATATTCACATCCATCACATGTGCAGAGACCCACATAGGAGTCACAGACCACACACTTGACATCACATTCTTCACAGAAGTCCTTGGACGGCAGCATCAGTCTGCTCGTGGCAAGAGATCAACCCCAGATCATGTTTAGCTTTAGCTCTGGTGCCAGCCGGCCACCGACTCCGAACGTTACTTCTGACCGGTCTTTGTTGGTCAAGGGAAGTCACGAAGGCTACCTTAGATCTGAGAGGCAAGAATTAGACTCTACTTTTTGAAGTAAGGAAAGGAAATAGGAAATAGTGAGGAATTGCTGGAGGCCACGTTGCAGGCGTCTACTGCAGCCCGAATAGCCCTACATCAGAGCGTGACAGTGGTGGCCTTAGAATGTGTGTCACGGAATGAAGCAAATGGCCATTGCATGCTTGCTATGCAGCAACACTTTTGCACACGTGATTATATTTAATCCTTACAACAACCCTAAGAAGTAGTGTGGCAGGTTGATTTTTTTCAGCTCCAGTTCTTCACCGTTCCCTGGATCCATGCTTATTGCAATGGGACTTTTTGCATGAGAGATGCACAAGGGAATTACTTCCCTGTACTTTTGGTTTGTACTTCCTTGCACTTCCTTGACTTTGGGCTTGGCCATATGACTTACTTCGGCCCGTGGAAAGATAGTAGACGTCATGCCAACAAGGATTTGAAACGTGCTTGTATTGTTTCAGAAAATACGGTTGCTGATGCTCTCTGGCACGTTCGGCCTCACATTGAGAAGAATTCCTCCTGGGGCAGGGGGGGCTGCTGCCTCTTCCACCTGGAGCTCAGAATGGGACATGTGGAAGTGTAGAGCCAGCGGGGTTCAGAACCTGAAGCAGGGATGTTCAGCCAAGCCCAGCCCAGGTCCGCCAATTCCCCGCTGGCTGACCAGAGATGGGTGACAGTAAATGCTTGTTCTGGTACGCTGCTGAGATTCCGTGGTTGTTCGTCACTGCTGAGTAGTACGGTAGGCATTCCTAGCTTTGTTTCTTCCCCCTGAGGCCCTGAGTAGTTTTTAAATCTAGCCAGGCTTAATCCAGCACCCGACATTGTCTGCTACCCTGGTACTACAGGAGGTGGGCTATGGTATGACCAAGCTCCTCCCGTGCCCTGGTGGCCATGGGGTGGGGCGCTGGGGAAGAGTAGTTTCTAGAGATCTAAGTGGGAAGGCTCCTTTCTGTATTGCTTCCCTAGGAAGTTCTTAGAGGTTGCTGAGCGTTTTTATCCTGGGGTGCGTGTGTGGTTTGGCGAGGGCGGGGGTGGTGGTGCGGCTCTACTGAGTCTTGTTGTTTCCTGAGGAATTTCCACTGGAAAGATGAACAGCTGAGGAGAGAGGGCCCGTCTACAGCGCTGAAGCATGAAAGAAGCATTGTTGAACTGACTTGCCTTGTGTGGTTAACTAGAAGACTCGGAAGGTCCTGGGAGGGCGTTGGTCTCATGAAGAATAACTGTGTGTGTGTGTGATTGGGACTTCACGTACCCTATAGCGCTCTAACATTTGATACTCCCCACAATGAGAACAAATAGACGAGTTGGCATGCATCTGGGACTTGGCTTTTGGTATTTATACAGATTAAAACTCTCTTTTCCATATCCCATGCTTACTCTCTCAATGAATGATGTTATGTGATGAAATGTGTGAGACAAATCCTTTTAAATGGTTCTGAATGGGACGCCTGGGTGGCTTAGCGACTGAGCATCTGCCTTCGGCTCAGGGCACGACCCCGGGGTCCCAGGATCGAGTCCCACATCAGGCTCCCTGCAGGAAGCCTGCTTCTCCCTCTGCCTGTGTCTCTGCCTCTCTCTCTCTGTGTCTCTCATGAACAAATAAAACGAATCTTACAAAAAGCAAAAATAAATGGTTCTAAATGAATCCCTTCACCTCAGGAAGGCTCAGTTTCCACCTGGGCGTCATGATGCCTGGCCCCATGACCTGACACCGTGAAGGGCAAATGACGGCCCAGATGAAAAAATACAGCCTTCGCCAAATTGCTACAGATGAGCCAATTTGTATATTTCGGGATTAAATATTATTAATCGGTATCAAGAACCCAGAAGGGTGAATTTTTAATTGTCTTATTTTTGCATTAAAAATAATTTTCAAAAATGCATTTAGGGCTTGCCTCTGTTATTACCAGGCTATAGTCTGTTCAGGTGAACTCTAATATGGTCACTGTCCACTGGAGCCAGGAAGGCCTGTAGACAGAGACACCAGCATCTCCAACAACCGTCCCTTCCATCTCACGACTACAGAGTCACCATAGCGTTGTCACGGTGCTGGTCCCATTGGCCATTTACCAGATCCTCAAACCCCCTCGACAAGGCCTTGGTGGTATCTGCCATGGGCTCAGCTTCCTCTTCAGCTCTGGTCCAGGGGGCATTTAAAACCTTTGTATTTGTTTTTCTCTCTTTCATATTCCCTTTGAACTGGACAAATAATAATAAAAAAATAGAGTTTGAGAGGCAGAGGAGTTGCTTTCAAACCTCATTTATCTATCTCTCTGGACCTTGGGAAAGCCAACCAACGTCTTCCAGAATACTGGGGTCTGTGGAAAGGATTAGGAACCCAGACATCCTCAGTCCAATCATAGCATTGAGAGTCCCCTCAAGCAAATGATAACATTTGCATTAGGGGATTTGATACTTGGATGTACTTTAGCTGTGACATTAATCTGGGAAAACCTAGCAGGAACCCGGTGAAGACTCTCCTTCCCAAGTCCTCCTCCAACCTCAAGTGTTTGTTTTAGCAGAAGATGGAAGGATGTTGTTACCTATACTGTGATAAAGGATCAGACTGAGGCAAGGACCCACCAGCTCATGATTCAGGCCAAGAAAATATTGCCTGAACAGTACATTCATGGGACATAGAGAAATATCCAGATCCAGGAGGCTGGAAGTGAAAGCGGGATCAGAGGCAGTTAGATACAGTCAAACCTCTAGGGTACAAATGACTCAGGAACGGGTCCACGCCGGCCCGAGAGCAGCTGCCTGCTGCAACAAATCCAGTTTCCATTTCGCTCAGGTGCCTTCAAGACATCTCAACCGCAGAGCTGAAATGAGAACTGCCACGCTAGGCAGGGAAGGGGCAGAGCTGGGGCTGCCTTCAGCGGTACCGCCGCAGCCTGTAAAGAAAGCATTTGACAAAGCATGGACATCCCCAGAAGCGAGGCTGCCTCTGGACAGATCCCCATCCCAATGCACCAACTGCCCTGTTCTGGGGCGCCTGGGTGGCTCAGTCTTTCAAGCGTCAGACTCTTGATTTTGGTTCAGGCCATGATCTCAGGGTTGTGAGACTGAGCCCTGCGTGGGCCTCCATGCTGGGCGTGAGCCTGCTTAAGATTCTCTCTCTCCCTCGGCCCTCTGCCCCTTCCACCCCCCCTCACTAAACAACCAACAAGCAAACCTATGTTCAGAATGGTGGAGAGCAGAGTGGAGAGCTGGAGCCCTGGGGCAGAGCCTGGCTCTCCCAGCTATTTCAGGGTTTTCAAGAGTAAAAGGCCTACAGAATGTAACCAAGGAATTTGGTTTCACATTCCTGCCGACCAAGTGCCGCACGATAAGAAAACAGGTATGTCAATGGCTTCAAGGGTCCCCTAACTAGAGAATTCTATTAATTAGAAGACCCAGGTAACTTCAGGCTGTAAAACAAAAAAAAAACAAAAAACAAAAAAAAGAAAATCTTGTGCCTACTTAAGATATCCCAACCGTATAGAGGGGCTTCCTCTTTACTACTCGGAGGTAATACATACTAAGAACATTTTTTAAAATTGTAGGGAATTTTGTCAAAATTAATTTGGGGTGGAAGTGGAAGTCATTTGGAAGGATGCTCTGCTAACTTTGTTCAGTGGTTCTTATCAGGCACATGCCATGAAGACTCATCTTATGTTGTTTATGGGGTTTTTTGGGGTCTGGATATTTACTTGTTTTAAACATAAAGATATTTAATTTTGTGACTACTTAGTCGGCACCACAACTTTCAGGAATGCATGTAAATTGAAGGAAGACAGTACTTTCTTAGGTTAGAACTCTATCAGGAATTGTTTGCCACTTGAGACTAATCACGTCACCAAAGCTCATAATATTCACAATATTTGTTGCACTTACATGAGTCTGCATTTCATGGTGAGTCTAAGGCCATGCACAAACACCCAAATATTCAAGTTTTTCATATTCTCTTTTTGTGTATTTCATCTGTCAAAAGCTGGTGAGTGTGATGAGGTCTCTCCCCTTTTGTAATTTTGCTATAGCTTCTTTTAGCATTTTCAACAGATTTTTTTTGTCTGTTTGAATCTACATAACTCGGTTTATAACAAAAGTTATGATTGTGAGGCCTTCAGTGTGAATTGCATATTTTATCATCCTAAATGACTTCTTATTATTTTATTTACTGATTTTGCCCTTAATTGTACTCTTTTGACAATAATATTAACATTCCTAATTGTATTATTTACTTAAAAAGCACTTTTATATCATTGCCATCCCCCCCTCCCCCCAACATGTCAGTGTTTCTTTTAGTTTTATCTTTTCCAATACCTGGGTTTTTAAACAAAATTTGAGTCTTTATCTTTTAATAAAATAGTCTGATCTGCTTACTTAAAAAAATGTTTTCTTCCAAATAATTTTAGATTTATAGAGAAGTGTGAAGATAGTACAGAAAGTTCTTATACGGCCTTCACCTAGCTTCCTCTGATATAAATGAACATCTGACACAGCCATGGCACGATGATCAAAACTGAAATTTATGTTTAGACAATATTAAGAAGATGATGTTAAACAATTTAAGAAACTAATGTTGCCACAATATTATTAATTAACTCACAGAATTTATTTGGACTTTACCAGTTTTTCTTTTTTTTTTTTTTTTTTCAGTTTTTCCATTAATGTCCCCTTCCTGTCCCAGGATTCAATCCAGGATCCTACATTGCATCAAGCCATTATATCTCCTTTGTCTCCTGCAATCTGAGACAGTTTCTCAGTCTCCTTGGAGTTGAGTGAATCGAGTCTTCCAGAAAGGTATGTTCAAGCCCTAATTCCTGGTGCCCATGAATGTGACTTTATTTGGGAATAGAGTCTTTACAGATGTAATTTAAGTTAAGGGCCTCAGGATAAGATTGTTTTGGATTGAGAGTGAATTCTAAATCCGGTGACTGCATCTTGAGAGGAGAAAGGAGAGGAAGATTTGAGATACAGAAATATAAGAAGGAAGGCCATGTGAACGTGCAGCCCGGGCGGCTCAGCGGTTTAGCGCCGCCTTCAGCCCAGGGCGTGATCCTGGAGACCCGGGATCCAGTCCCAAGTTGGGCTCCCTGCATGGAGCCTGCTTCTCCCTCTGCCTGTGTCTCTGCCTCTCTCTCTCTCTGTCTCTCTCATGAATAAATAAGTAAAATCTTAAAAAAAAAAAAAAAAAGGCCACGTGAAGACAGAGGCTGGGCTTGGAGAGATCCTGCCACAAGCCAGGCAACTCCAGGAGCCACCGGATGCCAGAAGAAGCAAGGAAGCACTCTTCCTACAGCCTTTGGAAGGAGGTGATGCTGTTGACACTTTAATTTCAGATTTCCAGCCTCCAAAATTATGAAAGAATGAATATGTGTTATTCTAAGCCACCAAGATCATGGCAACTTGTTGGGACAGCACTGAGAAACTAACACAAAGATCCTGACAACTTTGAAGAGTGCTACGAGGCATTTTGTAAAATGTCCTTTAGTTTGGATTTGTCTGATGTTTTCTCATAATTATACTGTGGTTATGGATTTGGGGGAAGAATACCAGGCTGGCGAAGGACACCTCGTATCAGAAGCACATGATATTTTTTTAAAATATTTTATTTATTTATTCATGAGAGACACACAGAGAGAACAGAGACATAGGAAGAGGGAGGAGAAGCAGGCTCCATGCAGGGAGCCTGATGTGGGACTCGATCCCAGGACTCCAGGATCACACCCTGAGCCGAAGGCAGACGCTCAACCACTGAGCCACTCAGGCGTCCCAGAGGCACATGATATTAACATGAGTGGTGATGTTGACCGTGATCACGTCCTTCAGCTGGTATCTGTCAAGTTCCTCCACTGCCAAGTAACCATTTTTCTTTTTCTGTGCTCTCCTTATTAGAAGCAAGTCATCAAGTCAACCTCTACTCAAGGGGTCCACCTTCTATAACTTTGCATTCTATTTTGAGTCCCGGAGCTGACGCACATTCATTTTAAATATTCCTGGAATGTTTTTGAAAATTATTCATAGCCTAGGCTTTAAAAAAAAAACTGTATTAATGCCAGTTAGTAGAGGTTTCATAGGCTACATTCACTTACCACAATGAAATAAAACTATAAATCAACAATAAAAGGACAAATAACATATAAAAAACTGAGCATTCAAGGTACTGTCCTACAATATTCTTTTGTCAACGAGGAAATGAAAAAATGTAGTTATAGGCTTTCTAAATAAATAACTGTAATATCAAGAATATACGTCCAAAATTGAGGAATACAGTCAAATTACACACAGGAAGAAATTAATGATGGTAAATGTTTGCATTATTAAACAAAGAAAAGAATGGCACAAATAAATTTGCTAGCCAACACAATGAATTCGAAAGAGTAACAAAATAAGCTTAAGGAGAATAAGAATTCACAAATAATGTTTTAAAAGGCACAATCTGTTAAGTTATAAAACTGAAAAGAAGGAGAACTATTAAGGACACCCCGAGCTAATTCTTTGACTTGGAGCAGAGCCCAATATTTAGACAACACATACTTGGTTGTAAAAGTCATCTGGATGAACCATAATGCAGCTTCAGCAGGAATCTGCACCAGGAGCCAAACCTTGGCAAAGCCGGAGGTTCAGCTTCAGCCTCACATCTGACAGTTACAAGTTCCAGAAGGACCAGCTTTGAGCACCGACTCCATTGTGGGTGGTGGGCGAGAGCAAATAAAAACATCTCTTTGAAGTCTCCGGCTTTCAACATCAGAACAAGACCTCCTGTCCCGACATAGTGGTAGCTGTAATTCAGGAAGTCCTAGCAATCGTTGAGGAGTCTTCTAGGCTCAGTGAGACATATCTGGGCTCCAGTTCCATTACAGAAGTAAGAGTCACCAGGAAAACTCTGTAAACATGAGTATACTCCTAGGGGAGTTGAGACACGCAGGACAAAAAACAAAAACAAAAACAAAAAACCAAAAAAACCACGGAGATAAAAAGATTGAAATTTTTCTAACTTTGGAAGATGGATTTGAGTGTGATACTTCGAGATATGACCAGGGAGCTATGCTTTGCACCTTAACTATAAAGCTGGACAACGTGATTATGTAAGAACAGTTCATTAGAAGCTGCCACCCAGACCTTTTAATGATGCTGAAATCATAGAAACATGCTCTTATTTATTTATTTTTTTTACATGTTCTTATTTGACCAAGGTTTTATTCTCCTACGTCACTTAGGAGAGTTCGTTCCAGATATAAACTTTTTTTAGGGCTTATCTTCTTCATTTCTTTTTCTTTTTAAGTTAGGACAATCTAACAAACATCACATAAATGAGACAGAACAGATCTTCCAGCGTGTCTTGAACAACCTGATTGCGAGCCTGCTGTTTCATGGTGGAAAAAAATGGAGCTGTACGTTGAGTGAATCTGCTATCACCTTTTATTTCACATTGCTCTTACTGTTCTAGCCAATACAATTGGGAGGGGGGAAGGTCAGAACATAGATAATGTAATAAAGAAAGTGACACGATCAAATTGGTACATATTATCGTTTCCACAAGACTGGCTTCACTTCAGATATGAATCTCCAGGTCATTGTCACTTCTGACCAGCTGGTGACAAATTCCGCAGCTCTCCACTAGCCCTACAGATTCGGTATCAATAATTCACAAAAACATTGCTGCTATAAACATCGGGGTGCAGGTGTCCCGACGTTTCACTGCATCTGTATCTTTGGGGTAAATCCCCAGCAGTGCAATTGCTGGGTCATAGGGCAGATCTATTTTTAACTCTTTGAGGAGCCTCCACACAGTTTTCCAGAGTGGCTGCACCAGGTCACATTGCCACCAACAGTGCAAGAGGGTTCCCCTTGCTCCGCATCCTCTCCAACATGTGTGGTTTCCTGCCTTGTTAATTTTCCCCATTCTCACTGGTGTGAGGTGGGATCTCATTGTGGTTTTGATTTGTATTTCCCTGATGGCAAGTGATGCAGAGCATTTTCTCATGTGCATGTTGGCCACGTTTATGTCTTCCTCTGTGAGATTTCTGTTCATGTCTTTTGCCCATTTCATGATTGGATTGTTTGTTTCTTTGGTGTTGTCCACAATAGCCAAACTGTGGAAGGAGCCTCGGTGTCCATCGAAAGATGAGTGGATAAAGAAGCTGTGGTCTGTGTATACGATGGAATATTCCTCATCCATTAGAAACAACAAATACCCACCATTTGCTTCAACGTGGATGGAACTGGAGGGTATGATGCTGAGTGAAGTAAGTCAGTCGGAGAAGGACAAACATTATATGTTCTCATTCATTTGGGGAATATAAATAATAGTGAAAGGGAATAGAAGGGAAGGGAGAAGAAATGGGTAGGAAATATCAGAAAGGGAGACAGAACATGAAGACTCCTAACTCTGGGAAACGAACTAGGGGTGGTGGAAGGGGAGGAGGGAGGGGGGTGGGGGTGAATGGGTGACAGGCCCTGAGGGGGGCACTTGACGGGATGAGCACTGGGTGTTATTCTGTATGTTGGCAAATTGAACACCAATAAAAAATAAATTTATTATTAAAAAAATAATAATTCACTGAAACAACTCAGAACTCAGCAAAGTGTGATGACCATGACAGTTTTATTCTAACACTGGGCTACAAATCAGAACCAGCCCAAAGGAGATGCACAGGGCAAGGTCTGGGAGGGTTTCAAACATGAAGCTTTTTTGGTCCTTTCTCCATAGATTCAAGATTGTCACCCTCCTGACATTGATGTGGGGGATTGTCAACCAGAGGAGCTTACCTGAGCTTTGGGGTCCATGGTTTTCATTGGGGATTCATTATATAAGCAAGATTAATTAAATCATTGGTCATAGAGCTCAATCTGCAGCCTCTTCCCCTCCTCCAACGGTAGGCTGTGGTCATGTGATTCACAGGCTCAACCCTCTAATCACATAGTTGCTCTTTCTGGAATAACCAAGTCCTATCCTGAGTCGTTCCATTAACGTATATTATCAGGTGTGACCTGCGAGGACCACTATGAACAACAAAGATGCTCCAATCACTTAGAAACCACCCCCCAGGAACCTGGGACAGACACCAGCCAAATCCTTCATTATACACCTGCCTGTCTAATAAAAAGCAGCAACTCAACTTTTCCAAGGAACTTTCATATCAACAGACACATATATCTATTCACTGATTTTTACACTTCCCAAATATCCAAAATAATCAAGAGTATCGGGAAGTTCAACCAAATTAAACTAAATTTATATTCTCCCCCATCTCAACTTTCTGTTGATGGTTCTTCTTCCTTCATGTTATTCTCTTCCCTCCTCAATAGTTTTTCATCATTATTCATTCTGCGTTTTTATTTATTTATTATTTTTTCCACCACCGTGTAAACTTCACAAAAACAGGCACTTCCACTGCTTTTTCCTTAGTGCCTACTTTATCTCTAGTACCTAGAAAAGTCTATCACATATGAGGTGCTAAATAATACTTGTTTAAGAGATGATAGATAGATAGATAGATAGATAGATAGATGATAGGTGATAGGTAGATAGATAAATGATAGATGATAGATGATAGATAAATGATAGATAGATGATAGGTGGATGGCATAGAGTTGAAAGGGGATGTGCTATTGATAATACTTCTAATTAAGGGAACTGAGTTGTGATTTTTATTGTCTGATATGGATCTTGTGGATCAAAGCAATGCCAGGAAAGAGGATGGTTAAAGCCTAATTTGAACATCCGGGTTGGAGAGATTTAAATGTAACGTTTGGTTTTGCTTCCTGATATTCTTGCTTGGTTATTTTGGATATTTGGGAAATGTAAACGTCAGCTAATAGATGCACGTGTCTATTGATAGGGAAGTTCCTTGGAAAATTTGACTTTAGGTTAAAATGTATTAATGTTCTGGAAGCCTCCATCGCTGGAGGTTTGGCTTCAACTATCTAGTTTTGCCAGGAGTGTGATGGGGAGGAGGACCAGAAAGCTGTCCAGGTGATGGGTGAGGGCTTGTAAGGGGCTGTGAGCTGGACTAAAACTCCTGATGACCCTGTGAGCCAGCGCTGCAGGCTCCCCGCACCCTCCCGACCCCTGGCCCAGGGCTGGCAGGGCAACCAGGGCTCTGTTTGAGTTCCTCCGGTTTTTGGGCCAGGCCTAGCCCAAGTGCGGTGGCCTCAGGCCGAGACCCTGGCCCACGGGCACAGGGCCAGCCCGCAGCCCAGGGACCTGGCTCCCTGAGGACACGGCAGAGCCACAGGTCGGCGACCATGGGGCTCCAGCTGAGCCGGAGGTGACAGGCCTCTGCTCTGTGTGGCCCGAGAGGACAGCATCTTCCCGCCACGGGCCTGTGCCCACTGTCTTCAGGGCGCTCTCCCGCCTTTTGTGCCTTGAACTTTTTGAACCTTATGATTAAGTCTCGGGTTGGTGCATAAGACTATGTAACAGTGTGTGCAGAGTGTAAGAGTGCCGACGGGGCACAGCCTGTGCTCACCCCTCAATCTGGGGGCGACGAGGGGCGGCGTTGCCTCCTCGGAAGCTTGGCCGCCCCTGCTGCGCCCTCCTGTCCCTCTGGCGGCTCGGGGGTGATGTGCACGACGATTCTGAACTTTGGGTTATCGTCCCCTGACTTTTAGTCATGGTTTGACCACGTAGGAGGGTGTTTCTAAGATCAAATGTACGTGTTGTTTAGTTTAGTGCGTGTTTGAACTTTACGTGAATACAGTGTGTTTTCCTCCTCCGTCTGCTTTGTAGGCTCAACATTGTTTTCCAGGGGGTTACAGCCGTGTTGCCGTGCGTGGCTGTGATTAATTCGGTTTTCTCTTGGTGATGGGTAGTATCCTACTAAGTAAACATATCACTATGTGTTTATCTAATCTCCTGTTGGCAAACATTCGGCTTGTTTCTAGTTTTTTGCCGTTCCAGACACTTGCTGCTGCGGACACTCTTGTAACGTGTGCACGGGCGCCCACGAGCAAGAATCTCTCTAGGATGCTTGCCTATGGGGTAGCGTCGCACCGTGGGACCTCACGTCCTCCGATTGCTGGGCAAGGCTGACTGGTTTTCCGAAGCAGCTGTGCCAACTCACGCTTGCCCTGGCCACGGGCAGTTACTTCACATCCTCTCCAACACCCCGGATTTGACTTAATCGTCAATAGGTTGGGTATAAAACTATCTATCACTTGTTTTTTTTTGTTTTTTTTTTTTAAGATTTTATTTATTTATTCCTGGGAGACAGAGAGAGAGAGAGATGCAGGCAGAGGGAGAAGCAGGCTCCCTGCAGGGAGCCCAATGCGGGACTCGATCCCGGGACCCCGGGGTCACGCCCTGAGCTGGAGGCAGACGCTGAGCCACACGCTGAGCCACACAGGTGTTCCAATCACTATGGTTTTAATATGCACTTTCCTTATTATGAACAAGGTTGATATCTTTTCATATCTAGATTCACTATTCAGAGTTCCTTTTCTTCTAGAAACAGATCTGTGTCCATTTTTCTGCTACAAATTCATCTCTTTCTTGTTAAGGTGCAGGAGTTCTTTATATAATTTTTGTACTGCTCAGTTTGTGTGTTGACAATTTCTCTACTAGTTTGTGGCTAGTCTTTTTGCTCTATTTTTGGTGTTCAAGGATAAAAAGACATTCTTGTTTTTAGTGCAGAGAAATTTATCAATATTTTACTTTATGGCTAGAGCTTTTTCTGCAAAGTTTAGCAAATCCTTCCCTCTATCCATAGTCCTGAAGTTATTGTTCTATGTTACCTTTTAAGGCTTTTTTTAAAATAAATTTATTTTTTATTGGTGTTCAATTTGTCAACATATAGAATAACACCCAGTGCTCATCCGGTTGAGTGCCCACCTCAGTGCCCGTCACCCAGTCACCCTCATCTTTTGAGGCTTTTTATTTTGCCTTTCACATTCCGGTTTTTAACATACATGAAATCGATTTCTAAATATATGGCGTTAAGGTAGGGGGCTGGTGTTATCTTCCCATTTCTTTGTATTCCATGTGGCTACCTAATTATCTTAACATCACTTATGGAAAAAGGCTATCTTTTCCCCACAGGCCTGGAATGCGATCTACATCCTATTTCAGCCATCTATGGGTGTGTGGACCTGTCTGTGGGCTTTCTGTCTTGTTGCACTGATATATTTGGATGTCCCAGCACTCACACTGCATTATCTTCATTACCATGTCTTTGTGATAATTATGAAAGGTCAGATTCACCCATTTTGTTGTTCTAAAGCAGCAATGTGGCTAAGGTTTGCCCTTTTAAGAAGGTTCTGAGACTTTACCCTACTTGAAAGCTGAAAAGTTAACCTGCTGTAGTTGATGGATGATGATAGGAGACGTGAGCCCCCGGGGTAAGACACAAAGGACTTTATTAGTCACAGCACAGCAAGTAGTATGAGCAGGAGCATGTTTGGGTCAGTGCCCTTATCCATGAGCTTCACAGGGCAATGCACATGGACCCAGAGGGAAGTTTGCATAAATAGTTGGGTGTATTCTTTGCTGGGGTGTAAGCTTAGGGAACTCAAATCTTTTATAATAGACAGTGAACATGCCTACTTTTTGCTCTAAAAAGAGATACTATCTCTATCTTCCAAGGCTGGGTTTCTTTTGTTTTTATTTAGATTCAATCAGCCAGCGTAGAGTACATCACTCGTTTCAGATGTAGAGTTCAATAGTTCATAAGTTGGATACAACACCCAGTGTGCATCTCATCACATGCCCTCCCTAATGCCCATCACCCAACTGCTCCATCCTCTCACCCACCTCTCCTCCAAGGCTGTTTGTTATCCAAACATCCTTGCAAAAATAGTTGAGAACAAAGAGCAGTCAGTGCCTCTACTCATAAGATGCTTGGAAACATCAAGGACCCTTGATCTTGCATATTTGAAACACATACCCATGCACACGCTCGGCCTGTTGGATCTGTAGATGGAGGGAGAGCTGACATTCTTGTAATAACAGACCCTCTGATTCGTGGCCATATTTTCTCCGTGTTTGCTTAGTCTACCTCAATGTCTCTTAATAGTTTCCAGAGAGGTCTAGCATCTCTTTTGTTTGATATATTACTTGGGAAGATTGCATCCTACCCCAGCTCAATTTCCTGCAGTGTCTCCCTGTTTTACCCAGGATAATACCTGAATTTCTCACAATGGCCTACAGGGCTCCTCACAACCTGCCCTCCCCACCGCCCCCCTGCCCCAGCCCATCACCTGTTTGCCC